>NC_056033.1:22939113-24282400 GCF_004379255.2 Salvia splendens | reverse complement strand
CAAAGTGTGCAGGTTAAGCATTCTAGCCAGTAGGGAAGTTTCGGAATGTTCAGGTGGAGGCGCCAGCATGATCTCATACTGATCAGTATTCGTGCTAAAACGGCTTGAGATGGAGAAGACGGATAGCTGGGACGGATTACCCACAATTAAGGGCAAAGAAAGTCAAATTGCAACGAGGATTTACCCTAAAAATCAAGGGTAGCCTCCCTATAAAAGGAAGCCAAATTGGAGAGAAGAGATAGACACATTCCACTCATTCACCACCATCTTTAGGTAGAAAGTTTTCTATCGGTAGTTTCAGTCTTTCAGCCGTGTCCCGCTTCTTGCCTCGCCGTAGCCAATGATCACTTGACGTTCAGATGTTCCCAGAATTCCAGTCATCGTCCATTCCAGCAGCAAGATCGTAGTTTAGAGTCTCATCGCCCGGAGTGGCAAAACCTTTTACATTGCTTTCGTAGTTTTAAATTTCTCGCTTTCCTTACGTTGGATCTTGTTGCCTTTGGATATTTTCTTTTTTGCTTTTGAAGTACTTTGTTGAAGATCCGAACGTGTTATGCATGAAGTTGATTTCCGTTTCGTTTATTGTGGTGGTGTTTCTTTATTCCCTTGCCTAGTAGCTTAGATCTAAAGTTTCTCCTTCTCGGTGTTTAAAGTGCTGAATCTCTCAATTTCCGTTTACGGTAACAAATTTCTTTAGGATAGATAAACAAGTACTGTTTGATCGGAAAGTAGATCGTTGCATGCAAAGCTTAGTTTTAATTTCTGAATCGTTCTTTCATGTTTGACCAGTATGCAGAAGTCCAAGTTTCTGTGTTTGATTTCAGATTGATTTCTTAGTTTTGGACTGTGTTTGTGAGTTGTAATCTGCGTTTTCCGTGTTGAATCTGGATTGTTATCTGAATTTTGGAAGTGTTTGTTTGAAGAAGATGATGTCTATTTCAATTGGAGGGGACCACTTACTTTTCGAGATTGCTTTGCTTTTGTCCTTCACTTTAGTTAAGCCCCTGTCAGCCTAGTCATCAAACTTCCACTACACTCTGAATAATTCTGTTTAGCCCAAAATAGAAACCCGTACCTTCCAAATATTTTCTTGTTACAAAATTGTCTCCCCATTCCACGTACACAGTTACATTCCAAATGTTTTCCTTACCGTCTGACTAGTAGAACACCTCCTTTTAAGTTTCCAGCCTAGGTAGAAACTCAACCCAAGCGTGGTAGCTAACCAAATCTTCCAATTGTCACCGCGGTAGTAGTTAAGAAACGCACAATCTCTGGGGATTCGACCCTTCCACCACTATACTGATCAGTAGAAGTGGGTTGAGGAATCTTTGAAACCAAGGTCTAGGTTAGTTAGGATCTCTATCCTGATCAGTAGGATTTATCCTTGCTTGAACGACACCTACGCACCTAGGTCCTTTCAAATGGCGCCGTTGCCGGGGATGGATAGCGTTATTTGCAATTACTGTGAGTGATACTTCGGTGTATATATTGTGCATAACCTTTCTTTTTTTTCTTTTCTTTTCAGTTTATGAGAAGCAGTTCGGCTGCTGACCAGTGGAGGCCGAAGATACTTCAGCGAGGATCGATACTCGTAACCACTTCGATCCGGGTTGTCGACGGCTTTATCTGACTTAGGTTCGAGTAGCGACGAAGAGCAATACAACATTAGAAGGACCAATACCAGAGGAGATACCATTGTTGGAAGGCATTCCAGTTCAGATGGCCGCCAACGGAGATGAGGATCCAGAGATCGGTACCCTTAAACCGCGCATACCGAGGGAGAAACCATCGGAAGCCATAGTCGTCACTCCAGGGCAAACCGCCTGCGATGTGAAGCCTCATGTGATCGCGATTCTGCCTACATACTGTGGGAAGAGCTATGAAGGGCCGTATGAGTTTCTGCATGAGTTTTTGTAAAATTTGTAGGGCGCAGAGAAGACCAGCAGGAGCGAATGAGGATGATTATAGGTTGAAGGCCTTGCCATTTGTGCTCAAGGGGGAAGCCAACACCTGGTTCATGCGCCTGCCCCCCAACCTCCATTGAGACTTGGGCCGATTTCAACTCAGCATTCCTAGGCGAGTTTTTTCCCCGTCATCAAAGATAAGCGCGCTGAAAAGGGAAATAACTAATGTGAAGCAAGGGTATGATGAACCCTTGAGCGATTATTGGGCAAGATACATGGGTCCTTTTGGAATCATGTCCCCAACCATCGAATGGCGGACATTGAAGTACATCATACTTTCTACAAAGGTATGAACGCGGTAACCAAGGATCTAGCAAATTCATCGTCAGGAGGAAGCTTCACACAATTACGGGTCAGCGAAGCGAAGAGAGGTCCTAAGGAAGCTACTGAATGCAAAGAAAGAGTATGACCATTCAAGGGAAGGATACAACCGAGAGCAGGCTGCTGTTGTCTCGTCTACTGATCAGGAAAATAAACTAGAGCAGAAAATGGCCTTGAAGATGGATGAGCTGAAGAAGTCACTTCTGAGTGCGATCAAGAAAAGCACCCCACCACCTCCCCCAGCTGGGAATTACAAAGGTGCAGAACAGGGAAATCAAGGACCGAACTATGAACAGCCCTAGTGACTACCTGAATATGGAACAGGTCAATGCTGTGGGGTACTTCAATTCTAGTGGGCATTGGATTCAGGGTAGACACGGGATGCACCATGGAGGGATCATCCAAACTTTCGATGGGGAGACGGGGGCCAAAATCAGAACCAAGGACAGAACCAATATAACCCCAATCCAAACCAAAACCCTAACCGTGGACTAGCAAACCCAGACTACCAGCCCAACTGGTCAGGAAGAAACCAACAAACCCAAAATCAAAGCCCACAAAGCCAAAACCCGAATCCTGTTTATGTACCACCCCACCAGAGAAACTTCCACAGTTTCCAAAATCAGCCAAATCATGCACCCCAACACCATCAGAACCAAAATCAGTTTCAAGCCCAGCACCAGAATCAATATCCTCAAGATCAGTACGTCCCTCCTGCCCAGTATAACCAATACCCGCCTAATCAAGGCCAGCAAAACTTCCAGAACTATCAACAACCAAGGGCCGAATCATTTCCAAAATCCGAACAGGCCAAGGAGGTCCGTTGAGGACATGATGGGTGAAATGCTAGCGTCACAACAGAGCATCAAAGGAGACTTGCAATCCCATAACGAGGTCGTGCAGGGGAATGCAAAATGCCCAGAAAGAACATAAGGCGAACATGGATATGATGAATAGGCAGTTAGCCCAACTGGCCAGTTCGGTGGGGATTTGAAGGGAAATGCAGGTAAAAACTCCCATCTACAGTCCAAATGCCCGACAAGGCAAATGTGAGTAAGGTTACGTTGCGGACCGGAACTACTTATGACGCGCCTCAACCCAAACGACCTAGTGGAGGATCTAACGGAACGAAGATAGGAGGCGATACCGTTTCAGTGGAAGAACTAGGGAGGCCTATGCCTCAGATGCAGGATCCATTCTTCTTGGATGCTACAACAATTGTAGGAGATGAACCCGAAACCCTACTGACCAGGAAGGAACCTCATCGAGAGGAAGAGCCCAGAATGGAAGCCCAGACTCAGGAACTACCCCGGAAAGACTCCAAGAAGGTTGCTAAGGGACAAGTAGATGAGAAAAAAAAGGGGAGAAACCTTCCCATTCTGATTTGTCACAAAGAGGAAGAAAGAGAACCCGGTTGACTATTTGTCGATTTTTGGGAAGTTGGATGTCGCCATACCATTTCTCCAAGCCGTGAAACTACCACCCCGTCTTGGGAAATTCATAAAGGACTTCATAGCCGGGAGAGCCCAGAAAGATGGCAAGATTATGGTGGAAGGGATAGCGTCAGCAATAGTGCAAGAGACGTTACCACCCAAAGAGAGCCGACCCAGGTATGTTTACCTTACCAATAACTGTTGGAGATGTGAAGGTCGAACATGCAATGTGTGATTTGGGGGGCGTCTATAAATGTCATGCCATTGTCTATCTATAACCGGTTGAAGGGAGTGAGGCTGTCAAGTACTAGAGTATTGATCCAACTGGCTGATAGGTCGTGCATAAGTCCGGAGGGAGTTTTAGAGAATGTATTAGTTAGAGTGCATGATTTTACATACCCTGCTGATTTTTATGTGATCAAAATGAGTGAGCATGAAGGGAGGGAGTCTAGTGGAGTCTTGTTAGGAAGACCATTTTTGAGAACGACCAAGACGATCGTGGATATGGCTGAGGGGACTATTTGCATTGATTTTCATGGGGAGAAGTTTACCTTTGATATAAATGATGCCATGAAGAAACCTATTGATTCTGAAAATCTATGCTATGTTGATGTGATTGACCCTTTAGTCCAAGATTTTCTTGAGACCGAACTATTGCAGGAGAGACTCCAGGCTTTAGATGTTTATGAATAGGCTGACGTAGAAGCTTGCTGCATGGTGTGATCTGATCAGTAGCCAGGGGTTGACCGATGAAGAAATTGAAGGAGCAATCAAGGATTTTTGTCAAAAGTCGGAGTTCATAGGAGCCGCAGGGGCTCAGCTACCAGTCAGTATAGAAGAACCATCAGAAGGAGATTTAGAAAAAGGGGAAGAGTCCGAGAAAAACCCCCTAACCGAAGACACACTTCCACCCCAAGTTGAGCTGAAGAAGTTACCCTCGAATTTGAAGTATGCCTTCCTCGGAGGTGAGAACTCCTATCCAGTGATCATCAGCAGCAGCCTTACGAAGGAACAAGAAGCTAGGCTACTGACCGTGCTGAGCAAGAACAAGAAGGCGATTGGATGGAGTCTTACAGATTTAGTTGGAATTAGCCCCGACGTCTGCATGCACCATATTAGGCTGGAAGAGGGAGCAAAGGCACATCGAGATGCCCAAAGGAAAGTAAACCCTAACATGCGAGAGGAAATATTGAAGGAAATCTTGAAGTTGTTGTCGCTAGGGATTATCTATTCAGTGCCAGACAGTGAGTGGGTCAGCCCGATCCACATGGTTCCAAAGAAGTCGGGAATCCAAGTCGTCCAAAATGAGAAGAATGAGCTGATCCCAACGAGGCTAGTCACGGGTTGGCGAATGTGCATCGATTACCGCAAGCTGAACAATGCAACAAGGAAGGATCACTTCCCTCTGCCTTTTATCGACCAGATGTTGGAGCGACTCGCTGGGAAGAAGTACTTTTGCTTCTTGGATGGGTACAACGGATATTTCCAAATCTACGTGGATCCTGAAGACCAGGATAAGACCACCTTCACTTGCCCATTCGGAACTTATGCATACCGGCGCATGCCTTTCGGCCTATGCAACGCTCCAGGTACGTTTCAACGTTGCATGATGAGCATATTTTCTGATTTGATTGAGGATTGCATAGAGATATTCATGGATGACTTTACGGTCTACGGAGACTCGTTCGATTCTTGCCTTCATCATTTGGATATAGTTCTTGAGAGATGTCAAGCGAAGAGTTTGGTTTTGAACTTTGAGAAGTGCCATTTTATGGTCACCGAAGGGATTGTTCTGGGACACGTGGTCTCGGAAAGGGGAATCCAGGTGGATCGAGCAAAGGTGGACGTTATATCTAAATTACCGTTCCCTACTGATCAGAAGGGGATTAGGGGTTTTCTGGGGCATGCCGGATTTTACCGACGATTTATTAAGGATTTCTCCAAAATCGCCCAACCCCTTACCAGGCTACTTCAAAATGACGTGGAGTTCGTTTTTGATGAGCAATGCAAGGCTGCTTTCAATGGGTAGGGGCTTGATCCACGAAGATCGATGGGAAGAGGTACGTAATGGCAGCGACTTTGCGGTAGGGGCCGTGCTGGGTCAGAAGATCAAGTGTGGTTTGGATTCCTTCTTGGCAATCAGATACTTAATGGCTGCATGGTCAGTATATACTATGACCTTGGATCCCAACACATATGGCCGGAACTTCTCGAAAGAATACACCACTGCCAGCATCTCCTTTTCAGTGGTATCGTAATTCCGCTGGGCTTGATTCAAAGTCTTGGACGCATAAAAAATTACGTACCTCTTCCCATCGATCTTCTGACCCAGCACGGCCCCTACCGCAAAGTCGCTGGCGTCGTGGGCTTGTGGGAAGATCGAGCAAAGGTGGTGTATTCGATGGGATTGTTCTGGGACACGTGGGCTTGATCCGATGGGTACTCTTGTTACAAGAATTTGATTGGGAGGTGGAAGATAAGAGAGGAGTCGAGAACAAGGTGGCAGACCATTTGAGCAGAATAATGCAAGATGGAAACAGTGACGAAGTGCATGATAAGTTTCCAGAGGAACATTTATGTGAGGTGATTTTTGCGCCCAGGAAAATTGATTGGGAAGAAGTGTACAAACTTACTGGTCAGAATGATACAGCAAAAGGAAAGGAGAAGGTAGGGCAGGAGCAATGGTATGCGGACCTGGCCAACTACCTAGTAACTGGAGAACTTCCAGAAGCACCAAGTGTTACCAAGGCACAAAGAATGAAGATCAAGAGTGAAGCAAAATACTACTTTTGGGACGACCCTTACCTATGGAGGGTAGGATCCGATCAAGTGATAAGAAGGTGCATTCCTGACTGGGAGCAGCGGGATGTTCTAACCCACTGCCATTCGTTAGCATGCGGAGGACATTTCGGATCCAAGAAGACGGCAAGGAAGATTATGGATAGCGGCTTTTATTGGCCAACACTCAACAAAGATGCGTACGAGTTCTGCAGAAGTTGCGAGCGTTGCCAACTGACCGGTGGAATATCTGCCCGGGACGAAATGCCGCAGGTACCCATAATAGTTTGCGAGCTATTCGACATATGGGGAATGGATTTCATGGGGCCTTTTCCTTCGTCCTATGGCAATCTGTATATCCTAGTCGCGGTAGATTACGTCTCCAAATGGGTAGAAGCCAAGGCCACAAGTACGTGTGAAGCAAAGGAGGTGGCCAAGTTCTTAAAGAGTCATATTTTCAGCCGGTTCGGAGTTCCAAGGGCGATCATATCAGATCAAGGTACACACTTCTGTAATCGCACAATTGAAGCCTTAATGAAGAAATACGGTGTGCACCATAGACTTTCCAGCCCGTACCATCCGCAAGCCAATGGTCAAGCGGAGATCTCTAACCGTGAGATAAAGAAGATTTTGGAGAAGACTGTGAACACTTCGAGGAAAGACTGGAGTGTGAGGTTAGAGGATGCTCTCTGGGCGTATCGAACAGCCTACAAAACCCCCATAGGCATGTCCCCTTACCGGATCGTTTTTGGGAAGATGTGCCATTTACCGGTTGGGATCGAGCATCGAGCATACTGGGCAGTACAGAAAGTGAATATGGATGCTACAGCCTGCGAAGAGGAAAGGAAGCTGCAACTGCAGGAGCTTGAGGAACTTAGATTGGAGTCATTCGACTCAGCCATGTGGTACAAGGAGCGAACCAAACTGTGGCATGATCGAAATCTGAGAACTAAGGAGCTCCACGTTGGCCAGAAAGTACTACTCTTCCAGTCAAGATTGAAGCTTATGCCAGGGAAACTCAAGTCCAAATGGACAGGACCTTACATCATAACTGCACTCAGATCCAATGGAGCAGTAGAAATTTCAAGGAGTTTTCCTAACTCGGAACCTTTCATAGTAAATGGACATAGGTTGAAAATATTCAGGGAGAATAGCGAAGTGGGTGTAGTGGATGAAATTCCACTGCAAACACTTACATCGGTCTCATACTGATCAGTAAGATAGGAATTTGGAATTCCACATGGCTAGTTCCATTTTGATAATTTTCTGCGTATACTGGCCAAGTAGGATTCCAAATTACCCAAGAAAGGTGTAAATATTGTAAATACGTAATTAGTCTTTGCATGTCAGATAATTTCTAAGAAAATCCAAAAATATTTTCGGGCCTTAAATTTAATATGGAGTACACATTGACCAAGAGACTACCTATTTGGTGCTATTTCAATTCTAATTTAAGAGCCCATTTGAATTATTTCCCTTATTAGGCAAGTAATGGTAGGTTTCGAGAAAAGACGAAATTTTGAATTAAGACTTATGCAGCTTTTGCAGGGTGGCAGCGGCTGGAGTGGCGTGGAGCAGAGAGAGTAGACGCGATAGCCAATCAGGGGCCAGCATTCCTAACCGCCTTCCGTCCAAGCATCGCGACCGGCAACTCCCTATAGCCGGTTGCAACCACCTGCAACTGCTATCTCTCGCCTAAATTAAACGACCGTCCCAAACTTTATCCCTCACAAACCCTCATTTTCAAATTCCCTTTTTTCAAGAGATATTATCCCATACTCTCTCAAGAAAGCGTAAATCACAAACCCTCATTTTCTTCCATTTTCTCCCAGATATCAAGACCAAATTCCACTCTTTACAAGCCCTAATTTTCAGCCATGGGGAAGAAAGCATTTGCTACCAAAATCAAACCGCCCTCAAAGAAAACCAGTGAGGAAGGAAACCTTGAAATACCACCACCACTAAACCCACAACGTCCCGCGCCAACACAACAAGCCCCGCCGATGGTCTCTCTGGATGCAATGGCGGAGTTTCTCCGATTGCAGGATCCGAATAGGAATTGGGCAGCGGAGTTAGAGTATTTTAACCAAGGTAGAGGGCAAGGGAGCGGAGCCGGAGCAACTCATGCGGCAACCATGCCAGTAACCACTACGCAACCCTTGACCCCTATTTCATCTACATTGCCGATTCCGTCGATGATTCCCCAAGAAAGCAACCCCCCAACTGAAGCCGAAATGATAGAGACGGAAGGAATTTTTCCGACGACCCAGGAAGCCGAACTTGAGGATCTCGAGGCCATTGCGGCTTATTATGCCTCTGATGAAGAAGAAAGAGCGGAAAGGCTGAGAAGGGAGCAACAAGACCAGGAAGGGGGAGAAGGAATTGAGGAGACGCCAGAAGTGGAAGCGGTTCGCCAAGAAGTAATTAGGGAGGAGATCGACTTGAATAAGTCGGCCCAAAAGCGCGGCCTCATGACGGAAACGGAGTTTGAATCAATAGTGGAAGAGGTGAATCGCAGGGAAGATACTGCTCTAATGGCTGAGGGTCTAGACCTCGCATCGAGGGCAGTAGGAGAGGATGAACAAGCTTTTACAGAACCCATACCGAAGGATAAGGCATCCCAGTTAGTAGGGGAAGAGGAGAGGGAAGAACAGAGTGAAGAGAAAGGGCCAGAGCCAGTTGATACCCAAGTGGAAGCAGGGGATGATCGAATACAAGTAGATGAGGAGAGACCAACCGTAGACACTCAAGTACCGGAAGCTGTGGCGCCTCCCGTCTTAAAACCCCACCCAGTGAAGCGGCAATTGGTTCTGAAGGTGCGGGTATCACAGCGATGCCTGGGTAAAAGAGCAGCCAGCAAGGCTAAGACAAGCACGGCTGAGAACCCAGTAGAGATCGAGAGCGAGGAAGAACAAGCCACTCCAACGAAGGCAGGGGGTGAACCTGCACAGCCTACTGCTCAGGAGGAAGAAGCACAATATCAGCGAGCCAGAAAGAGGAAAGGGAAGGCTCCAATCCAGAAGAAAGCAGTAACAAAGAGGTCCAGGGCAGCAAACACAGGAATTGTGATTACCGAAGCTTCTCAGAGGATCCCATCGAGCCGGCAAGAGCAGAGTGATAGTGAGTATGAGATTAGTGAGGAGTCTGCATCGGATAGTGATGAGTCCGTGGAAGAGGAAGAATATGGGGAACAGTCGCTCCCAGGTGATCACCGAGAGCTTGTCCACCCACCAGTGGAGAGGCTCCGATATAGAAGATGGACCATGGATTTCACAAATGAGATCGCCGAGGAGATGAAACTCTTCGAGAAGCAGAAACTGAAGGATACCTTCGAGAGTCTGGACGATGGCAGCAAGGAAATTAAGTGCGGCAAGGTAATACACTACCCTTCTCTGGATGAACTAGGTGTTCGTGACCAATTCCTTGCTTATATAAATGCTTTGGGTTTTGAGTGGCTACTGCAAAATGGGGATCCACGTATCAGTGTGAGATTAGCGAAGGAGTTCTTCACTACCTTTCGGTTTAAGGTGACAACGGACCTGGATGAAGTGTCCATTAGTTTTAGATTGTTTGCGGCAGAGTTTAGTATGAACTTGATAGAGTGGACATGTCGGATGGGCATGTGTACATTGGAAGAAGCGATCAGTTCTGAGTGGAGAGACAGGGAGAGGGGTATCCCTCGTAGGCACGTGGATTTTGATCAACAGGAAGCCTGGGCTGAACTTACTCACCCCGGCGCTGGAGAATTCGCGTCCACTGTTTCCCGTTCCATCCATTTCAATGATCCAGTTCTGCGACTAATACAGCTCCACCTTGATGCCAACCTGCTGGGCCAATCTAACTCAGCCGTCCGCACTTCAATGACGGAGGTGTATCTCCTTTGGTGCGCAAGACAGGGACGCAAGCTGCATCTTGGATTTTGGACGGCATATCAGTGCCACTTGATCGCTACGCACCCTGCCAGAAACCTCACTCTTTGCCACATTTTGGGAGCTTTCGTAGGCAACAACCTCATTATCACTGAGGCTGAAGACTTGTCTCCGCTGCCCATGGTGCGGCCACCGGGATTATTCGACATACCTTACTTCGTTAGGACAAATGCGGTCTACATGAGGGTGGGACGACCGCAATTTTATGCAATGGGTGAGGAAGCCACGGCAGGAGGAAGAGTCGCGTTATTGGAAAGGACGGTTACTGAATTGGCGGAGGAGAACAGCCAGATGAGGGCAGAAATGATCCGATTGGCATCAGTAGTGGAACGGGTGTTGAAGGAATCTGCGGAGCAGAGGATACTGACCCAGAGGCAAGCGTCTATGGAAGTGATCGTGACTAATTTAGGAGAGGAGAACCACAAGATACAGACGGAGATGAATAGGATGTTGTCCATGATCGACAATATCCTAGAGGAGGTGAGCCATCAGAGGGCGGCTGAAGCTATGAGAGTAAGGGGCAGTGTAGCCCAGGATACCGGACCAAGCGGCCATGTTGGCCAGGATGTTGAACCACAAGTCCCAGAGACCGTAGTGAAGGAGCAAGAGGAAGAGAAAGCCGAGGTGTCGGCAACTGCCGAGGAGCCGGCAAAGGATGATGAGAACCAAGCTGGAATGGAGACAGACCAACCGGAGGACCAACCGATAGAACGACCTGCACCACCTGCCCCACGAAGGAGCAGGAGACTCAGATAGACCCCCCCTACTGACCAAGTTAGTTTTTCTTTTTATGTTTCAGTTTTTCTTTTAACTTTTCGTATTGTTGTTATGAGTTGGTTTTTGTTTAGGTAGTATAATTTATGTTTGTGCGCAAACCCCACTTCATAACACTTAGCCTATTCTATAGTCTAAGTGTGAGAAGTTAAGGGTTTGTTTCTTTGGAGCATGTTTTCTTTGTTTTGATGTCGCATGCATGTTAGCTCACACTTAGCCCATTGCATGGTCTAAGTGTGAGGAGTTTGTATATATGTGTTTGTGGTTATGTTTTGTTGATCTCTGTATAGGTGATAAAACCTCTCTCACTTAGCCTATTCCATAGTCTAAGTGTGAGAAGTTTTTGTTTTAGTTTTTGCTGTTTGTTGTCTGTGTGCCATCGTACTGGCCATTACCTTTTCCACTTCACAGCCTTATCTGAGGGCAGACACTTGTGAAGTGAGAGGGGGGACGCAATGGCCAGTAGGATGTATGTATATATGTGTAGTCTTTGTGTTTGTGCTTTTGTTTTGTTTTGTTAGGTCTAGTTTTATGTTGTGTGTGATTGGGCTTAAAACTCAACCGTCTTGAGCTGAAGGTGAGGGGAATTGAGGGAGGTAGGACATGCTGGAAAACCTAAACCATCCCCGTTAGTACCTCCTAGTCAGGATAGATGAGGTGAGTATGAGAGAAAAGCCCATACTTAGAGCCAAACACGAAAGCCCTCTAAAAATGTGAGTTATAAGCCTTAAAGTGGAACCACTTTCCACATATATTGGAAAGAAAAGAGAGGCTGCCACAATTTGCCTAGGGTGAAGTGATCACGGGTAGCAAATACTGAAGGCAGTAGGAACCCCCCCCGTTTTTTTAAAAAAAAAAAAAAAAAAAAAACCGCCTTTAGAACCCTTTCTTCTTAACCTTTTATATACCCAGATAAACACCCCAGCCGACTGGGACTGTGTAAGGCATGAAACAAATGGAGCTTACTGGCCAGGAAGAAGTGCGGAAAAGCAGAAACCAGCTGGGCGAAAAAGTTAGAAGAAAATCGACCAGGGAGTCATTCCCAGTCCAAAAAAGAGAAGAAGGAATAAGGGTGGCGAAGCCACGAAGGAACGAAAAAAAAAGAGGGAACCGAGAAAATGAAGAAAATGGTCAGAAAGATTTGACCACAAAAAAAGAGATGAATGAAGGAATAAGGGTGGCGAAGCCACAAGATGCTACTGACCAGTGGAGACCAAAGCCAGAAGCGCCAACTAAAGAAAGCAACTGATCAGAAGCCTAATATACACAGTTCCCCCCCCCGCATAAATAAAAATAGAAATTTTGAACCTTAGAGCCTTAGGAACATCCACCGAAAACATTACAAGCCAACAACCCCGTTACAAGCCTATAAGTCCTTCAGTAGCCGCTCGTGGAATCTAAGTCCGAAGCAATTGTGGTGAGCATAATGAGAGAATGCAGTCCTATCATTCCTGGTGAGGTATGAGTGACTGAGCGAACCTAGTGTTGGGCCGAGAGTGTGGGCGATCTTGACAAACAGATATACTGACTGGAAGAGAAAAGGGGGGTGGCAGAAGTTCAAGGCTGTCTAAGGCCGGATTGCACCTGATCCAGAGGGGAGGGATGGTTGAAAATATAGCCCGATCTATGTGTTTTCAGTCTTTTATGTGTTTATGTTTCTCTGTGTTTGTTTGTGTTTTTCTTTGCGTCATAGTTTAGAGTCTAAGTTAGGTAGAGTCGGTCAGGGGAGTAACCAGGCTAGAATTCGACTTATTCTTTTCTTTGTTTGTTCTTCACGCTTGAGGACAAGCCTGTGGTAAGTGTGAGCAGTTTGATAAGTCGTATTCTAGGCCTTGGTTACGGGTCAGTATGATGTGCTTAATTGATTATATTTGCAAAACAGTTGTTTAAAGTGTGCAGGTTAAGCATTCTAGCCAGTAGGGAAGTTTCGGAATGTTCAGGTGAAGGAGGCGCCAGCATGATCTCATACTGATCAGTATTCGTGCTAAAACGGCTTGAGATGGAGAAGACAGATAGCTGGGACGGATTACCCACAATTAAGGGCAAAGAAGTCAAATTGCAACGAGGATTTACCCTAAAATCAAGGGTAGCCTCCCTATAAAAGGAAGCCAAATTGGAGAGAGAGATAGACAGATTCACTCATTCACCACCATCTTTAGGTAGAAAGTTTTCTCGGTAGTTTCAGTCTTTCAGCCGTGTCCCGCTTCTTGCCTCGCCGTAGCCATGATCACTTGACGTTCAGATGTTCCCAGAATTCCAGTCATCGTCCATTCCAGCCAGCAAGATCGTAGTTTAGAGTCTCATCGCCCGGAGTGGCAAAACACTTTTACATTGCTTTCGTAGTTTTAAATTTCTCGCTTTCCTTACGTTGGATCTTGTTTGCCTTTGGATATTTTCTGCTTTTGAAGTACTTTGTTGAAGATCCGAACGTGTTTATGCTATGAAGTTGATTTCCGTTTCATTTATTGTGGTGTTTCTTTATTCCCTTGCCTAGTTAGCTTAGATCTAAAGTTTCTCGGTGTTTAAAGTGCTGAATCTCTCAATTCCGTTTACGTAACAAATTTCTTTAGGATAGATAAACAAGTACTGTTTGATCGGAAAGTAGATCGTTGCATTCAAAGCTTAGTTTTAATTTCTGAATCGTTCTTTCATGTTGACCAGTATGCAGAAGTCCAGTTTCTGTGTTTGATTTCAGATTTGATTTCTTAGTTTTGGATCTGTGTTTGTGAGTTGTTAATCTGAGTTTTCGGTGTTGAATCTGGAATTGTTATCTGAATTTTGGAAGTGTTTGTTGAAGAAGATGATGTCTATTTCAATTGGAGGGGACCACTTACTTTTCGAGATGCTTTTGCTTTTGTCCTTCACTTTTAGTTAAGCCCTGTCAGCCTAGTCATCAAACTTCCACTACACTCTGAATATTCTGTTTAGCCCAAAATAGAAACCCGTACCTTCCAAATATTTTCTATTACAAAATTGTCTCCCCATTCCACGTACACAGTTACATTCCAAATGTTTTCCTTACCGTCTGACTAGTAGAACACCTCCTTTAAGTTCCAGCCTAGGTAGAAACTCAACCCAAGCGTGGTAGCTAACCAAATCTTCCAATTGTCACCGCGGTAGTTTAAGAACGCACCATCTCTGTGGGATTCGACCATTACCACCACTATACTGATCAGTAGAAGTGGGTTGAGGAATCTTTGAAACCAAGGTCTAGGTTAGTTAGGATCTCTATCCTGATCAGTAGGATATATCCTTGCTTGAACGACACCTACGCACCTAGGTCCTTTCAAATGGCGCCGTTGCCGGGGATGGATAGCGTTATTTGCAATTACTGTGAGTGATACTTCGGTGTATATATTGTGCATAACCTTTCTTTTTTTTCTTTTCTTTTCAGTTTATGAGAAGCAGTTCGGCTGCTGACCAGTGGAGGCCGAAGATACTTCAGCGAGGATCGATACTCGTAACCACTCGATCCGGGTTGTCGACGGCTTTATCTGACTTAGGTTCGAGTAGCGACGAAGAGCAATACAACATAGAAGGACCAATACCAGAGGAGATACCACTGTTGGAAGGCATTCCAGTTCAGATGGCCGCCAACGGAGATGAGGATCCAGAGATCGGTACCCTTAACGCGCATACCGAGGGAGAACCATCGCAAGCCATAGTCGTCACTCCAGGGCAAACAGCCTGCGATGTGAAGCCTCATGTGATCGCGATTCTGCCTACATACTGTGGGAAGAGCTATGAAGGGCCGTATGAGTTTCTGCATGAGTTTTGTAAAATTTGTAGGGCGCAGAGGAGACCAGCAGGAGCGAATGAGGATGATTATAGGTTGAAGGCCTTGCCATTTGTGCTCAAGGGGGAAGCCAACACCTGGTTCATGCGCCTGCCCCCCAACTCCATTGAGACTTGGGCCGATTTCAAGTCAGCATTCCTAGGCGAGTTTTTCCCGTCATCAAAGACAAGCGCGCTGAAAAGGGAAATAACTAATGTGAAGCAAGGGTATGATGAACCCTTGAGCGATTATTGGGCAAGATACATGGGTCTTTTGAAATCATGTCCCAACCATCGCATGGCGGACATTGAAGTGCATCATACTTTCTACGAAGGTATGAACGCGGTAACCAAGGATCTAGCAAATTCATCGTCAGGAGGAAGCTTCACACAATTACGGGTCAGCGAAGCGAAGAGAGTCCAAAGGAAGCTACTGAATGCAAAGAAAGAGTATGACCATTCAAGGGAAGGATACAACCGAGAGCGGGCTGCTGTTGCCTCGTCTACTGATCAGGAAAATAAACTGGAGCAGAAAATGGCCTTGAAGATGGATGAGCTGAAGAAGTCACTTCTGAGTGCGATCGAGAAAAGCACCCCACCACCTCCCCCAGCTGGGAATTACAAAGGTGCAGAACAGGGAAATCAAGGACCGAACTATGAACAGCCTAGTGACTACCTGAATATGGAATAGGTCAATGCTGCGGGGTACTTCAATTCCAGTGGGCATTGGATTCAGGGTAGACAACGGGATGCACCATGGAGGGATCATCCAAACTTTCGATGGGGAGACGGGGGCCAAAATCAGAACCAAGGACAGAACCAGTATAACCCCAATCCAAACCAAAACCCTAACCGTGGACTAGCAAACCCAGACTACCAGCCCAACTGGTCAGGAAGAAACCAACAAACCCAAAATCAAAGCCCACAAAGCCAAAACCCGAATCCTGTTTATGTACCACCCCACCAGAGAAACTTCCACAGTTTCCAAAATCAGCCAAATCATGCACCCCAACACCATCAGAACCAAAATCAGTTTCAAGCCCAGCACCAGAATCAATATCCTCAAGATCAGTACGTCCCTCCTGCCCAGTATAACCAATACCCGCCTAATCAAGGCCAGCAAAACTTCCAGAACTATCAACACCAAGGGCCGAATCATTTCCAAAATCCGAACAGGCCAAGGAGGTCCATTGAGGACATGATGGGTGAAATGCTAGCGTCACAACAGAGCATCAAAGGAGACTTGCAATCCCATAACGAGGTCGTGCGTGGAATTCTCTGATTCAAGAGGTGCAGAACCAGGTCGACGAGGAGGATGCGGCGCGCGAGGCGGAGATCGTGGAGGCCACGATCCCTCGTGCGATTACTCATCGTCGGACCATCCAACTAGACCATAGCGGAGCGCACCAGCGTCTAATGGCGGACTACTTTGTGGATAACCCCCGTTATCCACCTGAGATTTTTCGTCGGCGATTCAGAATGTCGCAACGGCTCTTTAACCATATAGCGACGAATTTGGCAGAGCGGTACCGGTGCTTCACCCTCCGGAGTGATTGCACTAGCCGGATCAGACTATCTACTTTGCAGAAATGCACCGCTGCAATTAGGCAGCTTGCCTATGCCGGACCGGCTGATATGTTCGACGAATACCTACAGATGGGTAAGACGACTAGCCTAACAGTGCTCAGACAGTTTTGTAAGGGGATCCGGGAAATATTTGGTCCGGAGTTCCTACGAAAGCCCACTCCTGATGAGTGCCAGAGACTGCTAGATATGCACGGTTTGGTTCACGGTTTCCCAGGGATGTTAGGAAGCATCGATTGCATGCATTGGGAGTGGAAAAACTGTCCGGTGGCGTGGAAAGGCCAGTTCACAACTGGTTTCAAAAGCAAAGGTCCATCGATGATTTTGGAAGCCGTTGCTGACTACCGTTTGCGAATCTGGCATGTGTATTTCGGTGTTGCAGGCTCGAACAACAACATCAATGTTCTTCAGTCATCGCCTCTCTTCAATTATGAGTGCCGGGGGGAGGGTCTAGAAATCAGCTTCGTAGCCAACGGAACGCAGTATAGTAGGGGATACTATTTGGCAGATGGGATATATCCTCGGTGGCCCGTATTCGTCAAGACAATTCGCTAACCGGTTAGACCGAAGAAACAATGTTTTGCGTGAAAACAAGAGGTTGCTAGGAAGGATGTTGAGCGAGCTTTTGGTGTGCTTCAAGCGCGATAGGCCATTATACGGCACGAGTTTGATGTCGCAAATATTATGTTAACATGTATCATATTGCACAATATGATAATAGAAGACGAAGGATTTGCTGTAGAGCGCTGGGCACCGGAAGATGGCGCAAGTACAAGTCACAGTGTTTCCTCCGTGCCGATACAGATGGGTGTACCATGTAGTAATGAATATTTGCTCCAACATTTCATTGATATGCGCAGGAGCACATCACATACCACACTTCAGGCCGATTTGATTGAAGAAGTTTGGGCACGTATGGGAGGTGGCACAGCGTGAAGAACATTGTGATTTTCTATAAATTAATTTTTCGTTGTATAATTTTACTATTACTTTAATACGACGAAAATTTAGTGTTTAATTTTAATTTATTCAATTATAGCCATTTTTTTCTAATTACGTATAATTCGATAATTTTAATTATAATTGAATTATAATTGAAATAAAAATTTTGGGGCTATTGAAAGTGTCCACCTTATAGTTGCGGATAACTTTTTTTGTGGGTGCGGATATATAAACTGGGGAAAAAAAGGGGGGGGGAGCTATTAGGGCTGTCCGCCTATAGTGGATACTCTAATGCATAAATATTTTAGTCTTATGAGTAAAATCAACATTTAATAGTGATGAGTTAATTACTATTTGAGATGAGTAAAGTGATGAGTTAATTATTTGAGATGGTTTTACTCTTATGAAATGCATTGAGAAGACAAAATCAAGACTTAATCACAGCTATTATATGATAAACAATTATATGAACGGATTTGAATTCCTTATGAAGCCCTACTTAAGAGAGATAAAAACAAAATTCATCTCATCTGCTATAGCCTATAAGGAAGATAAGAAGGTGAATTTGGAAAGAATCGGCGAAATGCTGTTGAGCGTCTTCGTCGAGGACGTGCTTGAGCGTACTTTCCGCCTCTCCTGTTTTCGCTTTTCTTGTCCAACCCATTTTCTGCTCAATTACAAATAGAAAAAAGAGAGAAAAGCGGACGACCACTCTCCTTTTCCACAGGTACGCACTCCTCTCCTCCATTAGAGTGAAGCTTAAAACTTTTTTTACCTCCAAGTAAATTAGTGTAAGAAACTAATTACTAATCTACAAGAGAGTGGGCTTAAATTATTCTAATCCTAGGAGGATATTCGGAAGAACCGAAAGTTTTGGTTGACGACTCTGCCATTCTCCCAGAACTTAACTTTGTTTTATACTACAGTACTATTTCAAAACTTCTTTTGAAACCTTCTTTACACTCTGTCCAGTCAGCAAAAACAAATATCTATACTTTCCCGCTCAAAACATGCCACGTGTCGCTTCAAAAAATTGTAGCTTTATATATGTATAGATAATAATATATATAGATTCATTAAACACTAAGGACCTATTCACTTTTCAATGTAGGAAAGGAACAAATTTGAAACTTGGGCTAATATAATTGGGTATGGCCCACAGATTTGCTTCTCATTTCTTGTGTTTGGTGTGAAAGTAATGAACCCCTATTTGCATTTATGGCTCAAATATTCTTTTATCACTGAAAAGGCAATATGTACATACCGACCAAAATAGCCCATAATAAATTTGGAGAATCCATGTCTGCCACGCGAAATGAAAAAATTGGGCGCAATGTTTGCAATTTCCAATTGTCTTCATCCTACAAAAAGGGCCAAGTGATTTCAGACCTCCTCGACAAAGATTCGAAGTGGGTACTGAAGTAGCAACGGTATGCACGCATTTCTCAATTTGTTTGTTAAGTGACCCCTAAATCAGTTATGGTGTGATGCATAAGGGCTCCAATTTGTAATGTATGTATCTGTTGTACCGAATTGAACTACGAGTTGAGTTTAGATGTTGAGGTGATAACTCACCGACGACTGTTTTTAAACGACGCTTAGCTTGTAGTTTCACTTTGATGCAATTTTTTTGTGGTGTGTCGCTCCTTAATTAATTTGGGTATCCATTTTCCTACTGCTGAATCAAGTAGTTGCGATGTCATTGGATGCCTAGTGTGCAAAAATTTATTGTGTATGTGTTTTAATTAAATTGTTGTGTGGGTATGCCTTCCTCCCAACATCCAGGTGGTGTTCGTGGGATTGGTAACACCAACGCAGGTTTTGTGGAGCTGGTTCTTACGATGAATAATTTGTGATTTCGAGGGCTACTTGGGTTAAGATTTTGCTATTATTACATTATACCCGAACATGGTTCTCCGGCTTGCCGCGGAAAAAGTATGGCAAGGGTGACAGGTCCTATAAGATGTGGACAATTCACGAGGAGGAGATTTTGGCTGCTACTTTACTTGACTTGGTTGCTCGTGGTTCAAAGTCCGATAATGGGTTTTGCGCCAGCTATCTCCGAAAAATCAAAGACAGTATACGCGCAGAATTCCCAAACACAGACATAAAGGGTACCCCACATATCACCTCGAAGATTCAAGCATGGAAGAAGAGCTACATCAGTCTAAGAGGAATCTTAGGTCAGAGCGGTGTAGGGTACAATCCCCATGCTGATTATAAAATTGTTTGCAACAACGAACAATGGGAGCATATTGTTCAGGTATTCGATATTTATATCCAATTCAGTGAACGAAAATGTAGGCTGCATACATTCAGTCTTACTTTAACACATGAGTTGCAAGTAATGAGATTGTCCATGTAGGCTGACAAAAATGCGAGGGGAATGCAGCACAGTAGTGGAGCTGGTGCATGCAGGATATGGGTTTAGGAGTTAGACACAACTTACATACATTGTACTATATAGAACAAGAGATACCAACTTACATATAATGTAAGGGCATTCAAACACATATACTCGTCGTGCAATTGTTGGACTCATAACACCCTCCACACACATCAGCTACGGGCTCACTTGGTCAAGTGAGGCCACCAACCAATTGGTGAGTTTGACCCACACGAATTGGCATGCGGTGATAGTGTTGAGGGACCAGTTTCACCAAGTTTTTTACCAAGATCAATGAAGTATATGCCCACATCTGTCGTAGACTCTCTGTCCATTGGAGCCTGCTCTTCATGGGAAAGCTTTCGGCGGGCAGTTGGTGGGAGGAAAATCGCCGAGGAAGTCACCTCGTCATTTTCTTCACCAATTTCATTTCCATATGTCTCATCGCTTGGCAGAAGCTCAGTAGTATCAGAGATGACTATCACCTCCTTGGCTCGTCCTTGTGGTAGCGAACCAATTATGCTGGAATAATTTTAACATGTCGAGGTCAAATTATGTTTAACATGAAGACAAACACACTTTTGTTAGGTTATAGAATGTCAACGAGAGTATAATGAAATGTGAACAACCTTCATTATTTTCTCTCACAAATCATCGCCGGCAACCACCATATGGTTGGTCTGGTCCCACGGTGCGCAGAAGACAACAACAATGTCCTTGAGGACGCGTGATAAGTCGTATTCTATGCCTTGGTTACGGGTCAGTATGATGTGCTTAATTGATTATATTTGCAAAACAGTTGTTTAAAGTGTGCAGGTTAAGCATTCTAGCCAGTAGGGAAGTTTCGGAATGTTCAGGTGAAGGAGGCGCCAGCATGATCTCATACTGATCAGTATTCGTGCTAAAACGGCTTGAGATGGAGAAGACGGATAGCTGGGACGGATTACCCACAATTAAGGGCAAAGAAGTCAAATTGCAACGAGGATTTACCCTAAAATCAAGGGTAGCCTCCCTATAAAAGGAAGCCAAATTGGAGAGAGAGATAGACACATTCACTCATTCACCACCATCTTTAGGTAGAAAGTTTTCTCAGTAGTTTCAGTCTTTCAGCCGTGTCCCGCTTCTTGCCTCGCCGTAGCCATGATCACTTGACGTTCAGATGTTCCCAGAATTCCAGTCATCGTCCATTCCAGCCAGCAAGATCGTAGTTTAGAGTCTCATCGCCCGGAGTGGCAAAACACTTTTACATTGCTTTCGTAGTTTTAAATTTCTCGCTTTCCTTACGTTGGATCTTGTTTGCCTTTGGATATTTTCTGCTTTTGAAGTACTTTGTTGAAGATCCGAACGTGTTTATGCTATGAAGTTGATTTCCATTTCGTTTATTGTGGTGTTTCTTTATTCCCTTGCCTAGTTAGCTTAGATCTAAAGTTTCTCGGTGTTTAAAGTGCTGAATCTCTCAATTCCGTTTACGTAACAAATTTCTTTAGGATAGATAAACAAGTACTGTTTGATCGGAAAGTAGATCGTTGCATGCAAAGCTTAGTTTTAATTTCTGAATCGTTCTTTCATGTTGACCAGTATGCAGAAGTCCAGTTTCTGTGTTTGATTTCAGATTTGATTTCTTAGTTTTGGATCTGTGTTTGTGAGTTGTTAATCTGAGTTTTCCGTGTTGAATCTGGAATTGTTATCTGAATTTTGGAAGTGTTTGTTGAAGAAGATGATGTCTATTTCAATTGGAGGGGACCACTTACTTTTCGAGATGCTTTTGCTTTTGTCCTTCACTTTTAGTTAAGCCCTGTCAGCCTAGTCATCAAACTTCCACTACACTCTGAATATTCTGTTTAGCCCAAAATAGAAACCCGTACCTTTCAAATATTTTCTGTTACAAAATTGTCTCCCCATTCCACGTACACAGTTACATTCTAAATGTTTTCCTTACCGTCTGACTAGTAGAACACCTCCTTTAAGTTCCAGCCTAGGTAGAAACTCAACCCAAGCGTGGTAGCTAACCAAATCTTCCAATTGTCACCGCGGTAGTTTAAGAACGCACCATCTCTGTGGGATTCGACCCTTACCACCACTATACTGATCAGTAGAAGTGGGTTGAGGAATCTTTGAAACCAAGGTCTAGGTTAGTTAGGATCTCTATCCTGATCAGTAGGATATATCCTTGCTTGAACGACACCTACGCACCTAGGTCCTTTCAAATGGCGCCGTTGCCGGGGATGGATAGCGTTATTTGCAATTACTGTGAGTGATACTTCGGTGTATATATTGTGCATAACCTTTCTTTTTTTTCTTTTCTTTTCAGTTTATGAGAAGCAGTTCGGCTGCTGACCAGTGGAGGCCGAAGATACTTCAGCGAGGATCGATACTCGTAACCACTCGATCCGGGTTGTCGACGGCTTTATCTGACTTAGGTTCGAGTAGCGACGAAGAGCAATACAACATAGAAGGACCAATACCAGAGGAGATACCACTGTTGGAAGGCATTCCAGTTCAGATGGCCGCCAACGGAGATGAGGATCCAGAGATCGGTACCCTTAACGCGCATACCGAGGGAGAACCATCGCAAGCCATAGTCGTCACTCCAGGGCAAACCGCCTGCGATGTGAAGCCTCATGTGATCGCGATTCTGTCTACATACTGTGGGAAGAGCTATGAAGGGCCGTATGAGTTTCTGCATGAGTTTTGTAAAATTTGTAGGGCGCAGAGGAGACCAGCAGGAGCGAATGAGGATGATTATAGGTTGAAGGCCTTGCCATTTGTGCTCAAGGGGGAAGCCAACACCTGGTTCATGCGCCTGCCCCCCAACTCCATTGAGACTTGGGCCGATTTCAAGTCAGCATTCCTAGGCGAGTTTTTCCCGTCATCAAAGATAAGCGCGCTGAAAAGGGAAATAACTAATGTGAAGCAAGGGTATGATGAACCCTTGAGCGATTATTGGGCAAGATACATGGGTCTTTTGGAATCATGTCCCAACCATCGAATGGCGGACATTGAAGTACATCATACTTTCTACAAAGGTATGAACGCGGTAACCAAGGATCTAGCAAATTCATCGTCAGGAGGAAGCTTCACACAATTACGGGTCAGCGAAGCGAAGAGAGTCCTAAGGAAGCTACTGAATGCAAAGAAAGAGTATGACCATTCAAGGGAAGGATACAACCGAGAGCAGGCTGTTGTTGTCTCGTCTACTGATCAGGAAAATAAACTAGAGCAGAAAATGGCCTTGAAGATGGATGAGCTGAAGAAGTCACTTCTGAGTGCGATCAAGAAAAGCACCCCACCACCTCCCCCAACTGGGAATTACAAAGGTGCAGAACAGGGAAATCAAGGACCGAACTATGAACAGCCTAGTGACTACCTGAATATGGAACAGGTCAATGCTGCGGGGTACTTCAATTCTAGTGGGCATTGGATTCAGGGTAGACAACGGGATGCACCATGGAGGGATCATCCAAACTTTCGATGGGGAGACGGGGGCCAAAATCAGAACCAAGGACAGAACCAGTATAACCCCAATCCAAACCAAAACCCTAACCGTGGACTAGCAAACCCAGACTACCAGCCCAACTGGTCAGGAAGAAACCAACAAACCCAAAATCAAAGCCCACAAAGCCAAAACCCGAATCCTGTTTATGTACCACCCCACCAGAGAAACTTCCACAGTTTCCAAAATCAGCCAAATCATGCACCCCAACACCATCAGAACCAAAATCAGTTTCAAGCCCAGCACCAGAATCAATATCCTCAAGATCAGTACGTCCCTCCTGCCCAGTATAACCAATACCCGCCTAATCAAGGCCAGCAAAACTTCCAGAACTATCAACACCAAGGGCCGAATCATTTCCAAAATCCGAACAGGCCAAGGAGGTCCGTTGAGGACATGATGGGTGAAATGCTAGCGTCACAACAGAGCATCAAAGGAGACTTGCAATCCCATAACGAGGTCGTGCAGGGGATGCAAAATGCCCAGAAAGAACATAAGGCGAACATGGATATGATGAATAGGCAGTTAGCCCAACTGGCCAGTTCGGTGGGGGATTTGAAGGGAAATGCAGGTAAACTCCCATCTACAGTCCAAATGCCCGACAAGGCAAATGTGAGTAAGGTTACGTTGCGGACCGGAACTACTTATGACGCGCCTCAACCCAAACGACCTAGTGGAGGATCTAACGGAACGAAGATAGGAGGCGATACCGTTTCAGCGGAAGAACTAGGGAGGCCTATGCCTCAGATGCAGGATCCATTCTTCTTGGATGCTACACCAATTGTAGGAGATGAACCCGAAACCCTACTGACCAGGAAGGAACCTCATCGAGAGGAAGAGCCCAGAATGGAAGCCCAGACTCAGGAACTACCCCGGAAAGACTCCAAGAAGGTTGCTAAGGGACAAGTAGATGAGAAAAAAGGGGAGAAACCATTCCCATTCCGATTTGTCACAAAGAGGAAGAAAGAGAACCCGGTTGACTATTTGTCGATTTTTGGGAAGTTGGATGTCGCTATACCATTTCTCCAAGCCGTGAAACTACCCCCTCTTGGGAAATTCATAAAGGACTTCATAGCCGGGAGAGCCCAGAAAGATGGCAAGATTATGGTGGAAGGGATAGCGTCAGCAATAGTGCAAGAGACGTTACCACCCAAGAGAGCCGACCCAGGTATGTTTACCTTACCAATAACTGTTGGAGATGTGAAGGTCGAACATGCAATGTGTGATTTGGGGGCGTCTATAAATGTCATGCCATTGTCTATCTATAACCGGTTGAAGGGAGTGAGGCTGTCAAGTACTAGAGTATTGATCCAACTGGCTGATAGGTCGTGCATAAGTCCGGAGGGAGTTTTAGAGAATGTATTAGTTAGAGTGCATGATTTTACATACCCTGCTGATTTTTATGTGATCAAAATGAGTGAGCATGAAGCGAGGGAGTCTAGTGGAGTCTTGTTAGGAAGACCATTTTTGAGAACGGCCAAGACGATCGTGGATATGGATGAGGGGACTATTTGCATTGATTTTCATAGGGAGAAGTTTACCTTTGATATAAATGATGCCATGAAGAAACCTATTGATTCTGAAAATCTATGCTATGTTGATGTGATTGACCCTTTAGTCCAAGATTTTCTTGAGACCGAACTATTGCAGGAGAGACTCCAGGCTTTAGATGTTTATGAACAGGCTGACGTAGAAGCTGCTGCATGGTGTGATCTGATCAGTAGCCAGGGGTTGACCGATGAAGAAATTGAAGGAGCAATCAAGGATTTTTGTCAAAAGGCGGAGTTCATAGGAGCCGCAGGGGCTCAGCTACCAGTCAGTATAGAAGAACCATCAGAAGGAGATTTAGAAAAAGGGGAAGAGTCCGAGAAAAACCCCCTAACCGAAGACACACTTCCACCCCAAGTTGAGCTGAAGAAGTTACCCTCGAATTTGAAGTATGCCTTCCTCGGAGGTGAGAACTCCTATCCAGTGATCATCAGCAGCAGCCTTACGAAGGAACAAGAAGCTAGGCTACTGACCGTGCTGAGCAAGAACAAGAAGGCGATTGGATGGAGTCTTACAGATTTAGTTGGAATTAGCCCCGACGTCTGCATGCACCATATTAGGCTGGAAGAGGGAGCAAAGGCACATCGAGATGCCCAAAGGAAAGTAAACCCTAACATGCGAGAGGAAATATTGAAGGAAATCTTGAAGTTGTTGTCGCTAGGGATTATCTATTCAGTGCCAGACAGTGAGTGGGTCAGCCCGATCCACATGGTTCCAAAGAAGTCGGGAATCCAAGTCGTCCAAAATGAGAGGAATGAGCTGATCCCAACGAGGCTAGTCACGGGTTGGCGAATGTGCATCGATTACCGCAAGCTGAACAATGCAACAAGGAAGGATCACTTCCCTCTGCCTTTTATCGACCAGATGTTGGAGCGACTCGCTGGGAAGAAGTACTTTTGCTTCTTGGATGGGTACAACGGATATTTCCAAATCTACGTGGATCCTGAAGACCAGGATAAGACCACCTTCACTTGCCCATTCGGAACTTATGCATACCGGCGCATGCCTTTCGGCCTATGCAACGCTCCAGGTACGTTTCAACGTTGCATGATGAGCATATTTTCTGATTTGATTGAGGATTGCATAGAGATATTCATGGATGACTTTACGGTCTAGGGAGACTCATTCGATTCTTGCCTTCATCATTTGGATATAGTTCTTGAGAGATGTCAAGCGAAGAGTTTGGTTTAGAACTTTGAGAAGTGCCATTTTATGGTCACCGAAGGGATTGTTCTGGGACACGTGGTCTCGGAAAGGGGAATCCAGGTGGATCAATTTTTTGGGACAAGCTTTTGTAATAAATCGAGATGTCAGAATATTATCAAGTTGAGATCGACATAGTTTTGCTTGGCACACAAAATTGATTTAATTGGGCGGTGTTACTTAAATATGAGACATGCTCCCAAAAGAACACAAACCGGAGTTGGGGTCTTATTCAAATCATTTGTTGCCTATCAAGACGACATTCGAATTCTCTTATCTTACCTCCATTATTTTTTTTCTTCGAAAGAGCTTCGCGTGGGTACCTTGTACGCCTCAATCGGAGCTCGAATGAAGAAGTTATGATCCATTGACGAAGGTTGCGTGGAGCAGTACCAACCCAGACCGGCCAGGTTCGCAAGGCATGCGAAGCTGGCGACCCACTAGCTGGGTACGAGATTTTTGATGCAGTTCACCAGCGGGTCACCAGCTTCGAGCCATATTAACTTATAGACTCCCCGGACTTGTCCGGAGGTGCGTTTTGGGTTTGTTTTTAGCTTATTTTGAACTATTTTCCCACCCTAGGGTTTGTTCTTGGCCAAATTTTGTTATCGGGAGCTTCATTCGATTTAAGATGGAACTAACGAACTAAGAATACTATCAGGTAGGAGACAATAATACTGGTAATAAAGAAACACATCATCTTCGACATTATATCATACAAACAACGACCATCGATGTTGCAAATGTACGCAAGCTTGGGGCTGGACTAAGTAGCTTCGTCATTTAACAAAAATACATATACTACATAATTATTTTAACAAGCTTTTATCTCAAATAAGCTTCCCAGTCAATACACCAAACAAGATCAACACCAAACCCATAAGGCCAATGAGAAGATGCATCTTCAAATGATTGCATGACTGTCTCCCATGGCATTGTCCGCATTCGGCTTCCATCCCTACTACAACTTCAGCCTTGGCCCATGGTCGTGAAGGTCGACCTCATTTGCCTTTATCAACATCCCCCCAGTGCTTCCGTATAATACTTCTCGATGATACTTGAAAGGACCAGGGGTGCGTAGGTGTCGTTCAAGCAAGGATATATCATACTGGTCAGGATAGAGATCCTAACTAAGCCTAGACCCTGGTTTCAAAGATTCCTCAACCCACTCATACTGATCAGTATAGTGGTGATAAGGGTCGAATCCCACAGAGATGGTGCGTTTAAACTATTGTGGTGATATTCTGGATGGTTTGGTTAGCTACCACGCTCGGGTTGAGTCTCTACCTAGGCGAAAATTTAAAGGTAATCTCCTACTGACTAGAATGAGGGAGAAGTGTAGAGTTGCAGCTGTGTACGTGGAAATGGATAATCATGGTGTAACAGAAAATATTCGAAAAGTACTGGGTTTCTATTTTGGGCCAATCGGAATATCAGAAGGCAGTGGTAGTTGTGGTGACTAGGCTGACAGATCTGCAGGGTACAAACTAAAGGTGAAGGACAAAAGGCAAAAAACATCTAAAAAGCAAAAGTGGTCCCCAACTATTGACATGGACATCATCTTCTTTAACAAACATAACTAAAATCAAATGAAAACTTCAGATTCAGCGAGCAAAACACAGAAATAACGACTCACGAACACAGATCCACAAATAAGAATTCCAAATCTGAAATCAAACTCCGCAACTGAAACTCCGCATACTGGACAACATGAACACAAATCGAAACTAAAGACTAGACTTTGCATGCAACGATTTACTTCACAATCAAACAGTACCAGATTATACTAACTTCGAGAAAATTACGACGACACAGAAACGAACGATTTAACACTTTTAAAAAAACAACCAGAAACATTAGATCTAACTAACTAGGCAGAAAAGAAAGAAAGCAGCTCGACAAACTGAACAGAAATCATCTTCATAGCATTAAACATTGTTCGGATCTTCAACAAAATACTTCATAGCAGTGAAATTCAAAAGCAGCAAAGATCCAACGTAAGGAAAATGCAAGTAAATTAAACTACGAAAGCGAAATAAAAGTGTTTTGCCACTCCGGGCGATGGAACTCCTAAACTATGATCTTGCTGGCTGGAACGGACGATGACTGGAACTCTGGGAACATCTGGGCGTCAGGTGATCATGGCTGCGGCGGGGCAAGAAGCGGGACACGGCTGAAAGACTGGTATTACCGAGAGAACTCTCTACCTAAAGATGGTGGTGAATGAGTGAATGTGGATTTTTTTCTCCAAGTGGCTTCCTTTTATAGGGAGGCTTACCCTTGATTTTAGGGTAAATCCTCATAGCAATATGACTCCTTTGCCCTTAATTGTGGGTAATCAGCCTCAGCTATCCGTCTTCTCCATCTCGAGCCCTTTTAGCATGTATACTGGTCAGTATAGAATCTTCCTGACGCCCTTTTCACTTGACTCATTCCAAAGCTTCCCTACTGGCTAGAACGCTTAACCTGCACACTTTGAGCAACTATTTTGCAAATCTAAACATTTACGCACCTCATACTGACCCGTAACCAAGGCCTAGAATACGACTTATCAAACTGCTCACACTTACCACATGTTTATCCTCAAGCGTGAAGAACAAACAAAAAGAAATAAGTCGAATTCTAGCCTGGTTACTCCCCTGACCGACGCAAACCTAAACTAGACTCTAACTATGACGCAAAGATAAACACATAGAAAAACACAGAAAAGCACACATAACACTAAAACACAAAAAAAAATCGGGCTATATTTTCAACCATCCCTTACCTCAGGATCAGGTGCAATTCGGCCTTAGACAGCTTTGAACTTCTGCCGCCCCCCTTTTCTTTCCCAATCAGTATATCTGCTTGTCAAGATCGCCCAAACTCTCGGCCAAACACTAGATTCACTCGGTCTCTCATACCTCACCAGGAATGTTAGGACCGCAATCTCTCAATATGCTCAACCACAATTGCTTCGGACTTAGATCTCACGTGCAGCTACCGAAGGACTTAAAGGTTTGTACTGGGGTTATTGGCTTGTAGTGTTTTGGGGTAGATGTTCCTAAGGCTCTAAGTTTTCAAAACCTCTTCTTTATTGATGTGGGGGGGGAACTGTGTGCATTAGGCTCTTGATCAGTTGCTTTTCTCAGCTGGCGCTTCTGACTTGGGTCTCCAACTGTGGTCAGTAGCATCTTTGTGGCTTCGCCACCCTTATTCCTTATTTTTTCCTTCCTTTTCTTTGTGGCTTCGCCACCCTTACACCTTCTTCTTTTTTTTTTTGTGGACCTGGGATGACTCCCTGGTTCCTTCCTTTTTGTACAGCTTTCTGGCCAGTAAGCTTCATTCGCCTCATACCTTGCACACACAGTCCCAGTGGCTAGGGGTGTTTATCTGGATATAAAAGGTTGGGAAAAAGGGTTCTAAAGGTGTATTTTTTTTATTTTTTTTAATTTTTATTTTTATGGGGGGGGGGGGGGGGTTTCCTACTGCCTTCAGTGTTTGCTACCCGTGGTCACTTCATCCTAGGCAATTTGTGGTAGCCACTCTTTTCTTTTCAATATGTGTGGAAAGTGGTTCCACTTAAAGCTTATAACTCACATTTTTAAGAGGGCTTTCGCGTTTGGCTCTAAGTATGGGCTTTTCTCTCATACTCACATCATCTATCCTGACTAGGAGGTACTAGGGAGGGTGGTTTCAGTTTTCCAGCATGTCTTATCTCCCTCAATTCCCCTCATCTTCAGCTCGAGTCAGTTGAGTTTTAAGCCCAATCAACACTCTAAACAACAAAAAAAACTAGACCTAACAAGACATAAGCACAAGCACAGACCACACATACATCATACTGACCCTTGCGTCCCCCCTCCCACTTCACAAGTGTCTGCCCTCAGATAGGGCTGTGAAGTGGAAAATGTAATGGTCAGTATGGTGGACACACAGACAACAACAAACAACATACTAAAAACGAAACTTCTCACACTTAGACTATAGAATAGGCTAAGTGGGAGAGTTTAAACACCTAAACAGAAACCAACAACACAAACTCATATATACACACTTCTCACACTTAGGCCATGCTATGGACTAAGTGCGAGTCAACATACAAACGAAAAAAACATAAGAAGAAAACATAGAAAAACATGCTCAAACGATACAAACCTTTACTTCTCACACTTAGACTATAGAAGAGGCTAAGTGTTATGAAGTGAAGTCTGCGTACAACCACAAATTAACTACCTAAACAAACATTAAAACAAACATGAAAAACTTAAAAAAAAAACAGAAAACTAAAAAGCAAACTAACTTGTCAGTATGGGGGGGTCTATCGATGTCTCCTGCTCCTTAGCGGGGCAGGTGGTGCAGGTTGCTCCTCCAGTTGTTCCTTCTCCTTCCCATCTTGGTCCTCATCATCCTTCGCCGGCTCCTCGGCAGCTGCCTCGGTTTCAGTTGGTACACTTGGTCCGGTATCCTGACTTACATGGCCCCCTACTCCCGCAGCTTCTTCTTTCCTCTGGTGGGTCATTTCCTCTAATATGTTATCGATCATGGATAACAGCCTGTTCATCTCTTTCTGCATCCTGTGGTTCTCTTCACCTAAGTTGGTCACTATCACTTCCATAGATGCCTGCCTCTGGGTCAGTAAACTCTGTCCTGCAGACTCCTTCAACATTCGTTCCATTACCGATGCCAATGGCACCACCTCCGCTTTCAACTGCTGATTCTCTTCTTTCACTTCTTCCATCGCTTTCTCCATCCTTTTGCGACGCTGCTCTTGTTCTGAAACTTCCTGGGCTGCTGCTACCCTTCCGGTAGGCAAAGCTTCCTCCCCCATTGCATAGAAGCGGGGCACACCCTGCCTCAAATAGACCGTGTTCGTGCGGACGAACAACGGTGTGTCAAACATTCCCGGGGCGTCCACCATGCTTAACGGGGAGAGGTCTTCAGCCTCTCTGACGATGATATTGTTCTTCACGAACATTCCCAAGATGTGGCAGAGGGAAAGATTCCGTGCGGGATGGGTAGCTATTTGGTAGCACTGGTATGCCGTCCAAAATCCCAAGTGCAATTTCCTGCCCTTCTTGGCACACCACAAGATGTACAACTCCGTCATTGATGTTCTCACAGCCGAATTCGACTGCCCCAAAAGGTTGAAATCTAAGAACAGTTGAACTAAGCGTAAAATAGGGTCGTTGAAATGGATGGACCGCGAGAGGGTGGACTGGAACTCTCCTGAAGCTGGGTGAGTCAACTCCCCCCAAGCCTCCTGTGGTTCGAACTCTACGTGTCTGCGTGGGATACCCCTCTCCCTATTCTGCCACTCCGAACTCAACGCTTCCTCCAAGTACACATACCCAACCTCACCGTCCACTCGATTATACTCATCCTAATCTCACTCCCAAACACCTTAAAACTGATGCATTCCTCATCCAAATCAGTGGTAACTTTAAATCTAAAAGACGAGAAAAATTCCTTAGCCAGCTTGACCGGGATGTTCATAACCTCATTCTCCAATAGCCACTCGAAACCCAACGCACGCAAAAGAGCGAGAAAAGAGTCGCGAACCTCCAATTCATCCAAAGAGGGGAGATGAAGTACCTTTCCACTCTTGATTTGTTTGCTCTTGTCGTCCTTTTTCGGGTAGGCGTTCTGGAGTTTCTTGGAGTCGAACAGCTTCATCTCCTCTATCACGCCGTCATTGAGGCCGACCGTCCACCGCCGGTATCTTAATCTCTCTACCGCCGGATGAACGAGCTCCCTATGATCAGCCAAAAGATACTGTTCCGTGTACTCCTCATCGTCCAGAGAAACATTGCTGTCGGACGATGGTTCAGAGCTGGCTGTATATTCGTTGTCACTCAACTCCCGCTGGCTCGGTGGAGTTCTTTGGGTTGCTTCCGCGATGACGATCCCGATGTTCACAACACGCTGTTTCTTGGTGCTAGGCTGTTTCCTCATAACAGCCTTGCCCTTCCGCTTTCTTTCTACTCGGTATCGGGTTTCCTCCTCCGCCTCGGTTGGTTGCATCTCCTGGGTAGTGGGGCTACTCTCTATTTTGGCGTCTTCCTTCGCCGGTTGTTCGGGCCTAACTGACTTGGGTGCGAGGTCCAGACCCTCAGCCACCCGCTCGGTTTCCACACCCTGATCCTCTTGCACCGGAGAGGGTTCCTCGACTACTACTTCAGCATCTATTTGATCGGTAAAAGATGGGGGCTCCTCCCCAGGTTTTGTGGGAGTTTTCCGTTCGTCGTCACTCACGATCTCTAGAGGATCCTCCGCCGTGTTCGGTTTCGCCATGCTGGATGCCCACTTACACAAACAATCATGCGATATCCTCTGCGGTTTGGCCGGCTCTGCCTTGGAGTCTGTCTTCACTACCAGTTTCCGTCTGATGGGAATCGGCTTTACTACCTGAGGTGCCACTAGGGTGGATGCTTCTACCTCTGGTTGTGTTGTCTCTGTTCCTGTTTCCTTGGCTTCCGTAATCGTATTGTCCTCTTCTTCTTCCAGCTGGTATGCCGGGCTTTCTGGTTCACTTACTCCCTTTGTTTCCTCGCTCATGCCTACTGCCTTTGAAGCGAGGTCTAGACCCTCAGGCTCCGAGGCAGTAGCTTCCGCTGCTTGGCCTACTTGGTTCAAGATGGAATCAAACTCCTCATCTGTCATCAACGACCGCTTCTAGGCTGATTCGTTCAGATCTATGTCCTCCCTTTCCACTTCATGAGACACCGGCTCCTCCTCGGGCGTCCTCTCCGTTTTGCCACTCCCCTCATGGGTTGTCTCTTCTTGGCTGGCCCTTTTCTTACGCTCCTCAGGGTCGGAGTCGTAATGGGCGGCGACAGCGTCGAGCTCCGCCGAATCTGGTACCGAGGTTTCCGATGGCGCGGTCGCCGAGGGAGATCCCTCCTCCGATTGTACTTCTGCGTGACTGACCGGTGCAGGTGGAATTTCACTGGGTGCGGTTTCTACGCCCCCCATTTGACCGAAACCAGCCAATGCCGTCGTCCAGTCCCGAGTAGGGTCCTGTTGACGAAGAAATGCCATCATGGCATCCATGGAAATCATAGGTGGTGGCTGAGCGGTCGGTGCTGGTGCTGGTGGATTTTGCTGTGGTTGTGCCTCCTGGGTTTCTTGGCGGCGCGGTTTGATTTTCTTGGCGAACGCTTTCTTCCCCATGATCAGAAACCTGCGATTTAGTGGTGGAAAGTAGGGTTTGATATCTTGGAGAGAGTTGGGGTTGAGAATGATGTTTCCGTGAGAGAGATGGACAAGAATTTCTTGAAAGCGAATTTGAAAATGAGGGTTTGTGAGGGAAAAGGGTTGGGACGGTGAGTTTAATTTGGGTGAGAGAGAGCAGTTGCAGGTGGTTGTAACCGGTTATCAGGGGTTGCCGGTCGCGACGCTTCAGAAGGGAGGCGGTTTAGATTTCTGGCCTCTGATTGGTCAGCGTGTCCCTCCTCTCTGCTCACGCGCCATCCTAGCCGCTGTCACCCTGCAAAAGCTGCACAAGCCTTAATTTAAATTATCGTCCTCTCCATAATTTCCCCTATACTTACCTAAAAAAGAAACTAATTCAAACGGGCACCTAAATAAAATTTGAAATAGCACCAGATAAGTAATCCCTTGGTCAATGTGTACTCCAAATTAAAATTAAGGCCCGAAAATATTTTTGGATTTTTAGAAATTATCTTGCATGCAAAGATTAACTACATATTTACAATATTTACATCTTCCTTAGGTAATTTGGAATTCTACTTGACCAGTATATGCAAGCTATTTTTTTTTTCAAAAAACTAGCCATGTGGAAATCCGAATTCCTATCTTACTGATCAGTAGGACACCGTAGTAAGTGGTTGCAGTGGAATTTCATCCACTACACCCACCTCACTATTCTCCCTAAATAGTTTCAGCCTATGTCCGTTTACTATGAAAGGCTCAGAGTTAGGAAAACTCCCTGAAATTTCCACTGCCCCATTAGATCGGAGTGCAGTTATGATGTAAGGTCCTGTCCATTTGGACTTGAGCTTTCCTGGCATCAGCTTCAATCTTGACTGGAAGAGTAGTACTTTCTGGCCAACATGGAGCTCCTTAGTTCTTAGATTTCGATCATGCCACAATTTAGTTCGCTCTTTGTACCACATGGCTGAGTCAAATGACTCCAATCTAAGTTCCTCAAGCTCCTGCAGTTGCAGCTTCCTTTCCTCTTCACAGGCTGTAGCATCCATATTTACTTTCTGTACTGCCCAGTATGCCCGGTGTTCAATTCCAACCGGTAAATGATACATCTTCCCAAAAACGATCCGGTAAGGAGACATGCCTATGGGAGTTTTGTAGGCTGTCCGATATGCCCATAGAGCATCCTCTAACCTCACACTCCAGTCTTTCCTAGAAGGATTGACGGTTTTTTCCAAAATTTTCTTTATCTCGCGGTTAGAAATCTCCGCTTGACCATTTGCTTGCGGATGGTAAGGGCTCGAAAGTCTGTGGTGCACACCGTATTTCTTCATTAAGGCTTCAATTGTGCGATTACAGAAGTGTGTACCTTGATCCGATATGATCGCCCTTGGAACTCCGAACCGGCTAAAGATCTGACTTTTTAAGAACTTGGCCACCTCCTTTGCTTCACACGTGCTTGTGGCTTTGGCTTCTACCTATTTGGAGACGTAATCCACTGCAACTAGGATATACAGATTGCCATAGGATGAAGAAAAAGGCCCCATGAAATTCATTCCCCATATGTCGAATAGCTCGCAAACTATTATGGGTACCTGCGGTATTTCATCCAGGGCAGATATTCCACCGGTCAGTTGGCAACGCTCACAGCTCCTGCAGAACTCGTACGCATCTTTGTTGAGAGTTGGCCAGTAAAAGTCGCTATCTAGAATCTTCCTTGCCGTCTTCTTGGACCTGAAGTGCCCTCCACATGCTAACTAATGGCAGTAGGTTAAAACATCCCGCTGCTCCCAGTCAGGAATGCACCTCCTTATCACTTGATCGGACCCTACTCTCCACAGATAGGGGTCGTCCCAAAAGTAGTATTTTGCTTCACTCTTGATCTTCATTCTTTTGGCTTTGGTAACACTCGGTACTTCTGGAAGCTCTCCAGTTACTAGGTAGTTGGCCAGGTCCGCATACCATGGCTCTTGCCCTACCTTCTCTTTCCCTTTTGCTGTATCATTCTGACCAGTAAGTTTGAACACTTCTTCCCAATCAATTTTTCTGGGCGCAAAAATCACCTCACACAAATGTTCCTCTGGAAATTTATCATGCACTTCGTCACCGTTTCCATCTTGCATTATTCTGCTCAAATGGTCTGCCACCTTGTTCTCGACTCCTCTCTTATCTTCCACCTCCCAATCAAATTCTTGTAACAAGAGTACCCATCGGATCAAGCGTGGTTTGGATTCCTTCTTGGCAATCAGATACTTAATCGCTACATGGTCAGTATACACTATGACTTTGGATCCCAGCAAATATGGCCGAAACTTCTCGAAAGAATACACCACTGCCAGCATCTCTTTTTCAGTGGTATCGTAATTCCGCTGGGGTTGATTCAGAGTCTTGGACGCATAAAAAATTACGTACCTCTTCCCATCGATCTTCTGACCCAGCACGGCTCCTACCGCAAAATCGCTGGCGTCGCACATTACTTCGAAAGGATGGTTCCAGTCAGGAGCCCTTATGATAGGTGCGGATATCAGCTTTTCCTTGAGAAGGTTGAAAGCAGCCTTGCATTGCTCATCAAAAATGAACTCCACGTCATTCTGAAGTAATCTGGTAAGGGGCTGGGCGATCTTGGAGAAATCCTTGATAAATCTTCGATAAAATCCGGCGTGCCCCAGAAAACCCCTTATTCCCTTCTGATCAGTAGGGAATGGTAATTTGGATATAACATCTACCTTGGCTCGATCCACTTGGATACCTCTTTCTGAGACCACGTGTCCTAAAACTATCCCTTCGGTGACCATAAAATGGCACTTCTCAAAGTTCAAAACCAAACTCTTTGCTTGACACCTTTCCAAAACTATATCCAAATGGTGAAGGCAAGAGTCGAACGAGTCTCCGTAAACCGTAAAGTCATCCATGAATATCTCTATGCAATCCTCAATCAAATCGGAAATATGCTCATCATACATCGTTGAAACATACCTGGAGCGTTGCATAGGCCGAAAGGCATGCGACGATATGCATAGGTTCCAAACGGGCAAGTGAAAGTGGTCTTGTCCTGGTCCTCAGGATCTACGTAAATTTGGAAATACCCGCTGTACCCATCTAGAAAGCAGAAAAACTTCTTCCCAGCTAATCTCTCCAACATTTGGTCGATGAACGGCAGGGGAAAATGGTCCTTCCTGGGCGCATTGTTCAGCTTACCGTAATCGATGCACATTCGCCAACCCGTGACTAGCCTCGTTGGGATCAGCTCATTCCTCTCATTCTGAACTACTTGGATGCCCGACTCTTTGGGACCATGTGGATCGGGCTGACCCACTCACTATCCGGTACTGAATAGACAATCCCTAGCGACAACAACTTCAAGATTTCCTTCAATATCTCTTCTCGCATGTTAGGGTTTACCTTCCTTTGAGCATCTCGATGTGCCTTCGCTCCTTCCTCCAACCTAATGTGGTGCATGCAGACGTCGGGGCTAATTCCAACTAAATCTGTAAGACTCCATCCAATCGTCTTCTTGTTCTTGCTCATCACGGTCAGTAGCCTAGCCTCTTGTTCCTTCGTAAGGCTGCTACTGATGATCACTGGATATGAGTTCTCCTCTCCAAGGAAGGCATACTTCAAATTCGGTGGCAACTTCTTCAGCTCAACTTGGGGTGGAAATGTGTCTTCGGGTAGAGGGTTTTTCTCAGTCTCTCCTTCTTTTTCTAAATCTCCCTCTGATGGTTCTTCTATACTGACTGGTAGCTGAGCCCCTGCGGCTCCAATGAACTCCGATTTCTGACAGAATTCCTTGATCGCTACTTCTATTTCTTCATCAGTCAACCCTTGGCTACTGATCAGATCACACCATGCAGCAGCTTCTATGTCAGCCTGTTCATAAACATCTAACGCTTGGAGTTTCTCCTGCAATAGTTCGGTCTCAAGAAAATCTTGGACAAGGGGGTCAATCACATCAACATAGCATAGATTTTCGGAATCGATGGGTTTCTTCATGGCATCATTTATATCGAAGGTAAACTTCTCCCCATGAAAATCAATGCAAATAGTCCCCTCAGCCATATCCACTATTGTCTTGGCCGTTCTCAGAAAAGGTCTTCCTAACAAGACTCCACTAGACTCCCTCGCTTCATGCTCACTCATTTTGATCACATAAAAATCAGCAGGGTATGTAAAATCATGCACTCTTACTAACACATTTTCTAAAACTCTCTCAGGACTTATGCACGACCTATCAGCCAGTTGGATCAACACCCTAGTATTTGACAGCCTCACTCCTTTCAACCGGTTATAGATAGACAATGGCATGACATTTATAGATGCCCCCAAATCACACATTGCATGTTCGACCTTCACATCTCCTACAGTTATGGGTAGGGTGAACATACCTGGGTCGGCTCTCTTGGGTGGTAACTTCTCTTGCACTATTGCTGACGCTATCCCTTCCACCATAATCTTGCCATCCTTCTGGGCTCTCCCGGCTATGAAGTCATTTATGAATTTCCCGAGAGGGGGTAGCTTCACGGCTTGGAGGAATGGTATGGTGACATCCAACTTCCCAAAAATTGACAAGTAGTCAACCGGGTTCTCTTTCTTCCTCTTTGTAACAAATCGGAATGGAAATGGTTTCTCCCCTTTTTTCTCATCTACTGGTCCCTCAGCAACCTTCTTGGAGTCTTTCTTGGGTAGTTCCTGGGTCTGGGCCTCCATTCTGGGCTCTTCCTCTTGAGGAGGTTCCTTCCTGGTCAGTAGGGTGTCGGGTTCACCTCTTACACTTGGTGTATCATCAAAGAAGAATGGATCCTGCATCCGAGGCATAGGTCTCCCTAATTCTTCCGCTGAAATGGTATCGCCTCCTATCTTCGTTCCATTGGATCCTCCACTAGGTCGTTTCGGTTGAGGCGCGTCATAAGTAGTTCCTGACCTCAACGTAACCTTACTCACATTTGCCTTTTCGGGCATTTGGACTGTAGATGGGAGTTTCCCTGCATTTTTTCCCTGCATTTCCCTTCAAATCACCCACTGAACTGGACAGTTGAGCTAACTGCCTATTCATCATATCCATGTTTGCCTTATGTTCATTCTGGGCATTTTGCATCCCATGTACGACCTCATTATGGGATTGCAATTTTCCTTTGATGCTCTGTTGTGACGCTAGCATTTCACCCATCATGTCCTCAACGGATCTCCTTGGCCTGTTCGATTTTTGGAAATGACTCGGCCCTTGGTGTTGATAGTTCTGGGAGTTTTGCTGGCCTTGATTAGGCGGGTATTGGTTATACTGGGCAGGAGGGGTGTACTGATCTTGAGGATATTGATTCTGGTGCTGACCTTGGAATTGATTTTGGTTCTGATGGTGTTGGGGTCCTGGGTTCGGCTGATTTTGGAAAATTTGGAAGTTTCTCTGGTGGGGCGGCACATAGACAGGGTTCGGGTTCTGGTTTTGTGGGTTTTGGTTTTGGGATTGTTGGTTTCTTCCTGACCAGTTGGGCTGGTAGTCTGGGTTTGCTGGTCCACGGTTAGGGTTTTGGTTCGGATGGGGGTTATACTGGTTCTGACCTTGGTTCTGATTTTGGCTTCCGTCACCCCATCGGAAGTTTGGATGATCCCTCCATGGTGCATCCCGTTGTCTACCTTGAATCCAATGCCCACTAGAATTGAAGTACCCCGCAGCATTAACTTGCTCCATATTCCCGAAGTCATTAGGCTGATCATAGTTCGGTCCTTGATTTCCCTGCTCTGCACCCTTGTAATTCCCAGCTGGGGGAGGTGGTGGAGTGCTCTTCTCGATCGCACTCAGAAGTGACTTCTTCAGCTCATCCATTTTCAAATCCATTTTCTGCTCCAGCTTATTTTCCTGATCAGTAAACGAGGCAACAACAGCCCGCTCTCGGTTGTATCCTTCCCTTGAATGGTCATACTCTTTCTTTGCATTCAGTAGCTTCCTTAGGACTCTCTTCGCTTTGCTGACCCGTAATTGCGTGAAGCTTCCTCCTGACGATGAATTTGCCAGGTCCTTGGTTACCGCATTCATACCTTCGTAGAAAGTATGATGTACTTCAATGTCTGCCATGCGATGGTTGGGACATGATTCCAAAAGACCCATGTATCTTGCCCAATAATCACTCAAGGGTTCATCATACCCTTGCTTCACATTAGTTATTTCCCTCTTCAGCGCGCTTGTCTTGGATGACGGAAAAAACTCGCCCAGGAATGCTGACTTGAAATCAGCCCAAGTCTCAATAGAGTTGGGGGGCAGGCGCATGAACCAGGTGTTAGCTTCCCCCTTGAGCACAAATGGCAAAGCCTTCAGCCTATAATCATCCCCAGTCGCTCCTGCTGGTCTCCTCTGTGCCCTACAAATTTTACAAAACTCATGAAGAAACTCATACGGCCCTTCATAGCTCTTCCCACAGTATGTAGGTAGGATCGCGATCACATGAGGCTTCACATCGCAGGCGGTTTGCCCTGGAGTAACGACTATGGCTTGCGGGGGACTCTCCTTCAGTATGTGCGTTCAGCGTCCCGATCTCCGGGTCTTCATCTCCCTGGTTGGCCATTTCCCTTGGGTTGCCTTCCAACAGTGGTTTCTCTTCTGGTATTGGTCCCTCTATGGTGCCCTTCTCTTCGTCACTACTCGTGCCTAGGTCAGACGAGGTGGTCGACAGGACAGAACGAGTGGTTACGAGTATAGTTCCTCGCTTGAGTATTTTCGGCCTCCACTGATTAGGAGACGAGCTACTGCTCATAAACTGAAATGAAAAGAAAAAGGAAAATTATACACAATATATACACCAAAGTAACACACACAATAGCAACTCAAAAACGCCATCCATCCCCGGCAACGGCGCCATTTGAAAGGACCAGGGGTGCGTAGGTGTCGTTCAAGCAAGGATATATCCTACTGGTCAGGATAGAGATCCTAACTAAGCCTAGACCCTGGTTTCAAAGATTCCTCAACCCACTCCTACTGATCAGTATAGTGGTGATAAGGGTCGAATCCCACAGAGATGGTGCGTTTAAACTATTGTGGTGATATTCTGGATGGTTTGGTTAGCTACCACGCTCGGGTTGAGTCTCTACCTAGGCGAAAATTTAAAGGTAATCTCCTACTGACTAGAATGGGGGAGAAGTGTAGAGTTGCAGCTGTGTACGTGGAAATGGATAATCATGGTGTAACAGAAAATATTCGAAAAGTACTGGGTTTCTATTTTGGGCCAATCGGAATATCAGAAGGCAGTGGTAGTTGTGGTGACTAGGCTGACAGATCTGCAGGGTACAAACTAAAGGTGAAGGACAAAAGGCAAAAAGCATCTAAAAAGCAAAAGTGGTCCCCGACTATTGACATGGACATCATCTTCTTTAACAAACATAACTAAAATCAAATGAAAACTTCAGATTCAGCGAGCAAAACACAGAAATAACGACTCACGAACACAGATCCACAAATAAGAATTCCAAATCTGAAATCAAACTCCGCAACTGAAACTCCGCATACTGGACAACATGAACACAAATCGAAACTAAAGACTAGACTTTGCATGCAATGATTTACTTCACAATCAAACAGTACCAGATTATACTAACTTCGAGAAAATTACGACGACACAGAAACGAACGATTTAACACTTTTAAAAAAACAACTAGAAACATTAGATCTAACTAACTAGGCAGAAAAGAAAGAAAGCAGCTCGACAAACTGAACAGAAATCATCTTCATAGCATTAAACATTGTTCGGATCTTCAACAAAATACTTCAAAGCAGTGAAATTCAAAAGCAGCAAAGATCCAACGTAAGGAAAATGCAAGTAAATTACACTACGAAAGCGAAATAAAAGTGTTTTGCCACTCCGGGCGATGGAACTCCTAAACTATGATCTTGCTGGCTGGAACGGACGATGACTGGAACTCTGGGAACATCTGGGCGTCAGGTGATCATGGCTGCGGCGAGGCAAGAAGCGGGACACGGCTGAAAGACTGGTATTACCGAGAGAACTCTCTACCTAAAGATGGTGGTGAATGAGTGAATGTGGATTTTTTTCTCCAAGTGGCTTCCTTTTATAGGGAGGCTTACCCTTGATTTTAGGGTAAATCCTCATAGCAATATGACTCCTTTGCCCTTAATTGTGGGTAATCAGCCTCAGCTATCCGTCTTCTCCATCTCGAGCCCTTTTAGCATGTATACTGGTCAGTATAGAATCTTCCTGACGCCCTTTTCACTTGACTCATTCCAAAGCTTCCCTACTGGCTAGAACGCTTAACCTGTACACTTTGAGCAACTGTTTTGCAAATCTAAACATTTACGCACCTCATACTGACCAGTAACCAAGGCCTAGAATACGACTTATCAATTCTCGTCATACCACCGGAATGACCCTGGATGCTTGTGATTCGTTGGACATTTAAGGTAATAGCTCCCTGCGTTCATAGCGACTTTCCCGCACAATGCAACACCATTTTTTTCCAGAATCACATCTACATTCTGAGAAATCAAATGGCTCAGTACTCGTGGATGAATTTGTGCTTAAACAAATTAGTAACAGAATAGATGATGACTCCACAAATTTACAATGCAATAAGCAACAAAGGTCAGTATTTGTAGATATCATAACATCAGAATACATAGTTTTGAAAAAAAACAACAAAAGCAAGTAAACATCAGTAACATCACATAAATCAATGACGTTGGTTGTTCCACATGTTCATAGCTAAGTTGTTGGGCGTGTCCACTTCGTAGTTGGCTCAACGCAATTTACATAATCTACACCGATAAACTGTTCATCAGTAATAGGTACAAACGCGTTGGGTTCAACTTCTACTGGATCAACATTTATTTTACGTTTGATGAAGTTATGGAGTAGGAAACACGCCATGATTAGACGAATTTGAGTCTTGATTGGATAAAATGAAGCACTTCTATGAATCCTCCAACACATTTTTAGTATTGCAAAAGCATGCTCTATAACATTTCTCTGCCTTTGTGTGTCTCATGTTGAACATTTCTTTTGGATTCTGAGGAGCTGTAGTGCCCAGTCCCCACTCCTTTATACAGGGTCAAAAATCCATTACTGTTAGATTAGGCATTATCGCACAAGTAATAATAACCTATAAAAAACACATCAAAAACCTTAGGAAACAACAAAATAACAAAGACACACCTTGAAACCGTTATGCCGAGCCACAACATCTCTAAGTACACGCGAGTCACCGGTTGACCCCTCCCACCCCTGTAATAGGAACAATGTAATATCCAAATCTTTTAGAAGTTTAGAGTTAGAAATTAGAAATTAAGATTAGTGGTCTTATACATGTTTTTACTTATTTATATTAGAATTAGATTTATGATAATGGAGTTATTTACTTTCACTAGTTTACATAAGAGAAAAATAGAAAATATGAGAAAACTAAGATAAAGAAAAAATACAAAGAAAAAGAATAGAAAGTTGATGAGTAAGTTAGAAAAAAAATGTGTCATATGGGGAAATTTAGGAAAAAGAAAAAGAAAAAAATAGAAAAGGTTTGGAGATAGATTTTAAAATCAACACTCATACTTCTCTTCTCTCTCTCCACGTACTCCCTTTCTCTGTGAGTTTTGGGCAGCTCCTCTACTCCCTCCGATCAGCCACCGTGATAACTCTGGCGACTCCAGCACGAAGCATATAGCACACACCATAAAATCCCAACTCCCAATTCCCCATACTTTCTCTCAATTTTGGAGTCTAGGCTGCAAACCCACCTCCATGTAACTTACAAAATTATTGAAATTAGAGGTTAGATTCTTCCACAGCTCCCTAAATGTTGTTTCTAAGTATAGTAGTGATGTCAATTGATGTGAATCCATGCCCAAAATTGAATAGGACGAAGCTCTAGTTTTTGCCTTTTTGTGCTAACTTGAATTTTGATTTTTGATTGAGCGTTTTGATGAAATAGGATTTTATTATTGATCACTTGTGTGATTTAAAGCATGAAAATAGATTTAATTTGTGGATTTATGGGAGACAAAAATTAGGGTTCATGGATTTTAAGGATTTTGTATCATTGATGAGTTTGTGTAAATTGGCTTTGAAAGTATGTAATTGGAATTAGAGTGTGTTATATAAGCACGAAAGTGATAGGAAAAATATGATTTTGGGATGATATTTGACCATAAACCCTTGATATGAATTCAAAATAGTCACTTACTAATTTTTGTACTACATGATGTTGGGGCTGCCTTGTGGTGAAATTTGATGTTGATTATTGCTCCATATACAAGCTGAATATTCTTAAAAAGGATATAGTAAAAGAGGTTTAGTTGTTGGTTGTTATCAAAAGGTTTTGAATTGAAGTTTTAGCTTCAAAATGTCAATATTTTGAGTTTAACTTTAAAATAAATTGGTTGTCCCATGTTTGCAAAATTAGCTAGGTTTGTTTTATGAAGAAAAAATGAAAATGAAAAAATGAAAATGAGAAGATAGGATGGGCTTAACCTAGGAATTCGGGCCCAACACCTTCTTATAAATAGCAAGGAGAATGCATGCAAAAGGAGGCTCGGCCTTTCAAGTCCAGTATCACCTCAGTTATCACACAGTCCTCATTACATATTCAAGCATGGAGAACGGGAGCTAGGAGTCATCCGAGTCGCAGTTTTACTTCAACCGTCCTCTTTTCTTCCTCATCGGGAAGAAAACACGCAGATTCGCCTAAGAAGCCTTCATAGTTTATTTTTCTTTAAAACCCCGAGGGACCGAAACAACTGTTGCTCAGTTTTCATTCATGTTATCTTCCGTATTTTAGCTGTTATTTTGGTTTAGTTGATACTCTGTTCCTTGTTGCTGATCGTTCTTCTGATTTTGAGAAATGGGATTCTGTTTTGTTTGTTGAAGATCGTTTATGAAATGGAGTTTTCGATACAAGCTGCCTTGGATCTGATGTCCTCTGTCGTGCTTTCTTTTGTTTAGCTTAGTTTTGTTTTAAATCGGAAATATCTCTGCGCCTTCTGTGATTGATGTTCAGATCTGAATGTAGGATGAAATATGCGATACATGTTGAGCTGAGTTTGGTGTTTTGAGAGTTAGATCTTGTTTGGATTGCCTTCGTTGCTCTGTTTTTCATTCTCTCGTGGTTCGATCTAAGTTTCACTTCGTTAACTTGCATGAGTTTAGGTTAAACCCCCTTAATCTGTTTTCTCTTCAGTTAAACTGCATGGATCCGTGTCTGATTTGCTTGTTTCTTGCTTTAATGTCGCATGCTTTGTTTCCTTTGCCGTGATGTTTATCGTAGATGCTTAGCGAAGAAGGTAGTCATAGTTAGTTAGAATCGCAGTCCATGTCACTTTTTCGTTGCTTGCAGCTTTTTGTAGTGTTTTTTTTCTTTCAGTGGTCCCCACTGTTATGTTGACGTGTGATTTCTGTCCAAGATGATCAGTTCAAGTTATGCTGTTTCATGTTGATAGTTTAGTGGATCAAGTTAGTGTATTGCTTTAGTAGTTTTAATTAACCCACTTGTAGCAAAGCGTGGTAGTAGCCAACCCCCAACATGTCTCATACACAACTCTGCATGCCTCTGTCCCTGTGGGATTCGACCCTTACATTCCTTTACTAGTCTATAGTATTGTGCGTTAAGGTATTGAAGGCCCTAAGCCTCTCCGTTTGCATAACCAACGATTGGATAATTGCCTACTTGATCCCTTCATCATTGACTGGATTAGTTAAGCAGTATCGACATATTAAAAACTTGTTGTGTGAACTAAAGTCCTTAGGTTGAGAGAAATCACCTCTCTGCATAATTATATTGCACAGTCCTTCAGGGACCCATAAAGTTAACATCACTCAAAGTCTTCTTGATGCAGTTTCTCTCAGTACAATTGCATCCCAACACAAAGATATTGCATAAATAAATAACCAAAGCATGAACAAGAGATATTTGTTGTGCAAAAAAAAATCGGGGACCTTGACACTAACTCAATCAAAGGATGTAGTTAATTGGAAACAAAATACACAACAAAGCACACCATAACATGTATAACTTCATTTATGGAGGTATTACCTAGGGTGAATAATGTGTTGACAAATTGTCACCAAATTTCAGTTGTACGCCATAAAACAATCCCTACTAAATGCCGCATTTGCAATGAATGAGTGTGTCATTATATGAAATGCATAAAGCAAAATCTAAGGAAAAATGTTACGACTAAATCGTGTTGAATGCTAAGCGGAGTTTGATCGTCAAGCTCGTAACGTGGTTAACTTTACCGTAATTGGTCGATCACTCACCTTCTACCACACGCCGGAGTGTCCTGCTAATCAACTGCTCTGACTACCGCAACTGATTACTATGAACGACTGGACCTCGCTTCGAATTCGGGGTTAACATAAAGCGCTTCCACCGACCCGTCGCAACTAGAGTTGAGGAAATACGAAAGGAACATAAAGCGACTCCAAAAGTGCTTCCCCCAAGAGCTATATCATCTTTATGTTCCTTCCCCCAAGGAATACGAAAGGAACATACATCAACCAAGTCCAAAAGTGACTCGGTCCGCACAGGAGATACAAATCACAAGAGCTAACAAAGCTACAATGGTAACCCCACAGACAGGGTACTAACCATCTAACTAACGAGAGAACTAAAAAAAGAAGCAAATAAATACAAGGATGATGACCAAGGGTTGGCCAACTCCAAAGGAAAAAATAAAAAACATAAATTAAAACCACGAGCCAAGTGTAGTAGTCATCCTCACGAGCGACTTCAAATACCGAGGCACTGAATCCGCATCATAGAAGGTGATGGCAGGGGTCTGGGCCCCCTACCTGCCAGGAAATCGGCTGGCCGGTTGCCCTCTCAATAGATGTGAGAGAACCTGACCTGCAGCTGTGAGAGCAAAGTGCGAATGCGAGCCATGTGATGTCTCACATCCGCTGCTCCCCCGCGTCCTGAAGTGAACACCGCGACCACTGCTGCTGCATCCATCTCGACCCAAACCTGTGATGAGAACTCCATAGCCATTGTCAACCCGTGAAGAAGAGCTAAAAGCTCCGCCTCAAAGGCCGACCCAGCTACGAGTGGCATGCAAAAGTCCCCCAAGAGAGAACCGTCTGAACCACGATCCACTCCTCCACCGCCAGCTTGTCCCGTCGAGGTGATAAAGGCCCCATCGGTGTTCAGCTTCACCCAAGGATCATCGGGTGGATGCCAAAGCACACTCAGGGACCTCAGAACTCGCCGGAGGGGAGGAACCGAAGGCATGAAGTCGACAGCTGGAGTGCAACCGCGCCAGTGAAGGGGTAAGAGCACGCCCGCCGCCACCAAGATCCGCAAATGATGAATAACGGCCAAATAACATGAGAGGAACGAAAAGAAACGCCGCGGTGCTTGCAGCTATTCCTCCCCGTCCAAATAAACCAGTATACTAAACAAGGGATAATGAAGCTGATGTGCAAGGCAGTGGCCCTGTGAGAGGACCTCCACCAAAAACCTAATCTATGTGCAATATCAGTGCACGTGTGTGCTAATGTGGGGGAACCAGCCATCGAAGAAATCCCAAACCGATCTCGCCACAGGACTCGACACAAATAAATGCTGAAAAGACTCAACTGAAAAAGAAGAGACACAACACAGACACTTGGATGCGAGAGAGATACCACGGGTCTGAACATAACACTCAACAGGGACCTGCTGGAGGAGGAGGCGCCAGATGAAGACAGAGATAGTCGGGGTCAGCCCAGCATTCCAAACCATGCAAAGTCCGAAATGTCTAGGGGACCGTGTCCGGATGAGCTCCCAAGCTGAGGCCATCGAGAACTCGCCATCGCCAGTGAGGCTCCATCGCATCACATCCCGCCTGCCTACCTCAATCGGAACTGCCCTGATTAGATCCAACACCTACAAAGGCACACCATAAAAAGCCAAATAATCATGCAGTTTTTCAAAATGCCAAGTATGATCATGCCAGAACCTAGAAACCTCAGCGACAGGAAGGTCAATCCCGGGCGGACAATAGGTCCTAAGGGGGCGATCCCCGACCCACACGTCATCCCAGAAACTAATCCGCCCTTCGCCAAGGGACCATCTAATGAAACCATGAACCTCACCCCTAATACGAGTGAGGCGACGCCAGATAGCACTATCATGCGGAGAGTAAGGGGAAATAAAAGCATGACCAGCATGAAAACAGTACTTGCGCATAGTGAACTGCGCCCACAAAGAATCATGCGGGAGAAATCTCCACCAGAGCTTGATGCTGAAAGCTTTGACGAGCTCACGAAAATGACGGATGCCGAGGCCTCCCTCATCCAACGACAAGCAGATCTTCTTCTTCCAGCTAACCCAGTGAATCTTCCTCTGCCCCCCCCCACCGTGCCCCAAAAAAACCTGGCCAAAATCTGCTCCAAGTCCTTCATCCAATACTCATACGGCTTCAGAACCTGGAAGATGTGAAGAAGGATGGTGACAAGGGTGCTCTTGATCAGAGCAAGGCGACCTCCAAGAGAAAGATGTCTATGCGACCAGCTGTGAATATTCTGTCGGATATCTAACAGATACTCGGCCTTCAGCCCCCCCTTATAGATAGGCACTCCTAGGTAGGTAAAGGGGAGAAACCCCTGCTGGAAACCACTAGCCTGTGCCACCTCTGTCGCCCAAGAGTCGAACTTCTCAAAGAGATAGAAGTGACTCTTTCCCTTGTTCACCATCTGACCCGAGACGGCGGAATAGTGCTCCAGACACTGCACCAGCCTCTCCACGGACTGTCTGTGCGCCCTGATGAAAATGACAATGTCATCGGCATAAGACAGATGGGATATGACCGGAGCGCGCCTAGCACATCTATATGCCATGTCAGGATGCGTGTCCACGAGCCTGTCCAAGCTCCTTGAAAGGTAGTCCGCTGCCAGCACGAACAACGAGGGCGATAACGGGTCTCCCTGGCGGAGTCCTCTCGTGGAATGGAAGAAACCTGCCGTAGCTCCATTCACAAGCACAGAAAACCAACAAGAAGAAATGCATCGGCTAACCATACTCACCCACCCCGGTGGGAATCCCATCCTCTCAAGCACCACGAGGAGGAAAGGCCACTGCACTCGATCATAGGACTTTGCCATGTCTAGCTTGAGGGCTAGATTAGGCTAGTTTGCCTTCTGAATAAGCGACCTGCTGATGTCGTGAATCAATTCCTAGGCCATTAGCACATTATCACTAAGCAAGCGACCCTTGACAAAACCGCTCTGGTTCGGCGCTAGTACCAGGGGTAGCAGCGGCGCCAAACGCGATGTCAAGATCTTGGTGATGATCTTGTTGGTCACATTGCAAAGGCTAATCGGCCTGTACTCCGCCCAGGTCGCCGGGCTTGCCTTCTTCGGCAAGAGTATGATGGTCGTGGCTGTGAAGCTGCGGGGCATAGGAGCTCCTAAGAAGAAGTCCTCCACTGCTGCCACCACCTCTGCTCCAACGATGTCCCAGCAGTGCTGGAAGAACAGGGACGAGAAACCGTCCGGACCCGAGGCGCTGTCTCCACTGATGCCAAAGACCGCCGCTCTCACCTCATCTGAGCCGGGGACTGCACAGAGGCCCTCGCGGTCCACAGACTCTGGGAGACTGCACAAGAGATCAAGATCCGGCTGCTCCAGCAACTAGAGTTGAGGTTGAGGAAACTGACCTACGGAATTTGGGGGAAAATGAAAGGGGGAAATGAAAATCGAGATTTGAGGAAACGAAAGTGTGGCTGGGGTAAATTTGTAATTCTCCTCAATTCTGACTTTAACCAACTCTCCCAAGTTTCAAATGTTGTGTTTTGAGTTTGGGTATTTCTTTAATGAATAGTAAGGGATTGTGTTGAATTCTATAGCCTGTTAGAATTGTATCTGTGTAAGTGAACATCAGAATTGAACACTTCCAAATAATAATATGGGCCCTAATCTTGGTATTTCCCACAAATTGAACGAGAGAGTTGAACGAGATTTGGGCTCTAATCTGGGTATTTCCCACAAATTGAACACCCTAATAATAATATGGGTCCCACTGACCATTATCAACTGTGCATTAATTTTCATATCATTCCAAATACACATATTTCTATGAGATGAGGGAATACCACTTTATGATAGAAAAGAGGAGTGTTCATTGAGTTTTCACAGTCGAGGAATATAAATCAGCTCATCTCCATTTTCATCTTGTCACGTCAGCATTTATATCATCCAGTCCAAATTTCTGCAATAGTGTCCTACAATTCCGTCCTATAAATCAGTTCATCTCCATTTCCACATCAGTACTATTTCTAATTCATTTTATTAATCATTGATGTTTATCAAGTAAAATAAAATATCAAAATCAAAATAAATTGCAGGTCAAACATAAAAAACAAAATATACTCCCTCCGTCTCACTCAAGATGTCCACCTTTTCTTTTTAGTTTGTCCAGTTGTCCCATTCAAAGTGTCCACTTTTTAATAAATCTCCCTCTCCTTTCTCCTCATTACTATTTTCAACTACATTTTATTCTCAACTTACTCTACTTAAAAACTCTTCCTAAAATCACATGTCACTCAAGAATGTGGACATTTTGAGTGAGAAAGATGTACTTAATTAAAAACCCTTTGTTACTCAAGAATGTGGAATACATGTATGGGACAGATGAAAAGGAAAATATCCTTATTTTTTATAGACGAGGGAGAGTATTGTTTTACTTCTACAAAGAGCTGACTTGTTACCTAATGTAAACACCGTTCACAATTATTCCACTATGCTAAAGACTTAGACATGTTTGTTTCTTATACATTTAAATGTTTGATAAACATCTTATAAATGCACAAACAAACATAATAGATAAAATTATTTCTTCTCAGATAGGGTAAAAGTGGATTGTAGAATTATTATATACAAGTAATTTTAATTTTTCTAACCGCTCAAAACATGTTCTTCAGTATACTAATCCTAGCAAGTCAAGTGTCATGTCCCTCATAAATTTTCATCCTCCCTTATAATGGTGGTTGAAAATTTTCAATCCTCAAGCAAGAGAATTTTGTCACTATTCTAATAAAGTAATTTCCGGTTTGATAAGCTTTGTCCACCCAAAATTAAAATTTGAGTTCAGGAAAAAGATTAGAAGATACGTGGTTGAAAATAAAGATCTTCATGAAAAGTAAGCAATACACTTCGATTATTGGAATCTTAACGGTATGATCATCTATATGTGGAATTCATTAGTTATGATTTATATTCTTCATATGGAATTCATGAATTATGATTTATATTCTTTATATAGACGAATTATATGTTCCTAGCATGCAACTTATTAAAATTGCACGAAAAGTGATAATCCATCAATCACTTAAATAGATGATAGTAGTACTATTTGCTAATTTATTTATTCTGTAAAATCTTCTGCTGCAACCCCAAGAGTGAGAATAACCATCAAATAGGAATCATGGCCATGGGCAAGGATCCTGTGCCAATATATGCACATACAACTATTATTCTATAATAAAATATATTAATATTTTAATATTATAATTTGAAATTAAAATAATAGGAGGTGTGTAACAGCATCCCTATTGGAGGGGATCCAAATCCTAGGAATCATAGACATCGTAAGCTTATTGGATAAGTATAATCCGGCGAAGTTACAGTATGAATTCGATTATTCAACTCAAAAGTTTCTACTCTTTCTATTCCTCCCTTCATCCCATTCTATTATCTAATCATCTTATTATAGTAGAGTATTATAGAATGAAGAAAAAGTAGTGATGTACCCATAAAATGTTTAGCCCAATTGTAAGGTAAGGCTGTTGGGCTGTACAGCCCAATTGGCTTTTATTGAATAAATGTTCCTTTAAATAGACAAATAACACATCGCTCCAGCGCGTGAAGTAACAATTCGTTTCATACCCAAAAATCCCTAATTTTGCCATTTCGGTGCAAGTTGAATTAAATGGAGGCAGGGCAGCCGAAGTTGAAGAAATTAGCAAAGCGCGGCAAGAATTCATACATTTGTCAAATAAATAATCTCGATGATGGTTGTCTCATGCTAATTTTCAGCTTCCTCTGCCCCATTCCAGGTATGAATTTTTGTTCTCAATCATGTTTAAGCTATTAGTTATTGGTTGAATTCCTAATTTTTTTGAGTCAGTTGTTTCTTTGAAGCCGTATTATGAATATCTGTAGCTATGCCGAACGTCAATTTGGCTTATTATGTGGCGTTTCATGGTAAATTGGATTCATTTCCTGTTACTGCCGACAAATATGTGTTTTTTTGTTTATCATAGTTGGATTATTGAAGCTAAAGTGATGTAATTGTGTTAGTGCTTCTTAAATTGAATTGCTTTTCGGTAACCGAGGTGTTTATATCGATTTTAATTGCAAGAAAGATTTTTCATTTGCGTTCCTTTATTTTTGATGAAGTATTTTTTTTTATATATATAAAATTCGATTTTTTGTAGATAATTGTTTCTATGCTATATTTAACTAATTTTTAATGAGGTATCCGTAGAAGTTAGTATATGAATATAGTATATTGATTGGAATAGTTTTGCAGTACTCTGGGACTTTTTCCTTCCTTATTGCAGATCGGTATAACACCGCCCTCGTTTGCCGCAGATGGCGTTTCCTAGCATGCCATCCTCGTCTCTGGTTGCGTGTTGATAGGTCTGTTAATGATCTATCTGAGCCTGGGGTTTACCCCAATATTGAGACGGCTGTCGCTGCAGCAAGGTCAGTGACGCTTGATATGTGATGTTCAGTGTCGCGAGACGAATCTACTCGTGAAAGGATACTACACTCTTCAGCTTAATGATTTGCAGGCCTGGAGACACTGTATTGATTGCAGCTGGAGGGATTCACCGAACGTCTAATATTCAGATCAAGAAGCCTATCTGCCTTGTAATTTATGGGCCCTCTTATTTATCTTATCTTTGTTTCCTTTTCTGATCTGTCTGACAAAGGTAGAATTTATGTTAAATATATCTGTTTGTATGCTGAGCTTATAGCAGTGTGTACACTGAGCTCTTAGCGTTGCCTCTACGTTTTGTTCTGGATAAGGAGCAGTGTATGTTGAGTCAGTCACATCTCAATATGAAATAAAGAAATGCGGTTGAAGAAAATCACTTGTATGCTACCACTAGTCTCAAAAACGCTTCCACCTGGCCCCAATTTCTTGCTGTATGTAGGAGCATTACACAAAAGTTTGCCTAACATAATTGATTGATGTGATAAGATATGGTTCTTTAAAAGGGGGATGAAAAAAGTACTATGAATATTTCGTAGGCAATAGGTATATAAAGTTAGCCTCGTAGCCAACTTCTGTATTTGTTATGACATGCTAAATATCATACTCCAGTTTGGACTTCTCAGATCAGTTGCAGATATGACAATTGCTAAAGTCATTATTCTCAACAACAAATGCTGTTGAAATAAAACTTTAGAATAGACAGAGTCACAGAAATCATTTTTCCTCTTATTCATCGGTTACCTACTGTATGTCCGTTCCTCCTTATTAATTTTGTTGCTTGGCTATATTTTTGACATTCATATTCCTCTAAATTTGTGAGGTTTATCCTTTTAACCGCCATTCTCACTCTTTTTTTCTTTACTTAGATATGGGAGAGTTATAATTGGTGACTATATGAGGGGTTTGGTTTCAGGATGTCTTCAAGTTTGTGATTTATACTGTCTAACCATTTCAATTGGCTTGTATCATACGTATAATACAGAAAAATACCTTATTTCTACAGTATTTTTTGCAGATTGGCGCAGGTGAACTTCCTGATGATACAACACTTATCTGCTCCCGTGGTTCTGAGAGGTTTGCTATAATCTGAGTTTTCTTTTCTTTCTTAAGTAAATAAAGAGTTTTACTTCTTATTAATTAAAGAGTTTTAACTGCTGGATATAGCATATACTTGCATTGCATGCTTCTAATCTCAACAGTGATTTGTCTAATGATTCTGATTTAAGTCTTAAGTCTATAAGATTTTTTGGTGAGGGAAACTTGATGATTGTGTTAAGTATGGAGATTGATGCCCTCAACCTGTTTGCTAAATTGACGCACACAAACTGTTTGACCTAAGCACTCTCACAAGATATATAAATAAAAGACTTCAATGGAATTGCAAAACTGAATATCAAATAACATAGTCCTACGAGGTCCTTGGCCTATACCAAAGCCAAACTAAACAATATTCTGGGACGTGCCCACTCCTACCCTATTCCTACTATGAAAGGTAAAGATTACTATGGAAAATAAAGATAAAGATAACCTTAATTATTACTATTAAAGATAAAGATAACCTAATCCTACTGCAACTATTTTTCCAAAAGATTAATACTCCATAGTTAAAGGTCCTCTTCTATCTCTTCAAATCCAACTCTTATCTTCAATTCTTAATCTGTATCAGATTGAGTTAAATAGTCAATACCCAAAGGGTGTTTAGATAGCCGAGCTTATATGCTCCAACCAATGATAAGATGTATCATGTCAAAAGTTTATAAGCTGTCAAAGTATTTGGATAGCCGAGCTTATAAGTTAGAGAGATAATTGTGAGCCAGAGTAGAAATTTAAGGGAGATGAAATTTCAAAAGAATATGCTGGAGATAACGATCCAAATAGAGTTCTTTTTTTTAAGACGATCATTGTATATAAGATTGAGAAAATTTGAGTTGGTTGAAGGGAGCTTATAAGCCCCCTGGAGTTCATTTTTTACGGCTTATAAGCTATTTTTGGGTTTATTTTGTCCAACACTTTGTAGAAGCTTTTAAACCCCACCAGACACCCTATATTCATGTGTTTTCATAGGCCACATTTTTGTGGTCTAATTCACCAGTTTGTGATATGGAGTGAAAAGCAGAGAATGAAAAACGCAGGAAACTTATTGATAAAATGCACGAACAAGAACTGACTTTGAAATATAAACTGAAAAGAAAAGGAAACACTCCTCTCGTGAGGCCATAGATTTCTCCACCTACGGATTACCTCCGTCCAATAATGGTCTTCTCCAAAAGATATCTCTATCTATTGAGAGTCTCCCAATATATAGACGTTTACGTGAAGATTATTGAAGATATCAAATCTTATCAAACCTGAAGATATCAAATCTATTCTAAATAATAGTAAAACATATCAAATCCTAACTAATTGATACTCCATTCGTCCCATAAAAATATGGACGTTTGGGACGGCACGAGAATTAATGCACAATTGGTAAAGTAAGAGAGATAGAAAGAAAAAGTAATTACAGTATTGTTAGTGGAGAAATGGGGCCCACCTTATTAGAGAGAAAGGAGTTACCAAAAATAGAAGGAAATATTTTTATGGGACATCCCAATGGAAAATATCCTTATTTTTATGGGACGGAGGGAGTAAAAGATAACAATCAAAACTAACACTCTAGAAGATCATTATTGGACGGTGGTAATCCGTAGGCGGAGAAATCCGTGACCTTGCGAGAGGAGCGTTTTCTTTTGTTTTAAATTTATTTCAAAGTTGGTTCTTGTTCGTGCATTTTATCAATAAGTTTCCTGCGTTTTTCATTCTCCACATTTCACTCCATATCAATTTGTATCAAGTGTTATAACATATCAAGGGTCAGTAAATTAAGTGAACCTCGATTAGTTATCATAATGCAGTCAGTAAAGTTCTTACTTTTGAGTGATGAGTTTTGTGTGCATGTGTGGCCAAGTGGGGAAGTCGTTAACACCTGAGGCCAAAGGTTGAGTAAACCTTTACCAGTTAACACCTGAGGCCATATCTACTGGAATGCAACCTTAAAGTTTCTGTTTATCCAATCAAAAAATTGAGTAAACCTTTACCAGTTAGAACAATTTTAGAAAGTGTAGTTTTGCTGTATATCTACAGTGCCCTGGAGTTCTTGGCAACATGCAAGCTGGCTAATCTGACGGTGAGGGCAGAGCTCGGCTGCTGCCTTCTGCACAGGGGCGGGAGGCTCACTATTGATGGCTGCATTCTCCAATGCGAGTCGAATCCCTTGGACCATCTCTCTCATGCCATTGTGACCACTGCAAGCCCTCCTGACGAAGTTCCAGCAGCTCCACTAAAGAAGAATGGTGATTGTGTTACTGTAATGCGAACACGGATTGAGGGAGGCGCAAAGGCTGTCTTGACAAGCGGAACACTCTCCCTGCAGCAAGTACGCGTCATATATACTCGCACTTCCCTGTATTTCTGGTTCAGCGTCGAGCATACTTGAGACCGAACTAATCTGTGGTCGCGACTGACCTCTTTCTTAATACTCATTCGTCCCCCTCCCCCCAAAAAAAGAAGAAAAAGAAACAAAAAATATCTTATGTCTTTGGAGTCTTTGTACTATATCTGCAGTGGTGCCATCTCAAGTAGTTTGTAGTTGTAACTTTAGTAGTTTTCCAGTGTTGTATACTAGTATAAATTTCCAGCCACTTTTTGGTATGGAATATGTAACAATAGACCTTTTTAATTTTATTGCCAACTAATGTTTCATTTATTGGAATTTTTTTCTGCTTACTTTCACCTATAGGTCATTGCATTGCCCACTTTACCATCATTTCCAATTCAACTAATTAGTCTAATTTGCGTTTTAATGCATTAAACATCACAGAGTTGTGGTAATATTAAACCATGTCTAATTTGTATACATTTTAATTATTGAGTTTTGCTCAAATTCTGGACTTGTTATTCCTAACTTTTATGTTTTTAAGTTATTACTAATTCATTGATCGATGAAATATATTCACGGATTCAATTTTTTGTTGATGTATGCAAAATGGGAATTTGGAGAAAATCCATTATTATCCCAAGTTAAAATATGAAGATGAAGCAGCAACATAAGCAGAGGCTAATTACAGAGCTCACGCGCAATTCCAAGGCGAGAATTGACAGTGTCGAACAAAATCCTGAGATTCTGCTGCTGCAAATTGGCTATCACATTGAGCACCGAGTTCACATTGTTCGGTGCCGCAGCCATCGCCAAGCACGCCAACGACCCCGAGCTGCTATGGATCAACACATTCTCCATCGGAAGCTTCAAATCCAGCCCTGTAAAATGAAACGTAACAGTTGGCGCTATCTCTTCATTCGTCGCTGCAAAGCAAGTGTCGAACGCTCCCAGCGAGCTTATCGCCCCTGTTATTTGCTTCCTAAATTCGTCCCGAATACTTATGTATACGGGTTGGACGAACCGGGTTATAACCGTACCCGAATCTATAATGGTGCCCGACCCGGTGCTTGGGTCGAACGCTAGGAGCTCTGGTGCTATTGGAACATTGACCCGGCCCACACTGACTCCGGTGAGGTTCACGTAGTATAGCGATGGGCGGTGTGGGTTCTTCAGGAGCAGGGTGGTTCGGATGTTCTTGGGTTGGCCTGCGGGTCCGAGTTTGAGTGAGCCCGAGAAGTAGTACGACTTGAAGCTAGGGAGACAATATGAGAATACACCGGAATAGACCGGCCCGGTTTGAGAAAGTAATGACATTGGTCCGCGGCCCAAGCCCAATAACCCTTGGGGCGGGATCGACCCGCCCGAGATGGTGTTGACACACCCGAAAGCGTAGTTTGGGATGACAGTGTTGCCTAATGTGAGGGTGTCACGGGATAGCGTGGCTGAGAAGGTTGATCCGGCACCGTAGGACCGGTTAAAGAGGCATGAACCGGACCCAACTGCCGGACACGAGACCCCACTGACTTGGGTACATTCTGGTACAGAGCAGTCCAGTGAGGCGTAAGTGGTGGAGGAGTTGGAGGCGAAGACAGCGGACGAGCACCCTGTGCAACCGCTGGATGGGATCCATGCAGCGTCGTTGCTAGTGTCCAACACCATGAAGAAGAGCTGGCCCGGAGTCCCAATCTTGACCCGGACAACGTAGTTGCCCGCGTTTATGAGCTGGCCCGAGGCGATAGGGGCGAGGGTGGGTTTTGGCGCGACTAGGTTTGACAAGTATGAGATTCTTTTCGGGTCGTTTGAGGCCATGTTAAGGATGGTGTCGACCCATGATGTGGCGGGTTTGGGAAAGTCGAAGGGTGAGCATTTTCCGAACATGGGGATGACGGATAGATCCGAACCGGGGGACGAACATGGGTCAAAAGAAGAACCATTGCAAGATGTGGAGAGACAAATGATGAAAACTAATGTTAAAAGAATATTGGAGTGTTCCATTGAGGCTGTTTTATGAGGATAAGGATGATGGTTGTTACAAGATATTGTAAGGGGGTTTTATAGATAAGAGTAGACAGATGGTGTGAGCAAAAAAAAGTGGTAGAGAATTGAAAATTACAATATATTAAGGATTCTTATATAAATATACTATATGCATTAAGATTTAATGCATGTGAAGAACCCTGGCCCTTTTATTGACAAAGAAACAAGCATGGGTAAATATCAATACGGAGAAAGGATTACTTTAGTTATTATTGATTTTTCAATTTAATACTCCCTCTGTACCATAAAAATATGGACAATTAAAATGACACGAGAGTTAATGCATAATTGATAAAGTAAGAAAGATGAGACCTACATTATTATTAGTGTTTAATGAGTTGTAATAGTAGGCAATAGTGATATAAGTTGTAAATAAATTTATGTATTGGTAATGAGTTGGAGACAACTTTTCATAGATAAAAATACTCATAATTTTATAGGGCAAACGAAAATGAAATTGCACATATTTTTTATGGGACGGAGGGAGTATATAATTATTCCATCTTATAATGTCTACGATGATTATATCTTAATTAATCGAGTGAATAAATAGAACCTTCTAAATTGCTTTGTCCGGTCCTCATTAAGTGTTCCATAGTTGACAGTTGCGGATTTTAAAAAATGGTTTGACTTTATAAAGAAAAATGGAAGGATAAAATTAGTGGAATATAAGTCCTACTTGTATATATTACTTTCCCTGTCCCACAAGAGCATGCACTATCTCTTTTTTAATCCGTCATACAATAGTATGCGCTTTCTAATTTTTGAAACTCTTTTATCTCTAATGAGGTGATACCAATTCTCCAATAATCATACTTTATTTATTTTTTCTCTCTATCTCTCTTTATTTTACCAATTGTGCATTAACTTATACTCAACCAAAAGTGTTTACTCTTATGGGACAGAGGGAATAGTATTATAAGAATTGTGAGTGAAATGAATTAGTAGAATATAAGGTCTTACTATAAAAAAAATAGAATGAGCCAGTTACTAGACACCGAATGAAAATGATAAAATGGAATAAGTAATGAGGATCGGAGTATATATATAGGTGGATGAAGATAAAATGTGATAATTAATGAGGACCGGAGTAACATTATATATTGGTGGTCGAAGAGCCCATGAAGCAAAATGAGATAATTAATGGGGATCGAAGTAATTATCTATATATAAGTGGTTGAAGGGGCCCTGAAATCTGAACTCACTATGGAACCCTATTTGCAGGATGTTTTGTTTGATATAAGAAAAATGAGATACAAGACAAACTTATACTGCGATAACTCTTTATATTTTACCTATCGTGTGGACCATGTCTTACAATTTTATTTGTATTTTTGTAACCCAAATTGTGGGTATTAAATTAGTCCAACTTGATATTCTTTAATTATATGCTCTATTGCATGAAAGTAGGTTTAATTATGTGAAGGTACATATATGATACGATCACACACATGTTTGTTAGGCAAGCAGGATCATGAATGATTCAGATATTCCATTCAAAAATCATTATGTTCATTATGTGTTTCGTTAATGAATATAATGATAATAGTTTGGTAAATATTGAGTTTTGTTGTAGTTAAAATGTTTCAAACGCCTGGTTCAAGGTATATTATTAAAATAATAATTTTAGTGATATGTGATTGAAGTAACTGAACTAGTTCTACGGGTGGTGATTAAAACTGATTATATGATTATAAAATGGAAATTAGCAATTTTTTTGGACAAAACTTAATTAGAAAAAATTATCAATTTTTTAGTGGACGAATAAAGTACCTCATACGTTTTTTGGCACATAATTTAAAAATAAAATAAAATAGAAGTGAAAATAAATATATTATCTTTAATAAAAAATAAGTCAGTTTAGAAGGTTGTCCTAAATCATTTATGATAGAATAGAGGAGTAATTTTTTAACTAAATAGATTAGTAAACCTATTAATTATAACTTATATAATCAATAATATGAAATCCTACCCTATAGCGGTAATCCTCAATAAACATATATGTATATAGGGGAGCATTAAGGTCCTATTGCCCCCTTAATGTTAAGTTCCAATTTAATATCTATCATTGGATTAAGATGTTGGACGGATTAGATTAGTAGGAGATGTGATAGTCAGTATTACATTATTAGGTCGATTTGGTACATTATGGGGGTAGAATAGGAAACACAAGATTTTATACATGCGTTTCAAAACTGCAAAATCCGAGATTTCAGCAAAATGATATCATTCCAATTTTGAGAGACCATTGACCTTCCACTCTCTCACCATCACTTCGTCTCCCTCAATTCCCCTCTCTTCCAAAACACTAACCGCCTCTGAAATCACCCAAAAAACCTAACCACCGGTCATAAGTCGGAAAAACTCCAATCAACGCCATTTCAATCCCCGACGACGACTTTCAGTAGTTCGTATACTGATTTCCTTCATCTCAACATGTGTTGACGATCGACCATACATCATCTCACAGTCGCTTACTCCTTGGTCAGTAATAAGGTAATTTTCGGTCAACTTGTAGTTGATTCAACATTGGGAAACTGATTTTAGTTGCCTAGTTGCATTATTGTGAAACTGTCCATCAACCCTCAGCCAAAATGCAGGGAATTTTTTTTGATTTTGGTTGATTTGAGATGTGTTTAGGTTTTAGTAATTCTTTGATGAATCTACTTAGTTCCGATTTTAATTGAATGGGTTGTTATTGGGATCTAATTTTTGTCAAATTTAAATCTTGATGCAGTTAATGTGGTCATTTGTTGTGCATAGTTGTGTGTATCTTAGAAATGTTTTGTTACTACATTATTCTGATTTTAATTTGAATGGGTTGTTATTGAGATCCAATTTTTAAATTTTTTGAGTTACAGTTTTTGCTCTATATGGTCCTCTGTATCTTCTTTCAAAAGGCATATGCACATTATTTAACCCAATATTTACATTACTTCATACTGATGTGCTACATTATTTTATGTTATAGTATGAATGTATGATCTGTTACATTTTTTCATTTTTTCTGTACATTATTTACTCAAAATTTTACATTATTCGATACAGATGTGCTACATTATTGTGTTACAGTTTCTGTTCTATATGTTCCTCTGTATCTTCTTTCAAAAGTCATATGCACATTATTTAACCCAATATTTGCATTACTCCATACTGACGTGCTACATTATTTTGTGTTATAGTATGATCTGTTACATTTTTTTATTTTTTCTGTACATTATTTACTCAAAATTTTACATTATTTGATACGGATGTGCTACATTATTGTGTGTTATATAAGAGTATATTATATTAGTACACTTTTTTACTTACATTACCGGCTTCATAAGGTTACAGTAAATATGCATACAATAGGCCTTTAGACATTGTTTGATCAAATATTTACATTATTATTATTTGTTATTTGTAGTAATGTAAATACGTATTAACCAGTAATGTAACATTTTGACTAATCAATGTATCTGTTTATGAATAGGTACAAAGAGGCCCCGAGTCGAATTCGATGACAGTGAAGAGTCCGCTTGTATTATATTTCTTTTTTTTGGGTTTGTTGTAATATGATGGAAACAGAAAACAATGAATGTTTTTGAAACTGTTAAACTTAGATTTTGGGGATGTAAAAGAGTTGTGATGTACATTCACATCTAAATAGTGTAACATTAATTTATCAAATAATGTACATTTACGATCTAATGATGTGGACAGAGAAGATCCCAACATTAATTACTTGATGTAAAACATATACATTATTATTGAACATACATATGTTGGTGCCCCAATATTTTGATAATGTAAATATACTTCAAAGTAATATGTAAATCTTTAGTAATCAGTAAAGTAGAATCATAACAATATCATGTGTTAATATTATAATGTAGACAACCCATGAAATAATGTAAGTGGGTACCTACAACCTAGCCACATGGATTGCTAAACCTAAAGGGCATGAATTCAATTTTCTTTCAACATTATTCTCTTCAATCTGTACATTATTCACTGATTCGTGCACATTATTAGATACTATTGGTACATTATTTAATGTACCAAATCTTAAACGCATTAAAAATAAAATTTAATTTATGTGGTGGTGCTATAACCTAGCCCCATAGGTTGCTAAACCCAAGGGGAATGATTCAAACTCTCTGCCCTTTGTGATGGTTCCGTTTGTGAGTGGGTACTACAACCTAGCCCCATGGATTGCTAAACACAAAGGGCATGAATTCAAGTTCCTTTCAAAATTATTCTCTTCAATCTGTACATTATTCACTGATCCGTGCATATTATTAGATAATATTGCTATATTATTTACTGTACCAAATCTTAAACACATTAAAGAATGAAATTTAATTCATGTGGTGGTGCTATAACCTAGCCGCATGGGTTGTTAAACCTAAGGGGAATGATTCAAACTCTCTATGCTTGGTGATGGTTTCGTTTGTGAGTGGGTACTACAACCTAGCCCCATGGATTGCTGAACCCAATGGGTATGGATTCAACTCTCGCCAAACATTAAATACTTACATAGGTACATCATTTAGTATTACACATGTACATTAAAGGACACTTGGCGTACATTATTTAGTTCTACTTAGCCTAAACATTATTCCCTGAAATACATACATAATTCAAAAATGAATTTTGATGTATGAGTTAGTAATATGCCCTTGCCCTATGGATTGCTAAACCCTATGGGAATGACTCTAACTCCCTTCTCGTAGTCAAGATTTTGTTAGTGAGTCGGTATTATACCCTAGCCCCATGGATTGATAAACCATTTGGGGAATGAATTTAACTTGTGTCACACATTAAACCCATTGTAATGTACATTATTCAAAGATGACATATATATTATACAACTATAATCGTACATTAATACAATCTACATTATACACTTAATATAGTACATTACTTGTCAAAAATTTACAAGCTATAACTTACGAAAAGAAAACACGAAAATCTGTAAGCAATGGATGATTTCATGAAAATAAAACGACAATTGATGCAAAATAAAACTAAATACAAGAACGAACTAATCACAAACAAATACAGAAACCATAGATGTCAAATACACGACTAATACAATAACTTTCTACCAAAATTTATCAATAAAAAAAAACAGACGTCTTCAATTGAAAAAAAGACGACAACAATTTCATGAGAAGGTTTTCAATGAAGAAAAAACGATGAAGGAGAGAAGAAAAAACGATGAGGGAAGGAAGAAAGATTGTTCAATTCCCCCAATTTCAACATCTCCATATCCGATCTCAACCGTTGCGCGAAGAGATCAGAAATGCAATTGTGGAGGAATTGGAAATCGGCGTCGTGGTTGAATCTCTCCACCACTCTCCTCGCTCTCTCAATCATCCTCTCTTCAGGCGTCGTGAATGAATACTCCAACAATTTGGTTTTGTGACGAAACCGAGAATAATTGAGGGATAGAAGAAAGATAATTTGGCATGTAATCTTGTAGAAAAAATCAGAATGAATTAAACGTATTTTTGCTGATCTTTGAAGGAGAAAATCAAGGAAATTACCATAACTAAATCCATTTGTGTATAACAAAAATGACCTTTTTGAATTTATTTAATATTTTCTTTAATAACATGTGGCACTATTTTCGGCCATTAGATCTTCAAATTGTGGGGCTGAGATTTAGTTGGAAGAATGAACAATAATTAGAAAAAGGATATGAATACATCCCTATATATATAATCTCTTCATCACCTAAAAATATGGATTTTGGAGATGATGAAAGTTTTAATGCGAAATTAATATAGTAGTAAAGAGGTTGCAAGAAAAAAGTGATTGAAAGATTGGTATTAGAGAATTAGACCCATCTCATAAGAGATAAAATCTTGCAAAAAAGAGAATTGAATTAATTTTGTAAGTAGGACAAAATGAAATAAAAGAGACTAAGATTTGAGGATTGAATACTATTTATAGGTATAAAAATAAGAATAGAAATAACTATTTCATTATGATATTATCTCACTATACCAATTAACCCGTTAATAAATAGTACTTCATTCGTCCCCAAAGAGTATGAACTTTGATTTCTGCACGAATTTTAATGCATTATTGGTAAAGTAAGAGGGAGATGGATAGAGAAAGTTTTCTAAGTATTGTTAGTGGAGAATGAGTCTCACCTCATTAGAGAGAAGATAATTTCCAAAATTGAAATATTCACTATTTAGAGATGGACGAAAAGGAAAATAGTGCATAATCTTCATGGACAAAGAGAGAGTAATAATGAAGTTCATTTGTGATGCATAAAATATGACCTTATCATGATTTTGGTTATTAAATTATGTTTGATTGTTTCATATCTAAACATTATGAATTAGTTATATCCTTTATCATAAAGTGATGGAGCCGTTAAACTTAAAGGTCAAAAGATTTTGACTCAGTGAATACTTTAAATACTAGTCCCTCCGTCCCAAATAAATTGAGTCGTATTTTACTATTTCATTCCAAAATGTCCTAATTAAGTTGAGTTATTTTTTTTGACAAAAACCAAAATATTTAATCGCTCTTACTTTATTATCACACATTTACTGTCTCTTATATCTCTTACTTTATACTCTTTTTTATTTTATTTTATCTTATCTTTAATTAATCTGTTTAACATAATTTCTTAAACATTGTGCCCGAAAGAAATGTCTCAACTTAGTTGAGATGGAGAGAGTATTAATTAAGTATTTAAAATACTAAACTACAATTCATTTTGGTATTAAACATATGAGCATTTTATTATTTTTGTCCCAAGCATTATGTTTTCTGGTTTCAGACGATGCTAGAGTTTCATTGGCGATGTGAATCACGACGATTATAACCCAAATTCAGCAATTTGGACAGTGTAGGGCGGCAAGAGATTAAGGGTATTTAAGCTCTATCATCCAAACTTCAAAATTCTTCTGATATGCCCAACTATTAAATCGCATGTCTTTAGTGAATGGATTGCGACATTTGATCAACTACATCAAGTTGACCAAGATGGAGGCAGTGGCTTAAGCTTTGTCATTGCGAATTTCAATTATGTTTTATTTTCTTGACAAAAAAACTAATAATATTGATTAATCATATAATTTTAATCATTTTTTGGAAATTTTCAAGTGTATAATTACTATTGTACTTTCTCGGTTCAAAAAAAAATAAATCATCTTTTCATTTTCGCCCGTCCACTAAAATGATCTCATAATAAAAAGAGAAAGTTACTCTCAATTTATTACTCACTTTTTATCTTTCTCTCCTATTTTACCCACTTATATCTTTCTCTCTTACTTTACCAGTTTCATAGTAAAACAGGTAACATCCACCAATGAGATTGTTTTTATTGAATAGATGGAGTAATAAATTTCAAGAAGAAATATCAATATCATGCAGGAATTTAGGTTCCAGGTTCGCCTCCGAAATTTATAGTGGGCTTACAATTTTATGTGCATGCATCGAAAGAATTTTGATGATCGAATGGAGAGTTAAAATACCTAACGACGTCGTGACTTGATCAACGTCACTATTTAGATATGAAAGTGAGAGTCTTGGTTTGATTTTATTATCAACAATGAACAATAATAGAGCAATAGAGAAACCCGTGAGAGTTGTCATTTATTTATGGTTATCGTTTTTTCTTATTATAGTGTTTCTTGTTGAAGTAATGTTATGAAATGCAATTTGAATAATTTGGATTACAAATTGGCAATTCAAAATATAATAGCTCGTTCATCATTTGATGAAGCAAGACGTACTACAAACATTTGAACATCCTTATATATTTGGTTGCACACCAATTCTTTGAATAATAACCCAACTAAAAGTTCACACCAATTATTTGCATAATAACCCAAATAAAAATTTAATTTTTCTACTTCTACATTGTGATCCTACACATTTGCTCCAATTCATCAATCTTCACTTAAAAATTATAATTAATCACGGATTATTATATTTATACGGTAAAAAATGACATAATTTTGGTTGACTGCTAGTTTTTACGACTTTGTCCAAAAAAGCAAAAAATGGACCGATTTTATAAATTCGAGATACAAAGATACCAAATACCACCCCCTCCACCCGTCCTAAGACCATCCACAATAGGAATAGCCCAGCAATAGCCTAGCCACTGCCACATCATCAGCACTCAAAATCCTCCTGCCACATCATCAAAACAAGTAAATAGCCCAGCAATAGCCCAGTCATAGCCTAGCCACATAATATCCACATCACTATTAACAAATATATACAAAATGAAATAATTAACAATCACACAATATACGAAATTTAATTTACGAGACATATACGGGAAAAGTTTAATAATAATATTAAAATTAAAAAAAGTACAATAATTTAAAAAAATACATTAATTTAAAAAAAAAATACAATAATAAAAAGGAGTGCCAATTCACTCCTCGTCTCCGTCGTCGCCGCCTCCGTCGCTGTCGCCACCATCGCCGCCGCCACCACCGCCGGTCTCCCTCCGTGCCGCCTCCAACTCGTCCTGCAGGCTCATGAGCAAGGTTTGAAGCACGCTCTTCTCCACGGGATCCGTCGCCACCCGCCATTCGGCCATCGTCTTGATCAACTGAGCGCGCGTTTGGGCGCGAGCGAAGAATTTGAGATCCTCGGTGGATTGGCCAAGGGGGGATGCCGACTGGACCTCCTGGGAAGCCCCGGCGTTCCCCCTCGCCTCCCGCTGAGCGCGCTTGCGCCCCATCGGGTGAGGTCGGCCACCGACCGAACGCGGCGTGGGGAACTCCTGCGTCGTCTCGGGGAGGTCGAGGGAACCACCGCTGCTGCCGCTGAAATCGCCGGTGTAGTTCAGTCGTTGCTTCTTCGGCCAGCCAGAGTCGACACCTACTCGGAACTTCTCGGACTAGTTCAGCACAAGATAGCAGTTCCAGTAGGTGAAGTCCTTGTATACCCCCTTCAGTGGGAAGGCTTTCTCAGCTATTCTCCTGCAGTCCTCCTCCGTTTGGCCACTGCTCATCATGCGGAGTGCGTTGGTGTACAAACCCAAAAATCGGGAGACCGCACCCCTGATTCGGTTCCAGGCCTTCCGGCAATCCTCCCCATTGCGTGGCCTCCCCTCCGGGCAAAATCTCTTGTAGGCTGCTGCTATCTTGCCCCACATGTTGACGATCCTCTGCTCGTTCGAAACGAGAGGATCGTCGCAAACACTCACCCACGCCTTGCAGAGCGCGACGTTCTCCTCGTCCGTCCACCTCCTCCGTACCTCCTCCTCACCCGGCTGCGACGACTCGCCGACCTTCTTCTTGCCCTTCTTCGCGGGGGCGCCACGCCCCCGCTCTGCCCCCCTTCAACGAGAGTTTCCGGAGCTCCGGGAGTATCAAACACCAAGTCATCTAAGGAGAAACTATCAAACCTCAAGGGCGTTTGGGTCGATGTGTGTGATGAACCAGTCGAAAAATCTGAACTGGGGCGATAGACATCCCCCGCCGTCGCCGGGGAACCCCCAGAAGTTCACTGTGTAGCCGGTACGACCCCCGGAGTCCCCTGTGTCGGCGGTACCCCCCCGGGCATCATCTGCATCCCGGGTGCCCATCCCGTTGGTGCCCACCCCGGTATCGCCGGATACCCCCCCGGTGGACTCCCCCCGTTGGCATCTCGGAATACATCTGCTGCCACGGGTAAATGTTGTAGTACCCGGGCATCTGACCCCATCCACTTCCCAAGGGGATCGACGGTGTTTGTGACCCGCTACTCCCGGAACTAGGCTCGTTGTTGAGATTCATTTCCCTTGTTGATCTTGTACAGAAATTAAGATAGAGATAGTACTCGTTAAAACAAGTGGTGCGAATGAAAATGACTAGCAAAGCGCGTATATATAGTGTTTCGGAAAAAAAAATTTTAAATTTCGCGCTAGGCGGTGCGCTGGGCGATCCGGGCGCTGCAATAGCGCCGAGCGGACCGCCCAGCGCCACGCGACCGCCCAGCGCTGCGCGGTTTCTCTCTCCATTCGCCCGCTGGGCGACTGCAATAGACCGCCCAGCGAACCGCCCAGCGTCAGCGCTCGGCTGGGCGGTCGGCTGGGCGGCATTGTGGATGGTCTAAAAAAATTGACTAGTTTTTGGTTGATTATAATTAATCACGGATTATTATATTTATACGGTAAAAAATGACATCATTTTGGTTGACTGCTAGTTTTTACGACTTTGTCCAAAAAAGCAAAAAATGGACCGATTTTATAAATTCGAGATACAAAGATACCAAATACCACCCCCTCCACCCGTCCTAAAAAAATTGACTAGTTTAATCATTTTCGGCCGTTCTCTAAAATTAGATCAAGTCTAAATATAGGAATTTTTTGGCCAATTACACACCACTAGTAATAGTCTGTATTTGTAATGACACAGAGGAGGGAAGTAATATTTCTACCTATGCCAATTTGATTTACATTTATTTTTTGAAATAGGAAAGAATTGAATTTGAGAATGAATAGGATGAGGAATGATTGGTGGAGAGCTTTGTTGCAGCAAAGTCCTTTTGTCCCTTGTTGAGGTGAGCACGACATGCGGTCGGTCACGGGAAACCAGTAAAGACTTTCCAGTTCACGTGCATTTTTTTATATTTTTTTATTACGGGCCAATAATTATTTTGATAGATTCAATAATGCTCCTGAAATTAATTTTACGTTATGTATTTTGCAGACTATATTTTAAAACTATGCTGATAGATTATAACACGATATATTATGCTAATATAATAAAATAATATATTGATTATATCGCAACATTATGTTTATTATATTAATATTAGTGTTCATATTGTCAGGCTTTGCTAATTATATTTAGAAGCTATACTAATTATATCGTGAATGTAAACCATGCTAGAATAATGACATTTCCAAAATTGAAACTTTTTTACATATTCATAAAATTCTCTTTTACCTGTCAGAATGTATAATATCGTCATTTTGGAATATTTATTATTATATTATTTGATTTTTTTATTATTTTTATTAAATAGTTATCATATTCTACAAATTCATTTTACTAAATTTTATTAAAATAATTATATAAAAGTAATATTCACTTTCCACTAATTTTTATATCCAATTTCATTCACAATTTTAAAATCTACTCCCTCCGTCACATAAAAAATATGGGCATATGATATGATACTAGAATTAAGATTAAATTGGTAAAGTAAGAGAGAGGAGGTGAATGATACTTAAAGTAGAGTTAGTGGATAATTGGACCCTCATTATTATTATTATTAATGTTTTAATGGTGATATAAGTTGTAAATAACTTGATGTATAAGGATAATAAATTGGGATAACTTTCCGTAAGTGGAAGTACCCATATTTTTATGCGATGGACAAAAATAAAATGTGCACATATGTTTATGGAATGGAGCGTGTATAATTTTTTAAATAAGCCAATTAATGATTAATATTCAGATATAAAAAGTTAATTGCAACTTAATATTTATTTTACATGTAAATTAATGTTCTCGGTTATCAAAAAAGGTAAAGGGGGAGAATTGCATACTCCATCCGTCCCACAAGAATATGCACTATTTCCTTTTTAGTCCGTCCCACAAGAATATGCATTTTCTAATTTTGGAAAGTCATTTCTCTCTAATGAGGTGGGACTCATTCTCCACTAATAATACTTTAATTACTTTTTCTCTCTACCTCTCTCTTACTTTACCAGTTTTACATTAAAACCCGTGCCGATCCCAAAGTGTATATTCTTTGGAGACGGGGGAGTATTATTTTTATGTTTCGATGTCAAGAATTTAATTATATTATAATTAATTAAATAACACTTCTCTATCCTATCATAAAGAACTCTTAAACTTTTTATGAACGTCTCATCTAAAGTGAGTCATTTATTTTTTTTGGAAAAATATAACACAATTACTCTCTCTTCATTCATTTACTTTATTTTCTCTTTTACTTTATTCTCTCTCCATTTAATTCTCTAAAAAAATTGTGATCAATTGCTAACTCACCTCTTAGTTGCTAACTACAACTAATTTAAGACTATATGAATTAAAAGATCTAATGGTCTATAATTTGTCATGTGTAATTTCATTTTTATTATTTTAATATTGAAAAAAATAAGATTAACTATCACATTTTGCAATGTCAATATAGTGTATTAAAGATATTAACACAAAACATTGAGTATGTCAACACAACTTAATATTGTTATTGTACACATATTAGGTTGACATATAATGTTTTTTTTTAATAAGGAGGATCGACGATGGTTCCCCATCTACCCCCCGAAGTGACTCGGACCCCCGGCCTAACGGTCGGAGGTGAAGCGTCTTACCTAGCAACCTTACCCAAGAACGAGTCAGCCAACCTTACCCAAGAACGGGTCTAGACCAGTTAACCTATCAACCCAATCAAGGGGACCTAGTTAACCTATCTCCCCCAGCGCCTGGGTCCAGGCCAGGACTCAAGAACCCCCAGGGGAAATTAATCCCAAGATGCGCCTCCCAGGGGTCGAACAAGTGACCTCTAGGATGGCGCGGTATCCTTGCCCCTCAACCACTTGAGCTAGGGGGCTTGGATAGGTTGACATATAATGTTATATGTCATTAGCTGTTTGACATATAATGTTATCTATGTTGACATTAGCTGTTTGGCGAAAAATATGAAAATTTAGGATTTTTTTAGATTTTGACATCGTAATATATGCATGTAAGATTTCGTTGGAATTCTTATAAAATTATCTTTAATTTGATATATGTTGTGTGAAAAAATAATTTAAATTGAGATAGTTATAATCATTTAAAGTTTTGAGATATTTTTCAAAAGTTAGTTATAACTAACTTTTTGTTAATTGATATTAATATCCCTAGTTGACATTTTTTGTACATTATATTGATATTGGTTGTATGATCTTGTGCATTGATTTAATTACCCAAAGCCTATCATTTAGTTGTAGTTAGCAATTTAAGAGTGAGTTAGCAATATAACACACCCATCTCTAAACATTAGTATTTTCTTAAATCACGTGTTCCAAAAGAGTCGTTTTGCTTATGACGGAACAAGGGGTTACAAACAAAGAATCCACAAGCTCTTATATATGTGCAATTGTCCATTATACATATAATACAGTTAAGTACTATTTTGGTCCTAAACATATGACCGATTTACGATTTTGGTCCATAACATTCACTTTTTGAAAATCGAATCCAAAACATACGAAAATATTGTCGAATAGGTCCTTTTTGACGGTTTCCGTCATTTTTTACGGTCAACTGTCAATTACTGAAAATTTGACCCGATTAGCCGATTTTATTACTGTAGCTAATTTTGATTTTTTTTTTATATTTTTGGAATTAGATGTAAATGTTAAAAGGTATAGTACTATTTTGGTCCTAAACATATAGCCGATTTACGATTTTGGTCCAAAACATTCACTTTTTGAAAATTGAATCCAAAACATACGAAAATGCTATCGAATCGGTCATTTTTTGACGGTTTCCGTCATTTTTTACGGTCAGCTGTCAATTAGCCCAATTTTGACCCGATTAGCTGATTTTAATTACTGTAGCTAATTTAACCAATAAATGGACAACAAAATACAATACAAAGTGGTCCTTCATATTCATTATCTACTTCGAATTGGTCCTGAACATTTACACGATCAAAAGTCATTGTCATAAGGCATTGCATCAACCTTAGCACCATCAAAACCCAAAAACAACCACAGTTAGTGTCGAATTACATCCATAAAAAAATATTGTCATAAGGCACCACATCAACCTTAAACACAATCAGCACCCAAAAACCATAAAACCCCAAAAATCAGCTAGACCAAGTATTCATTGTATTTATTACACAACATGACACACAATTTTTTCTCAAAATCGAGACTTCTTCCTCCTCTCAAAATCGGGGTCGCTTTCTGGAGAAGCTCGACGATCACCGTCTGAAGAAGGGTTCATTGTCTGCCTTGCTTCCTCTTCGTCGTGACGGAGTTCACCGTCGTCTTCAACTTCTGGTATCGGAGAAGAATGGACTTCCGCGTGAGAGCTAGGGTTAGAACCCACAAATCCCAACGCCACCGACGGCCCTTGTTCGTTGCCTTGTACATTTTGCTTCGAGGAATCAGCCGATGGACCATCTTCGGTGTCAGGCGGATGTCCATATGTGGACTTCCTCTTCTTCGCATATGTTCTAGAATCGGAGAAGAATGGACTTCCTCGTGAGAACTAGGGTTAGAATAACACAGAAACCCCAACGCCGTTGACGAGCCTTGTTCGTTTTGCTTCAAATAATCATTCTTTTCAGAACTACAAGTTGCCGACGGACCTTCTTCGGCTTCATTTTCATGTGGATGTGTGGACTTCCTCTTCCTCGCATATGCAACTTTCACGTCGCGAGACCGTCACTGCAACGGGAGTTTGGGTACAACGACTTCCAACTCATGGCAACCAACACAATAATCGGTCGGAATCGTAACTAGGGTTTCTTAGGTGAGTGACGAGATAGAAGAGAGAGAAGAGAGAGTTTGACATTTCGTTTTTTTCTAAATGAAAAGTTAAGAGATATTAAGTGAATTTAGACGATTTGTTATTCAAATTTAAATATAAAAAAATGAGTTATTCACCAAAATAATTAGCTTAATATTAACCTACTAATGATCTTAGATTAAGTCTAATCGGTTCAAATTTGGACTAATTGACAATTGACCATAAAAAATGACGAAAACCGTTAGAAAATGACCTATTCGACAACGTTTTAGTAAGTTTTGGATTCGATTTTCAGAAAGTGAATGTTCTGGAAAAAATCGTAAATCGGTCATATGTTTTAGACAAAAATAGTACCTAACTCTTAAAAATGTGATTTGATATTTGTTAAGTATAATTTGATCGATTATAGTTATAACACTGTTTTATTATGTAGTGGACAAATTTTTATCATGTGGCGGACAAATTTCCATCAACATATATTATGATATGTTTATTCGCGCAGAATGTGAAAGTCTATAGTTTAAATCAAGACTTATACTTGAATATATTGTATGAATGTAATGACCATAATGTAATACTATTTTCATTATTACAAACTATTTCCATTATACAAGAAATTTTTATGTAATCATCAATCATGCGATTTCCTACATACAAGCAAAGTAATTTATGTATTACATCGAAATTATTATCATATTAGTTTCGAATTTTATTATAACTAGCTGGCAGTTTTAAATTGAAAAATAAAACAGTGTTCTTTAACTAAGTGGTAAGTACAATTGCAGAATGGTGTACTAAAATGCAATATAGATGCTGGTGTGTTCCCGAGGCAAAGAAAAGTAGGTTGTGGGGCGGTTGTTCGAGATTCTGAAGGGACTGTGGTAGCGGCGATGTGCAGACAGGTGGGAAGGGTAGCTGACCCATCTATGGCCGAGCTCCATAGCTTGAGAGAAGTGCTAAGTTGGGTCAAAAGAGAGGGACGAATGGAGATAGAGTTTGAGATGGACCCAACGGTAGTACTCACGGTGACATGGGTAGAAAAGGATGAATCCATCTTTGGAGCAGTGGCAGAAGATTGTCGTCAGTTTTTGAAAGAGGTATCTAGATCCACTATGAGGTTTGTAAGGCGATCAACGAATCAGGTTGCTCACACACTTGCTCAGGCATCGGGTTCTATAGCTGATAGCAAGTATTGGTTGAATTGCATTCCAATTTTTATTCACAATATAATCGTAATGGATTTGATTGAATAATATACTAAATTTGGTGTAAAAAAATTTGGTAAGTATAACCTCAATAGAAAATATTTACTATATAACATTTGATATCCATAACTTTTGAGATATTTCTTCTTGCCCTTGTCTTTCACTCAATCACAATTTTGAGAGTTGTAATGTCCTAGTTTGTTACATGTTGTACAGTTTGTTGCATGTTGTACATTTTCACGGTGGTTTGTTTTGTTGGAACATTTTATTATGGTTCAACATAATAGTCTAAAGATTGTATAATATTTATGGCTATTTATTGATTGACTCGATTACGTGATCTACTAAGGTTATATAATTTATAGGGTTAAACGATTATCTATGAAAGTATGAGGACTATTGTGCAGATACTACTTTGGATAACTTTAATTTTGTTATGGGTGAAATTAAAGTTATAATAAAGTTAGAGACTTATTCTCTAAATACATGGTTATGGTCCTCAAGTGCAACCTATAAATAGGTCAATAGATTCTCATTCCTATTGATCACGTATAATATCAAGACTTCACAGATTACAGAGAATCTGTGAGAGAGCGTTGTCACTTGGAAGACTAATTTCCATAATGTGCTCCCGAATTTTCCCTCGGCCATTATACCTCATAGTCACAAGTTTATGAATCAATGAAGCCGTTTCGTCCTTTTCATTGCTTGCGAAATTCAAATCAATGGCCTCGAGGAATTCCTTAGCAGTTGCTTCTTTCGGGACAGTACCACGAAAGTTTTCAGGGATGGCATGTTGCATAATCATAAGACTCATGCGATTGGAGTGTTCCCATCTCTCAAAATTCCGTTTATCCTCATCAAAACTTTCATCAGTAAGAGGGGCGGGTTGCTCCGTCCGATGTGCATAGTCTAAATTTACAATCCCCAAACCAATCAATACCTTGCTTCTCCACGATGCATAGGTATTGCCTTTTAGTACAGGAATGGAATTTAGAAAACCAATAGCAGATTCTTGAGCTAGCAAAGAACAAATATAACAAGTATGATAATAATTAGCTCACATAAATAATAAGTAAATAAATTAAATAATGACAATTCCCATTTTAAGATGTCGGCGCAACATTAAAATTTCATCTTTGGACAAAATAATAACTCGCAAGTGACATCTTAACACGTAGTAATCCAATATGGATAATCATTTCCTGTCAAACACTGCTTCAAAGCTTACGACACTTAATTTGACGATCAGTGATGATCAACTAGTGCATTTGGTTATGATATCTCTTCCTCATCAATTTGATCACTTCAAAGTTAGTTAAAATACTGTGAAGGATAAATGGTCATTGAATGAGTTGATTTCTCATTGTGTTCAAGAGGAAGAGAGGTTGAAGCAAAGTAAGACAGAAAGTACTCACTTAGCAACAAGCAATAGGGGGTAAACGAAGAAGGGACAAGGGAAAGAGGATTCTTTCCGAGTTCTCTAAGGGGAAGAGGATTCTTCCCGATTCCTCCAGAAATGTTGCGGGTCCATCTGCAAAACAGTTTAAGAAGGAAAGATCAGGTTTAGTTTGCTTCTTTTGCAAGAAAGATGGACACAAGAAGAATGATTGTGAAGAATATCACGCTTGGCGCGTAAAGAAGGGTACATTTTTCACTTATGTTTGTTCAGAAGTTGATTTAGCTTCTGTGCCTGGACATACTTTGTGGTTAGATTCTGGTGCTACTACTCACATAAGTGTGTCCATGCAGGGTTGCCTCCAGTGCCGAAAGTCGATTGATGCTGAAAGATTCATCCATGTGGGTGATGGCAAACAAGTTGAAGTGGAGGCAATAGACACATTTAGATTATTATTAAAAACTGGTTGTTATTTGGATTTGGAACAGACATTTGTTGTACCGTCATTTAGACGGAATTTAATTTCTATTTCTGTATTGGACAAATTCGGTTATACTTGTTCATTTAGAAATGGTAAATTTAATATTTATCTAAATTCAACTTTGGTTGGCACTACTTTCAAGTTTGTGTTGAGTGCATTAAGGGGAAACAAACAAACATTAGGAGATTTGAAGCCAATCGGACTACAGACGTTTTAGAACTTATCCATATAGATATCCGTGGACCGTTCCCTACTGTTTCTTGGAATGGTCAACGATATTTTATTACGTTCATAGACGATTATTCCAGATATGGTTATTTATATCTAATAAGTGAAAAATCTCAAGCACTGGATACGTTCAAGAGTTATAAGGCCGAGGTTGAAAATCAACTTGGCAAAAGAATTAAGAACGTCAGATCTGACCGTGGTGGAGAATACTATGGTAGATATGATGACTCAGGTGAACAACGTCCAGGACCCTTTGCCAGATTTCTTGAGGAATATGGAATCGTTCCCCAGTACACAATGCCAGGTAGTCCTACCATGAATGGTGTTGCAGAAAGACGAAATAGAACCCTCAAGGATATGGTTAGAAGCATGATTAGTCATTCTACTTTACCAGAATCCCTTTGGGGAGAGGCACTTAAGACCGCAACATACATCCTAAACCGTGTACCTACTAAAGCAACTGCCGTAACCCCTTATGAATTATGGACGGGCAAAAAGCCCAGCTTAGGTCATTTACATGTTTGGGGTTGTCCAGCAGAAGCTCGGCCTTATAGGCCACATGAGCATAAATTGGACTCTAAAACGGTAAGTTGTTACTTTGTAGGTTATCTTGAGCGGTCGAGGGGTTTTAATTTCTATGATCCCACAACTAGATCATTTTTCGAGACGAATAATGCAAGGTTCTTTGTGGAAGTTGAGTTTGGGGGAGAAGATGGTATTCAAAATGTTATCTTTGAAGAGCAAGTAATTTCACTTCCCTTCATTCCAGAACAAGACAACACTCTTGTAATTCCTGTTCCGCCTCCCGAACAACAACATGAAGAACAACCTCTACCTCCTCAAGAACATGACGAAGTAGTGCCACTAAGAAGATCCACTAGAGTGAGAAGACCTGCAATATCTACAGATGAATATATTGTATACCTCCAAGAGCATGAGGTAGCTCCAAGAGCATGAGGTAGACATTGGAGTGATAGAAGATGACCCAGTCACTTTCCGTCAAGCCATTGAAATCTCTAATGCTCAAAAGTGGATCGATGCTATGATTGAAGAGATTAAGTCTATGCAAAGCAATGCCGTTTGGGATCTTGTCCCATTGCCTGAAGGTGCAAAACCCATTGGTTGCAAGTGGATTTTTAAGACCAAACGGGATTCGCAAGGCAATGTGGAAAGATATAAGGCTCGTCTTGTAGCAAAAGGCTTTACTCAAAAAGAAGGCATCGATTTTACTGAGACTTTCTCTCCAGTTTCAACGAAAGACTCATTCAGAATAATCATGGCACTAGTGGCTCATTTTAATTTGGAGCTACATCAGATGGATGTAAAGACAACGTTTCTTAATGGAGACATTACAGAAACGATTTATATGGTGCAACCTGAAAACTTTGTGTCTGGTGACCCAAAGAAAATGGTATGCAAACTTAAGAAATCCATCTATGGTGTTAAACAAGCATCTCGTCAGTGGTATGTTAAATTTCATCAAATTGTCGTCTCATTTGGTTTTGAGACAAATCCAGTTGATGAATGCATATACTATAAGTTCAGTGGGAGCAAATTCATTTTCCTGGTTCTATATGTCGACGATATTCTACTTGCTTGCAATGATGTAGATTTATTACGTGACACCAAGAAATTTCTTTCAAGAAAATTCGAAATGAAAGACCTTGGTGATGCTTCTTTTGTATTAGGAATCCAAATACATCGAGATCGTTCCTTAGGTGTACTTGGATTATCACAAAAGAGCTACATCGATAAAGTATTGGCAAGATTTGGTATGAAGGATTGTAGACCAGGAGATACCCCTGTGGCTAAAGGTGATAAATTCAGTTTAAATCAATGCCCTGAAAATGAGCTTGCAAGAAAGGAAATGGAATTACATCCCTATGCTTCGGCTGTGGGAAGTCTTATGTATGCACAAGTATGCACGCGTCCGGATATTGCGTTCATAGTAGGCATGCTAGGCAGATATTTGAGTAATCCCGGTATGGATCATTGGAAAGCAGTCAAACGTGTTTTGCGGTATCTGCAAAGAACAAAGGATTATATGCTCACTTATAGGAAATCGGATCAGCTTGAGATCATTGGGTATTCTGATTCGGATTTCACGGGATGCCAAGGCAGTCGTAGATCCACGTCAGGTTATGTTTTCATGCTAGCCGGAGGGGCTATATCCTGGAAAAGTGTTAAACAAACATTGATAGCCACCTCTACAATGGAAGCAGAATTCATAGCTTGTTTTGAGGCATCACAACATGGAGTATGGCTGCGAAACTTTATTCAAGAACTGCAAATTGTGGATAGTATTGAATGACCACTCAAGTTATATTGTGACAATATGTCCGCAGTCATGTACTCCAACAACAATAGGAGCTCGTCGAAGTCTAAACGCATTGACATCAAGTTCCTTGCTATTAAGGATACAATTCAGAGTAGACAATTGCAAATTGAACATTTAGGTTCAACTTCCATGCTTGCAGATCCTTTTACTAAAGGTTTACCGCCTTCGGTCTTTCATGAGCATGTATTTCACATGGGTGTTCGACCTTGTGATACTTTGGTTTAGTGGGAGTTTATGTTCATCTATGTAATAATTTTAAATTTCAATTATATTAAGTGCACACTTTAGTTACTTTGGTTTTAGTTACTTTGAATTATGCTTTGGTATTTTCTGATCTCACTATAGTTTCAGAGGACCAGTTGAAAATAGACATGCAAAAGATCACATAACATGTAATTTTCATGTTGCACACTCATATTTTGATTTGTGTTGCTGGATGTGTTGATATTTGTGATCACTGATGAGTTGAGTAGTGTATACGTGTTGTGACTTAAACTTCTTTGGTTCTATATTAACATGTTTAGTAGACCGGATCGGTAAAGATGATTAATATAAATAGTAAGGTTATATAATTTATGTTGGCCCAAGTGGGAGATTGTTGGAACATTTTATTAAGGTCCAACATAATAGTCTAAAGATTGTATAATATTTATGGCTATTTATTGATTGACTCGATTACCTGATCTACTAAGGTTATATAATTTATAGGGTCAAACGGTTATCTATGAAAGTATGAGGACTATTGTGCAGATACTACTTTGGATAACTTTAATTTTGTTATGGGTGAAATTAAAGTTACAATAAAGTTAGGGACTTATTATCTAAATACATGGTTATGGTCCCCAAGTGCAACCTATAAATAGGTCAATAGATTCTCATTCCTATTGATCACGTATAATATCAAGACTTCACAGATTACAGAGAATCTGTGAGAGAGCGTTGTCACTTGGAAGACTAATTTCCATACTTCAGAATCATCAACAACATCATGAATCCAAATCCATGTACGCTTCCGCTTTATGTTTATCAATCTTATTCAACATGTATGATTTATGTGATGAATTATGTGAATCATTAATTTGATTCCAACATGTGTAACTCATTCCCAGTCCATTAGGGGACTTCCGGTAAAATTGGAATGATACAGAGAAGATTACATGACCCCTGCACAAGAATGGCACGCAGAAATTGAGAAATGTTTAACTCATTCCCAGCTTTTTCCTTTCTACAAAGCATATTACTTCTAGATCCTTTTGTCTTGACCATGTTTAAAGGATGAACCTCGATGAAAAGGAAAAAAATGTATGATGATCATAACAACGGAATATCTCCATCAAAGTCAACCAAAACCCCGTTACAAGGTTATTGTAGCACCCCGGAAAATTGTGAATTTTTTAATTATTTTTATTTGATGGCTTATTTTATTTTAATTAATGTGGATGTTGAATGAGAATTTCTTTTGTGGAAATTGAGTCTCTATGTGTTTGAGTTAATTATGTGAAATTAGTTGTTGTGAGTTATGTGAGTTAATGTGATTAAGCTTCCAATGTGTCAATTAAATTAAATGGGATAATGCATAATCATTCTAGCCATTTTATTTGAAATTCTCGGCCCTCCTATTTATTTGAATTAATGCTTTCTTTATTGGATTTAATTAATTGCTTTGGGATATTTATCCAAATTAAATCCAAACCAAATTATCCCTATGCTATTCTACATGATTTTCGACCACTTGGTCATCCCTTGAGATTTTCGAAATCTCCTATTAATTAGGAGAGGGAATTATTTTTGTAGATTTAATTGGTATCTTGTTTATCTCTTTTCTTGAATTAAACTCCAATTAAATCTTACCATATCTTGCCAAATCTCTCCATATCTTATGTTAATTAGGATTTGATTCTTTCTTTCCCTAAAACCTAATAATTTTTGCCCATATGTCTTACAATTACTTGTGGGATTAATTTATTTGTAACCTATTTTGTGGGAGTCTATTCCTACAAGAAATTACCAAATTTAAATCCTATTCCTATTTGATTTGAGGATTTAAGTATTTTTCCTTGATTTTTCCCATTATACACGCCCCTTTTTATTTCCCCACTTGGAGATGCTTGAATTATTTTGTTACCTTATTTATGAGATACTCAATATCTTTTTACCTATTTTGTGAGTTTCTTTCTCTCCAAGTAAATACCAAATAAATATCTATGCTAATTAAATAGCAATTTTCGAGAATTACTTCCCCACGTACTACACGCCTATTTTCCTTTTAATGGTGGGATTTCTTCATTGACCTCTATTTTATTCTTCCACAATTTTAATTGCTTTATTGTGGGATTTATCCCAGACTATATATTAAAAGAACCCTAACTCTAGCCCTCATATTTTCGCCTCCCTCTTCTCTCCATACCACACGTCTCTCTCTTCCTCTCCTTCTCCACCAATCCTTCACCAATTCCTTGTTCTTGTACCATTGTGGAGTTGGAAATTCAAGATTCATCGAAGAATCGCATCATTCGTCATTCCTACCGATTATTTTTCAAGAGAACGGTATACTTTGATTCATCTTTCTCCTTCTTACCATTGAATCCATGTTTATTGATCCCCTCATGAATATAGTGAGTGTAGAAATCGTAGATCTAAAAATTAATCGGTTGGGAAGGATGTTTGCATGAGAAAGTATGTGTATGTGCGTGTATGTATGTGTGTGTGTGAGTTTGTTGATGATTCATTGGTGAATGCTATGTGTAAATAGGAGAACATAGTTGTGATGTTGTTTTTGAAGCGGGAATATGTGTTGAAAGCATGAATATATATGTGTGGATGAATGATAGACAAACCCTAGTTTGTAAATGTTGCGCATGAAAACTGTGGTGTTCGGACAGTAGGTTCCGATGAGTGTTTGGCCGACCAAACGATCTTATTTTGGCACGAATTTTTAATTGAGTGAAATTTGAAGTGTCTTCTGGGTTGTGTCAAATTTCAGCCTCTTTTGACGAAAGATGAATTTTTAACGAATTTTTCAATTGAACTGCGCAGTCCTGTCAGAATTTGTATTCTCGTCCAGTGAGTTTCGTTTTTGTTTTTGACCGACCTAAAGATGTGATTTTTGGTGTGGATTTTTAACTGGATGAACCTTGATGTGTCTACTGTGTGGTGACCAAAGTTTAGCTTCAAATGATATCGGATGGATTTTTAATGATTTTTACAAAACGACCGCGCTGTTCTGCCAGATTCATGTCTTGATTGAAATAGTCTTGTTGGCAAGTTTTGAATGAAATACATGATACATATGTGAGTAAGAACTTATCCTATGATTTGATTATGCGTTGCACGTTGATGTATGCCAAAGGGTTCGTATCGTTTATGATGGTGAACCAACGTTGGGATGGGCAATATGAGAAAACGATGAAAGGAACAATAGGACATGCATGAGTAATGTGTTGATAGAAAACTGATCGTGTTGTATTATGTGGTTATGATGTTGATAAGGGTTGTTGTGCGTACGTGGGTACGAAGAGCAAGGATTTCAATAAAGTTGTGAACCGTGTTTGTAAGCAATCGAGGTGGGCTTTCTTTACTAAAACTCTTTTACGTTATGATATTGGAGATATAAGGGTGGTTTAAAGTGTTATGTCATGCCATGATTGTATTGATGTTGAGATTGTTGCCTGATGCCTAGTTCGTTTGAGCTTGCTCCGTTAGGCTATAGAGCTGTGATTGTTTTGATATTGAGATTGTTGTCTGATGCCTAGTTCGTTTGAGCTTGCTCCGTTAGGCTATAGGACTATGTGTGAAATGAATTCGGGTCTGAGTAGGGCCGCAAACCCTATCAGGCTGTGTACACTGGTGGGATCGGGAGCCGTCCTTGCTAGTCGGCCGATCTCGTGGCCGAATAGTGTGGCCATACTTTTGTCGCACTATGGTAAGAGGATGTGATTGATTGATTGTGGAGAAAGTGAGGAGATTGTTTTGACTGGCCAGTCTACGAAAATGTTTTGTGATACTCGATGATATTCTTTTCTAAAATGTTAAAACTCGAGTTCACTATGGTATGGATGACATAACTTTTATCAAATATTTTGGCGTGTGTCCACTGAGTATGTCAAGTACTCAGCCCTGCATATGTTTTCTTTATGTGCAGGTTGAGCGGTGATGTTGCGGCGGATGTTGAGTCGAGCCTTAAGAAATTTCGGATGCGTCGTGTCTTCATACATAGGCGTCTCCCTATGACTCTCTAGACACCTTTATTCCCCTGCCTTGTTTCAAATCGTTCTTGATAAAGTCTTTCGTTTTGCTCTACACTACTTTATGATATTAATTATTTTGAGATATTAACCCGCTGCTTAATTGTTTAATCGATTAAAACTTTTCTTTTGAAGCTTTGTCTAAGATGTTGTCTTTCATTGTTTTCCCCTTCTTCTTCCCCGCTCCTTAGTCCCTTCTCTAGTCACGATTTCCCCGTCTTTACTATCCTTAGTAAGGGCGGTCGTGACAAAGTGGTATCAGAGCTTCGTTCTTTCGCTCTGGTCCGAGAGTCTTCTTTCAGATTAAGTATAGATTAGTACCCCTAGACTAAAAGTGTCACGAAGGCTCAACATCCGAGGCATCACGCTCAACCACAAGAAAGTGAGGTATGTTTTAAGTTATTGAAAGAATATGGAATTGATGATGATATGATAAGGGTGTATTGGCAAGAGTATGCATGTGTATGGAAGTTATGTGTGAATATGCTAATGTGATGATATGATTATGTTGGAACATGAGCATGAGTGACACGATGTTGTAAATGTGTGCTATGTGTGAGAAAGTGTGAAAGTACTACGACGTAAGCATGCGAACATAGGAAGCCACGTGGGAGTTAGAAGATAGGATGAAAGAAAAGTACACCGAGTTGTTTTTGTGAGACAACCAAATTTCTGGACGAAATTTCTGTTAAGAGGGGAAGGACGTAGCACCCCGAAAAATTGTGAGTTTTTTTTTATTATTTTTATTTGATGGCTTATTTTATTTTAATTAATGTGGATGTTGAATGAGAATTTCTTTTGTGGAAATTGAGTCTCTATGTGTTTGAGTTAATTATGTGAAATTAGTTGTTGTGAGTGATGTGAGTTAATGTGATTAAGCTTCCAATGTGTCAATTAAATTAAATGGGATAATGCATAATCATTCTAGACATTTTATTTGAAATTCTCGGCCCTCCTATTTAATGGAAATAATGCTTTCTTTCTTGGATTTAATTAATTGCTTTGGGATATTTATCCAAATTAAATCCAAACCAAATTATCCCTATGCTATTCTACATGATTTTCGACCCCTTGGCCATCCCTTGAGATTTTCGAAATCTCCTATTAATTAGGTGAGGCAATTATTTTTGTAGATTTAATTGGTCTCTTGTTTATCTCTTTCCTTGAATTAAAGTCCAATTAAATCTTACCATATCTTGTCAAATCTCTCCATATCTTATGTTAATTAGGATTTGATTCTTTCTTTCCCCAAAACCTCATAATTTTCGCCCATATGCCCTTCAATTACTTTTGAGATTAATTTATTTGTTACCTATTTTGTGGGAGTCTTTTCCTATAAGAAATTACCAAATTTAAATCCTATTCCTATTTGATTTAAGAATTTAAGTATTTTCCTTGATTTTTCCCATTATACACGCCCCTTTTTATTTCCCCACTTGGAGATGCTTGAATTATTTTGATACCTTATTTATGAGATACTCAATATCTTTTTACCTATTTTGTGAGTATCTTTCTCTTCAAGTAAATACCAAATAAATATCTATGCTAATTAAATAGCAATTTTCAAAAATTACTCCCCCGCATACTACACGCCTATTTTCCTTTTAATGATGGGATTTATTCATTGACCTCTATTTTATTCTTCCACAATTTTAATTGCTTTATTGTGGGATTTATCCCAGACTATATATTAAAAGAACCTTAACTCTAGCCCTCATATTTTCGCCTCCCTCTTCTCTCCATACCACACGTCTCTCTCTTCCTCTCCTTCTCCACCAATCCTTCACCAATTCCTTGTTCTTGTACCATTGTGGAGTTGGAAATTCAAGATTCATCGAAGAATCGCATCATTCGTCATTCCTACCGATTATTTTTCAAGAGAACGGTATACTTTGATTCATCTTTCTCCTTCTTACCATTGAATCCATGTTTATTGATCCCCTCATGAATATAGTGAGTGTAGAAATCGTAGATCTAAAAATTAATCGGTTGGGAAGGATGTTTGCATGAGAAAGTATGTGTATGTGCGTGTATGTATGTGTGTGTGTGAGTTTGTTGATGATTCATTGGTGAATGCTATGTGTAAATAGGAGAACATAGTTGTGATGTTGTTTTTGAAGCGGGAATATGTGTTGAAAGCATGAATATATATGTGTGGATGAATGATAGACAAACCCTAGTTTGTAAATGTTGCGCATGAAAACTGTGGTGTTCGGACAGTAGGTTCCGATGAGTGTTTGGCCGACCAAAAGATCTTATTTTGGCACGAATTTTTAATTGAGTGAAATTTTAAGTGTCTTTTGGATTGTGTCAAATTTCAGCCTCTTTTGACGAAAGATGAATTTTTAACGAATTTTTCAATTGAACTGCGCAGTCCTGTCAGAATTTGTATTCTCGTCCAGTGAGTTTCGTTTTTGTTTTTGACCGACCTAAAGATGTGATTTTTGGTGTGGATTTTTAACTGGATGAACCTTGATGTGTCTACTGTGTGGTGACCAAAGTTTAGCTTCAAATGATATCGGATGGATTTTTAATGATTTTTACAAAACGACTACGTTGTTCTGCCAGATTCATGTCATGATTGAAATAGTCTTGTTGGCAAGTTTTGAATGAAATACATGATACATATGTGAGTAAGAACTTATCCTATGATTTGAATATGCGTTGCACGTTGATGTATGCCAAAGGGTTTGTGAAACGAGGTATTTTTTTTATCGCGTGTGCACAGAAATAGATCACTGCAAGCGCTTGGTCAAGACACCACGCTCCTTAAATCCACTAGAGCACAAGGTCTAGGAACTTAAGAGAACATAAAGTGCTTGGTCGTTGGACACACATCGACTCCCCTTCAAAAAAATATAAATCCCTCAACCCGAACACTATGAATTAGTATAGGGAAGTGGGGTCGATCCCACAGAGATGGACTCGCAAAGTAGTGCTCAGAGACTTTGGACAGACAAATGGCTGCTGCCACGCAACAAAAGGGTTGAGAATTTTAAACTACATCTAGACCTAGGCAGAAAATGTAAATGCTAGACCTAGGACATGTTAAACTTGTAAATTCAGACTTCGACAACAAGAAACATAACCACTTCCTAGACAGTGTAAACAACTACCTAATCTAGCTAAACAGAATATGACTGAAAGTGGGGACCATAATTCCAAAAATGGCAAGTACGGAAAGAACTGCAGATTAACAAACTCTGACGCTAGCTCGCAGCAAAATGCATCCTCTCAACCAAATTAAACTTGCAGATGAACAAACAGAGCAAAAAGCGAGATTCGAACAGAATATAGAGATTTGGTCGTCGTTATCTTGCTGCAACTCGGAAACACATCAGATCTGCGTACACTAGACGGAATGAAAGAAAAACACGTAAACTAAGCATGAAAATCAGATCGAAACTACTCAGATTCACGTCAGAATACTTGATCCACTCCGGATCCAAGACATCCGAACCCAACAACCAACAAATCCAGCAATTCCAACCAAAATTCCTCCACAATCCAACTCCAATCTCCCAGATCTGACCATTAACCTACAATAACTCAGTGAACAGCTGCGAAACGCATCCAACTCAGACAATTTAAAAACTCCAAAATCTCAATAAACGAAACGATCAAACCAGAAATCAACACAATCGCCATAACGGAAAATCAAACTTGCATTTAAACCAGAAACTATTCGGTGAAAACAGCGAACCGAGCTTCGAACAACGAAGCTCGGCAGAGTAAGTAAAATGCGGAAAGCGGAAAATAAATTGTTTCTTCGCTCCTAACAAGAGCGGTGTTACACCATATCGGAAGCTAAGATGAAACCCGAACGTGCGAACTGAGATCTCCTCAAAACTAGTATCAAGTGTGTGTGTGGGAAAGTGAACTAAGCAACAGGCTGTGGTGAGGTCTCCCCCGGGAAGATCCCTCCAGCTTGCATGCTTCTGCCTTTTATAGATGCGGACATAGCCCTTGAGTCTTCGTAGAAATCCCTATTCTACCCTTCAACTCTGGAGCTTCCTCCGTCGAGCAATTCTCTTCATAATCGTTCACTAAATCGCCAGTTCCTCGACCTTGTGATTTTTTGGTCTTCTTTCCTGGACCTGGCGAATTCCTTCACACACCTGGCTTAAAACGTGCGTTAGTCCTAGTAAAATCACGAATTAAATCCCTAGACCCATGCATGAAATTAGCCTTATCAGTTTGTATCGTTTATGATGGTGAACGTTGGGATGGGCAATATGAGAAAACGATGAAAGGAACAATAGGACATGCATGAGTACTGTGTTGATAGAAAACTGATCGTGTTGTATTATGTGGTTATGATGTTGATAAGGGTTGTTGTGCGTACGTGGGTACGAAGAGCAAGGATTTCAATAAAGTTGTGAAAAGTGTTTGTAAGCAATCGAGGTGGGCTTTCTTTACTAAAACTCTTTTACGTTTCAAAATTATGATATTGGAGATGTAAGGGTGGTTTAAAGTGTTATGTCATGCCATGATTGTATTGATGTTTTTTTTTTTTTTTTTTTTTTTTGTTTTCTCAAACACCATTACGGCGGGGGGTTAGGCGGACCCCCAACCTGTCCATATCAAATCAAACGAAAAAGTGTCGTACATTGACCAAGACCAAAAGTGACTTGGTCCACAAAAAGAGATACATATCAAAAAACCTATCTAAGCTACTAGGATATCCCCACAAGCCGGGTATTATCCATCTAGCAAACGAACTAATAAAGTACATAATAACTTGGGCGATGACCAAGGAGTGGTCAAGCCCAAAGGAAATACAAGAAATACATATCAAAATCCATAACAAAAAAAAAGAACTCATCCATCTCGATATCTGAATCTGATGTTCGGATAGCCCAGCTGGTCCATCCTCACAAGCGACTTCAAGTACCGAGGCGCTGTATCTGAATCATAGTAAGTGATGGCAGGGGTCTGGACCCCCCTACCTGCAAGAAAATCTGCTACCCGGTTACCCTCTCGGTGGATGTGAGAGAACCGAACGTGCATCTGTGAGAGCAAAAGGCGAATGCGAGCCATGTGATGTCTCACGTCCGCCGCTCCCATGCGTCCCGAAGTGAACACTGCGACCACTGCTGCTGCGTCCATCTCGACCCAAACCTGTGATGAGAACTCCATAGCCATCGTCAACCCATGAAGAAGAGCTAGAAGCTCCGCCTCGAAGGCCGACGCAGCTACAAGGGGCGTGCAAAAGGCCCTCAAAAGAGAACCGTCTGAGCCACGAACCACTCCCCCACCACCAGCCTGTCCCGTCGAGGTAGAGAAGGCCCCATCTGTGTTCAGCTTCACCCAAGGATCGTCGGGTGGATGCCAAAGTACACTCAAGGACCTCAGAACTCGCCGGCGAGGAGGAACTGAAGGCATGAAGTCGACAGTCGGGGTGCAACCGCGCCAATGAAGGGGGACTAGCACACCCGCCGCCACAAGAATCCGCAAATGCCGAATCACCTGCCAAATAACATGGGAAGAACGAAAAGAAACGCCGCGGTGCTTGCAGCTATTCCTCTCCGTCCAAATGAACCAATATACCAAGCAAGGAATGGTAAAACTGATGTGCAAGGTGGGAGCCCTGTGAGAGGACCTCCACCAAAAACCTAATCTAAGTGCAATATCAGTGCACGTGTGAATGTGTGTGCTAATATAAGGGAACCAGCCATCGAAGTAGTCCCAAACAGATCTCGCCAACGGACTCGACACAAACAAATGCTGAAAAGACTCGACTGAAAAAGAAGAGACACAACACAGACACTTGGATGCGAGAGAGATACCGCGGGTCTGAACATAGCACTCAACAGGGACCCTCTGGAGGAGGAGGCGCCAGATGAAAATAGAAATGATCGGGGTCAGCCCAGCATTCCAAACCATGCGAAGTCCGAAATGTCTAGGGGACCGTGTCCGAACGAGCTCCCAAGCTGAGGCCGTCGAGAACTCGCCATCGCCAGTGAGGCTCCATCGCATCACATCCCGCCTGCCCACCTCAATCGGAACAGCCCTGATAAGATCCAACACATGCAAAGGCACACCATACAAAGCCAAATAATCATGCAGTTTATCAACATGCCAAGTATGATCACGCCAAAACCTAGAGACCTCCGCGGCAGGAAGATTAGTCCCAGGCAGACAATAGGTCCTAAGGGGGAGATCCCCGACCCACACGTCATCCCAGAAACTAATCCGCCCTTCGCCGAGGGACCACCTAATGAGACCATGAACCTGACCCCTAATGTCCGTGAGACGATGCCATATAGGACTATCATGCACAGAGTAAGGAGAAATGAAGGCACGACCAGCATGGAAACAATACTTGCGCATGGTGAACTGCGCCCATAGTGAATCCTGCGCGAGAAATCTCCACCAGAGCTTGATGCTGAAAGCTTTGACGAGCTCACGAAAACGACGGATGCCAAGGCCTCCCTCATCCAACGGCAAGCAAATCTTCTTCTTCCAGCTAACCCAGTGAATCTTCCTCTGCTCCCCAACCGTGCCCCAAAAGAACCTGGCCAAGATCTGCTCCAAGTCCCTCATCCAGTACTCAAACGGCTTCAGAACCTGGAAGATGTGAAGAGGGATAGTGACAAGGGTGCTCTTGATTAGAGCAAGGCGACCTCCAAGAGAGAGATGTCTGTGGGACCAGCTGTGAATCCGGTCCACCATCTTCTGTCGGATATCTAAAAGGTAGTCGGCCTTCAGCCCCCCCTTATAGATAGGCACTCCCAGGTAAGTGAAAGGGAGGAATCCCTGCTGGAATCCACTCACCTCTGCCACCTCAGCCGCCCAAGAATCGAACTTCTGAAAGAGATAGAAGTGACTCTTTCCCTTGTTCACCATCTGGCCCGACACGGCAGAATAGTGGTCAAGACAGTGTACCAGCCTCTCCACGGACTGTCTATGTGCCCTAACAAATATGACAATGTCGTCGGCATAAGACAGATGGGATATGGCCGGCGCGCGTCGAGCACATCTATACTCCATATCAGGATGTGTGGCCACAAGCCTGTCCAAGCTCCTCGACAGATAATCTGCAGCAAGCACGAACAAAGACGGTGATAACGGATCCCCCTGGCGAAGTCCCCTCGTAGAGTGGAAGAAACCTGCCGAAGCCCCGTTCACAAGCACAGAGAACCAGCACGAAGAGATACATCTCCTGACCATACTCACCCACCCCGGCGGGAATCCCATCCTCTCAAGCACCATGAGGAGGAAAGGCCACTGCACTCGATCATAGGCCTTCGCCATATCTAGCTTGAGGGCCAGATTAGGGGAGTTAGCCTTCTGAATGAGCGACCTGCTGATATCATGAATCAATTCCTGAGCCAGGAGCACATTATCACTAAGCAAGCGACCCTTGACAAAACCGCTCTGGTTCGGCGCCAATACTAGAGGAAGCAGTAGCGCCAAACGCGATGTCAAGATCTTGGTGATGATCTTGTTGGTCACATTGCAAAGGCTAATCGGCCTGTACTCCGCCCAGTTCGCCGGGCTTGCCTTCTTCGGTAGGAGTATGATGGTCGTGGCTGTGAAGCTGCGGGGCATAGGGGCCCCCAAGAAGAAGTCCTCCACTGCTGCCACCACCTCTGCTCCAACGATGTCCCAACAGTGCTGGAAGAACAGGGACGAGAAACCATCCGGTCCAGAGGCGCTGTCTCCACTGATGCCAAAGACCGTCGCTCTCACCTCATCTGAGTCCGGGACTGCACAGAGGCCCTCGCGGTCCACTGAGTCTGGAAGGCTGCTCAAGAGATCAAGGTCCGGCTGCTCCAACTGCTCAACGTCTGTCGTGAGCAGCTGCTGAAAGAAACCTACCGCCGACTGTCTGATATCGTCCTCTGACGTGAGAGTCTGTCCTCCTGCCTGAATGGCGTGAATCCGTGACTTCACCCGCTTCTGTCGCACCCACCCATGGAAGAATTTGGAATTTCTTTCGCCTTCTGTCGCCCACCGAATGGCAGCCTTCTGCTTCCAGAAATCCTCCTCCATCCTAGTGCAGAGTACATAGAGAGCGGTGCATCGGCTGAGCTCACTCCTATGGGCTCCCGTGGGATCCCCGTCGTAAGCCGCCTGCGCAACGGTAACTGCCTCCTCTGCCTCCCTCAGCCTCTCGAAGATGTTCCCAAAAACCTCTCTGTTCCATCCTTTGAGAAAATTCTTCACTCTGCTGTATTGATGTTGAGATTGTTGCCGATGCCTAGTTCGTTTGACTCGAATGTGAAATATAATGATATAGACTCGAATACGTGCCTATCTATGCCTGCGAAGATAGAAGGCTTAAGAGGTAGTCTGGTCCGAACAATTGAACAATAGTTGTGAATTAACAACTTATTAACCTTTTTCCTAAGCGATGGTTGAACGAATGCTTATAAGTTGAGGCTAACCCCTAATTTGCCAAACAGAGGAAATGGAAGTCGAGCATCACGGGTCTATCCATCGCCTTCATTCTAACACTAGACTTCCCTTTCCTCTTATGTTCGGAAAATTAGGGGTTATAGCCCCAACTTATAGCATTCTTTCAACCATCGGTTAGGAAAGAGGTTAAATAAGTTGTCAATTCACAACAATTGTTCAAGTGTTTGGACCAGACTCCCTCTTAAGCCTTCTATCTTTGCAGGCATAAGCACATATTCGAGGCTATATCGTTATATTTCACATTCGCACATCCACTTCAATATCTCGCAAGAAGTGTTAATGTTCATTTTTAAAATTCACCTTTTTCAAATATTTCTAACACACGAATATTTTCCCCCTTGTACCTCCCAATGTCCGAAAAAGATTTTGACTTAAAGTCATTATCACTGAACACTATTCAACTTCAAACATTTTCTCAAAAACTCAAAAGTCTCATTTTTCTCAACCTCATCAAACCATATTCATCTTTCTCATTTGAAAAACAAATCATACATTTTTTCGTGGTTGAGCATGATGTATCGGGCGTTGAGCCTTTCGCATTTGAATGTGTTTTGTCTGAGGATACAAATCTAGACCAAGATTGAAAAAAGACATTCGAATACAGAGCTTGAAAGATCTTAAGCTTTGAACCACTCTGTCACGTCAGCCGTTTGTAAGGATAGAAAGAACATTTGATCACGACTAGAGGAGGATGTAAGAAGCGGGTAAGAAATGGAAATTGAAGTGAAATCATACTTGGACAAAATTTGAGTTTAATGTATCTTAGAGCAAAAGCAACATTATACAAAATAATAAAGTCTTAGCGGAAGCATTCGATAGAAAGATTGACGGCATGTGTGAATACACGACTCATTTGGTACAAAACAACAAGTACACTTCAAAGGCTTCACTCAACACCCACCATGACTTGTCATTCCTCAACCTGCATATTTTTAAAACACATGCAAGGCTAAGTACTTGATGTACTCAGTGAACAATTGCCAAAATAATATTTAATAAAATAGATTTGAGTATTTTTTATTATTCGGCGGCAACCCGAGGCATTGCCTGCGCCCACGAACTCCTTTGGCTCCTCATATTTTTTTCGAAATGTAGGATTAAATCCCAAGATTTAATTAAGCACACGATAACTTTATGTAATTAATTTCTTCAAATTAATTATTTCGGGTTTAAAATAAATAAAACCCCATGACTAATTAGGATTCCTGCCCAATTATAATTATTAAAATAATCCTCCAAGCTAATTAATTAATCTGGCCAAAACTCAAAAAGAGAGGCCCAATTCTAAATTAAGTCAGCCAAGCCCAAAACTTAATTATTTCAAAATTTTAGTGGCACAATCATATCCCACGACAAAAAAAGGGGAGAATGAGTCTCCTCATTCACGAGTCGCCTCTTCTCCCCCAAATTGAGAAAGCCCCAACTTCGTCGCCTCCTTTACTCCAAAATTAACGAGAGATTTTAGAAAAAGATATTAAATTACCTTTCAAAATTTGGGATTAATTTTGTTGGCCTTTTAAAATTTGGAATCATGCCATACGAATTTTTTTACGATAAGAGATTTTTACATATTTTTTTCTATTCTTTTTTCATACTATTTCCCTCACTATATTTATAAATTGACAGAATTATCCACCTAATTTAAATCTCAATTCTTTAATTGTTCGACCAAAATAAGGGCTTGTTCACTTTGCTTTATTAGAAATGCATGGATTTAATTCTAGTGAGAATTGAGATTCGTGGAGCCCAAATATTGGTTAATCAATTCGTGTGTTTAGTATTTAAGATATCAACTCAAAAATGCGTTTATGATATATTTATATGTGAGTAAAGGCTAAACTGGTCCTGAACATATGCCAATTTTACGATTTTGGTCCTAAATTTTATCTTTTGAATTTTTGCATTCTGAACATTTCAACTCGGATCACAATCGGTCCTACACTAATTGTTTCGTCTATATTTAACGGTCAACGGTATTAAAACCGATTTTGACACATCATCTTCTCCGTCAAAATACTCAACCTCACTATACCTCCTCCGGCAGCACCTCGCGGAAAAGACCTTCGGCAGGCCGATGAGGAGACGCGCCGCCGGCGAGGCGCTCAGGGAAATCGACGCGCTGTGGCGGCAGCACAACGACGGGAAGTTCGGTTACAGCGTGCAGCGGAGGATCTGGAAGAAATTGAATGGGGATTTCACGACGTTCTTCATCAAGGTGGGGTGGATGAAGAAGCTAGAGAGCTCAGAGGTGGAGCATTACAATTACAGGAGCTTTCCGGCGGAGTTTATGTGGGAGATGGAGGAGGGGCCGCCGGAGGGGCATATGCCGCTGACGAATGCGCTGAGAGGGACGCAACTGCTCAGCTGCATTCTCAGTCACCCGGATTTTGATGGAGCATATGAAGGATCAAAATCGGGTTTAATACAGTTGACCGTTAAATATAGACGGAACAGTTAGTGTGAGACTGATTGTGATCTGAGTTGAAATGTTCAGAATATAAAAATTCAAAAGATCTAGGACCAAAATCATAAAATTGACATATGTTCAGGACCAGTTTTGACATTTACTCTTTATATGTTTTCTTATCTAACGCGTATGTTTTCCGTTACACTCAATTTTTGCTATATCCACAAAACTGAACACACCCTAACTTTTCTAAAATTCTGAAAACAAAATAAAAATTCACGCTTAGAGCATCCACAACGGTGGCCGTCCCGGCGGACGTCCGACCGGCATGCCGGACGTCCGCCATTAGGCGAGGGAGGGACGGATACGGACGTCCGCTGCGGACACCGGAGTTCCGTCGCATTCCGAAGACGTCCGTCGTGACGTCCGCCGTTGTGGGTTCTCGATGGACGTCCCAACGGACATCCCGATTTTTCATTAAAAAAAAACTATATATATATACGGCTCGTTGAACTTCATTTAATTCGCACCACTTGTTTTAACGAGTTTCTCTCTCTACGTTTCTTTTATATATCCAGAATGGTTAGTGGTAGTGGTAGTGGTAGTGGTGCGGGTGGTAGTCGTGGAATTTCTGATGACGTACGTCGGCGAATTAGAGAACAGTTGCGGGCTGTTACGTCCAGGGAGATAAAGCGCGCGATATAAGCGGCCTTGCAGCAGCCGGCGGTACCTCGACCTATCCATCGTCGAACTATAGTACTCCGGGACCACATCGCTGCACACCGTCGGTTGCATGAGGACTACTTCGCTCCGGAACCGCGGTTTGGGGAGAACATGTTCCGGCGACGTTTTAGGATGCATCATCCGCTATTTCTGCGTATCGTGAGCGCTTTAGAGCGTCGATACGAGTATTTCAGGATGAGGGAGGATGCGGTTGGTAAACCCGGTCACACGCCCATACAGAAGTGCACTGCCGCAATCAGGCAGATGGCATACGGAGGTGCGGCCGATATGTTCGATGAGTACCTCCACATCGGTGAGACGATTGCCCGCGATTGTCTGAAGTATTTTTGTGAGTGCGTTAGGGAGATATTCGGGGATAGGTATCTTCGGATGCCTACCCCCGAAGATTGCCAGGCTCTGATGGATATGCACGGGAGTTAGCACGGGTTTCTGGGAATGTTGGGCAGCATAGATTGTATACATTGGGAGTGGAAGAACTGCCCCGTCGCCTGGAAAGGAGTGTACACTACCGGTTTCAAGGGCAAGAATCCCACTATGATCCTTGAAGAGATAGCTGACTACCGGCTGTGGATTTGACATGCTTATTTTGGAGTAGCCTGGTCAAACAACGACATCAATGTCCTGCAGTCATCGCCCATTTTCAACGACCAGTGTATGGGTGTTGGTCCGGCCGTCAATTTCGTCGCCAACGGCAACCAGCACAACATGGGCTATTATTTGGCGGATGTGATATACCCTATGTGGCCCGTCTTTGTGAAGACGATCAGATACCCCATAAAAGAAACGAAGGTCTATTTTGCGGGTCGTTAGGAGGCAGCCCGCAAGGATGTAGAACCGGCATTTGGTGTGCTCCAGGGTCGATGAGCGGCAGTGAAGGGCCCATCACGACTGTGGTATATTGACAGCATCGCTGATATCATGTACGCATGTATTATTATGCACAACATGATTGTCGAAGATGAAAGCCCAGCACTGACTTATTGGGCCAATGATGATGTTGATGTTGCTGGTCCAAGCCACGACGTGGCTACCGCCAATGTACGTAAGGGGATACCCTATGAAAAGGCCGATCGAGTCCGTGCAATTGCCGACATGCGCCAACGACAAGCTCATATTCGACTCCAGAATGATATTCTTGAAAAGATATTGACGCGGAAGGGCCGTCGTTGATATTTAGAATGTAATTTGTTTAGACTTTTTTTTGTTGAAATGTACTTTTTTATTTAATTCTGTAAATTGATTAATTCTAAAAATTGTTTAATTTGGTGAATTTGTGAATTTTTATTATTGTGGGATGTCTATCGGGATGTCCGCCATTGTGTAGTGGGATGTCCTTATGACGTGGCAGTGCAGTGGGACGTCCTTATGACGTGGCAGAAGGTGGTTTTGGGAAGTCCGTCGGGGATGTCCGCCGAGACAATCCGTCCCACTGTGGATGCCCTTACAGAAAACAAAATCGTCCGTCCACCATCCTCCTCCTCCACCGCGTATCTGATACTTTTATTTTTTGCACTTGTATTTGATGCAAGACTTTTATTTGTCTGAATATGCTCACATTTGCTCACACACACACTCTCTCATATTTTAATTTTGTGGGATTTTCTTTTCTTTCTCCTGTAATATGTTTTTTTAACAAATAATTTCTAGAATAAAAATTTAATCTTATGAGCTGCAGTTCATTAATTTTAGGATAAAATTTTCAACTTTTTTCGATATAAAAATCTAATCTGAATAAAATAAAATAAATGGGAGTAGATTATCCATGTTTCCGTAAGTGTATTTATTTTATTTTCAGAAATTTAGAAGTGTTTTAACGATGCGTAGAAGAATTAAAGAATTGGGCAAATCTTATATGAGTAATTTGGTCAATTTATAAATGTTGTGCGGAAAATAATACGAAAAAAGAAAAAAAATGAAAAAAGCAAAAACCTCTTATTCTGAAAGGTCAATCAATATGATCCATTTTCCTGAATCTCTCAAAATTAACGGACGACACCGTTCGCCGCTGTTGCTCAGTGGAGCTCGCCGCCTCCGTTCACTGCTAGCCACCCTTTGCTGCTGTTCAGGTAGTTCAATTCACCCTGGATTCTCATATTCCGTCAATGTAGCGTCGTTTAGGCCATCTCCAACCATTTACATCAAACTCAAACCCATTTTTGAGTATATATCACATCAAAAAGTAGTTTTACTTCAACCATTTACACCAAATTCACAATTTACACTATTTTTTGAGTTTTTGTTTCCCAAAATTTTTGTAGTAATACCATATTTGGTGTTGTTTCGTAAAAAACACCAAAAATGAGTTTGATTTTGGGGTATGGTTGGAGATGATTTGTACACCAAAACTCATTTTTGGGATATGGTTGGTCTTGGAGATGGTCTTAGAGGTGTTCAATTGGCGTCGTTTTGATTTATGTTGTCGAGTTAGACGAGTTCAAGCAGATGTGTTGAAAGTTTGTGATTCAACACGTGATTTATGATTCATAGGATAGAATATATTGTAGGAAAAAACGTGTGGAATTGTGAAAAGGCTAGGCCTTTGGCCTTTCACTTCCATATTTTTATGAGGTGTCTTGAAGGTTTTACCTTTTGGAGTCCAATTTCCTATCCTAAAAATAGGTAGGATTTGGAAGAAGAGATACACAACAAAAACAAATCACTCTCTCTTCTCTCTAGCTTAAGCTTTATAGTTCGCATTAGGAGCATTGCATTGCTCGGTTCTCGCCTCCAATTCAAGTTCGCCGGTGCCTACGAGTTTGAGGTGCTTCAACTCGATAGGAGGAAAGTCGTTTCATCTTTGGGGACATTACGCCAATCCGTGAGCACTAGCCGGGGCATATTTCATCTTGCGGAGAGAGGGATACCTCGACTCAACTTGAAGAATACTATAGTTTGCATCTCTTTACTTTCGTTGTAATTTATATTATTATATTTACCTTCCAGTTTTGTTCTTTTGTAATAGCAAGAGTTTTCCCGTGTAAAGGCTACAATATTTCCAACAATCGCAAGACGAAATATTGTACTCTTGTTGAAATCATGTCGACCGAAGCTGGAGGAAACATGAAATTCAAAGCTGGAATAAAACAACGAACGGTCGCAATGTCAATGCGCCATGGAGTGGTTAATTCCTTGAGATCTATTCTCTTGAGAATGATGTTTATCGTTTGTCATTTGACAAGCAAGACCAATTTAGACTTGGTAATAGTAATTGGGATGCAGGGGTTGATGAATATACCAATGCACATTTGGTTCAATATAATTGTGTACTTATTGTTGGAAACAATACTGTACAAATTATTTGAACGTGTTGTTATAAACAACAAAGATCACGAGGTGATCGCAATGGTCTCCGACGTGGACCATGGTAATAATCCAAATGAATGGTTTGTTGATACGGGTGCCACATGTCATTTGTGCTCCGAGAGAAGCGTTTTTTCTACTTACAAATCTGTTGGAGGTAGAAAAGTACGTATGGGAACCAAGCCTCTTCCGAGGTGGTTGGTGTGGGTAATGTGTTCCTAAAATTAGGATCCGGAAAGGTTCTTACCCTCAAGGATGTGCTGCATGTCCCAGACATCTGAAATAATTTGGTGTCAGGCTCACTTCTAGTAAATCATGGATTTTCACTAGAATTTGAGTATGAAAAGGTTATATTGACCAAGTATGATAAGTTCATAGGTGAAGGTCACCTAGTGAATGGGCTTTTTGAGCTGAATGTTACGGTCATTCACCGTGGAAAAGGATTAAGAAATAAGGAAGATGACACATCCTCTTATTTGCTTGAGTGCTCTGATTTATGGCATAAAAGATTGGGACATGTAAATCTAAATGCTATAAAAAGATTAGTAAATCTTAATTTACTAAAAGTAGATAAGTTCAACTCACAAGAAAAATGTGAAGTCTGTGTTGAAGCAAAAATGACCAAGCTACCGTTTCGCTAGATAGAACGGAGCACAAAACCTCTAGAGTTAATCCATTCAGTCGCATGTGATTTAAAATTTGTGCAAACTAGAGGTGGTAAAAAAGTACTTCATCACATTTATAGATGATTGCACAAGGTATTGTTACCTTTACTTATTAAGAAGTAAAGATGAGGCAATTGAAGCGTTTAAAGACTTCAAAAATGAAGCCGAAAATCAACTTAATTGTCGAATTAAGTGTGTTCGAAGTGATAGAGGTGGTGAGTATGTAGCTCCGTTTGCAAAATTATGTCATGCAAGTGGTATAATTCACCAAACCACAGCTCCATATTCTCCTCAATCAAATGGTGTTGTTGAACGCAAAAATCGAACACTAAAAGAGATGATGAATGCTTTGTTGATTAATTCAGGATTACCCCAGAACATGTGGGGGGAGGCTGTGTTAACAGCGAATCATATCCTGAATAAAATTCCACTAAAAAATAGGGATGTGACTCCTTATGAGTTGTGGAAAGGGAAGAAACCTTCATATTCATACCTCAAAGTGTGGGGGTGTTTAGCGAAGGTAGAAGTGCCACCTCCGAAACAAGTTGCAATAGGCCCTAAAACAGTCGATTGCATCTTTATTGGCCATGCACTTAATAGTAGTGCCTATCGTTTCCTAGTCCATAGGTTAGCTCTGCCTGGCGTGGCTGAAGGAACAACGATTGAGTCAAGGAATGCTATATTCTTTGAGAATGTATACCCTTGCAAGAGGCAAGAGGATCGTTCTAGTGAAAGAATGATGGATGAATCCACTAGTTCTAATCCTCCAAAAAGGACGAGGTCAAGTCCTGAGGATGTTGAACCAAGACGTGGTAAAAGAGTTAAAGTTGCTAAAACATTTGGTCCTGACTTCATAACTTTAATGTTGGATGACGAACCAAAGTCATTGGCGAAAGCTCTGTCTGGCCCAGACGCGGCGTGGTGGCAAGAAGCTTTCAACAGTGAAATTGAATCCATCATGAGAAATAACACTTGGGTGGTAGTAGACTTGCCTGAAGGCTGTAAGCCTTTAGGGTGCAAGTGGATTCTGAAAAGGAAATATAAGCCCGATGGTACTATAGATAAGTACAAAGCTCTCCTAGTTGTCCAAGGCTTTAAGCAGAAAGAAGGGTATGACTTTTTTGATACCTATTCACCTGTTACGAGAATCACTTCCATTCGGGTGCTTCTAGCGATTGCTGCTTTGCACAATCATGAGATTCACCAAATGTATGTGAAAACTGCGTTTCTGAATGGTGATCTGGAAGAAGAAATATATATGGAACAACCCGAAGGGTTTGTTGTGCATGGGCAAGAGCGTAAAGTATGCAAACTGGTAAAGTCATTATATGGGTTGAAGCAAGCACCTTTACAATGGCATTTGAAATTTGACAACGTGATGTTGGCAAATGGATTCACTATCAATGAGTGTGATAAGTGTGTTTACATTAAGAACACAGATAACGGGTTTGTTATTGTGTGTCTGTATGTTGATGATATGTTGACAATGGGCAGCAATAGTGCCATTATTAACGAGACAAAAAACAAGTTGAAAAGAAATTTCGATATGAAAGATATGGGTCTAGCTGATGTGATTCTCGGAATCAAAATATTGAGGACTAATGAGGGAATTACCTTAACGCAATCTCATTATGTTGAGAAAATGCTTAAGAAATTCAACTCGTTTGATTGTAAGCCAGCAAAGACTCCTTTGGAGCTCAATGTCCATCTAAGCAAGAATATGGGTGATTCCGTTGCTCAAGAAGAGTATGCAAAGGTCATAGGAAGTTTGATGTTTATCACAAACTGTACTCGACCTGATCTTGCTTGTCCTGTAAACAAGTTGAGCCGATTTACGAGCAACCCAAGCAAGAAACATTGGAAAGCTCTGTGTAGAGTTTTGAGATACTTGAAGTATACTATTAACTTTGGGTTGCATTACACAAGATATCCCCAAGTACTTGAAGGGTACTTGTGATGCAAATTGGATCTCTGATTCAAAAGACTCATTTTCTACAAGTGGGTATGTGTTCACTGTGGGGGGTGGTGCTGTCTCGTGGAAATCAACGAAACAGACGTGTATTGCTCGTTCCACCATGGAATCTGAGTTTATCGCTTTCGATAAAGCAGGGGAAGAAGCCGAGTGGCTTAGAAACTTCCTAGAATATATTCCATGTTGGAAGAAGCCAGTGCCGACAGTAGTGATACACTGTGATAGCCAAGCAGCTATAGGTAGAGCACACAGTGGCTTATACAATAGTAAGTCTCGACATATTCGTCAGCGACATAATACCGTCAGACAATTGATCACAAGTGGTGTTATCACAGTTGACTATGTAAGGTCAGTGGATAACTTAGCGGATCCGTTAACAAAAGGTTTAAACCGTGATCAAATGCATAAATTGCTAAAAGGAATGGGACTAAAAACCACATCTTAAAATATGAGTATAGTGGTAACCCAACCATACGATTGGAGACCCCATGGGATTGGTTCAATGGGAAAACGAAGCTATACAAATCTAGCTGTAACACTCAGAAGATTTTAATCTTCGCCCATTCTTTAGAAAGTATTGAGTGTTGTAACCTGCACGTGGTAAGAGGTTAAGTCTTTTGACTTTTAATGATTCTTGAAATCTCAAGGAGATGCAGTATGGCAGGATACTCATGAAAGAATCACCTATGTAAGTGAGAAGTGGGGCCGCTTCGTGTGAGTGAGTCACTTATGAATTCCAAAGAGGTGTTCCACGGCCGAAACGGACACAAACGTGAGAACTGGTGGAGTTGAGACAATATTGTGTTAATGCTATTGACTAGGCATACACCAAGGAGGAATAGTTCAAGGCATCGCGTCCACTAGTCCGCCGGTATGTCCGATAGTGTTGACTATGGAAGGTTCAAAACCACAAGTTACCTCTCCAAATACAGTATCGTTTCCTGAGAACTGAGCAAAAGAGTCTGCATACATGCATTTATGTCTGGTGTTGGTTTGAGCTTGCAGCGCTCTAACCAATGTGGGGGATTGTAGGAAAAAACGTGTGGAATTGTGAAAAGGCTAGGCCTTTGGCCTTTCACTTCCATATTTTTATGAGGTGTCTTGAAGGCTTTGCCTTTTGGAGTCCAATTTCCTATCCTATAAATAGGTAGGATCTGGAAGAAGAGATACACAACAAAAACAAATCACTCTCTCTTCTCTCTAGCTTAAGCTTTATAGTTCGCATTAGGAGCATTGCATTGCTCGGTTCTCGCCTCCAATTCAAGTTCGCCGGTGCCTACGAGTTTGAGGTGCTTCAACTCGATAGGAGGAAAGTCGTTTCATCTTTTGGGACATTACGACAATCCGTGAGCACTAGCCGGGGCATATTTTGTCTTGAAGAGAGGGATACCTCGACTCGACTTGAAGAATACTATAGTTTGCATCTCTTTACTTTCGTTGTAATTTATATTATTATATTTACCTTCCAGTTTTGTTCTTTTGTAATAGCAAGAGTTTTCCCGTGTAAAGGCTACAATATTTCCAACATATATGCCGTAGTGTGTGTTGATGAATGCAAATTTGAAATTAGAAGGGATTATACATTGTCGAAAACAGAAACGTCCCTCCGGATTGTGATTTCTGTAATGAAGTTCATATTAGTTTGATATTGTGAAAATTGAGATATAAACTGTGAATGAAATTACTACTCCCTCCGTTTGACCGGATACGAGTTTTAAAAAATGTAATGAAATGTGAGTTGAAAAAGTTGCTAGGATGTGGGTCCTACTTTTAAAAATGAGTTGAAAAAGTTGATAGGAGGTGGGTCTTACGTTTAAAGTATTAGTTTTTTAATAAAATGTGAATGAGAATAAATAAGTGGAATATGGTGGCCATTACCAAAAATGGTAAAAAGTGAAATGTGACAGATTTTGTGGGACGGACGTAAATGGAAAAATGTGACAAAATTTCAGGAACGGCGAGAGTATGATTTAGGAAGAAGAATCCTTGTTGTTGCTTGCTTAACTGGGCTCAACTTGCTTGGAAATTTGGCAGTGTGAATTTGAGTGACTTAGCAAAAATGGTTGAGTGCATATTGTGATGGCAGAATGAGAGGGATGTAGCGATAGAGTAGAGAGAAAAGATTTAGGATTGTTGCTTAATTGGCTTAATTGCCACTAATTTGGAACTGAATGGTGCTTTAATTTACAACATTAGATTTAAGGAGGAGTTTATCTCCTTCAAAGTAATGGTCAAGAGAAGAAGAGCAGGCTCTTGGGATCGATCCTGGCCCTGTAAAAAGAAGATGTAAGATTTGGGCTCAAGAAGGATTTAAATTATCTCCCATTTATTTACTCCTTCCATTCATGATTAAACGTCCCACATTTGACCGGTATAGTTTTAAGAAATTGTTTGACTTTATAAAGGAAAATGGGTATAAAAGTTAATAAAATGTGAGACATACTTTTATATATTTGTTTTATAAAAGTAAAGTGTGAGTGGAATGAGTTAGTGATCACTTACCAAATACAATAAAATAAAAGTGAAATGAGATATTTATTGACGGACGGACGAAAAAGGAAAAAGGAAAAATAAGGCATTTAATGGTGGACGGAGTAAATATATGTTTAGGCCCCAAGTTGTAATTTAATCTGTTAAATCAAATCATGCCCAATGTTATTTGATTTATTTATTTAGACTTATTTAAATGTGCAGCCCAAAACTTGTAGAATTAATTACTCTTTTCGTTCCACATTAGTTGAGGCGTTTCTTTTTGACACGACATTTAAGGAAAAAATTTGTTAAATGAGTTAAATAAAGGAAAAATAACGTAGTAAATGAAAAGGCTAAAGAGATAAAACCAAATGTAGAATACTATTTTATGTGAATCCATGCGTTCAACATCATAGATTACCAATACATCAAGGGTCATAGATTGATTGGGTCTGAGAAGAAGGTGGAGACATGAAAAGGAGCCAAACCAGATTTGGAGGTCTGATTCAAACCAGAATTTTCCTATGAAGATAAAGTTCAAATGCTCTCCTCAAACCACCATTGTCTTCATCATCGGCCATTTTTAACTGTTTTGAATGTTATTGGAGGATTGCAGAGAGTTTTTCCGACCCGGGCAATTTGGCAGTTTTTGGTTCCGATTCCAGAGAGTTTGCCCAACCCTGGTGTTTCTAAGGAGGAAAAATGTAACGCCCCACTTTTCGAACCCTAATTTTCGAACCCTAAAATTTTGCATTAAATGTTTTAATGCCGTGTAGTATGTGGATTAATTGACGAGTGAATTAATTGCTTGATTTCTATGCGACCTAATTTTGTTTTGGAGTTGAGAGGTGGAATAGTCAATCTTGTCGAATTGATGACGTGGCCTTAATTAATCGATGCGGAATGAAATATAGCCGCAAATTATATTTTTATTTTGGGGAGTGAGATTTTAATAGGATCATCAATAATTGCCTTACCCATTTTATTGGAATTTTCGACCACTATGAATTTATGGAGAGGAATTATTTTCTTGGATTTAATTATTTGCTTGGGATAATTACCCAATTAAATCCAAAGCCTAATTATCCTATTTCTTGATGAAAGAATCGGCCCCTATTATTCCTAAGGGAGATTTCGAAATCTCCTAGCTTGTGGGAGAAGAAATTATTCATTATTTATTTTGATCCCTTAATTATTTCTTTCCATGTTTTAATTGGAATATCCTAGCAAATCTTGCCTTATCTTTATTTTACTCAAGATTTGGAAATTATTCCTTGTGGGAGGAATTTAAAACACACGCCTATTCCCAATTGTGGGAGGATTCTTATTTAATTTTTCTTGCTCCGTATTATTTTATTCTGCTCCGTGAAAATACTAAATTAAATCAATGGCTAATTAAATGGCCATGATTTTCGAAATATTCTCCCTTATTCTCCCTCATTATTCACGCCAATTCCCTTCCCCCAAATCTCTCAAATCTTAATTTAAGTTATTCTCCCAAATCTTCAATTAATTGTGGGATATTCTATTCCTTAAGCCTATAAATAGAGACTAACTAAATCCCTAAACCTAGCACTCAATTTCACACGCCTATTCCCCCTCAATCACACGCCATTCTCCCTTGCTCCACTTCTCCCACACTTGTTCTTCCACTCTACGCAAGATCCTTTCGAATATCCAAGAGATTATTGAAGAATCAAGACTTTTATTCGTTCCTACCGTTTGTTTCGTCCAAGAGAGGTAAAAATCGGACCGTATTCTTCATTCCTCTCCATCTCAACTCTTCTTTTGTTCCCTCATGCATCTAGTGAGTGGAGGGATCTCAAATCTAAGGGATTTAATCGGTGGGAATTTGTGTTTGGATGTGTGATTTGCGTTTTGAATGAATTGTTTGATGATTTAATGAATCTATGGTGAATGATATATGATGTTACGAAAACATGAGTATAAGGACTCTCTCGAGCATGTTTGTGTGTTAAAACCATGAAAAAGTTGATTTTGAATAAATAGGGATAAACCCTAATTCGAATTTTTAAAGGCATGAAAAGCTGTAAGTTCGGACAGTATGTTCCGACATGTATTTGTCCGACCAAATGAACTCCGATTTGATCGATTCTTTTTCCTGAGTAAACTTCATTATGGGTTCTGTGTTGTGTGTGAATTTCAACTCATTTGGAAGAAAGATGAATTTTTGGTGAATTTTTAAAGTTTACTGCGCATTTCTGGCAGAAAGTGTTTTCTCGACCAGTAGGTTACGTTTTCAATTTGACCGACCTAAAATGGTTATTTTGATATGAATTTTTAACTGGAAATTATTTGATGAGTATACTGCCTTGTGGTAAAATTTTAGCCCCAACGGAAGTCGGGTGAATTTTTAATAATTTTTATAAAATGGTTGCGCAGTGCTGCCAGATTTCTACCTTTACAAAAACACTATGTTGTTATAAGTGATATACATGATTGATATATGTGATGACATGATGTGTTGTTCAAAGATGAGAAAAGGGAAAACGATAGGGACATGCATAATATTAAGTCAATGGTTGTGACTGATAAGATATATACATTATCTAAAGGTGATAACTCATGCGCGAAGCGTGATAACATAGGAAAGGCAATAGTTGGTATCTAAACGGTCGAGGTGGGCTTCTTTTCTACCCTACACTATATGTGGGCTTTCTTTTACTAAACTCTTTTACGTATGATTGTGGAGCTATAAGGGTGGTTTAAAGTATTTATCATGTCGTGATTTGTTTTAACGTGCCTATCTGATGTGGCTGTTGCCACTGTTATATAAATCGAATTCGGGTCCTCGTAGGGCCGCAAACCCTACTTGGATTAGTGTACACCTATGGTAGATCGTGTGCTAGCGTACGGGCTGGCCGGTCTAGTGACCTGGTTTGCGGCCGCATTCCTTGTCATGTATTGGCAGATATGGCTATTGTCTATGGGAAAATGACTGATCAGTCAAATTTTATAATGGGAAATGATTTGAGTGTCTCGGGCCTTTCTAAAGCTAAACCCCGATGGTTACTTACGTATGGCATGATAAACTATATCTTTATTAAAAAATGTTTTCGGCATAAGTCCACTAAGTATTTTATAAGTACTCAGCCCTGCATATGTTTTCCTTATGTGCAGGTTGAGCGGCGACGAGCGGTTGGCGGTGTTGAGCAAATTAAACGAAATGATAATATGGTCTTGAAACTCCGAGTGTCGTCGTGTCTCCACACATGACTTCACTCTTTCTCTTGGTCGTTTTCCGCTGCGATATTTCTTTTACTTATTAGCAATTGGGCTTGAACTTGAATTTGTTCCGTTATTGGATATTTTAAAGTCTTGTTGGATAATGTCAAACTCTTAATCTTTTCCATTAATATTAATGTCTGGCCCAACTCATTATCTAAACCCGAGCCCTCATCTTGTTTTATACTTAATTGTTCGTTTAATTTGTTGGTCAAGCCTTATTGATGAAACCCTAGTCTATTTTCCTTGTTATATTTAAGTCTGTTTAAGTCGCGATCGCCCGCATTTATTATACCCTAGAAGGGCGGTCGTGACAGTTTGGTATCAGAACCTCAGTTCTTTCCGCTCTGGACCCAAGAGTCTTGTTAAGTCAAAGTCTATTCATGTGTAATTTGACTAAATGATAATTGTCGAAGGCTCAACACCACGACTCGTCTCCGCCCAACCACGAAGAATGAGGTAACAAGTATCTCAATTTATATTGATCCGAACCTGTGAAATGTTGGAAATTTCGATGGGAATATTACTCTTGTGAGAATGAAATTATTTCGATGGAAATCGAAGATAATATGACGTCTTCGAAAATGTTGTTTGAAGTGTGGGATGATGAAAATACATGTATATGAAATTGTTTAATACTACTATGCCAAAAAAAATGATGAATATTGTTATGCACACCCCGATGAGGAAAATCGGCGAATATGTGATTGGACTTGTATGAGTTTGGATAGATGAAATTCTATATGATTGAAATCACATGAATTGTGAAACGTAAAGTATGCGTGTGATTACTCGATATTACTATGAAACAACACCTACCTTGTGGTTGCACTTAATCTATTGTCGGGCTTAGATTATTTGTTCAGGTATGCTTGTTAGTTCTCGTGTTGCTAGTTGGTGGAGCCATTAGGTTGTTGTTTGTGAAAGTAGTCATTAAGTTTTCTTTTCGAGCTTTAATCTAAATCATAGTAACACTTATAATCTTGTTCCTCTTTTCCATCTTTTTATTGTCATATTTCTTGTTTGGGTTATTGGGTAGTTTAGCAAGAACAAATCTAGGTACATATGTTTCTTAAAATGAGAGAATAAAATAAGAGAGTGTAAAGTAAGTGAGAAGAAATGTGTTACTTTTACTAAAAAAGGGAATCACGCCACTATTATGAAACATATCAAAATGACTAAATGACTCCAGTGCATGGAGTACTCATGATCCAAAACCGAATGTATAAGAACCTTGAGACTTTTATTTGGATGAGACAAAGCCAAATGTAGAATACTAGTTCTTGGGAAGAGTATAACCGGACACAAAATGCAAATTCATGGTTCATAGTTTATGTACAGATTGAAAGGTTTAAAGGTGATATAAATGCATAAGATGTACAAGTACCTGAAAGTTGAGCTTATTGTTCTCCTTAATTGTAGAAAGAGATTTGGAAGTAAATATACAGAATTTAAATCAATTTGCCCCTTGAAATTTTTTTATTAAAGCCAACTTGGTGACTTAAGTACTATGGAAAAGAAGTACACTCATGCAGGAAAATGACAACAAAAGTCATCCACAGATCCACTTCCATTTAAATCTCATGCAAAGATATTTTGTTCCTAAGAAAATGTTCAAAACATTAATGCCTATGAGTTTATGACGGATAAACATTTACCAGATGCTCAAAGATATCATGTACACTTTTGCAGGACGTTTTATAAGGAAATGACCACATGAACAACTGCCTTTCTAGTTTTAATATTTTTACTAGATCCAGTATGTTAGGAGAGCAAATCGCCTATCAAGTGGATGATCGATGGAAGCGCATCACACTATAATATAATGGAATGACATAAAACATCTCTCACACACTTCATTGAGATGAAATAATAGAAATAACTACTCTCCATCCGTTCTTAATAATTTATCACCATTTGATCCGGCATGGGCTTTAAGAAATGTAATAGAAAGTATGTTCAAAAAGCTAGTCGCATGTGGGTCCTACTTTTATTATTAGTTTTATAATAAAATGTGAGTGAAAAGTGAAAGATGATAGATTTTTAGGGACGGACGAAAATGAAAATAAGTGACAGTTTCAGTGACACAGGAAGTTATGAATTTAAAGATGAATTTCCTCTCACGAGTCCTTGACCTTTGGCAAAGAAAATACGGAGTACTAAACTTCAAGATATATTTCACCTTCAACTTTCAGGGCTACATATACTTGAGACTCTGCCAATGACGGATCCAGGATTTGAAACACCTGGGGTCGAAACAATAGTTAATCATACTACCCCGTCCAGAAAAATAGACAAAATATTTAAATAAATATTTTTAAGAAAATATTTAAATAAATATTTTTAAGAAAATATTTATAATATAAATAGTGTATTTTCTAACTTAAATATTTATTTACAAAGTTACATTTAAATATATTTTAGAATAACCTTATGTTTATCTGTAATTTAGAAAAATAAAAATATTATGAACTTATAATTACTTAATTAATCTATAATTATTTTAACCCTCATCATAATTTCAGATAAAGGAGCCCATTAATTTTATTAATCATATTTTAGATAAAAGAGCCCACTAATTTTAATAATAGGCCCAATTACTTAGCCCAATTCATACAAACTAGAGTTAGAACGTCTTCTCTATCTCGTTTTATTTCTGGCAAAGGGAGAAGAATTTCGGTGGAGATCGGTTGCCCGAAGCTCCATGGACCATGGGGTTGAAGATGGACTTGCACCAGATCTCGGAGGCCCATAAATGGTGTTTCGGCAGCTCTCAGCGAACGACGGTGGGGTCGGTCGATCCCACTCTACCCCACCTGAGTCTATCATTGACTCCTACTTCAACTACGAAAGGGAAAAAAAGCTACTTCATCTCTCCCCCACTAATTGGCACATGTTGACTTGATGAGTTTTGGAAAAAGATAGTGGCATAAGAGTCCTACTTTTATATATAATTTTATAATAAAATGTGAGTGGAATGTGAGGTCCATTACCAAAAGTAGTAACAAGTAAATGTGTCAATTAATTGGACAAATGAAAAAGGAAATTGGTGTCATTTAATGGGGGACGGAGAAGGTTTGAATTTTCTAATTTTGGAATAGTTAAATAACACATTAGCCCTACACATCATTTTATTTGCAACTTGCTCCCTCCCACTCAAGATGTTCACCTTTCTATTTTTGTTTGTCTCACTCAAGATGTCCACTTTCCATATTTGGAAATAATTTTTTCTCCCATCTATCCTCATTAAAAGATTCAATTACCTTTTTCACTCAATTTTATCAAACTCCCTCCGTCCCATTATAGATGGCACACTTAGGGCATGACACGAAATTTTAGGAGATGTTGCTTTGTGTGTTAAATGGATAGAGAAAATAGTACTATATTTATATTAATGTGAAAGAAAACTTTTTTCCAAAAAAGGAAATGTGATATCTTTTACCAGACAGACAAACAAAAAAGGAAAGTGTGTCATCTATTATGAGAAAGATAGAGCACTCAACTACTCCACCTAAAATCCCGTGTCATTTAAGAATGTAGACATCTTGAATGGGACGGAGGGAGTATGATAAGTCGCATTCTAGGCTTTGGTTACTGGTTAGTATGATGAGCTTAATCGTATATTATGTGCAACAAAGTTGCTAAAGTGTGCATTTTCGCATGCTTGTTGAGGAAGATAACATCTCTATCTGATTTGGGACCATTTTATGCTTTTAGCCACCTTTTACCTTTTGTCCTTTCACTTTTCCAGCTTTTATGCGGATCTGGCAGTTAGCCAGTCAATTTGGTCTGATATTCGCTTTTGTCTCTGTCTGTCCATTTATAGTAATTTTTTACTTTTCACATGCACTCAAGCAGTCCAGTTCTGATACTAACGTACACAGCCTCATTCTGATATGATAGTATCTTACCAGTCAGGATAGTATAGGTTCCCTTTTAGTTTCGCGTCTAGATAAAACTCAATCCAAGCGTGGTAGGAAACCAACCTTCTAGAATGTCATCTCAATCATATTACGCATACATCCATATTTGTGGGATTCGACCCTTTACTCCATTATACTAGCCAGTAGAAGTGGGTTGAGGTTTTGATAACACGTTATAGGTTTTCGTGCAACGACACGACTAGGTCTGGGTTTCCTCCTGGCTAGTTGAATACACGACCCTGCATAAACCTGCTCTTGAGTACAACTTATACTATTACACTATACTAGTAATGATGTGGAACTCACTGTCTACTAACACTATCATTTATCTCTCTCTTTTACTTTATCAATTACTTCATCCGTTCCATGTTAATAGAAGCATTTTACTATTTTAGGAAGTTCCAAGTTAATTGAGTCATTTCTATTTTTGGCAAAAAGTAATCATCTCTATTACTTTATTCACTCTTACTTTATTCACCATTCACTTAACACACTATTCTTAAACTATATGACGAAAAGAAGTGCTTCTATTGACAAGGAACAGAGGGAGTATACATTAAATCGATGCCGAATCAAAAGTTCATACTTTTTAAGAATGAGAGAATACTAAACAGTAGGAAAGTAAATCCTAATAAGTAAAGGAAATAGATAACTGCTATCATCATACTCATACTGAAATAAAGACTCCTTATGACAAAAAAAAAGCTACTCCTTCCGTCCTAGTTAAGATGATACATTTTTTAGTCTGTCACATGAATTTAGGCGTTATTGGTTGATATGGTTAATTGAAGAGAGAAAGAATGGATGTAAATATTAAATTGAGAATGAAGATAGTTGAATATTTAACTAAAGAGATAAAAGAGTGGATGTAAATATTAAATTGAAAGAGAAAGATACTTGAATATTTAACTAAATAGAGAAAAAAGTGGTTAGGTGTATTAATTGGAGAAGGAAAATAATCGGAAAAAATGTCATATTTATTGGAACAAGCTAAAAGAGAAAGTTGTGTCATTTTATTTGGAACATAGGGAGTGATAACCAACTAGAGATAAACATTAATTAATAATTAATAATTAATTAACTAAAGATTAGGCTATGCAAGGTATGGAACGTCATCCATCAGTGCACTGCATAAAGTCCTTCATCATCTACTCCCTTCTGTTAGTAGTGGAGTCCTGCCATTTTAGTACTCCCTCCGTTTCATATGAGTATGCATTCTTTCCATTTTAATTCATTCCACAAAAATAGACATTTTCTAATTTTGAAAAGTCTTTTCTATTTAATGAGGTGAGACTCATTCACCACTAACAATACTTTAATTACTTTTTCTCTCTACTTCTTTCTTACTTTACCAATTTTACATTAAAACTCGTGCTGTCCCTAAAGTGTATATTCTTTAGGGACGGAGCGAGTATATTCTAAGTTGTTCAGTCATCTCCTTTTTTAGTAATAGTAAATATATATTTTTTCATTTACTTTATTTTTTATTTTTTTTATTTCTTAATCTCTCTATTTTTTTCATTTCCTACTTTATTTTCTTTTTAATTAATTCACTTAACATAATTTTCTTAAATTGAGTGCTAAAAAGAAACGCCTACCGCGGAACAGAAAGAGTATAACTTACTCCAATGTAAACTCGAAAGTATCTTGCCCTCAAGGCTGGTGTTGAAACCCTCCATGGATGCCCATACTCATCCTTGCCCTATGAGTGTTGTTAGGGGCACGAGGCAATAAGGTGAAAATCTGAGGCGTGGGGCGACCGAGGGCGCAACAATCGAGGCAAAATTAATTTCAAATTAGCAAAAATGGACTATTTATAATGCAATCCGTCTATATCTACAATTGTATTGTACTCCCTCCATCACAACTACGATTCCACACTTTCTTTTTCAAATAAAATGACAAATTTCTATTTTTTAAATCTCTCTCTCCAGTTAATACACTTACCACTTTTTCCCTCTCCAATTAAAATATTCAACTTTCTTTCTCTCTATTTAATACTTGTACCCATCTCAGCAGGACGAAGGGAGTAACATTACTCCCTCCGTCCGACAAGAATATGCACTCTTTCCTTTTTGTTCCGTCCCATAAGAATATGCATTTTTCAATTATAGAAACTCTTTCTCTCTAATGAGGTGAGACCCATCCTCCACTAATTATATTTTATTTACTTTTTCTTTCCATTTCTTTCTTTCTCAATTGTACATTAAAACATGTGCCCAACCTAACATGCATATTTTTAAGAGACGAAGGGAATATAATTTTGCATGTTACGTGTCACGTTGCAATACGAAATTAGAGAGGTATGTTAAAATATTAGATACCATTAATTTATAACCATAATAAGAAGTGTATTTTTTCCCAAGTGTCAAACATTCTAATTACCCATCTTTTTCTAGTTGAATTACTGATATTTAAATACAATATCAAAAACCCCAAGCTATGGATAACTCAATCTGAAGATGTTTAGCAACTCAATCTCTTCTCCCAATCTCATCCGTCCTATCCCCACCACCCGACAACACCCCCAATTATCCGGATTTGGGCGCCGGAGAGTAGTACTAACACGCGCCGGGCCGAGCACCACCAGCTACATATTTGCCTTCGTTTTCCCCTTATCCCTTCTGGCAGTTACAGCCATCACCTCTATCAGAATTGCCGACAAGCTCGACCAGAAGTTTCTCGAAGAGGTAAATCACATAATTTTGCCACAATTCTTCTCATTTTTTGGATAATTGATGACGTGCTTCTTCTTCTATTGTCCAATGTGTTTAAGGGATTGAATTGCTCTTTTTTCATGCCTTTGTCTCTGTGTAAAGTTAGGGCTAAATTAGTTTGTTGATTTTTGGATTTTTGGTCCACTGCTACATAAGAATCTAACCCTAAATGAATTTCAATTGGGGATAAATTGAAGGAGAAAACGGTATCTGAGATGAATAGAAGTTAACCTACTCCTATCAAATTGATGAAGATGCAAATCAATGGCCTAGCCATAGTAGAAGAAGCTAATTATTAGCTAAGGCAAAGCAGCTACTTTTTCTGACGAGCACCAACACCTGTCTCAATAGCCTAATACTCCCTCCGTCCCAAAAAAAATAAGGGCATTTTGGATGACACGAGAATCAATACATAATTGGTAAAGTAAGAGAGATAAGGAGAATGTTAGTTACAATATTATTAGTAGATAGTATGACCCACATTATTGCTAGTGTTTAATGGTGGGTCCTAGTAGTATAAAATTATAAATTATAAATAAATTGATGTATATGGTTAATGAGTTTGGGAGAACTTTCCATAAATGAACATGAGATATTTTTATGGGACGGAGGGAGTACAAAGTAATTTCACCTCAGAATCTCAGTAAAAACTTTTAACCTCATCTAAGGCTGCTTGCTTCCCCTAAGTAGTGGTCAAGAAAAGACTTTGCTGGACACCCATTTTCTGAGGTGTAAACAGGAGGGTAAACCATGTCAATACTCATCTTCGCCCGAACATCTCCTCGGTAGTTGACACTGCCCCTGCCATGCTACGTCTGTAGCTATGTGTTTTACTCCCTTGTAAAGGCCTCTAAAACCATGTTTGTAATAATTGTCTCTGGATTACTGTCTGTGGAGCAGAATGTTGTTTTTCCATGTCTTCGGGTGTAAATTTGGAAATAAAACAGTTTGAAGATCAGGGGACTTTGGATTCTCTGGTTGCATCTGGATGCACGATACATTCGCCCTAATTAACTCTTAATTGGGGTTTAATAAACTATAATTGAGGATTAATACATGATACATTCTAATTGGGACGCAAGATTTGCCTTATGTCTCTCTTATGAATTAAACTTAGGGGGTTGTTTCATATCCATCATATTGGGAGAAATTCTTTTATGACAACTTGTGTTGTGATGATCCAGCTTGCAGTAAACCAAGCAATACTGGAAGCGGAAGATGGTGAAGAGAGGGAAGATGATGTTCATGTCTCTTCCGAAGAGGAAGAAGTGAAGCCAGTTCGCAGGCGCAATCGCCCTACACGACAAATAGAGCAGTCATCTATATAATAGGTCGTGGGAGCAGGCACAAGAGATGTGAACCCTTTTGTTGTTGCTAGCCTTGTTCTTGTAATTGCTCTTATTTGTTTGTATGTTACACTAGATAATTCACAGATCTCCATGTAAGTTATGCAGCTATCATACAGAGAGAAGCAAATTTGAAAATTAGTGACGTGCAAAATATATTTCAATAAGAGAACACTAGTGATAACACAAGTGTGTTAGCTTAGTGTGAGAGTGGTTAATGCTCGAAGCCAAATGTCTCAAGTTTGAGTTCACTATGACGGGCATGGTTGATTTATCAAAAAAAAAGTAACATCAATTTTGGCGTTTGTATCAATTAGGACAAGAAAAATAACCCGTCTAGATTAGCACTAGGTATATTATGGATTGTCTTTCCCAAACTAATACTCTCTTCGTCCCATAATAGATGGCATACTTTAGGAATGGCACGAGATTTTAAGAGATGTTTTGTATGTTAGGTGGAAAAAGGAAATAATATATTTATATTAATGTGAGAGTGAGCTTTATTCTAAAAAAAGGATACGTGACATTTTTTGTGGGACAAATTAAAAAGGAAAGTGTGACATCTATTATGGGACGGAGGAAGTAATAACATAAATTAGTTTGAAAATTTGGGTGTTGTATGGAGATCCTTTTGCTTCTGCAGATCATAATTCTTGTGATGCTATGATATGGGAGAATAGGGGAAGACTGATCCATGCCTAATAATAGAAAAATCAAAATATTCCCATTTAAATGAAGAAACACTAGTACTTTCATGACGTTTATGTCTTTTGAGTTTTGTGGACAGAGAGAGTATGTGAATGGAAGTCAGTAAGCCTCCTTATTGTCTTCTAAATATCTATAAAACCAATCTTTTAAATGTCAAAGTACATGATATTCCGATCGGGGTTGAAGTCGACTACACCAATGTGTATCTCATTGGTTTTGTTGTCATGAACTTGTTCTGCTTTTGGGGTGTCTGTTGTTCACAATGAGGAGGAGTGCATGCTTGGTGAGAGGGATGAGATCGGATGGCGTTTGGGTTGATTATGTGGGTCAACAATATCATAAAATGACCAATATGGAAATTACATTCACCATAGATATCTTTTTAGTTTACTCATCTTGATTTTGTACTAATGTACTACCTATGATATTGATTAAGTATATCTTAGGTACTAAAAATGTTAAGTAATGAGGAAATATATAGAAATGCTCTTCATAACTTTTGAGCATTTTAGTTTTAAAAAGAGTAAAAGGCCAATTGTGATCCATTTACGATTCTGGTCCTAAACATTACGTTTTGAATTATTGCATCTCACACGTTTAAACTCGAGCCGAACTCAGTCTAAAGTGGATGGAGTCGTTAAAAATACACAGTCAACAGCTTTTAAGCTAATTATGACCAAATTAAGCATTTTTATTAGAATTTTTATTATTTCAAAATTAATTAAAAATTATTTGGAGCATTTTGCTTAGCCTGATCGGATAGCAGAGGAGAGACCAGAGAGCTGCCGGCCAGGCGGTAGGCGTCAGAGAGGATTTTTTAGTGGAGTTGAGAGGAAGAGCAGAGTGATGGTTTGAGGTGGTTTTGTGGAGCAGAAAAGGAGGCCATAAAAGTACATGTTAATGGGACTGGGTATTTGGGTCTGTGCCTGACAAGTTAGCATTCTCATTGAGTTGACGATACAGTTGCTAATGAATCTGAATACATCCCAATCTATATATATATCTCTAATTATTTAGATGGACTTTAAATGGTAGGTAGATCCTCTTATTTCAAGATTAGACTAGTTTCTACTTTCTCTATATATGAGTCTTTCTAGTTGTGAAATATGCATAGAACATCGTTTCTCCAATATATGTATTCCTATGCATTTCTTTCCATTTCACAATGTATGTATTCCTTATTGTCACGATTTGTCTTTTCCTATTGATTATAATCTATAATATAAAAAAGCACATATACTAAAAATACATGGTAATAAGTATTAAATTTTGCAAAAATATTTGTTACTACGTTGACTACTTGTGAAATCTCCTTAATACAAATGTTAAACTCGTAGAATTTGTGTTTTCCTTTCTGGATTTAAAAAACCCTTCTTGAATTGTTATATACTAACATTGTTGTAAGGGCATCCACTATAGGGCCGGCGCCAGCCGCCCCCAATCTGCCCCCGCCCTGCCGATCTATAATGCATGGAGGATGCCATTTTTGGGGCGGAAGGCCCTCCGGCGATAAGAGTGTGAGGATGCGCCGGTCACACCTCGCCACGGCTATAGGCGCACCGGCCTATAGTGCGCCGGTCATCGGCGCGCCGGCCACCCCCGGAAAATTTTTATTTTTTTTTCGAAAATTGTATTATAAATACCACTCCTCCACCACCCACTTTACACCATTTTCAAACACTCACCATTAATTCACTCTCTACACTATCACTCTAAAAAAATGCACGGTGTAGACGACGAATTACCTGGCACTGACGAATCGGGATATGGCGGCTATCCTTCCCAGCCGTGGGGTTGGAGTCAAACTCCCCCTCCGTGGGGATCGAGTCCAACTCCTCCTCCATCTCAGTCGTGGAGGTCGAGTCCCACGCCCCAACCTTTTCAGAGGAATTTGAGCCGCTCGGCGTTTGGAGATTACAGACCCAACCTAAACGTGCTTAACCATCCGCGGCCGGAGACCCCTTTCCATTCCAGCCAATCTCCTTTCACCGATGCAGATCGAGACGCACTGGAGACGATGATGGGTCTGCTCAGTCCGGGCGTACCGGATACGCCGGCAGCACGCGTGGATACGCCCGTTCCGACGAGAGTCGGCTGGGGCAGCTCGGGCAGCTGCGCGGGTAGCGGCAGCGGCGGCAGCAGCGAGGCAGCGGCGCTGGCAGCCGGCGGTGGACGGGCCACGTACTACACCAAAGCGGAGTCCATTGTTGTGGCGCGGGCGTGGGATGCTGTCACATCGGACCCCATAGTGGGCACCGATCATTCGACCTCAACGACGAGCAAACTGAAGAGCCCTCTACTACTCACTCTAGGCGCCCACGCCCTCCGGGACAACATGCATCTATCCGAAGCGCTAGAGTGGCTGGAAGTTCCTCCCGCATATCGTCGGTCGCGTCTAGATCGCGCATCCCGCAGCCTGCCCCTATACCGCAACACATGGCATATGGTCCCCACGAGGTCTTGAGGGAGAATCTAGATGTACAGTTGATGAAACAACTGTAGGAAACTGTCGTTTCTACGAGACCGCAACCGACTGGGTCATCAAGGGTATATACTGGAATATATACTGGAAACTCATAAGTCGGATCCAGCACCGGCTAGGCTTGTCTGATGAGGATCTGGCAGGGGAGGCAGGCGGCAGCGGGGGAGGCGACAGAGAAGAGGAGGAGGAATCCGACTCGGCCATCGAGTAGACGGTGGCGGCGTTTTTATTTGTATTGTTTTTAAATGTTCGTTGTATAATTTTACCATTTCCAATACAACGAATATTCGGTCTCAATTATCTCGTTTTCTAATTATTTACATTCTCATAATTTTAATTATAATTGATTTAAAATAAATGAAAAAAATAAAATGAAAAGTGGCCAAAAATTTTGGGGCTATTGGAAGTGTCCACCTTAGAGCCGCAGACACTTTTTTTTGTGAGCGCGGACAAATAAACTGGGACTGTGGATAAAAAAGGGGCGGGGCTATTAGAAGGGTCCGCCTTATAGGATGCCTGCCTTAAGGCACCTATATAAGCGAATCTTTCCCTTTCATCTTAAGGTCTTCCAATCACGTTCTATCAAGTGTTCACTTCTTTAGCTTAAAACCTTTCATTTTCAAAAAATTTTATTCCGAGTATTCTCATATTAAAGAGATCAGCTTTCATTCTGAGTCATCCTTTTGAGGTAATATATGAATATAATTCTTGTCCTTTAATTGATTCATTTTTTCGACGATTCGATGAATGTTAAGTTCAATTGTATTTGCATTCAAGATTTAGGTATAATTAATCATATTTATCGGGGTTGGATGATATTATCTGTATTTATGGATCAAGAGTTGACTGAAATTCATGATTTGAAAGGGTTGAATGAAGTTGTGAAGTTGAATTAAATGTGTTTGATGGAAATTAATATATGTGAAGCTATATAGAAACCAGAATTTTAGTATTGTTGGACATTTCCTTTTTCAGGCAAGTAGAAAGATTCAATGCCAAACATTATGTACATGACTGTTTTAGGCCATCCACAATAGGAATAGCCCAGCCATAGCCTAGCCACTGCCACATCATCAGTACTAAAAATCCTCCTGCCACATTATAAATAGCCCAGCCATAGCCTAGTCACATCATAAATAGCCCAGCCACATCAATAGCCACATCACTAATAACAATTATATAAAATGACATAATTAACAATCACACAATATACGAAATTTAATTTACGAGACATATACGGGAAACATTAATAATACTATCCACATCACTATTAACAAATATATACAAAATGAAATAATTAACAATCACACAATATACGGAATTAAATTTACGCCACAAAAACGAGAAAATTCACTAATATTAATAAAATTTAAAAAGTACATTAATTAAAAAAAATTACATAATTAAAAAAAACTAACGTCGTGTAGTCCTCCGCGCCCATAACTCTTCAATTAAATCATTTTGGAGTCGAATATGAGCCTCCGTTTGGCGCATGTCGGCATGTGCTTGGAGGCGGCCGTCTTCATCGTGGGGTACCCCACTCCGTACGTTAGGGGCGGCTACGCCGTGGCTTGGACTAGCTTCATTATCGTCGTTGGCCCAATCAGTCAGTTGTCCACCTTCATCTTCGACAATCATGTTGTGCATGATTATACAGGCGTACATTATATCAGCAATGCAGTCGACGTGCAACAAACGCGTTGGCCCCTTAACTGCCGCCCATCGAGCCTGGAGCACACCAAATGCGCGTTCCACGTCCTTGCGCGCCGACTCCTGCCGTGCCGCAAAGTAGGCCTTCTTCTCATCTCCTGGGCATCGGATCATCTTCACAAAGACGGGCCACCTAGGGTATATCCCATACGCCAAGTAGTAGCCCATATCATGTCGGTTGTCGTTGGCGACAAAACTGATGGCCGGACCGACACCCTGACACTGCTCGTTGAAAAGTGGCGACGAATTGAGGTCGTTGTTCGAACCAGCTATCTCAAAATACGCATGCCAAATCCACAGCCGGTAATCAGCTACGACCTCGAGGATCATCGTGGGATTCTTTCCCTTGTAGCCGGTAGTGTACATCTCCTTCCAGGCGGCGGGGCAGTTCTTCCACTCCCAATGCATACAATCTATGCTGCCTAACATCCCTGGGAACCCATGCTGTTCCCCGTGCATCCGCAGCAGATCCCGGCAGTCATCGGGGGTAGGGCTTCGAAGGTACTGATCACCGAATATTTCAATCACGCCCTAACAGAAATACTTCATACACTCCAGGGCAGTCGTTTCACCGATGTGGAGGTACTCGTCCCACATGTCTGCAGCGCCTCCGTAGGCCAACTGCCGGATTGTCGCAGTGCACTTTTGAATAGGAGTGTGGCCGGGTCTGCCAGCCGCATCGTGCCTAAAGCGGAAATACAGATATCGTTGCTCCAATCCGTTAACAATATGCATAAACAGGGACCTGCGCATCCTAAAACGGCGCCTGAAAAGGTTGGCGTTGAACCGCGGCTCCTGTGCGAAGTAGTCTTCGTATAGGCGCTGATGTGCAACTACGTGATCACGATCAATCACCGCTCGGCGGTGTACCACTGGTCGAGGTCGAGGTACCGCCGGCTGCAAGGCCCTCTGCATCCATTGATCAATCTCACGGTTCGTATAGGCCTCTAGCGCTTCGTTCATTATACGCTCGTACTCCTCAGCATCCCCACCACTCCCACCACTACCACCGGCGTTACTCATTTCTAGGTGTTGATCTTGTACAGAAATTAAGATAGAGAGAGTACTCGTTAATACAAGTGGTGCGAATGAAAATGACGGGCAAGTCGCGTATATATAGTGTTTCGGAAACAAAAAAAAATTAAAAATTCGCGCTAGGCGGTGCGCTAGGCGATCCGGACGCTGCAATAGCGCCTAGCGGATCGCCTAGCGTACCGCCTAGCGCCGCGGAACCGCCGAGCGCTAGGCGGTTTTTTTCCTCGAAATCGGCTAGGCGGCTGCAATAGTTCGCCTAGCGCCGGAGCTCGGCTAGGCGGTGCGCTAGGCGCTATTGTGGATGCTCTTATTGCTAGTTTTTGTAGACACGAGGGATTAATATATGATAGAAACAAATATCAATTTATGTCTCAACTTTTGAGTTATATTTCAATAATGTTTCAACATTTGATAAATTACAAATTGACACCAATCTTTCAGCATTTTCACAATTATCTCCTGAGGTATCACCTGAAATTCCACATGGCACTCCGGGTGAGCATTTTCAATAATGTTCCAACACATATAAATGCACGTCGTGCATCCAATGGTGTGCTATGTGTGATTTCAGGTCCAGGGTAAGGTTGTGGGTTCAAATATTCAATGACTGCAAAATTGGATAGTTTATTATTTAGAAATAAAAAAAAAATGTTGTTACAGCAGCTCAACACACCAAACTTGGCTCCTTAGCAACTAGAACAATTTAGGTTCCCTGAAAAGAATGTGCAATTCTATATCAGTATCCTTTGCCTTCCATCCTAATACTTGATATGTCATGTGCCACAAGTGATCTAAGAAGTCTTGAGATCTTTTCCAGAAGGAGTTTTCCCACAATTAATTTGGTAAGGTGCGTTAAGCATAATTATAGCTCGAAATGACTGAAGAAGTTCCAAGGACAACGAATAATCAAGCTTTGAAGCGGTTGTCTTCAGATCTAGAGGATTGGGATTCAATGGAGCAAAAACAAGAGAGGAAAAGGCTCTTTTCTGAAGCCACAAGATTCTAGTTTGTTGATCTGCAAAAATGAAGCAACCGTTCCCGGGTTTTGCAAGATGTGTTGTTGTTGTATTTGTTGTCGATTTGATAAAAATATGGACCCAAGCCTTTGGTTGAAATGCACACATGTGTCTGGTTCAGAAGGTTCTTGTGGCTCTTCCTGTCATGTTGAGTGAATGGCTCTTATTTTTGTGCTACATGTGGTAAAGTTTCCTCAATAATTGGGTAAGATTTTATGTTTCAATGTTTTCTTATAATAACGTAACTTTCAACTTTTTTTCACACAACTAGTATGAATGAATATAGAAATGGTCCTTCTCATCTTATCTTTGTATCACATCCAAGGCCTTCGTCATAGTTATAGTAGTTTTACTAGTAGGAGCTATCTTTGATGGGGAAACCGCAGAAGTTTTCTCACTTTTGTCTTTCTGTTTCACTCTTGCCTATTTTGTGTGTGAAATAAGTGCACAGGAAATCATAGTTATGTGTCAAAACTGCAATTATGTGCATGTTCGTCTTCTTAACAGTAGGTCTGGTAACTAATTACATCATTGTGCTTCATAAATACTTACCTCTTTCTGGGGCTTGGCTTTACGATTTGTAATTAGCTTAACTTCATATTTGGAATGTCGTAATCATTTTAATGGTCAAACTTCTTTCTCTTACACCTAACTAGTTTTGTGACTTCACACTTTCCTTATGTCGGGCTTCTTGATCTGAATGACTGGCAGATTCTGGAAGGAGCAGTTAAAGATAGCTATGGATTCCAACCATGTTGATGTTTAATTGGATAACCGAGAGGGAAGAAGCAGTAGACATTATTGGGATGATTTTTCTGTGTTATATTCATCGATGGGGCAATCCTCTTAATATAGAGGATAGCCCTAATTTACATAAGGTAAAGAATCCCCTAATTTTGGGTGCTATCAATTACATATTAATTACATGATCATTTCCTTAGTTCCAATTATTTGATTTCCATATTCTAACACTCCCCCTCAAACTAAGTGACGGCATCTCCGATGCTTATCTTGCCTAATACTTCTTCAAACACCTTCGAGTGGACAACTTTGGTTAGGATGTCTGCCAGTTGATCTTCTGAGCGGACAAAGGGAAACTCAATAATTCCCTTATCTATCTTCTCTTTGATGAAGTGTCGATCAATTTCCACATGCTTCGTTCAGTCGTGCTGGACTGGATTTTCGGCTATGCTGATTGTTGCCTTGTTGTCACACAACAGTTGACTCTTCTGAGTAGGTGGAAAGCCTATTCTGTCAGGAGCCTTCGTATCCACATGATTTCAGTTATTCCACTTTTTGCCCCTCGAAATTCAGCTTCAGCACTAGAGAGTGAGACTACTTTCTGTTTTTTACTCCTCCAAGTGACAAGGTTGTCTCCTATGAACATGAAGTGCCCGACTGTTGATTTTTGATCAATTGGATTGCTTGCCCAGTCAGCATCTGTGTAGCTAGAGACTTCCAATTGTCCTTCACTCTTTAGCAGGACTCCGTAGCCAACTGTCCCTTTAAGATATCTCACTATCCTTATCACAACATTCATGTGCTCTTCCTGCGGATTGTGCATGAATTGACTTACCACTCCAACTGCATATGCGATATTTGGCCTTGTATGAGCTAGGTAGATCAATTTACCAACCAAGCGTTGGTAGCGTTCTCTGTCTGCTGATTTTGCTCCTTCCTCTATCTTCAAACCATGGTTTTGTATCATTTGTGTCTTTGCTGGCTTGCATTCTAGTAGCCCCGTCTCTGTTAGTAGATCGAGGACGTACTTCTTCTGTCGCAGGAATATCCCCCTTTTTGATCGTAGAACCTCAATTCCCAAAAAGTACTTCAAGTCTCCTAGATGCTTCATCTCAAATTCTTGGGAAAGATTTTCTCGTAGCTTCTTCATTTCAGCTGTGTCATTTCCTGTGATTATCATATCATCCACATAGATTAGCAGACAAGTTATGTTGTCACCTTCTTTCTTGAGGAAAAGAGTATGATCTGAATTGCTTTGCTGGTATCCATACTTCTGCATTGCTTGGCTGAACCTTCCAAACCACACTCTGGGTGATTGTTTCAGACCGTACAACATCTTCTTTAGGCGACATACTTCTCTTGGGCCGAATTCACTTGAATAGCCAGGGGGGACCTCCATGTATAATTCCTCTTCCTTTTTCAGTTCTCCATGCAAGAATGCATTAGTAACGTCAAGCTGATGTAGAGGCCAATTCTGATTTGCTGCAACAGACAATAGAATTCTTACTGTGCTCATTTTAGCTACTGGTGAGAAAGTCTCGGCGTAGTTAATCCCATAAGTCTGATTGTAGCCTTTTTATACCAGCCTTGCCTTGTATCTCTCAATTGAACCATTAGCTCATCTTTTTATGGTGAAGATCCATCTGCATCCGACTGGTCGTTTCCCTTCTGGTAGTACACATTTCTCCCATTGTTTTTGAGAAGAGCATCCATCTTTTTCTTCATGGCTTCTCTCCAATGTTTATGCTTCATTGCTTCCTCCACTGAGTTTGGTATTTCATCCTCATATAGGGCAGCTTCAAATGCTTGTGCCATTTCAGTCATCCGGGCAGTCATGGAGTGGGCAATAGGGTAGCGAGCTTTTCTTCCCTTCCAATCCGGGGAGTATCTTTTTTGGGGGCACTCCTCTATTGCTTCGTGGTGGAAGGGCATGTTGTTCTGATGTGTCTGGCTCATCTTGGATGGTTTCCTCTCCACGCTCAAGGTTAGTCTCAATAACAGTCGATTCACTTGGATCGGAATTTCTTACCTCAGGATTATCAGTTGAGTCGATTGCGAGCTCGTCACTAGGTTTAGTGGCCTCTGACATTGTGTTTGAGGCCTCTCTGTGTTAAAGCTAACCTTTTCTGTTGGAGCCACATCGAGACTGGGACTTGGCGTAGGGCTGGTAAGGATGCTGGGAAACAAACTTAGCGGGTCACTTACAGTTTCTTACGGTTGATTTCCCTCCCCCTGACCGCTAAGTTCTTGATAGAAATACTCATTTTCTACGAAATCACAGTTCATTGTGATAAACATGCGTTTGGTCTTGGGGTCGTAGCACATGTAACCTTTTTGTTGTTGGGCATATCCTAGGAAGACACCTTTCACAGCGCAAGGGGAGATATTTGAGTATGGTTAGATAGGACTTGGATAGAAGATTTTTTGTTGAGTCCTTTAGTGGGTAGACGTTTAGGGTGTAGACAGAGGTGGCCATGGCTTCGGGCCAAAAGGATTTTGGGACTTTGGATTCTATAAGGTGAGCTCTGGTCATTACAAGAAGTTTCCTATTCTTTCGTTCTGCTACCCCGTTTTGTTCTGGTGTGTGAGGGCAAGTGGTCTGGTGTACAAGAAAGCCCCTTTTTGGCAAAACATTGTTGCATTTGGGCATTGACATACTCCCCCATTATCAGATCTAAGGATTTGTATATTTTTCGTATATTGGGTTTGAACGAAAGTGTAGAACAGGACAAATTTATCAAAGACTTCTGACTTAGATTTCAAGAAATAGATCCATGTCATGCGTGAACAGTCATCAATAAAAAGTATAAAATATCTAAACCCTTGACCGCCCGTAATAGGCGCTGGTTCCCACACATCAGAATGAATAAGGGAAAAAACTTGGTCCACACGGGTATTATTAGACTTAAAAGAATGTCGATGACTCTTAGCCAAAAAACATGTATCACAATCCATATGAGTAATTTTATCAAAACTAGGGAACAAAACTTTAAGATACTCTAGTGATAGGTGTCTTAGTCGACAATGTCATAGCCAAGCCTGTCTGTCTGTAGATCCGCGATTCAGCATCGCGATACTCTGTTGAGCTACCTCATCCACATAGTAGAGACCACTTCGCTCAGTGCCATGCCCAACAATCGTCCCCGTCTGAATATATTGTAACATGCAAAAAGATGGTTGCATTAGTAAGGTGCAATTCAGTTCCTTCGTGACATGACTGACTGCCAATAATTTATGGGACAAGGTCGGCACATATAGGCAGTTTGAGATTTTTTGAGCGGGTGAAATATGAATGGTTCTCGATCCCTAGATAGTAAGTAATTCCCCATTGGCAGTTTGGACGTACTTTTTGTGAGGTTTGGACATCCCAGTAAAATCAGACTCATCAAATGACTAAGTGTTAGTAGCCCCACAATCAAAAATCCAATCCTTATCCTTATGTGAGGATTCAGACATGCTACAGGCTGTAGACATATTCTCTAAGACTTGAAATCTATTTTTGCAATTAATTTCAGGCTCAAATTCTAATTTTCTAGAGTCTGGGGGCCTTTTTCGAACAATGTGAGAATATATAGGGTCGATCTCTAATTTAAGGTTATTTGGGGACCGCATATATAGAGAATGGGGTATTTTTTTCATATATTTCGGATTTGGGGGAACCGAATTGTAATAGAGGTGAAGGTGAGGGGTTTAATTTAAAATCAAACCCCTCATTACCTGCGCCAACCCTAGCCGATGCGATTTTTTCCCCCATTTGCGCCGCCCCTGCATTCTCTGGTCCGGCCGTTTCGCTCCTTCCAGTGGTGGTGGCTCCGGTGCTGCCCGCTGCATTTGCAGTGCCGGTAGCCCGGTCTCTCTCCCCCGCTGCCGGAGTGCCTCTATTGCCCCTCTTCGACCAATTTCACGAAGCCCTCCGTTTCTTCATTTCGTCCCACCATTCGGGATAGCCGACGAGGAGAAAGCACTGATCTTTGGTGTGTTTTCTCCCCCCACAGTGACCGCACACAAGCCGGTTCCGGTCCTCGTCGATTCGACGATCCTCTCCTCGATTCGGGGTCTGCCCCGGCCTTCCTCCGCCGCACGACGCAAGTCTGATCCCGATTCTGCCGCTGGTTTGAAGGTCTCTTCCATCGGCGACCTGGGGTTTGAGGACTCCGTCGTTTGTCATTTCTCGTCGGACGGTCGCGTAGGCGTCTCGGACTGAGGGCAGGGGTTCCCGTTTGAGAATTTCTCTCTGGGGTATTTCGTGTCCATCATTGAGTGCCATTAGAATATGGAAGAGCCTGATTTCCTGTCTTTCTCGGTTGTAGATCGCGATATCTTCCGGGTCCTTCATCGGATTTGGCTTCTTTCTATCAATCGACATCCAAATGCTTTGGAGTCGGTTCCACAGTTGTTCGAGGGTCAATTCTCCCTGTTTGATGTTGCTTGCTCTTCGGTGTAGGTCGTATACCTGGAGCGAATCACCTCCGCTGTCGTATGTCACGGCTAGCCCCTCCCAAAGTTCTCGAGCAGTTGGGTAATGTGATACCTCATTCACGAGTTCGGGTTCCATATTGTTGATGATCCACCCGAACACACAGTGATCCAATTTTTGCCATGTCTCTTGGCTGGGATCGGTTTCTGCCGGAGGTTCTGAACCCTTCGAGATGTGGGAGGTTAAGCCTTTTCCCCTAATCGCCCGTTTGATCAGGTTCGCCCACAGTGGGTAGTTGTCTCCCGATAACTTGGTTGAGACGACTACTTCACCGAGGTTGTCTGCGTTCACCGTCGTTGGTCGTGGGGTGATTGGCATGGTCTGGGGGTTTCGGAGGAACTCTGCAAACTTCATTGTGATGTCGTCAGGGACATTCACCAATGAATTCTTATTCTTGTTGTCTGATTCTGACATCGTTTTTTTTATGATTGCAGGTTTTTGCCTCTTGGCCTGGGTTCGAGATTGGTATTTGGATGATGATGGTGTTAAATTCAGAGTCCCTATTGCTCAACCTGCCCTGGTACCATGTTTAATTAGATAACCACGAGGGAAGAAGCAGTAGACATTGTTGGGATGATTTTTCTGTATTATATTCATCGATGTGGCAATCCTCTTAATATAGAGGATAACCTTAATTTACATAAGGTAAAGAATCCCCTAATTTTTGGTGCTATCAATTACATATTAATTACATGATCCTTTTCTTAGTTTCAATATTTGATTTCCATATTCTAACAGTTGATATCCTATGGTATAGGATATTCTTGAATTACAGGCTCCTCAAGGGTACATACAGGTTTTGTGAACTCCAAAAGTTCATTGAAGATATGAAGGTCGCGTTAGAGCGGGAGTTGGGTCCAATTAGTGAAGCAGCGGTCAAGTTTTCCCGTGCACACAACGGAAGACTTAACAGTTCTGTGCAAGCTTACTATTCAAAAAGCTGAAGCACTTCAGACTTCAATTTCCAGCACACTTTTAAATCTTAGTGGTATGTACACAACATACCTTTAGCATATCTCCATGTTGAAAAATAAAACATCGATAATAAGAAATCTCCGTTGATCTAATAGCAGATGGTTCGATCCCTAATTCCGTGCATCGATACAAGAATAGAGTAGATGTCAAATCAGATTCTAGAGAGAAGCTTGTCCAGAAAAGACGAAAAGAGCCTCAAAGCGGGGAAAAGTGCATGGGAGTCAGGGGTTTTGAGGCCGAGACTATACAGGTTAGACTGCCACTTCTTGATCTGAACGAGGAGTTTCAGGTGCCCGATACAAAGACAAGCATAGCCGCAGTGGATCTGATGAGGACTTTGAAAACACTGTGAGGATCATCTGGGGGCTTGAGCAGGGTGGCCATGTCAGTATGGAGTTCAGGTTGAATTTCCTGACATGGTTTAGCTTGAAGGCAAGGGAGCATGAACGTCGAGTTGTCAGAACGTTCATGAAGACTATGATCGATGACCCAAGTGGTCTTGCTGGGCAGCTAGTTGATACTTTCTCAGCAGACCTTGAAAGTTATTGTCTTTAAGGTTACACTATGCATTGCATTGCAGATGAAAACAGACAACAAAGCACAAGGGGAAAACCTCATCTGTGAGCTTTCGCCTCAGAATCTTTCAGATCATCTGTTTCTCTATTGCAACGGCGCAGGTTCAAGCCATTGATACAGGAAAGCTCGGTTCACCGGACTCAGTAGCATGCATATTCGTCCCCCAACCAAAGGCCATAGTCACGAAATCGCTTGGTCTTCGTCTCAAAACCAATTATGTAGTTGATGTGAATGATAACATGCCTCCATTCGGTTTCACGTAACCCTTGGTCTTGTTCCTGAAGTACAAACCACCTTGGGGAATGCTTTTTGAGGCAGCACGCACACAGATCGAACCTCACTGATAAGTCAATGGCACATGAATGATAAGATATGCATCAATTTCCCTTACGATTAAACAGAGAGTGAAAAAAGCAAAAAGATCCAACCGTTCGTCACAGATCATTCGGGACTTGTTTATTTAAACCCTGCAAATTTGTTAAGCATAACAATAGAAGTCCTTTTATAACTTCATAGTTTCTTTTGACACATCAAATATTCTAACATAGCAGTTACCTACGCCATCAAAGTTTTTTTATTAGTAAAATTAAACAAAAACATAATATAATGTGACTACATTAGTAACAGAATCCTGGCATCATTTTTGCATTAAATCAAATTATTCCTAGCTTTTCAACTGCCATTCTGCAAACATTTCCCGAAATCAGAGGGATTATCTTTTTTTTTTTTCAAATCGTAGGTTTTTTTAACAGGTTACTTTCTAGTTACTATCTTTAATTCTTCAAAGCGTTATTCAGCTCTTATTATTAAGGGGTGGGTTGGAAACAATTTTTTTTTTGATTGGGTTGAGTCGAAAGAAGATAGACATTAGTAATAACCAAATCCCTTAGGTCCCACTGCTTTTCTTCATTTTCAATTTGTAGTACTTCCTCCGTCCCACCTCAAATGATCAACTTTCCATTTTGGGTTGTCCCATCTCAAGTGATTGATTTCCTTTTTTAGCTAAAAACAAAACTTCAACCATCTCTTACTTTATTCCCTCTTTCTTATTTTATTATCTCTTTATCTCTCTTACTTTTTTCTCTCTCATACTTTACTCTCTCCACTTTAACTCAATACTTATCATTTTCTTAATTCCTGTGCCGAAAAGAAATCCATCACATGAGATGGGACGGGGGGTATTATTATTATTGTTGTTAAATTCTTGTGTGTATCTTTCTTCCGGAAAATGGAGAAACTGAGACTCCTTTATCAACTATTATCCACTTAAGGGGGTGTTTGGAGTTTGGTAAGGCTAGATAAGTAAGATAGTTAAGTTATCAGCCTTAAATGGGCGTTTGGTAGCCTAGATGAAATATAAGTGCGGCTCGTGTTACATACTCTGCCCGATCAAAGCAAGCACAAAATAGTTATCTCAGTCTGATAAAGAATGAGTGGAAAAAGGTGTGATTGTGTATCTATCTCTCAAATTTATGCTCTTGACTTTAATAGCCATTTCTCAAATTTCGATAGTCTATTCTAGGCATGCACAAACCGAACCGAACCGAACCGTCGGTTAACCGGCGGTTCAGAACCGGAACCGGCGACGGCGGTTCGGCGGTTCAAGGGGGTCGGTTCAAGTTCAAAAAATTGTGAACCGTAACCGGCGGTTCAAAACCGCCAGTTCACCGGTTTGAACCAACGATGCAGCGGTTCCAACGGTAGGATTCCGGCTAGGGCGTAGGTTTTTAGGCGTTTTCAGGCTAAGTGTGCAGAAAAACTGGCGGTTTTCGACGGTTCAGGTCCTTTTTCAAGTGGTAGTGTATAGGCTTGAAAACTAGTCAGAAACTGCCGGTTTTCGGCCAAAAACTGGCGGTTTCTGTCAGAAACCGTGGACTGAACCGCCGGTTCAGGCGGTAAACCGGCTGAAATTTGAAATTTGAACTTTTTTTTCTTCCAATTTTACTCTTATAAATACCCCACTTCCCCCATCATTTTATTCACCTCATTCTTGTGTTAACAATGATCTCATTCTCAATCTCAATTTCTCTATTCTCTATCCTCATTTTCTCTAATTGCTCAAGTTGTTTACTACTATATTTGTTGTTGTGTTCATAATTTACCATTTATTCAATAGTCCATATTTCATACTACTTTCATTTTGCATTATGTCTTCTCCTAATGGTGGACCAGGACGTGGTGATTGGGGCAAAGGAATTTTCCAAGATCAAAGTAGTCGTCCCCAAAAATCAAAGCGACCTAGTCGTCGAGAAGTCATGGAAGAGGTTTCCCGAGTGGCGGCTGAACGCATGCAAGTAAGTTCTAAAAAATAAAATTATTTTTACAATTCATAATTTCATAAGATTGAGTTTTAAATTTTTTTTGTGTTTCTAATTAAAACTTCAACTTATATACTATTTATAGATAGAAGAAGATCATTGGATGACATACTTGGATTTTACATGGTTTTAGAGGGTGGTTTTGTATGAATTTGATCATATATCGTCTATTATTAGGCGCGTTTATATCTACTTCTCTATTATGTTGGTATGTTGACCATTTTGTTAAGAATGTGTATAAAAAGGTGCAAAATAGGTGGATGTGCAACAAGCCTTGGTGTGAGACAATTTTACTGGAGATTTTGAATTCCAATCAACCCTCAATGCATATTATTCTCTTCTTCTTCGAAAAAGCTTTGCGTGGGTATCTTAAACACCTCAATCGGAGCTCTGTAGAAGAAGTTATGGCAGTTTTACAAACACTGCGCTGTCCAGAAAATATCACGCGGCCGGGTGAATTTTTACCCTATAATTCCACCTGGCCGGGTGTCGCAAATTGAGCGCTGGAAGGTCAGAAACTGGTCGAAAATCATCAACCGGCCGGGTGATTTTTACCCTTTATAATTCCACCCGGCCGGGTGTGTTGTTTTGGCGTATTTTTATACCAAAAACGTGATTTTTGATGGGGATTAAAAGGAGAAAAACCTAGGGTTCAGATGATTCAACACTTACCGCCAAACACACATTCTCTCTCTCCGAAGAACTCTTGGAAGACGATTGAAGATTCAAGCCTCAATTCCTCCGCCAACTGTAATTTGTATCATGAATTCCATTGTTTTTCTTAGTTTTGGTTTATTTTCTACCATGAACATGAGTAGCTAAGCACCTTTCATGTAGAATTCTTGGTGAAGATGCATTGATTCATAGTTTTAATCCAATTGACTTCGGTTTATCTTGCTCTTACAATTGTTTGAATTATTCTTGTGTTTTTTCCTATCAATTGCTTGATCACCAATTGAGAGTGTCAGGGTTTCTTAGAGTAATCGGGAGATGAAGTATTTAATCTTGAAAGAGGAATAATTCACACCTTAATTCAATAGAACTCGGGAGAGTTGATATTTTGAGTGTGATCATTAATCTAATCAAACTGTTAGGAGTTAGGTCTAAGAATTAGAAGGGGACTTCAATTATTACACCTAATCTAAGGATTTCTCACCTCGGGAGGGGTTTTAATCTACAATCGTGATTGATTCAACAATTCTGGAGACTTTAAATGGTAAATCTATTTGAATTGGGTTAGACTATGAGTTGCACATCGGATCCTGGAATTCTGCATATTTCTCCATCATCTTGTACAACTTGCTTAATTGCTTTCTTGTTGAAGTGCTTTAATTTAATCTTTGAATTTATATGCTTTTAGTAGTTGTTAGTTTCAAAACCTAAAATTTCCTGATTGTCTGGATAGTAGTTGAAATTTATTCGTGGTACTTAGGTTTACACTTAATTATCTCTGTGGGATACGATATACTCTTGCTTGCTAAATGCTACAATAACCCTGTACACTTGCGGGTATTAATTGGGTAAAATAAAGTTGAGTCAAGTTTTTGGCGCCGTTGCCGGGGACAATTTTGTGTTATATAGCTTGTTATCGTGATAATAATCAAGTTTACTACTTCAGATTTTACTGCTTTATTTTTCTTTTAATTTTTCTTTTAATTTTTTGAGTTTCACGTTTGTGTTTCGTGTTCAGGTGTATGCACACACATTCTAGAGGCTTGCCTCTAGAACCTTTCGATTCTGAGATCGAAGCATCGAACCTGAAGAGGAACGCATATAGGAGGCTCACGCAGAAAATTCACACTTCTTCGCTTACCCGCGCAGGAGCATCTTCAGATCAGAGGGATCTTTTACCCATCCGATCACCAGTTCAGGATCTTATTCAGTTTGATCCCATTTCTCATAGTCTGATGGAGAACGAAGAGGGTAACTACGACCCACCACCCCCTACTCCCACTAATGCTGAGCTTCTACGACAGCTGGAAGAGTTGCGCCAACAGGTCAATCGTGGACCACCTGTGCTTGTGCAAAATCAGTATGTATACCATGGAGTGGCAAACCCAACTGTCCATAACAACATCGTGGCCAACACTTTTGAGTTGAAAAGAGGACTTATCCAGATGGCAGAGAACATTGCTTTTAGGGGCAAATCCACAGATGACCCTAACAAGCATATCACCAAGTTCATTCAGATCTGCAACACAACGAAGTTGAATGGAGTGACAGATGAACAAATTCGACTGAGGTTGTTTCCCTTCTCCCTGGAGGACTCAGCAAAGGACTGGTTGGAGAGTTTGGAGCCGGGTTCTATTAGAACATGGGATGCTATGGTGGAAAAGTTTTTGGAAAAGTTTTATCCCCCGAGTGAGGCTATTAAGAGGCAACATGAGATCATTGCCTTTCAGATGAACCCTGCAGAGAATATTAGAGATGTATGGGGGAGGTTCAAAGCCCTGATGAAGCGGTGTCCCAACCATGGGTTAACCCTGACAGTGCAAGTCATTACATTCTTCAAAGGGTGCATGCCTGAAGCACAACGGGAGTTGAATTTGAGCTTAGGTGGAAATCTTCTCAAGAAAGGAGTGAATGAAGCTATGGAAGTGATTGAGGAGCTCGCCTATAATGATGAAGGATGGAGTAATGAGATGAGTAAGGTGCATAGGGTGGCTTCCACTAAAGATCATGATCCTATAAGCACCTTATCCGACAAGTTGGATGATGCTCTTACAATGAAATTTGATTGTATGGTGATGGGGCAGCCCTCTCAAGGACCCCAAAGAGGTGTAGAAGACGTGAACTACGTGCAACAAGGGGGCAACAATAGGTACTATAATAACCAATGCCCTAACTATCAGGGTGGAGGTTATAATCGGTACGGGAACATGGGGCATCCCAACCTCTCTTATGGGAACCCCAATAATGCTCTGCAACCACCTTAGGGGTTCACAGTGGTTAATGATCAAAAGAAGATGACCACAGAGGACATACTCAAGTCCTTCATGATTCAGACTAACAAGGTCATGGAACAGAACAACCAAAGGATGGAGAAAGTTGAATCAGAAGTGCAAGGAATGGCCACTCATCTTAAGAATATTGACATACAGATCAGCCAGATTTCCCAAACTGTGAGTGCTAATACTCAATCGAGAAAGTTTCCATCAAATACTATCATCAATCCCAAGGACTGCAAAGCTATACATCTGAGGAGTGGAACAAGCTATGATGGACCTCCAATGCCATCCAAAAATGAGGATAGAGTAGCAGAAAATAGAGCTGAAGAAAAGGAATTGGTCGAAGAAAATGAGACTGTGCAGATTTCCACTCCACCTAAGGAGAACACGACTATACATTCACCTACACCACCTACAGCTCATAGTCCAGCTGAAGTGAGGATCCTTTATCCTCAACGTGTTCAGAAGAAGAAGACAGATGCTCAGTTTTCAAGGTTTTTATACATCTTTAGGAAGGTTAACTTGAATATTCCATTGGTGGAGGCACTTCAAGAAATGCCTACATATGCAAAGTTCCTAAAAGATGTGCTCTCCAAGAAGAAGAGGTGGACTGACTATGAGACGGTGAACATATCTGAAAACTGTAGTGCCATAATTTAGAAAAAGCTACCGGCCAAGCTTAAAGATCCTGACAGTTTCAACATCTCATGTGTCATTGGAAATGACAGACAGACAAAGGCACTTTGTGATCTGGGGGCGAGCATAAATTTGATGCCATTATCGTTTTTCAGAAAGATGAAGATCGACACTCTCAAACCGACAACAATCACACTGCAGATGGCAGATAGAACCGTTACCTATCCCAAAGGAATTGTTGAGGACGTTCTTGTGATGGTACACGACTTCATATTTCCCGTCGATTTTGTAGTGTTGGATATGGAAGAAGACGTGAATGTACCGCTTATCCTGGGGCATCCATTCCTTGCAACGGGAAAAGCCTTGATAGATATAGAAAAAGGGAGAGCTCACTCTTCATATGGGCAACAAAGGCCACATCTTATATATCTATAATGCTATGAAGAGTCGTGAGGAAGATGAACTTGTTACGAAGAAGGAGTGCAAAGCTGTGCATGTTGTAGAGGTTCAAAAGGCACAAGAAATTGAGTCCACATTTGGGGATTTTTCTTTGCCGCAGTGGATGTTTGGTTCATGTGGTGGATCAAGTTCTAAAGAAGAGACTGCATTAAATCCTAAAGTGAAGGAGAAGAAAACAAAAGCTAAAAATTCAACCAAAGTAGAAACCAAAATTTCTGATGGAGCTCTGAAAAATACTTGGTGGAAGAAGAGATTGACTAGATCATATGCTTCCAAGATTGACCAAAAGTCTAACACCACCAGTTATGGCGTGACATGATGCAGCTCATGGAGGACGTCGAGCCAACGACGATAACCAAAGGCACTGTGGGGGAGGTAACCTCTAGTAGGTAACTTTTAATTTTATCGTTTCAGTTTGAATTTGGTGTGTTTTGTGTTGCTTGCATACCATGTAAGTCTCCCTTCTCCACCAACTTTTCAAACTTATTCTTTGCATAGCTTTGAATAAGTTTGGGGGGATGATATGGTGGATAGGGACACTAATGAGGTACTTATCTTATTGTTTTTTTTTTGCTTTAGATTGATTAGTTGTCTTTTGTTGCTTTTTTATTTTGTTTTAGGATAGAATTGCTTTGTCTTAAATAGGATTTTTTTTTGGTAGTCATTGGGGTGAAGACTAGTTCGCCTATGATAAAAGAACCATCCATTTTGAGCTATCACTTGACCATTGACTTGAGAGTTTGAGTAATAGCGTGCATAAGCAACGAATTGCTTGTTTGTCTTGATTCATGTTATTTACCCAAGTGAGATTTTTGAGCCTTCAATTCTTTCATGTATGTTTCATCATCTATTGTGCATATGTTTCTAGAACTTGCTCTTGGTCTTCTTGAGTCTACATAGTGACCTTAAAGATAGGGGAAGACGTTAGGCCATCGTTGTTAGCCTTATTTTTACCCAAACACTAACCTTAATATATAACATCCTTGATAGCCAAATTTGAGCCTTAAGCCTTTTCTTTTGTCAAGCTAATCAAGTGGGTTGGGAATCCTAGACTCTAAATTTATTGAGATATGAAAAGAAGAGTTGGGAGAGTATAATTGAAAAAAAAAGTTGGTTGAGTTTGTACTTAAAAAAAAGGGGCGTGAACGAAAAAAAGAAAAAGAAAAAGAAAAAAAAGAAAAAAAAGAAAGAAAAAATTGTATATAGAAAATAATTTGAGGTCTTTGGAAGTTGGGAAGAAATTAGACAAAGTCTAGTTATTATCGAGAAGTGTTTTGAGAATGGTTGAAGTTAAAAGTTGATTGTTGTGATCTCTTGGGATTTTACGTTTTGGGAATTTCAGTCACTTTAGCCAAATATTTCATCACCTTACTAAAGAGCCTACATTATAACCTAAATAAAAGGCCTTTCGGACTCTTGATTTATTGTCACACGAGGTAGAGGAGAGGTTAGACATTGAGCAAGCTTATGGTAAACCATGCATTTTTGCTTGATTTGAGTGACTACTTGATATCTTATACACTTTTTAGTGAGGTGAATATACACACATATATACATCCCGAGTGAAGCATGAATCCAAGGTGATATACGAGTTAGTAGTAAAAGTGCATTCGACAGCTTAACTTGATGGAATTTGTATTGTGATATGTTTTTTTTATTCCGTATTCTTTAAGATGATGATGATGTCTAAAACCCCTTTAAATCCAAGTCTTCTTTTAGTTTTTTTTCTTCATTGCTCGAGGACTAGCAATTATGTAAGTTTGGGGGAGTTGACATACTTAGATTTTACATGATTTTAGAGGGTGGTTTTGTATGAATTTGATCATATATCGTCTATTATTAGGCGTGTTTATATCTACTTCTCTATTATGTTGGTATGTTGACCATTTTGTTAAGAATGTGTATAAAAAGATGCAAAATAGGTGGATGTGCAGCAGCCTTGGTTTGAGACAATTTTACTGGAGATTATGAAATCCAATCAACCCCCAATGCATATCATTCTCTTCGCCTTCGAAAGAGCTTTGCGTGGGTATCTTAAACACCTTAATCGGAGCTCTGTAGAAGAAGTTATGGCCATTTTACAAACAGTACGTTGTCCAGAAAATATCACGCGGCCGGGTGAATTTTTACCCTATAATTCCACCCGGCCGGGTGGGAGCCGTTGTTCTAGCGGCAAGGAGCATAGACATTATTGTATGAGTTGCCGAGTTCGAGCCCTCTTGACATCAGTTGTAATTTCTTTCCACCCGGCCGGGTGTCGCAAATTGAGCGCTGGAAGGTCAGAAACTGGTCGAAAATCATCACCAGGCCAGGTGATTTTTACCCTTTATAATTCCACCCGGCCGGGTACGCTGTTTTGGCGTATTTTAATGCCAAAAATGTGATTTTTGATGGGGATTAAAAGGAGAAAAAGCCTAGGGTTCAGATGATTCTACACTTACCGCGAAACACACATTCTCTCTCTCTGAAGAACTCTTGGAAGACGATTGAAGATTCAAGCTTCAATTCCTCCGCCAACTGTAATTTGTATCATGAATTCCATTGTTTTTCTTAGTTTTGGTTTGTTTTCTACCATGAGCATGAGTAGCTAAGCACCTTTCATGTAGAATTCTTGGTGAAGATGCATTGATTCATAGTTTTAATCCAATTGACTTCGGTTTATCTTGCTCTTGCAATGGTTTGAATTATTCTTGTGCTTTTTCCTATCAATTGCTTGATCACCAATTGAGAGTGTTAGGGTTTCTTAGAGTAATCGGGAGATGAAATATTTAATCTTGAAAGAGGAATAATTCACACCTGAATTCAATAGAACTCGGGAGAGTTGAGATTTTGAGTGGGATCATTAATCTAATCAAACTATTAGGAGTTAGGTCTAAGAATAGGAAGGGGACTTCAATTATTACACCTAATCTACGGATTTCTCACCTCGGAAGGGGGTTTAATATACAATCGTGATTGATTCAACAATTCTGGAGACTTTAAATCGTAAATGTATTTCAATTGGGTTAGACTATGAGTTGCGCATCGGATCCCGGAATTCTGCATATTTCTCCATCATCTTATACAACTTGCTTAATTGCTTTCTTGTTTAAGTGTTTTAGTTTAATCTCTGAAATTATATGATTTTAGTAGTTGTTAGTTTCAAAACCCAAAATTTCCTGATTGTCTAGATAGTAGTTGAAATTTGTTCGTGGTACTTAGGTTTACACTTAATTGTCTCTGTGGGTATTAATTGGGTAAAATAAAGTTGAGTCATTGGACCGCCATGCTACTCGCTCAAATGCATCAAGGTGGGGGCGGTGGTAGTTCCGTGCAACAAGATGACGAGTATGACGTGGCTATATCGTCGTACTCGGACAACAATGATGATAGATCTCGTTCCCGTATTCCGTCTAGCGCCGGCGGAAGTGAGGACATGCCTCCCCCTCCACCCACTATAAAAGCATTGAAATCTGATATTTTTGTTAAACACCACAAGAAGGTCCTGGTGGTAATTTCAAGTCCTAATGATCTGCTCTCTCAAGAAGAGAAATCGGCGTTTTATGCATATTGTAACTATTGTGATAAAGTCTATAGATTTGCAAGTGGTGGGGGATAGGTCACCCTCCGTTGTCATTTGGTGACAAAGCATCCGGTAGAATGTGGCACTGCCGCTACCCAAACCTAACTAAACTTCCAACTTGGTGGCTCAGGTTCATCAGGTACGACTCTATTTAAATATGATCCTAAAAATTTTGTTGACGTTATGACTAGATGGGCTGCAATGAAGCATTTTCCTTTTAATGTTTATGATGACAAAAAATTTGAGGTTACTATGCAAAGTGGTTTGAATGTAGTTGTCAAAAGAGTAGGTCGAATGACCGTTCAACGATCTACCGTTCGACAATGTTTGGAGAAAAAAGTTGAATTATCACGTTATTTACTCAACTTGGGACACAAAGTGAACATTTGCTCAGATGTATGGAATGATTCTTTTAATAGACATTCATACATGGACATTACGGTTCACTTTGTGGACAATAGTTGGACTTTGAACAAGCGTTTGATTCGTTTTAGAGAATTTGAGACACCACACACTGCACCCGAAATTGCTTCTTTAATTATTCAAGTTTTGAATGAATTTTAATTATGCAATAAGATATTTTCTGTTGGTTTTGATAATGCAACTGCTAACACTGCAAGTATTAATGACTTGATATACGAATTTTACCATAGATGTGTCTCATAGATGGAATTCGACATATGATTGTCTGAATTCTACTTTGGAGCATAAAGATTCTTTGTGTGATTTTTTAGAACTTATCCTGTTTCTGATTTATATCTGTCGCATAGTTGTTGGGATCATAGCATGAGTTTATTTAAATTGTTCAAATATTTCAAAAATGCGACTGTTGAATTATCGGGTATTTATTATTGCACTGTTGTTCGTGTTTTAGAGCATTGCATGTATATATCACTTGGTTTTAAAACTGCGATGAAAAATGTTTACTCTTCTCCTGAATTGATGTGTGATTTATATTATATGATTGACAAATGGCTTAAGTATTTCACTGAGATTCCAACGGTGTTTTTGATTGCATAGGCCTTGGATCCAAAATGGAAATTAGTCGGTACCTCCAGGTTTTTAGATTTTTATTATAACAATTTGAGTTCTATTGATCTTGATCCAAAATGGAAATTTCGTCTTCGACGAAGAGTGTAAGAAGGCTTTTCAATTATTGAAGGATGAACTAGTATCTGTCCCTATCATCAGGGCACCCGATTGGAGTCTGCTGTTTGAAATCATGTGTGATGCAAGCGACTTTGCCGTGGGGGCGGCACTAGGTCAAAGGATCGATGGAAAAAGTTACGTGATTTTCTATGCCTCGAAGAACTCAACCAAGCTCAGAAAAACTATGACACCACGGAAAAGGAAATGTTAGCAGTCGTGTATTCATTCGAGAAATTCCGACCATACTTACTGGGGTCGAGGGTGATAGTTTTTACCGATCACGCAGCTATCAAGTACTTGCTGGCAAAGAAAGACTTCAAGCCAAGGTTAATCCGTTGGGTGTTACTCTTGCAAGAATTTGATTGGGAAGAGAGAGACAAAAAGGGGACAGAGAATAAAGTGGCCGACCATCTGAGTCGGATTTTTCAGGGAGAGACGGAGGAAGCTATACCTGACGCATTCCCGGAGAAACATCTGTACTACATAGGAAAATCTCCTAGACCTATCAGTTGGGAGGAAATAATGGCGATAACAGGTCCAGGAGATGCTGAGAAAGGAAAGTGTCAGTTGAACTCTGAACCATGGTATCAAACCTGGCAAATTACTTGGTCACAGAAAAAGGTGCCCAGTTCACAAGAAATTTCCCGGGCCCAGAAGATGAAGCTTAAAAGCGAGGAAAAGTATTATTTCTGGGACTATCCTTACTTGTGGAGGATGGGAGCTGACCAGGTAATCAGGAGATGTATTCCCGAATGGGAGCAAAGGGATGTGCTTAATCATTGCCATGCGTTGGCGTGTGGAGGTCATTTTGGGCCAAGGAAGACTACGAGGAAAGTCCTAGACAGTGGATTCTATTGGCCTACATTACACAAGGACTCTTTTGAATTTTGTCAAAACTGCGAGAGATGCCAGCAAACTGGGGGAATTTCAAAGAGAGATGAGATGCCACAAGTCCCAGTAATCGTCTGTGAAATCTTCGACGTCTGGGGGGTGGATTTCATGGGCCCATTCCCATCTTCATACGGGAATACATACATCCTTGTAGCTGTAGATTATGTTTCAAAGTGGATAGAAGCCAAGGCTACCACGTCTTGTGAAGCCAAGGAGGTGGCTAAGTTTCTTAGAGCCAACATTTTCAACAGGTACGGTGTGCCCCAAGCTATTATATCTGACCAAGGGATGCATTTTCGTAACCGAACCATAGAAGCTCTCATGAGGAAATACGGAGTCCACCACAGGTTTTCTACTCCGTATCACCCTCAGTCTAATGGACATGTGGAGATCTCAAACAGGGAGATCAAGGGAATATTTGAGAAGACGGTGAATCCATCAAGGAAGGATTGGAGCAAGAGGCTCGGCGACGCATTGTGGGCATACAAGACAGCATACAAAACACCTATTGGAATGTCGCCCTATAGCTGGTATTTGGCAAGATGTGCCATATGCCCGTAGGAGTGGAGCATAGAGCGTACTGGGCGGTCAAGGAGATCAATATGAAACTCCAATCTTGCGAGGAAGAGAGGAAACTGCAGCTTCTGTAGCTGGAGGAGTTGAGGCTTGAGTCGTATGAGTCCGCGATGTGGTATAAGAAGAAGACGAAGCTTTGGCATGACAAAAACCTCCGGGTCAAGGAACTACAAGTGGGTCAGAAGGTGCTCCTTTTTCAATCTAGGCTCAAGCTGATGCCTGTTAAGCTGAAGTCCAAGTGGATTGGGCAGTACACAATTGTTGGCCTTCGAGCGAATAGAGCTATGGAAATCCAGGGAAGTACCTCAAACTCTATTCCTTTCCTTGTTAATGGTAGTTTTTAGGGATAATTCTGAGTTGTGTGTGGTGGAGGAAGTGCCACTACGCGCACTCTCTATTATCGCCTAATCGGTCTAGTGAGTAGTGCTCTCGATGAATTCCTGGGTCAGGTAAATGAAAATGCATTTTGAATCTATAAACTGAACCAGAGGATCTCGAGATTACTTAATTTAAAGTTTAAATAGTTTAATTGCTTTTCAAAAAGTAAAAAATTACCAAACAAAGAAAAAAAATCTAATTTTCCAAAATATTTTCGAAACACCGGACTTCTTAGGGAAATTGTTTTGTCACTTGTGAATCCTCGACCTGGGAGTCTGGCGTTTCATTTTTTTGTTTTCTTTTCTAAGTGTGGTATTGCAGAGAGTAGCGTTTACATTGGGCGGTGAGACTTTCAGCCCAGGATGTTCGGGAGGGAAGTTGTGAAATTTCGAATTTCAAATTTTCACTTTATGGGTAGGCGTACGGTTGCTTACATCACACATGCAACCGTCTGCAACCGCTCCCATCCCTACCTAAAATATCAATTTCCCTTCTTTTCTTTTATTTTCCAAAACCCGAACTCTCTCTCTAACTCTAAAAATCCTCCAATTCCTCTCTCGCAATACCCACAGTTGTCTAACCCTAATCGAAAAATCCTTCCAAGTTTTGTGAAATTTGCAGATTCTGAACATGGAGAACACACCGGAAACTGGACACCCCTTCACCACCGCAAGTTCCGACGCGGCGGCGTTTATGGCAGATTTGATGAAGAAGTTTGGCAGTGCAGAGGAGGCGATGAAAGCCTTCGCTCTCTTCACGACAATGATGGAACAGGCCAAACCTTCCACAACAACAAAACAACCGCACCACCGCCGACGATTCCAGAAGAGTCGACGTCCAAACCCGTGATTTTGCATGCACCAGCCGAGGCGACCACCAGCGCGCTGGAGAAGGACGCAGCGGTAGGCGGAGACGAGGGGGTTGAGGCCGATCTGGCAGAGGATCTTGTGCAAATGGTGGTTGGTGACCAGAGGACGGCACTGGTGTTGGAGGGGGGAACCCCTGTTTTTGCAGAAGGTGTTGATGAGGGGGAAACCCTAGTTTGTGATGATGAGGTTGTTGAGGGGGAAACCCCTGTTTACATTGAGGGGGGACCCCTAGTCTGTCTGAGGGGGGAGGCCCCCGTTACTGGTGTGATTTCGGTGCCCGAAGAAAGTGGGCTAAATTTGGTGGTAGATCTGGTAGAGAATCAGGAGGATGCAGACTCGCCGGTGGATAAAAGGGAGGCCAGGCGTAGGGCCCGTAGGAGCTTGAGGGACGAGATCGATGTTCTAGCCCTACCCACGAAGGAGGAAGCCCCTGGGTCTAGCGGGGAGGAGAACGAAGTAGAAGAACGCTGCCTGGCGGAGGAACGCAAAAGGAAAGGAAAGCATGCAGCTACCTCCCAGACCAAGAAGCCCAAGAAGACTGCAGTGGGAAAATCTGTTGAAACTCCGCTCCCAGCCCCTACCAAGGTTCCCTTCGCCAAGGAACAGGTCGGCCCTACTTCGGCTACCGAGTCAGAGGAAGAAGAGATGGAGGAACAAGAAGAAGAGTTGAATTTCGAGCCAGTAGAGGTCTGGCTGACAAAAGGGTTGTTGGAAGCAATGGGGAAGTTTGAAGATCCGAAGAGGACAACAACCTACAAAGAGTGGTGTGGTTCTGGCAAGCTAGCAAAATCTGGGAAACAGTACGATCGTGATGAGTTACGGGAGATAGACTCAGATGAGGAGTTCCGTCAATACATCGGTGCCATTGGGTTTGATTGGCTTTTAAAACATAGTGACGCGGAGGTGCCAACAACATTGGCACGAGAGTTTTTCTCGACTTTCCGACTGAAACCCACCACCGATCTTGATGCGGACTCGATCACCTTCTAGCTGTTTACTGAGGAGCACGAGATGAGTATTAGAGACTGGTCCCTACGGACGGGGTTGTTCACTCGCGCAGAGGATGACGATGGCATTTGGAACGAGCGCGGTGTAGGAGCTCCGAAGTACACTCCAGGGTTCAAGCCGCAGTCCGCTTGGGAATTTGTCACCATCCCAAGGTGAGGCAATTCAAGACCCGCTATTCAAAAGGATTCCATATTGAAAACCGCATACTGCGATTTGCCCAGACATTTATAAGCTACAACCTAATGGGGACTTCCAATTATACTTTAACCACTGCTGACCTCTATTTTACATGGTGCATGGCGAAAGAAGTAAAGGTACACTTGGGCTATTGGCTGGCTCAGGCTTGTTACCAGATGGTTGCCAATCCTTCCCGCCACATGTACACGTGCCACCTTCTCGGAGCTTACCTCCAGTGCAACACGATAATGAACATAGCCAAATCCGCGCCCGAGATAGTCATGTGCGAGCCCCCAGAGATCTTCAGCGTTGATTATTTCTTCAACAAGGGCCTGCTCTACATGCACGGGAAGGATGTGTGTTTCTATGAGGTGGGCAGGATGGAACCCCAAGTGAAGCTAGAGCAGGATGGTGTCGAAGTAGTGAACAGCGAAGAGTATGAAGAGATGAAAAAGGAAATGGGCAAGTTACAGAAGGAGCTCAGCGAAGTCCGGAAGGAGATGGGCGAGATGACCTGACGGAGGAGATCGCAAAGCTGAAGGGCAGAATTGAGATTTCTGCGAAAACTTCTAGAAGATCACCTCAGCACCTATAAAAGGAGGCTTTAGGCTCTCAGCTCAGATATACACTTCTACGTACTTGAGAATTCCGGGGAATAGGCAGGGGTTTCAGGTTTTACTTTCCGTTAGTTATTGCGTAACACCGTCCCCACATGGGGCGAAGATACAATTTACTGTTTTTATTTCATTTTGCTGCTGTGAATTTCACTGAGCTTCGCTGTTCGAAGCTCGGCTCAGTTTTCCGTCGAACTATCGTGATCTATGCAATTCCTGTTTTCTGCTTTGATGCTGTTGATTTCGAGTATGGATGGTATTTGTTTTGAGTTTGTCGTTTTTTACTGATCTGGATGCTTTTCGCGCTGATCTGTGAGTCGGAGTAGAGCAGTGGTTAGTTGTTGTGATCGGAACAGATTAGTAAAATTGGAGTTTATGGAGTTGATTTTGTTTGTGGTTAGGTTCGGATTGCTTGGATCCGGAGTGGATTAAGCATCCGGTAGGTGGATCTGAAACAGAGTTGATCGTGTTTTTGTTTCCCTTCGTCTAGTATATGTAGATCTGTTTTATTTCCAGCTAATCGCAAGTTTCCGACGTCTGAACTTTTACATTCTGTTTGAATCTGAATATTTACTCTGTTTGCTTCATGTTCGCGTTTAAATCAGGTAATGAGATGTACGTCGTTGTTAGTTAAATCCTTAGTTTTTTATCTACAACTTTATTTCCGTACTTGTTGTTTCTGGAAGATGGTCCCCACTGCATGTTGCTTTCTGTTTAGCTAAATTAGGTAACCGTTTACTAGGTCAAGGAAGTTCATTTGAGTTATTGATGTTTAAATGATAATCCCTGTCAGCATGATGTTTTCAATTTCCTAGGTCTAGTGTTATATTTTATCCCTAGGTCTAGTAATAGTTGTCTCAACCCAAATTTGTGTGGCAGCAGTCATTCACCTTTCCAGAGTCTTTTGAATGCATTCTTACGCGTCCATCTTCGTGGGATCGATCCCTACTTCCCTGTACTAATTCATAGTATAGCGGGTTGAGGGTTTTTGAATGCGGAATTAGTGTGTCCGATGAACGAGACTTCCAGAATCCTCTGAGTTCCTAGACCTTGTGATCTAGCGGATTCTCTAGATCTGAGAGCTTGACCTAGCACAAAAGCACACACTGTTTCCTTTACGCAAGGTTTCAGCTACCGACTTTGTTTTCTTTGGTGGTGGTGGGGCTGGTTCATCATCCTTCCAGACCTTCTGTCCTGCTGGCCTCGGGATATCCCTCTTCATTGGTACACTGGTGCTGGTTGTGGCGGTGTCCTTTCTCTTCTTGGTCGGGGTGGTTGCTCGGGTGCTGGATGTTGGCTTTACTGGGAAAGCTCTTGGGGCTGGTTGATTTGGCTCCGCAGGCTCCTTGGTCATCACGCGCTGTTCAACAGGGTGAACATCTTCAACATCACATCGACAGCCTGAGTCATCTTTTCTGTTTGCACATCCATCATTCCCCTCTGCGACAACATCATTTCCTCCATCCTTGTTTTCCACCCATCATCGGCCACCCTCGCTGTCATCTCATCCACCTCTCTCTCGGTCTTCACTGTCACCCCCTCCTGTTTCCCGGCCTCATAGAATTGGACTTCGTCATTCTTAATTATGGTGAGGCCCTTGTTGAAGAAAAAGGGGAGATCAAAACTCCCTAGGGCATCGCACAGGGGCAGGTGGGTGATTGAATCGGCTATCTTCATGACCACATTCCTCTTTAAGAAGGCTCCTAGGATGTTGCAAGTGTAGAGATGGCGATCCGAATGAGTCCTTATCAGGTGGCATGCTAGAGCTAGCCAATAACCAAGGTGCACTTTCACACCCTTCAGCATGTACCACATAAAATATAGCTCTAGAGTGGTGAGAGTCGCGCCCACTTGACCTAGCAGATTGTACCCGATGTATACTTATGTGAAGCGGAGGACCTGGTCAATGATGTGTACTCCTTTGGAGGCACTCGTGTTGAATTTACCCCCCCTTCTTGTGGGCAATCATCTTCCAGGCTTCCTCATCTACGAAGCCCTCTGTTTGAAATAGGAGACGAACTTCTCCTCCGCACCTAAATCTCTCAGGTCCGGCAGACACAGACTTTTCCCTACTTCGCCACTTTCCCATTCGACACTCGTCCTTCGCACGCCAAGCTCTGTTTAGGGTCCTCAAAGTGGACCATCGCTTCTAATAGCCTTTTAGTCACCAGGACCTCCATCTTCTCATACACACTTTCTTCTTCTTGAGGATTCTTTGTCTCCTTCTCAGGTTCCATTTGCTTTTCGTCCTCTTCAACCGGCGAGGCGAACGGTACTCGGACCGTCATTGGGGTGGGCCCGTTGATCACCACGGCCTAGGAGGCCTGGTGAGGCTTCTTCTTGCGGGGTTTGGCTTCTTGCTTCCCCTTACGTTTCCTTTCTGCCTCGTACCTCTTCTCCAAAAGAGGCCTCGTTTCCTTTCTGCCTTGATCACCACGGCCTAGGAGGCCTGGTGAGGCCTGGTGAGACATCCTCTGTAGCGGCCGGCAATTCATGGGTCTGAGGAATATTCCCCCCTCTTTCCTCAGGATCGCTCGGTCTCAGTTCCCCGGTCTGGTTTGCCAATGCTGCGTCTTCTATCTTCCTGGCCCGATGAGAATGCCTCCTAGACGTTCTCTCATCCGCCGGGTTTCCCTTGTCTTCTGACGTAACATCATCTATCAAAACGATCTCGGCCTCAATTTCTTTCTCAGCTTCCTCCTCGTTAACCTTCTCAGACTCTGCATCGCTCTCAACTGGTTTCTCGTCCCCGACTATCCTACCCTCTTCTTAATCCTTTGTCGCTCACTGCCTCACTACCCTCTACCGTCTCATCTCCCTCTACCTCACTACCCTCATCACCTTCATCACCCACCTCAGTCAAATTTTCTTCTTCCTCATCCCATGCCCCAGTACTTTGGTCATCCCCTCCAGCCTTACCATCTTCCTCCTCGTCTTCGATGTTCTCTTCTTCTTCTTCTACGGGGGGTTCGGTAGGGGATTGGGCTTCGGTGTGGGAGGTTGGTATAGTGGGGGTTATTTCTTAGGCTAGGGTTTCAGGTGGAATTTGGGGGTTTTCTCTGTATGCGGATAGGGCTTGAGATGTTGGCGTTTCTACCAAGGTTTGTGGTTGGGCAGGGACTACGGCGGGGGCGGGTATTGTGGTCGGAGCAGTCGCGGGCACAACAATCTCCGGTGATGGCACTGCTGGCGGTTTTTGGATAGTAGGGTTTGAAGAGGACGCCTTCTTTGATGTCTCTCCGGCCGTTCCTTACGGTGGCTGTGCATTTTTCCATCGGGATTGGAGGGCCGCGCATTGTTTCTCCATCTCATGAGCGGTGGTGGTGGTTGTTCATGGTGTGGTTGTCGGAATTGTAGAGAGAATTGGTGAGTTAGGGGAAAATAATTTTGGAGTTATGGGAGAAATAATTTGGGGGAGGGACGTTAAGGAGTTGGGGGGAAATTTTTTAGGTAAAAAAAGGAAAATGAAGGAAAAAATGAAAATAAGGGAAAAATAAATAAGAAAGGAAATAAAATAAAATAAAATAAAAAAGGGTGAAGTCGAACGGTTGCGTCATGACGCAAGCGACCGCACACTTCCCCGAATTTGAAATTCAAATTTTGAATTTTGAAATCTCCCCCTCTTTTCGTCTGTTTTTCCCCCCCTTTTCATGACATATAATCCCTAAATATTTTCTCTCCATTCTCCCTGCTCATATACCTTCAACACTTAGAAAAAATTTAACTAAAGATGAGACACCGAACAACCTGGTCAAGGGGATGTGAATCCAAAAAAAAAATATCTCCCATTTTCAAATTGCTTTCCCAGGTATGTTCGGTGTTTCAAAAATATTTTTGGGTAAATAATTTTTTCCTTTGTTTAGATTATCCTTTTTTTAGACCAAAAAAACATATTCACATTATTTACAAAATTTGTTTAAATATTCTTAGGAATATCCTGGCTCAGTCCACAGATTTTTAAAACTTCATTCCTATCTACCTGACCCAAGAATTCCCAAAGAATACCTAAACAATCTGACCAGTTAGGCGGTAGCGGAAAGCATGCGTAGTGGAATCTCTTCCACCACACACAACTCTGAACTATCCCTAAATACATTGACTCTGTGGTCATTAACAAGAAAAAGGATAGAGTTAGAAGCACTTCCCTGAATTTCCACAGCTCCATTTGTTCTAAGGCCAATGATTGTGTAGGGCCCTATCCACTTGGACTTTAGCTTTCCAGGCATCAGTTTCAACCGTGATTGGAACAGGAGCACTTTCTGACCAACCTGCAACTCCTTGACCCGAAGGTTTTTGTAGTGCCATAACTTGGTTTTCTTTTTGTACCACATCGCAGCGTCGTATGACTCAAGCCTCAATTCCTCCGACCCTTGCAGTTGGAGTTTTCTCTCCTCCTCACAGGCCTGGGGCTTCAGATTCATCTCCTTAACCGCCCAGTAAGCTCTATGTTCAACGCCCACAGGGAGATGGCACATCTTGCCAAAAAAGAGCATGTAAGGCGACATTCCAATGGGGGTCTTGAACACAGTACGATAGGCCCAGAGAGCACCATCCAACCGTTTGCTCCGGTTTTTCCTCGACGGGTTAACTGTTTTCTCCAAAATTCCTTTTATCTCCCGGTTGGAGATCTCTGCCTGCCCGTTACTCTGTGGATGATTTGGAGTGGACAACCTGTGATGTACTCCGTATTTCTTCATCAGGGCCTCCATGGTGCGGTTGCAGAAGTGCGTTCCTTGATCTGAAATCACCACCCTGGTCACTCCGTAGCGGCTGAAAATATTGGCCTTTAGGAACTTCGTGACTTCCTTTGCTTCACATGTGGCAGTCACCTTAGCCTCTATCCATTTTGAAACGTAATCAACTGCCACCAGTATATAAGAATTTCCGTAGGAAGACGGGAATGGACCCATGAAGTCCATCCCCCAGACATCAAATACTTCACAGACGATCACTGGGACCTGGGGCATTTCATCGCGAACGGAGATTCCCCCAGTCTATTGGCAGCGACCACAACTCTGGCAATACTCATACGCATCTCTATTCAGTGTGGGCCAGTAAAACCCACTGTCCAGAACTTTCCTAGCAGTTTTTCTTGGGCCAAAATGCCCACCGCATGCCAATGCATGACAATGGTCCAGTACGTCTCTCTGTTCCCATTCCAGAATACATCTTCTACTCACCTGGTCTGAACCCATTCTCCAAAGGTAAGGATCGTCCCAAAAATAGTACTTGGCTTCACCTCTAGTTTTCATCCTCTGGGCCCGGGAAACTTCTGGTTCACTCGGGAGCTCTCCCGTGACAAAGAAATTTGTCAGGTCTGCGAACCAAGGTTCTGCATTCAGCTTAAACTTCCCTTTTCTGAATCTCCTGGACCAGTTATCGCTAGCACTTCCATCCATCTAATCGGTCTAGAAGAATTTTCCACATAATAAAGATGCTCTTCTGGGAACGTATCTGATATAGCCTCCTTGGTATCTCCTTGAAAAATTCTGCTTAGATGATCGGCCACCTTATTCTCGGTCCCCTTCTTATCCCTCACTTCCCAGTCAAATTCTTGTAGTAACAACACCCATCGGATTAGTCTTGGCTTAGACTCCTTTTTCGCCAATAGGTACTTAATAGTTGCGTGATCAGTGAACACTATCACCCTCGACCCAAGTAGATATGGTTGTAACTTCTCGAAGGAATACACAATAGCTAGCATTTGTTTCTCCATTGTGTCGTAATTCTTCTTGGCCTGGTTAAGAGTCTTCGAGGCGTAGAAGATTGCATAGCTCTTCCCATCAATTCTTTGACCTAGCACTGCTCCAACGGCGTAGTCACTGGCATCACACATCACCTCGAAGGGGTGATTCCAGTCTGGAGCTCTGATTATCGGGGCTGATACAAGTTTATCATTCAGGAGTTGGAAGGCCCTTGACATGCCTTGTCAAAGACAAAATCGACATCATTCTGCAGGAGGCGGGTAAGCAGTTGCGCGATCTTCGCAAAATCCTTTATGAACCTTCGGTAAAAACCCGCATAACCTAAAAATCCTCTCACTTCCTTCTGACTTGTGGCATAAGGTAGCTTCGAAATTACATCCACCTTTGCATTGTCGACTTGGATTCCTCTCTCAGATACAACATGGCCCAGGACGATTTCCTCTAGGACCATAAAATGACACTTCTCGAAGTTGAGGATGAGGTTCTTCTCTTGACACCTTCTCAGAACAACATCCAAATGACCTAAACACGACTCAAAAGAATCTCCGTAGATAATTAAGTTTTCCATGAAGATTTCTTTACACTCTTCTAACAGGTTGGAGAAAATGCTCATCATACACCTTGGGAAAATTCCAAGTGCATTGCATAGACCGAAGGGCATCCTCCTATAAGCATATGTGTCAAAAGGGCAAGTGAATGTTGTCTTCTCTTGATCTTCTGGGTCGACATAAATATGGAAGAAGCCACTGTAACCGTCAAGAAAACAAAAGTATTATTTCTCGGCTAACCTTTCTAGCATCTGGTCGATGAAAGGCAGGGGAAATGGTCTTTTCGAGTGGCTGTATATAACTTCCGGTAGTCGATACACATTCTCCACCCCGTGACTAATCGCGTGGGTGCGAGCACATTCTTTTCATTCTACACCACCTGTATACCCGACTTCTTCGGCACCATGTGAACTGGACTAACCCACTCACTATCTGGAATCGAGTAGATGATTCTCAAAGACAGTAACTTCAGCACCTCTTTCAAGACCTCTTCTCTCATGTTCGGGCTCAGTTTCCTCTGTGAATCCCAGTAGGCCTTTGCGCCTTCTTCCAAGTGAATATGATGCATGCAGAGATCGGGACTGATTCCCACCAGGTCCGATAGAGTCCACCCTATGACTTTCTTATTCTTTCTGAGCACTTCCAGTAATTTACCCTCCTGCTCCTGGGCCAGGTTGCTGTTGACGATCACATGGAACGTCTCATTCACTTATAGGTAAGCATACTTCAGGCCTGGTGGAAGTGTCTTCAACTCCTTCTTCGGTGAACTAGTCTCCTGGGGCTGGGGGTTTTTGTCCATTTCACTTGTGGTTGACTCCTCTAGGTCTGGTAATTTTTCCACGTTGACCAGATGGGTTGATTCCCTTGACCTGGCAGACGTCGGACACTTACATAATTCCACAATCGTCTCTGCTAGCTCTTCATCTGTCAACTCCAATGTGTTCATTGCTTCGCACCATCCTGCTACCTCCTTATCCATGGAATGACTCAGTTCTGAATTATCAATTTGTTCCTGCATTAATTCATTCTCAAGATATTCTTGGACCAAGGGGTTAATGATATCTACAGCATGAAGATTCTCCACATCTAAAGGGTTTTTCATAGCCTCATCAATGTTAAATGTGAATTTCTCCCCATGATAATCCAGACAAATTGTTCCATCAAAAACATCTATTATAGTCTTAGTGGTGCGTATGAATGGTCTACCTAAAAGCACTCCGCTAGACTCAGGAGCAGAAACTGTAAAGCGGAAGCGTACCTTGATCCATCTAGGATTGAATGGCGAAATTGCTTTGCAACGACGATCTTCCAAACGATCAGAGAAGTTCTTCGCAATAGTGTGCCGAGAGAATACAGAGATATTGAACGTTCTTCTGACCATAACCCTAACTTATATTTATACATAATATAAGTCCTTTTATTTTCTATTCGGTCCCTCATCAAATAGAAAATCTCATATGGTGTCTACACTTATTTCCATAACAAAATAAATACATTTTAGCCCACCCAAACTTTAATCTTTATTGGATCACTTTAATTGGGTCATACACATTATATTAGTCATGTGAAAGCCCAAATTTCTAACATTACAGGCTCCTCAATGAAACATCCAGATTTTGCGAACTCCACAAGTTCTTTGAAGATATGAAGGTCACGTTAAAGAGGGAGTTAGGTCCAATCAGTGAAGCAGCGCTCAAGTTTCCCGTGCACACATTGGAAGACTTAATGCAACTAGTTATGTGTAAGCTTGCTATTCAAAAAGCTAAAGAACTTCCAACTTTAAATTCCAGCTCACTTTTAAATCTTAGTGGGTATGTGCACAACATATCTTTAGCATATCTCCACGTTGAAAACTAAAACTTCATTAATAAGAAATCTCCGTTGATCGACACAAGAATAGAGCAGATTTCAAATCAGATTCTAGAGAGAAGCTCGTCCAGAAAAGAGTGGGGGAAAATGTGTAGGCAAGAAATCAGGAGGATTATATGTGATTGATATGTAAATTAGGTTTACCTTATTTGTATGATTTGTAGCCTATATAAGTTGTATGATCTCTGTACATTCAAAACATTAATAAGAATGATCTTCATACCCAATCTCGACCTTTCCGGCCTAAACCGAACCAGAAGTTACCCAACCTACAACAACGAAACCATGTCAGATACAGACGACATAAAAAACAATCCAGAACCGGAACAACCGGTGAAATTGAAGAATAACAAGAATGTCACCGTGGCATTCAAGCTTAATGGAAAAAACTACCCGTTGTGGTCTCGACTTATGAAAGTCAAGATCGGAGGCCGATGTGCCTATACACATATCCGAAACGAACCCCCCAGAACCCGGGAGCAAGGGTTATGACGACTGGGAAGAAGACGACTTGGTGGTGTTTTCGTGGATCGTCGATAACATCGAAAGTGAAATAATTGCCGACTTCGCGCACCACTTGACAGCCAAAGCGCTATTGGATAGCCTCGCCATCACATTCGAGTACAAAGCAGATAAGTATCTAATTTATGATTTGGAGGAGAAAGCAATTACAATCAGACAGGGAGATCTGGATTTAGAAACATATTACCGAAGAATCAACAGGTTGTGGATCAACATCGACCGGTGCCAGAAACATCCCATCACTTGCTGCCATAAGGGCGTGAACCAGTACAGAATTTATTCGAACGAGAAGAGGTTATTCAAATTTCTGACCAGACTGAACCGGGAGTACGATTCAATCAAACGAGAGATCCTCAACGAAGATCCTTATCCATCAGTCGAAGCAGCTTACGGATGGGTGTAGACGGAGGCGGCTCGACGGAACATCATGCCACCGGCGTCGTCTCCTCCCACCGAAGCCATCGGCAGTTACGCCGGAGATACATCATCTGGGGGAATTGGGAGCGGATTCGCTGCCCAGAGCCAACACCGTCCGCGACACGGACCACCACCGCGCCCCCAGCTACCGGCCGACCAGGGAACCGACAAGATACGTCAAAACTCTGGTGCTCGCATTGTGGTAAGCAAAAGCACACGTATGAGATGTGCTTCAAGAGGTTGGGGTACCCGGAGTGGTGGGAAGAGAGGCAGAAGGCGAGAGCACCCCAATCTCAGGCCAAATTAGCCGTCGGAGTGAACGAGGAAGGAATACCGAAGTGAATTGGCGTCGGCAATCATGGGGGAAATGGTGGACAGGGACCAAAGGTGAACCCAGGAGTTCAACCCAGTGGCGGCAACGTGCGGGGAGCCGACAATTTCGTCGGACGAACGGAAACGACGGGAGGATCAGACGAAAGGGGTGGCGGCGTGGATGGAGGTAAAGGGTTTGGTTTTATACCAAACCCTAATTATTTTCCTAAATTAAGTTTGCCACCACATAAGTTTCATTTATTACAGAACAGACACAAATTTAATATTGAACCTCATGATCCTGACAAATTAGAAAACGACCCCAGTTGCACTTTAAAATCCCACATGAGCCACTATAGTCATGAAAATTGTAAATCAGCCCCAATCCTATGTGATTACTTTTCTAAAAATCCGTTCGCACCACTAGCAAAGGTTTTCGTTGCATTTCATGTCGATAATATGATTGATACACATACGAAGGGGTGGATTTTTTTACTGTGGGGCAACCGATACTATGACCCCAGAGAAAAATGATTTGGTTGACCTAAGTTGTGATGTTGATAAATCCTATATTAGAACGGCCAATGGGGAATTGATTACCGTTGTCGGATCCGGAACTATTGAGATATCCCCTACTCTTCGTCTCAAGAATTGCTTATATGTTACTACTTTATCTCAGAGACTAATGTCTATCAGTTATGTTACGAAGGAGTTGAACTGCACTCTCCTAATGCACCTCGATTTTTGTATCTTGCAGGATATTCAGACGAGGAGGATTTTTGGGCGTGGCACTGAGAAACAAGGACTCTACTACGTTGACGAGATAGCTCAACATGGTAGTGCGATGCTGGCTCACGGGTCCATGAAACAAGAAACTTGGCTTTGGCACCGAAGACTAGGGCACCCCTCCCCGGGTTATTTTAAACTACTTTTTTCGAAACTCTCTATCTCTATTGATTTTTCTTGTGCAACTTGTGTTTTGGCTAAGAGCCACATATAATCTTTTAGACCTACGAATACTCGAATGAATTCCATGTTTTCCTTAGTGCATTCTGATGTGTGGGGTCCAGCCCTAATTGTGGGTGGAAATGGTTTTAAATATTTTGTGGTATTTGTTGATGATTGCACTAGAATGACGTGGGTCTATTTTCTGAAACACAAGTCTGAAGTATTTGATAGATTTACATCATTTTTAAGCTTATCCAAACACAGTTCCACACTACTATTAAAACCCTTATATCTGATAATGGGAGGAAATTTGTGAATGGTGCCATGACCCAATTTCTGCACAGAAAAAGGTATCATCCACCAGACTTCTTTTCCCTATACACCCAAACAGAATGGGGTAGCCGAAAGAAAGAACAGAACGATCCTTGAAATGACCCGAGCCTTGATGATCGATTCCAAAGTCCCGAATTTTTTCTGGCCCGAAGCAGTTGCTACTTCTATTTACCTCATGAACCGACTCCCTACAAAAATCCTTCGGATGAAAACACCCCTCGATACCTTGTCCAAAATTGCCAAAATCCCAGATCACCTAAACCTCACACCCAAGATCTTCGGTTGTACTATTTACGTCCATATCCTAAAACATGAAAGAACCAAACTGTCCCCATGTGCAACCAAATGTGTCTTCGTGAGTTATGGGATAAACCAGAAAGGATACCGATGTTTTTATCCTCACACCGAAAAGATCATCACTACTATGGATTGTAATTTCTTGGAAACCGAGTTCTTTTACCAAACCCACCTTGGTAGCCAGGGGGAGAGTGATCCAGGTGGTAGTGACTACTTAAGTTGGGTTGTGCCATTGTCAAGCTCTTCGATTGAGGATCCAACAGAACCAGCTGTCACTACTGCCGAGCAAGTCTCACCACAAGTGCCATCTCAACCACCAACTCAAGCTCCTCCTCCGACGATATCCAAGGTAATACCTGACTCAGAACAGTCTTCTGTACATATTTCCACTGACCCAGTTGAAACAGAACCTCAAGGGGAGGAAAATGGAATCGATGGAGACACTGGACGGTACATACTTCCCCAACGGAGTACAAGGGGGATACCGCCGAAAAGATATTCTCCCGAGAAGATAGGGAAGAAAAGCCGATATGGAGTGGCGAACTTTGTGCAAGGAGATCTGTCTAAAATGGCAAGGGCTTTTGCGGCTGCATTGTATTAAGAGGAAGAAATCCCTAGAACGGCCGAAGAAGCAATGGAACATAAACACTGGAGAGAAGCAATGTTAACCGAAATGAAGGCTTTGATGAAGAACAACACGTGGGTAATGGTCAAATTACTTGAAAGGGTAAGAACTGTTGGGTGCAGATGGGTATTTACAATCAAGAGAAGGCTGGATGGAACGATAGAAAGGTACAAAGCTCGGCTCATGGCAAAGGGATATACTCAGACGTATGGCGTAGATTATGCTGAAACATTCTCTCCAGTAGCCAAGATCAACACTGTGAGAGTGTTGTTTTCCATTGCCGCTAACAAGGACTGGCCACTTCATCAGTTCGATGTAACTAATGCGTTTCTCCATGGAGAATTGCCGAAGCCTGTCTTTATGGAACCCCCTCCTGGGATTACTCAAGAATTCCAGAATGGTGAAGTCTGTCAATTGAAGAAGACACTTTATGGATTGAAACAGTCTCCACGGGCATGGTTTGGAAGGTTCACAGAAGTAATGAAGAAATATGGGTACAAGCAAAGCAATTCGGATCACACTCTATTCCGCAAAAAGAAAGAGGGTAAGGTCACGTGTCTGATTATATATGTAGATGACATGATCATTACAGAGGATGATGAAGAGGAAATTGGTGAGTTGAGAAAGAACTTGTTCAAAGAATTTGAGATGAAGGAATTGGGATTGCTCAAGTACTTCCTGGGAATAGAAGTACTACGATCGAAAAAATGGATCTCCATAAACCAAAGGAAGTACATATTAGACTTATTGGCCGAAATTGGGATGATAGATTGTAAGCCAGCAAATACCCCCATAATTCAGAATCATGGGCTACAGTTGAAGGAAGGAGCAAGACAGACAGATAGGGGGAGATATCAGAGGTTAGTCGGAAAATTGATCTATCTATCTCACACAAGGCCGGATATAGCCTATGCAGTAGGAGTAGTAAGTCAATTCATGCATGCACCTCAAGAAGAGCATTGGGAGGCAGTGCTTCGAATAGTTCAATACTTGAAGGGGACAGCTGAGCATGGATTATGTTTGAGAAACATGGTCACATGGAGGTTCATGGTTTCACGGATGCTGATTGGGCCAGAAATCCAAATGACAGAAAGTCAACTGCAGGTTATTTTACCTTTGTAGGAGGAAATCTTGTGACATGGAGAAGTAAGAAGTAGAAAGTAGTGGCAATGTCCAGTGTAGAGGCAGAATTCCGAGGAATCAAAAGCGGGTTGACAGAGATATTGTGGCTAAGAAGGCTTATGACAGAATTGGACCTGCGCCCTATTTAGCCGTGTAGGCTATTTTGTGATAACAAGGCAGCGATCAGTATATCTGAAAACCCGGTTCAACATGATCGAACCAAACATGTGGAAGTAGATAGGCACTTCATGAAGGAGAACATTGAAGCTAAGGTGGTGGAAATGCCCTATGTCAAATCTGAAGATCAGTTGGCGGACATTCTGACAAAAGCCGTGAACTCAAAGTCATTCCGAGACGTATTAGGCAAGTGGGGTATTGGAAATCCCGTTACTTAACTTGAGGGGGAGTGTAGGTAAGAAATCAGGAGGATTATATGTAATTGGTATGCAAGAATATTTACCAAAGATAGAATGTCATTAATGTAAATTAGGTTTACCTTATTTGTATGATTTGTAGTCTATATAAGTTGTATGATCTTTGTACATTCAAAACATCAATAAGAATGGTCTACATACCCTATCTTTACAAAATGCATGGGAGTCGGGGGTTTTGAGGCCGAGACTCTAGAGGTTAGACAGCGTGTGATTCACGTGTGTGTTTGTGCGCGTTTCTCTAGTGCACATGCCGTGCAGTGATTTTGAGTTTGAAGGTGCAATCAACTTTAGTTGAGCTTTCGGCTCAGAATCATTCGGGACTTTATGTATTTAAAGCAACGGTTCAATGCCTCTTGATTTTAGTCTCTTTTCCCCCAACTTTATTACTCCATAAATTATTTTTCATCTTTTAAAGACAACAAAATTTGTGCAGTGTTTCATGAGCTAAAATTTATTAACAAAGTTTAAATCATAGTATGATCATTTCTAAAACTATTAAATGTAAATATTTGACATAGTTGGAGGTGCAATTAGTTCGAGAGACAAATTCTTGATTCGGCCAGTGAAAATAAATATTTTAAAATGTCAATCACAAATTTGAATGTGTCGAACTTGAAATAAATGAATAAGGTAAAACAAACAATGCTAAAATATGAACAATATATTTATGTAGATGACTATAAATTTGATACTATGAAATAATACAAATTCAAACTTCATAATTTTTCTAGCTATTTTTAAAAGTTGTAGGATGAACCAATATTAGATGATCGATGATGAGTTATGCACGGCTACCTACTTCGTTTTGGGCATATGCCTTGCTATCGGCAAACCATATATTAGACAATTTACCGTCAAAATCCGTACCTACTACTCCTTATGAGTTGTGGACGGGGCGCATGCCCAATCTAGCACATCTCAAGATTTGGGGTTGCCCGGCTCATGTATTGGAAAAAGATCCAACTAAACTAGGATCTAGGACGAAGGTATGTATGTTTATATGGTACCCCAAAGGGACGAAAGGTTATGAATTCTTTAGTCTCCGAGATAAGAAAGTTATTGTGAGCACTCACGCCACATTCTTAGAGGAAGACTATGTAATGAATCATAAACCCAGCAGTTAAGTGGCTCTTGAAGATCTAACTTCTGTCACAAGTTCCATTAACCAAGAACAAGTATGTCACGACCGCCCTTACTAAGGATAGTAAAGATGGGGAAATCGTGACTAGGGAAGGGACTAAGGAGCGGGGAAGAAGAAAGGGAAAACAATGAAAGACAACATCTTAAACAAGGCTTCAAAAGAAAAATTTTAATCGGTTAAACAATTAAGCAACGGGTTAATATCTCAAGGTAATTAATGTCATAAAGTAGTGTATAGGAAAACGAAAGACTTTATCATGAACGATTCGAAACAAGACAACAGAATGAAGGTAACTAGAGAGTCATAGGGAGACGCCTATGTATGAAGACACGACGCATTCGGAATTTCTTAAGGCTCGACTCAACAACCGCCGCAACATCACCGCTCAACCTGCACATGAAGAAAACATATGCAGGGCTAAGTACTTGACATACTCAGTGGACACACGCCAAAATATTTGATAAATGTTATGTCATCCATACCATAGTGAACTCGAGTTTTAACATTTTAGAAAAGAATATCATCGAGTATCACAAAACATTTTCATAGACTGGCCAGTCAAAACAATCTCCCCACTTTCTCATAATCAAACAATCACATCCTCTTACCATAGTGCGACGAAAGTGTGGCCACACTATTCGCCCACGAGACTGGTCGACTAGCAAGGACGGCTCCCGATCCCACATGTGTACACAGCCTGATAGGGTTTGCGGCCCTACTCAGACCCGAATTCGTTTCACACATAGCCCTATAATCTAACAGAGCAAGCTCAAACGAACTAGGCATCAGGCAACAATCTCAACATCAAAACAATCACAGCCCTATAGCCTAACGGAGCAAGCTCAAACGAACTAGGCATCAGGCAACAATCTCAACATCAAAACAATCATGGCATGACATAACACTTTAATCCACCCTTATATCTCCAATATTATAATTTTGAAACGTAAAAGAGTTTTAGTAAAGAAAGCCCACCTCGATTGCTTACAAACACGGTTCACAACTTTATTGAAATCCTTGCTCTTCATACCCACGTACGCACAACAACCCTTATCCACATCATAACCACATAATACAACACAATCAATTTTCTATCAATACATTACTCATGCATGCCCTATCGTTCCTTTCATCGTTTTCTCATATTGCCCATCCCAACGTTTACCATCATAAACGATAAGAAACCCTTAGGGTTTACATCAACGTGCAACACATAATCACATCATAGGATAAGTTCTTACTCACACATGTATCTTGTGTATCATTCAAAACTTGCCAACAAGACTATTTCAATCAAAACATGAATCTGGCAGAACAGCGTAGTCGTTTTGTAAAAATCATTAAAAATCCATCCGATATCATTTGAAGCTAAAATATGGTCATCACACGGTAAACACATCAAGGTTCGTCCTGTTAAAAATCCACACCAAAATCACATCTTTAGGTAGGTCAAAAACAAAAACAAAACTCACTGGACGAGAATACAAATTCTGACAGGACTGCGCAGTTCAATTGAAAAATTCGTTAAAAGTTTATCTTTCGTCAAATGAGGCTGAAATTTTGACACAACACAGAAGACACTTAAAATTTCACTCAGTTACAAATTCGTACCAAAATAAGATCTTTTGGTCGGCCAAACACTCATCGGAACATACTGTCCGAACACCACAGTTTTCATGCTCAACATTTACAAACTAGGGTTTGTCTATCATTCATCCACACATACATATTCATGCTTTCAACACATATTCCCGCTTCAAAAACGACATCACAACCATGTTCTCCTATTTACACATAGCATTCACCAATGAATCATCCACAAACTCACACACACACATACATACACGCACATATACATACTTTCTCATGCAAACATCCTTCCCAACCGATTAATTTTTAGATCTACGATTTCTACACTCACTATATGCATGAGGGGATCAAGAAACATGGATTCAATGGTAAGAAGGAGAAAGATGAATCAAAGTATACCTTTCTCTTGAAAAACAATCGGTAGGAATGATGAATGATGCGATTCTTCGATGAATCTAGAATTTCCAACTCCACAATGATGCAAGAACAAGGAATTGGTGAAGGATTGGTGGAGAAGGAGAGGAAGAGAGAGACGTTTGGTATGGAGAGAAGAGGGAGGCGAAAATATGAGGGCCAGGGTTAGGGTTCTTTTAATTTATAGTCTAGGATAAATCCCACAATTAAATAAAGCAATTAAAATTGTGGAAGAATAAAATAGAGGTCAATGAATAAATCCCACCATTAAAAGGAAAATAGGCGTGTAGCATGTGGGGGAGTAATTTTCAAAAATTGCTATTTAATTAGCATAGATATTTATTTGGTATTTACTTGGAGAGAAAGATACTCACAAAATAGGTAAAAAGATATTGAGTATCTCATAAATAAGGTAATAAAATAATTCAAGCATCTCCAAGTGGAGAAATAAAAAGGGGCGTGTATAATGGGAGAAATCAAGGAAAATACTTAAATCCTCAAATCAAATAGGAGTAGGGTTTAAATTTGGTAATTTCTTGTAGGAAAAGATTCTCACAAAATAGGTAACAAATAAATTAATCCCACAAGTAATTGAAAGGCATATGAGAGAAAATTATGAGGTTTTAGGGAAAGAAAGAATCAAATCCTAGTTAACATAGGATATGGAGAGATTTGGCAAGATATGGTAAGATTTATTTGGATTTTAATTCAAGGAAGCAGACAAACAAGATACCAATTAAATCCACAAAATAATTCATTCTCCTAATTACTAGGAGAAGTCGAAAATCTCAAGGGATGGCCAAGGGGGCGAAAATCATGTAGAATAGTATAGGGATAATTTGGTTTGGATTTAATTTGGATAAATATCCCAAAGCAATTAATTAAATCCAAGAAAGAAAGTATTATTTTCAATAAATAGGAGGGCCGAAAATTTCAAATTAAATGGCTAGAATGATTATGCATTATCCCATTTAATTTAATTCACACATTGGAAGCTTAATCACATTAACTCACATAACTCACAACAAATAATTTCACATAATTAACTCAAACACATATAGACTCAATTTCCACAAAAGAAATTGTCATTCAACATCCATATTAATTAAAAAAAATAAGCCATCAAATAAAAATAAAAATAATAAAAAGTCACAATTTTCCGGGGTGCTACATCCTTCCCCTCTTAACAGAAATTTCATCCCGAAATTTGGTCGTCTCACAAAAACAACTCGGGGTACTTTTCTTTCATCCTATCTTCTAACTCCCACGTGGCTTCCTATGTTCGCATGCTTATGTCGTAGTACTTTCACACTTTCTCACACATAGTACACATTTACAACATCATGTCACTCATGGTCATGTTCCAACATAATAGTATCATCACATTAGCATATTCACACATAACTTCCATACACATGCATACTTTTGTCAATACACCCTTATCATATCATCATCAATTCCATATTCTTTCAATAACTTAAAACATACCTCACTTTCTTGTGGTTGAGCGTGATGCTTCGGATATTGAGCCTCCGTGACACTTTTAGTCTAGGGGTACAAATCTAGACTTAAACTGAAAGAAGACTCTCGGACCAGAGCGAAAGAACAAAGCTTTGATACCACTTTGTCATGACCGCCCATACTAAGGATAGTAAAGACGGGGAAATCGTGACTATGGAAGGGACTAAGGAGCAGGAAACAAGAAGGGGAAAACAATGAAAGACTCTTAAACAAAGCTTCAAAAGAAAAATTTTAATCGGTTAAATAATTAAGCAACGGGTTTATATCTCAAGGTAATTAATGTCATAAAGTTGTGTATAGGAAAACGAAAGACTTTATCATGAACGATTCGAAACAAGACAGCGGAATAAAGGTATCTAGAGAGTCATAGGGAGACGCCTATGTATGAAGACACGACGCATCCGGAATTTCTTAAGGCTCGACTCAACATCCGCCGCAACATCACCGCTCAACCTGCAAATGAAGAAAACATATGCAGGGCTGAGTACTTGACATACTCAGTGGACACACGCCAAAATATTTGATAAAAGTTATGTCATCCATACCATAGTGAACTCGTGTTTTAACATTTTAGAAAAGAATATCATCGAGTATCACAAAACATTTTCGTAGACTGGCCAGTCAAAACATTCTCTCCACTTTCTCAATAATCAAACAATCACATCCTCTTACCATAGTGCGACGAAAGTGTGGCCACACTATTCTCCCACGAGACCGGCCAACTAGCAAGGACGGCTCCCGATCCCACCTGTGTACACAGCCTGATAGGGCTTGCGGCCATACTCAGACCTGAATTCGTTTCACACATAGCCCTATAGCCTAACGGACCAAGCTCAGACGAACTAGGCATCAGGCAACAATCTCAACATCAAAACAATCACAGCCCTATAGTCTAACGGAGCAAGCTCAAACGAACTAGGTATTAGGGCAACAATCACAGCCATACATCAACGTGCCACACATAATCATATCATAGGATAAGTTTTTACTCACACATGTATTGGTGAGGCTTGGAAAGAGACGAAAATGCGATTAGAATGCGAATCAGGTTATATGGAATGATAACCGAACCGGTCGGATCAGTTAGCAAATTGTCGGATCAGGAAATATTCACTCGTACCGAGAGTGAGCAACTCTTTGATTGCCACGTGCCCTTCTTCGACGCTTTTCATAATAGAATGGTGGCCCAACTTGTCCTTTGCGTCTCAAGTATCAGCACATGTCCTCTTCTTAGAGTGTCGCGCACCGTTAGCTTTACGTGTCCTTCCTCTGGAATTCGGTGGGCCCCTCCTTGACTGCTTGATCACCCCTTTGATCAACTCCCCTGATTTATGGCCTTTTTTCGCCCTTTGTACTAACTTGATCAGTTTAGCCTTGATGCCTTGGTCAAGATGCATTCCTGCACTTTTAACACTTGTTTTTGCGCAATAACATATCAAGTGGCGTACTTTTTACCCTTAAACCAATGCATGAAATAGGCCTTATCAAACTGCTCACACTTAAAACACACTTGTCCTCGAGTGTAAAAGAAAAGAAAAAAAAAGATAAAGAAAATTTCAGGCATGGTTTACTCAACTTCCAACAATCTTACCCGAGGTCGAGGTCAATCCATTTGCCAGCAGCTTATGTTTTTCCCCCTTTCGCGTATACTTGATCAAGTCGTCAGTTTGTCAAGATTGCTCAGTTTTAAAACCAACTGTTGGATTCACTCAGTCACTAATTCCTCACCAAGGATGTTAGGACTGTTCACTCGATATTGCCACAAGTTTAATACTTCGAATCGGACTGCACAAGATAGTTCCTTAAGGTCTTTGTTTCGGGTGTAACGGGGCTTAAGGGGGTTAATGTATTAGGGTAAGGTCCTAGAGGTTCTAAGCTAACTGTAAAAGAAAAACACATGAGTCAAGGGACCAAAAACCTGATCATATATGTTGGATTGGACCTAACGATTTATTTTGCCATTGGGTATTTCACTTGGTCAAGAAACGATTTCCCGCCTCACTTACAAGCTTATTCCTAATTTCCAACTTACAGGGTCAGGTTACAACTTTTTCCTGCCCCTTTTTATTCTCAAACTTTTCTCAACTACCCCATTTTTTCTCGAGGATTTTTTTTTCTCGAGGATTTCTCTGACCCCTTTTTCTCACGTATGTGTAACGGAAAAGTATATGGAGGTAGGTCTTGGTTTTAGAAGAACGGGTATGAGTGTATATGGCTAAAAAAAGGGTTTACTATGGGGTTGCCTTAGTTGATGAGGTGGGTTTGTGGATCGAAAGAAATAAGGCTCAATGGGTTAAGTCCTACTGCCTTTAGTCCTTACTACTTGTGCAATTTTTCATCTCAATATTAAAAGTCAGCCTCTCGTAAAATTTCTTTTGTAAAAATAGTAGAAAGTGTTCTACTTTGGCTTTATAACTCACATATAGAGAGGCTTCACAATTGGTTTTAAAAGAACGTTTCCATCATACTTGCGTCATTCAAACTGATCAAGTGTTTGCAATCAAGTTTCTACATGTAAGCATGATGAATCCTTTCTCTAATTCTTCCTCAAAGTAATCAAGTCTTTCATTTATCCAATTTCAAGCATCCTGCCTATTTATTACTAACTGATATTTTGAATTTTTCAATATTTTGACATGTATGATTTCCGGGACTAACCCGTCCCCCCTCCCCACTGTATATGAACTCGTCCTCGAGGGACTTGATGCAGTGGAAAAAGGGTTAGGCACAGGCAACGGCAACAAATAAGGAAAACTTCTCACACTTAGACCAGACTCTGGGCTAAGTGTGAGATAGTGCCATTAATCAAAATATGCCAACAAACATAAAAAACAACAAAAAAACAAAACGCAGATTGGCAGGCAGACAAATATTACAAAAACGAAAAGGAACATGCATAACTTCTCACACTTAGACCCATCACAGGTCTAAGTGTGAGGTGGAGCAGAATATTAGTTATACATACCAAAAATAAAATGAAATTGTTTCAACTGAAATGAGTAGAGATCGGGGGGGTACTTCAACTATTTTTCCGGTCCCTCAGGGACCTGACTTCCTTGGTAACGCCTTCGGGCTCTTGGAAAGTGGGAGTGGGGGATCATCAGACATGGTCGTCTGTGCAGTTTCGGTAGGGGAGTGCTGCATGCTGCTGCTTGGAGGGGCCGCTGGGGAAGGTAAGACTGACTGAGTTCCCTGGGCAGTTGCTCCGGGGATCTCTGTAGGAGTGCTCAACTGGGTTTGAAACGTTTGCTGCTGGACGAACTTTACCATATTCATCATCAGCAGCAGAGCCTCAGCCATCCTTTTGGCATTGATTCCTAGCGGTTCCTTAAAGCTGTGAATTGCAGAATATAGGGACGCGATACCTGTTTGAATCTCCTGGATGTTGCTCTTTATAGCGGCCATTTTCTCTGCAATGTCACCGCTTATGGTCGTCAGTGCCTCCGTCACATTGGTCCCCATGGTCGCCGTCTTCTCTGTTATGGTGCTCCTTATGGCTCTCATTTCGTCCTTCAAGGCGCTCCCTAGTGCTGCCACGTCTGCCTTCCACTCTGGCGTTGCCGTTTCCGTTGGGACTCTCCCCTCTGTGTCCAAGTGTGCCTCAGCCCTCCTATCTCTGTTAGTTTCTGCTGTCGCTTCAAGGCTACCCTGCTCTGCAGCTTCTATACTTGCTTCGGCCCTGCTCCTTCTTCCAGTTCTGACGGTTGCCTCAGTCCTTTCATCCTCTACATCGTAACGGCATCGTCCTTCATGTACAAGAGTCCCTTGTTGAAAAAGAAAATCAAGTTGAATAGCTCTGGGGGATTGCACATTAGAAGGGTAGGGGCGGGCTTAGGTATTTTCGTGGTTATATTCCTCTGTAGATAGGCACTCAGCAGATGGCAGAGATAGAGATGGCGGGATGTATGGGTAGTCAGCGAATGGCAGGCTTGGGCCAGCCAGTACCCCAAGTGGACCTTCACCCCCTTGAACATGCACCAGCCGAAATAGAGTTCAGCTGTGGTGAGGGTGGCAGTTACCTGCCTGTAGGTGATGAAGGTTTGGGCAAAACGAAGGAGTCGGTCGGCGACATGGATTCCCTTGGAGACGCTGGGTTTGAAACGTCCACCATGTCCCTCAGTAAGCAAGTCCCAAGCCGCTTGCGGGGTGAATCCCGGCATGTCCCCGGGAGGCCCAATCTGTCTTTTGTCCCAAAGGCCGTGGATATCCTCATCCATTGTGAATAGCCCCATCCTCATAGACCATTCTTGAATGCTCATTGATACCTCCTCGTTGAATAACCGGAAAGAGATAGACTCAGCAGATATGTTTGTCGTTTGTTCGAACGTGAAAGAAGTGAAAAACTCTTTCTCCAGGGCAACCGGTACCTTCGTTGTGCTGTGATTGAGCAACCAGTTGATCCCGATTGTGCGTATGTAGGATAGGAAATCATCCTCTAATTTATCTCCTGAAGAGATTCCGGGTGGTAGTGCTTTCCTGACTTAGTATGTTTCCCTTTTGCCCCGCGTTTCGCATAAATCTTTGTCTTCTGCAGGTCGGGAAAACGGGCCATTTCTTTCAAGAGTCTTTTTGTGACCAACACATCCGTCTTCTCGTAGGAAGCTTCTCCTGACCTGTCAACCTCTGCTTCTTCTCCAGCGTCTTCTCCAGCTACCTCTTCTCCTTCGGTGAACGGTACCCGAATAGGTTCCCTGATCTCCGCAGTAGGGGAGGCTGTCCATGGTTTTTTTTTGTAGGAGTTTTGGCCACCTGCTTTCCCTTTCGTCTGCGCTCAGAATGATAGCGCAAGTCCTGCGCCTCTTCTGATTCACTATTTTCCACCGGTGCGTATACCGGAATACTACGGCGGGTCGTTCTCCTTAGCGTTCTCCCGTCTTGTTCGGTTGAAGGAGAGTCCATTTGAAAGACGTTTGACGTAGTTGGTAGGTGATTTCCGTGGACTGAATGGTGATTTAAGAAAGGGTTTGACAAATAGGCGGGAGCAAACAAAGGAGTGCTGTAGGTAGTTGGGCAAAAGTAAGGTACGGATCATAAAGCGTCATTTTATACTGATATCACGGCTGTTGGGATCCCCGCGACTGTTCAAATCTCTGCGACTCTTTGCGTACAGGCGCATCTTTTCAGAACGCCAGCTGGCTTAGCTTCTCCTACACGCTTCTCTTTAGGACATCTTTTCACTATGACAGTTGGCGCTATCTGACACCCCTCCAATGGCTGCACACGCCCTTTTCTTTACTTCCGACTCTTAATTAAAACTTAATAAATAATAAATAATAAATAATAAAAAAATAAAAAATTATTTACACTAACTACAAGGCCTTGAACGAATCCTCCTAGGATGTCGCTTGATCAGATAAAGAAGTTGTTGTTTGATCAAGCAGACTACCCATGAGTACTCGATCACTCCCTTTACCTGCTTACTGGTGATAGTTAGGCATGAGTGTTGGAATATCTTCCACCATGCCCACCCTGGTTTTATCTCGATAAGGTTTCATCCCATGTTTGTTCATCAATAAGGGTGGCGAGTCATGATCGCCCCCTTGAGTCTGATTTCTTCATTTGATCCGACGGTGGTACGAAGGTCTACCCATTTTGATTTCCCCCTCTCGAGCATCAGCTTGGGTTGATACTGGAAAAGTAACTACCTCTGCCCCACCGTGAGCTCTCCGTTTCTCACAGTGGGGTCGAGTCTGCGCTGCTGATCACAGTGGGGCATCACTTCTTCTTTAGACGTGGTGGAATGCAAGCATGGACCTGGGCCGATCCCCATCAAGTCTGATATTTTTCCTTCAATTGCCTTTTGATTCAGCCCAGCTCCTCCAGCAATTTCCTCTTCTGTACTTGCAGGTTTGGGTGGTTTGGTTCTTTATGCCTTTGGGTGGACAGGTTCGTGAGGGTACCCGGTAATGCTAGTAATGACAGTAACTGTCCTGCAGGTGCAGGGATCTCCTTCAACATTCTCCCCACTGGGGTTTCTTGATCAAGTGGTTTTTCGACCCCCGCTGGTTTAGCTGTCCAGTTCGGCTCAACTGACTGTGGTGGCTTACAAAAATCCATGATTGCTTTTTCAATGGCTTCATCATTCATTCCTTCAGTTATCCTTTGATCGAACCATTCATCCACCTCCTTTTTAAGTTGTCCCTTTGGGCCAGTGGATGCCCCTTTGTTAAATCTTGGGAATTCCTCTTCCAAATTCTTCTGCACCCTAGGCTTGGCTGTATCCACCGACTGCATGCTCTCACCGTTTTGTGGCTTTCTTACATTTTCATTGATGTCGAATGTAAGTCATTCTCCATTAAAATCTAGATGCATCGTCCCATTGCTGACGTCGATGACTGTGCTGGCTGTAGATAGAAAGGGCCTTCCCAAAAAGACTCCAGGGAACTCCTCCGTTGTTGGGTCTGTCATCTTGATGATGAAGAAGTCGGCGGGGTACACAAATTTGTTTACCTTGACGATTTCATTTTCCAGAATTCCCTCTGGGTAGATAGAAGACCCATCTGCTAGCTGTATGATTAGATCAGTATGGACAAGCTTGGCGTCCCCCAGCTTTTCGTATATAGAATACGGCATAATATTTATAGAAGCTCCTAGGTCGCACAGTGAGTGCCCCACTTGAACGTTTCTGACAGAAATCGGGAGCCTGAACACCCCTGGGTCGGCCTTCTTTCATGGGAGATTATTCCTCTGGATTTCTTCGGGTACATTTTCTGTCTTAACCATCTTCTCCTCTTCAGCGATTTGTCCAAGGGTACTAGATTCTCCTCCCTTTGAGACTCGACCAAGGGACGTGAATTGCTTTTTTCTTGGGTCGAACCCTCTGTGGGTGCCGGAGAACTCGCAGATGAGCTCCGATAGACTTCCTCCGATCTCACATAGACTGCGTTGTCATTTTATCGCCCATTAGGCTGCTGCGCTGTAGCTGGAATCTTTCCTTCATTACCCCTCAGTTCACCCAGTGACATGGTGACTTAAGATAACTGCTTAGTCAGCATTTCTAGTGCAGCCCTCTGCTCTCTCTGGGCTTCTTGCATCTCGCGCACCGCATCATGGGGCTGATGTGAGATCATCATATCTCCAGGACTCTCACCTTGCTGCCTGTTGTATCGAGTATTATATTGTCCGCCTCCATGGTTTCGTTGATGATAACCGGAAAACTCATACTGCTCTTGCTGGTTGCCTCTCTGGTATGGCGGGGCATAATTTATCACTTGATTATTTGGTTGCCTCCCCTGGTTGCTTGACTGAGGGCCCTGATACTGGTACCCCCAATTTCTGTCTTGTTGACGACTTGACCAATTGGGTTAGCCTCCGCCTGACCAGTTACCTTGTTGTCCCCTGGGCCAACTCCGTTGAGTGTTACTTGACCAACCGTTTCCTTCGTTGTGTGGTCTCTCTTGAATGCGTGCAGGACAACTTGGCTGTCCTTCAGAAGGTTGTGTCTGCTGTGTAGATGACTGAGGTGGCTGGCCTTGGCTCTGGTCACTCCACCTAAAGTTAGGATGGTCCCTCCATGGAGCGTCTCTTTGTTTTCCCTGGATCAAGTTACCATTCGCGTTCCAGTGGCCGACGGCATTCACCTGAGCTTGTGGTTTGACTTCGGAAGGGAACTCGCAATAGTAGTAGTGGTGCTCCAATGGTGGGGATGGTTGCGGCACATACTGCGTTTCCTTTGGTGCAGGTGGTGGAGGTGGTCTGGCCTTTTCTACTGCCTCCAGCAGCTTCTTCTCCATCTGCTCAAATCGAGCCTCCAATTTTTCATCGTTACGTGCCACCGCCACGTGCACTGCCCCTCTTCTATACTGGCCTCGAGATGTCTCATACGACCGCTTAGCCTCGATCAGCCTCTCCAGTATATTTTTGGCTTGGCTAAAAGGGTCCTCGAGAAATCCCCTTGAGCTGCGAGGTTAAAGTCTTTTTTGCTGTCCACCGTAAGTCCGCTATAGAATATCAAGTAGATCTCCCGCTCCCCCAGCTTGTGGTTGGGGCATGCTTGAAGTAGCCCTTGGAATCTGTCCCAGTATTGACCGAGGGGCTCATCGTACTCCTGTCTGGCTTCGGTAATCTCCCGTTTGAGGGCACTCGTCTTTGATGCTGGAAAGAACTGATCGAGGAAAATCTTACGAAACTCCACCCATGTTCTGATTGAGCTCTATGGGAGCCTTGATAGCCATACTCCAGCGTCTTCTTTCAAGACGAAGGGGATCGCCTTCAGCCTATACTCCTCTGATGTAGATCTAGCCGGGACTGGCTGGATATCGCAATATCTGCAAAACTCTTCTAGGAATGCGTAGGGGCATTCCTTCGATAGGCCGTAAAAATGCGACAGAACTGCCAGCACTCCAGATTTGACTGTAATATCCCGCATTCCTGGGGTAACGGCTATGGCGTGCGTAGGCTCCTGCTCATCGTGAGCATGTAGGGAACCAATCCCCGAATCATTGTCTGTCCCTTCCATTTTCTTCTCTGCTTCTTCGATTAGTGGTGGTGGTGGTGGTGTGGAAATACCTTTTTCCTCACTGAATAAGTTGTCACCGATTGATGACGACGCGGCTGCTGCTAAGGAGGCTTTGTAACGGGTTGTTACAACTCTGGCCTCCTGGACTCTCCACGGAGCGTGTGAAATTCGGGGCACGATAGAATTAGTCCAAAGTCCTCCGCGACGGTACCTGTTCATAAACGGAAGGAAAAATAAATTTAAAAGAAACGAACAAAACTATTTACACCTATGCGCTAAACACATCTGTGAAACAACACCATTTTTCCCCGGCAACGACGCCATTTAGGTGAGGCTTGGAAAGAGGCAAAAACGCGATTAGAATGCGGATCAAGTTATATGGAATGATAACCGAACCGGTTGGATCAGTTAGCAAATTGTCGTTGCCACTTAATCACTGCAGTCTTGCTCTCGCTCTTTCTTCCTTGCCAAAGTAATTTATAAACTCCCAATTGCACAACTTTAACAGTAAAGCGGCAAGTTCAGGGTCGATCCCACAGAGAAAAATGTGTTGCGAGTGTGTGTTTAGTGAACAGGGGGGTCGGCTGTGGCCACGCTTTAACTTGAGATTTTTTAAACTACTGGATTATACTAGGCAGAAAAGTAAGTTGACTAACTACTTGATCAAGCTCCGGAACATTATAACTAAATACTTGAAAAAATTAAAGTTGTGGAAATTAAAATGAAACAGTTAACACAAATCCCAAAAACAAAAGAACTTTGATTCCAAAATAAGTCTCAACAGAGTGCGCGAATTGAAATACAAAGCATAAACTAACTACGAGCATTAATTGAAATTTAACTAAGCTAAGCTAAGAGATTAAAAGAACTGAAAGCGAGTAAACCGAGCGATTCTCGGATTGAAACTGGAAACAACGTCTGGCAGAACCAAAGTTGTTGTCGCGTTGAATCTCTTATGCTTCACTAACTAGAATTCAAACTAAGCTATGCTAAGAACTGGACGAGAATTTAAAGTTAACTAAGCTAAGCTAAAACTAACTAAGGAGTGGATGGTTTTCATGTGGTGGCACATCCTCTATTTATAGGCTCGGCACGTCCTTCAGCTGGATAACAATTTTTGGCAGGAAATATTCACTCGTACCGAGAGTGAGCAACTCTTTGATTGCCACGTGCCCTTCTTCGATGCTTTTCATAACAGAATGGTGGCCCAACTTGTCCTTTGCGTCTCATGTATCAGCACGTGTCCTCTTCTTAGAGTGTCGTCCTTGATAACAGAACGATGCACACCGTCAGCTTTACGTGTCCTTCCTCTAGAATTCAGTGGGCCCCTCCTTGACTGCTTGATCACCCCCTTTGATCAACTCCCCCGATTTATGGCCTTTTTTAGCACTTTGTACTAACTTGATCAGTTTAGCATTGATGCCTTGGTCAAGATGCATTCCTGCACTTTTAACACTTATTTTTGCGCAATAACACATCAAGTAGCGTACTTTTTACCCTTAAACCAATGCATGAAATAGGCCTTATCAAGCTGCTCACACTTAAAACACACTTGTCCTCAAGTGTAAAAGAAAAGAAAAAAAAGTTAAGAAAAATTTCAGGCATGGTTTACTCAGCTCAAGAAAATAAAAGAAAACGGAAAAGAAAAACAAAACACATATTTACTTAGATGCATTAGACCGAAATAAACTTCCAACAATCTTACCCGAGGTCGAGGTCAATCCATTTGCCAGCAGCTTATGTTTTTCCCCCTTTCGCGTATACTTGATCAAGTCGTCAGTTTGTCAAGATTGCTTAGTTTTAAAACCAACTGTTGGATTCACTCAGTCACTAATTCCTCACCAAGGATGTTAGGACTGTTCACTCGGTATTGCCACAAGTTTAATACTTCGAATCGGACTGCACAAGATAGTTCCTTAAGGTCTTTGTTTCGGGTGTAACGGGGCTTAAGGGGGTTAATGTATTAGGGTAAGGTCCTAGAGGTTCTAAGCTAACTGTAAAAGAAAAACACATGAGTCAAGGGACCAAAAACCTGATCATATATGTTGGATTGGACCTAATGATTTAATTTGCCATTGGGTATTTCACTTGGTCAAGAAACGATTTCTCGCCTCACTTACAAGCTTATTCCTAATTTCCGACTTACAGGGTCAGGTTACAACTTTTTCCTGCCCCTTTTTTTTCTCAAACTTTTCTCAAGTACCCCATTCTTTCTCGAGGATTTCTCTGACCCCTTTTTCTCACGTATGTGTAACGGAAAAGTATATGGAGGTAGGTCTTGGTTTTAGAAGAACGGGTATGAGTGTATATGGCTCAAAAAAAAGGGTTTACTATGGGGTTGCCTTAGTTGATGAGGCGGGTTTGTGGATCGAAAGAAATAAGGCTCAATTGGTTAAGTCCTACTGCCTTTAATCCTTACTACTTGTGCAATTTTTCATCTCAATATTAAAAGTCAGCCTCTCGTAAAATTTCTTTTGTAAAAATAGTAGAAAGTTAAAAATTTTGACACAACACAGAAGACACTTAAAGTTTCACTCAGTTCAAAATTCGTGCCAAAATAAGATCGTTTGGTCAGCCAAACACTCGTCGGAACCTACTATCCGAACACCACAGTTTTCATGCTCGACATTTACAAACTAGGTTTGTCTATCATTCATCCACACATACATATTCATGCTTTCAACACATATTCCCGCTTCAAATGCCGCTATGTCTCTCTTCATGCCATTCCACCAAAAGGACTTTTTCAAGTCTTGATACATCTTCGTGCTTCCCGGGTGAGCGGTGTATGGAGTCTCATGAGCTTCACTCATGATCTCGTTCTTGAGTTCCACGTCGTTTGGTACGCACAGTCTCCCTTCAAAAGTGAGGGCGTTGTCGGACTCCTCACTAAAACTTCCAGATTTGCCAGTTTTCACCTCAATTCGAATTTCTTCAAGTTTCGTATCCATTCGTTATGCTGCAACGATTCTCGTTCTTAGATTAGGTTCAACCTCTAAGGTGGCAATTCGGCCTTCCACTGTTTCAGGTGCCCTTACCACTTCCAATTGCATTTTACTAAACTCTCGTATTAGACTTTCCTCTTGCGTCAGAAAGCAGCTAGTTGCCCATGGTTCCTTCGGCTCAACGCGTCTGTAACTACATTTGCTTTGCCATGGTGGTAATTGATGCCACAATCGTAGTCCTTTACTAATTCGAGCCATCTTCGTTGTCGCATGTTCAAATCTTTCGGCTCAAAGAAATATTTCAGGCTCTTGTGGTCCGTAAAGATTTCACGTCGAACTCCATAGAGATGGTGCCTCCAAATCTTTAGGGCATGCACTACTGCTGCTAGCTCCTAGTCGTGGGTTGGGTAGTTCAACTCCTGCGGTCTCAATTGTCGTGATGCGTGGGCGATCACTTTGTTGTTCTACATCAACATCCTAGTCCCACCTTCGAAGCGTCAGTGTAGACCACGTAACTCATTCCAGGCTCTGGAACAGTTAAGATTGGTGCAGTGGTCAGTTTCTTCTTCAAAAGCTGAAAACTTGTCTCACTCTCCGGGGTCCAATTGACTTTCACCCTCTTCTTGAGTTGTTGGGTCATTGGCCTCGCTATCTTGGAGAATACTTCTATAAACCTTCGGTAATATCCTGCCAAACTCCGAATCTCGTTTGGTGTCGAAGGTGCCTTCCATTTTGTACCGCCTCAACCTTGGCGGGATCCACTCGGATTCCTTCTGCCGACATGATGTGACCGAGAAAATTGACTTCGTTCAGCCAAAACTCACACTTGTTGACTTTAGCGTATAGCTTCTCGGTCCTCAACGTCTCCAAGGTGATTCGTAGATGTTCCTCGTGCTCTTTCTCATTCTTCGAGTAGACGAGTACGTCATTTATGAAGATCAAGACAAATTTATCCAAGTATGGGTGGAATACTCGGTTCATCAGATCCATGAATACTGTGGGTGCATTTGTCAATCCGAACGGCATTACCACAAACTCATAGTGACCATATCTTGTGCGGAACGCGGTCTTCGGTATGTCTTCCCTTCGGACCCTCAATTGGTGGTATCCGGACCTTAAGTTCACCTTTGAAAACACGCAGGCTCCTCGGAGTTGGTCGAATATGTCCTCTATCCTTGCCAGTGGATATTTGTTTTTGAGGGTCATTTTGTTCAACTCTCTATAGTCGATACACATCCTCATCGACCCATCTTTCTTCTTGACAAATAGCACAGGAGCGCCCCACGGTGAGACACTGGGCCTAATGAAACCTAGGTCCATAAGCTCCTGAAGTTGTATCTTGAGTTCTTCTAACCCTTTAGGCGTCATTCGGTATGGTGCCTTGGACACAGGCGCCGACCCTGGCTCTAGGTTGATTGTGAACTCCAGTTGTCGATCTGGCGGTGGTCCAGGCAAAGTTTCAGGAAAAACGTCTGAAAATTCTCGTAGAACGGCAACATCTTCCACTTTTCTTTCTCCTACCTCCTGTCCTTGTAGATAGACAAGATAGGCGGGACGCCCCTTTCTCACCATCGTACTAGCTTGAAACGCGGAGATGATAGACGTTCGTCGGTTCATCGAGATTCCATAGTATATGGTGGGTACCTCCCCCGGGGCTTGCAGAGATAATTGTCTATCCTTGCAACGAATAGTAGCAAAGTTCGCAGCTAACCAATCCATCCCCAGGATTATGTCGAAATCTCTCATTGCCATGACTTTAAGTTGTGAGCGACTAACTTAAGTTCTCCCTAACAAATTCTACGTGCGAGCATGTTCGAGGGATTCTATTGTCCCTCCCACTGGTGAGGACACCATCATCGTATGTTCAGATTTGTAAGCAGGCAAACTTAAGGTGTCCACACATAATTCAGATATAAAAGAATGCGATGCGCCCGTATCAAACAATACAACAATGGGTGTGTCGAGGATTTTGCCCATACCTGCCAGGTTTCCCTTCTCGTGACTCCCTGGTTCAGTCTTGGGTTGTTTCTGTCTCAAGGCATATGCTCTAGCAGGAAGGAGTCTTGGGCAGTAAGGTTGTTGTTGTCGCGGAGGTTGATCGTGATTTTTCCTTGATTCACTCTGCGGTGCCCTTGATTGCTGACAGGATCCTTGATCGTTCTGCCTCGATCACAATCCTCCCTTCTTGCTCGGACACTCCCTAGAGAAGTGACCATTCCCTCCGCATTTGTAACAATTGGTAACGTTTTGATGCCGACATTCTCCGAAGTGATACTTAGAGCACACGTTGCACTGTGGTGCCCTGGATCGGTAGTCTCCTCTCTGACTAGAAGTATGTTGTCCTCCTCCGTGTTGAGATCAATGCTGACTCGACTGGTACCGTTTTTCCGTTGTATGGAGTCCGAGAATCATCCCACTTCCTTTTCTCCCGGGAGTGGTGTGTCATTTTTGAGCATGTCTGACTATAGAAACTTATTCCTTGTATATATATCCGAGTCAACTACCGCATTTCCCTACCGTCTAATATCAAGGATTCGAAATTTGACCCAACAGTCTTACTTGGATATGAACAGATTTCGAATTGTTGCAACATTGCTAAGGATGTCTTTAATCGGGGAGGCTCCAAAATTAATCAAGGAAACAAGAACAACAATGCAATGATTGAGTTTCATTGGACTCAACCCGTCCATTCTGAGAATTAAATGGTTTAGAGGTATCAAATAAAACCCATAGAGCTTTGAGAATTTACTTCTGATGAGAGCTCGGAAGAACATGAGATAGGTCATGGAAACAGGATGAAACTGCAAAAATTCTCAAATTCCGTAGCCGACTGCTAGATCACAATTTGCAAAAATTCCGGACAGCAATGAATGATATCGTTCAAACATGTCAAGGCCTAAAATAATCAGTCGCGGCAGGATTTAGATACATAGACAAATGTCATGAAGTAGTACAAATGATGGTTCAACAACATCATGTTATTGGAAAAAGATGAAATCACATCAATGGGTTCGCGGGTTTGTTAAAGACAACTCAAAGTGAATGGAACTTTTCAGAAATTTAACACGATCAACCCGTTAAGGAAGAAGAGAACAGGATAGCCTTAACTTGGTGTTGCAGAAAGAAAAAAAATCATTGAGTATGAAGCAATATATGTAGTGAAACCGAGCTAAAAAGAATTTCACTTCTGCAAGAAAGAACTTGCCACATACATGGTTACAAAATAAAGAGGTGAGCTAGTAATTCCAAGAAGAATATTCCATCCTTTGAAGAAAACATGTCTGGAGGTGTGGTCATACTGAAGGTCATAACTGCAAACAACCTTAGATATGAAGTTCAATGATGGAAGTTCATAAGGTCAAAATATTGTCCTTATGAATGATGAATCAAAGGAGACTACTCAATCAAGTTATCCAACGTTACAAAGGAAAACCCAAACTTTCGAGACAAGTGAGTCATGACTCGATATAGGGAAAAAAAATAATGGACATTACTTGCAAATTGGGAGTCAACCAAGGTGTTTAAATAGACAAGGGCTCACGTTTATTCAAAACGTTCCGAAAAGAACTTAGAATCCAAGTAAGTACTGTTGATTTAAAAAAAACATTCATTCTAGCTACGAGGGTCGCACTCCCTCGCACATTTTTCACGAGCCTGAACATGGTAACATCGTTCTATGAAATCGTGGATTCCAAGTTGAGATTTATCCTATCGTCGAAATTAATAACATTTTTTTATGGTCGCATCTTCAAAGTCTTCTTGCCATGCTACGTAGTTTTCGAAATGCATTGCCATTGCACACATGGTCTTAAAATGTCGTAAACGTCATCGTACTTGTGTCGCATCGCCACTTTGGCATGGTATGCAAGACTGCATAGTTTTATTAGATCTTAGGTATGATCTCGCCATTGTGAGGATACACCAAAGTTCGAAATATATACTTTCGTTGGTTTTATCACTCAGGAAAGTGATATTGCAGTTGTCAACTTACAACTAAGTTCTAGCACGTTCAGTCTGGCCTACCTCTTAGGCACTCTATAATTTCAAGCATAGCTTGAAGTCTCGTACTTCAACGTATATTTGATCTTTACCTAACTCAAGCTTCATATGGCTCCTACGTTCGCAACAAAGTTCAAAAGTTCCACATTTCACTTTAATAGTGGTTCTATACAATACCTCGTACTTCATCGGTCCTAAATTTTCACAAATAAATGTCATCCATATATTGCACAATCAACACATTTATTCGTATAAATCATTTGGTGTTCCATAGCATAACAAACATCGTACATTAATATATGTGAATAGCAACACTTAATCAATCATTCATCCATGGAATCACATTTCATAATTCATGCAGTTCATGCTTATCTGTATCACAATCGCAACTCGCAACTATACGCGTATCATGCTTTGCATTTCACAGTTTCATAGTCATGAAATTTTAACTGCCTAGGCAAAAAAAAAATTTTGTCGTTCATGGAAGCAACATGTATTTTCTTCGAGTAAATTTTGCAGTTTCGTGGACGTAATAGCAAATCTCAACATCAACCAATACAAGTTCATTTTCATAACGACATTCATTATTTTTGGCATAAACGCAATTAACAATTTCATACCCATGCATATTCATCATTTCATCCCCAAGCAAAATTTTCAAAATGTTATATCAACCTCGATTCCCATAGAACTACTTCCATTCTCACAAGAGAAATATTCCCATCGAAATTTATAACATTTCACAGTTCATATCAAAAACTATCAAAATACTTGTTACCTCATTCTTCGTGGTTGGGCAGGGACGAGTTGTGGTGTTGAGCTTTCGATGTTTATCATTTAGCCAATTACACATGAATGGATTTTGACTCAAACAAGACTCTTGGGTCCAGAGCGGAAAGACCTGAGGCTCTGATACCAAGCTGTCACGACCGCCCTTTAGGGTTAGTAAAAGCGGGCGATCGTGATTAAGGGACTTAATGAACAGACATAGAAAACTAGGGTTTCAATAAAGGTTTGACCAAGAATTTAAGTTTAATAAATAAACGACCAAGAGTATTTATGTTTAATAAATGAAAAGACTAAAGGTTTGACATTATTCAAAAGATAACGAGTTTTAAACATCCAATTAAACAGTTGCAAAGTTTAACGCAAGTAAGTAAAGAAAACATCACAGCGGAAGCATCCAAGAGAAGAGTGAAGTCATGTGTGAGGACACAACGACACTCGGAGTTTCCAAACAACCATAGTATATTATTAATTCTGCTCAACACCACCAACCAGTCGTCGCCGCTCAACCTGCACATAGGGAAAACACATGCACGGCTGAGTACTATGAAAATACTCAATGGCTCATACCGAAAACATTTTAAAGAAGAGTATATGTTATCATGTCATATGTAAGTAACCATCGGGGTTTTAACTTTAGAAAAGGCCCGAGACACCCAAAATATTTTCCATTGTTCAAAATAGCGACTGCGCAGTCATTTTTCCATAGACGTCAACCATATCTGCCAATACATGACTTGGAATGTGGCCACAAACCAAGCCACTAGACCGGCCAGTCCGTACGCTAGTACACAGTCTACCATAGGTGTACACTAATCCAAGTAGGGTTTGCAGCCCTACGAGGACCCGAATTCGATTTATATAATAGTGGCAAAAGCCACATCAGATAGGCACGTAAAAACAAATCAAGGCATGATAATCATAGTTATTTCCATCGATAAAACATTAGGACATAGTCCTTATTTAAAAGAGAGCCCACCTCGCCCGTTTAGATTTCAAGTATCGCTTTCCCTTTAATATCATGCATGTCCCTAACTTTCCCTTTTTCCCCATCAACATATGGAATTCACATCATAGCATACCTCTTTGCATATCACATCACTCCATCACATATATAATTCATGTATGTCATTCATAACTTAATAATATAGTTGTTTTTGTAAAGGTAGAAATCTGACAGCACTGCGCAACCATTTTATAAAAATCTTTATAAATTCACCCGACTTTCGTTGGGGCTAAAACTTTACCTCGATACAGTAGACTCATCAAATAACTTCCAGTTTAAATTTCATGTCAAAATACCCCTTTTTGGTCGGTCAAATCAACAACGTAACCTACTGGTCGAGAAAGTATTTTATGGCAGAACTGCACAGTCAACTTTAAAAATTCACCAAACATTCATCTTTTAACCAAATGAGTTGAAATTCACACACAACACAGAAGACATCATGAAGTTATCTCAGGAAAAAGAATCTATCAAATCGGAGTTCATTTGGTTGGTCAAATACATGTCGGAACATACTGTCCGAACTCACAGTTTTTCAGGCCTTTAAAAAGATTCGAATTAGGGTTTATCCCTATTTATTCAAAATCAACCTTTTCATGGTTTTAACACACAAACATGCTCAAAAGAGTCCTTGTACTCATGCTTTCGTAACATCACATATCATTCACCATAGATTCATTAAATCATCAAACAATTTCATTCAAAACGCAATCACACATACAAAAGCAAATTCCCACTGATTAACCCTTGGATTTGAATTCCCTACGCTCTCTACATGCATGAGGGAGTCAAAGAATGTTTAGATGGAGAGGAATGAAGAATAGGGTCTGATTTTTACCTTTCTTGGACGAAACAATCGGTAGGAACGAATAAAAGTGTCGATTCTTCAACAATCTCTTGGAAATTCGAAAGGATCTTGAGTAGAGTGGAAGAACAAGTGGGAGAGGAGATGAAAAAGTGAGAGTGGGCGTGTGGTGTGGGTGGCTAGGGTTAGGGAATAGTGTTTGTCTCTATTTATAGAGTTGAGAATAAGAATATCTCCCAATTAATTAGAGAATAATTGGAGAATATTTAAAATAAAGATTGGAGAGATTTGGGGGAGGAGTTGGCGTGAATTTGGGGTAAGAAATAAGGAGGATTTTTGAAATTTAGGGCTATTTAATTAGCCTCTAATTTAATTTGGGTATCTTCACGGAGCAGAATAAAATAATACGGAGCCGAAAAATAAATAAAAATCCTCCCACAAATATAGGAAATAGGCGTGTATTATTCCCCCTCAATAAGGAATAATTTCAAATCTTTAATAAAATAAGATAAGGCAAGATTTGCTAGGATATTCCAATTAAATCATGGAAAGAAATAATTAAGGGATCAAAATAAATAATGAATAATTTCCTTCTCCCACAAATTAGGAGATTTCGAAATCTCCCTAAGGAAAATAGTAGGGGCCGATTTTTATCAAGAAGGAAATAAGGTAATTAGGCTTTAGGATTTAATTTGGATAATTATCCCAAAGCAAATAATTAAATCCAAGAAATAAAATTCCTCTCCAATAATTGGTAGTGGTCGAAATTTCCACAATAAAAAGAGCAAGGTAATTATTTATGATCCTAAGTAAAATCTCACTCTCCTTGGAATATAATTCACCACAATATATATTATTCCCCATCAATTAATTTAAGCCACGTCATAAAAATCAACGAAATTGACTCGGTCAAATCAAATTAGGTCACCAATTCAAACACGTAGCAATTCATCAATTAATTCGACAATAAAAGAAAGTAAATGTAATCGTCATAGGGTTCGAAAAGTGGGGCGTCACAGTAGCTCTCTGACATGTTTGTTGAGGGCACCCCATCTCAGTTCATCATCGTAACAAAGAGACCAGTTTTCTTTTTTGGCTTTATTGAGCTCGTGTATCGCAACAAGAATTTCCTCCCGTAGTGCACGTTGCCTTCGCATGTATTTACCTACTTGAGTTGTGACACCCAATGCCCATACCATGCCTTTCACTCTAGCTTCCTTACCCTTAAGTTTCGTCAAGATATTTTTCCTCACATGGATCAAACAAAATTTGTGGTGACATATCGGCGGCTTTTTCCATTCATCAGAACGCATAGCCTTAAGGATTCATTTATGTCTATCCGAAATGATGCACATTTCCCTTTGGTATTTCACCACATGAATTCTGACATGATCCAAATAGGGGTGTGCATTCGGGTTTCGGTTCGGTTTTTTACCAAAACTGAACCAAAACCGAAAAACCGAATTTAGTTCAAAATCCAAACCGAACCGAACCCGAAAAACCGAAAAACCGAAATCGAAAAACCGAAAACCGAACTTAAAAAACCGAAAAACCCGAACAAAACCGAAAAATCTGAAAAAAATAAATATAATATAAATATATATATTTATATATGTGTATTTTATTTTATTTTATATATACTAATAGAATATTTATATATAATATAAAATTAATAATACATATAATATATATTATATATTAGAATATATTAAAAGAATATATATATTATATATAATAGAATATATATATAATTCAGTTTTTCGGTTTTTCAATTTTTTTCTTCGCCCGAACCGAACCGAACCGAAAAACAAAAATTTTTTTATTTTTAAAATCGAACCGAACCGGACCGAAAAACCGAAAAAACCGAACCGAATTTCAAAATTTCGGTTTTGTTCGGTTCGGATATTCGGTTTCCGGTTTTTTTGCTCACCCCTAGATCCAAAAACCACTCCCAACTGTCGCCAGTTTCTTCATCAACAACAGCATATGCAATAGGCAGACATTTCTTGTTAGCATCAACACCACAAGCAACAAGCAACTTACCTTTAAATCTTCCTCGAATGTGAGTCCCGTCTATTGTTAAAACTGGTTGGAACTCTTGGAAAGCATGTATAGCAGGCCCAAGTGCTCAGAAAACGTAATAGAAGACTTTATTACGTCCCTGGCTCAACAACTCATTATGCCTCCACTCCACAATTGTGCCTGGATTCCTAGACTGCAGTTCAAGCATGTAGCTTGGCAAATCCCGAAATGACTCCTCCCATCGACCAAATACAATCTCTAAAGCCCTTCTCCGTGCATACCATGCCTTCTTATAACTGATTACCACATGAAATTTGTCATGAACAAAATTTCTTACGGCTGCGGCTTTGTACTCGGCATTTTTTAGCAACTGATGGCGAATACACAAAGCAATCATTGGTGATGAAAAGTTAGCATGTCCTCTATCATTACGATGGCCTTCACAACTATGGCGTCCCACCCACTTCCTAATTTCCCACATATCATCATGGGTCATTTGTGTAACAGAAACTTCCCACGAACATTCATTCGCTTTTTCAGCGTCGGTCTTGCTGATAATAGCTACTCCATCTTCTGTCCTCCCTGCAGGATATTTGCATACGGCATGCCACCTTCTTAATTTGCTCTCAACCACCCTAAATTGTCGGTGTTGCCTCAGACTCCACATAGTAATAGCAGTCTTACCATGCAGCTTGCTATCAAATTTTGTTTCTGCATTAATCCGATACGGGTGTGCTTCATCCCAATACATAGTACTGCGTTCATTACCAACTTCAGGTACCTCAGAAGGACCACTCGGCAGTCTACGAAAATATTTCAACCCACTATGAACGTATTCTGGAAGTGGTTGTTCACCTTGCACGGCAGGTTTACACACTATCTCCTCGTCACTAGACAGATCACATGAATCATCACTTAAAATATCATCAGATGATGATGACGACAATGGTGGATCAAGGTCTCCTCGTATAACATGAACATCAATATGCTCTTGAACATTCTCTTGAGTATTCAATCCAACATCAGCAGCATCTGCAACATCTGTTTGCTCATTCATACCGCAATCAATGCTCATAGGTTCAATCCTTGTAGATGATCCAACACCATAATCAACAACTAGTGGGATTAAGGCATTTCCAACAAACGAATACTCAACAAATAATTCAATATGACGAGTAGAATTTAGAGCTTCATTGAACATAAACATCACATTGTCATCACTGTCAACCCCAGTGCATATATAACTCGCGGTACCTAAGAAACAATGCCTCCATGATATATCGATGGAGTGTTGGTTTGAAATCTACCCTTATCTTAGCATATATCATTGCAACTAATTCAGAGAATGAAATACACGAATTCAATAGGGTGTTGTTAGAAAGATCCTTTCCCTCCAAATTGATTACAGAGGTGAACATTAGTTCATTTATTATCAATTGATCTAATAAGTCTCCATGTGCCTCTTTTTCATCTTGTTTTTAGTTACATAGAAATGCCTTTGCAAGTTTTGGACTTGAAATTGAGGAGTTGCAAGATGTTCAACATTCCATATTCCATATGTCAGATTCAATTTGGGTGAAATTTAAATCGTGGAACAATCACGGCAATCTTTAAGTTAATGTATTATTAACAACTTTCGAAGTTTGTGTGCGAAACTAAAATACTCACTCCGTCCCAACTAAGTTGAGTCAACTTTTGGGCACCGAGATTAAGAAATTTGTGTTGAAAAATAAGAGAGAAAAGATAAAGAGAGAGTTAAATAGGTGATGGAATAAAGTAAAATTGATTGGATATTATGTTTTTTGTCAAAAAAGGAAATGACTCAACTTAGTTGGTACATCCCAAAAAAGGAATACGACTCACTTAGTTTAGTTGGGATGGAAAGTTTGCTTATATAGGCTACAATACCCTAGTTTTGGTTTTTTTGTGTTGGCCTTTTCTATGGCTAATAATGTATGTACTGCTTTCTTGTGCAGGTGTTGCTTTTTGGATCCTTTTCTGAGGATGAAACCTGTTCTCTGCTGACGAAAAAACCTTCCAATCCCCATAAACCTGAAAAAAGGAAAGAAACGACAGCCAATCTCCCAAATCTGGGAGTGATGTTTGGTAGCATTAGTGATATACGTGAGACAAAGGTTGGTTTTTCCGCTGGAGGTGGAGATACACCCCCATATACCTATACCAACCAGAAGGGCAGTAACTTTCGAGCTGTACAAGTGTTAGATGATAATGACGAGAAGGATGGAAATCATTATGATGAAGGCATAAAGTTGAATGGAACTGTGAATGATGCTACCGTTAAAACTCATGATAAGGTGGCTCATCTGAAGACAGATGCTCAGGGTATAACACCTCGAGGCTTGATAAACTCTGGGAATTTGTGTTTCCTGAATGCAACATTGCAAGCACTTTTGGCATGTTTTCCATTTATTCAGCTTTTACTAGGATTGAGAAAGCGGAACATTCCAAAGGTTTGCTGTTTAAAATGTCAAATCTTATGTTGTAGTACCGCAATAGCAAGTGGATGTTTTCGACAGTCCAATCATTGAGTAGTTTTAATTCCTATTCTTAGGTTGGCTATCCAACATTAACTGCATTTGCTGAGTTCATTGGTGAATTTGACGTGGTTGGTGGAACCAATAATAAGAAGAAAGATAAGGTTGAAATTGAAGTTGGCAGGCCTTTTAACGTAACCCTACAATGTTTGAAGTGGCATTGAGAAAAGTTACCCCTGATGTATCATGTAGTACTTCAGGCAGGCCGCAGGCCTAGGTCTGGTTATCTGTCTCACTCTTCTTTTATTTCTTATTTTGGATGTTTTTTTCTCAGAGTTGAGTTTTATGTTATGATGTGTCATGTGTGCCAAGACGTTACCACCAAGAAATTCATTGTGAAGTATTATTATCCTCACGAAATAGATTATAGTTTGTGGATGAAATCTAGTATCCTTGCATAGGAAGGTATAGATGAAATGTCATATGCTATTTTGTGCAGCTGGGACTGTTTTTAATTCTAAATCTACTTCTATATAACTTAATGTACCTAATTTTCTTCTCAGGCAAGAGGATGCGCAAGAGTTTTTGAGCTTTATTATGGATCAAATGCATGATGGATTGCTAAAGCTTGGAGGGAAGTCCCACTTGGATGAAAGGAATCCAACTCTGATTTCCACATCGGAAGATGACGAGTGGGAGACAGTTGGCCGAAAGAATAAATCTGCAGTGACAAGAACACAGTGTCTTTCCTTCAGAGCTCAGATCAATTTTTGGTGGACAGCTGCAGAGTACTGTGAAGGCAAAAGGTAAGTTACATGATGATTTTCTGCACTTTCATGGTTATGCTATTTGCTCATTACCAATGTTATTAAATATCGGCTATGGCGCCTCCGTGGCGCCATTGCATGGCGGGTTTCAAGAAAAACGCCATAGCGATACGCTGCCATGAAACTTTTTAATGCCGACTGCCATTTGCCGCAGGCGCCATGGCGTCAGTTTTGATTGGGCTGCCCCCAATCCTAAGCCCAATTAGCAAATAAGACGGCCCAAATTTATTTTACCCTCAAACCCGACCCAATTAATAAAAAATTAGAATCAGATTCACTCCCAAATACCCTAGCTGCGCCAACCTCCAAAAAAACCCTACCTACACCAAACGACGTCGCCCCCTCTTCGCCGGTCAGCCCCCCCCCCCCCCCCCCCCCCCAGTCAGCGCCTGCCCCCAGTCAACGCTCCCCGTCGGAGGTCATATTTCTACATAATGATGTTGGGGAGGATGATGATTGAGGATGGTTTTAATTTAGATTTTATTATATATTATGATGATGACTTTATATTTTAATGGTTGAACTAAGACTTAGGGTATGTTTGATAGCACAGTTAGGATATAACAAGATATGTAACTCTTAATAACAAATGAGGGCCGAACTTAGGATTAGGACAAGAAAAAGATTTTATACTATTTGTTTGATAGATAAAATAATAACTAAGATTATGTCATATATACAACTGAAAAGACATTGTTGCCTTTGTTCTTAATAATATGTAATATGCATATGTTTATATCAATTCAACAATTTGAATTTTTGACATTCCAAAGTACATGTAACAATCACATGAAAAGAACAAAGGATAGCACAAAATCAAAGTGATTATACAAATCATGGAAGCTAGGATAGACTATGTATTTGTTCCCAGGCTCAAGCATTCTATTTCAAAACCTCAGCTTCAGCCTTAGCCATAGGATCATCCTTAGCATCAGTCCATCTTCTTTCCTTGCTCGCCTTTCGCTCGTTAGACCATCTTCTTTCTCTGCAAGTGGCCGCCTCAATCGCTGCTCATTACTCTGCTTGAAGCCACAACATTTCCTTTTCTTGTTGCTGCCTCTCGAAGCAGGTGTCAGCATCCTCCCAAATTACCATTTTAACAAACCTATTAGTACGAATTCAAGGTCTATTATAAATCTCATTCTGCATATAATCTTTCATTTTCACCCAAAATATTATGAATATGTTATGTGCTTCTTCTTCTGCATTCTAATGAATGAAGTTAGTATTTTGACCCTAGCAATAAACTGATTCTAACATTCTTCATTGCATAAGAACTGCTTCAACAGTTTGAATCCCTACATCCATTTAGCTAACCATCTTGAGCAACAACAAAAGCTTGAATTTAATTCGCCTCAAAGCTAAAAGGTAAATAATGTACAAAGATGCTACATAATTAACAGGTTTAGCCTTAAAAGTAAATTTTGAATGAACAACAAAACTTCAATTTCCGCCCAAAATCACTAAATTCTCAATTCAACTACTACCAAATTGCATAAACCATGCCAACAATATCAAAATCTTCCATCGAGCAGCAATCAATTAAAAAAATACTGAATTCAAAACTTAGAAGAAGAAACCTGTATGAAGAAGCTTACAACAATTGATGAATTGATAAATTGTTCATCTCGTCAATAATTCAGTTGTAGATGCTCGGTTCTGGAAGAAAACAGAGCACCAATGAGGAGCCATAGCCGTTGTTATTCACTGCCTCTGGCGAAGGACCCAACACATAGATGAAAAGGCTCAGGCAGATCTAGAATTGCAATATCACTGCCTCAAAGCTCGACGGCGGGAAAAGATGGTGCGACGGCGGCCGTTGAGAGACGCCCTCACTACCGCCGGAGACAACCACCATCGTACACATCGAAGGAGAGAAGAAAAATTGCTTGGTCTTAGATCGAGTCGGCAGTGCACCGTCAGAAGGCCCACCGCCTTCAGCTAGAGTGTTGCCATGGGTGATAGGATATGGGGCGGTGGTAGAAATGGAATGAAGGGCAGCGAGGAAAACAAGGTTGAATAGTTCCATATCTCACCAATTTGGTGAGATACATAAATGAGGGAAATAGTTGGCCTAGTCAGGCTTAGCGTGTTAACACGGGCCATGAGATAGAAGTATCTTTGTTACCAAATGAATGGAAATACATGGATACAAAACCTTATCTTGGTATCTCTATGCTATCAAACGGGTCCTTATTATTATAGGCATGATATATAATTGCTTATGACTTTATGCTTTACTAACTGTTTTAGTAGTTGATATTTATATTTTTTATTATTTTTTATTTTTTTAATTTATCTATACATATATTACTAATATTTTATTAATTAATTTATTTCCCGCCATACCGCTACGCCATATCCCTGTGGCGGTTTTTTGGCTTACCGCCGTAAGCCGCCATACGCCATCCATAACATTGCTCATTACGATGCAATGTAATGTAACTGAATATTGATTATTGACTGCAATCACCTCACATTGTTACTAGTAGTATTGCTTCACTGGAAGAATGTTCTTCTCAGAACAAAATTGTCACAATGAAGCACCCTGAAATTTAGTTAGTCTCGGAAAGTTCCTCAGACTTGGATGCATGTTAGTTAACTCTTAATTGGTGTAGTTTTGAGCCACCTGGTAGCCTCAGGTTGCTGAGATCAAAACACTGTTCTAATTGTTTGTTTTGATATTGATGTGTTCAATTGATTTAAAGAATCTTGTCCTGAATTCTTCATCCTTGTCTGTGTTTTGTGTAATTCTTAGTCACTACTCCCTCTGTCCCAATATTCATAGTCTATTTCTTTTAGCCACATGTATTTAGGAGAGTTGACATTGGTATAAAGGTGAGTAAGTAATATATACCCCCTTCATCCCATTCAAAGCGGGACATTTCTTTTCGGCATGGGATTTTAATTTGTTGTTTACTATGTTAAGAGTGGAGATAGAATAAAGTAGGAGAGAGAATCTAGTATGAAGAGTGTCCATTTTTAGAAATGTGTCACTTTGGGTGGGACATCTCAAAAAGTAAAATGTGTCATTTTGAGTTGGACATAGGGAGTATTATTTAAAGATGCGTGAGTAATGAACTGTACTAAAAAAGCAATAGGCTATGTTACATGGGACAACCCAAAATAGAATACATTCCATGAATATTGGGATGGAGGGAGTATTATAATATGGCTCAATTGTTTTAATTTTGTTATTTTTGGCTTTCTTGTAGCTGAGTGTAAGTCAGGCATGCATCATGCCCTTCATCTCTTGATGTCCTTTAGTGTGGTGGTACTTCATTTAGTGATGTAATTTAAGAGTGTACAAGTTAAGCAGTATTCCCATTAACCAACCATCTAGGATCTATAGGATTCACATCTTGGAAGGCTTGTCAAATTCCATTCCTTGGGAATTTGGTGATTGGATATGGAAGTCTGGAGACATTCATGATAGGTAGGATTGCAAGATGTAGAATTACATTTCGTGTTCAATGATTTTATAGATCTGGATGTGCTTTCAGTATTTGTTTTGCAAAGTAGAAGTGGAATGAAAAAGTAATATAGAGATCAGATCTATACCAATGGTACAAAAATCATTAATCCTTGTATGGTGAACGAAGCATTCACCAAAGTATGTATATTTTTACATATTGGTTAGGTCATTTGCTTTCCAAATGATGCACAAACAAGTCTGATGGTAAACGTCAGTCATTGTAGGATCTGCCGAAGGCTGCAACATAACATTTCTTGAATTTTGAAGTTCATCAAATATTTGTTGGATTCAATTCTACCATCTTATGTATTTCATAAGATAACCATCTTTCGTACAACAGCTTACTTCTTGCACGGCTAATGGAGTAACAGAAGTTGGGATGTCCATGTTTTGTGGGTGCTGTATTGGTTTTGCATAGTTGAATAAGCAATCAAAACATCTTTGTTTACAGTTTTAAGCATTCTAATAGAGGATATTATTGTCAGGCAACAAGGCTTCTGTCACAGTCGAGCCATTTCTTCTACATATCTCTGGTGAAGTTATTCGAACTATTGAAGACGCTCTTCGTTTATTTTCTACCCCAGAAACACTTGATGAGTACCGAGCAACAACAGCAGGAAAAGTAGGTTGACTTGCTATTCATGTTGTGCCTTTATTCATGGTGACAATATATCATGAAATCTCAGGTTGGGGTTGTTGCTGCCAGGAAGTTTATCAACATAAAAACAATTCCGAAGATTATGATCCTACACCTGAAGCGTTTTAGCTATGGTAGCACTAAACTGCACAAGCCTGTACATTTCCCTCTTGACCTTGCATTGAGCCGTGATCTGATTGTCTCCTCTAATGTGGAGGTAACATTTCTCTGAATCCTTCACAGGCTTCCTGTTAATCATAATTGTGAACATCCAATTGAAATAAGAAAATATGCGTGGCCAAATCTTGATTATTGAATTCAAAATGTCTGAATACCAAACACATTTTAGGGCTCTTCTGCCTTGAATCTTGATGATTACTGTATATAAATCTTATGTGAAGGAGATATTTTGATAGGAAAAGAATTTAACTATTAAACAAAGTCACAGATACCTTCTTTTAATATTAGTACTACCTCCGTTCTGCCTTGCATTTCATTTTCTGCACGGTTCTCTCTCTTAATTAACTTTTTCTCCACTTTAACTATGTATTAGTTATTTTCTAAAATAAGTGCAGAAAATGAAACGCCTCTAGTATGATTCCCTCTGCGTGTTACCCTTTTTGTCATCGATGCCATTGAACAAAATATCCAAAAGTTCAATTTTAAGAGGTGATAATTGTGCAAGCTTTTATGTTCTTCTTCGGTAGCACCGAATGCATGAAAAGGCAATTCGAAAAGGAGAGTTATCGTATGACTTGTATATATACAGATATGAACTTGTTGCCACCGTAAGACATCATGGGAGGGAAGCATCGAAAGGCCTGCTGATGTCCAGTGGCTGCGTTTTGATGATGCATCCCTTACTACCATCAGCACGAGCAAAGTTTTGCATGAACAGGCTTATGTTCTCTTCTACAAGCAATTATAGAAGAAATGGGAGCTCCTACTCTTCAACTATAGGAGGACAATGTTTGTTGCTTTAAAACGAGATGCTCGTCTAAATCAGTCTCCTTGCCATCTTCAGAGATGAGTAAACGGGTGAACCTCGGATATGCTTCCAACGTCCACTCTTGAGAGGCGACGCCGGTTACTTAAGCTACAGAGGATTTAAGAATGTTTTTGGTGCTAATGAAGTATTATCGATATCGAGAAGGCTTGGTTCGTGCTGAGAATGGTGGAGAGACACAGATGATGTACGTTTTAGATGGACTATGTTGGATGATGAGAAAGGACCCATAAGTAAACATTTGACTTGCCCAGTTTAATTATTTTAGATGACCCCAATCAAGATTCACATATTTCTATTTTTGATCATTTTCTCTCTCCAATTAATACATCTAACTATTTTTTTTTTCTTTTTTTAGTTAAATATTCAACTTTCTTTCTCTCTTCATTTTATTCTTTCACACGCTATTTGTCACTTCAATTAATCACATTAACAAACAACTCTTAAATTCCCTTGTCGACTAAGAAATTTGTCATCTTAGCCGGGATGGAGGGAGTAGTTCATAAATACTTCTCACGTCCCATAAAAGTAGTCTTCCTTTTCCATTTTGGAGTCTCAACAAAATTAGTCACCTTCTACTTTTGGCAAGTTTCTCTTTCCGGTCTCATTTTTCATAACAATATTTCAATCACTTTCTTTTTTCTTTCATACTTTACTAATTTTGTGTTGAAACATATGCTATTCTCAAAGTCCTTATTTTTATGCATGGAGGGAGTATAATTTGTTGCCTTTCTACGGTAATTCGGATTGTTCAATTGTTCGAACACACAATTTGAGGATGATTTTTAAACAAATTAACGAGGAATCTTCCCACTTTCTTCAATATAGCCCCAACTGTGCTCAAAATGCAGAAATTGTGGTAATGAAAATGGGATGAGATCCTCTGCAGTGTAACAAAACACAGCATTTGCTGCTGTGCTCTAAACGCAGTAAATAATGAACAAAACGCGACTCTTTGCTTTTATTATGATTTTTTAAAATATTTTTTACGTTTTAATTAACATTTTAATGTAGATTTGCAAGATTCCTTATTTTATGCATTTAAATATAATTCAAAAATAAGATTTCAGTTACTGATTCGAAGGAGAAATTATTACTCTAAGATAAAATCATTAGCTTTGAGATTTTAAAGAAAAAAAGTATTTTAAAAACTAAATTGATAAAAATATTAAAAAATAAATCATGGTTATAATCTGATATGATAATTAATGCGTATAAATATGATAATTAGGAATCTAATTAAATTTTATAATATTATGTATAAATAAAAAAGTGATCCACAATAAAACTTTAAAATATCATAAAAAAGCAATTAAGTAGGGCTTAGATATAATCAAATGCATAAAATGAGGAATCAGTAACAATAAAAAAAATCATATTGAAAAGAAAGTAAAGAGGTCAGCGTTTTATTCATAATTTTCAGCGTTTAGAGCACAGCAGCAAATGCTGTGTTTTGTTACACTGCAGAGGATCTCATTCCAATGAAAATCTTTTGCTTTATGCTATTATAGGTGCCTATTCGTTGCCTACATTTTGTGTACATAGTCGAGGCAGACTAAATTTCCAGCTATTTGACAAGCTATGATGGAAATTTTGCTGTCATGTTTCGTAAGTTGAAAAAGATAAAAATAAAAATAAAACCGAACTGGAGATCATTCTTTAGGATAAAACAGATTTTAGTATTGAATGAATAAAAAGGTTATTGAAATAAAATAAAAACTTTAAAAAGAAAGTTTTCTAAAATAATTCCTTCCGTCATATAAAAATGAAAATTTCCATTTTGGATGTCACATAAAATTATCTACTTCTATTTTTGGTAATTTTCCATCTCTCTAATAAGATGAGTATCATTCTCCACTAACAATACTATAATCACTTTTTCTTTTTCTCTCTTATTTAACTAATTGTGCATTAATTCACGTGTCGACCCAATTGTCCATATTAGGAAGTAAAATAGAAATATTAAACGAAACAATGATTTACTAGAATTTACACTATTTCATTTTTAAAAGACTAAAGTTCCAAAATGGTCCTTAACATATTGCGTTTTTTTATTTTGGTCCAAAACATTATTTTTTGAATTATTCGGTCCCTCACATTTGAAATCGGATCACATTTGGTCCATTTTGGACGGTTCCGTCAAATATTTGACGGTGTTAATTACCGGGTCACAAATCCGTCACTAATCTGTCACTAACTAGGAGAAACTGACCCGTCACTAATCCGTCACAAATCCGTCACAAAATGGATTTATGGTATATGCCAGAATAAATGACCATTTTTGGACTTTAGTCGAGAAAAAACTGATTTTGATTTTGGTCCCAAAGCACAAAGGAGAGTGCATTTATTAGCAAGCAATCCAGCACCAAGATAAGTGATTGTAACACACCATTTCAAAGAAAGCAGCTTCAGCTTTTTACATCCAACAGCAATGCACCCAACCCCAATATCCGACACCAACCGGCACCTCCCCATCCACAGCTTCTCCAAATTCCTAGCCTCTGCCACAGCCTCCGCCGCCGCATCCCTCAGCTCCGTCGCATTGCTCAAATCCAGCTCCACCAGCCCCCCGCATTTCGCGGCCAGCAGCGACAGCGCCGCATGCGTGAAGAGCCTCGATCTCGACAGATCCACAGATCTCAGCGTCACGTAGTAGGCCTCCGCGGCGGCGGAGATCACGCCGTCGTCGGCACTAGGGCAGTTTCTGAAATCGCGGATGCGGCGGTAGCGACGGAGGGTTTTGCAGTGGCGGGATTCGATGAAGTGGAAGGATTTGGAGGTGGCGGAGAAGGATTTGGAGGAGGCGGAATTGAGGTAGTCGACGATGGTGAAGATGACCTCTTCATTTTTCAAATCCGTCACTAATCGAGGTAATCGAGGGAGTGGAAGGATTTGGAGGGCCGCCATTTAAAAATTGATGAATAGTAAATTATTTATGGAGTTTATGCAATATTTTGGGATTAGTGACGGATCAATTTCTCCCAATTAGTGACAGATTAGTGACGGATCAATTTCTCCCAATTAGTGACGGATTTGTGACCCGGTAATTAAAACCGTAAAAAATTTGACGGAACCGTCCAAAATGGACCAAATGTGATCTGATTTCAAATGTGAGGGACCGAATAATTCAAAAGATAATGTTTTTGACCAAAATCAAAAAAACGCAATATGTTAAGGACCATTTTGGGACTTTAGTCTTTTAAAAAAAAAGGAATAAGATTTGTTTACCAACGTTTCAATCACCTATTCCTGCGGTTGGAGCACACAACTGCGTTGCTAGCCTGGAAGAGCCAAAAAACAAATCTTTGTACACATTTTGTTCAGAATACAATCCAAAAAAAATTCGATCTAATAATTTCACACAGATCAATATTGACATTCAAAAATTAGTCAAATATAGAATTGGATATTTGAATAGTTCATGAATACAAATCGAATTGTGCCGGTGCTTGTGCTGGTTCTCTGGTTCTGTCAATTTGCACAGAGCGACACACACAGACACACAATTGTTCTTTTCACGAACCAGATGTCGATAAATCCGCGAGTCTAGAAATTCATTTCGGCCAATTGAACCTTCGCGAACTGTTTCTTTTTAAGAACTAAATATATTTGTGGCAAAATAACAGATGCCAAGAAGACCAAAAGGCCTTGGACACGTAATGGATCAGTGCCCAGTTCGTTACGCCTTTCGTGCGGGTCGGAACTTACCCGACAAGGAATTTCACTACCTTAGGACCGTTATAGGTACGGCACACACACTATGAGCCGGGCATGCTACTCCTCGTTCTCACTCTATCAATAATCATTTGCCTACCAGACAGATCTTCTTCATAACCAACCACCTGCAGGTATATATTCAGCAATCAGCAAACAGAGCATATACTAAGACTTTGTCAACCGTTACTTTCCCAAAGTCAAAGATTGCACAACAAGCCAATCACAAAAAAAGGGAGGCCAATTCCAGCTGGGGAGAGAAACCAGAGATCACCTGAGAATCACTCTGTGTTTCACTAAAACCATCATAAAATCCCCTCGGTACTTTATCATCAGAGGGATTATCATCCCTTTCATCTGACCTGGATCAAACAGAATTCACCAATTTAATTGAGAATTCACCAATTTAACAGGGATAAACCAAATGGATACATAAATGTATGACACATTTTTTCAAAGGGGATCTAAAACAAGCAGTGAGTGTCTCACTTAGGTACCAGTAGGCCCACAAACGCCCTGGTCCGGCCATAGATTACCATGCAAGCCCACACCTTTCAACTAACACAAACCAGACAAGTTTAAACAGTACATGTGTTCATGTTCATAATATGAATTGAATATTACAGTGTTAACTGTTAAAATTCAGCATTGAATATATTTTTTGTGGTAGATTTTGAAATAAAATGTTAATTTAGACCATAATTTGTAGTTGATCTCCTAACTGCTTTTGCACGTTGGTCTTCTTTCAATTTTTCATATATTTCCTATAATTAAGATTGTGATGAGTTTCCCCTAGACTTAGTAATATGATTGGCATAATGTGGAAAGTTGAAGCTTTGGCAGCTACATGCCACATAGTATAAAGTTCATTAAAAGGTTGGAATAGGACATGATTGATGCATGAGTAAAATATACTCCCTCCGTCCACACGAGTGTGCAACATTCTTTGTGGCATGACTCATGAGCATTAATAAAATATTAGGTAGTTGTTTTTGTCGTGGAGGAAATGTCACCACAGGGGTAAATAGTTGTCACATCAGTGATTTCTAGCAGGTTATGTGATGGTAACTATGAGGAGGGAGTGTGAGTTTTTACCAAAAAAGGAAAGTTGCAGGATTATGGCAGATACCTTTTATAGGTAAACAGAGGGGGTAGTTCAAATTGAAACCTAGTCAGATAAATGTAAGTGGTATTAGCTACTACTATTTGTGCAATTTTAAGATAGAGATAAAATAAAGCATTAAACCACAGTTCATTATAGTGGACAAGGTTAGTTGAAAGAGATCATTGTGGGTCATGTATTATAAGGACGAAGAACTGTGGCGGATTGCGGAAGAGGGGAGATCGAGTTGGAAATGCAGTGGTTAGGGAGTCCACCGGATATTATCCATGCTTATCTTTACTTTATTTTAATGTCTATATCTTGTCATTGTTGTTGAGTGAATTGAACCAGATCTATTATATCTTTATTTATTAGGAGTAGGAGTCTCTGTTAGACTATAAATATCTCCATGAGGTTGGAGAGGATATCTTGAATTATTGAGTCATAACCGGCAAGTGAGGTGATAGTTGTCGCCTTGCCGGATTGGTTAGGGTTTTTCCCCTTTGTTGGTTAGGGGTCATCCCTTTCGTTGGTTAGGGTTTATCACTTTCTTTTATCAATTCCAATCCGTTTGCCTTCATTCCATCAATCCACAATCATTAGCAGTTCTGACTACGGAAGTAAGCAGTTGGATCATACTGAGAGGAAAAGATTGTACTCCACATTCATGTAGAAAACAATGGCCACACATGTAGAAAACAATGGCCAATGAGAAACTTGACCAATTCCTTGTTCATCTTACTTAGCCCTCCGTAATGCATGATATATAATGAAAGACAATTGAGCAGCAAAGGCATTTAGTCAATAGAGATATTGTAAACTTGCAATTTGTGATTTGACTGAGACGAGAAACACAAGGTCTATAGTTGAGCAAGAAGATACCTATTGATCCATTGCTTTTGTGGACCTAGTTCAGAAGGGGAAGCAGCATGCCTTTGACCAAGCATTGTAGAATTAGAAGACAAAAACTGCTCGTAGTCAAGGACAACTTTCAGGCAATTTTTGTATTTAAAGAAATTTGCATTTGAAAGAATTACAAGGATACAGTTTCATGGCTACTATTTGTCTCCTTTGACTTCAGATCCTGAATCTAATCAGAAACACACCATTCAGAACAAGGGCAAACATATCACCTTTTTCATAAGAAAATGAGGGATCATAAATTTACCTTGCTTGTTTGCTCCAACAAATCCTCTATAACTGCAGCAACATCAGGAACTACAGATGGAACTCTATTATTTTCAGTATTGTTATCCGCATAATTCATCCTACTGACAAAATTGTCGACAGTGAAACTAGACGAAGAATGCTTTTCAATATGACTGCCTAATAATTTCGCCCTCTTATTACTACTAGAATAAAGTTCCTCATCTCTTGACAAAACCGAGGAATCAATGGTATGCACATTTCCCAAATCATGTGGCTGACTCGGGAGTTGAGAGACATCATCTGCAGATGTACTCCTATCAGAGTGAGCAGGATATTGGCTCATAAAATAAGTTCCTGGTTGCCTGTCTTGAGAAGTAAGCTCTTTAGGGAGAAACCATTTCACATCAACAACTTTATTCTGTCTCATTATGAACAGCAACTGAGTTAGAAAACTATCATGTGTAGCAGAAAACAGATTGAGGACAACGGAAATAAAGATGTTACAAAAACCTGCTTAGCGCATTCATATATCCAGTCAGCTGTAACTACATTCATTCCCCATCTACAAGCAGCCTGATACTTATCACCTTGAGCAAATTTACTTAATAAATGAGTCACTTTCTCTGTAAGTTTCTCAGCGTACTTCAACCCCAGAATAAAGCACAAATTTCTCAACAGCTGTTTTTCTTTCATGTCATACCCCAAAACACAGAGGCGATATGCTTCAAATCCAGGTAACGGTATTTTGCATTGAAGTGGAGAATAGAGAATGTGACTGCCAATATCCAGCAAACATCCCTCCTTCAATTAAAGAGTTCCAAATACATTAGTATTTTTACATCCCAGATTTGCAACTGTACTAGGACATGCCAGGATGATATTATTTTCTGAGAGATGGTGTTAAGGAATGCATGAGAGAACATATAAGGTTCTAAAGATATTAAGCATATAAACTGAGACAGATAATAGGTTACAGTATCAATTAACAGTGTGAACAAACTCAGCAGGACTTTGAAGGTCTATACCAAAATGATTGCATTTTAATTTCCAGTACGCATGTTACGTTCTCAAGATTTAAGTGTAAGATTAGTACCTCTTTACAAGAATGAATCCAATGAGGGGTAATATAAGAAGTCGAGGATGCATGTGTCAGAGAGGAAACTACACCATGGCGCTCGACAATAAAGTGCACATATTTTCTGTTTTGATCTGGAACAACCTTGCCACCACCTTCAGTAACCCACATCACTATTTCGGGTCTCTGGAGGGAATATCATGAAGTCAAACATCGAATAACAAGCTTTGGTTGATACAGTAAAATGTAAAAGTAACTAAAAAAGAATATCAAATAGCAGGAAACGCATGTCGACAAGTAAAGCTTTATAAGTAACATTTCACATTTCCTATAGCATAGGGTTACACCAACTGCTACAGTGTAATTAACACCAATAGAATTGGTTCCATTCTGTTTGCTTCCACTTGCAGGTGAACTGATATCATAGTTCCAATTTATATTCGGTTGACAAATACCATAAAAAAACATGATATTTGACTCAATACTCCACCCCTTACACAATTAGGTTGCTTTATAAGATCAAGGAAAAAGCAAAAATATGAGTCATATGACTCATTACCATAAATCGGCACCCCTACTGCTAAATACTTAGGAAGCTCTGCCATATTTTGGTTTTTACTCCATAATTAACTAAATTGGAGTATACATTTCACGAAATTGAAATTTACAGAAAATAAATTTGTTACCGTACTAATCCAACCAAAGGATTTGAGCAAGTAATCTAATCATAAACTGTGAAGTCAATCATATTTTATCCTTCTAGGAAAAAGTGTTAATGCTATAAATTATTGGCCTGTCTCTGAAAAGATGACATAATATCAATAAGGGTCATAATATCCAAATATGCAGCAGTATTTATTTCTTATCCTAATCTGACATCTGTTAACTATTGGCTAACATAATCATATTATTCTTTGACTGACTAGATCAAACCAGTCCATTTGGCATCTGAAATAGATATTTAAAGAAAAACATCAAAGAAACTAGTAATACGCAAAATTTCTTCATCCTCCCCAGCCTCCCCAGACCCAGTGGCTATGGTTTTCCTTCAAATTTTGGCAAATAAGTTCTTTAGTTCCGACCTACCTAAACCGTTATATTGTTCACCATTTGAAAAGAATCACACTATCTACCATAATTCAAATCCACCATGCCGCTTCTCCCAGCTCACCAGCATTCTCCACCCCTTTTCTACCTCTTGACCAAAAGCTACCAGCCTACCACTACTGTCCGCTACACCGCTTATACCGCTAACTCCACTTCCACTGTGTCTCGCCACGCAGGAAGCCTGGAACCATACCCAACTTTCAATTTTTGCCACCATATTCAACTACCAGCACTGGTTTCTCTCCAAAGAAGATCAACATGACAGCAGTTATGCCAACCTCTCCTCTATTCTAATCAGGGTTATACTTAAATTGTAGCCCAAACTTCGACCGTTGGTGATTTTTTTACCCTAATTTACAGAGCTTGTATTTATATCTGATATATATTTTGTTTTTCTTTATGAGAAAATCAGCAGTCTTGTTAGCTTGTTATTTCAGTTTCATTGCTTCTATTTTGCTGCATTAATCGCCTACATATAGTGAGGACCCTAGGCGATAGAAATCATCTTGGGAAATCAGTAATAGGATGATTTAGCTGTTGGCCTCCTGTGTGGGGATTCCTCTTTCGTAGTTCATTTTGTGTTCATTTATTTCGAGTAATAAAGCCATATCTCTTCTCACAAATTCCCCTGTTAATTCTTTGTGGTATTTAGTTGAGCACATCTCGTGCTTGTTATTGTTCGTCGACCTTTACTCCTAACAATTTGGTGCGGTTAACGATGGTTGTTACGTGCAACACAAACACCCGTCTGGACGGTTTGGAGAAGGTTTCTGAAAATCTAGAAAAGCAATCGCAGACATTAACTGCAATGGTTGATGAATTGAGTATTAAATGCGCGTCAACAAACGAGCGAGTCTCAACTTTGGGATCGAACCTACGAGCGGCTCATCTCGTCCGCTCGTACCTACGACTTGGTATGGTTCGATCCAAATGAAACTAATGGATCGAACCATACCGAGTTTCATTTGGTTCGATCCAAATGAATGGATCAAACCATACCGAGTAGTAGGTACGAGCGGACGAGATGACCCGCTCGTAGGTTCAATCCATTAGTTTCATTTGGCTTCCCGAACGAGAGAGTCGCTCGTACCTTCACCATGAACGCCCCGAGTAGCGATCCCAAAGTTGAGACTCGCTCGTTTGTTGACGCGCATTGAATATTCAATTCATCAACCATTGCAGCTGATTGATTTTCTAGATTTCCAGCAACCTTCTCCAACAATCCAAACGGGTGTTCGTGTTGCGCGTAACAACCATCATTCACCGCACCAAATTGTTAGGAGTAAAGGTCGACGAACAATAACAAGCACAAGATGTGCTCAACTAAACACCACAAAGGGGGAATTTGTGAGAAGAGATATGGCTTTATTGCTCGAAATAAACGAACAGAAAATGAACAACAAAAGAGGAATCCCCATGCAGGGAGGCCAAAGACTAAACCGTCCTATTTCTGATTTCCCAAGATGATTTCTATCGCCTAGGGTCCTCACTATATATAGGCGATTAATGCAGCAAAATAGAAGCAATAAATCTGAAAAACGAGCTAACAAGTCTGCTGATTTTCTCTCCCAAATCTTCTCCAAAACGCATGAACAACTAACCAAGTCAGCCGAGATTTTAGGGGTTGTTCTGTTGGCACTCACTTGGCTAAACGACTTCCCTATTCCCACGCCTCTATACTTTCCAACTGCTACCCGTATCAATAACCCTTCAACACATCTATTTATATCAGTTGGGTACACTATGCAGGTGTTCTTGAGAAAATACACTTGATTACTAAGAAAAACAAGGATGAGTTTGTCTAGAAGAACTGGTGTTTGTCCATAGTTTCTCAAAAATCATAGATTATTTGTCTATAAGATTATTACATAAAATACTGCATTTGGTTAAAGAGAGAGCTTACCCAATGAATTTATGTTTTATTCATTTTTAAAGAAAATCATTGTTTTAATATCTATGTTAGTCAATATCTATCTAAGATAAGATAAAACAAAGAAAAATTAAAGTATAGGTATTGTTTGGATATTAAGGATAGTATGGGATATTTTAGAAGGTGGGCCGATGGTTTAGATTATTTTGAATAATTCAACCTATATCTAAAATAATATGTTTGGGACAAGAGAATCTTGGCACACTGGAGGAACTACATTCAGATTCAAACTCAAAATGATGTTAAAATTAAAGTTGAACATGACAACAAGGTTTTAAATTCAGAAATCCAGCAGGTGATAGTACCAGGGGAAAAGGGTGTTATAAGGGCCTATTATATTATTTAAATCAATAAACAAATCAGCTTACTTGTTCTTCAGGAAATGTGCTTGAAAACTGAAAGAGCTTCCCCCTAAATACAGTTGAAGACTTCATATCTTTGATGCCATTGTTCAATATGCTTTGCCCCTTCACCTTACTGTCTTCTTTCAAACCTTGAAACGTGGAGGAATTTAAAGTAGTATATTTGGAGAGTTTCTTAGAGTCATGATGAATATGTCATGTAATCTTACCAAATAATATGTCTGATTGAGAATTCTCGTTCTCAACAATGTTATTGTCAGCAAGCTTAGGAACAGAGAGATTCCCTACTTTCAAACATGCTAAGCTAGTTGCAGTAGTCCCATTAATGACTACAGAATCTGTGAATAGGGTAAACAAGGGTGGATGTCGGACATGCTGAAAGAAGAAAATGTCATATTTAATTAAACAGGCAGTTAAGAGAGAAGATGGAACCTTTTTGAAGAAGTAAATCATAAGCAATGTGACCCTGAAACACAGGGACATCTTTCTTTTTTTTGATGCATTCTTCGAGCCATGATGTTTTGACAATACTAATAACTCCAAAAGCTGCAAGGCTCCTTATTTCCTTGATTTCTCTGCACCAACCGTTACCACGATAAGAATGAGTGACAAATGCATGATTGCACATTCTTGAAGTGAATAATAGGTCATGCAATATCTCTAATTGATAACCATTACTGGTATGTCAATAACAACCAGGTCACTTCAGCTCCAGGTGATTAGTAGTCCAGATCAAGCAGTGATGCATCTAATATTGCAATCCTATAAAGATGACCTAGCCATCGATAATATATCAAAACCAACCAACTTACTCTTTCCAAAACTCATAAGATAGGGCTCCATGTCTATTATCACACTCCCATCATGTTCTAGATTGACATGTAATCCTCATACAGAGAAATTCTACATTTCCATCCACCTAGCATGGAACAATGACGCTGAGAAAGAATTGCATTCCTCTCACACAAAAGAGTCCAAGTGTTGAAAAATGAATGATTTCTGCAAACATATTGCTCTAGTATATATGACTTTGAACATAATTAATTTAATCTGACAATAAAAATGAAAAATATAGGACCTTCCTCCTTTACCTGGATGTACAAAAACTCAAATACATTTTAGTCTTGAGGACTTAGTTTGGAGCAAACAACCCTGACTATGAGATATGGAAAAATATATTATTGTAGTTTAGTTAAAAACAGGGAACAAGATTCACTCTGGAGTTGATAAAAAACTGCCCAGACACGCAATCTCTGACAAATTAGTAGCACATTTATGGCAGATGAAAAGACAAGACATATAACATTTCAAGTATATAGTTGAAAACTTGTTTACTAGAACTTATATGCTGAAAAAAGCAGTTCATCCACATGCCTAAATATCTTACTTTTCTGATGGATTTCCAACTACCACGTGAGTCAAATTCTCCCTAACGGACATATATCGAGAGCCCCCGCCCTGGCGAACCATACTGACTAGCTTCCGCAATTCAGAAGCCTCGAAGCCTAAAAGTAAAATTCTGCACTCAGACAAGTACAGATCACCATCCTCACTTTCAGAATCATCAGCAACACATTGAGTAAAATCAGGAACATTTTTCTGTTTTTCAGTAGGTCCGTCATTTCCCCTTTTAGACATGTGAGGAACCTCAGGAGATGTGCATAGGATGTTTGTCAGGAGATTCTCCACATCAGGTTTCATATCCTGAGCAGAAAGATTGGTGTCTGATTCTGAGACACTGGGGTTAGATGATGAGATAGGCTGCGAATTTCGGGTGCATTTGCCTTGAGTGTGATGCTCCAATGTCTTTAAAGTACTAACAGAAGATGATTGTTGAACTGGGAAGGAGGCTTCCATAAGGCATGCTATATATCCATTTGACCAAGTAAGAACCCAAGAAAATAATGAAAGGAATGCAAAATTAGTTACAGGATCCATTGGAAAGATACTCATGTAGACAGATTAAACATTGAAAACCGAACCAGAAATGCTGCAGATGAACTATGCATGTTTGTACCTCTTCTGGCAATAGACTGATGAAACCATTTCCTGTTAACTATGTATATGATACGCCATCTTTTTGCAACCATATACTTGTCACCTTCAGGAGCTTATGAAAAGTTAAGGACACCAATATTGAAGATCATATGCTGGGTGTTAGGTAAATATAAATGTTCAAGAGTCCCTAGGTAGCATAGATAATAGCAATCACAAAACATTCCTCTATATGTACACTTGATGACAAATAAAGCATCAAAAAATTAAAGAAAAAAATGAATAACCATTTGTAGTTAAAGAATTATAAAATTGTGGGTCGTAATAGATCCACATGCAAAAAGATTTCAATTGAACAACAGATACATTCAGAAATGAGCTAGAGAAAGAAAAGATGTTATGCCAAAGACACAAAGGACACTGTAGAAAGAGTGAAATCCCAGAGACTGACAAGGAATCACGACATAACTGAATTCGGATTCTGGCCTCATACAAGGTAATAATGGAGAAGCAAACAACAATGGGCAAGTTGATATTCAAAAGAACAAAACCACAAGACAGGATATATCGCATATCAAATGAGAGCATCTCTTTGTCAGCTCAGCTGAATATATCCCACCGTTTTGTATGATAAGCTTCTCCATTTCCTTACGTTCATCTAAAAGAATCAAATAAAAGACCTTCAGACCTTGTCACCTTTTTGTAGTTACAGAAGAAAAGGAAACAAATTTCCAACCTGCAGGAATTCCACTAACACATATAGTCAGTCCAGAAAAAGGAGGAACCCTGTAAGGTTCATGAGAAACTACACGGTGTTCTTTCCAACATTGGTCCAGCCATTCTGTTGTGACTATTGGTTTTTTCACTTGGGTTAGAGCCCACTGAAAAAATGTTGCAAGGAGATAAAAAAAAACAGAAAAGTTAGGAGACAATCAATCAAATCAACATGTGGATATTTTCTTCACTCTCTCTATGGATTTTCTTTTTCTTGTTCCTCTCACTCTCTCTGTTTTGATTTCCTTTTCTAATTTCTCTCTCTCTCTCTCTCTCCATGTCTTTATGTGTTCCTCCCTATTCTTGGTACAGTGGTAACAGAAACTGACATCAAGTGCAAAATATATAATTGCTCAACTGAATTTCAATCCGGGTAAACAGTTCCACCCAAACTGGAAATCCATTTAATGATTTATTTCTAAATATGGTGATATATAGATCGGTTGGTTATCATAATTCCTACCCCCCCCCCCCCAAAAAAAATACTCTCTCCGTCCCATAGAAATAGGTCATGATTCCTTTTTCATCCGTCCCATAGAAATAGTCCATATCCATTTATGTCAACTTTTTTCTCCTCTCTCTTACTTTATCATTTATGGACCCCACCATCCACTATACTATTTCAATTACCTTTTCTTCTTCTCTCTTACTTTACTAATTACGCATTAAAACCCGTGCCAACCCTAAATGGCCTATTTGTATGGGACGGAGGGAGTATATATATATATATTCAACCCCGTCCCAATGGGGCTCAAATCCACGATAATAAGTGAAAAGTGTAATTTGTTTAGATATAATATGCTGCAAAAATGATGAATTCGTTGTGAAAAATGATGAATTTATAACTCACTGAATCTGAAGAACAAACACATCACATAGGTATTTTAAATCTAAGGACTTCTAATATATACCAACACCGTCCACGGAAAAAATAGTCTTGGTAGTTGACGACACGGGTTGTAATAAAAATTGGTTAAGGTAAGAGAGAGGTAGAGAGTGGATGAAGTATTATTAGTGGAAAATGTGTTCCACCTTATTAGAGAGAGAAACTTACAAGGAATAGATAGAGACTAATTTCGATGGATGGCCAAAAATAGAAAAAACATGAATATTTCGTGGACAGAGGTAGTATAGATGTGTGTGTAGGAAGAGGATCGGGTGACAATGACAAATGTAGGAGACAAATGAAAATCATGTTCAGCTCTTTGATCCAAATATGAAATATCTGCGGTGGATGCGGGATGAATGCACCTCCTTGGCAATGTTGTCAAAAGCGCGCCATGCGGCTAGAATCACCCCAAGGTGGTTGGGCGATCAAGATTCAAGGAGAGGCGAGGGTGGTTGGGGTGCCCTAATTTTTTGGGTGGAATACTTTCTTGCCCTAGCCCAAGCCCAAGCTCATTATGTTTCATAACAAAAGTAGAAAACCAATCTAAATCCTAAACATGTATATATATACACACACATATATATGGTTGCATTAGGGTCAGACATCACCTTATATCATACTCCCTCCATCCCATAGTAGATGTTACACTTGGGAGATGGCACGAGATTTTAGGAGATGTTATTTTGTGTGTTAAGTGGTGAGAGAAAATATAATTTTACAATAGTGAAGCACAACTATGAAATGAATCACACTTATAAGATCAGCTATAGTCAAATGTCAATCATTCATAAGCCTAGCCTCATATAAAAGTTACTAAAATATTTACAAAGAGTTCCAAGACTAGAAAAATAAACAATAAAAATAAACCTTGTATTTTTGGACAAGGACATCCTTCACAATTACGAAACTGACATCTGATGATGCTTTTTTTGTTAGTTGTCCTCCCATAGCAGTGACCTTCTTTCCAATATTGGCCTACAAGTCAGTAAGATAAACTAACAATCATTATTTGTAGCATATTTGAAACGGAAATAGAAAGCATATAGCAGGATAGCAGTTTAGGTGGCAAGTTACAAATACCCTTGATGAATATGAGAACACTGATACATAAAATAAACAAGATTTCATGGTGTTCATGGCCTATGCGGCACCGATACGGATACGCGTATCGGTATCCGAAGGATACGGATACGCGGATACGGCTCTTTCCCAAACAACCCGATACGCGGATACGTTTTAACTATTTTTTTTAATAAATAATAATAGTGCAAAATAAATTACAAAATAGATATTCTAATTCAACATAGAGACATTAAAGGTCTATTACACTCAAAATAACATGATAGCAGCAGGTTCTAAATTAGGAAATAATTAAAAGGTAGTAGCAAACTAGCATCAAGCCATCAACATCAAGCTTCTTCCTCATTCCCCGTCTCCTCCAGCTCCACACCTTCATCCTCGGCATCACCCAATCCAAATGATACAGCCTGCAACTCAGGTTCATCAATGGAGAGGTCAGCAACTTCAAGAAGACCAACACCACTAAGGGAATCAAAAGAATCTCCCCCAACATCCCACATCCTTGTCTCTCCTTTCTTGTATGCATCAGTTCTTCTTGACAAATGTCTCAGATTTGAGTGCACAAAGACCAAATCTTCAGCCCGCTCAGGAGTTAAGGCATTTCTCTTGACACTATGGATGAAGCTATATGTGCTCCAATTTCTTTCACAGCAAGAAGAAGAGGCCGGTTGGCTGAGCAGTTTCATGGCCAAACTCATCAAAAGAGGGATAGATTGTCCATGATTTGTCCACCATGTCATTGGGGAAACAGCCCATCTATCATGTATAGAATCAGGGTCATTGAATTCTTCTGAACAACTAGAAAACCTTGCATATTCTTCCTTCACTGCAGCCAACTCTTGCGGTATGCGAAAGAATTTCTTGAAGCAAGTCATCCTCATTTGTGATATTTCCTTGTCCTTGTGGGGGGGTAGTCGGCCAGCACCTTCTTGAAGCCACATGTTGCTGTAAAATCTGGAATTGGCAGCAATTTAGATCATGAAGTTAAAATGAAAAAATGAAGAGCAAAGAATCTGAATTTTAATTGCACAGTGCATATTACCTTGGATTGAGTGAATGAGCCAAACAATGAAGTGGATTATTGCCTTTTGTCCACCTAGCAATCAATATATCATGAATAACAGAGTAGAGGTCTGACTCCTCATTTGGTTCCTTCCCTTCATACAAATATATTTCTTTCTTCACTTTCTCAATCATTGAATCCCACATCTCATAGATTAAGTGAAGACACGGGGTGTCGGTGTCCGCAAAGCGTATCATATCATAGATAGGACTAGTGAACCTAAGAATGTATTCCACATTGCCCCACCAGACATCACTTAGTATTTTTTCCTTTACATGTTGGGCAGTTGAAGCATCCTCTTTGTAGATGCTCCATTTGTCACTAATCACCATGTGTTGGAGAGCTGCTTTTACCTCAACAAACCGTTTTAGCATACACACAACCGATGCAAATCTTGTTTCAGCAATAGAGAGCAACTTCAAATGGCTGAACTCATTAAACATGGAAAGACGCATGCCATGATTCATTATGAAATTCTTGATCATAGTAGCCTCAACTTTGACATTGTTTATAAATTCTAATCGACTCCAAACCTGCATATCCTCATCAGTAGGTGTCCTTGGCAGTTTAGGTTCACATATATTTTTCATAGCAAGGTTGAGAGTATGCACTACACAAGGTGTCCAAAATATGTGATCATTTTCAGCTTCAATTAAAAGACCCGCACCTTTGCAATTTGCAGCATTATCTGTGATGATTTGTACCACATTTTGTCGACCTACTTCATCAATGATAGCCCTCAACTTCTCAGCAATATATTCTTTTGACTTGTATTCTCCTTCACAATTGTCAGCCCTCAAAAACATTGGTGCTTTCTCAGAAACAGCGGTGAAGTTGATGATTGGCCTCCTCTGAGGATCTGACCAACCATCAGAGCAGATTGTGACCCCTTTCTCTGGCCATGTGCTCTTTGTACTCTCCAATAGAGTCTCTATGTGCCTTCTTTCTTGCTTGAGCAGTGATTCCCTTGCCCTGTTATACCCAGGTATTGTGTAACTTGGCAAATTGCGGCTGCAAGCAAATGCAAAAGCTTCTCTAAAATATGGGTTTCTCAGAAAGTTGAAAGAAATCCCTCCAGAAAACATTGCTCTAACAATTAAAGCATCCAAGTGCTTGCGGTCTTGCAATGCCCATGATTTTTCCAATTGAGAAACAGGCCCCCTCTTGGTCCTCTTGCTGTTGTCTGAAGGAGCTACAGGCAAAGAAACAGTGCATGCCTTTGATCTTTCCAATAGCTCCTTACACTTTTCCACTTCCCTCCTCATGTCACTCAGCATTTCAAATGAAACATTTGGACATGTCTTAATCCCCTGTCTTAATTTTTGCAGCAAATGAGCTTCAACTCTTGTATAGCTAGTGCTTTTTGAAAATGGACAATAGTTGCATCTCCATAATATATTTCCTCCACCAGGTTTAGGCTTCTCTAGAATGGTGACATGATCCCACAATGGAGCCCTGATATCAGTTATTTGTCTGGACCCAGATCCAACACTAGAACTAGCAGCAGAACTAGCACTAGAACTAGCAGCAGTAGCACTCAGATTTGGAGATGCCATACTGCTGAAATTATAATTGAATTGAATTGGGGGAGCAAAAAACTGAATTATAACATAGAAAAGCGATGGCAAAAATAGATACATAAAACGAAAAATCTAAAAAAAAAAGCATACCGAATCTATGGAGGCGGGGAGTTTTTGACCTAGCTGCGGCTTTCTCAATTGTGTGGAATCTTATATTGTATAGAGCATCATTATTTATAGAGCTAGATTTGTTCATCCAGCTGCAATGGGCTACATCACAAATGGGCTTTTTGGTCCAGCCCGTTAATTCTATCGGGCCGGCTCCTTTAGATGGGCTTTAAACTGGGCCGTATCCACCGAGATACGTATCGAATCTGAGGTTTCCCGGCCCAATACGGCCCATCCCGCGGATACGCCCAGGATACGTATCCGTCGCGTATCCGTCGCGTATCGGTATCGGATACGTATCCGATACGCGATACGGCAACAAAGTGAAGTATCCGTGTTATATAGTTCATGGCATTAAGAACCAGTAGAAGAGATCTATCTAATGCATGGATGAGATCTACTATCTTGAAATGTAAATATATCAAATTCTCAAATGGGCATGGACACATATTTGTTTAGGCATTCATATAAAAATCTTGACTTCAGTGTACAGTAGAAATGTGAAAATGCTTGTGTGATTGTGATAGGCTTTAATTTCTCAAAGCCCGACACACACCTAGCTTGTTTACGGCGCATGCAAGTGAAGTTCTAAAACATTTCCACAAATAGCTTGTTAGTGATCAAAAGGGTGAGTTATGTGACACTTATACTTCCCATGTTCCTGAAAAAAGTTGAATTTTTGCCACAATTTATATGTCGGTTCCTCTATGAAAAAATTGTCACATTCATGATTCATAATAGTAGGATTTTCACAACTCCCCACACAATTAACATAGAACTCTTACTCTATTCACACACTACCAACCATTTTATTAAAAACATGTGTCGTCCACAATGTGGGATTTTTTTGTGAACGGATGGAGTACGTATTACATAAAATTATTATGGCTGAACATTTGTGAAACGTAAGTTATTTAGAGGGGTAATGTAGCTTGGTATGCTAAGCATGAGATGTAAGTTTACAAGACGAGCATAACCCTATTAATTCTAAGCACTTATGAACCACAGATTTATCAAGATTTGCCAAAAAAAACAATATTGTAACTTGTAATATACAATTAATTGTGACATACATCCTGTTTAGTTTATGCTTAATCAAGAATAAAAGAAGGAATTTTTATAAGCCTTATATAAGTTGACAGCATTAGGAGTAGGTAAGTGGCATTATTACCTTTACATCCTCATCAAAACCAGATGTAACTATATTTACACCATCCAGTGCAAAGCAGCAAGTATATCCATGATTAGGTAGCTTTCTACGCTCTTTCGCACAGAACAACACACATTGAGGACCTGGGACAACCAAATTCTAGCTAAAAATCAAAACACTGAAAATTAACAAGGTTAAACATTATTCCAAAGAACAAACTAGAAATGATGAAAACACTAGTTATTGTATGTCCAAATTCAACCTAACTCACGAGATTCACTATTAAACCATTTTGAAGAATAACAAGGCATGTGTTGTGTATCTTCTAGTAGATCACACGTCTAATAAGAAAGCAATAAATATTTTTATGCAATCTATCTAAACATTTTCAAGTGAATGCAAAAAACCCAAAAAAGCAGTTTATTGCATGACCAACTGTGAGTTTCTATTTCCATAAGGAGAAGAAGGCTTCAGAACATAGAGTATATTTTTTGTTTTTTAAGGCATTACATATATGGCACCAAACAAGAAGATGTTCTCCACTTTTCTGACTACAATCGCTTCCTAATTATGTTTACAAATAAAACTGTTATATCAAATCAGTAATTAATCCATTCAAATGTGAATCCTTCTTTTATGGTTAGAGTTGGAGCTAACTTCACCCATGAAGGAGAAGTAAAACCTTAATTATGGGTTCCTATAATGATTAATGACACTATATCCCAAGATTGACATCCCATCTTAATTCTAGGATGAAAGCACAAAGGTGCATCACTCGGTGCATCGGTCTACCGCCTTTCTTCTTTTTTCAAGGCTGAGCTTGTTCAATTGAAGCTAATGCTAGCTCTAATACACAACATTACCCCAAAACATCTTGTTTTAACATATATATATTCATGTCGTAACATTTCAATGCTAACCTAGAAATATGTGTCTTCCACTAAGCTAAGCTGAAATGTCATTTAAAATTTGTATCAATAAGCGTACAAGAATACCGAGCAATTTACAGTCCTTCGATCGAAGATACTCAAACTTCTCCTGCAAAATCAGAAAGAATTAGGTCAATTAATTTCCAGAATTAAGCCAGTTTACAAGCTAGAGCAGATAAAGTTACGTACATGCTCTGCCGAGGCGATGACGTGATAGTCGGCGGGTCCATTGCGCGAGGGGTCGCAGCTGAGGATAACCTGGGCGCCGTTGAACTTTAAGGCGTCGTGCAGCGCGTCGAAGAGCTCCGGTGGGACCAGATTCCGAGACAGGCATACATTCGCTCCACTAAACACTTTTGCAGCCATGAATTTGTATGAGTAGATGAATGGTGAGAATTTTTTTTTCTGATTAGGTTTCAGGAGAAATGGGGATTTCTACTTTTTCATTTCTTGACGATTGCATTTAACGAAAATAGAGCGCGGGAAATCTTAATGTGGTTTCTATTTATATGTAGAACTTGAGTAGGAACTAGTTGTATGCGAAATAGATTGAGAAATTTCAGGAGTATTGGGTCTAAATTTCTGAATTTTCAAAATTTAGGATTATATTCTCTGGCATTTTAGAATGTATTCCCTATGTCTCAATTAAGTTAGGTCAAAACTTTTGAACACGAAGATTAAGAAATTGCGTTGAAAAATAAGAGAGTAAGTAAGTAAGTAGGTGGTGGAATAAAGTAAGATTGGTTAGATGTTTTGTTTTGTTTTTTTTTTTAAATGACAATTTAGTTGGAACGTTCAGAAAAGGAATGCAACCCAACTTTGTTGGAACGGAGGGAGTAGGATTGATGCATATGAATTTTTTAGAATATATTAGGTTTTTTGTTAGTTTTTTCCTTTTTTTTCTTGTTTTTCTTACTATTTATTTACAGTATCTCATAAAATAAGAGTAGACTAAACTAATCCATTTGTAAAATCTAATTTAAAAAATGAATTGACAAAAGAAAACATTAATATGATCTGCATTCACTTTTCAGTAGTTCCCTTTTGCATTCCATTAACCAAAGACCACGAGAAAAACATTCCTATGTTCATTTCCTTAATATGAAAATGATTATAAAAGGAAATTAACTTAAAGAAACTGAATACCATAGAAAGTTTTGCATTATTAGCTCTCAGGTGAGAGAAAATGGTGGGGGATTTGGTGTGGGGAAATTTCAGAATCATTAAGGAAAGCAAGCTGCAAATGAGGGATTTTGCCTGCGTGGAGAGATTTCAAAATTGGGGTTTCTAATTTGTACGTGGGTAGTTTACCTTATTCATATATTTTGTGAGTAAAATAATAGGAAAAAAAGAGAAAAAAAATAAAGAACAGAAAAACCATTATTTTGAATGTCATTGAATTGAGACTTAAATTCTGAATTCTCTCCACATACATCATATAGTAGTATTTTAACTACTTTCATCTGTCCCTGAAAGTTTGTCTCATTTTTCTATGTCCGTCCGTCCCACAAAGTTTGTCTCATTTTACTTTTTACCATTTTTAGTAGTGGACCTCATAATTCACTAACTCATTCCTACTTACATTTTATTATAAAACTAATATATAAAAGTAGGACTCATTTTCAACTCACTTTTCATTGCATTTCTTAAAACCCGTGGCGAGTCAAAGTGGGACAATATTTGAGGGACGGAGGGAGTACAAAATATATTAATGAATTAAAATAATAGGTGTCTAATTTTGAAATCGCATGAAATGTATCGTGTAGAACTGTAGCGAAAGATCTATTCTAGATGATTGTTTGATTTACACATACATATGTATAGAAAGCTAGCATGCTCGAAAAACTATAAACATGATAAAAATATAACTGATCCATAAAATAATGCAATTAAACATGTAATCATATAATAAATCAACTTATGCATGTAATCACGTAAAAGCATACCGTCGAATTTAGGAACTGAATCCAATCACCACTTTAATCATATGTATTAGAATATTAAACATAAATCATAAATATATAAGCAAAACACATTATTCATTCTCATAAATATAGTTAAAAATGGGTAAAGAATTTATTACATATACGCGCATTCAAATCATATTTTATGGTATACAAACTCTAACGTATGATTCATAAGAGAACGCTGAACTCTCACACTTATAATTATTGTTATAAATAATGATTGTTTGGAAATTTAAAATTAGTTTTTAATATTTATTAAATAAAAATAATTTTAAAATTGCAAATATTGAATGGTAATTTATGTGCAAATAAAAATGTAATTAGAACTTAGTTTAGAATTTTATTACTTGGTATTTTGTGCCTATATAAGGCTTTCTATTGTATTTTGCAATTTTACTCTTTCATAACTCTCTTTTTCTCTAGTCGACGGTTTCTTAAATCTGTCATGGCAATTTCTTCAATTTTTGTCAATAGTGTTTCTCTGTATTTTGATTTTCCAAACTTAACACTTTTCTTAACTGAATTTGAACTTATCTTGCAGGAATAGAAATGTTGTTCGTAAAACGGGGAACAATCCATTGGAGACTTTGGGGATGTGGCATGGCTGACAGATGCTCTCCTGGCGATGTCTATGACGCCTAAGACCATCTCCAATCATACACTAAAACTCATTTTGATAAGGCTCATTTCATGCATCGGTTTGAGGGTAAAATGTACGCTACTTGATCGGTTTAATCGCGCAAAACAAGTGTTAAATGTACAGAAATGCCACTTGACCAAGGCAACAAGGCCAGACTGATCAAGCTAGTACAATATGCGAAAAAGGCCAGAAAGCAGGGGAGTAATCAAGCATCAAGGAGGGGACCGCTGGCTTCCAGAAGAAGGACACATGAGGCTATGAGCTGGATGGTGCGCAGCATTCTGTTATCAAGGACAACGTTCTAGAAGGGGACACGTGCTGATATATGAGACGCAAGGACGGAGATGAGTCACGAATCTGTTACAGAAAAGCGTCGTCATTCTAGAAGGAAAGCACGTAGCAATCAATGAGTCGCTCACTCTCAGCATGAGCGAATATTCCCTGCCAAGATCGTTATCCAGCTGGAAGTCATGGCAAGCCTATAAATAGAGGATGTGCCACCACGCAAAGGAGATCTGATCCTTTACTTTCCGTCTTTAGTTTAGTTTAGTTTAGCTCTCTAGTCTAGTTCAGTTCTCTAGACAGCTTAGATAAAGTAACGCTTAGTTAGAAAGGGCGATCGAAGGAGCGCTGCAGAATACTTGATACACTAGCTTTTACAATGGAAATGATTTTAGTGTCTTGGGCGATATGAATATTTGTCATGCCGTGTTTTGTTTTATCTATGGAACCTATCTGATGTGGCTTTTGCCATCAATGGATAATCGAATTCGGGTCTATCTAGGGAGTGAGTCCCTATTTTGACTAGTGTACACCTATGGAGATCGTGAGCCGTCTTTTGGGTCGGCCGGTCTAGTGACTTGGAATGTGGCCACATTCTTTGTCATCAATGGAGCAGATATGGTAGACATATATGGGAAAATGACTGCAGTCATGAGTTTTTACAATGGAAATGATTTTAGTGTCTTGGGCGATTTCTAAAGTTAAAACCCCAAGGTCACTCAATGGTGGCATGATAAATACTTTTTTTTAAAAATGTTTTCGGCATGAGTCCACTGAGTGCATCAAGTACTCAGCCCTGCATTTCTTTTTAAAAATGTGCAGGTTGAGCGTGACGGGTGCGGTGGGTGTTGAGCAAGACCGTTGAAGAAATTTAAGTGTGTAGAATGTGTCATGTCTTCATACGTGGCATATTCCTTCTCTCAAATGCTTCCGCTAAGTAGTTGTTCTTCTTTTGAGTTCGTGTATCGTTGAGATATTTTCATTTGGAGTTATTGATTGTTGAATTGATACTCTGATTTTATTCGAGCTATTCCCGTTTGTTTCGAGCTATGGTCGAGTTGTGTTGTTTTCCCCCTTTCTTCCCCGCTTCTTTAATCCTCCCCTAGTCGCGATCAACCGTGTTTTCTATCCTTAGAAAGTGCGGGCGTGACAGGCTGCTTCAAGCATGCCCCAACCACAAGCTGGGGGAGCGGGAGATCTATTCGATCTTCTATGGTGGACTGACAGTCGATAGCAAGAATGATCTAAACCTCGCAGCCTAAGGGGATTTCTCAAAGACCCCATTAAGCCAAGCTAAAAACATCCTGGAAAGGTTTATCGAGGCCAAACGCTCGTACGAGACGTCCCGTGGCCAGTACAGAAGGGGTACGGTGCATGCAGCCGAGGCACGCAATGACGAAAAGCTGGAGGCTCGATTTGAGCAGATGGAGAAGAAGCTGGTTGAGGCAGTGGAGAAAGCCAGACCGTCTCCACCAGCTGCACCGAAAGAGACGCAGTATGCGCCGCCACCGCCTCCGCCTCCGCCAGAAGAGCATCACTACTACTATTGTGAATTCCCCCCTGAGGGAGAGCCGCTGCCCCAAGTAAATGTCGTTGGCCACTGGAACGCAAATGGCAACTGGATCCAGGGAAAGCAAAGAGATGCCCCATGGAGAGATCACCCAAACTTTCGATGGACTGACCAGAATCAAAGCCAACCACCACAGCCCTCGACACAGCAGATGCAACCTTCTGAATGGCAGCCCAACTGGCCTGCTCGGATCCAGGATAGACCAAACACTGGAGGGAATAAAATGCAGGGAAGTCAGGCAGGTTGGTCAAATGGACCCCAAGGAAAATGGTCAAGTGGAGGACAGCCCAACTGGTCAAGCCAACAACAGGACGGAAATTGGGGGTACCAACACCAAGGCCCTCAGTCAAGCAGGCAGGGAAGACAGCCAAATAATCAAGTGGTAAATTATGCCCCCCCGTACCAAAGAGGAAACCAATATTTCCAAGGGAACCAACAGAATCATTTTTCCCAGAACCAGCCAGGACAGTATGGACCTTTCGGCTACTATCAACAAGGCCATGGAGGAGGTCATTTTAATCAGAGGTATAACAAACAGCAAAATGAAGGTCCAGGAGATGTAATGATCCCACATCAGCCCCACGATGCAATGCGAGAAATACAAGAGGCCCAAAGAGAACAGAGGGCTGCACTAGATATGATTACAAAGCAGCTATCTCAGGTCGCCATGTCACTGGGCGAGCTGAGGGGAAATGAAGGAAAAATTCTGGCGGTACAGCCACCACCTGGGCGAGAGAATGTCAATGCAGTATCTCTAAAATCAAAAGAAGTTTATCAAAACCCATCTGCGAGTTCTCCAGCACCCACAAACGGGCCCAATCATGAAGAAGGCCCTAAGTCCATCGCCTTTTATCAAGTCGCAAAAGAAGGAGAGTCTAGTGCCCTTGAACAAGTCACTGAGAAAGGGAGGATGGTCGAAGCAGAAAGTGTAGCCGTGGTGATCCAACCAAGTGATCTTCCACCGAATAAGACTGACCCCGGGGTGTTCACACTCCCAATTTCCATCACAAACGTTCGAATGGAGCACGCAATGTGCGACCTAGGGGCTTCCATCAATATCATGCCGTATTCTATATATGAAAAGCTGGGAGAAACTAAGCTCGTCAAAACCGGTATGATGATACAGCTAGCAGACGGGTCTTGCATTCACCCAGAGGGAATTCTGGAAGATGAAATCGTCAAGGTCAACAAATTCAAGTACCCCGCCGACTTCTTCGTCATGAAGATGACAGAGCCAGGAGCGGAGGAGTCTACCGGAGTCCTTTTGGGAAGGCCTTTCCTATCTACAGCCAGCACAGTCATAGACGTCCGCCATGGGACGATGAATCTGGTTTTTAATGGAGAACAGTTTACATTCGACATTGATAGAGCTGTGAGAAAGCCATAGGACAGTGAGAGCATACAATCGGTGGATACTATTAGGCCTTGGGAGCAATGGTATCTAGGAAAGGAGCTCTTCAAAAGACCGCCCACTGATTCCATTGAAGATGAACAGCTTAAGAAGAAAGCAGCTGAATGGTTCGATGCAACGATGACTGGGGAAATGGATGATCAAGCCATTGAATGGACAATTATGAATTTCTGTAAGCCGCCACGACCAGCTGAGATCACTCAACCGGCAAGGGTCGAGAAACCACCTGACCAGGCTGACCCATTGAGAGGAATGCTGAAGCAAAATCCCTTGCCTGCAAGGCAACTATTGTCTTTACCTACATCGCCAGTTACCCTCAAGAGCCTGTCCAACCAGACGTACCAAAAACCAGTCAAACCAAATCCGCAAGGACAGGGAGGACAATTGAAGGAAGAACTGAGACTGGGTCAAGAGGTGGTCAAGTGGAAAACAGCAGAGATTAACCCAGACCTGTGCATGAATCCCGCCAGGTTAGAAGAAGAAGTGACACCCCACTGTGATCGACAACGCAGACTCGACCCCACTTTGAGAAAGGAAGAGCTCATAGTGGGGCAGAAAGAGCTACTCTTCCAGTGTCAACTCAAACTGATACCCAGGCGGCAGAATTCAAAGTGGGCGGACCCTCGTACCATGAAGGCAGTGCACACACAGGAGGCAAACATACTCCCAGGAGACCCCCCCCAATTCATCTTCCTTCATGGTAAATATTCATCGGGTTGAGCCCTACAGAGACAAGACCGAAGCAGGCACAGTGGAAGAAATTCCACTGATCCTACTTAATCCAACCCAGTGAGCAGGTAAAAGGAGTGATCGGGTACTCGTGGGTAGTCTGCTTGATCAAGCAACAAATTCTTAATCCATTAAACTGATCAAGTGACATCCCAGGAGAACTCGGTCAAATTCTTGGTAGTTAGTGTAAATAGTTTTTCGTGTGTTAGTTTTTAATTCTTAGAAATTAAAAGTCAGAAGTAAGGACGGAAGCTGATCAAGTGGAACTATTTGAGTTTCATCTGGAATTAATTGTCCACTTGATCAGTGCAATTCGAATTTAATTGGTAGTACAGTACTTTCGTTGATCAGGGCAGGTGATGAAAGGACGTCCGCAGCCACTGAAAGGTGTTAGGAAGCGCCAACTGCTGCATTGGACAGAACGTCCTGGAGAGAGGAAGGAAGCGCCAACTCTGAAAAGGTGCGCATGTACTCGAAGGGTTGCAGAGATCTCAACAGGCAGGGATCTCAACAGTCGGGATTTCAGTATAAAAGGGGTCTCTCTGATCCTACTTTTCATCAACTGCCTTCAGAACATTCGTGCTATCCTCATATAATTCTCTCTAAGAGGTCCTTTCAACCATCTCAAAGGCAGTAGTATCACCCTTAACTCAGTTTATTTATGTAAATTGTTGTTTTCTTTTCCGTTCTCACACTTAGTCCTGTTCATGGACTAAGTGTGAGAAGTTTGTGTAGGTTGCTATCCGTTTTTGCCAATGTGTTTTGTTTGTTTATTTTCTATTTTGATAGGCATGTTTGATTGTTGGCACTGCCTCACACTTAGCCCAGTGTCTGGTCTAAGTATGAGAAGTTTTCCTTGGTTTCTGTTGTGCCGTTGCCTAACCCTTTTTTCCACTGCATCCAGTCCCTCGAGGACGAGTTCATATGCAGTGGGAAGGGGGAGGGTTAGTTCCAGAAAATAAAAGTCATACATGTCAGAAAGTTTGAAAACACAAAATATCAGTTAGTAATAAATAGGCAATATGCATGAAATCGGATAAGTGAAAGATTTGATTACTTGGGGAAGAGTTAGAGAAATGAATCAATATGTTTACATGTAGAAACTTGATTGCAAAAACTTGATCAGTTTGAACGACACAAGTATGATGGAAATGCTCAATTTTTTTAAAAAAAACTTACTGTGAAGCCTCTCTATATGTGAGTTATAAGCCAAAGTAGAACACTTTCTACTATTGTTACAAAGGAAAAATTTTTACGCGAGGCTGAATTTTTTATATCTAGATGAAAATTGCACAAGTAGTAAGGACTTAAGGTATTAGGACTTAACCAATTTGAGCCTTCTCTTCTTTCGCTCCAAGAACCCGCCTCGTCATGCAAGACACCCCTTAGTTAACCGAGTTGAGCCCATACACTTTTACCCTTTTTTTTATAACTGAGACCCACATCCATATACTTTTTATAAATATGTGAGTAAAAGGGATCAGAGAGATGAGTCATTTCAAAGAAAGGGGTAATACGACAGAAAGTAAAAATAAAAGGGTAGCCGGGTTGAGCGAGCTAGTCAATTAGGTTGATCAAGTCAGATATCAAGTAAAAAAAATTGTTGTTATCGAGAAATGTTTGAGAAAAAGAGGGCAAGAAAAGTTGTAACCTGACCTGATAAGTCGGAAGTTAGAAAAATAAGCCAAAAGTTCAAGGCTAGAAGTCGCCACTTGACCAAGTAAGATATCTAGTGGCAAAATAAATAGTTCAAATCTTAGGTTTCTTGACTCACGTGTTTTTTTCTTTTTACAGTTTATATTTTTAAACTTAGAACCCCTAGGACCCTACCTTGATACACCACTACCCTTAAGCCTCATTACACCCGAAACAAGGACTTTAAGGAACTATCTTGTGCAATCCGATTCGAGGTATTAAATTTGTGGCAATACCGAGTGAACAGTCCTAACATCTCTGGTGAGAAATGAGTGACTGAGTGAATCCAACTGTGGTTTTTAAATTGAGTAATCTTGACGAACTGACACCTTGATCAAGTAAAAGCAAAAAGGAAGAAACATAAACTGCTGGCAAATGGATTGACCTCGACCTCGAGTATGATTGTTGGAAATTTATTCGGTCTAATGCATCTATGTGAATATGTTTATTTCGAGTCTTGTTTTCTTTTTTCGTTTTCTTTTAATGAGTAAACCATGCCTGAAATTTGCCTTATCTTTTTCTTTCCTTTTTTTCTTTATACTTGGGGACAAGTATGTTTTAAGTCTGAACAATTTGATAAGGCTCATTTCATGCATCGGTTTGGGGGTAAAATGTACGCTACTTGATCGGTTTAATCGCGCAAAATAAGTGTTAAATGTGCAGAAATACCACTTGACCAAGGCAACAACGCCAGACTGATCAAGCTAGTATAATAGGCGAAAAAGGCCAGAAAGCAGGGGAGTTGATCAAAGGGAGTAATCAAGCATCAAGGAGGGGACCGCTGGCTTCTAGAAGAAGGACACATGAGGCTATGAGCTGGATGGTGCACAACATTCTGTTATCAAGGACAACGTTCTAGAAGGGGACACAAGCTGATATATGAGACGCAAGGACGGAGCTGAGTCACGAATCTGTTACAGAAAAGCGTCGTCATTCTAGAAGGAAAGCACGTAGCAATCAATGAGTCGCTCACTCTCAGCATGAGCGAATATTCCCTGCCTAGATCGTTATCCAGCTGGAAGTCATGCCAAGCCTATAAATAGAGGATGTGCCACCACGCAAAGGAGATCTGATCCTTTACTTTCCGTCTTTAGTTTAGTTTAGTTTAACTCTCTAGTCTAGTTCAGTTCTCTAGATAGCTTAGATAAAGTAACGCTTAGTTAGAAAGGGCGATCGAAGGAGTGCTGTAGAATACTTGATATCTGTCGGCGTATTCTTAAGTTTCCCACCGAGGATCTCCCCGGTTTTACTTGCTTTCGTATTTCCGAAGTGTTAGCTTAGTTTAAATTTCACGCTGTATTGTTCTGAGTTTTAGTTTTAATCAAAGCTGTTTTCGTTTTCATCATGGTGTTTACTATTTCACGTAGTTAATTTTCATTCCAGTCTGAAATTCACTTGACCCAGAGTTAAAATTTCCTTGATCAAGTTAGTGACTTAAATTCTGTCCAGAGTAAAAATCGGTAGTTAAAAACTCCCAAGTTAAAGCGTGGCAGCAGCCAACCCCCTGTTCACTACTCACACACTTGATACACTAGCTTCTCTGTGGGATCGACCCCGAACTTGCCTTTTTACTGTTAAAGTAGTGCAAAATTGGGAGTTTATAAATTACATTGGTGGCGTGCGATAGCGAGATCAACTCGATCAAGTGGCAACGACATTTGCTAACTGATCCATCCGGTTCAGTTATCTCTACCATATAACTTGAATCCAAGAGAAAAAGCCGCGATCGTTAGGCCCGCCACATTTTTATGTAGACAATTTCTACAAGCATACACCAAACTCAAATCTATTTTTTGATTTTTCAATGGAATAACATCGTATTTGGTGTTACTACAAAATTTTTGTGAGACAATGAAGTGGGACAAGTCGGATCGTGTCTTCGTGTGCTTACAGGGAAAACTATGCAAGTGCTTGGTCAAGACACCGCGCTTCTTAAATCCGCTGGATCACTAGGTCCAGGAACTCAAGGAACACAGAGTGTTTTTGTCGTTGGACACACTCGACTCCCCTTCAAAAATTAAATCCCTCAACCCGAATACTATGGATTAGTATAGGGAAGTGGGGTCGATCCCACGAAGATGGAGTCGTGAAGTAGTGCTTAGAGACTCTGGAAACAAGCGGCTGCTACCACGCAAAAGGGTTGAGGTTTAAACTACCACTAGACCTAGGCACGGAAATTAAATGCTAGACCTAGGACACAGAACACTTATAAAATCAGACATCAACGCCGAAAGAAACAATTACTCACTAGACCGTGTAAATGACTGACTAAATATGACTAGGCGGAGAGAATTAAAAAAATGGGGACCATGACATTCAAATAAGGTAAGTACAGAAAAAGTTGCAACTAACAAACTCATGCAATCTCCTAACCAACTCAGACGCGTAAATGAAAAAAACAGAGCATACTCCTAGATTCGAACAGAATATAGAAATCGGGACGCCGGAAACTTACTACGAATCGGACGTACGTCAGATCTACATAAACTAGGCGAAATGAAATGAAAACACGTAGGCTAGGCATAAAATTAAATCGACACGGCTCAGATTCACGTCGAATGCTTAATCCACTCCGGATCCAAGCCATCCGAACTCAACACCCAGCAAAATCAACTCCATAACTCCGATTCTCACAGATCTGCTCAGATCAACTCCAAATCCCAACAATCACAGACAGCCTTGCAACATCAGCAAGTTAAAAACCCGATTCATCCTTAAACAAACTCCATTCTCCCAGATCCAACCACGAACCTGCAATAATCCAGAAAACAACCTCGAAAACAACCAACTCCAACAATCCAACTCAGAATTCAAGTAAACATAATCAACAAACAAAGATCAACACAATCGGCATAAGCTAAAATGAAACTTGCATAAAAACAGGGAAATATCCAGAAAACAAATTGGTCCGAGCTTCGAACAGCGAAGCTCGGTGAATTCAGCAGAAACGAAAACGGAAAATAAATTGTTTCTTCGCCCTAAAGAAGGACGGTGTTACGACCAGATCGAAATGTATGAAAACTAGAGGTGAACCCTAGGTACGCCCTGAATCTCCCCACGATAGAACCCAAGTGTGTGAAAAAGTGAACTAAGCTACAAGCTGTTCTCGAGGTCTCCAACCGAGAAGATCCCTCCAGCGTGCATGCTTCTCCCTTTTATAGACGCGGACATAACCTTCTAGAGTCTTCGTAGAAATCTCTATTCTACCCTTCAACTCCGAGGCTTCCTCCGTCGAGCAATTTTCCGCATAATGTCCACTCTTTCGCCTTCTTCCTAGGTCCACGCAACTGTCTCCCTCCTTTGCTGGACCTGGCGAAAATCTTCACACACCTGGCTTAAAACGTGTGTTAGACCCAGAAATTTCACGAATTAAAACCCTAGACCTATGCATGAAATTAGCCTTATCAAACTGCTCACACTTAAACCATGCTTGTCCTCAAGTATGAAAGACAAGAAAATGAAATAAGGCGAATTTCAATGCACGGTTCCCAAGAACGACTCTACAAACAAGATCTAACAAAAACAAAAACCTAGACCTAGAAAACTTACAGACTCAGAAAAGAAAATAACACACAAAGAACACAAAACACAACACATAAACATGCACTAGTTTCAACTTTTAGGCGACTGTCCCCACAAGCTTAAGTTCTCTCGGATCGTCTACAGTCTCCAAATCCTCCTTCTTCATTCGTCAACCCAAACGGTTCGTCAGTTTGTCAAGAAACCTATGATTCCCTAGCGGTTAGGTTCGCTCGATCACTCATTCCTCACCAGGGATGTTAGGATCAAAAACGCTCCAGAGTTAAAGTTACACCACTGATGCGTTGGGTTATGAGAGTTTCTCCTTTTTATCATCTCCTCTTTTTTCCTAGGTCAGGCAAATATTTCCTGGGTTAGGTAATTTTTACTTCCTGCCCTTAGATAATTAAGCTTCTTTTTTCCTCTTTTTATTTTCCCCCTGGACTTCGTCCAGCTTATACCTCCTTTTTTTTACTTTTTTTTTACTTTTCTCCTCCCCTGGACTTCGTCCAGCTTATACCACCAGTTCTGGACTTCGTCCAGCTTATACCACCAGTTCTGGACTTTGTCCAGCTTATTCCTTCATAACCCATTTTTTCTCCTTTATACTCTACTCCCTAAGCATCAAGTGGTTACCCATTTGTTACAAGTTAGCTCAAAGTGTTTAGGCTTATAACTCACTTTATAGTAGGGCTGCACAGCTAGGTTATCTAAGGTATCCTCTATCGTCCTCACTTCATCCAAACCGTTTTAAGTTTATTAAGGAAAAGGGCATCAAAGTTGACGTGTATCCTATCTTCAATCGCTCTTACTAAGGGAATTTTTCTACCTTATTATATCCACTAGCTCATGCAGCACGTAACACACAGACAAAACTAAAAAAACTATAAGACTCACATTCACATTCTGCACCTATTCCCTCCCCCTCCCACTCCACTCAAGCTTGTCCCCAAGCTATCCTAGTGGAGGGGGGAAATAGGGAAGCACAAACACATAAAACAGAACACAAACAGACAAACAACATGCCAAAACAAACAAACTTCTCACACTTAGACCGTACACCGGGCTAAGTGGGAGAACCACTACAACTAAAACCAAACATGCAAAACAGTTCAACCCCTTCTCACACTTAGACCAGGAATTGGGCTAAGTGTGGGAAGTAGTAACACATATGTACAGAACAAGTGTCACGACCGCCCATACAAGGGGTACCACAAACGTGGCGATCGTGACCGACATGCATGGATTACAATTTAAAAGAACAACTTAATTAATTTAAAGAAAGAAAAACAACTTAGTTTAAAGAGTTTAAGGTTATAATTTTTTTTTTGAAAAGACATAAGGTAAAATACTTTTAAAAAGGACAACGGGAAAAATTAGACTTAAGAAATACAACAACTAATAACTAAAGTTGAACAAACACTTAACTTAAATCTCAAAGAATAAAATTTTCAAAAGACAACGTAAACACTAGTTTAAAGCTCATCACCACCATACATGTTCAAACATAAAACATAAAGGAAAGATTTAGTCTTGAGTCATAGTTCAAGTTATAGCAATGGAAAATACGGTTTAAGGAGAGTCAAGGACGACGCCTATGTATGACGACACAAACGCATCCTAAGTACTTAATCTAGCTCAACATCCACCGCAACATCCCGCTCAACCTGCACATAAGAAAATAATATGCAGGGCTGAGTACTTGTTGTACTCAATGGGCTCATGCTGAAAACATTTTAATAATAGTTATGTCATCCATACCAGTGATATGTAGTAAGAAAATATCTCGAGAAACACAAAAGTATTCAAGTCTGGCCAGACAATTTATCTCCCCACTTTTCACATCAATCCAACAATCACAATCACAGTGCGACGAAAGTGTGGCCACACTATTCGCCCACAAGACCGGCCGACTTGCAAGGACGGCTCACGATCCCACTAGTGTACACAGCCCGATAGGGTTTACGGCCCTACTCGGACCCGAATTCGTTTCACAACACAGCCATATAGCCTAACGGAGTAAACTCATACGAACTAGGCATCAGACACACAATCTCATAACAAAAACAACATGGCATGACATAACAGTTAAACCACCCTTATATCTCCACATAATATTTTTCGGAAAAGTAAAGAGGTTTGAAAAGAAAGCCCACTTCGTTCTCTTAGCAATTCACAACCCACTTAGCAACTCTCGATCCTCGAGTTCACGACTACACAACACCCTCGTCAAAGACAACACAATTAGTTTCCCCCAACAACATATTACTATGCATGTCCTATCGATTCTCTCGTCGTTTTTCTCAAATCCCCGACCCAACATACGTCACAAAGATGGGAGAACACATCGTAACACATTTCGATTTATCACACGTGATCACATCATTTAGACACGTTCCTCGGACATACATTTATCATATAATACTTTTAAACATGAAAATAAGTGTTATTTTAACAAGGCAGAAAACTGGCAGAACTGCGCGACCGTTTTGTAAAAATCACTATAAAATCACCCTACCTCAAAAGATACTAAATTTTGGTCACAATACAGAGGACACATTCAAGTTCATCCATGAAAATTTTCATATCGAAATCACGTCATTCAGTCAGTCATATCACATATTGAACTCTCTGGTCGTAGCATACAATTTCCGACAGTATTGCGCAGTTCATTTGAAAAATTCACCATAAATTCATCCGATGCCCAAAAAGGCTGAAAATTAACACGACTCAGAAGACACTTCAAATTTTCATATAGTTCAAGAATCACATCAATCGGAGGTCATTTGGTCAGTGAAACAGAAAACGAAACATTCATGGCGAGAACTCACGGTTCTGGCAGATTTGCGCAGTCAACTTCAAAAATTTATTAAACATTCATTTTTCGATAAAACAAGCTGAAATTTACCCGAGACACAGAAAACACCTTGAAGTTTACTCAGTAAAAATTTCGTAGCAAAATTCGTTCGTTTGGTGGGTCGAAGACAGATCATAAGTCACTGGTCGTGCATCACAGATTTCTGGTTCAAATTCGGGATTAGGTTTTTTTTTAAACTTCCACAACGCAACCACCGATTTTTCATGCTCGAAAACACATAATCATGCTTACACGTTCTTCATACACATGTTTGCATACAACCTCATATTATTCACAAATATTTCGATCCAAAACACATGATTCCAATCAACAACGTAAAAATCAAACAAGTTCTTACGAACACACAATTTCCCTCCCGTTAAAACTTGTGATCTATCAAACCTACACTCTCTACATGCATGTAGGACTCAAAACATGGTTCAAAAGAGAAGGAGAAGAAAAAGTGTGCAATTATATCTTCCTTTACAAAAACCAAATCGGTAGAAGAGAAGAACGAAGCGATCCGTCGGAAACTCTTGAAGGTACTTTCAATGGATGCAAGAATAAGCTTGAATGGAAGATTTTTGGAGATGGGAGAGTGGGAGAAGAATGAAAAAAACGTGTGGGAGAGGGAGAGAAGAGAGGGGACATTTTTTTTGTAGGGAGAATGGGGGCTAGGGTTTGTTTAATTGCTATTTATTTGTTAGGTTTAAAATCCCACACATAAGGAATTAATTAAATTGGAGGAGATATAAAAAAAGAAATTCCCACAATTGAAATAAAAAGGTGGCGTGTGATTTGAAGGTGGGGAAGTCAAAATTTTGTGATTTAATTACAAGGAAATATAGCAATATTTACTTGGAGAGAATATATTCATAATTTAGGAAATAAAAATAATGAATACAAGGGAACAATTTAAATTAAATCTCCAAGTAGGAAATAATAGGAGGGGGCCGAAAATTTAAGGAGAAGTTGTACAAGGAAATTATTTAAATCCCCAATTAAACAAAATAGGATTTAAATTAAGTAATTTCTTTATAGGAAAAAGGCTCCCATAAAATAGGCAACAATTAATTAAATTTCCACAAGGAAAAATAATGCAAAGGGGCGTGTGATATGGAGGAAAAATATAAGGAAAATATTCACATCCCCAATTAATTTGACATGAGAATTTATTTGAATAAAAGGGGGTTCCACAAAGTAGGAACAAATAAAATATCCTCCATATTTTATTGGAGGGGCCGAAAATTATTAGGCTAAAATAGCCAAGGAAATGTTCTAATTCTCTATTTATTTTGGGTGAAGAAAGAAAAAAAATATGTGGCATGATTTAATTGGATTTAATTTAAAAGAAGAGAGTCAATAAAGCACCAATTAAATCAAATGAAAAATAATTCAATCTCCTATTGGAGATTTTTGAAACTCCCAAGGATAAAAGGATGGAGTTCGAATTTCATGTAGTGTAATTTAAGGTCCATTGGTTTGGATTTAATTTGGAATAATGTCCCAAAACAATTAATTAAATCCACAAAAAGAAGTACTATTTCAATAATTTGGGAGGGCCGAATTTTTCAATGAATTGACTTGAGAAAGAATAAATGCATGAGCCTATTAATTATTTCCCCACATTGGAATAACATAAATCTCAAGCTCGTCATTCCATAATAACCACGTCAATTTTTTTCACACAAAGCACTTAATCACATAGAAACAAACGTTTTAGAATTCCCCAAAATTCCAATTACATGAAAAGAAGTCACAAAAGTTTGGGATGTTACAACAAGCATGCTGGCACAGAAAATTAAAACAGAAAGCAAAAACAGAAAGCAATAAAAGAAGAAAAGTAAAAGTTACTTGGGTTGGGAGGATTAATTCGGTGCCTGACCCCCTCGGGAGCCAGACTTGGGCGGCACGGCCTGTTGGGTCACCTTAGCTTTCTTTCTTGCCGGCGACTCCGGCTTCTCTTTCCTCTCTTCTGTCTGTCCGGGTACGGTTTCATATATCTCATCAAGCAGACTCCGACGAGCCTGTCTTCGCTCTTCCCTCAGATTTACTGGCGAATTGGTGTCCCCCGTCAGGTCTACGAGCAAATTCAACCCGACATCGACGGGTTCTTGAGCATTCTCAGCATCGAGGGCCTCTCCCTCCTTGTTCAACAATGGGGTTGCCCCCGAAATGTAAACAGGGGTTTCTGTCCCCTCAGACTTCTCAGGGGTTTCCCCTTCTCTGACATCTTTCTCACCAATTTGGGCTTCGACGCCCCCAACCACTTCTGAAACATTACTATCAACAACAAGGGTTTCCCCCATAGCAAATTCTTCCAAAACAGAGGTTTCCCCCTCTGTAACTCCTACAGCCGCAGAAAGATCTATACCCACAGATGCATTCAGGGTTTCCTTCTCAGCAAATATCACAGTGGCAATAACAGGATTTACCTCCTTAGTGACAGAACCTAACCTGGGTTCACTTACGGCCAACAACTCCAACCCCGCGGTCAGATCTGCTTTTTCTTCGCGAGTTTCTGCGGCGGTTGGTTCTTGAACAGTGACGGCTTCTTCTGGTACAGCGGGGGTGGGTTCTGCGGCAGCCACCGGTTTGGGTTTTGAAACCCCTAAAGTTTCTGGTTGTGATACGGCAGATGTCAAGACGGCTGGTATAAATTTCCCCATTACCGCCGCGAACATGGCAAACGCCTCCATTGCCTTGTCCGGCCCCCCATATTTTTGTAGTATATCCGCCATAAACGCCGCCGCACTTGAATCGGCGGATCCTGAAGTGTTTCCGGTACTCTGCTTGTTATCCATGAAGAATTCTATAGAAGTTTTGACGAAAACTTGGACAAAAATTTCTTTGATTAGGGTTAGAGAAAGAAACCTAGAGAGAAATTTGGGGAATTTTGGATGTAGAGGAGTGAGTAAGGAAAAATAAAAGGAGAACACGGTTATTAGCCGATAGGTATGGGAGAGGACAGTTTGCAGGCGGTTGCAGGCATGACGCTAGCGACTGTACGCCTCCCCATAAAGGTGTCCTTTGAAATTCGAACTGATGCCAACTCCCTCCAAAATTTTACTTCTCAACTCCTTGCCCTAGCAAATTCCTTCTGCGAAACCATACTTAGGAAAAACATTAAATAAAAAAACTGAAACGCCAGACTCCCCGTTTCTAGGATATAACAGTATCAAAAACATTCCTAAGGAGTCTGGTATTTCGAAAATATTTTTGGAAGATTATTATTATTTTTTTTCTGAGTTTGTTTGGGTTTTTCTTGATTTAAAGAAAGCGATTAAATATTTACAATTTTTGTTCAAGTGTTCTCAAGATTTCCTGGGTCAGGGTATGGTAAAACTTCCTTGAATACTGGACCTAGGAAAGCTTTTAAGAACACTCACTTCCCAGACTGATTAGGCGAATTCAGGGAGTGCGCGTAATGACATTTCGTCAACTACACGCATCTCCGAGTTATCCCTGAATACCTTTACCCTATTACCATTGACAAGAAAATGAGTAGAGTTTGAAAAACTTCCCTGGATCTCTACTGCTCCATTTGCACGCAAACTCACAATAGTGTACGGCCCAATCCATTTGGATTTTAACTTACCGGGCATTAACTTGAGTCGGGACTGGAACAGGAGAACCTTCTGCCCAACTTGTAGTTCCTTGGTCCGGAGATTTTTATCATGCCACAACTTGGTCTTTTCCTTGTACCACATTGCTGACTCGTAAGACTCAAGTCGCAATTCTTCCAACTCCTGGAGCTGCAGTTTCCTCTCTCCCTCACAAGCTCGAGGATTCATATTAATCTCTTTGACCGCCCAGTACGCCCTGTGCTCAATTTCCACCTGTAGGTGACACATCTTGCCGAATACTAACCTGTAAGGAGACATTCCAATGGGCATTTTATATGCTGTTCTGTATGCCCATAATGCATCATCAATTCTCTTGCTCCAGTCTTTCCTCGACGGATTCACCGTCTTTTCCAGGATCGCTTTGATTTCTCTGTTTGATATTTCTGCTTGGCTGTTGGACTGAGGATGGTATGGTGTGGAAAGGCGATGGTGAACTCCGTACTTTCTCATTAGAGCTTCAATAGTCCGGTTGCGGAAATGTGTCCCATTGTCAGATATTATAGCTCTGGGCACTCCGTACCTGTTGAAAATGTTAGCTCTAAGGAACTTTGCTACCTCTTTAGCTTCACACGATGTGGTTGCTTTTGCCTCTATCCACTTCGAAACATAATCCACTGCCACAAGTATGTAGGTGTTCCCGTATGAAGATGGAAATGGACCCATGAAGTCCATCCCCCAGACATCGAAGATCTCACATACAATTATGGGAACTTGTGGCATTTCGTCCCTCCTGGAGATTCCCCCGGTCTGTTGACACCTCACATAGTTCTGACAAAATTCAAAAGCATCCTTATTCAACGTAGGCCAGTAAAACCCACTGTCCAACACCTTCCTTGCGGTCTTCCTAGGTACAAAGTGACCTCCACACGCTAGGGCATGGCAATGATTCAGCACATCCCTCTGTTCCCACTCCGGGATACACCTCCGGATTACTTGGTCGGCTCCCATTCGCCACAAATATGGGTCATCCCAGAAATAGTACTTGGCCTCGCTCTTCAATTTCATCTTCTGGCCCCGGGAGATTACTTGGGAACTGGGCACCTCTCCAGTGACTAAGTAATTTGCCAGGTCCGCGAACCATGGCTCAGCATTTGTCTGACATTTCCCTTTCTCGGCATCCCCTGGACCTATTAATGCCATGAGCTTTTCCCAATTGATGGGTCTAGGAAATTCTTCCAGATAGTACAAATGTTCCTCGGGGAATGCATCTGGAATTGATTCCTCGGTATCCCCTTGAAAAATACGACTTAGGTGGTCAGCCACCTTGTTCTCAGTTCCTTTCTTGTCCTTAACTTCCCAATCAAATTCTTGTAAAAGTAATACCCAACGGATTAATCTTGGTTTAGATTCCTTCTTCGCCAGCAAGTACTTAATAGCTGCGTGGTCCGTGAAAACGATCACCTTCGACCCCAGCAAGTACGGGCGAAACTTCTCAAATGAGTATACCACCGCTAGCATTTCTTTTTCGGTGGTGTCATAATTCTTCTGAGCTTGATTCAGTGTTTTGGATACATAAAAGATCACATAGCTTTTTCCATCAATTCTTTGACCTAACACCGCTCCCACGGCATAGTCGCTTGCGTCACACATAATTTCAAAGGGTAGATTCCAGTCGGGCGCTCTAATAATGGGGACAGATATTAGTCTATCTTTCAACAACTGAAAAGCCTTTTTGCACTCCTCATCGAACACAAACTCCACATCGTTATGCAATAAGTGAGTGAGTGGTTGAGCAATCCTCGCGAAATCCTTTATAAACCTCCTATAAAATCCTGCTTGCCCTAGGAATCCTCTCACCTTTTTCTGATTCGTCGGGTAAGGCAGTTTTGAGATGACATCGATTTTTCCTTGATCTACCTGTATGCCTTTTTCCGATACCACATGCCCTAGGACAATTCCTTCAGGGACCATAAAGTGACATTTCTCAAAATTCAAAACCAAATGCTTTTCCTGGCACCTCCTCAGCACTATATCCAAACTTGCCAAACACGAGTCAAATGAATTCCCGTACACCGTGAAGTCATCCATAAAAATCTCAATGCAATCCTCTAGGAGATCCGAGAAAATACTCATCATACACCGCTGAAAAGTCCCTGGCGCATTGCAGAGACCAAACGGCATCCTCCTATAAGCATACGTTCCAAAGGGACACGTGAAAGTTGTCTTCTCTTGATCCTCGGGATTCATATAGATTTGAAAATACCCACTATATCCGTCCAGGAAACAGAAATATTGCTTGCCCGCCAGCCTCTCCAACATCTGGTCAATGAAAGGTAACGGGAAGTGATCCTTCTTAGTAGCCTCGTTCAGCTTCCGGTAGTCAATACACATCCTCCACCCAGTAACAAGTCGAGTGGGGACCAATTCATTTTTATCGTTCTTAACTACATGTATACCCGACTTCTTGGGTACCATATGTACGGGACTAACCCATTCACTGTCTGGTATGGAATATATGATTCCTAGGGATAGCAGCTTCAATACTTCCTTCAGCACTTCTTCCCTCATGTTCAGATTCAACTTGCGTTGCGGATCCCTACAGGCCTTTGCTCCTTCTTCTAAACGAATGTGATGCATGCACATATCTGGACTGATTCCAACCAAGTCAGAGAGCGTCCACCCAATGGCTTTCTTGTTTCTCCTGATTACAGTCAGCAGTTCCTCTTCTTGTCCCTCGGTCAAGCTGCTGTTAATAATCACCGGGAAGTTTTCGTTCTCCTCTAGATACGCATACTTGAGCCCAGGTGGAAGTGTTTTCAATTCTTTCTTGGGGACATCTTTTTCCTGGGGCAAGGGGTTTTGTTCTGTTGTCATTCCCTTCTTAGACTCAGTAGAACTGTCCATGCTCGCCACATAAGGTGTCTTCCTTGACCTAGCTAGCTCCGGACTTGAACAGAATTCCAGAATTGCTTCCGCCAGTTCCTCATCCGATAACTCACTTGTGTTCATCGCTTGACACCAACTGGCTACTTCTCTATCAATGGCATGACTCATCTCAGAATTCTCGATCTGTTCCTGCATTAACTCTGTCTCAAGATATTCCTGGACCAAGGGGTTAATAACATCTATAGCATGCAAATTTTCAACGTCAAGAGGTCTTTTCATTGCCTCATCTATGCTGAATGTATATTTCTCCCCATTGTAATCAAGGCAGATAGTACCATCAAAAACATCAATGATAGTTTTAGCGGTACGCAGGAAAGGTCTCCCTAGAAGTACTCCGCCAGACTCTGCAGACTCATTATCACTCATCCTAATCACATGGAAATCAGCTGGGTACAAGAAATCATGTACCTTCACTATCACATTCTCAAGCACTCCTTCAGGACAAATGCATGACCTGTCTGCCAATTGGATCACAACTTTCGTGTCCACCATGCCTACCCCTACTAACTTCTTGTATATAGACAGTGGTAACACATTTATCGACGCACCTAAATCACACATAGCATGCTCGATCTTCACATCACCAATAGAGATGGGTAAGGTAAACATACCCGGATCATTGCATTTCGAAGGCATCCTCCGCTTCTGAATCACTGCCGAGACATTCTCGCCTATCAAAATTTTCCCACTGGGTCTAGCCTTTCCAGCTATAAATTCCTAGATGAACTTGCTAAACACCGGCAATTTCAAGGCCTGCAGGAATGGTAGATTAATTTCTAGTTTCCCAAAAATGTCCATGAAATCCACCGGCTCTTCCTTCTTCTTCTTGGCTTCCCCCCGGCTTGGGAAAGGCTTCAGTCGTTTTCCTGCTCATGGAGAGCCTTCGGCTGAGAATTCTCCAGTTTCCTCCCTTACTGCCTCGTTCTCAAAAACTGGCTCTGGATCGAGGAAGAATGGTTCAGTTGACTTAGGCAAGGGTTTCTCCAAATCTCCTATCTTAAGGTCATCCTTGACCAAGGAACGTTCTCCTTCCGAGTCCCTAGATCTAGGAATTGTATCCTCTTCCTTACCTTCCTTGGGGCTTATCGCTTCCTTCGTTCTTACCACTGGCCCATCATATGCCTTCCCGGATCTCAAGGTAACCTGACTTATATTCGCCCTATCTGGTGGCCTTACGGAGGCTGGAATCTTTCCCTCATTTCCCCTCATATCACTCAAAGAAGTGGCTATCTGGGACAATTGTTTAGCCAGCATATCCATGGCTGCCTTTTGCTCCTGTTGAGCATCTTGAAGCTTGTGCACTACGTCATTGTTCGATTGCAGGTTGCTTTGCATATGTAGCTGAGAACTGACGAGGTCGTGCACCATATCATCGATACTCTTTGGTGACTTTCGTGGTTGACTGGACCCTGGCCCTGTACTCAGAGTCTGTCCACTTGCTTGATTCTGACGAGCGTTCCCTTGACCGTCTGAAGAGTTGTTGTATTGATTTCCTTGGCCCTGGTAATTGTTCTGAAAATTCCTTTGGTGCGGTGGCACATAAGAGTTCCCTTGATTATTCTGATTTCTGTTCCCCCAGCTTGAGTGGTCTCCTTGGTTCCGATTGATCCAGCTGCCCTGCCCCTCTTGATTCCTTCCTGACCAGTTACCTTGCCTTTCGAGCTGAGGTGCAAACTGCTGACTTTGTTGTGGTGCTGGCTGATTCTGCTCATTGTCAGTCCATCTGAAATTCGGATGATTCCTCCAAGGTGCATCTCTCTGTCTTCCTGGATTCCAGCTCCCATCGGGATTCCAACTACCCATTGCACTGACCTGGGCCTGATAATCTCCTTCCTGGGTCCCGTAATATTGCTGAATTTGACTATCTCCCGGACCAGGAGATTTCTCCTTCCCTTGTGAAGTCAGTGGATTCGTCTTCTCAATCACGTTCAAAAGAGCCTTCTCGAGCCTATCAATCCTTGCCTCCACTTTATCATCTTCTCGCTCTCTTACGGCATGCACCGACCCTCTTCTTACTGCATTCCTAGGGTTATCGTACGCCTTCTTAGCGTCGATCAACTTTCCCAGGATTTCCCTTGCTTCACTTCCCTTCTTTCTTGTGAAATTCCCCCCACTCGAGGAATTCATTAAGCCCTTTGACTCAGGAGTCGCTCCTTTGTAAAACAGAGAGTAGGTCTCTGCCTCTATCATTCGGTGGTTCGGGCATGCATCCAACAACCCCTTAAATCTCGACCAATACTGACTCAAGGATTCGTCGTAATCCTGCTTACACTCTAATATTTCTTTCTTCAGTGCATTTGTCTTGTTGGATGGGAAGAAATAATCTAGGAACTCCAATTTGAAATCCCTCCATGTGCGGATAGAATCCGGGGGCAACCTTAATAACCACGTGTTAGCTTCCCCCTTCAAGGTAAACGGAATCGCACGTAGGCGATAATCCTCCTCAGTTGCATCATTCGGCCTCTTCTGAATACCACACAACTTACTGAATTCATTTAAGAACTCATACTGGCACTCATTTCTACGCCCAGAGAACGTCGGCAAGATGCCGAGCACGTTTGTCTTGATCTCAATAGTTCTCTGGCATGGATTCATCACTATGGCTTGTGCTGGCTCTCCATCTGAGTGGGCAGTGAGAGAGCCGATCTCTGGATCTGGATCTACTACCTGCGCCATGGCTACTTCCTCTGCTTCCCCTGTTTCTGACTCTGTTTCTGATTCGGGTGGGGACTCTGGATCTTCACGTCCTGACGACGTCCAAGATTCGTCGCTAGTGAATTCACTCGGAAACGGATCTCCTGTGGTGAACCCTGATCTGGTGGTCACAGTAGAGGCTGTGTCCTTAACCCGCCGATTAAACTGGCCGTGTTTCCTCCCAGATGAGTTGCTCCGGTAGGTAGATCCTGAGCCTCTGCTCATAAACTACAAACAAAAGAGAAAGAAAACAAGTAAAAATTATTTACACCACAGACTCTGAACACTAACACTAAGCACGCCCTCCATCCCCGACAACGGCGCCATTTGAAGTGGGACAAGTCGGATCGTATCTTCGTGTGCTTACAGGGAAAACTATGCAAGTGCTTGGTCAAGACACCGCGCTTCTTAAATCCGCTGGATCACTAGGTCCAGGAACTCAAGGAACACAGAGTGTTTTTGTCGTTGGACACACTCGACTCCCCTTCAAAAATTAAATCCCTCAACCCGAATACTATGGATTAGTATAGGGAAGTGGGGTCGATCCCACGAAGATGGAGTCGTGAAGTAGTGCTTAGAGACTCTGGAAACAAGCGGCTGCTGCCACGCAAAAGGGTTGAGATTTAAACTACCACTAGACCTAGGCACGGAAATTAAATGCTAGACCTAGGACACAGAACACTTATAAAATCAGACATCAACGCCGAAAGAAACAATTACTCACTAGACCATGTAAATGACTGACTAAATATGACTAGGCAGAGAGAATTAAAAAAATGGGGACCATGACATTCAAATAAGGTAAGTACAGAAAAAGCTGCAACTAACAAACTCATGCAATCTCCTAACCAACTCAGACGCGTAAATGAAAAAAACAGAGCATACTCCTAGATTCGAACAGAATATAGAAATCGGGACGCCGGAAACTTACTACGAATCGGACGTACGTCAGATCTACATAAACTAGGCGAAATGAAATGAAAACACGTAGGCTAGGCATAAAATTAAATCGACACGGCTCAGATTCACGTCGAATGCTTAATCCACTCCGGATCCAAGCCATCCGAACTCAACACCCAGCAAAATCAACTCCATAACTCCGATTCTCACAGATCTGCTCAGATCAACTCCAAATCCCAACAATCACAGACAGCCTTGCAACATCAGCAAGTTAAAAACCCGATTCATCCTTAAACAAACTCCATTCTCCATATCCAACCACGAACCTGCAATAATCTAGAAAACAACCTCGAAAACAACCAACTCCAACAATCTAACTCAGAATTCAAGTAAACATAATCAACAAACAAAGATCAACACAATCGGCATAAGCTAAAACGAAACTTGCATAAAAACAGGGAAATATCCAGAAAACAAAGAGGTCCGAGCTTCGAACAGCGAAGCTCGGTGAATTCAGCAGAAACGAAAACGGAAAATAAATTGTTTCTTCGCCCTAAAGAAGGACGGTGTTACGACCAGATCGAAATGTATGAAAACTAGAGGTGAACCCCAGGTACGCCCTGAATCTCCCCACGATAGAACCCAAGTGTGTGAAAAAGTGAACTAAGCTACAAGCTGTTCTCGAGGTCTCCAACCGAGAAGATCCCTCCAGCGTGCATGCTTCTCCCTTTTATAGACGCGGACATAACCTTCTAGAGTCTTCGTAGAAATCTCTATTCTACCCTTCAACTCTGAGGCTTCCTCCGTCGAGCAATTTTCCGCATAATGTCCACTCTTTCGCCTTCTTCCTAAGTCCACGCAACTGTCTCCCTCCTTTGCTGGACCTGGCGAAAATCTTCACACACCTGGCTTAAAACGTGTGTTAGACCCAGAAATTTCACGAATTAAAACCCTAGACCTATGCATGAAATTAGCCTTATCAGACAAATACCCAAAAATGATATAAATTTTAAATATGATGTAAATGATTGGAGTAAAATTACTTTTTGGTATGATATGCATTCAAAAATGGGTTTGAGTTTGGCATAAATGGTTAAAGATGGCCTAAGGATGGCTATTCTCCTTGTTCTTCATAGGTTGCAAATGGGTACTCCCTCTGTTTTTATCATTTCCATATGTTCCACAATAAAAGTATTATTTCACTTTTACTCTAAATAGTTTATAGGCTTCATATTCCAACTTATTCCACTCATATTTTATTTTATTATAAAGTTAATATATATATATATATATATATATATATATATATATATATGCCTTATCAGACAAATACCCAAAAATGATATAAATTTTAAATATGATGTAAATGATTGGAGTAAAATTACTTTTTGGTATGATATGCATTCAAAAATGGGTTTGAGTTTGGCATAAATGGTTAAAGATGGCCTAAGGATGGCTATTCTCCTTGTTCTTCATAGGTTGCAAATGGGTACTCCCTCTGTTTTTATCATTTCCATCTGTTCCACAATAAAAGTATTATTTCACTTTTACTCTAAATAGTTTATAGGCTTCATATTCCAACTTATTCCACTCATATTTTATTTTATTATAAAGTTAATATATATATATATATATAGGGGTGTGTTAAGGTCCTTCGCAGCTTTTCAGTCCAAGCTTCAATCAGATCACAGCCCTTGGATCCTTGAATTGGATGGTTGTGATGATCTGCATTATTACACTATAATGGTGCATTATTATATATATATATATATATATATATATAGAGTCCACTTATATACACAACACCTCCTTAGTGTAGAACTAGAGACTAAATATTATCCATTATATATATATATATATATATATATATAGGATTGTGATCAAGGTAGAACCATTCTTAAACGTAGAACCATTCTTAAACGTAGAACAAATGCCAAACGGAGGTCGTTAGATCTTTTAATCCAATCGTGTTGATTTGCACAACAACTTCCCATTACCACCAAAACTATTATTAATGGGTGAATGCAGAGAAGTGAAAAAATAAAGCATGCATGGACTCTTCTTCGTTTCATTCATTCTTCCATCAACATGTGAGTTTTTTCACATGTTGAGTCCGGAATGTCGTGAAAACATAGTCTAATATGTATGATTTTTAATCTTGACCGTCATTTTTTCCTCATCCAATGAATAAAATATGTAGAGTTCTAGGTTCTACACTTAAGAATGGTTCTGTCTTTAACGCAACCCTATATATATATATATATATATAGGGTCCACTTATATACACAACACCTCCTTAGTGTAGAACTAGAGACTAAATATTATCCATTGGATTAAAATTTTGGTGGATGAGATTAAACTTACTGCATCTATATTAATTATTCATCCTGTTACTGAATTTATTCAGCCAAGGATAGCATAGTCATTTCTTAATGTAGTCAAACATGGTAAAAATGATGCAGGCGTAAATCACGGTATTATGAATTAGGGTAAAACTCTCTACCATTCCACTTCAAGCTCGACGTTTCAGCTTTCCCCCACTCTCTTCTTCACCGTTTCAGTACCATTTCTCAACCCTAGCCCTCTACCTTTTCTCAACCCTAGTCTTCTACGGATTCTCACCATGGTGGACACGAGGCGGAGCAAATTGAATGGTATTCGTTGTCTTCAAAAATAGTTACAGTCTACCAAATCCATTCGAACTAATCTCTAACATTTTGGTTGTAGATGAGCGGTCGTTGCGTTCCAGAACTTCATCCGGTCATGGTGAGTTTAGTTCTTTTCTTAATTTAGTTCAGATTCTGTGTTTTGCAAATCGCGTTCCAGAACTTCAAATTAGTTCAGTGTATATGGTAATTTAGTTCAGATTCTAGCCCACACCGGATTGAACCAAACATTTCGGGTGAGCTAACCCCAATTCTGGAATATATTTTGTTCATAGTTTTCAATTTTATTTAGTTGATTAAAGTTCTTATTTTTAATTCAAACTTGGATGAATTTGTTGGATGAAGTATGTTGGACTGATGTTAATGAACTTATCAACTTATAAGATGAAGTATGTTCAGAATCGGCTGAAGTATGTCCAAAATTGTTGTGTTGGGTGAAGGTTTTAAAGATGTGATATGAATGTATACTATTATAAGATGAAGTCGTGTCAACATTAGATAAAGAATTATGTATTTATATTTTGTTCACAGTTTTCAGTTTTATTTAGTTGATTAAAGTTCTTGTTTTTCATTCAAACTTGGGTGAATTTGTTGGATGAAGTATGTTAGACTGCTGTAAATGAACTTATCAACTTATAAGATGAAGTATCTTCAGAATCGGCTAAAGTCTGTCCAAAATTGTTGTGTTGGGTGAAGGTTTTAAAGATGTGATCTGAATGTATACAATTATAAGATGAAGTCTTGTCAACATTAGCTGAAGTATTAGGTATTTATATTATGTATTCTGGTTAACATATGCTGAAGTATTTTTTGTTATGATCTATGTGTCATACAACTTGATGTTTGGTGATGTATGTTACTGGATGTGGAATGATTATTTGATGATGTGGACTGATTTTCGATGAACTGTTGTTTTGTTCTCTTATTTTGATTATTTGATGTATTGCATAGATTTGTTATGTCCCGTGTTGATAATTTTGAACTTCTTGTACATAGAGAAAACAACAGCCTCATTTCAAAAGGATATTAGTGTTGTTGATAGTGACAAAGAAGAATTTGGAACTGATACACAAAAGAAGTTTAATAACGATCTTACAAAGAGCTATGGTGACATTCCAGAGACTGGTTAGTGTTCTAAACTTGTTATAGAACTTTCTTCGTACATCAAGAAATCATAAATCTCTGAACTGTGTTGCTGTGTCTGCAGAGGATGTTTTTCTGTCACTATTTGACACAGATCGGTCTTGTACAATAATGCAAAACAATATCCTCTGCCAGAATAGAGAGAATGGCAATGCCATGAAGGACAGCAACTAATGCAGAAGATTGTGGTGTACAAAGGCAAGCACGTTGAATATTGGAACTGTGGGCTAAAAAAATAAGCGAAGGAGTACTGTAGAGCTTGAGGCAATATTTGGCCCTCATTCATCAAAGTTGAACAATATTTGGCCCTCACATTGTGGTTCATAGTTTGTTACTGTTTTGTGGTAGAGATACAACCGTAAATATGAAATTGGCACTATTTTTTCCACGGATTTTAATTATCTGCATGATTTGTGAACAAATATTACACCATTATTGAAGATTCTTTTCATTTAGTCTTCAGTAATTCTATGCATAAATTTATTGGATAAACTACTTTGGTTCAGCAAAAACACAAATAAACTTCATCAGATAAACAAAACTGTTCAGAACAATGATTTACTAAAAATGGTATATTGTACAGATCAGAACACATTAAACTAAATTGAATAACTGAAGAAAATAAACAAAAACAAGAACCACATTAAACAAAATAGCAATAAAAGATCATATTGGATGAAAAACTATTCATCGAACTTGTAGATAAGTTCATACACGTAAACCATAAACCGAAAAGGCTAAATACTTCTTTTATTATTAGTTAAAATTAATCAAAATATGGATATGTTGGTCGAGTGCTGTTCTTAGATTATTATAAGATAAAGTAATGTGATTACATGATGAAACGTCTACAATACAAAATGAATCAATAAGTTTACATTATGGAATTGTTCTACTGAGGGGTGTAGAAAGATGGTTATCCGAGGAATTAAATTTACTACTAGATGAATAAACATTATATGAGACAAATAAAACATTAATAAACAAAATAACATAAAGAGATCATTCTGTCTAACAAGATATTCATTGCGACGTTAGATAAGTTCATCCTCAAACTATAAAAACATAGCCAAAAACTTCCTCTTTGCTTAAATCATATTCATCTAAACTGAAAAAGGGTTCATATATATAAAGAAGTTCAAAAACTGAGTCATTACATCAAGACACAAAGACATAAGGGACCTTGAACTACTCTTTTTTTCTGCTTCGCCTTAATCTTTTTGCAATTCCTTGCATCATGATTACCAACCTCGTTGCGGAGCTGATTCTTGGGTAATTTTTAAACAACCTTAAACATGATGTGCTACATGCACCATCTATGTCTTGTATCAACGAGAATACTTTCAGCAACCACCTTCATTCCCAAAACCTGATCAGTAATGATCAATTTGGGAGCAGCGCCCATGATTTTTAATAACATAACATAGCTTAGCTTACTTCAAAAGTTTCATACAAACAACATAATAGTTCATTCCGAATGTTAAACATTTCTACGACCATCTGATCAGAAATCCATACATTATTCACTAAAAGATTATTCAAAAATAATACAAAACAAGACATGATACAGAGATTTTGCATACAAAAAAACACTTCATACTAAACTACAAATAGTTCATTTAAACAAAAATAAAGTTCATTTAGTACGACCAATATTTCACTGATACGATCAAAAGAATAAATCAATACATCAATCACTAAAATCGACAAGTAGTTCATTCCAACAATAAAACAGTTCATTCAGTATGACCAATATTTCACTAATATGATCAAAAGAATAAATAAATACATCAATCACTAAAATAATCAGTCAAATATCGATATAACTTACCTGGATCGCCTTCTTCATCATCGGATGATTCGGAATCGATTTTAAAAAGCTAGCCGCCAACTATAGATTGTAACTCATCGAATATTGTCCCATGATTGTCGTTAATATTTTCTGTATAAGTAGTTCCACGTATGTTCGCTGCTTCCGGAGAAAACCCAGTTGTGGGAGAAGGATTACTCGAGTCGTCCATTGCTGTACTGGTGATTTGTGTTGAAGGCGTAAAGGTGTTTGAAGAAGAAGATTGTGATGGTATGGAATGCAGGTTCACGATTATACAAAAGAGATTGAAGATTCCGATTGAATATTGACGATAGCTGAAGATTATGATTGTATGGAATGCAAATTCACGATAGTCCCATGATTGTCATTAATATTTTCTGTATGGAATACAGATTCACGGTGATATAGAATTTGTTGAAGATTGCGATTAATATATTGACGATAGCTGAAGAGATTGCTCGAGTGGAATGCAAATTCAGTTCCAAATAATCGTGAATCACAATAATGTTGATCCAATTTCCTTAATTAACTTAGCATGAATTATGGTAAAGCAATAACCGTATCAATTATGAATTTCCATTACAACCCTTTTGTAATATTAATTGAATAAACAAATGAGATATAATTGATAATGGATTAACCGTTAGATTAGAATAAAGGGTAGATGAGATTTGTTCTCTAGTTCGGTATTTAAAATTAGTTCGACATTGAATACAATCCTATATAACCACATTTATGGTGATAACCTAATAACCTATCATTTTATGGGTCAAAAATATCATTTTTACTAAAATTGATATTTATACACTATAAAATGATATTTTTTTCAGCATGCATAGAATGATACTTTTAATCCATAAAATGATATTTTATTTTATAAAATGATATATTTCGTCCATAGAATGATAGGTTATTAGGTTATCACCATAAATATGGGTTATCATATGATCACAATATATAAATGGGACATACGTTTCACTTACTTATTCAATACACTTTTCTTTACATTTATTAAAACACATTCCCAAATCAAATAGGACTTCTCTTATAAGACGGAGGGAGGGAGTACTTAGTTGTAGATGGTACCTAAAGATCTTGATGAGTTTTTTCTTCTTATTGCAGATGCTGGAAGATAAAGAAATGGGCGGCAGAGGAAAAGAGTGGCTGTCTTGGGCTCCTACTACTGCATAGGCCTGCAAGCTGCAGCTGGTGCAGTCCATGGCATCTCTAGGTCTGCTACAAGGATTGGGCAGTTTGGTTGCCCAGATGATGGAAAGATCATCCCACTTTTATGATATGTATATATATTTTTTAAATTATCATTCCCATGTATTAGTATAGAATTAGCTATATCTCTGACGTTAAATACTTTGGTGCCCAAAGCATTTCCGATGTAACAATTCTATTCACCTTCAATTATACTCCCATCTGTTCTTAAAAATAGGACTTTTGAAAATAACGCAAATTTTAATGATATGAGAAATATAACCTAAACTGAAACTTGTCTATTTTTAGAGTACTATTTATTGTAATTTTTAATGTATAAGATGAAACGTTTTTTTAATTTAAATGAAGTGGAAATGGTGTTAGTGAATTATAGAGTTCAGATTTAAAATGATGTATATGGTTAGACGTTAGTATTAATTTAAAATTTTCTATTTTTAGAATTAGTCTAATTTTGTGGACGACAATAAATAATAAAACTTGTCTATTTTTTGTGGATCGAGTGAATGCTATTCATTGTACTAATTTTTAATGTATAAGATCAAAAGTTTTTTTACAAATGGTATTTTCCTTCAAATTATTTTAAATGGCCCTTTAATTGCCCCTTCGTATTACTATAAAATTTGTAGTGTAATACTCCATTCGTCTCATAAAAATATGGGGATTGGGTATTGCACGAGAATTAAGACAAAATTGGTAAAGTAAGAGAGAAGAGAAGAATGATATGGTAAAATAAGAGAGAGGAGATGAATGGTAGTTAAGTGTTAGTGGATAGTGGGACTTATATTATTAAATTGATATAACTTTCCAAAAATAGAATGTACATATTTTTGTGAGACGGACGAAAATGGAAAGTGCACATATTTTTATGGGACGGGGGTAGTATATTTTTGCCCTTCATTACATCGATTACTGGCTCTGCCACTGAAAACACGTAGCTCTAAGCCTTCTGATCAGCGACGAGAAAAGTGGTTTGTGCTTTCGTACAAACCACTACCTGACCTGCCCAGAGCTGCAGGTCGGAGCCTGATAGGCGTTGGAACACACCAACCCCCAAATAATATCCGTTTTACTAATCCAACATTGCCTCACGAAAATCAACAATATATTAGGAATAGTTATCGACTAAAACATACCCAAAGTTTTCTGTAAGAAATCAACAATAAAAAATGTAGAGGATTAACCAAAAGTCCAAAATTAATTCTTTCTAATTAAAAGCATCGGTAAGGGTAGAGGTAAAGTCATTTAACTACTATATTTATATATTTTTCATGAAAAACTATTCTCCAAGGAAGAAGATATTTGAGAAGGTATTAGACTTTATGTTTTTAATGCATTTTATACTATTATTTTATTTTTTTAAAAATGATTTACCTATTCGTTTGGAATGTATTTCTTTTAAAAATAGTATATTTTACTTTTTAATAAGTAAATATATGATATACCTCTTTTATTTATTTTTTTAATGTTCTAATGACATTCAGATAAACGATTCCCAACTAAGAAAGTCAAACTTCTCAGCCCAAACTCTCTTTATTTGTATTTTTTGTCAATTTACTGAGAAAGTGATAATTAGCATTTGATGAGTATATGTAAATTAAAATTATACTGATGTGTTAGGAGTTGATGTCATATAGTATTATGAAGTTATAGGAAAAATAGTTACTTCCTCCGTCCCTATTAATTAGCACCAATTTTCTTTTTCATTCTTCCCATATTAATTGACATCCTATTTTTGGTAATGTACCACACATTCCTCTAACTCATTTCACTCACATTTTATTATAAAATTAACATATAAAAGAAGGACCAAAATTCTACTAACTTTTTCAATCCATTTTTCACTACATTTCATAAAACCCGTGCCAAGTCAAACGGTGTCAATTAATTAAGGACGGAGGGGTATTAATTTCCATTATTATGATCGTACACTCAATATATGAAAAATGGTATTCTATAATTACACAATGTTCATATATACACATAATTTTGAAGTAATAACGTAAGTGTCATTGAAACTATTATAAAATTATGTCATAATTTTAATGACAAATTTTAATGCATAAAGTGAAAATGCTTTTTCTTTAAAAAATTAGAAAAGTTAATTTTTTTAAAATACTATGATTATAAGTGGGGCAAATGAAAGGTTTTCAAATAAGATCTTTTTTCCTTGGGCAATAATATATGACATGTAGAGGTAATAAATCAACTCTCTCACTGCGTTACAATAGTTTTTATATCATTATATGATGAAGGTATATAGTACAATAGTTTTTATATCATTATATGATGAAGGTATATAGATGAAGGTATATAGTACAATAGTTTTTATATCATTATATGATGAAGGTATATAGTAGTAGTTAGGGGTGTCGAAATCGGTACCTGCAGATACCCAAATCCGATTTTGCAGATACCCGTACCAAAAAACTTCAATATTATACTACCCAATCCCGACCCGTATAGTTATATGGGTAACTCGATACCCGCATCGGGTATCCCAAACCCAAAGTTACGGGTACCCAAACCCGCAGGCATAATTTGAATTGTGTATTATATTATTCAATGGTATTATGCTTTTCGTTTTCGCTTATCATCAATGCTAGTCATCTAATACAATAATTTTATGTACATGTTTGTAATTCTAGAATGGATTTTGGGATTGTTGCTAGTTGCTAGACTATGATTTTAGATTTGTATTTTTTTACTTTGTTGTATTTGCATAATTTTCAACTATTAACTATGCACAAATATGGTGATTTCTTATCTCTTAAATATAATATGACTACATATGAAATATAATGCAAATCCAAATTTCAAATAAGCAAATATGATAGAAACATCAAGCATGTCTAAAATTAAATCACCATTCAAATGTTTAATATAAACTGATTATACATAAACTTAAAACTAATTAACTAAAATAAAATATTTTAAAACCCTAACCTTAAAAATAACGGGTGTTATCAGGTTTAACGGGTATACCCGTACGGGTAGCAGGTACCCGATACCCGGCGAGTAGCGGGTCGGGTTCAGGGTTTCCCGATACCCGCTACCCGTTTCGACACCCCTAGTAGTAGTATGTGTTTTCTGTGTCATATTAACTTAAATGATGTTCTTATTTTAGTAGTGTGGGCTTGCCAAATTAACTTAAATTTTGGGATGTTACTATGATTCATAGGATGGGTTAGGGCGTGGCTTTCAGGGTTTTTTGGGGTTAGGTTTGCGTTGAAATGATACGAACACGCACAAAGCTAATGAGTTGTGACCTAATAAAGAACCTGATGATTTCGGGTTTAGAGGTTGGATTTGGCTTTTTTTTTAGATTTTAGAATTGTTTTTTTTTGGGTTTTTAGGTTAGGGTTTGGGCTTGTGTTTTTTTTGGTCAAGGTTTGGGTCTTCTTTTTCCGGTTAGGGTTTATTTTTAGGGTTTAGGGTTAGTGTAATATCCCAACCTTAGAAGAATTAGGAATTAGAGATTAGAATTTATAGTTTAGTTAGTGTCTTTATATGTATATGTTTTTGTTAGGAATAGAAGAGATAAATATAGAATTTTTTTTGGAAATTTAGAAAAAAAGAATGAAATAAAGAAAAAGAAGAAAGAAAAAGAATATGAAGTTGATGAGTAAGTTAGTAGGAAAGAAAACGTGTCATGTGGAGAAAATTAGGGAAAAAAATAAGGAAAGGAAAATAGGAAAATAATACCCATCCTCTTCTTCCTTCTCTCTCTTTTTTCGTTCTCCATCTGCCCATGCCAACTTCATCTCTGTGTAAATTTTCAATAGCCCTCTACTCCCTCCGATCAGCCACCGTGACAGCTCCGATCACTCCATCGTGTAACATGTAACACACTTCATCAATTCAAGCTATCAATTCCCCCTTTTTCCTCTCAATTTTAGAGCTTAGGTTGCAAACCCACATCCACTTATCTTTGGAAAATAGTTGAAATTAGAGGTTAGATTCCTCCATAACCTCTTCAATCATGTTTCTAAGTATAGTAGTGATGTTAATTTGATGTGATTCTTTTTGGTTGGTCGAAAATTAGGGTTCATAGAATTGGGGATTTTGTTGTTTTGATGCTTTGGTGTAATTTGGCTATTGAATTATGCAATTGGAAGTATGATATGATAGTTAAGCATGAAAGTGATAGGAACAATCTGAGTTGTTTTGGGATTTCTTTTGTTGGAGAGATAGCTTGTTTGTATGCTGTTCTGGTGCTGATTTACTGATCCGTTTCGGCCACTTTAACATGCTATAATTTATGTTCTAAAATTTTTAATGCATACTATCAGGTTTTGGAAAGATGTCTGCAAAATGTCAGAGCATTTCATCAACGTTTGCCATTTTTAAAAATTCATGTTAAACAGTCGCCAGAATCTGTCACAAACTGGCAGGCTGTAGTAAAACGTCCATAACTCCCTAATCCCTTGGAATTTTGAGGAAAACCTTTTTTGTAATTAAAATAGACATCTAGAGGTTTATTTTGGCATAGGGCTCGACCCCTAGTTGTCTCCGAGCTAAGTCAGTTTATTATATGAAGATGATGTAATGCAGTCAATGATTTTAAAGCTTTAAAAGTTGATAATAGAGGTTTTTATGCTAAAAGGGAGATAGATAGATGTGATATTTTGGCTTCTATATTTGTGCTTTAAGTGTTTATTTATGAAGTGTATATGTGGCTATTTTAAACTTAGGTGAACACGGTGCAAGCACAAGCAATAAGGGAAAGGAGCACCTCCATGGTTGACTAAGCCAGTAATAGCATTTTTTTGACGTGTACAGGTAGTGTACGCGTGTTCTAGAATTTAATTCCTTTAACTTCGATAAATATTACTATTTGTTTGTGTGATTCGTATACTTATGCCATAGAGCTTAAAATGATTGTGTGGATTTTGTATACTTCAAAGTGATGCAAATAGCTATATGTGTTGAATAATGTGAAAGTTGATGTGAAATAGTTGCGTTACGCCCCATTGCTTGAGTGAATCACAGGGTATAGTTGGCATGCCATAGGACAGCAGTACTGCACACATGTTGATTACTCGTCTTCTGGATAACCGAAGCGATGATCTATATGATATATCGATTGTTGAAAGGTACCCTATAGGGGTAATATATGACAGTTGCCTTGCATAGGCCATATGGAAGATTACAGTGTCCGATACGGACTTACATGATAGACGCCCTCATAGGGCTACAGATAGTGTCCGTGTACCCGTGTCCATCACTAAGCATAACTTGGGGGCTGAATGTGACTTTCTATTTTTGAAATAATATGGTTGTGTTTTGAATTCTTTAAACAGTTATGTTTTCCTCAAGTAAAAGTATGTTGTATTGTGTTATATAGTTCTGATTGATATGTGATAGATGGCTATTATTGAAAGTATTACATGATTAAATTGAATATGTGTTGTACGACATTCCAGGTAATAAAGTGTTTACTTGTGATAGTGATATGGATTGAAGTTGTAGAGGTTTTATTCTGGAATGCGATTACACTACGAGCTTTTAGAAGCTCACCCCATTTTCTTCTCCCTCTTGCAGAGTATAGAAGCGAGTGAACTCGCTAGTTGGCAGCAGCACGTGTCAAGTCACCACCTCCTTTTTTTTGCTGGTACAGTCGGAGTTTACACGTGGCATGCTTAGGTTATCTTTTGTTGTAAATAGTTGGGTTACAAACGTAAGGTTATAACCTTCTTTTTGCTAGTGGAGTTGTATATATCTATCTAAACAGGTTAATGTTATTTTGTTATGTATAGTTGTAATCAGTTGTGTTATCAGGTTTAGTTACTTATATGATAGTGTTGTTATGATGAGTGTTTGCAAAATGATTAAAAAAAAATAGGCAGGTTTTATTTATCGATCGTACCGAAAGGTAACATCACTTATTTGGTTAAAACTAACCAAGTAAGGGGTGTTACATGTTTGGTATCAGAGCCCAGATTTAGGTGATTCTCGCGCTTTAGTTGAGTCTTTAGTATGTATAGAAGCATGCCACATAAGTTTGAAATGTTTGTGACTTGACACCGCTGCCATTTTAATCAGGATCGAGATGTCAGGTGAAGAAGCCTCTAGTCCTTTTTATATTTCTTCTGATTCTGAGTCTGAAGGGGTTCCTTTAGCCGATGTTGCTGCTCCTATGGCGGGGCAAGATGATATATTACGCACCATGGCAACTGCAATGCAACAGATTGCCAGGAATGTGCCACCAAGTCAATCTTCCATCCTTAAACAGATGCATGAATATCACGCTGAAGAATTCAGAGGTAAACTAGATGATAATCCAACCAAGGCTGAGTACTGGTTGGAACAGTTAGAGCGAATATTCGGCTGCATGACTTGTACATCAGATCAAAAGTTACAGGGCGCAACTGCACTTTTGAAAGAAGAGGCTCACAGGTGGTGGGCCAGTGTGGCTCGTGCTACTCTTCCAGACATGTTGACGTGGGATTTCTTTCTGAGTAAATTTCGTGAATGCTATGTTGGGGAGCAGTACATAGAAGACCGACGACAAGAATTTCTACAGTTAGTTCAAGGTAGAAGAATTGTTCAAGAGTACGAGATTGAGTTCCAACGTCTTTCGCGATATGCACCAGAGATAAATTATTCAGATGTGGATATGTGTCGGAAGTTCAGGAGGAGTTTGAGGAGTATTATCCAGGCTGGACTAGTTGGATTGGAGACATCAGATTTGACAAGGTTATCACACGCTGCCCAGACTCTTAAACAACTTAAAGTTACTGAGAAAGTTGAAGAGGGCTCTATGAATCAAGAGAAACGACCTGCAGAATCATCTCACTCGGCTTCTCGATTCTCGGGGAAAAGATTCAGAGACTATAGAGGTAACAGGAGTTCACCGCCTAGTCGATTCCAAGGCCAAAGACCAAGCCAAATGTCAGAGTTTAGGCCAAGGCAACAGGCAACTTCAATGGTTAGTACTGGAGGATCAGACAGAGTACCGATGTGCCAACATTGTGGAAGACCTCACCATGGTGAATATCAAAAATTGCTAGGGACGTGCTTCTTATGTGGATCTAAGGATCATTACTACAGAGAGTGTCCGAGGGGACAAGTATCTTCTGAGACTAGATCGGCGCCAGGGGTGCAACAAGGTCGTGGAATCGGAAGGGGTTTTGGAGCAGCACGAGGACAGAGGGCAACATCTGAGCCCATTCAGAGGCCAACACCGAGAGCTCCTTCATGTGCTTATGCTATGCGGACTCGCGAGGATTCTGATGCTCCTGATGTTATACTTGGTACTTTTACATTATTTGATGTGTCTGTTATTGCTTTAATTGATCCCGGTTCTACTCATTCATATATTTGTGATAAACTCATAGAAGAACATAGTTTACCCTTAGAAAAGACTAAATATGATATCTTAGTGTCAAATCCCCTGGGTATGAGTGTGGTAGTGAATCGAGTTTATAGAAATTGTCCTCTAAATGTTCAAGGATGCCTCTTTTTAGCCAACCTGATGAAGTTACCATTTCGCGAATTTGACATCATTCTGGGAATGGATTGGTTGTATGTTCACCGTGCTTTAGTTGATTGTGGTAAGAAGAGAATAATATTGTATACATTAGATGGCCATGAGGTGATAGTGGTTGGTGAGAGATCAGACTACCTTGATAATGTGATTTCTGCTACTACGACTCGTAGACTGGTGAAAAAGGGTTGCGAGGCATATTTAGCCTATATTCTAGATACACGAGCAGAGGATCCAAAGTTAACTGATATACCTATAGTGTCAGAATATCCTGAGGTGTTTCCTGAAGAGTTACCAGGTTTGCCACTAGAACGCGAGGTTGAATTTGCTATTGAGGTTATACCATGCACCACACCGATATCAATGGCTCCTTATAGAATGGCTCCGATAGAATTGAAAGAGTTGAAAGCTCAGCTTCAAGAATTACTTGATCGAGGGTTTATACGGCCGAGTGTATCACCTTGGGGAGCGCCAGTGTTGTTTGTGAAAAAGAAAGATGGATCATTCAGACTATGTATCGATTATCGACAGTTGAACAAGGTAACTGTTAAAAACAAATATCCTTTGCCTAGAATTGATGATTTATTTGATCAACTGAAGGGAGCAAGCATATTTTCGAAGATTGATCTGCGATCAGGCTATTACCAGTTGAAGGTGAAAGATGATGATGTGTTTAAAATGGCTTTCAGAACTCGTTATGGCCATTATGAATTCAAAGTTATGCCTTTCGGGTTGACGAATGCCCCAGCTGCTTTTATGGATTTGATGAATCGGGTATTTCAATCCTATCTTGATCAGTTTGTAATTGTGTTTATTGATGACATACTTGTATATTCTAAAACCAGAGATGAGCATGAACAACATCTGAGGATTGTCTTACAAGTTTTGAGAGATAAGCAGTTGTACGCAAAGCTCAGTAAGTGTGAGTTCTGGCTGACGGAAGTAGCTTTTCTGGGTCATGTTATATCAGCAGAGGGAATTCGAGTGGATCCGAAGAAGATTGAAGCAGTGGTACAGTGGAAACCTCCTAAAAATGTTTCAGAAGTTTGCAGTTTTCTGGGCTTAGCGGGTTATTATCGTAGGTTTGTGAAGGGATTTTCTGTTATAGCAAAGCCAATAACTACTATACTTCAGAAGAAGGTGTCATTTAACTGGAGTGATGAATGTCAGGTAAGTTTTGAAAAACTAAAGATGATTTTGACAGAAACACCAGTGCTAATTCAACCTGAATCGGGAAAGGAGTACACTGTATTTAGTGATGCATCACATAATGGTTTAGGCTGTGTATTTATGCAAGAAGGCAAGGTAGTTGCTTATGCTTCCAGGCAGTAGAAAATACATGAGAAAATTATCCTACACATGATCTAGAGCTGGCAGCCGTTGTATTTGCCTTGAAGATTTGGAGACACAACTTATACGGTGAAAGATGTTATATCTACACAGATCATAAGAGTCTTAAGTATCTACTTACACAAAAAGAACTTAATTTGAGGCAGAGAAGATGGGTAGAGTTACTTAAAGATTATGATTGTGTGATTGATTATCATCCAGGTAAAGCGAATGTTGTGGCAGACTCACTCAGCAGGAAATCAATTGCAGCTTTGAGATCGATGAATGCACGGCTGGAAATGTCAGATGATGGAAATCTTGTGGCAGAACTAAGAGTGAGATCGACACTGATTCAGCGAGTTAAAGATTCTCAAAAGAATGATGATAAAGTGAAGATTAAGTTGGCTCAGATCTCTCAAGGAAAGACACATGGATTCGATCAAAGTCTCGATGGATACTTATATTTTAAAGGAAGATTATGTGTATCAGAAGACAAAGAGTTGAAGAATGACATACTCCAAGAAGCTCACAACAGCTTGTATTCTATGCATCCGGGAGGCAATAAAATGTATCTTGACTTGAGGGAATTCTATTGGTGGCATGGTATGAAGAGAGATATTACAGAATATGTGGCAAGGTGCTTAACATGTCAACAAGTCAAAGCTGAACATCAAGTTCCGTCCGGTTTATTACAATCAATCACTATATCAGAGTGGAAGTGGGATCGAATTACGATGGATTTTGTTGTAGGATTGCCTTTATCACCTCGGAAGAAAGATTCAGTTTGGGTAATTGTTGATCGGTTGACCAAATCAGCTCATTTTCTTGCGGTAAGAACTGATTATTCACTAGAAAAGTTGGCTGAGTTGTATATTTGTGAAATTGTGAGATTACATGGAGTGCCTAGCTCGATAATATCTGACAGGGATCCACGATTCACTTCGAGATTCTGGAATAAATTTCAAGAAGCCTTGGGTTCTCGACTACACCTTAGTACAGCTTTTCATCCACAAACAGATGGTCAATCGGAACGAGTAATACAAATTCTAGAAGATATGTTGAGAAGTTGTGTCATCAACTTTGAAGGTAGTTGGGAAAAATACTTGTCGTTGGTAGAATTTGCATATAACAACAGTTACCAGTCGAGTATTCGGATGGCTCCGTATGAAGCACTCTATGGCCGTAAATGTCGTACACCGCTATGTTGGACAGAACTGAGTGAGAACAAGATTGTGGGTCCTGAAATTATACAAGAGACGGAAGATAAGGTCCGATTGATAAAGAATCGATTGAAGGAAGCGTCTGACAGACAGAAATCTTATGCAGATTTGAAGAGGAAACGCATTGAGTTTTGTGTTGGTGATAAAGTATTTTTAAAAGTGTCTCCTTGGAATAAAGTGCTCAGATTTGGCAAGAAAGGAAAGTTGAGTCCGAGATTTATTGGCCCTTATGAGATTTTAGAACGTGTTGGTCCAGTAGCATATCGACTCGCGTTACCACCTGATTTAGAAAAGATACATAATGTGTTCCATGTTTCAATGTTGAGAAGATATAGATCAGATCCTTCTCATGTTATCCAGGCTGAATCGATTGAAATACAACCAGACTTGACATACGAGGAAGAGCCGGTTCAGATTTTAGCAAGAGAGATGAAAGAGCTTAGAAACAAAAGAATAGCGCTTGTTAAAGTATTGTGGCGAAGTCATAAAATAGAAGAAGCTACATGGGAGCCGGAAGATACGATGAGACAGCAATACCCCTACCTTTTTGAATCAGGTATCAATTTCGAGGACGAAATTTCCTAATTGGGGGAGAGTTGTAATATCCCAACCTTAGAAGAATTAGGAATTAGAGATTAGAATTTATAGTTTAGTTAGTGTCTTTATATGTATATGTTTTTGTTAGGAATAGAAGAGATAAATATAGAATTTTTTTTGGAAATTTAGAAAAAAAGAATGAAATAAAGAAAAAGAAGAAAGAAAAAGAATATGAAGTTGATGAGTAAGTTAGTAGGAAAGAAAACGTGTCATGTGGAGAAAATTAGGAAAAAAAATAAGGAAAGGAAAATAGGAAAATAATACCCATCCTCTTCTTTCTTCTCTCTCTCTTTTTTTTCGTTCTCCATCTGCCCATGCCAACTTCATCTCTGTGTAAATTTTCAATAGCCCTCTACTCCCTCCGATCAGCCACCGTGACAGCTCCGATCACTCCATCGTGTAACATGTAACACACTTCATCAATTCAAGCTATCAATTCCCCCTTTTTCCTCTCAATTTTAGAGCTTAGGTTGCAAACCCACATCCACTTATCTTTGGAAAATAGTTGAAATTAGAGGTTAGATTCCTCCATAACCTCTTCAATCATGTTTCTAAGTATAGTAGTGATGTTAATTTGATGTGATTCTTTTTGGCTGGTCGAAAATTAGGGTTCATAGAATTGAGGATTTTGTTGTTTTGATGCTTTGGTGTAATTTGGCTATTGAATTATGCAATTGGAAGTATGATATGTGAAACGAGGATTTTTTTAACACGTGTGCACAGAAATAGATCACTGCAAGCGCTTGGTCAAGACACCACGCTCCTTAAATCCACTAGAGCACAAGGTCTAGGAACTTAAGAGAACATAAAGTGCTTGGTCGTTGGACACACATCGACTCCCCTTCAAAAAAATATAAATCCCTCAACCCGAATACTATGAATTAGTATAGGGAAGTGGGGTCGATCCCACAGAGATGGACTCGCAAAGTAGTGCTCAGAGACTTTGGATAGACAAATGGCTGCTGCCACGCAACAAAAGGGTTGAGAATTTTAAACTAACTCTAGACCTAGGCAGAAAATGTAAATGCTAGACCTAGGACATGTTAAACTTGTAAATTCAGACTTCGACAACAAGAAACATAACCACTTCCTAGACAGTGTAAACAACTACCTAATCTAGCTAAACAGAATATGACTGAAAGTGGGGACCATAATTCCAAAAATGGCAAGTACGGAAAGAACTGCAGATTAACAAACTCTGACGCTAGCTCGCAGCAAAATGCATCCTCTCAACCGAATTAAACTTGCAGATGAACAAAACAGAGCAAAAAGCGAGATTCGACAGAATATAGAGATTTGGTCGTCGTTATCTTGCTGCAACTCGGAAAAACATCAGATCTGCGTACACTAGACGGAATGAAAGTAAAACACGTAAACTAAGCATGAAAATCAGATCGAAACTACTCAGATTCACGTCAGAATACTTGATCCACTCCGGATCCAAGACATCCGAACCCAACAACCAACAAATCCAGCAAATCCAACCAAAATTCTTCCACAATCCAACTCCAATCTCCCGGATCTGACCATTAACCTACAATAACTCAGTAAACAGCTGCGAAACGCATCCAACTCAGACAATTTAAAACTCCAAAATCTCAATAAGCGAAACGATCAAACCAGAAATCAACACAATCGCCATAACGGAAAATCAAACTTGCATTTAAACCAGAAACTATTCGGTGAAAACAGCGAACCGAGCTTCGAACAACGAAGCTCGGCAGAGTAAGTAAAATGCGGAAAGCGGAAAATAAATTGTTTCTTCGCTCCTAACAAGAGCGGTGTTACACCATATCGGAAGCTAAGATGAAACCCGAACGTGCGAACTGAGATCTCCTCAAAACTAGTATCAAGTGTGTGTGTGGGAAAGTGAACTAAGCAACAGGCTGTGGTGAGGTCTCCCCCGAGAAGATCCCTCCAGCTTGCATGCTTCTGCCTTTTATAGATGCGGACATAGCCCTTGAGTCTTCGTAGAAATCCCTATTCTACCCTTCAACTCTGGAGCTTCCTCCGTCGAGCAATTCTCTTCATAATCGTTCACTAAATCGCCAGTTCCTCGACCTTGTGATTTTTTGGTCTTCTTTCCTGGACCTGGCGAATTCCTTCACACACCTGGCTTAAAACGTGCGTTAGTCCTAGTAAAATCACGAATTAAATCCCTAGACCCATGCATGAAATTAGCCTTATCAAACTGCTCACACTTAAACCATGCTTGTCCTCAAGTATGAAAGACAAGAAAAAGAAATAAGGCGAATTTCAATGCACGGCCCCCCCAAGTACTATTCTACAAACAAAACAGACTCCTAGACCTAGACAACTACAACACGAAACACATAAAAATCACAAAAGAAAAGAAAACACATAAGCGCATAAACTGGTATTTTCCTAGCAGCCATCCCCACAAGTTTAAGGTCAATCCAAGCGTTTACAGCCTCAGATTCCTCCCCCTCCCTTCTTCTGTCTAGTCAAGTTGTCAGTTCGTCAAGATAGCCTTCTGACTTCCCAATTGTTAGATTCACTCGATCACTCATTCCTCACCAGGGATGTTAGGATCGGATCGCTCTTAAGTTAAAGTTACTCCACTGATGCATCGGGTTATGAGAGTTTCTCCTTCCTACCGTCTCCTTTTTATTCCTGGGTCTGGTTACTACTGCTTCCTGCCCTTAAATTTTTTTTTTTTTTTTTCCTGGACTTCGTCCAGCTTATACCTCCGGTTTTATTATTTTAACTCCTCCCCTGGACTTCGTCCAGCTTATACCTCCGGTTCCTGGACTTCGTCCAGCTTATACCTCCTTTTCCTGGACTTCGTCCAGCTTATACCTCCTTTTCCTGGACTTCGTCCAGCTTATACCTCCTTTATTCTCTACTCCCTAAGCATCAAGTGGTAGCCCATTCTTTTTACAAGTTAGCTCAAAGTGTATAGGCTTATAACTCGCTCTTATAGTAGGGCTGCACAACTGGGTTATCTAAGGCATCCTCTATCGTTCTTACTTCATCCAACTGACTTTGATTTATTAAGAGAAAAGGATTCACAATTTAGCATGTATTTTCTCTTCAATTACTCTCCCTAAGGGGCTTTTTGCTATTTATTTTACCAGTTATGCAAACACGAAACCTAAAAAAAACTTCTACAAACTCCTAGACCTAACAGAATATGTACAAGACACTAACTGCACTAACTGCGTCCCCCCTCCCACTTCATTTATGCTTGTCCCCAAGCAATCCGTATGAAGTGGAAAGCAGGCCAGTTAGTGGCGACATGAAACGAACTCAACAAAACACAAACTTCTCACACTTAGACCAAGCATTGGGCTAAGTGGGAGAAGGAACAACATACAACACAAAACATGTTATGACATATAACCCCTTCTCACACTTAGACCAATGCTTGGTCTAAGTGGAAGGGTTCAACACATATATACAGAACCTAGCATGCTGGCAGGTAAAACAGAAATAAAACGAAAGAACTGTTAAATAAAAGAAAGAAAAAGTTACTTGGGTTTGAGGGGAAATTCAATTCGGTGTCTGGCCCCCGTGGGAGCCAAACTTTGGTGGCACCGTCGGCTGGGTCACCTTTGCTTTCTTCTTGGCCGGCATCTTCGGCTTCTCTGGTCTGTCATCAGTAGGTCGGGGTATGGCTGTCCTCAGGATCACGGGTCTAGCGGAAGAGGGGGTGATGTGAGGCCTCGGGCCTTGTGATGGCTTCTGCGCGGATACACTTCCTGGACTTAGCGTTGTAATGTTGCCGCTAGACCCAGGAATAGTTTCTGATGCATCCGGGAACTTTTTGTGCAGCCATTTCAGCATGGTCGTCATCAAAGCAACACCCTCCGCCATCCTGTTGGTTTGCTCACTTGACGAAGCCACCCAATCGGTGATACGTCCCCTCAGGACTGCGGCCTCTTCCCTGCTTTTTCCGAATTCCCTTCGGATCTCAGTCATTTCCTTGCGTACCCCGTCGATTCCTTTCCTTACCTCCTCAACTTCTTTCTGAACTCCCTGAACCATCAGCCTGACTTCGTCCTCAGTGGCTTGATCCTTTACCTCCACACCATCGGGTTCCTGCTTGACTTGTGCCTCTGACTTACCGACCTCATAAAAACACACCTCCTTCCCTCGGGCGATCAGCAACCCCTTGTTGAAAAAAAAGTCGAAATTGAAGACTTCCGGGGCTGAGCACATCTTTACTACACGGCAGGCCTTGCTGATTTTAATTACAATGTTGCGCTGCAAATAGGCCCCGAGAAGATGGCACGTGTACAGATGCCTGGACGGGTTGGAGGTGACTTGATGGCAGGCTTGGGCTAACCAATAACCCAAATGAACTCGTACTCCTGTGGCCATGCACCACGTAAAGTATAGGTCGGCGGTCGTCAGGGCGTTGTTGGCAGTGCCCATCAAGTTGTAGCTAACAAAAGTTTGGGCGAATCGCAGGACCCGATTTTCTATATGGTGTGCCTTCGAAAAACTTGTTTTAAATTGACCCACTCTTAAGTGAGTCAAGAACTCCCACGCACCTTGTGCCTGAAATCCTGGCGTCAACTTCGGCGGACCAACCATTCTGTCGTTCCACAGGCCCTCATCATCTTCTGTTCTCGTTAGCAAGCCCATCCGCAGCGTCCACTCCCGGATACTCATCCTATGTTCTTCATTAAAAAGCCTGAAAGCTATGGAATCCGTATCCAAATCGGCGGTGGATTTGAACCGGAAGGTGGAAAAGAATTCACGGGCCGCGTCGACTGGAACTTCGAAAGTGCTGTGCTTTAGTAACCAATCAAAACCGATTGCATCTATATACCCCCTGAACTCATCGTTAGAGCTAATATGTTTGAGTTCCGCCGGGTGGTACATTTTTCCGGACTTCGCCACCTTTCCCTCAGCACTCTTTTCCTTGTATATGGCCACACGTTTTGGATCGTCAAATCTTCTCATATCGTCTAGCAGCTCTTTTGTAATCCAAATCTCCGTCGGCTCAAAGTTCAGTACATCCTCGTCTTGCTCCTCCTCTGAATCACTGGACCTGGCAGGATTCTCGGGCTCTGTGGCGTATGGTACCTTGGCGGGTGGAGGAAGTGGGGATTCAGTAGATTTCCCCCTCTCCTTCTCGGTCGAGGAGGAAGCAATTTGTTTCCCTTTCCTCTTCTTAGCCCTCGCGCGGCGCCCCTCTTCGTCACTCTCCCTTCCACTCGGCCTGGGGGAGTCTTCCTGCGCAGACACGGCTGTCGCTAGGTCCAGCGTATCCTTTTCCTTTTGTTGGGCAGATACGTCAATGTCATCAAGAATACTCCGACGTGTCCGTCTCCTTGTTTCCCTTAGATTAAGCTGCGAATCGGCCTCCTCAGAGACCTCAGTTAAATCCACTATCATGTTGAGTCCTGCATCGACAGTTTCTTGAGCACCCTCAGAATCGAGTGCTCCACTTTCCTCTGCTAACAATGGGGTTGCCCCCGTGATATAAACAGGGGTTTCTAACCCCGTAAGATTTCCTTCAGGTTGGGCTTCAGTGCCCATAGATTTGTCGGGAGTCCTTCCCGCATCAACATCTTCCTCAGTAAATTGGGCTTCATCGCCCCCAACTACGTCTAGGGTTTCCTTTTCTACATCCTTCTCAGAATTTAGGGCTTCTCCGCCCACTTGAACATCATCATCATCAACAACGGCATCCCTCTCAACAGACGCCTCCAGAACAGGGGTTTCCCCCTCAACCCTACTAACAGTAATAGCGGTGTCCTCAACTACCGCAACAAGAGCATCTACCCCCCCAACAACACTCTCCACCAAATTCACAGCAGAAATATCAAGGTTTACTCCCTCTGAAACACCATCACCTCCAAACTTTAAAACAGGGGTTTCCTTCTGAGAATCAGAACCTAACCTGGGTTCACTTACGGCCAATAACGTCAGTCCCGCGGCCAGATCTGTCTCTACTTCGCGAATCTCCGCAATGGGTGATCCTGGAACGGCGGGCACTGCATCGTCCTCCGGCCTGGTGGCGGTTTCTGGGACTGTGTCCTGGGCAGAGGTGGTTTCTTCTAGAATAATGGTAGCAGCCTCTGGTGCGGTTTCTTGTACAGCAGTGGGTGGTGTCTCGACAACCTCCGGTTGTGTCACGGTGGTTGTTGGAACGGCTGGCATGGGTTGTCCCATAGCAAACATCGCGAACGCTTGCATCGCTTTATCGGCCCCTCCGAACTTCTGAAATAGTTCATTCATGAACTCCGCCGCACTCTTCTCGGCGGATCCAGAAGCGCTGCTGGTTCCTTGTTGGTTATCCATGGTATTCTGCAGAAAATTTTGAAAAGAACTTGGGCGAAATTTTCAGATTAGGGTTAGAGAGAGATTGAAATTTGGGGTTTTTGATTTGGGAGAGAGAATATTTGGAGAGAGAATGAGTAATGAGAAAATAAGAAGGCCAAAACCGATCATAGTGTAGGCATTGGAGAGGACAGTTTCCTTTTGCAGGCGGGTGCAGGTGGTGACGCTAGCGACCGTACGCCTCCCCATAAAGTGCTCTTTGAAATCCGGACCGGTGCCAACTCCCTCTAAAACTCTTTTACCCCACAATTCCTTGCTCAAGTAAATTTCTTCTGCCAAAACACACTAAAAGAAAACATCAAACTAAAAAAACAAATATGAAACGCCAAACTCCCCGGGTCTAGGATATGACAGCATCAAAAACATTCCCGATGGGTCTGGTGTTTCGAAAATATTTTTGGAAGAATAAAATTTTTTATTTGTTTGGATTTTTCTTGATTTAAAGAAAGCAATTAAATATTTACAAAATTGTTGTCAAGTGTTCTCAAAATTTCCTGGATCAGGGTATGGTCAAACTTTTAATTACTAGACCCAGGAGATATTTTAAAAACACTTCCTTCCTAGACTGGTTAGGTGATATCAAAGAGTGCGCGTAGTGGCACTTCGTCCACTACACACAACTCTGAGCTATCCCTAAAGACCTTTATCCTATGTCCATTGACAAGAAAAGGTATGGAATTTGGTGCACTTCCCTGGATTTCAACTGCTCCGTTTGCTCGAAGTCCCATGATGATGTAAGGCCCAATCCATTTAGACTTTAACTTTCCAGGCATCAACTTGAGCTTGGATTGAAACAAAAGGACTTTCTGTCCTACCCTGAGTTCCTTGACCCGGAGATTTTTATCATGCCAAAGCTTAGTTTTTTCCTTATACCACATGGCAGATTCATAAGACTCAAGCCGTAACTCTTCCAGTTCCTGGAGCTGCATCTTCCTCTCTTCTTCACAAGCCTGCGGATTCATGTTGATCTCTTTGACCGCCCAGTATGCTCTGTGTTCGATTCCCACGGGTAAGTGGCACATTTTTCCGAATACCAACCTATATGGTGACATACCAATAGGTGTCTTATAAGCTGTCCTATAAGCCCATAATGCATCATCCAGTCTCTTACTCCAATCCTTCCTAGACGGGTTCACCGTTTTTTCGAGAATGGCCTTTATCTCCCTATTTGATATTTCTGCCTGGCCATTGGACTGAGGATGATAAGGTGTAGACAACCTATGGTGGACTCCGTATTTCTTCATGAGAGCCTCTATTGTACGGTTCTTAAAATGGGTTCCTTGGTCTGAGATGACAGCCCTAGGGATCCCGTACCTGTTGAAAATGTTAGACCGCAGAAATTTGGCTACTTCCACAGCTTCGCAGGAGGTCGTAGCTTTTGCCTCTATCCATTTCGAAACGTAGTCCACCGCCACAAGTATGTATGTATTCCCATATGAAGATGGAAATGGACCCATAAAGTCCATACCCCAAACATCGAAAATCTCACAAACAATCACCGGAACTTGTGGCATTTCTTCCCTTCTAGAAATTCCTCCAATCTGCTGACACCTTTCGCAATTCTGGCAGAATTCGAATGCATCCTTATGTAATGTAGGCCAGTAGAAACCACTGTCTAGAACCTTCCTTGCAGTCTTCCTAGGTCCAAAGTGACCCCCACAAGCTAAAGCATGGCAATGATTCAGCACATCCCTTTGCTCCCACTCCGGAATGCATCTCCTAATTACCTGGTCAGCTCCCATTTTCCACAAATACGGATCGTCCCAAAAGTAGTATTTGGCTTCACTTTTTAATTTCATCTTCTGGGCCCGGGAAATTTCGTCGGAACTGGGCACTTCTCTAGTGACCAAGTAATTTGCTAGATCAGCAAACCATGGCTCTGCATTCGCCTGGCATTTCCTTTTTTCAGCATCTCCTGGACCTGTTGCTGCCATTACTTCTTCCCAATTGATAGGTCTAGGAGAATCGTTAAAATAATAAAGATGTTCTTCCGGGAACGCATCAGGTATTGCTTCATCCGTCTCACCTTGGTAAATGCGACTCAGGTGATCAGCCACCTTGTTCTCCGTCCCCTTCTTGTCTCTGACTTCCCAGTTAAACTCCTGTAACAGTAACACCCATCGGATCAACCTTGGCTTAGACTCCTTCTTTGCCAGTAAGTACTTTATCGCAGCGTGATCTGTGAAGACTATCACCCTCGACCCGAGCAGATATGGTCGGAATTTTTCAAAAGAGTACACGACTGCCAACATTTCCTTCTCCGTGGTGTCGTAATTTTTCTGGGCTTGATTTAGCGTTTTTGACGCATAGAAAATCACGTAACTTTTTCCGTCAACTCTTTGACCTAGCACCGCCCCTACTGCATAGTCACTCGCATCGCACATGATTTCAAACGGCAAACCCCAATCAGGTGCTCTGATGATGGGGGCAGATACTAATCTGTCCTTCAGCAGCTGAAAAGCCTTAATGCACCCCTCATTAAAAACAAACTCAACATCGTTATGCAACAGATGAGTGAGTGGCTGAGCAATTTTGGCAAAATCCTTTATAAATCTCCTGTAGAATCCTGCGTGACCTAGGAATCCCCTCACTTCCTTTTGATTTGTCGGGTGGGGCAGTTTTGATATCACGTCCACTTTTGCTTGGTCCACCTGTATGCCCCTTTCCGATACTACATGCCCCAGGACAATTCCTTCAGGGACCATGAAGTGGCATTTCTCGAAATTCAAAACCAAGTGCTTCTCTTGACATCTTCTCAGCACTACATCCAAGCTCGCCAGACATGAATCAAATGAATCCCCGTATACAGTGAAGTCGTCCATAAAGATCTCGATGCAATCTTCCAGCAGGTCTGAGAAAATACTCATCATACATCGTTGAAAAGTGCCTGGTGCATTGCAAAGGCCAAACGGCATTCTCCGATATGCATACGTTCCGAACGGACACGTGAAAGTTGTCTTCTCCTGGTCCTCGGGGTCCACGTAAATTTGGAAATACCCACTATATCCGTCCAAGAAACAGAAATATTGCTTGCCTGCTAATCTCTCCAGCATCTGGTCAATGAACGGAAGGGGAAAATGGTCTTTCTTGGTTGCCTCATTCAATTTTCTGTAGTCAATGCACATCCTCCAACCGGTGACTAGCCTGGTCGGTACCAACTCATTCTTGTCGTTCTTGACAACCTGGATTCCCGACTTTTTGGGTACCATGTGTACTGGGCTAACCCATTCACTGTCTGGTATGAAATAAATGATTCCTAGGGATAACAACTTCAATACCTCCTTCAATACCTCTTCCCTCATATTGGGATTCAATTTGCGTTGAGGGTCTCTGCAGGGTTTCGCTCCTTCATTTAATCGAATGTGATGCATGCACAGATCAGGGCTAATCCCTACCAAGTCAGAAAGTGTCCAACCAATAGCGTTCTTGTTCCTTCGGATGACTTTCAGCAGCTCCTCTTCCTGTTCCTTGATCAAGTTGCTGTTGATAATCACCGGAAAAGTCTCATTCGCCTCAAGGTAAGCATACTTTAGGCCTGGCGGAAGTGTTTTCAACTCCTTCTTGGGAACATCTTTTTCCTGGGGCAGGGGGTTCTTTTCTGCTGCTCCAGTCGTCATCCCCTTAGTCGATCCAGGAAGATCTTCCTTGCTTGCCCCATAAAGTGTCTCCCTCGATCTGGCTAGCTCGGGCTTGGTGCAAAATTCCAGAATTGCTTCTGCTAGCTCTTCATCTGACAACTTGCTCGTATTCATTGCTTGGCACCAACTGGCCACCTCCCTATCAACAGCATGACTCATCTCTGAGTTCTCAATCTGTCCCTGCATTAATTCAGTCTCGAGGTATTCCTGGACCAAGGGGTTAATGATATCTACAGAATGCAAATTTTCAACATCAAGTGGCTTCTTCATTGCCTCATCTATGCTGAATGTATATTTATCCCCATTGTAATCGAGACAGATAGTACCATCAAAGACATCAATGATAGTCTTAGCAGTTCGCAGGAAAGGTCTCCCCAATAATACTCCGCCAGACTCTACAGACTCATTATCGCTCATCTTAATCACATGGAAGTCAGCCGGGTACAGGAAGTCGTGTACCTTGACTATTACGTTCTCGAGCACTCCTTCAGGGCAGATGCATGACCTGTCCGCCAATTGGATCACAACCTTCGTATCCACCATACCTACTCCCACTAACCTCTTGTATATGGACAGGGGTAACACATTTATGGATGCTCCCAAGTCACACATAGCATGCTCAATTTTTACATCGCCGATGGAAATAGGCAAGGTGAACATACCTGGGTCATTGCATTTCGAAGGCATCCTCCGCTTCTGAATTACCGCGGACACATTCTCGCCTATCAAGATTTTTCCACTAGGTCTAGCCTTCCCAGCTATAAACTCTTTGATGAACTTGCTGAAAACTGGCATTTTCAAAGCCTGTAAGAAGGGTAGATTTATCTCCAGTTTCCTGAAAATATCCATAAGATCCACTGGCTCATCCTTCTTTTTCTTTGCCTCTCCTCGGTTTGGGAAAGGTTTTGGTCGTTTCCCGGTTCCGGAACATTCACCTGCTGAAGATTCATCGACTCCTTTTTTCTCTACCAATTCCGGTTCTGGATCTAAGAAAAATGGTTCGATTGTCCTGGGCAGCCGTTTCTCTAAATCTCCTGCCTGAAGTTCATCTCTAACTGCAGGGTTGCTTTCAACCGAGTTTCTTGATTCAGTGGTTTTTTCCTCTGTTTCCTTATCCTTAATGGGGGTCGTGACCTCTCTGTACCTCATGACCGGCCCTTCGTACTCCTTCCCAGATCTCAGCGTGATCTGGCTAATATTGGCTTTGTCAGGTGGTCTTACCGATGCAGGAATCTTGCCCTCGTTTCCCCGCATATCACTCAAGGAAGTAGCTATTTGAGACAACTGTTTGGCCAACATATCCATTGCCGCCTTCTGTTCTTGCTGCGCATCCTGAAGCTTGTGGACCACATCATTGTTCGACTGTAAATTGTTCTGAATGTGCTGCTGGGAACTAACGAGGTCGTGAACCATCTCATCAAGGTTCCTTGGTCTAGAGCTTGGCTGACTAGGGCCTGGCCCTATATTTTGGTTTGTTCCACTTCCTTGGCCTGGGCGAATGTGCCCTTGACCTCCTGGATTGTTGTTGAAATTACTTCCTTGAGCTGGGTAAGGTGCTTGGAAATTCCTTTGATGTGGTGGTACATAAGAATTCCCTTGATAATTTTGATTCTTGTTTCCCCAGGTCGAGTGATCTCCTTGATTACGGTTGTTCCAATTTCCTTGCCCCTCATGATTTCTCCAGTTACCCTGCCTCTCGGGCTGCGGTGCGGACTGTATACTCAGTTGGGGTGCTGGCTGGCTTTGCTCGTTTTCAGACCATCTAAAGTTCGGGTGATTCCTCCAGGGTGCATCTCTTTGTCTTCCTTGGTTCCAACTTCCATCAGGATTCCAACTTCCCATCGCGTTCGCCTGGGCCTGGTAATCACCTTCCTGAGGTCCGTAATATTGCTGGAGTTGATTATCTACTGGACCTAACAACTTAGCCGTTTCCTTTGGTGCGGCTGTATTAGTTTTTTCGATAGCATTCAGCAAGGCTTTCTCCAGCCTATCAATCCTTGCTTCAACTTTGTCATCCTCCTGCTCCCTCAATGCATTCACAGAGCCTCTTCTCACAGCATTCCTCGTACTGTCATACGCCTTCTTGGCGTCGATTAATCTTCCCAAAATCTCTCTTGCCTCACTTCCTCTCTTTCTTGTAAAATTCCCCCCGCTCGAGGAGTTCATCAAATCCTTAGACTCGGGAGTTGCCCCTTCATAAAACAGAGAGTAGGTCTCTGCCTCTATCATCCGATGATTCGGGCATGCGTCCAGCAATCCCTTGAACCTTGACCAGTATTGGCTCAATGACTCATCGTAATCCTGCTTGCATTCCACTATCTCCTTCTTCAGAGCGTTCGTCTTGTTGGATGGAAAGAAGTAATCTAGGAACTCCAATTTAAAGTCCCTCCAGGTGCGGATAGAATCCGGGGGTAATCTCAACAACCATGTATTTGCCTCCCCCTTTAGAGTGAAAGGAATCGCGCGCAAGCGATAGTCCTCCTCTGTCGCATCATTAGGCCTCTTTTGAATGCCACATAACTTGCTAAACTCGTTCAAAAACTCGTACGGGCATTCACTCCTTCGCCCAGAAAATGTTGGCAAGACACCTAACACATTCGTTTTGATCTCAATAGATCTCTGACGTGGGTTCATCACTATTGCGTATGCTGGCTCTCCATCGAGATAAGCCGTTAGTGACCCTATTTCTGGATCTGGGTCCGCTACGTGTGCCATCTCAACTTCCTCTTCCTCCCCTGTTTCTGACTCTGTTTCCGATTCTGGTGGGGACTCCGGATCTGTTCGTCCTGAAGATTCCCAGGATTCGTCACTCAAAAACTCAGTCGGGAACGGATCTCCCGTCGTGAACCCTGATCTGGTAGTCACGGTGGAGGCTGTATCCTTGATCTTCCAAACGAACTGACCGTATTTCCAACCAGACGAGTTACTCCGGTGGAAGCTCCTGCTCATGTACTACAAAGAAAACGGAAAGAAAAAGTAAATTAAAATTATTCACACCAAAAACTCTAGGCACTAACACAAAGTACGCCATCCATCCCCGGCAACGGCGCCATTTGAAACGAGGTTTTTTTTTAACACGTGTGCACAGAAATAGATCACTGCAAGCGCTTGGTCAAGACACCACGCTCCTTAAATCCACTAGAGCACAAGGTCTAGGAACTTAAGAGAACATAAAGTGCTTGGTCGTTGGACACACATCGACTCCCCTTCAAAAAAATATAAATCCCTCAACCCGAATACTATGAATTAGTATAGGGAAGTGGGGTCGATCCCACAGAGATGGACTCGCAAAGTAGTGCTCAGAGACTTTGGACAGACAAATGGCTGCTGCCACGCAACAAAAGGGTTGAGAATTTTAAACTAACTCTAGACCTAGGCAGAAAATGTAAATGCTAGACCTAGGACATGTTAAACTTGTAAATTCAGACTTCGACAACAAGAAACATAACCACTTCCTAGACAGTGTAAACAACTACCTAATCTAGCTAAACAGAATATGACTGAAAGTGGGGACCATAATTCCAAAAATGGCAAGTACGGAAAGAACTGCAGATTAACAAACTCTGACGCTAGCTCGCAGCAAAATGCATCCTCTCAACCGAATTAAACTTGCAGATGAACAAAACAGAGCAAAAAGCGAGATTCGACAGAATATAGAGATTTGGTCGTCGTTATCTTGCTGCAACTCGGAAAAACATCAGATCTGCGTACACTAGACGGAATGAAAGTAAAACACGTAAACTAAGCATGAAAATCAGATCGAAACTACTCAGATTCACGTCAGAATACTTGATCCACTCCGGATCCAAGACATCCGAACCCAACAACCAACAAATCCAGCAAATCCAACCAAAATTCTTCCACAATCCAACTCCAATCTCCCGGATCTGACCATTAACCTACAATAACTCAGTAAACAGCTGCGAAACGCATCCAACTCAGACAATTTAAAACTCCAAAATCTCAATAAGCGAAACGATCAAACCAGAAATCAACACAATCGCCATAACGGAAAATCAAACTTGCATTTAAACCAGAAACTATTCGGTGAAAACAGCGAACCGAGCTTCGAACAACGAAGCTCGGCAGAGTAAGTAAAATGCGGAAAGCGGAAAATAATTTGTTTCTTCGCTCCTAACAAGAGCGGTGTTACACCATATCGGAAGCTAAGATGAAACCCGAACGTGCGAACTGAGATCTCCTCAAAACTAGTATCAAGTGTGTGTGTGGGAAAGTGAACTAAGCAACAGGCTGTGGTGAGGTCTCCCCCGAGAAGATCCCTCCAGCTTGCATGCTTCTGCCTTTTATAGATGCGGACATAGCCCTTGAGTCTTCGTAAAAATCCCTATTCTACCCTTCAACTCTGGAGCTTCCTCCGTCGAGCAATTCTCTTCATAATCGTTCACTAAATCGCCAGTTCCTCGACCTTGTGATTTTTTGGTCTTCTTTCCTGGACCTGGCGAATTCCTTCACACACCTGGCTTAAAACGTGCGTTAGTCCTAGTAAAATCACGAATTAAATCCCTAGACCCATGCATGAAATTAGCCTTATCAATATGATAGTTAAGCATGAAAGTGATAGGAAAAATCTGAGTTGTTTTGGGATTTCTTTTGTTGGAGAGATAGCTTGTTTGTAGGCTGTTCTAATGCTGATTTACTGATCCGTTTCGGCCACTTTAACATGCTATAATTTATGTTCTAAAAATTTTAATGCATACTATCAGGTGTTGGGAAGATGTCTGCAAAATGTCAGAGCATTTCATCAACGTTTGCCATTTTTAAAAATTCATGTTAAACAGTCGCCAGAATCTGTCACAAACTGGCAGGCTGTAGTAAAACGTCCATAACTCCCTAATCCCTTGGAATTTTGAGAAAAACCTTTTTTGTAATTAAAATAGACATCTAGAGGTTTATTTTGGCATAGGGCTCGACCCCTAGTTGTCTCCGAGCTAAGTCAGTTTATTATATGAAGATGATGTAATGCAGTCAATGATTTTAAAGCTTTAAAAGTTGATAATAGAGGTTTTTATGCTAAAAGGGAGATAGATATGTGATATTTTGGCTTCTATATTTGTGCTTTAAGTGTTTATTTATGAAGTGTATATGTGGCTATTTTAAACTTAGGTGAACACGGTGCAAGCACAAGCAATAAGGGAAAGGAGCACCTCCATGGTTGACTAAGCCAGTAATAGCGTTTTTTTTACGTGTACAGGTAGTGTACGCGTGTTCTAGAATTTAATTCCTTTAACTTCGATAAATATTACTATTTGTTTGTGTGATTCGTATACTTATGCCATAGAGCTTAAAATGATTGTGTGGATTTTGTATACTTCAAAGTGATGCAAATAGCTATATGTGTTGAATAATGTGAAAGTTGATGTGAAATAGTTGCGTTACGCCCCATTGCTTGAGTGAATCACAGGGTATAGTTGGCATGCCATAGGACAGCAGTACTGCACACATGTTGATTACTCGTCTTCTGGATAACCGAAGCGATGATCTATATGATATATCGATTGTTGAAAGGTACCCTATAGGGGTAATATATGACAGTTGCCTTGCATAGGCCATAAGGAAGATTACAGTGTCCGATACGGACTTACATGATAGACGCCCTCATAGGGCTACAGATAGTGTCCGTGTACCCGTGTCCATCACTAAGCATAACTTGGGGGCTGAATGTGACTTTCTATTTTTGAAATAATATGGTTGTGTTTTGAATTCTTTAAACAGTTATGTTTTCCTCAGGTAAAAGTATGTTGTATTGTGTTATATAGTTCTGATTGATATGTGATAGATGGCTATTATTGAAAGTATTACATGATTAAAATGAATATGTGTTGTACGACATTCCAGGTAATAAAGTGTTTACTTGTGATAGTGATATGGATTGAAGTTGTAGAGGTTTTATTCTGGAATGCGATTACACTACGAGCTTTTAGAAGCTCACCCCCTTTTCTTCTCCCTCTTGCAGAGTATAGAAGCGAGTGAACTCGCTAGTTGGCAGCAGCACGTGTCAAGTCACCACCTCCTTTTTTTGCTGGTACAGTCGGAGTTTACACGTGGCATGCTTAGGTTATCTTTTGTTGTAAATAGTTGGATTACAAACGTAAGGTTATAACCTTCTTTTTGGTAGTGGAGTTGTATATATCTATCTAAACAGGTTAATGTTATTTTGTTATGTATAGTTGTAATCAGTTGTGTTATCAGGTTTAATTACTTATATGATAGTGTTGTTATGATGAGTGTTTGCAAAATGATTAAAAAAAAAATAGGCAGGTTTTATTTATCGATAGTACCGAAAGGTAACATCACTTATTTGGTTAAAACTTACCGAGTAAGGGGTGTTACAGTTAGTGTTTGGATTTAGGGTTTAAGAACTAATTATATGTTGATGTGTATTTGCAACTTTCTTATTATATATCTAAATGATTTTAATCATTATAATGACTAAATATTTTTTAACATGACACGAACATGCAACGCTAATGGATTGTGACCTAATAAGAACACGATTATTTCGGGTAGGATAAGGGTTTTTTTTTCTTTTTTTCTTTTAGGTTAGGGTTTGGATTTATTAAGACGCCCCACTTTTCGAACCCTAATTTTCAAACCCTAAGCCGATTACATTTACTTTCTTTTATGGTCGAATTAATTGATGAATTGCTACGTGTTTGAATTGGTGACCTAATTTGATTTGACTGAGTCAAAATCCGTTGATTTTATGACGCGTCTTAAATTAATTGATGTGGAATGAAATATATATTGAGGTGAATTATATTTTAAGGGGGGTGAGATTTAATTAGAATCATAAATAATCACCTTGCCCTTTTATGGAGGAAATTTTCGACCACTATTGATTATTGGAGAGGAATTTTATTTCTTGGATTTAATTATTTGTTTTGGGATAATTATCCAAATTAAATCCTAAAGCCTAATTACCTTATGTCCTATGGAAAAATCGACTCCCACTATTTTCCTAAGGGAGATTTCGAAATCTTCTAATTTTTGGGAGGAGAGAATTATTCATTATTTATTTTGATCCCTTAATTATTTCTTTTCATGTTTTAATTGGAATGTCCTAGCAAATCTTTCCCTACTTTATTTCATTAAAGATTTGGAAATTATTCCGTGTGGGAGGAATATTCCACACGCCTACTACCATATTATTTGGGAGGATTTTCATTAATTTTCTGCTCCGTATTACTTTATTCTGCTCCATGAAAACACCAAATTAAATCAGAGGCTAATTAAATAGCCATGATTTTCAAAAATCCTCCTTATTTCTCCCTCAATATTCACGCCATTTCCTTCCATCAAATCTCCTCAAATCTCTCAAATCTTTATTTCAATTATTCCCCCAAATCTTGAATTAATTGGGAAATATTCTATTCCCTAAACTCTATAAATAAAAGACTCCTAACCCTAGCCACCACACTCACACACCTCCTCCCTCTCCCTCACGCCATTCTCTCTTTTTCATCTCCTCACTCACTTGTTCTTCCACTCTACTCAAGATCCTTTCGAATTTCCAAGAGATTGTTGAAGAATCGAGACTTTTATTCGTTCCTACCGATTGTTTCGTCCAAGAAAGGTAAAAATCAGACCCTATTCTTCATTCCTCTCCATCTAAACATTCTTTGACTCCCTCATGCATGTAGAGAGCGTAGGGAATTCAATCCAAGGGTTAATCGGTGGGAATTTGCTTTTGTATGTGTGATTGCGTTTTGAATGAAATTGTTTGATGATTTAATGAATCTATGGTGAATGATATGTGATGTTATGAAAGCATGAGTATAAGGACTCTTTTGAGCATGTTTGTGTGTTAAAACCATGAAAAGGTTGATTTTGAATAAATAGGGATAAACCCTAATTCGAATCTTTTTAAAGGCCTGAAAAACTGTGAGTTCGGACAGTATATTCCGACATATATTTGACCGACTAAATGAACTCCGATTTGATCGATTCTTTTTCCTGAGTGAACTTCTTGATGTTGTATGTGTTGTGTGTGAATTTCAACTCTTTTGGTTAAAATATGAAGTTTTGGTGAATTATTAAAGTTGACTGCGCAATTCTGCCATAAAATGCTTTCTCGACCAGTAGGTTACGTTGTTGATTTGACCGACCAAAAAGGGGTATTTTGACATGAAATTTAAACTGGAAGTTATTTGGTGAGTCTACTGTATCGTGGTAAAGTTTTAGCCCCAACAGAAGTCGGGTGAAGTTATAAAGATTTTTATAAAATGGTTGCGCAGTGCTGCCAGATTTCTACCTTTACAAAAACAACTATATTATTATGTTATGAATGACATACATGAATTATATATGTGATGGAGTGATGTGATATGCAAAGAGGTATGCTATGATGTGAATTCCATATGTTGATGGGGAAAAGGGAAGTTAGGGACATGCATAAATTTTAAGTCCATGTTGGTGACTGATTGGGAATACCTTATCTAAAGGTGAAAATTCGTGCGCTAAGCGTGATATCAAAGGGAAAGCAGTACTTGAGATTCTAAACGGTCGAGGTGGGCTCTCTTTTAAATAAGGGCTATGTCCTAATGTTTAATCAATGGAAATAACTATGATTATCATGCCTTGGTTTGTTTTTACGTGCCTATCTGATGTGGCTTTTGCTACTATTATATAAATCGAATTCGGGTCCTCGTAAGGCTGCAAACCCTACTTGGATTAGTGTACACCTATGGTAGACTGTGTGCTAGCGTACGGGCTGGCCGGTCTAGTGACCTGATTTGCGGCCACATTCCTTGTCATGTATTGGCAGATATGGTTGACGTCTATGGGAAAATGATTGCGCAATCGCTATTTTGAACAATGGAAAATATTTTGGGTGCCTCGGGCCTTTCTAAAGTAAAACCCCGATGGTTACTTACGTATGACATGATAACATATACTTTTATTTAAAATGTTTTCGGCATGAGCCACTGAGTATTATTTTTATAGTACTCAGCCCTGCATATGTTTTCACTATGTGCAGGTTGAGCGGCGACGAGCGGTTGGTGGTGTTGAGCAGGAATTAATAATAAACTATGGTCGTTTTGAAACTCCGAGTGTCGTTGTGTCTTCACACATGACGTCACTCTTCTCTTGGATGCTTCCGCTGTGATGTTTTCTTACATATACTTTTTATTAAATTCTAAAACTGTTTTATTTGGGATATTTGCAAACTCGTTACTCTTTTTGAATAAATGTTAAACCCTTAGTCATTTACTTGCTGAACATAAATACTTTTATCGTTTTATTTATTAAACTTAAATTTTTGGTCAAACTCTTGTTGAAAACCCTAGTCTTTTATGTCTGTCATTTAAGTCCTTTTAATCACGATCGCCCATATTTATTAACCCTAGAGGGCGGTCGTGACAGTTTGGTATCAGAGCCTCAGTTTCTTTCCGCTCTGGACCCAAGAGTCTTGTTTGAGTCAAAATCTATGCATGTGTAATTTGGTTAAATGATAAACAACGGAAGCTCAACACCACAACTCGTCCCCGCCCAACCACGAAGAATGAGGTAACAAGTATGTTGATGGATTTTTATATGAACTTGTGAAATATTGGAAATATCGATGGGAATATTACTCTGGCATGAAAGTACTTCTATGGGGATTTGAGATTTTATGTAGCATGTTGAAATTTTTTTTTGCTTAAAATACGAATTGATGAAAAGGCATGGATATGAAATTGATATTTGCGCTTATGCCGAGGTGGATGTTGTTATGAAAATGAACTCGTATGATTTACTCGAGTATGTGTTAACCCGATGGGTTGGATGAAATTATATGATGATGATTTATGCGATTACATTATACAACCATATCTATGATAGTAATCTTGAGCATGCTTCTGTACGTAGTTGTAAATTGTTCGATGAATGCAAGACTTTGCGATAATAATGAACGTAGAGATGCGAAATGCTTAGTGCAAGGCAAGTAGCCTATGGGGAAGTCGGCATACTACGACTCGACGAAATGTGAAAACGCGCGAACCAATAACCTTGAAATATTCAAAACTTTGACATGATGCGATCACATGCTTAAACCTTTCGATATATATATAGCCATCTTCATAGGCATCATGTTCTCAGCATCTCTTTTTGAACCTTAAACCCCATTGCTTCCTTCTATCCTTGGACTGATGCTGAGTTTTCTTTGTTTTTCCCTTTAGATGGTCCATCAGTATTATGCCCCGATGCGAAATCTTTACTCGAGCAATAAGGACCATCCAGTTGAGCGCTACCGAGACTACGAGTGGGATGGGAAGCTTTTCCTTATGTCCTATGTCACCGGGTTTTATGATAAGTGGATGAACGCTTACGCGTATGGGGGAGCCACCCATCACGAGGGAATCCAAAAGCTCATCCACACTTTACCACCGCCTTGGGACGAGTGGACCGCTCAGGCATCTCGGTCTTTCATATGGTATAGCCCGCCCGAATACACTGCACGGGGTGATTTGGTTGCCTTATAGAGGTGCTACTTCCGGCTATGACAACTACTTTTGACGGACCGACACGTGCTCCACCTCCACATATCTATCCGCCGATACAAGCCCGCATGCGGAGGAATCGCTGCGATAGGGAGCCACATGTCTCCCGTATTCCTAAGAGAATGAGACTCGAGATGCGTGTTTCAGCCCCTCTAAGAATTGACAGAGAGGTCGATGGGATGCTCGGGATGACCCCTCCACCCGTGGGTGCCGAGGAGGAAAGTGAGGAGGAGGATCTCGAGGAGGAGGAGGACCCAAATGAGGAAGGTATTGGAGAAACCGAAGAGAAACAGGATGAGGGTAGACAGGATTAGACACAATGGTTATAGAACTTTTATTTCGATTTCCCACGTTTTTGATACTTTACCTTTTTTCTTGACTCTAGCTTTTCCCTTTCCACGTTGTTTTACCCTTTTGTTTTCGTGATGATGGAACTAAGACCTCTTGGAGGCAACGTTTGATAATTCTATGGAAATTTTTGTCTTTTGCTATTCTATTGTGCAATAACTCGATACCAATTCTTATTATTCAACTATGCAATTACCTTTTGCTATACTACATTGTAATCGTCCTTTTCCTAATTGCACAATTATCTTTGACACACTACCTTTGCTACTCGATTGTACAATTGTTTCTTGCCATAATTTGAAACCATCCTAACCATCTCATTATACAACTGTCTTTTGTTGTCCTATTGCACAATCATATCCTACTATCGTTGTCTTTTACCATTCTCTTGAATACCTATGATTTCCACTCTATTGTACAAATTGTCTCCTATCTTTTACTATCTTGTTGAGCAATCACTCTTTTGCGACCTTGTGATGCAATTGCCTCTTGCTATACCGTTCCATGATTGCTCCCTTACTATCATTTGTGAAGTTGTATTTCGATACCTTGTCTTGCAAAAGCTCCTTGTTATTCTATGATGTAATTGTCCCTTGATTCCATTCCACCAAAACCACACAACTATTCTTGGGATTTCGAATAAATGCATAATAGTAATTCTTGTGATAAATTAGAATGTCGCCAAGACGCAACGTAAGACGTGAGAACCCGGAACCTATCCCTTAGACGGTAGAAGGAAGTGTGACACAACCCATTCCTCCACCACCACCTTCTCCACCTCCGGTTGACTGTGAGATCGTAAAGTTGTTCTTAAGTCAGAAACCTCCCGTCTTTGATGGAATGGGGGAGCCAGCCATGGCCGAATCTTGGATACGCTCATTAGAGCGCATTTTCGCAATCTTGGGGTGCAACGATAGAGAACGAATGACTTGTGTGACCTACCAGCTAACCGAGGTTGCCGACTTTTGGTGGGACACACGGATGAAGACAATGCCCCGAGAGCAAGCAGCGGGAATGACTTGGGAGGGTTTCAAGACAGAGATATACGATAAGTATGTACCCAAAAGCTATCGGAAGGCGAAGACGTCTGAATTCTACAACCTGACCCAAGGGCGCATGACTGTGACCGAGTATGATCGTGCGCTCAGCAGCATGACTCGATATGCACCTGATCAAGCCGATACCGATGAAAAGCTGGCCGAAAAGTTCCGTGGAGGACTAAGGCCTGAGATAAGAATGTCGTTGGCTAGTCGTGGGAAACTACCCTACGCGGAAGCTTTGGCCCTTGCACTAGACATTGAGGCAGCTATGCCCCAGGAGAGGGTGAAGGATAACACCGCTTTGGCACCACCTCCACCACACCACTCCCGAGAGAAGAGGAAGTGGGAGGGAAACAGAATCCCATATGACAACAAGAGGTATCAGCACACCTCGAACCAACCGCAGTATGGGAGAGGTCAAAACTCATCTAACCAGAGAGGCGACTTCTGACCCAAGCCACCCCAATGCAACGTGTGCTCCAAGTATCACTTTGGAGAGTGTAGAATCCAGAGCACTGCTAAGTGCTTTAACTGTGGGGGAAGCGGCCACTTCTCTAGAGAGTGTCCTAGTAAGAGGGTGGCAACGGAGTCGAGGCAGAACACTCAAGGACCCCGCATACAGCCAAGGGCGCCGCAAATAGAACCAAGGGGAAACCGCGACCAACCTCCGCGATAGCAGCAGCCCTACCGCCAAAGACTTCCCTCTCAGGCTAGAGCACATGCCTTGAGTCGGAACCAACCCAAGATCGAACAAGGGAATCAAGAAAATAGAAACCTGGCAGGTATGGGCAAAATTCTCGACACTCCTATCGTTGTGTTGTTTGATACGGGCGCATCGCATTCATTCATATCTGATTTGTGTGTGGATACTTTGAGCTTGCATGTTAGCAAATCTGAACATAAGATGGTAGTGTCTTCACCAGTGGGTGGGATAATAGAAATCTCACGAACATGCCCGAACGTAGAAATTGTTATGGGAGGCCTTCAGATAGTCGCTCATGATCTGCAAGTTATGGCGATCGGGGACATCGACGTAATTTTAGGAATGGATTGGTTAACCTCGAACTTTGCGACGATTCATTGTAAAGAGAGACAGATATCTCTACAAACCCTGGGAAAGGAACCCATCGTGTACTATGGAATCTCGATGAACCGGTGAATCTCTATCATCTCCGCGCTTCAAGCTAGTACGATGGTGAGGAAAGGACATCTTGCTTATCTCGTTTATCTACAAGGAGAGGAGAAAGGAGAAAGGAAAATGGAAGACGTAGCTATTGTACGTGAATTTCCGGACGTTTTTCCCGAAGCATTGCCTGGACCACCGCCAGATCGACAATTGGAGTTCACAATCGACCTAGCACCAGGGTCGGCACCTGTGTCCAAGGCACCATACAGAATGGCGCCTAAAGAGTTAGAAGAACTCAAGATACAGCTCCAAGAGCTTATGGACCTAGGTTTCATTAGACCCAGTGTTTCACCGTGGGGCGCGCCCGTGCTTTTTGTAAAGAAGAAGGACTGATCGATGAGAATGTGTATCGATTATCGGGAGCTGAACAAGATGACTCTCAAGAACAAATATCCACTGCCAAGGATAGATGACCTATTCGATCAACTTCGAGGAGCCGGTGTATTCTCGAAGATGGACTTAAGGTCCGGATATCATCAGTTGAGAGTCCGACGAGAAGATATACCAAAGACGGCCTTTCGAACGAGATATGGTCACTATGAATTTATCGTGATGCCGTTTGGATTGACGAATGCACCTGTGGTATTCATGGACTTGATGAATCGAGTGTATCATCAGTACTTGGATAAGTTCGTTTTGGTGTTCATAGATGACGTACTAGTTTACTCGAAGAATGAGAAGGAGCACGAGGAACATCTGCGAATCACCTTGGAGACTTTGAGGAGCAAGAAGTTGTACGCAAAATTCAGTAAGTGTGAGTTTTGGCTTAAGGAAGTAAATTTCCTTGGTCACATCGTGTCGACAGAAGGAATTTGAGTAGATCCCGCTAAGGTTGAGGCGGTGCAACAGTGGAAAGCACCTTCAACACCAAACGAGATTCGGAGTTTCCTAGGTTTGGCGAGATACTATCGAAGGTTTATAGAAGGGTTCTCCAAGATAGCGAGACCCATGACACAACAACTCAAGAAGGGGGTGAAAGTTAATTGGACTCCCGAGTGCGAGGCAAGTTTTTAACTCTTGAAGAAAAAGCTAACTAGTGCACCGATCTTAGCTGTGCCAGAACCTGGAGTGAACTACGTGGTATACACGGACGCTTCGAAGGTGGGACTTGAATGTGTGTTGATGCAAAACAACAAGGTGATTGCTTACGCATCCCGGCAATTGAGGCCGCACGAGTTGAACTATCCAAACCACGATTTGGAGTTAGCAGCAGTGGTACACACCTTAAAGATTTGGAGATATCATCTCTACGGAGTTCGATGTGAGATCTTTACGGACCACAAAAGCCTGAAATATTTCTTCGAGCAAAAGGAACTAAACATGCGACAACGAAGATGGCTCGAATTGGTGAAAGACTACGATTGTGGCATCAATTACCACCCCAGCAAGGCAAATGTAGTGGCAGATGCCTTGAGCCGGAAGAGCCATCCCCAACTGGCCACTTTTCTCACCAACGAAGAAAGCCTGGTCCGCGAGTTTAGTAAGATGCGTTTGGAGGTAGTGAGAGCACCTGAAACGGTGGAAGCGCGAATTGCCACTTTAGTTGTTGAACCTAACCTAAGGTCGAGAATTATAGAAGCTCAACGGATGGATGCGAAACTAGAGGAAATACGTGTAGAGGTGCGAACCGGCGAATCTGGAAACTTTAGTGAAGAAGATGACAACGCTCTTACCTTCAAAAGAAGACTATGCATGCCGGACAACGAGGAGCTCAAAAACGAAGTGATGAGCGAAGCACATGAGACTCCTTACACCGCCCACCCAGGAAGTACGAAAATGTACCAAGACTTGAAGAAGTCCTTTTGGTGGAACGGTATGAAGAGGGATATAGCGGCCTTCGTGGAGCGCTGCTTAGCCTGCCAACAGGTGAAGGCTCTCCCTCAACGACCGTACGGAAAGTTGCAACCACTAGAAATCCCCGAGTGGAAATGGGAACACATCGCCATGGACTTTGTGACAGCACTGCCAAAAACGCAAAGAGTGAATACTGCCATATGGGTAATTATAGATCGACTCACCAAGAGTGCACACTTCATACCGATACCCATAACCTATGGATCAAACAAGCTAGCTCAAGTGTATATAAAGGAAATAGTGTGACTGCATGGAGTCCCAGTGACGATCACGTCTGACCGTGACCCAAAGTTCACATCATGATTTTGGATCAGCCTACAACGTGAGCTAGGAACTCATTTGAATTTTAGCACCGCTTTTCACCCGCAGACAGATGGGCAGTCCGAAAGAACGATCCAAACCCTCGAGGACATGTTGAGAGCCGTGGTGTTGGACCGCGGAGGAAGTTGGGAGTCCGCACTACCACTGATCGAATTCGCCTACAACAACAGCTTCCAGGCAACGATAAACATGGCGCCATACGAAGCCTTGTACGGGAGGAAGTGTAGATCCCCGCTCTACTGGGACGAAGTTGGCGAGAGAAGAGTACTTGGCCCCGATGCAGTTGAAGAGTACTCGACACTCCTATCGTTGTGTTGTTTGATACGGGCGCATCGCATTCATTCATATCTGATTTGTGTGTGGATACTTTGAGCTTGCCTGTTAGCAAATCTGAACATAAGATGGTAGTGTCTTCACCAGTGGGTGGGACAATAGAAATCTCACGAACATGCCCGAACGTAGAAATTGTTATGGGAGGCCTTAAGATAGTCGCTCATGATCTGCAAGTTATGGCGATCGGGGACATCGACGTAATTTTAGGAATGGATTGGTTAACCTCGAACTTTGCGACGATTCATTGTAAGGAGACACAGATATCTCTACAAACCCCGGGAAAGGAACCCATCGTGTACTATGGAATCTCGATGAACCGGTGAATCTCTATCATCTCCGCGCTTCAAGCTAGTACGATGGTGAGGAAAGGACATCTTGCTTATCTCGTCTATCTACAAGGAGAGGAGAAAGGAGAAAGGAAAATGGAAGACGTAGCCATTGTACGTGAATTTCCGGACGTTTTTCCCGAAGCATTGCCTGGACCACCGCCAGATCGACAATTGGAGTTCACAATCGACCTAGCACCAGGGTCGGCACCTGTGTCCAAGGCACCATACAGAATGGCGCCTAAAGAGTTAGAAGAACTCAAGATACAGCTCCAAGATCTTATGGACCTAGGTTTCATTAGACCCAGTGTTTCACCGTGGGGCGCGCCCGTGCTTTTTGTAAAAAAAAAAGACTGATCGATGAGAATGTGTATCGATTATCGGGAGCTGAACAAGATGACTCTCAAGAACAAATATCCACTGCCAAGGATAGATGACCTATTCGATCAACTTCGAGGAGCCGGTGTATTCTCGAAGATGGACTTAAGGTCCGGATATCATCAGTTGAGAGTCCGACGAGAAGATATACCAAAGACGGCCTTTCGAACGAGATATGGTCACTATGAATTTATCGTGATGCCATTTGGATTGACGAATGCACCTGTGGTATTCATGGACTTGATGAATCGAGTGAATCATCAGTACTTGGATAAGTTCGTTTTGATGTTCATAGATGACGTACTAGTTTACTCGAAGAATGAGAAGGAGCACGAGGAACATCTGCGAATCACCTTGGAGACTTTGAGGAGCAAGAAGTTGTACGCCAAATTCAGTAAGTGTGAGTTTTGGCTTAAGGAAGTAAATTTCCTTGGTCACATCGTGTCGACAGAAGGAATTTGAGTAGATCCCGCTAAGGTTGAGGCGATGCAACAGTGGAAAGCACCTTCAACACCAAACGAGATTCGGAGTTTCCTAGGTTTGGCGAGATACTATCGAAGGTTTATAGAAGGGTTCTCCAAGATAGCGAGACCCATGACACAACAACTCAAGAAGGGGGTGAAAGTTAATTGGACTCCCGAGTGCGAGGCAAGTTTTCAACTCTTGAAGAAAAAGCTAACTAGTGCACCGATCTTAGCAGTGCCAGAACCTGGAGTGAACTACGTGGTATACACGGACGCTTCGAAGGTGGGACTTGAATGTGTGTTGATGCAAAACAACAAGGTGATTGCTTACGCATCCCGGCAATTGAGGCCGCACGAGTTGAACTATCCAACCCACGATTTGGAGTTAGCAGCAGTGGTACACGCCTTAAAGATTTGGAGATATCATCTCTACGGAGTTCGATGTGAGATCTTTACGAACCACAAAAGCCTGAAATATTTCTTCGAGCAAAAGGATCTAAACATGCGACAATGAAGATGGCTCGAATTGGTGAAAGACTACGATTGTGGCATCAATTACCACCCCGGCAAGGCAAATGTAGTGGCAGATGCCTTGAGCCGGAAGAGCCATCCCCAACTGGCCACTTTTCTCACCAACGAAGAAAGCCTGGTCCGCGAGTTTAGTAAGATGCGTTTGGAGGTAGTGAGAGCACCTGAAACGGTGGAAGCGCGAATTGCCACTTTAGTTGTTGAACCTAACCTAAGGTCGAGAATTATAGAAGCTCAACGGATGGATGCGAAACTAGAGGAAATACGTGTAGAGGTGCGAACCGGTGAATCTGGAAACTTTAGTGAAGAAGGTGACAACGCTCTTACCTTCAAAAGAAGACTATGCATGTCGGACAACGAGGAGCTCAAAAACGAAGTGATGAGCGAAGCACATGAGACTCCTTACACCGCCCACCCAGGAAGTACGAAAATGTACCAAGACTTGAAGAAGTCCTTTTGGTGGAACGGTATGAAGAGGGATATAGCGGCCTTCGTGGAGCGCTGCTTAGCCTGCCAACAGGTGAAGGCTCTCCCTCAACGACCGTACGGAAAGTTGCAACCACTAGAAATCCCCGAGTGGAAATGGGAACACATCGCCATGGACTTTGTGACAGCACTGCCAAAAACGCAAAGAGGGAATACTGCCATATGGGTAATTATAGATCGACTCACCAAGAGTGCACACTTTATACCGATACCCATAACCTATGGATCAAACAAGCTAGCTCAAGTGTATATAAAGGAAATAGTGCGACTGCATGGAGTCCCAGTGACGATCACGTCTGACCGTGACCCGAAGTTCACATCAAGATTTTGGATCAGCCTACAACGTGAGCTAGGAACTTGTTTCAATTTTAGCACCGCTTTTCACCCGCAGACAGATGGGCAGTCCGAAAGAACGATCCAAACCCTCGAGGACATGTTGAGAGCCGTGGTGTTGGACCGCGGAGGAAGTTGGGAGTCCGCACTACCACTGATCGAATTCGCCTACAACATCAGCTTCCAAGCAACGATAAACATGGCGCCATACGAAGCCTTGTACGGGGGGAAGTGTAGATCCCCGCTCTACTGGGACGAAGTTGGCGAGAGAAGAGTACTTGGCCCCGATGCAGTTGAAGAGATGGTTAGAATCGTCCGACAAATTCGCGAGAAGATAAAGGAAGCTCAAGACAGACAGAAGTCATACACGGATGTACGACGAACCGACTTACAATTTCAAGTTGACGATAAGGTTTTTCTCAAAGTATCCCCGTCGAAGGGAATAACAGGGAAAGTTGAAGCCGCGATTTATTGGGCCTTATGAAATCCTCGAAGGAGTGGGCCCTGTTGCATACTGTTTGGCGCTACCCCCAAGCCTTGACAACGTGCACAACGTCTTTCATGTGTCGCAATTGCGGAAATATGTGTTTGACCCGAAGCACGTGATTCACTACAAGGAAGTCGCGTTGAACCCGGACTTGAGCTACGAAGAGAGACCCCAAACGATATTAGATCGAAAGGTCCAAAATGTGAGAAATAAACTAGTTGCTTACGTGAAAGTACATTGGAGAAACCACGGGCATGAAGAAGCCACGTGGGAGCTCGAGGACAAGATGATGGAGTTATACCCAGAACTCTTCCCATGAGAGTACCAAATTTCGGGACGAAATTTCTTTTAAGGGTGGTAGGATGTGACGCCCCACTTTTCGAACCCTAAGACGATTACATTTACTTTCTTTTATGGTCGAATTAATTGATGAATTGCTACGTGTTTGAATTGGTGACCTAATTTGATTTGACCGAGTCAAAATCCGTTGATTTTATGACGTGTCTTAAATTAATTGATGTGGAATGAAATATATATTGCGGTGAATTATATTTTAAGGGGGGTGAGATTTAATTAGAATCATAAATAATTACCTTGCCCTTTTATGGAGGAAATTTTCGACCACTATTGATTATTAGAGAGGAATTTTATTTCTTGGATTTAATTATTTGTTTTGGGATAATTATCCAAATTAAATCCTAAAGCCTAATTACCTTATGTCCTATGGAAAAATCGACTCCCACTATTTTCCTAAGGGAGATTTCGAAATCTCCTAATTTTTGGGAGGAGAGAATTATTCATTATTTATTTTGATCCCTTAATTATTTCTTTCCATGTTTTAATTGGAATGTCCTAGCAAATCTTTCCCTACTTTATTTCATTAAAGATTTGGAAATTATTCCGTGTGGGAGGAATATTCCACACGCCTACTACCATATTATTTGGGAGGATTTTCATTAATTTTTTGCTCCGTATTACTTTATTCTGCTCCATGAAAACACCAAATTAAATCAGAGGCTAATTAAATAGCCATGATTTTCAAAAATCCTCCTTATTTCTCCCTCAATATTCACGCCATTTCCTTCCATCAAATCTCCTCAAATCTCTCAAATCTTTATTTCAATTATTCCCCCAAATCTTGAATTAATTGGGAAATATTCTATTCCCTAAACTCTATAAATAAAAGACTCCTAACCCTAGCCACCACACTCACACGCCTCCTCCCTCTCCCTCACGCCATTCTCTCTTTTTCATCTCCTCACTCACTTGTTCTTCCACTCTACTCAAGATCCTTTCGAATTTCCAAGAGATTGTTGAAGAATCGAGACTTTTATTCGTTCCTACCGATTGTTTCGTCCAAGAAAGGTAAAAATCAGACCCTATTCTTCATTCCTCTCCATCTAAACATTCTTTGACTCCCTCATGCATGTAGAGAGCGTAGGGAATTCAATCCAAGGGTTAATCGGTGGGAATTTGCTTTTGTATGTGTGATTGCGTTTTGAATGAAATTGTTTGATGATTTAATGAATCTATGGTGAATGATATGTGATGTTATGAAAGCATGAGTATAAGGACTCTTTTGAGCATGTTTGTGTGTTAAAACCATGAAAAGGTTGATTTTGAATAAATAGGGATAAACCCTAATTCGAATCTTTTTAAAGGCCTGAAAAACTGTGAGTTCGGATAGTATATTCCGACATATATTTGACCGACTAAATGAACTCCGATTTGATCGATTCTTTTTCCTGAGTGAACTTCTTGATGTTGTATGTGTTGTGTGTGAATTTCAACTCTTTTGGTTAAAATATGAAGTTTTGGTGAATTATTAAAGTTGACTGCGCAATTCTGCCATAAAATGCTTTCTCGACCAGTAGGTTACGTTGTTGATTTGACCGACCAAAAAGGGGTATTTTGACATGAAATTTAAACTGGAAGTTATTTGGTGAGTCTACTGTATCGTGGTAAAGTTTTAGCCCCAACAGAAGTCGGGTGAAGTTATAAAGATTTTTATAAAATGGTTGCGCAGTGCTGCCAGATTTCTACCTTTACAAAAACAACTATATTATTATGTTATGAATGACATACATGAATTATATATGTGATGGAGTGATGTGATATGCAAAGAGGTATGCTATGATGTGAATTCCATATGTTGATGGGGAAAAGGGAAGTTAGGGACATGCATAAATTTTAAGTCCATGTTGGTGACTGATTGGGAATACCTTATCTAAAGGTGAAAATTCGTGCGCTAAGCGTGATATCAAAGGGAAAGCAGTACTTGAGATTCTAAACGGTCGAGGTGGGCTCTCTTTTAAATAAGGGCTATGTCCTAATGTTTAATCAATGGAAATAACTATGATTATCATGCCTTGGTTTGTTTTTACGTGCCTATCTGATGTGGCTTTTGCTACTATTATATAAATCGAATTCGGGTCCTCGTAAGGCTGCAAACCCTACTTGGATTAGTGTACACCTATGGTAGACTGTGTGCTAGCGTACGGGCTGGCCGGTCTAGTGACCTGATTTGCGGCCACATTCCTTGTCATGTATTGGCAGATATGGTTGACGTCTATGGGAAAATGATTGCGCAATCGCTATTTTGAACAATGGAAAATATTTTGGGTGCCTCGGGCCTTTCTAAAGTAAAACCCCGATGGTTACTTACGTATGACATGATAACATATACTTTTATTTAAAATGTTTTCGGCATGAGCCACTGAGTATTATTTTTATAGTACTCAGCCCTGCATATGTTTTCACTATGTGCAGGTTGAGCGGCGACGAGCGGTTGGTGGTGTTGAGCAGGAATTAATAATAAACTATGGTCGTTTTGAAACTCCGAGTGTCGTTGTGTCTTCACACATGACGTCACTCTTCTCTTGGATGCTTCCGCTGTGATGTTTTCTTACATATACTTTTTATTAAATTCTAAAACTGTTTTATTTGGGATATTTGCAAACTCGTTACTCTTTTTGAATAAATGTTAAACCCTTAGTCATTTACTTGCTGAACATAAATACTTTTATCGTTTTATTTATTAAACTTAAATTTTTGGTCAAACTCTTGTTGAAAACCCTAGTCTTCTATGTCTGTCATTTAAGTCCTTTTAATCACGATCGCCCATATTTATTAACCCTAGAGGGCGGTCGTGACATTTATGTTTAGGGTTTAGAATGAATTATATCTTGATGTGTGTTTGCAGTTTTTGTATTATATATTTAAATGATTTTTATTACTCCCCCGTCCCCAAAGAATATGTACTTTGAGTCTGACACGAGTTTTTATGCAAAATTGATAAGTATGAGAGATGTAGAGAGAAAAAGTAATTAAAGTATTGTTAGTGGATAATGAGTCTCACCTCAATAGAGAGAAAATAGTTTTCAAAATTAGAAAGTGCATATTCTTGTGGGACGGACTAAAAAGGAAAGAGTGCATATTCTTGTGGGACGGAGGGAGTAATATATATGAATTAATTATAAAAATGATTTTTCATTTGATATAATTATAATAATTTGATATTAGATTAAATTTGTTGCAAATAATTTACTTGAATCAAATCAGTACGTTATACTCTCTCCGTTCCATAGTAGTGGAGACATTTCTTTCTAGCACGAAGATTAAGAAAAAAATGTATTATATTAAATTAAAAGATAATAAAGTATGATAAGAAAAAGTAAAGAGAAGAAAGTAAGAGAGAGGAAAAAGTAAATAAGAATAAATGTGTTTGACTTTTACTAAAAAATAAAATGACTACACGCCAAGTTACTTGGCGAGTTACACTTGTAGAAAGAAGGGAGTTTTGTCTTTAGCGATAATTAATTAGTACTCCTACATCAACTATTTCTCCCACAAAGAGTGCATGGTTTTATAGTAAAAATAGAATCCCACCATTCAAGATTCCTTTGGCTAGTTCCCATACCAATCTAGTTTGTATGAATTAGGGTTTAAGAATGAATTATATCTTGATGACTGCTAGTTCCCATACAAATCTAGTTTGTATGAATTAGGGTTTAAGAATTAATTAGGGTTTAAGAATGCTAGTTCCCATACAAATCTAGTTTGTCTAAAAAATTCTGGGGTGAAGCTTTGATGACTGCTACTTATCTGATAAATAGATCTCCCTCTGTGCCTCTGTTAGGGCAGTGCCCTGAATATGTGTTTACTGGAAAATCCTTTAACCTTTCTCATCTGAGGGTGTTTGGTTGTTCTGCTTTTGTGCATACTAAAACTGACAAACTTGAACCTAGATCTAGAAAGGGTGTGTTTTTGGGATATCTTGAGGGTGTGAAAGGGTATAGAATCTGGTTAAGAGATGAGACTGGGTTTAGAGTCATCATTAGCAGGGATGTGTTTAATGAAACTGAATTCCTCTACTTGAGGTTGGCTGATAACCCTGCTCCAGAGAATGTGGACAGTGACCCTCTTATTGAGGTGGAGTCCACAGAAAAGCCCACTGATGTGGTGGAGCATCCAGTGGATGTTCCAAGTGAGGTGTAACAGCCATTTTGGAACTCTACACCAGTCTATACACCTAATGAAACACCCCATGAGATGAATCTGCAAGATAATGATATTATTAATGTGCCTTTGCCTGATAATGTTGATAATGCTACTGATATGCCTAATAGTCCTATGAGAATTCCTCATGTTGTGTCTGCCCAGAATGTGTTAAATAGTCCCTCGGGGATTCAAAATGCTATTGATGCTCCCAACTTGAATAATTATGTGTTATCTAGGGATAGGCCTAGAAGACTTAATGTTCAGAAACCTGCTAGATATGATGGTTATGTGGGGTTGGTTGCTTTGATCAATTTGGCTTTTAATGTGTATGAATCTGATGGGGGATGAGCCTCAGTCATATAAGCAGACTGTTAAATCTAAATTCTGGAATGAATGGCATAAAGCCATGTTGGAGGAAATGAATTCTCTGAAAATAAACCTTACTTGGATTCTTGTACCCCTGCCTCTTGGTGCTTCTGTGGTAGATTGTAGGTGGCTCTATAAGCTAAAAAGTGAGGTGGAGGGTTTGAGATACAAGGCCATATTAGTGGCCAAGGGCTTTGCTCAACAAGAGTGGGTAGATTATACTGAAATCTTTGCTCCTGTTGTTAAAATTACTACTGTGAGATTAATGCTTACTTTGTGTGCTCATTTTGATTGGGAATTGAAACAAATGGATGTCAAAACTGCTTTCTTGCATGGTGATTTGGATAAACCAATTTATATGAAACAACCTGAAGGCTTTGTTGATCCTAAGTTTCCTAATCATGTGTGTTTGCTTAAAAAGGCTCTGTATGGTTTGAAACAGTCCCCTAGACAGTGGAATATCAAATTTAATACCTACATGCATAAACTTGGCTTTGTTAGAAGTACTTTTGATACATGCTTGTATGTGAAGAACCTTGATTATGTGCCTGTCTTCCTTCTGTTATATGTGGATGACATGTTGATTATGGGTCCCTATTTAAAAACTATAACTGCTGTGCAAACTGCCTTGATGGAGAATTTTGATATGAAAGACTTAGGGGATGCTCAGAAAATATTAGGAATTAATATTTTTAGAAATAGAAAAGAGTGTGTACTTGTTTTGCATCAAGAACCCTATGTGCACAAAATTCTAAAAAAGTTTAACATGTATGATGCTAAGCCTGCTTCTGTGCCCTTAGCTGCTCATTTTATGTTGAGTAAAGACTTGTGCCCTCAATCTGAACAGGATATCAATGCTATGAAGAAAGTTCCTTATGCTAATGCAATTGGATCTGTGATGTACTTAATGGTTAGCACAAGGCCTGATATTGCCTATGATGTGTCTTGCTTGAGTAGATACATGTCTAATCCTGGTCCTGTTCATTGGGAAGCTTTAAAATGGTTGCTCATATATCTTAAAAATACTGCTATATGGTTTGTGCTATTCTAAATGTGATGAAGGTGTGAAATTAACTGGTTATGTTGACTCTAATTATGCTAATGACAGAGATAAGAGGAAGTCCACCACTTCCTATATCTTTACTGTGTGCAGATCATGCATAAGTTGGAAGTCACAGTTGCAGCACGTAGTGGCTCTATCCACTACTGAAGCAGAGTATATTGTCATTACTGAGGCAATGAAAGAGGCTGTGTGGTTGTAGGGAGTGCTTTCTGAACACAATTTTGTGAAAACTCCTATTATGTTCTCTAAATCTCAATCTGCAATTCAGTGGTGTAAAAATCCTATTTTTCATGATAGAACTAAGCACATTGATGTTAGGTTTCATTACATCAGAGATATTGTAGAAAAGAATGAAGTTTCTCTTTTAAAAGTGCACACAGATAAAAACCCAGCTGACATGGGAACTAAATGCTTACCACTTGAAAAACTTCTTTTCTGCATCAAATATCTGCATTTTGACCTAGGATAGTTGCATGTTCCGGGGGTAAAAAGTCCTCAGTCACCTTATCTACTTTGGTAAGGGTGTTTGGTGGCTGGAGGCATTAAGTCCTATAGACTAATGAGTGTCAGCCCCTCTGGAGTCTAGTAGGCAAACCCGGTGGTTTCCCTAAGCTAGTGAACTTTGTTCTTTGGTGCTGTGGGGGCTGCCTTGTAGGCTGTGATGATTTAAACCTTAGCTAATAGTGCAATTGGTTTCCCAGAATAATGTCCAAGGTGGAGTATGTTGGTTATATTGGGCTGTTATGTGGTGGACTATTATTTGGGCCTGGGAATTAATTGGCCCGAGTGATGTGTATTGGGCATGTGCTTGCCCTAGCCCAATTGGCTGTTGATATACCCCCACTCCTCTCACCCTCGCCGCATTCATTCGACATTCTCTCATTTCTCTCTCTGCTCTCTCAAGTCTGTTGTGATTCCCTTGATTCTTTCTTCTTCTCCGATGAATCTCTGGTTGTTTACAATGATCTATCATGGTTATTATAGTGATTGATGTTGTGTGAGTGTGGGAGAAAGCAAGTAGTTCGGTTGCTTGTGTTCTGGAGAAACTAGGGTTTCTGTTTTCAGAGGTTTTCTTGAGTTTGTGTTCGGTGAGGGTTTAGATCCGGTGTTGAGGAGTGTTTTGGGGTTGGTATCCGGTGTGTGAGGTTAATCACTTGAGGAACCGGTTGTGCTCCCTTGGATCTTGGTTTCTGATGAATAGATCTGTACTATTAGCGGGTGGCTGAGCCATAGGTTCTCGGAGGCTTGTGGATGCATTCGGTTGATGATTGCATGGTCCGAGATCATTAGCTAGTTACCATTGTAATAGCTAGTATTTGTATTTGTGTAAATCAGTCGCGTGGGTGATAGTTTGACTGAGCTATCTTGTACTAGACCAAAGAGGTCTCGGTAATTAGTGAATCCGGATAGTCTGATCCTCCTACAGTATGTCACCCATTATTTCTGAAATATGAAAAAAAAATCTTGAGTTTTGTCGTTTAGATTGATTCTGTGTCATTTATATTTTGATTATATAGAATAATTTTGTATTTTATTATAAACCTTATACTATTAATATCGATAAACCTTATACTATTTCTAATTTGGACCTTAATTGTAATATAACGATGATAATAGTTAAGATTGTATTATCTTTAATATTTCTAATATGGAATTGATAGTTATAACAAAATTGGTAGCAATTAGCATTCATCTCTTCTGATATTGTTCATTGAATGATCCCTTTGGCATTCTTCTCTAAAATATAACCGCCTTATTGACCGTAATTTTGCAGCTATTGATATGTCATTTGAATTTCTCCATTAAATGTAGTAATTTTGAGGCTAAAATATCATTCATCTTCTAGAAAATAATAACTCTTTAGGCTGTACTTCTATTTTGGAAACTGTCGCATTGAATCCATGCATTCAAAAATTGCTTTGACGTAAATAATAAGGAAATCAATTTCATCTATCGTTGAAATTTAAAACCCTAACTGCTTAATTTTATTTTGCAACTTTCCACCAAAAATAATTAATCTTTTTACGTAACGCCCCGAAATGTGAAAATTAAAATATTTTGAATATGAATTACAAATTTATTAGAAGTTGTGGTAAAAAATAGAATAGAAAGAATAAATCATTATTATTTTGGGTAGAAAGACACTAATGGGATATGTATATGGATAAATAATTAATCACATTTAAAATACATGAATAAGGGATGACAAATTGTTAAAATTATGAACATCAAAATACGTTGATTTTTTTCATGAGCTTTAAGTGTTGCACATTAAAAGTCACGAACTTTATCGGACTGTGTAAATTTTTCATACTACCCCACGTGATAAATTTCCGTCACAAACTTATCTTACGTGGTGCGCCGGAAGTGTGACTTGGAAAATGACAAATTTAGGGTTCAATTCGAATTGTTGAACCTATGCTACTTGTATGCTGAATTCGATTTGTGGAGTTCGATTTGTATGTTTTCATTTGTGCAACTTATATATTTGTGATAAGTCCATGGCTAGAGATTGCAGAGATTGAAGAGAAACAATCAGAATTAGTGGAGTTTTGCCACACGCCTCCGGGACGCCACCGTCAATCCTTACACTTACCTCTTCATCCCATCCTTGATACCCTATCTATTCGACGTTCTTTCGAGAATAACTAAAACAAAAAGATAGGAAAATTAGGGTCCTTACAACTCCAAATTGCATGTTCATTCAAGTTCATTTTTTATGGAATTGAGTTAATTGAAATTGTCTGAAAATATTTTGAGTCGAAGATCGAGTAGTGTAGTTTAATTTTGCCACTCTTTGAAGTGAACCGAATGCATTGTAATCAGGGGCGGAGGGAGGGTGGGGCCAGGGGGCCCATGGTCCCCCCACTAATTCTTAAAAAACTTAGGGGTATTTTAGTAATTTCACAATAATTATAATTTATAATAAATATAATATTAGAGATAGGTTTCAGCAAAATATATATGAATCGTGCCTCTTAATTTAGCGTATTCATTCTGCCGTTCCAATCCAAGTCTGAATTTAGCGTATTCATTCTGCCGTTCCAAGTCTGAAATTTGGTAAACTAGAACTAGGTATATTCAAAACTCAAATATAATTCAATTAATTTTTCTACATAGGTTGTTTTTTTGTTTGGCTGCAATAATAATTCAAAGGGGGAGAAAGAAGATAGCTTATGTAATTCAATGGCTACGGACTACGGTGGTTCTGTAATTGGAATTTTATAACTCCAATTCTTTATTTGATGTGTGTGTTAATAGTTTTGCATACAGAAAATATCAAATATTTTGAACTTAATCAGTGTTGACTATTTTTGTAGGTATATGGATCGTTATTTCAAGAAACTTTCTTCCGTTGATTCTTCATCAGTTGAACCTTCACTTCTTCAACCTCAAGAATTATCGAATGAAGATAAAAGTAAGGTTGATTTAGAGAATCTTCCAAGTGATCCAGGAGAACGACCTGATATAATGAGTTATCCACCAAATTTAATAGAACAAGTTCGCAGAGCTTACTTACTTAAAGGTCCGTGTCAACCACGTAATCATGATTTTCGTCCTACAGTAGATGAAAATCGAAAACGTAAATTTGTCTCACATTGGTTTGATGAATTTAAGGATTGGTTGGAATATAGTGTTACAAAGGAAGCAGCTTTTTGTTTATATTGCTATCTTTTTTCAAGACTCCACAGAAATGGACAAGATGCTTTTGTATCAGGGGGATTTACGGTCTGGCGCAAGAAAGAAAGATTAAGAGATCATGTTGGAAACCATAAAAGTGCTCATAACAGGTGCAGATTAGCATGTGATGATTTGATGAATCAAGCCCAACACATTGAGGTCTCTTTGGCAAAACAGTCAACACAGTCCAAGCTTGACTACCGCCTGCGATTAAATGCAACGATTATTTCTCTTCGTTATCTTATAATGCAAGGATTGCCTTTCCGCGGTCATGATGAGTCAGAAGAATCATTAAATCAAGGTAATTTTCTTGAGTTCTTGAAAGTTATTTCTTCTTGCAATGAAGAGATAGCTAGTGTTGTGCTAAAAAATGCTCCAGACAATCTCAAACTTACATCACCAGTTATTCAGAGAGATATTATAAATGCATTTGCTATTGAGACAACGAAAGCTATTGTACATGATATGAGAAGTGAATTTTTCTCCATATTAGTTGATGAGTGTCGAGATGTATCTGTCAAAGAGCAAACGGGTGTTGTGGTGCGATATGTGGACAAGAATGGATGTGTTATACAACTGCAAATATGAACTGGATGTGCTTGACATGGAAGATGAGTTTGTAGCTCGAAAAAAAGGAAGACGTAGAGCTGAGAAAATGAAGAATCTCCACTATTATCGAGTTGAGCTCTTTTGTTCTGTTATTGACTTGCAAGCTCAAGAGTTGAATCAACGTTTTGATGAAGTCAACACAGACTTAGTTTTATGCATGTCATGTTTTGATCCTAGGGATTTATTTTCTGCATTTGATTTGGAGAAGCTGCTTCGTCTTGCACGGTATTATCCTTCTGAATTTTCTGAAGTTGCTTTGTCCGAGCTTAAAATTCAACTTGAGAACTTTATTTTCGATGTGCGCATAGATGAAAAGTTTTCACAAATATCAGGAATCAGTGGTCTTGCTCAAAAGATGGTTTCTACAAGGAAACATGAAGTTTTTCCAATGGTTTATTCATTAATTAAGTTGTCATTGATCTTACCAGTTGCCACTGCATCAGTAGAAAGAGCCTTTTCAGCAATGAAGATCATCAAGACTTCTCTACGTAATAGCATGGGAGACCAACTATTGAATGATTGCTTAGTTCCTTACATCGAAAAGGATGTGTTTGTTAAAGTTACCAATGAAACTATTATGCAGCGGTTTCAGAAGATGAAGAATAGAAGACAAATGTTATGATGTGATTGCATTTGACTTTTACATTTTGAACCTTATAATTTAATTTATGTAATTTTTTTTGAAGTTTAATTTTGGACCCCCCATTATGAAATCTCTGGCTCCGCCACTGATTGTAATTGTCGGTAAATAATTCCAATATGAATATTTTGATTTTTTTTATTAGGAGAACATATAAGATTGGGCTTTCAAAATGGGAGCTTTTTTCATTTCCGGATTTTTGGCAGTCTGCACTTCCAGAACTCAACTTTAGAGTCGAGTTTGAACAATGTCTTTTCTTTTGAATGCAACATTGTGGGTAATCCAACATTGTTCAAACTCAACGTTAAAACGAGTTTCAGAAATGCGAAACTACCAAATCCGGTAATTAAAAAAGGCTCTCATTTTAGAAGCCTAAATCATATTATCTTTTTCTAAAAGAAGGAAAAACCCAGTAATTTGTTAGTCTTAATATTTCATGGCAACCTTTAGGCTAGCCCGAATAGCTCGTTAAATTTCGAGGGTTAAAGTTCAAATTTATAGCCAGGTAAAATTACAACTCAATTAGCTTGCAACTCGAATAGGGATGACATAGGTCTTGATGGACATAAGTGCAAGTATTGTCTAATGTTATTTTGTCTTTTAGATAATTTTTATAATATATAGTATAAATTAATAAGTAAATAATCTTCAATTTTGTATTAAATACACATATATTTTAGATTTTATTAATATAATAATAGACAAGTAAATTTGAAAATTCTGATTTCTAAAACAGATTTGAAAATTTGTATAAATATATTTATGTTTATTCTATTTATTCAATCTTAAATTAATATTTAATGTTTAAGGATATTTCACAAAGTTATTATATAAATAATTTACATCGTGAATAATTTTGATTATGTAACTGAATTGATCACATGTTAATTTTATCAGTAGTAATGTAGTATCCTGATTATTCTGCTGGGTTAGCCCAAAGTTCGAATATTTAAGTTAGGGTTAAATATTCATAACCTGATACAAACCACAATCCGATTAATCCTCACCCGATTAGCACGTAACTAAATTGGCTTCCTACACCTATACCTAGCCAGGGGAGAGACCAGTCAGGGGGAGAAGATCAACCTGAGCCAAGTCCTGTCACAGACGTCGGTCCAACAGAGGACAGTAGTGGTACCGCCGGGCAGTTGAATCCCGTAGAACAAGAAGTGGAGTTAGGTGACATTCCTCCGACTTCAACCCCGTCTTCGAATCCTGAGGTAAACAATTCAGTTATTGATAATGTACGGCTGGAGAATACTAATGTGAACAGGAACAATGAAGATGGAGACACATGGCAACCATATGAATTACCCCTCAGAAGTACAAGAGGAATCCCTCCACGGAGGTACTCTCCTGACTGGAAAGGGAGGAAAGCCAGATATGCAGTGGCGAACATTGCTCAAGGCCAGCTTACTGAAATGGCCCGTGCATTCGAAGCCGCCCTATATGAAGAAGAGGAAATACCACAGTCATTTGAGGAGGCTTCAAAACACAAGCATTGGAGGGAAGCCATGAAGAAGGAGATAGATGCTCTCATAAAAAACGAGACATGGGAGAAGTGTACACTGCCGATAGGAAAAAAACCGGTTGGATGCCGATGGATATTCACTATAAAACGGCGTGCTGATGGTTCAATCGAGAGATATAAGGCAAGACTTGTGGCCAAGGGATATACACAGGTGTATGGAGTAGATTATGAGGAAACCTTCTCCCCAGTTGCCAAATTAGACACTGTTCGAGCCCTACTTTCCGTGGCAGCTTGCAAAGATTGGCCTCTACACCAATTTGATGTAACCAATGCATTCCTACATGGTGAATTAGAGAAGGACAAGGAAGTGTACATGGAAGTCCCCCCAGGATACTCAGGAGAGTTTGGAGCAGGACAAGTGTGTCGCCTCAGGAAGACACTGTATGGATTAAAACAATCCCCAAGAATCTGGTTTGGGAGATTCTGTCAAGCAATGTTCAAACACGGTTTTAAGCAAAGCCATTCAGATCATACACTCTTCACCAAGAGAAGGGATGGAAAAGTGACATGTCTAATCATCTATGTGGATGACATGATCATCACTGGAGACGATACTGAAGAAATCCAAAACTTGAGGGAAAATCTGGCCAAAGAATTTGAGATGAAAGATCTAGGAGCACTAAAGTACTTCCTTGGAATTGAAGTGTTGAGATCCAGACACGGAATATTTATAAGACAGAAAAAGTATGTACTAGATCTTCTTGCAGAAACTGGGTTGCTAGACTGCAAGCCTGCAGAAACTCCAATGATCCCCAATCATGGATTGAAGATGGAAGAGGGAGCTGAGCTTGCAGACCGAGAGAGATACCAACGACTAGTGGGGAGACTCATCTACCTCTCACACACTAGACCCCGACATAACCTATGCGGTCGGCATTATTAGCCAGTTTATGCACCGACCTCAAGTCGATCATATGGAGGCTGCATTGAGGATCGTGAGATACCTAAAAGGAACTATTGGCTATGGAATGTTCCTAACTAAAAGAGATGATCTGGAAATCGATGGATATACTGATGCCGACTGGGCTAGCAATCCAATTGATAGAAAATCCACCGGGGGATACTTCACATTCATAGGAGGGAACTTAGTCACTTGGAGAAGCAAGAAACAGAAGGTGGTTGCTCTATCAAGTGCAGAGGCAGAATTTCGAGGAATCAAAAGTGGGCTAATGGAAATCATGTGGCTAAGGAGATTGTTGACAGAAATTGGCTTTCCACCCACATGGAAGAGTAAATTGTTCTGTGACAACAAAGCCGCAATCAGCATTTCGGAAAATCCAGTACAACACGACCGAACCAAACATGTGGAAGTTGATCGCCACTTCATCAAAGAGAAACTCGAAGGAGGAATCATAGAGTTCCCATTCGTTCGGTCAGAAGAGCAACTTGCAGACATCCTCACCAAAGCAGTGCATCCAAAAGTCTTCAAGGAAATTCTGGACAAGTTGAGTATCGGAGATACCGTTGCTCAACTTGAGGGGGAGTGTCAAAGTATGACAAGGAATCAATCAACGGAATCAATGGGAGGAGAAGATTGTGGGAATAATTGATTGATATCAAAGAATATTATTTCCTAGAATAGGTTGATACAATTTCCATAGATAAGTGACAAATTATTCCTATATAATTGAGGATGGAAATCATTGTAATGCATCAGGAAATATACGAACCTTTCTACTCCCTATTCTCTGTGTTCCCAATGTCGATCAATACGAGTTCAGCCTCTCTCGATTACCATCTCTAAGAGGCATCTCAATGGGTTGAACAACTGACCTAAGGATTTAAAGCTGTTACAACCCAAAGGCAGAGATCGATCCCCTAACTATTTGGTTAAGGATGGACGAGCCACATACCACTCGACTATATGTGTTCGATGTGTTTACAGTGTATTTAATTAGTAGGTTAGTGCATTAGATAGTAATGGAGTCGCGTTAAATAGTGGAGTAATGAGTTTATTTTGTTTTAGTCGGGGTCCATATATTAATTGTAATTCTCTCATAAAAAAACGAGAAATATTATCTATCAGTTCCTTTCATATTCAGCTCTCGATTTTCTTTAATCCTTGGAGATTGAAGTTGCTCAAAATACTTGCATCCTTATAAAATTGCCAAGAAATTAAGTGGTGTAAGAATATATTTATTGGAGAACATGACTTTATAAAACAAGAAATTATTCTCACGTGATTCAAAAAGTTTTCAGTGGAAAAAAAGTTTAATATAGTGAACTTTTTCTTTTGCGTCAAATTGCCAAGAAATTAAGTGGTGTAGAATATATTTAGTGAAGAACATGACTTTATAAAACAAGAAATTATTCTCACGTAATTCAAAAAGTTTTCAGTGGACAAAAAGTTTCATATAGTGAATTAAACTTGTTGACGCAAAACCTTTTTCGGTTTATCATTTTACTTGATTTATTGTCTTTTTCGTCAATAACTTTAATATGTAGTGCACATCTTTACACTAATATATTATTCTCTTAAATAATCGTGTCAAAACGAAATTAGCCAAAATTGCACGGTATGGTATGTAGTGATTAATATGTTAGTGTGTTTTTTTATTCTGCATTAGTTAATGGTATTAAATTGATAAAAATAATGTCACACTAAATGTGCACAGATAGATAAAAAAGTTAAAAAATATGTATGACGGTGGCCGGCAATATATCCATAGCCCTTTTTATGGTTGGTCAATTCCAAATAAATTTTCATATGCCATCTCCTCAGAGGGATTTCACGTGCCATCTTATTTTCTCTTTTCAGGGAAATTGTGAGTTGGAACTTGAAACCCTTACATTGGACAATTTTTGTACAAAGGAGTAAAGTACTCCCGTCGTTTCATAAAAATATGAATAATGGATATAACACGAGAATTAAGATAAAATAGGTAATGGTAAACCCAAATCGAAATCATTTAAAAGGCCCAAATCTCAAATCATATTACTATTAATCATTAAAATTATGGGCACTCACTTCATATACCTGCCGTGGATGCTCTGCAGTGGAATAGAAGTCTTGGGCTGGAAAGTAATTGTTATTGGGCCTTGCTCTTAATTAAATGATATGTGGGCTAAAATTATACTGTTTATAACGCTAGAAATATAATTAATAATAAGCTTTTTACTTATTAAATAATTTGGATCAAAACTTAAATCTTATAAAATTTTAAATTAAGCTCTATTTCATAATCCTTCTTCACTCATAGTTCAACTTTAACATTTTGGGATAGTTAAAAAATACATTATCCATATACATCATTTTACTTACCACTCATATCATTACACTACACTACTAACAATGTGATTGCCTACTCTCCATCAATATTACTTATATTACCATTTATTTATATTTTATTTTATTAATTATACATTAAAATACGTGCCAAATCAATGTTCATAATTTTGACCGGTGAGAGTATATCTATTGCTCCATAAAAACTGTTCCATTGAGAAGAGCGATTATTAGAGTGTCCACAGTGGCCGCGGCAGCCCACTACTAGACGCTGATGCACTTTTTATTAGCACTAAAAATATCTGCAAGTATACATGGTATAAATAATATAGCTAAAGGTCAGTACCGGATATCGAACACAGGGAAAACAATCACAAAATGTCTACCTTCTACTAAGCTTCTTTTACTATTTGGAAAACCGAAAGATTTTGGAATTTTGAAAATAAAAACAAAGTAAACAACTAATTGTAAATAAAACACGGAGATAAATATATGAGATAATGGAATTCCAGGGATGTGCTTTCACAATTATGGTTATACAAATTTCAACTACAACATCCTAGCACAGTTCTTACTTCAGTAGAACGAGTCTCCTAAGTTTTGCCCATGCGGTACAAATGTAGATTACTAACACTAGGGGTGTCAATCCTAGATCCGTAACTCCTTAAAGCTCCTAAGACCCTTGAAAAGTCCTCACTCTCAATTAACAATGTTGTTTTAAGGGAAGCTAATTGTAGTGTCTACTAAGCCGATCTAACTCGCCAACCTCCTCTCACGATTATGTAGCAAGTTATATTAAATCATCACAGAATGTATCACTCAAAGTAAGATAGAGAATAGTGTAGAGAAGAGTATTATCTACCCTATTCTCTATCTTACTTTACTATTTCTCTACTTTAACCATTTATTATCATTTTTCCAAAATGAGTGCTCAAAATGAAATGCTTCTATTACTGTGGAACGGAGGGAGTACAAAATATGGACGTGTAATGCAACTTTGACACCAAAACGGACCAAATAATGGCATTAAAACAGTGCAAAATCCGAGCGTATCAGACGCGTATTGCCGCGGTGGGGGGGATGGCGGAAGCGGCTCAACCGCATTTGCGGCGTGGAAGGGGCGCATCCGGCGGAGATCGCGCGATCGCCGCGACGGTCCACTGCAGACCACGGCGGCGTCGGCGCTGTAATTTTGTTATTTTTTCTAAATTTATTTATATAAAATATCTATTCACAATTCATTTTTTTCAATTTATTCCATTCTATTTATTTTTTTCCAATTAATTTTGTTTTAGTACAATTAAAATATACCAATAATTGATAAAACAATGTGATTTATGGCGGTGACATGACTATCCATTGTGCTAGATAAATTTTTGTAGCTGTGAAAGTGTTTTTGTGGTTGTGGAAGAGTTTTTGAGGCTATGGCATGGGTCCATCATGGTGGACACTCTTACATTAATGAAAATAAAGAAAAGAAGTGAAAAAAAATAAGAGTGAACTGCACCAAAAGACCCCAACTTTTCGCTGTGTAACAGCAGAGGCCCCTAACTTTTAAAAATCTCACCAGATGGATCTAACAAAATATGTAATCACAAAACGTGTATATTTTGCCATTTTTTGGACGAAAATGCCCAAATGGGCTGAAGGGCCGTTTAGACCTTTTACGTACTACACCTGCTCCTTATGCCTGCACATAGTCTGCATGTGCAGGGGATGTCTATTTTATTTAGTAATATTAAGTATGATCTTCTTCATTCTCACGATAATTTTGAAGATAATAAGTTAAATATAGTAGAAATATATAATATAATATTGTAAAGTTCGCGTATATAAATAAATAGTAGTAGTACTCATTTTGGGGAGTTCTACGTCATTATTGAAATTAATGCGTGACAATGTGATTTGTGAATATATGGTTACATTAGATTTTAATGAAAATGTAACCTTAAACGAATTAGGAAAAGTAAATTAACTTTAAATTGAGTGGCGTTCCTATCCGTTTTAAATAGAGTGGATAAAAATATTTATTAGTTGTATTGTGGAATGTGAATGTCTCCCATTTTCCACTTCCAATTATGCCACTTGACCTTATACCTGCCTCACTCTGCTTCATTGTCATGTTTATTTGATTACATTGCATAAAACAATGCAAGAAAGTTTCTAATTTAAAAAACTTTTTAGTATTTTGAAAAATCAAGATAAATACTCCTATAAGCTTATTATGAACTTTATTGTAAAAAAACTATTTCCTAATAATCTTTATACAAACTCAATTAACCTATTTAACTGATACATAGGAGTAATATTTTGCTAGTCTATACATAAGAAAAAGAAATTAACTAACAATCTTTTAGTATTAGCAAGTAAAAGGTTCTGCCTAAGAATAGGGGGACAAGAACCATGATTTGCTGTCACATCAATTACTTTCACAGGTCCCATCAACAGTGCATGCAGCAGTGGCGGCCATACAAAAGGGCGGTTTTGCCTTTCTAAGCCCTGAGGGTGTTATGGTCCGAAAAAATACGATTTGTGATTACATATTTTGTTAGATCCCTCTGGTGGGATTTTTAAAAGTTAGAGGCATCTGTTGTTACACAGCGAAAAATTAGGGCTTTTTGGTGCAATTCACTCAAAAAATAAATAAAAAACCCTAATTTTCATTGTTCAGCGAGACACCGCTGCTTCTCCAAAGCTGAGCAGTGAGCGCACTTCAAAAATCCACCCATTTCCTTTCACTATTTAGAGCTTCCCTTCCAAGAATCTCCTCTAACTTTGACACCAGAATTCCAGCTCGAACAACACCCACACATCTTAATTCGCATTGAAATAAGGTTCACGGATACGTTATTGCTGTCTGTTGAGACGGAGGACGATTGTTGGGAAATTTCAGCTCTTCTGATTACATTTTGAATCCGAAACTGGAGGAAATTATTAATTTTTACAGAGGGGCAAACCGCGGATTCTACGCAATCGTTCTCCAAAAACAAGTTTGATAAGGTGATACATTAGCATTATTCAATTGTTAATTTGGGTGTATGTAGCTGTGTACAAGAATTATTTTTTATAATTACATAGGTAGATAGCTATATATTGGTTGCAATAATTTTGCTAATGTATAGATTACCCTTAGAAGAAGCTATACCTTTGGATGAAGCCACCTGCTCCGCCGCCGCCGGTATCTAAACCCTACTTTTTCTACGGCCACCGCAAACCCTCCCAGAACCGCCCCACCGTCCGCGGCGGTTTATTCTCCAACCGCCAAACTCTGAACCCGAAGAAACTCGGCCGCCCCACCGAGGAGCCGTTCGACCTCCAGAAATGGGACCCGGACCATAAGGCAAACCAAATACCCCTCCATGTGAAAGACCCTTCTGAGAGATTCTTCATTTTAGCCAAGAACTTGTCCCCTATCGCTAGATACATTGTAGATGCCTTCAGAAACCATAAGTACTGGACCCCGGAGCTCGTGGCCGACCTTAATCGTCTGCGGCGTGTGACACCGAAGCTGGTCTCCGAGGTTCTCAAGTTTCCTGACGTTGATCCGAGGCTCTCATCCAAGTTCTTTAACTGGGCTGGTATATAACCTTTTCAGTTAAATTAGTTACCCTTTTTATGGCAATAAGGAAAATGTTTTGTGGCATTTTAATTCGATTTAGTATTGAATGTAATGATTGTGTGAAATTAATATAAGGTGATACACAAAATTGAAATTTCTCAAGTGATGAGTCTTTGTCTCTCCCACTTGGCTGAATGTGTTTATTGTTGAATGCATATAGTTTTGTCACTAGGCTTAGATGTGTTTTGCATCTGACTATACCATTTAACAAATTATTGCCAAGACATGATGTGTAAAATGCAGTATGTGAGATATTTACGGATTATTATCACACTATAAATGGATGACTGTTTGATATTCCACTATTATGACTCATTATAGTCAAAGTAGTTCATGAAGAGAATTTATGTTCACTTGAAATTCCTGTTTGCTGCTGTTTTGTTTCTAACCTCAGTGACAATTTCTGAAGCATATCATTGACATCTACGTAGATGTAAACTAAGTACAAAAATTATTCTCTCCCATGCGTTGGTGCATGTCTGTGTTCCCAGACTAACTTTTTGTGCTTTATTCTCGTCCTGTTCTCAGATTTTATTATCCGTAAATGAATCAAAGTTTATTCTTTACTTATTTGTTTTGTTTGGAGGAGGTAGGTAATTTTTTTTCTCTTGTTTTTTTATTAGTTTGGATGTTTACTCACTGAATAATATAAGTGAAAATGAGTATGAAATGACCAGTTATGTCATGATTCGTTGTGCATGACTGTAGAGGGAGGAGATATTGATTGATAATTGTCTAATTGCTGTGTTAAGGAGACTGAACATATCAACTTCTTTTATTTTGTTTCATCTTGCAAAATTGTGGTTTTTGGCCCATGGTAGTGTTTCTTTTTAGAATTTAATGTAATAACTGGACAGTAGTTTGCAAAAATTTAAATTTACTTTATTGGATATTTGAATGCATTTTGCCTTTCTTGAAGGGGGGTTTTCCGCAATTGAAAGTACGTCATGTTTTCTTTTCCTACATTTTATATTGTTCTGATATGCATTTGCTGATTCTTTGATGGATCAGGCAAGCAGAAAGGCTATCGGCATGATTTTGCCTGTTACAATGCTTTTGCTTACTTTCTGAATCGGGCAAATCACTTTCGGGCCGCTGATCAGGTGCCTGAATTGATGCATATGCAAGGGAAGCCACCTACTGAGAAACAATTTGAAATCTTGATTAGGATGCACGCTGATGCTAAAAGAGGTCTGCGGGTACACTATGTCTATGAGAAAATGAAGAAGTTTGGGGTAAAACCACGAGTATTTTTGTATAACAGAATTATGGATGCATTAGTTAAGACTAACCATGTAGATTTAGCCATGTCAGTTTATAATGACTTCAAGGCGGATGGTTTGGTGGAAGAAAATATGACTTATATGATTTTGTGTAAGGGCTTATGTAAAGCTGGGCAGATGGATGAAGTGTTTAGCCTTCTGGATAAGATGAGGAAGAATCTGTCCAAGCCAGATGTTTTTGCGTACACGGCTATGATAAAGGTGTTGATCTCAGAAGATAATTTGGATGGTTGTTTAATGGTGTGGGAAGAGATGCTAAAGGATCGTGTTGATCCTGATGTCATGGCTTATACTACTTTGGTCATGGCGCTTTGTAAAGGTAACCATGTTGATAAGGGTTACAAATTGTTTAAGGAGATGAAAGAGAGAAATTATTTGATAGACAGGGCAGTTTATGGAACTCTGATTGAAGCATATGTTGTAGATGAGAGGGTGGGTTTAGCTTGTGGATTGCTCAAAGATTTACTGGAATCGGGGTACAGGGCAGATTTGGCAATATATAACTCCCTTATAAAAGGGTTGTGTACAGCAAAGAAGGTTGACAGAGCTTATAAGCTTTTCCATATGACAGTTCGAGAAGATCTTCAACCAGATTTTGATACTGTTAATCCCATCTTAGTGTCTTATGCAGAGTCAAAAAGATTAAAAGTATTTTACGAGTTTCTTGAGCAAATGCAGAAACTGGGGCTTTTTTCCACTGAATATCTTGTCAAATTCTTTTCTGGCCTGGTAGAGAGGGTGGATGGTGTCGTGGTGGCTCTGGAAGTGTTTGAGTACTTGAAAATGCAAAAGTATATTACTTTTCCAGTTTACAATATACTTATGGAGGCCCTTTACAAGAGTGGTGAGGAAAAGAAGGCATTGGCACTCTTCAATGAACTTAATGAACTTGGCATGGTACTCGACTCATTGACTTACAGTATTGCAATTTTATGTTTTGTTGAAGTTGGAGACGTAAAAGAGGCTTGCGTTTGGTACAACAGGATGGTAGAAATATCATCTCTTCCTTCACTTGCTGCTTATTCGTCTCTTGTTAAAGGCCTTTCTAAAATGGGAGAGTTAGATGCTGCTATGTTGCTGATTCGTGACTGCTTGGCCAATGTGGAAAGTGGTCCATTGGAATTTAAGTACACTCTCACAATTATCCACGTTTGCAAGTCGAATGATGCCACAAAGGTAATTCAAGTTGTAAATGAAATGGTTGAACAAAGTTGTCCTCCAAATGCTATTACCTGTGCTGCTATTATTTATGGCATGTGCAAGCACGGAACAATGGAAGAGGCGAGGAAAGTCTTCTCAATCATGAAAGACTCCAAATATCTCAGTGAAGCTGATGTAATAGTCTATGATGAGATGCTTGGAGACCACATGAAGAAGACGACTGCAGGTTTACTGTTGTCCGGGATAAGATTCTTCGGCCTGGAGTCAAATTTGAAGGCAAAGGGCTGTTCGGTTCTCTCCAGTTGAACACATGAGCCAAACAATGATGATCCCTCTGAGCCAGGATTTTTCTCGGTGGATGATACAAAGACAAGAAGGTGGCTATGCTCGGCTTAAACGTTGTATATTGATTGGTGACCATCACCAGCTGTCAGGTGCCTCCTGTTGTGAGCTTTTCAGAAGTACAGCCATATGGATCAAAGTCGTTTCACAAGATTCTTTTCCATTTGGGAATTCCCTATAATGAGCTCAACGCCCAGGGAAGAGCTAGACCTAGTTTAGCTCGACTTTACAATTGGAGGTATAAAGCTCTTGGAGATCTTCCATGTGAGAGAGAATAAAATCTTTTGCCAGGAAAATGAGTGGTCAGCCGTAGATGTGTTCCATACGATTTTATTGGCCCACACCCACAAGGTTACCTATGTTCTTTCATACTATGCTTACAATTGCCAATATAGTTATGTACTGCAATCTGTTAGACACTAGAAAGTAAGATGTAAAGGCTCTTCATGTGCTGCTCTGTTTGCACACTCATGCCGTTTTTTATGAGTGGTAGGTAGTGTAGTAAATTATAGCTTACAAAATAACATAATTCAGAAAACTAGTTGTTTTATTTACACGCTTCAATATGGATGCTACATGTTCAAGTTTTACTACTAAATTTGACAGTACATCTTTTTTTTTGTTTCTGTCTATTGCACCTCCCACTAATACAGTGTTTTAGTCTTAATAGTGATGTACTCCTATTTTCTAATGAGATCCTGGTAAAAAGTGTTCTTATGTGCATTATTGTTCTCATCACTTCAGGTCTGGGTGTGCTGGCTGGGCCAGCTCATCTTGGTTACAGTTTCAGGCATAGACTTTGAGAAGAAACTGTCAAATTCTTGGAGCTCGCGTGCCTCTAACCTTATAAAACGCAGTAAAACAATAGGATTGGAGCATTTCATTTTTATGTAGGAACAGACGCTTGGTGATTATAGCATGCTAGTTTTAAAGAGGCTTACTGCAAGACAATTTCTCAGTAAAAGTTTAGTATTTCAAGGGATAGTGAACTGCATCCATGATACAAGCAAGATTGGAGCTGGGAAGATGCAGCTTGAGGAGCAAATGTATTGACGTGGAGCAGCTTCTGGAAGACGTGGTTGATCTGTGTCATCCCGCAGGCATGAGGAATGGCGTAGACGTGGTCCTGGATAGCTCCATCTCAAGATGTTTGGGCTAGAGGTGTGACAGAAGCAAGTTGAAGCAATGCTGACTCGTTATCAGCTTTAGTACTGCACTGTTTTTGTTACCTATACCTGTTCTTAATTCCATTTCATGTAATGTTATCTGGTAATTACATTTTGCGTGCGTCTTGGTCTCGTGACGGAAGATAGAACTCGTGAATTCGGAGAGTTGGAGATGAGTGACATTTCAGTGAGCATGAAGCTTGGTGAGACGTTGCTGTAGCCGAAGCACGATCCTCAAATCAGCATCCTCCAAAGCGTCACGATAGATTGTCAAAGTCTATTTAGCTTGTGAAATTAAGTTTACTTCTACAAGGAATATGTTTCGCTTACAGAAAATACAATACAGATACGTTTAATTTTTACCACATGAATGCTCGAAAAACACAACATAAATGAATAAGCTAAACACAATGTGACAAAAATATCTATTCTCATAATAAGAAATACTCCCTTCATTCCATGGTAGTTGAGTGATTTTGCCATTTTGGTACATTCAATAGTAGTTGAGTTATTTTTCTTTAAAAGAAACACTTCCACTATGGTGGAACAGAGGGAATATATAATAGCATCTCGAAACATGTTTTATAGTATATCGATTCTAACACCCGATTCCATCAAATCGCCTATTTTGAACCCTACTCAGCCATTAGAATTGTGGTTGAGCTCGTAGCTCCATTCTAATAATTTCATAAATTAATGTCAAAGTTGCGATGCTATGACACATGCCATTCATGTCACTCTCATTATCTTATAGTTAGTCTATTAAGTTGTTGAAATTGAAAACTAAAATATGGAAGACCACAAATGCACAAACTCAAAAACTTCCTCTAGTATTACTTTTGCAATGCATTTATATATAATCAATATGACATACGAGAGTGATGGCGAATGCTTCTTTGTCGTATCTCAATTGTTAAAGCTATTTTAGTGTACTCAATTAGTTAATTCACTACAATGGTACTTGTAAAAGCCCAATTTGGTCCTTAATATATTACAATTTATTGATTTTGTTCCAAAATATTATCTTTTGAATTATTCGGTCCCTCACAAATAAAAACGGATCACATTTGGTCCGAATTTGACGGAACCGTTAAAAGTTAACGGTCAACGAATCTTAATTCGATTTTGACCGCATCTCCGCCGTCTGGCTCGCCGGCACCGAATTCTAGGCCTCCTCCCAATTCTACGAATTCGGACGGTTGGACTTCCGCCCAATTCTACAATGGAGGAACCACATTGCCGGAAAATCAACTACCATCAAACCGGCGAACCATTCTTCCAATGCGCCCCCATCATCATTCCTTACCTCAATCCCACCGAGCTAGTCTCCATCTCCTCAACCTGCAAAACCTTGCACCACCTCTCCACCAACGTAACTTCCCGCAGAACCTCCGACGCTTCCAGAGGTTTTGAGAAGCTTCCCATCCCTTTCCATAACCCCATCCCCGGCGACCCCCACACCTACTCCTACTTTCTCTACACTCCATCTCAGACCCTCCGCACTACCACCCACTTCCGCCAGCCATGGGGCTCCGACCACGATGCCCCACCCGATCCCCCCTCTCCTTTTCTATTCCGCGTCGACGGCGCCACCGGTTGCGACTGCACAAAAGGATGCGGCGGCGATGATTTTTGCCCTTGCTTGAATCTAGAATGCGGACCGAGTTGCAAGTGTGACTCTTTGTGCGGCAGCAGGGCGACTCAGTGCGGGGTGAATTTGAGGTTGAAGATTGTAAAACACAAGAAAAGGGCTGGGGCCTCTATGTTGCGGAGCTGATCACCGCCGGAAGATTTATCTGTGAATACGCCGGTAAACAATCATTTCCCCCAAATCTTTCTGTTCACCAATCACCAATTAGGGTTTATTGAAAATTTATTGACTCCACCATTTTAGTTATGAATTGTTGGTTTTATGCAATAGCTATAGAATGATCTGGAATTGATTGTTGTGAAGGTGAGGAGGGAGGAGGAGCGGGTAATGTCTTTGCGGAAGGTCCAGGAGTGTCACGACCGCCCTCACTAAGGATAGTAAAGACGGGGAAATCGTGACTAGGGAAGGGACGAAGGAGCAGGGAAGAAAAATGGGAAAGCAATGAAAGACAACATCTTAAACAAAGCTTCAAAAGAAGAATTTTAATCGATTAAACAATTAAGGAGCAGGTTAATATCTCGAGGTAAATAATGTTAAAAAGTAGTGTGGGGCAAAACGAAAGACTTTAACAAGAACGATTCGAAACACGGCAGCGAAAAAACAAGTATCAGAGGAGAGTCATAGGATGACGCCCATGTTTGAAGACACGACGCATCCGGGAATTCCTAAAGCTCACTCAACATCCGCCGCAACATCACCCCTCAACCTGCACATAAATAAAAAGGATATGCAGGGCTGAGTACTTGTTGTACTCAATGGGCTCATGCCGAAAACATTTTTATAACAATTATGTCATCCATGCCGGTGAACTCGAGTTTTTACGCTTACTTAAGAAATATCACGAGTATCACAAAAACACTTTTCACAGACCGGCCGGTCAAAACAATCTCCCCACTTTCTCATCAATCAATCAATCACATCCTCTTACCATAGTGCGACGAAAGTGTGGCCACACTATTCGCCCACGAGACCGGCCGACCAGCAAGGACGGCTCACGATCCCCTCTGTGTACACAGCCTGATAGGGTTTGCGGCCCTACTCAGACCCGAATTCGTTTATCATAGCCCTATAGCCTAATGGAGTGAACTCACAAACTAGGCATCAAGCACAATCTCAACATAGCCCTATAGCCTAACGGAGCAAGCTCAAACGAACTAGGCATCAGGCAAAAATCTCAACATCAAAACAATCACGGCATGACATAACACTTTAAACCACCCTTATAACACCACATCATATTTTCGGAAAAATAAAGAGGTTTGAAAAGAAAGCCCACCTCGTCCGCTTAACAATTCACAATCCAACTTATGGCAACTCTCGTTCCTCGAGTTCACGAATACACAATCACCCTTGTCAACGACAACACAAGTCAGCCTTCCACAAAAACATATTACCATGCATGTCCTATCGTTTCTTTCACCGTTCTCTCAAAATTACCCAACCCAACGTTCGTCACAAAGATGGAAAAACACACCATAATATATTTCAACGTATCTCACGTGATCAAATCATTAAACACGTTCCTTGGACATACATGCATCATATAATACTTTTAAACTTGAAAATAAGTGTCATTTTATCAAGGCATAAAACTGGCAGAACTGCGCGACCGTGTTGTAAAAATCACTAAAAGTTCACCCGACCTCATATGAAGCTAAATTTTGGTCACAACACAGAATACACATTCAAGTTCATCCTGAAAAATTTCACACTAAAATCACGTCGTTTAGTCAGTCAAATCAAATATTAAACTCTCTGGTCGGAACATAAAATTTCTAACAGCACTGCGCAGTTCATTTGAAAACTTTACCATAAATTCATCCAATGCCTAAAAAGGCTGAAAATTTTACACGACTTAGAAGTCACTTCAAATTTTCATATAGTTCAAGAATCACATCAATCGGAGGTCATTTGGTCAGTCAAAAAGAAAACGAAACATTCTTGGCGAGAACACAGGTTTCTGGCAGATTTGCGTAGTCAACTTCAAAAAATTATTAAAAATTCCTTTTTTCGATAAAAAGGGCTGAAATTCACACGAGACACGGAAAACACCTTGAAGTTTACGCAGTAAAAATTTCATATCAAAATTCGTTCGTTTGATGAGTCAATTACAGATCAGAAGCTGCTGGTCGTGCACCACAGATTTCAGGTTCATAGTTTCGAAAATAGGGTTTTCATCTTCCATCAAACAAACCCCAACTTTTCATGCTGGAAAACACATAATCATGCTTAAAAGGTTCTCATAATCATGTTTGCCCATAAACTCACATCATTCACCAAAGATTCAAATCAAACTTCACAAAATTGCATTCAAAACGCATACATAAATGCAAACACAAATTCCCCACCGATTAAATCCTTAGATTTGAAATCCCTACACTCACTAGATGCATGAGGGAGTCGAAAGAATGTTTGGATGGAGAGGAATGAAGAATAGAGGTTTGATTGTACCTTTCTTGAACGAAACAATCGGTAGAAACGAATATAACTCTTGATTCTTCAACAAACTCTTGGCGAATCGAAAGGATCTTGAGTAGAGTAGAAAAACAAGTGTGGGAGAAGATGGAGCAAGGGGAGGGGCGTGTGATTTGAGAGGGAGGCGTGTGAGATGGGTTTAGGGTTAGGTTTTTGATTTTATTTATAGAGTTAGGAAATAATATATCCCACAATTAATTGAAAATTTGGGAGAATAAATCAAATAAAGATTTGAGAGATTTGGGGGGGGGGGGGGGGAGAGGGAGGCGTGAATTATGGGGAGAAATAAGGGGAGGATTTTTGAAAATCATAGCTATTTAATTAGCTTATGATTTAATTTGGTATTTCACGGAGTAGAATAAAATAATACGGAGTAGAGAAATTTGTAAAATCCTCCAAAAATAATGAGAAGTAGGCGTGTGGTTTAAGGTTCCTCCCACCAGAAAAATTTCCAAATCTTTAATAGAATAAAGTAAGGAAAGATTGGCTAGAATATTCCAATTCATTCATGGAAAGAAATAAGTAAGAAATCAGTTATAGAATACTTAATTTCTCCTCTCCCAAAAATAGGAGATTTCGAAAATCATGGAAAAATAAATAAGAATATTTTGGTTTTGGATTTAATTTGGATAAATATCCCAAAATAATTAAATAAATCCAAGAAAGAAGATATTACTTCCAATAAATAGAAATGTCGAAAAGAATTTGAATAAGGTACCTGGCACAAATATGCATGATCCTATTTAATTAAATCCCGTCCATTGGAAAATATATCATATTATTCCACATAACTCTCAACCATTAATTTCACATCGTTAACACAACCTCATAGAAATCAATTTCCAAAAATGCATTTCCAAATCAACATCCACATTAATAAAATGAAAATAAGCCATCAAATAAAAAATGTCAAAAATTTTCCGGGGTGCTACATCCTTCCCCTCTTAACAGAAATTTCGTCCCGAAATTTTAGTCGTCTTCCATAAACTATTCGGGGTACTTCTCTTTCATCCCATCAGTCCTTGTCGGTTTGCTGTTCCTGCCCTTCATTTCCTTTCAGCGCGTACGCTCTCGCTTGCTGTGGGTCCACCTGTCGAATGGGTTGTGGTTGTTGCTGTTGTTCCCCATGTCCCTGCCTATTCCACATTCCTCCTTTGTTGTTATTCGGGCACTCTCGAGACATATGTCCATTTCCACCACAAGTGAAGCATCGGATGCCTCCAGCTCTACACTCGCCACAGTGGTACTTGGAGCACCGGTTGCAGTGGGGTGCCTTCTGTTGATTCCCTCTCGGCTGTGGCATGGCTTGCCGGTCATAGTCTTGCGTCTGGCGGAAAGTAGAACGATGTCGCTTGTTGTCATAAGGAGCTCGGTTGTCTTCCCACTTCCTCTTGTCTCGATAGTTCGGTTGAGGTGTTGGTGGTGTAGGATTCGCCGTCGTCTGGTCCTTTGGTAGTGCTTCTTCCACATCTAAAGCGCAACTCAAAATTTCAGAGTACGAGATTCCTCTGCGGCTGGCCACGGCTACCCTTATCTCGTGTCTAAGGCCAGAACGGAATTTTGCGGCCATCTTCTCATCGGTGTCCACTAACTCTGGCGCATATCGGGTCATTTCACAAAGAGCACCGTCGTACTCCGTCACCGTCATGTTTCTCTGTTTCAGGGTGTGGAACTCCACTATCTTCGCCCGTCTATAGCTCATGGGAATGTACTTGTCGTACACCTCTTCCTTGAATTCTTCCCATGTGAGCGCCTCGTGGCGGGCAGGGTTCATAGTTCGTCATTTAGTTTCCCACCAAAAATCGGCAGGTCCAGTCAGTTGATACGTCACTCAAGCTAGACGTTCCCTATCGGTGCATCCCATGAAGTCAAATATACGCTCGAGGTCGCGTATCCAAGCCTCTGCCTTCGGGGGCTCTCCCAGTCCGTCAAACTTTGGAGGGTTTTCCTTTCGGAAGGCCTTAATGTATTCTCTCTCTTGAGGTTGAGGTGGGGGTGGTGGTGGAGGAGGGGGTTGATTCCCGACACTTCCATTTGATTGTTCCTCCATGTCGTTCTCCACTTGTTGGCCACGTCTGCGTCTTGGTGGCATTCTGGTCCAAAAGACAAGTTAGCATCGTTGTTAGTATTCGTTGTTTATCAAAATCGTAACTTCCTTGCATTCGTCGCACTCTGACGTTATATTGGGCGCCCTTATACGCGGGTTGTTTTATCCGTGCCATTTACGCGAAGATGAAGGTTTTCCAACATATATTCTATCTCGTTATTTGTGATAAATCTAGGGTTCGTCACGCATCACCAAATTTGAGGCCGCCCTAAGGCTTCCTATGTTCACATGCTTACGTCGTAGTACTTTCACACATAACACATACTTAAGTCATCGTACCAATCTTGCTCATGTCTCACATAATCATACCATAACAATATTATATTCGCACGCACAACACGTGCTTAGATCATCTTGCCAATCATGTTCATATTCCACATAATCACACTATCACAATATCATTTTCACACATATAACACGGGTTTAGATTATCATGCCAATCATGCTCATGTCCCCCATAATCATATCACTACATTATCATCTTCACACATAACGTTTATTCACATGCGTACACTTGCCAAAACATCATAACATCATCAATTTCATACATCAATCTCACATTCTTTCAACAACTTAAACATACCTCACTTTCTTTGGTTGAGCGTGATGCTTTGGATGTTGAGCCTTCGTGACACTTCTAGTCTAGGGGTACTGATCTAGACTTAGACTGAAAGAAGACTCTTTGACCAGAGCGAAAGAACGAAGCTCTGATACCACTCTGTCACGACCGCCCTCACTAAGGATAGTAAAGACGGGGAAATCGTGACTAGGGAAGGGACGAAGGAGCAGGGAAGAAAAAGGGGAAAGCAATGAAAGACAACATCTTAAACAAAGCTTCAAAAGAAGAGTTTTAATCGATTAAACAATTAAGGAGCGGGTTAATATATCAAGGTAAATAATGTTAAAAAGTAGTGTGGGGCAAAACGAAAGACTTTAACAAGAACGATTCGAAACACGGCAGCGGAAAAACAAGTATCAGAGGAGAGTCATAGGATGACGCCCATGTTTGAAGACACGACGCATCCGGGAATTCCTAAAGCTCACTCAACATCCGCCGCAACATCACCCCTCAACCTGCACATAAATAAAAAGGATATGCAGGGCTGAGTACTTGTTGTACTCAATGGGCTCATGCCGAAAACATTTTTATAACAATTATGTCATCCATGCCGGTGAACTCGAGTTTTTACGCTTATTTAAGAAATATCACGAGTATCACAAAAACACTTTTCACAGACCGGCCGGTCAAAACAATCTCCCCACTTTCTCATCAATCAATCAATCACATCCTCTTACCATAGTGCGACGAAAGTGTGGCCACACTATTCGCCCACGAGACCGGCCGACCAGCAAGGACGGCTCACGATCCCCTCTGTGTACACAGCCTGATAGGGTTTGCGGCCCTACTCAGACCCGAATTCGTTTATCATAGCCCTATAGCCTAATGGAGCGAACTCACAAACTAGGCCTCAAGCACAATCTCAACATAGCCCTATAGCCTAACGGAGCAAGCTCAAACGAACTAGGCATCAGGCAAAAATCTCAACATCAAAACAATCACGGCATGACATAACACTTTAAACCACCCTTATAACACCACATCATATTTTCGGAAAAATAAAGAGGTTTGAAAAGAAAGCCCACCTCGTCCGCTTAACAATTCACAATCCAACTTATGGTAACTCTCGTTCCTCGAGTTCACGAATACACAATCACCCTTGTCAACGACAACACAAGTCAGCCTTCCACAAAAACATATTACCATGCATGTCCTATCGTTTCTTTCACCGTTCTCTCAAAATTACCCAACCCAACGTTCGTCACAAAGATGGAAAAACACACCATAATATATTTCAACGTATCTCACGTGATCAAATCATTAAACACGTTCCTTGGACATACATGCATCATATAATACTTTTAAACTTGAAAATAAGTGTCATTTTATCAAGGCATAAAACTGGCAGAACTGCGCGACCGTGTTGTAAAAATCACTAAAAATTCACCCGACCTCATATGAAGCTAAATTTTGGTCACAACACAGAATACACATTCAAGTTCATCCTGACAAATTTCTCACTGAAATCACGTCGTTTAGTCAGTCAAATCAATAATTAAACTCTCTGGTCGGAACATAAAATTTCTAACAGCACTGCGCAGTTCATTTGAAAACTTTACCATAAATTCATCCAATGCCTAAAAAGGCTGAAAATTTTACAAGACTTAGAAGACACTTCAAATTTTCATATAGTTCAAGAATCACATCAATCGGAGGTCATTTGGTCAGTCAAAAAGAAAACGAAACATTCTTGGCGAGAACACAGGTTTCTGGCAAATTTGCGCAGTCAACTTCAAAAAATTATTAAAAATTCCTTTTTTCGATAAAAAGGGCTGAAATTCACACGAGACATGGAAAACACCTTGAAGTTTACGCAGTAAAAATTTCATATCAAAATTCGTTCGTTTGATGAGTCAATTACAGATCAGAAGCTGCTGGTCATGCACCACAGATTTCAGGTTCATAGTTTCGAAAATAGGGTTTTCATCTTCCATCAAACAAACCCCAACTTTTCATGCTGGAAAACACAAAATCATGCTTAAAAGGTTCTCATAATCATGTTTGCCCATAAACTCACATCATGCACCAAAGATTCAAATCAAACTTCACAAAATTGCATTCAAAACGCATACATAAATGCAAACACAAATTTCCCACCGATTAAATCCTTAGATTTGAAATCCCTACACTCACTAGATGCATGAGGGAGTCGAAAGAATGTTTGGATGGAGAGGAATGAAGAATAGAGGTTTGATTGTACCTTTCTTGAACGAAACAATCGGTAGAAACGAATATAACTCTTGATTCTTCAACAAACTCTTGGCGAATCGAAAGGATCTTGAGTAGAGTAGAAAAACAAGTGTGGGAGAAGATGGAGCAAGGGGAGGGGCGTGTGATTTGAGAGGGAGGCGTGTGAGATGGGTTTAGGGTTAGGTTTTTGGTTTTATTTATAGAGTTAGGAAATAATATATCCCACAATTAATTGAAAATTTGGGAGAATAAATCAAATAAAGATTTGAGAGATTTGCGGGGGGGGGGGAGAGGGAGGCGTGAATTATGGGGAGAAATAAGGGGAGGATTTTTGAAAATCATAGCTATTTAATTAGCTTATGATTTAATTTGGTATTTTACGGAGTAGAATAAAATAATACGGAGTAGAGAAATTTGTAAAATCCTCCAAAAATAATGAGAAGTAGGCGTGTGGTTTAAGGTTCCTCCCACCAGAAAAATTTCCAAATCTTTAATAGAATAAAGTAAGGAAAGATTGGCTAGAATATTCCAATTCATTCATGGAAAGAAATAAGTAAGAAATCAGTTATAGAATACTTAATTTCTCCTCTCCCAAAAATAGGAGATTTCGAAAATCATGGAAAAATAAATAAGAATATTTTGGTTTTGGATTTAATTTGGATAAATATCCCAAAATAATTAAATAAATCCAAGAAAGAAGATATTACTTCCAATAAATAGAAATGCCGAAAAGAATTTGAATAAGGTAACTGGCACAAATATGCATGATCCTATTTAATTAAATCCCGTCCATTGGAAAATATATCATATTATTCCACATAACTCTCAACCATTAATTTCACATCGTTAACACAACCTCATAGAAATCAATTTCCAAAAATGCATTTCCAAATCAACATCCACATTAATAAAATGAAAATAAGCCATCAAATAAAAAAAGTCAAAAATTTTCCGGGGTGCTACAAGGAGATTCCGTGAGGGGTGGACTCGGGGGTGCTGGTGCGGAGGAGCTCGGTGTCGGTGAGCCAGACGGCGGAGATGCAGTCAAAATCGAATTAAGATTCGTTGACCGTTAACTTTTAACGGTTCCGTCAAATTCGGACCAAATGTGACCCGTTTTTATTTGTGAGGGACCGAATAATTCAAAAGATAATGTTTTGGACCAAAATCAATAAATCGCAATATGTTAAGGACCAAATTGAGCCTTTACTCTACTTTATAATTCATTAATATAGTTAGAGATACAAATCGTTACTGGTCATCATTTAACATCAATCAAAACTGAAAAGATTGTTTCTTGTAGGTGATCCTTACCGCTTATCTATATCCCATCTTATTTTCTGAACGATTTATTTCCACTTCCAACTGTTTGACTACGAATATACTCACTCCCACTCCGTCTATTATTAGGGGTCTCATTTTTTGAAGGCATGAGTTTTAAGAAATATTAAGAAAAGTGAATAGAAAAAAGTTAGTGGAATATGAGTCTCACTTGCATATACTTCCTCCGTCTCATAAAATATGTGCACTTTCTATTTTTGTCAGTCCCACAAAAATATGTGCATTCCATTTTTTGAGAGTTATCTCAATTTTTACCCATATATATCAACTTATTTACAACTTATATCACCATTATAACACTATTAATAATGTGGGTCCCACAATTCACTAACACTACTTCAACTACCCTTTTTTTTTCAAACACCATCATGGTGGGGGGTTAAGGCAGACCCTCAACCGGTCTATATCAAAAATCACGAAAGAAACATACATCAACCAAGTCCAAAAGTGACTCGGTCCGCACAGGAGATACATATCACGAGAGCTAACAAAGCTACAATGGTATCCCTACAGACCGGGTACTAACCATCTAACAAACGAGAAAACTAACATAATAAGCAAATAAATACAAGGATGATGACCAAGGGTTGGCCAACTCCAAAGGAAAAAATAAAAACCATAAATCAAAACACGAGCCAAGTGTAGTAGTCATCCATCTCGATATCTGAATCTGAAGTTCGAATAGCCCAGCTGGTCCATCCTCACGAGCGACTTCAAATATCGAGGCGCTGAATCCGCATAAAAGAAAGTGATGGCAGGGGTCTGTACCCTCCTACCTTCCAGAAAATCAGCTGGTCGGTTGCCCTCTCTAAAGATGTGAGAGAACATAACCTGCAACTGTGAGAGCAAAGTGCGAATGCGAGCCATGTGATGTCTCACATCCGCTGCTCCTCCGCGTCCTGAAGTGAACACCGCGACCACTGCTGCTGCATCCATCTCGACCCAAACCTGCGAAGAGAACTGCATAGCCAATGTCAACCCGTGAAGAAGAGCTAAGAGCTCCGCCTCGAAGGCCGACCCAGCTACGAGTGGCGTGCAAAAGGCCCCCAGGAGAGAACCGTCTAAACCACGAACCACTCCCCCACCGCCAGCTTGTCCTGTCGAGGTGAAAAAGGCCCCATCGGTGTTCAACTTCACCCAAGGATCTTCGGGTGGATGCCAAAGCACACTCAGGGACCTTAGAACTCGCCGGCGAGGAGGAACCGAATGCATGAAGTCGACAGTCGGAGTGCAACCGCGCCAGTGAAGGGGTAGGAGCACACCCGCCGCCACCAAGATCCGCAGATGCCAAATAACCTGCCAAATAACATGGGAAGAACGAAAAGAAATGCCGCGGTGCTTGCAGCAATTCCTCTCCGTCCAATTGAACCAACATACAAGGCAAGGGATAATGAAACTGATGTGCAAGGTGGGAGCCCTGTGGGAGGACCTCCACCAAAATCCTAGTCTAAGTGCAATGTCAGTGCACGTGTGAATGTGTGTGCTAATGTATGGGAACCAGCCATCGAAGAAATCCCAAACCGATCTCGCCAGAGGACTCGACACAAACAAATGCTGGAAAGACTCGACTGAAAAAGAAGAGACACAACACAAACACTAGGATGCGAGAGAGATACCACGGGTCTGAACATAACACTCAACGGGGACCCTCTGGAGGAGGAGGAGCCAGATGAATACAGAGATAGTTGGGGTCAGCCCAGCATTCCAAACCATGCGAAGTCTAAAATGTCTAGGGGACCGTGTCCGGATGAGCTCCCAAGCTGAGGCCGTCGAGAACTCGCCATCGCCAGTCAGGCTCCATCGCATCACATCCCGCCTGCCCACCTCAATCGGAACAGCCCTGATAAGATCCAACAGATACAAAGGCACACCATACAAAGCCAAATAATCATGCAGTTTTTCAAAATGCCAAGTATGATCATGCCAGAACGTAGAGACCTCAGCGGCAGGAAGATCAGTCCCGAGCGGACAATTGGTCCTAAGGGGGCGATCCCCGACCCACACGTCATCCCAGAAACTAATCCGCCCTTCGCCTAGGGACCATCTAATGAAACCATGCACCTCACCCCTAATACGAGTAAGGCGACGCCATATAGAACTATCATGCGGGGAATAACGAGAAATAAAAGCACGACCAGCATGGAAACAGTACTTGCGCATAGTGAACTGCGCCCACAAAGAATCCTGTGCGAGAAATCTCCACCAGAGCTTGATGCTGAAAGCTTTGACGAGCTCACGAAAATGACGGATGCCGATGACTCCCTCATCCAACGGCAAGCAAATCTTCTTCTTCCAGTGAATCTTCCTCTGCTCCCCAACCGTGCCCCAAAAAAACCTGGCCAAAATCTGCTCCAAATCCTTCATCCAATACTCATACGGCTTCAGGACCTGGAAGATGTGAAGAGGGATAGTGACAAGGGTGCTCTTGATCAGAGCAAGACGACCTCCAAGAGAAAGATGTCTATGTGACCAACTGTGAATCCGGTCCACCATCTTCTGACGGATATCTAACAGGTACTCGGCCTTCAGCCTCCCCTTATAGATAGGCACTCCAAGGTAGGTAAAAGGGAGAAATCCCTGCTGGAAACCACTCACCCGTGTCACCTCAGCCGCCCAAGAGTCAGACTTCTCAAAGAGATAGAAGTGACTCTTTCCCTTGTTCACCATCTGACCCGAGACGACGGAATAGTGCTCCAGACACTGCACCAGCCTCTCCAAAGACTGTCTGTGCGCCCTGACGAAAATGACAATGTCATCGGCATAAGACAGATGGGATATGACCAGAGCGCGCCTAGCACATCTATAGGCCATGTCAGGATGTGTGTCCACTAGCCTGTCCAAGCTCCTCGAAAGGTAGTCCGCTGCCAGCACGAACAACGAGGGCGATAACGGATCTCCCTGGCGAAGTCCCCTCGTGGAATGGAAGAAACCTGCCGTAGCTCCGTTCACAAGCACAGAAAACCAACAAGAGGAGATGCATCGGCTGACCATACTCACCTACCCCGGCGGGAATCCCATCCTCTCAAGCACCACGAGGAGGAAAGGCCACTGCACTCGATCATAGGCCTTTGTCATATCTCGCTTGAGGGCTAGATTAAGCGAGTTTGCCTTCTGAATGAGCGACTTGCTGATATCGTGAATCAATTCCTGGGCCAGGAGCACATTATCACTAAGCAAGCGACCTTGACAAAACCGCTCGGGTTCGGCACCAGTACCAGGGGTAGCAGTGGCGCCAAACGCGATGTCAAGATCTTGGTGATGATCTTGTTGGTCACATTGCAAAGGCTAATCGGCCTGTACTCGGCCTAGGTCGTCGGGCTTGCCTTCTTCGGCAAGAGTATGATGGTCATGGCTGTGATGCTGCGGGGCATAGGAGCTCATAAGAAGAAGTCCTCCACTGCTGCCACCACCTCTGCTCCAATGATGTCCCAGCAGTGCTAGAAGAACAGGGACGAGAAGCCATCCTGTAACGACCCGCTAAGCCGATATTATTATAAACTATATTATTAGCTTGATTATCTATATAAGGAACTTTTATGCATTTAACTCCGAGCTACGATAGATTTTTGTTGTTGTTTGATTTGACGTTAGGCAAGTAAATAAAACACGCAAATATATAATACACCTATATGAATATAATAAATTTAAATGAATAAATAAATAAGATCCTAAAATTCAAAATTTTGATGTTCGATACATCCAAAAAAAGTCAAACAAAATTTAATACATCCTACGTTCTAAGAAAGCGGGTACTTTAATGCGAACGGCCACGAACTTGAACCCATTATACCTACACCAAATTAAATAAACCAGTAAATAAATAAATAATCAATTAATTACTTAAAAAATCAAATTTATCTAACTTGGTCACCAAGTCAATAAATCAATTTAATTAAAAATTCTTCGATATTTTCCTCCTTTCACGTCCAAACCGCCCACTCTCCTCACCCCTAAATCTCTCTCATATCTGTAACTACTCTCCATCAATATTAAATCTTCAATCCATTTCTTTCTTCTGATCGGTTTCCGCAGCAAGAAAATTCAAGAAACCGAGAGCTCAATCAATTGAATTACAGGTAATCCGTATTCCTTCGTTCATAGCACAATTTCACACTTCTTTTGGAAATCAAACGTTGTGCAAAATTTTGACAGAAACTGAATCTGCAAAATCCAGTGGGCTAATCCTTTCTGTCCTACAATTTCACAACCAATATCGAGTTATCGAGGTAAAATCCCTTCCCAATTTCAAGCTTCAATCATCAATTCATGCATAAGCATACCATCATCCGAACTAATCGCATTACTCAAGCATTTAACACAATTAAACACTCCCACGCTGAACTCGGAATTAAATGAACAATCGGGAATCAATCTTTAATCGTTTTAATCAAAGCGAACTGAGTTCAAGAACCGGACTTTAACTCATGAAACCAAGTAGAAACTTACATCGGGACTCTTCGGGGTTGTTCGAAGCTGTTCGGGGTGGAATCGGAGTTAATCGGGGGCTGTCCAGAACCTTTCGGGTGGTTCGGGTTGGTTTCGGGCAGTGCGGTGTCGTTTCGGAGCTGTTCGGGGACCATCGAGCAGCCACCAGACAGCAACAACGGGCAGCGACAGCAGACACCGGACTCAGCGCTGCTATACGTCAGCGGTGACCCCACACGGCGTGCGACGGAGGGGCGAGCAGTAGCTGACCGACGATCGGCGTGGGGGTCGACGCGATGTTGGAGGGTCTGGAAGCGCGGCAGTAGCGTCTCCCGGCGCCGAGCAACCGCGACTGCACAACAGCGACCATCGGCGAGCAGCGGCGACGTCAACGCAATGGATCCCTCGGCGGAATTGGGCCGTCGATTCTGTGGTGAGATTTAAGACGACGACAGAGAATCTGGAAATTCTCGATTTGGTCGAGAGAGAGAGAGAGATAGAGAAATAAGGATGAGAGAGAGAAGCGTGGAGAATGAGGGGATTTAAAATTGGGCCTTTTGTATTCTATAAAAAAAAAGAATTGGGCCATTGCTTTATTTAAGGAAATTGGGCTTAATAAATTAATTGGATGATCTATTTAAGTTGGGCTCCACTTAAATTGTTTTGGGGCTTTAGAATATTAATTTGAGAGATAAGGTGGAGAATTTGGGTTTTGTAAATAAATCATTGGGTTGATAATTGAATTAATTGTGGGGAATTGTTTAATTAATTTTGAAATAATTTTGAAGTATGAATAATTTATCCCAAATCCGGAAAACATATAATTTTTCTTTAACAAAGGAAAATAGTTGCGATAATTCAATTGTGCACTTCTATAATTGTTCGATATTATGATGGAAAATACGAGGAGCCAACGGAGGAATTATGAGCTTAAGCGGCCGACCGGCATCGCCCCGCGATGCCTCGGGCGGCCGCTAAGGAAATGGAAAGAAAGAGGGAGACGACGTTCTTAAGTCACAGAAAAAATTAAGTTTAATAAAGAAGTGATATTGATTAAATTTCCCAATTTAATTAATAAGCAAGTTTCTAAAATTTTCTAACAGTGAACAAATGATAAAAGAAATAAAGTAGGGGCATGCATTCCTATAAGTATGTGAATTTCTCGAGTCTTATTAGTACGTTGTTTGTTTTCAAAAGGCTATCTCCGTGAGTTAAGGGTGGAGTCAGGAAAATTCAAGTTAAAGAAACTAAACGAACAAGGTGAGCTTTCTTATACTAAAAAAACAAATCGTATTATATGAAAACACGAACACATGTTCGTAATATTTTACAGATGTTGTCTTGCCATAAACGTGTTTGTATGATGTCTATCTCTTTGGCTAAGACCAAGTGAATTATGAATGATGATATAAGTCGAATTCGGGTCCCAGTGAGGGTGGTGTCCCCGCTCGGACTAGTGTACACGGGATACCTCTGACATGTTGGGCAGAGAAGGTGACCGTAGAAGGTGGCCACCTTCCCGGCACAAGAATACCTCTGACATGATGGGCAGAGAAGGTGACCGTGTGAGAACACCATCTCGACGGCACAATATGATCAGATATGGCTAAGTACCGGAAAAAGGGGTTGCAACCCAATGTGATATTTTTAGTAAGCTCGGGACTTTTCAACAACGCCCCGAGTGTTACTGTGACGATGGCTTGACAATATTTTCAAATATATATGTGTAATTTTCGGCAATGTGTTCACTGAGTACTTTTTGTACTCAGCCCTGCATATATTTCTAAATGTGCAGGTTGAGCAGCGAAGTGGTGGAGGAAGTGCTATTGAGACAAGACATTTAATTCAGTCAGATTTTGACTCTTGGAGGTTCATGTCTTCATACATGGAACCGCGTTCATTTGCTTCCATTGTTCATCTTAAAAGACTCAAGTCTATTTTGTTCAAAACTCTGATTTTATTTCGAGCTTTTCCCATTTGTTTGGTGCTATGGTCGAGTTGTGTTGATTTTCCCCTTTCTTCCCCGCTTCTTTAGTCCTCCCCTAGTCGCGATCAACCGTGTTTTCTATCCTTAGAAAATGCGGTCGTGACAGAGTGGTATCAGAGCATTCTTTCTCGCTCTGAACCCGAGAGTCTTCTTTGAAAATCTTTGGTCTAGCCTTGTTCCACTAGACTGTATAATTGATGAAAATGCTCTTAGCACTCCCACCAATCGCACTCAACAAGGAAAAAGGTAACTTGTTCTTTTTCAAAAGAAAGTCAAGATGTTTAAAAGTTTGAAATGGAGGAATAACTCATGCAGTTAATTTGAGTGAACAGATGAAAATACCAAGTTTAAAGAAAGAGTTAATGTTTCTTGATTTGGTAGCGTGCTTAAAGAAAGAGTTAGTATGTCTTTTCTTGGCTAAAGACTGTGAATGTATAAATAAAAGAAGTGACTTTCCTGAATGGAAAAAGGTACTGAATTATGAAAGTATAAAGTATACGAGCCTGGTACCAATTGGTGAAATGATATTTCTTTTTGAGTAGTCATTGAATCATGTTGCTAGTATGGGGAAATCGAAATTTTCAAGAACTTAGAATACTTAGTTATGCATTCCTTCTAGAACACAATATGAACTCGAACTTAGAAATACAGTATAAACATTTCTCGCTTTCCCAAGCGACGAAAAGAAAAGGACGCGATAAGAAAGAAACTTCGTCACGAGAAAAGCAATCCAACATAGAACAAAACGATGATTCTTGAAAGATGGTAGGGGTTATATGCCATTTTCTACGTCCCAATGACATGAATAATCTGGGTTAGCCATTGTCTTTCTTGACAATCCAATCACTCCAAAGGATCATACCTTTGATCCAACTAAGCGATGTACACATACATAGCAAGAGAATATGATTACAATGTAAACAAAGAACCTAGCTCTACAATATAAGTAAACAGAAACGACGTGTTACGAGGATGAGCGTTCTGACGAACCGAGAGTACCAGAGAGTCGTAATCGCCACATACGGCCATCTAACGTGATCGTAAGGTGAAAGTAGCTTGTGACCAAAGTTTCCCATAACTCATTTACCATCCTCTATAAAGAGTTAAACAACGGAGTATCACCATTGTAGTTAACCAAGAAGATTCATCAGCCACGCTTACTTGGATTCCCATGAATTCCATTTTCTCGCATCCCCCTTGATCAGAATACTTTTGTTGAATTAAGATATTAAATGACTTCTTTTGCAAGGTAATGTGCCATTATTTTCCCTCTTCTATGACAAGGTCGTGAATCACTTTCAGTTTTGAGCTTGCTCCCTCATGTTTTCTGATAACCTCCAGTGACTACGGTCCTTCTTTACTCGTTCTGTATAAAAGCAATACTTTGACTCTCTGAATTCTTTCCACCAAACTCCTATACTAGGAGCTGCTTTATTTATAGCCTTCAGAATGAACATGTTTCCCTAAACTATTGCATCTTCAATGATAATATTCTTCAAAGATCATTAGTAGACCTTTAGTGTTTTCAAATGTGTTTGTTGACACTCATTAATTTATAAAGAATATTCACCTCTTCTTAATCCCACTATAATTATTCCATCATGCTTTGAGCTCTTTAGCAACTCCAAGTCTAAAGTAATTTGCTCTCTTCCCGAACTAGTTTGCTCTGGTTGTCTTCTCTGCTAGTTAACTTCCGTGATTTGGTTATAAACTTTGTGAATTCATTAACGTGATATAGTATCACGATGTTGTTGACCCAAAAGGGTAGTTCCTTGTTATTCCTCTTCTCAAATCCACTTGAGACCAATCATTTTCAGTCTTACTATATTGGAGCAGCCATCTGGTGAGACCTTAAACTTTTTAATTTGACCCTTTGTGTTTTCAGACATACTTATTGACAAGTTCTTTGTTTTATATGAGTACTCTCATATTCGGAATTCAAATATGACTGTTGTCTCTTGATTTGAGCTTTTCTGCAAGCTCCATGTTAAAGCTGACACATTGCTTCTCCCTTGGCTAGTTTCCTCTTGTTGCCCTCTTTATTAGTTAATTTTCCTGAATTGCTTATAAACTCTAAAAATTTCGTTGATATGATCTTGTATCACAGTGTTGTCGAGCAAATTGCAATTGTTTGTTTTTCATATTCTTTTCAAATCCATTTGTAACCAACCATCTCAGGTCTTCCTGTTATCATCTGGGGATACTTGAAACTTTTCTACTTCACTGTTCATTTTGATTATATTATTGGCAACCTATTATTGACATCTACATTCTATTCATCATACCCTCACTTTCACAATTTATTCCATCTGACAAGCTCTTCCCACAATAAAATTTCCCAAGCTCTATGGGTATAGCTAAAACCCTTTGAAGTTGTATTTTTCTTTTCTGGGAGTAAGCATAATGAGCCCAATTGAGCCTAGTCTTTGCACTTCATGAAAACCTTTGTTGCAAGCTACTGGTGAGAGTTTGTGGTGAACCAAACACTCACGTAATTGAAATAATTATAATTGTTTTGTTTTCATGGTTACCTTGGAGCCTACACAAAGCAAGAACGATTCGAATATTTCTCTTGGGATCCCAAATTCAGTTTCTATCAAAGTTAAAACTGTTAGACCACCTCTAAATTTCCTCGCATGAGACCCTCAAGGAAGCGCAAGACCGGCAAAAATCCTACGCCGATGAGCTTCGAACGAAATTGAAATTTAACATCGGGGAGAAGGACTTCTTGAAAGTATCCACTTCCAAAGGAATAACCAGATTTGGACTCAAGGGAAAGCTGAAACCACGATTTATTTGGACCCTAGCATATCCCTTGGCATTACCACCCAACTTTGGGAACGTACACAACGTATTCCACGTCTCCCAACTTCGAAAGTACTAGTTCGACCCAAAACATGTGATTCGCCACGAAGAAACCTCTCTAGAGCATAACCCGAGTTACGAAGAAAAGCTGGTAGAAATACTAGATCGAAAGGTGCAGCAGCTTCGGAACAAGTCGATTACTACAGTGAAGGTTTTGTGGAAAAACCACGGACATGAAGAAGCAACATGGGAGCTAGAAGAGAAAATGAAGGAGAAATATCCCAAGCTTTTTGTCTAAATACATCCTAAATTTCAGGACGAAATTTCTTTTAAGAGGGGTAGAATGTAACGACCCGCTAAGCCGATATTATTATAAACTATATTATTAGCTTGATTATCTATATAAGTAACTTTTATGCGTTTAACTCCGAGCTACGATAGATTTTTGTTGTTGTTTGTTTTGACGTTAGGCAAGTAAATAAAACATGCAAATATATAATACACCTATATGAATATAATAAATTTAAATGAATAAATAAATAAGATCCTAAAATTCAAAATTTTGATGTTCGATACATCCAACAAAAGTCCAACAAAATTTAATACATCCTACGTTCTAAGAAAGCGGGTACTTTAATGCGAACGGCCACGAACTTGAACCCATTATACCTACACCAAATTAAATAAACCAGTAAATAAATAAATAATCAATTAATTACTTAAAAAAATCAAATTTATCTAACTTGGTCACCAAGTCAATAAATTAATTTAATTAAAAATTCTTAGATATTTTTCTCCTTTCACGTCCAAACCGCCCACTCTCCTCACCCTTAAATCTCTCTCATATCTTTAACTACTCTCCATCAATATTAAATCTTCAATCCATTTCTTTCTTCTGATCGGTTTCCGCAGCAAGAAAATTCAAGAAACCGAGAGCTCAATCAATTGAATTACAGGTAATCCGTATTCCTCCGTTCATAGCACAATTTCGCACTTCTTTTGGAAATCAAACGTTGTGCAAAATTTTGACAGAAACTGAATCTGCAAAATCCAGTGGGCTAATCCTTTCGGTCCTACAATTTCACAACCAATATCGAGTTATCGAGGTAAAATCCCTTCCCAATTTCAAGCTTCAATCATCAATTCATGCATAAGCATACCATCATCCGAACTAAGCGCATTACTCAAGCATTTAACACAATTAAACACTCCCACGCTGAACTCGGAATTAAATGAACAATCGGGAATCAATCTTTAATCGTTTTAATCAAAGCGAACTGTGTTCAAGAACCAGACTTTAACTCATGAAACCAAGTAGAAACTTACATCGAGACTCTTCGGGGTTGTTCGAAGCTGTTCGGGGCAGAATCGGAGTTAATCGGGGGCTGTCCAGAACCTTTCGGGTGGTTCGGGTTGGTTTCGGGGCTGTGCGGTGTCGTTTCGGAGCTGTTCGTGGACCATCAAGCACCCACCGGAGAGCAACAACTGGCAGCGACAGCAGACACCGGACTCGGCGCTGCTGTACGTCAGCGGTGACCCCACACGGCGTGCGACGGAGGGGCGAGCAATAGCTGACCGACGATCAGAGGCCGCCGGCGTGGGGGTCGACGCGATGGTGGAGGGTCTGGATGCGCGGCAGCAGCGTCTCCTGGCGCAGAGCAACAGCGACTGCACAGCAGCGACCATCGGCGAGCAGCGGCGACGTCAACGCAACGGATCCCTCGGTGGAATTGGGCCGTCGATTCTGTGGTGAGATTTGAGACGGTGACTGAGAATCTGGAAATTCTCGATTTGGTCGAGAGAGAGAGAGATAGAGAAATAGGGAATGAGAGAGAGAAGCGTGGTGAATGAGGGGATTTAAAATTGGGCCTTTTGTATTCTATAAAAAAAAAGAATTGGGCCGTTGCTTTATTTAAAGAAATTGGGCTTAATAAATTAATTGGATGATCTATTTAAGTTGGGCTCCACTTAAATTGTTTTGGGGCTTTAGAATATTAATTTGAGAGATAAGGTGGAGAATTTGGGTTTTGTAAATAAATCATTGGGTTGATAATTGAATTAATTGTGGGGAATTGTTTAATTAATTTTGAAATAATTTTGAAGTATGAATAATTTATCCCAAATCTGGAAAATATATAATTTTTCTTAACAAAGGAAAATAGTTGCGATAGTTCAATTGTGCACTTTTATAATTGTTCGATATTATGATGGAAAATACGAGGAGCCAACGGAGGAATTATGGGCGTAAGCGGCCGACCGACATCGCCTCGCGACGCCTCGGGCGGCCGCTAAGGAAATGGAAAGAAAGAGGGAGACGACGTTCTCAAGTCACAGAAATAATTAAGTTTAATAAAGAAGTGATATTGATTAAATTTCCCAATTTAATTAATAAGCAAGTTTCTAAAATTTTCTAACAGTGAACAAATGATAAAAGAAATAAAGTAGGGGCATGCATTCCTATAAGTATGTGAATTTCTCGAGTCTTATTAGTACGTTGTTTGTTTCCAAAAGGCTATCTCCGTGAGTTAAGAGTGGAGTCAGGAAAATTCAAGTTAAAGAAACTAAACGAACAAGGTGAGCTTTCTTATACTAAAAAAACAAATCGTATTATATGAAAACACGAACACATGTTCGTAATATTTTACAGATGTTGTCTTGCCATAAACGTTTTTGTATGATGTCTATCTGTTTGGCTAAGGCCAAGTGAATTATGAATGATGATATAAGTCGAATTCGGGTCCCAGTGAGGGTGGTGTCCCCGCTCGGACTAGTGTACACAGGATACCTCTGACATGTTGGGCAGAGAAGGTGACCGTGGAAGGTGGCCACCTTCCCGGCACAAGAATACCTCTGACATGATGGGCAGAGAAGGTGACCGTGCGAGAACACCATCTCGACGGCACAATGTGATCAGATATGGCTAAGTACCGGAAAAAGGGGTTGCAACCCAATGTGATATTTTTAGTAAGCTCGGGACTTTTCAACAACGCCCCGAGTGTTACTGTGATGATGGCTTGACAATATTTTCAAATGTATATGTGTAATTTTCGGCAATGTGTTCACTGAGTACTTTTTGTACTCAGCCCTGCATATATTTCTAAATGTGCAGGTTGAGCAGCGAAGTGGTGGAGGAAGTGCTATTGAGACAAGACATTTAATTCAGTCAGATTTTGACTCTTGGAGGTTCATATCTTCATACATGGAACCGCGTTCATTTGCTTCCATTGTGCATCTTCAAAGACTTAAGTCTATTTTGTTCAAAACTCTGATTTTATTTCGAGCTTTTCCCATTTGTTTGGTGCTATGGTCGAGTTGTGTTGCTTTTCCCCTTTCTTCCCAGCTTCTTTAGTCCTCCTCTAGTCGCGATCAACCGTGTTTTCTATCCTTAGAAAATGCGGTCGTGACACATCCGGACCCGAGGTGCTATCTCCACTGATGCCAAAGACCGCCGCTCTCACTTCATCTGAGCCGGGGACTGCACAGAGGCCTCGCGGTCCACAGACTAGGGAGACTGCGCAAGAGATCAAGGTCCGGCTGCTCCAAGTGCTCAACGTCGGACGTGAGCAGCTGCTGGAAGAAGCCAACCGCCGACTGTCGGATGTCCTCCTCTGACGTGAGAGTCTGTCCTCCTGCATGAATGGCGTGAATCCGGGACTTCACCCGCTTCTGTCGCACCCACCCGTGGAAGAATTTAGAATTCCTTTCGCCTTCCACCGCCCACCGAATGACAGCCTTCTGCTTCCAGAAATCCTCCTCCATCCTAGTGCGGAGAACATAGAGAGCGGTGCATCGGCTAAGCTCATTTCTGTGGGCTCCTGTCGGGTCCCCGTCGTAAGCCGCCTGTGCAGCGGCAACTGCCTCCTCTGCCTCCCTCAGCTTGTCAAAGATGTTCCCAAAGACATCCCTATTCCATCCTTTAAGAAAACCCTTAACTCTGCTGAGTTTGAACTGGAGGTTAAGCATGCCGAAGAAACCCGTCTCTGCCGTCCACACTTTGGCAATCTCATCCCTGAAAGTGTGATGACGAACCCACATATTCTGAAACCTAAACGAAGGCCTCAGAATCTGAGTAGTGAGCTGGCACCGCACGAGCAAAGGGGCATGGTCTGAATAGATCCTAGGCAAATGAGTCACCCTAGTAGCCGCAAAGGCGGTCGTCCAGTGCTCCCCAAGAAGAACTCTGTCCAATCTCTCCCAGAGCCCACTCCTCGTCCAAGTGAACGGTGGGCCATCAAAACCTGGGTCTAGTAGCTGGCAGTCTGCTACGGCGTCGGCGAAGTCCATCATCTCTCCGTGCCTATCTGTCGTGCTGCCCTGTGTCTCTTCCTCCAACAAGAAGATGTTGAAGTCACCACCAACAAGCCAGGGTGCCCGTCAGTAGTTAGAGAGATGTCCCTGAGCTTATTCCACAGATCGTATCTCTCCACCCTCGAGCACTTAGTGTACACTACAGAGAGATAGAGTGAGAAAGGGAATATCGCAGCAGTAACTCGGACGTGAAGGACCTGCTCAGAATCATCAATGACCTCGACTTGCCAGTCCCTGTGAGAGAAGATCCAAATCTTGTCGTTTGTGTTCGAACACCTAAACTGCAACCCAATACGCCTACTAAATAAAGAAGGCTGGGGATCTGTCTGGGGCTCTAGCACCGCGGCAAATAACACACTGTACATATCGATCATGTTTTTTAAAGTGCCTTGGGTAGTAGCTTTGGCTATCCCATGAGCATTCCATATCATGAAGTGGGAAGACATGGGAGGGTCAGCAGGCTCCCGAGGCCGTAAGCCTCGCCTTCTTCGATGTACCCTCTGCGGGAGGGGAAGTGTATCCAATGTATTGCAACACTGGCTCCGTGAAGTGAATCCTCCTAATCGGTGCATCCACAGCCATAGCCTCCTGGTGGGCATCACTATCCACCTCATCCTCACCCGAGGGACGGTCCTCCAAAGCCCCGAACATGTTGTCACCATGCATAACCATCGCTAGAGGGCCGTACCCGAAGCCGTGTCTAATGGATGTCGATCGGGATCTAGAACCCCGCTCACAGCCTGACGAGGACTCATTTGCCTCTATTCCCTGGTGACCCTCTCCCTTTGACACTGTCCTCGCCGAGGTGGCTCTCGCCTGTATAATCTCTCGACGCCTCTCTCGTGCGGTGCCAGCTCACTACTCAGAACCCTAAACCCTGAACCCTTCAACTACCCTTCTCCTTTCTCTTATTTTACCAATGTTGTCTTAATTCCCATGTCATATCAATTGCACATATTTTAATGGAATGTGAGACCCTATTACCATTTATAGTAAAAATGCATCGGGACTCCTAATAATTCATTTATTTTTATAATCTTGTGGACGTGGTGGTCATAATAATTCATCTAAAAATTACCAAATTGTATTATTTTATTCATATAAAAATGGCTGAAGGGTATAATTGGAAAACATTCACTTTGTTCATGTGCTCTCACCAGCCGCATTGAGAACGTCTCCAGCCCTCTCATCGTGCCGCACGCCGGTGGCGTCAGTCAGCTCCCCTGCGACGGACAACGAGCGATGGATGGATGCTCGAGCGGCGACAGTGATGAATGGCTCGGCCAACAGTAGAGTCGGTTGCAGGACAGAGACGAACAGTGGCGCTGCACCACAACGAACATCGTCCAAAAGTACTACGATGCTGCAACCGACAGCGATACTGGGGCATGTGACATTGAGACTGACCGTCCATTGGAGGCAACAGGAGTCGCGACGGTGGCTGGACAGGAAGGGTCAGTAGGAGGCGACTGAAACGGTGGAGGAATACTTTATTCACTTTTCAGGAGTCTGCAAAAAATATGTATTTTTCAGGAATATTTTATTCACTTTTCTATTTTATTCTCTTTACTTTTTCCTCTCTCTTACTTTTCTCTTAAACTTCATGCTGAAAAAGAAACGTTTCCCCTATGACGGAACGCAGGGATTCAAAGATGAAATTTTTCTCTTTTGAATATAATACTCCATGTCGGCTGCGGATGTACAGTGGTACATACTCCCCCATCCATGATTAAGTATCTAAGTTTCATTTTTCGTTCGTCCACAAATAAGTGTCTTATTTACTTCTTACTACTTTTAGTATCGGACCTCTCATTTCACTAAGTCATCCCATTCACATTTTGTTTTAAAACTAATACTCCATCTGTCCAAGGTAGTTGAGTCATATTCCTTTTTGAGTAGTTGTATCATTTCTTTATTTAACTAAAGCTTTTCTGTCTCTAATAAATTAAATATTGAAAAGTGGATGATTGGATTGAGTGGTTGCTGATAAACATAGCCTTAGTTATAAACAATATGATTTGGTCCATATTGAACTCATCAATTAGGTCTAAATACGATTAACACTGAACCTCTGTTCACGGACGGACTAATATGTAAAAATGAGACTCATATCCGCAGATGGAGGGAGTATTAATCAGGAACAATATCTACCACGAATACTTTTTCCGAGTGATTGCAAGGGACCAATTTAAATTTTAGTTTTATTTAAAAGTCTTATAAACAATTAAATTTTTTACTAGTAATAAATACTCCTTCCGTCTCATAATAGATCGACACAATTAGGTAAAGATATGAGATTAGAAAATACTCCCTCCGTCCGCCTTTAAATATCCCATTTTTTCTTTTTCGTCCGTCTGCCATTAAATGTCTCATTTCACTTTTACTCTATTTGGTAAGTGGACCATACATTATACTCACATTTTATTATAAAACCAATATATAAAAGTAGGACCCACATTTCACTCACTTTTCTACCCCACTTTCTTACATAATGTTAAACAATTTCTTAAAACCCGTGCCGGTAAAAAATTGGACATTTAATCACGGACGGATGGAGTATTATTTTATGTGTTAAGTGCCTAGAAAAAATAGTACTCCCTCTTTCCCGCATTAATTGTCCACTTTTATCATTTTAATACGTCTCTCATTAATTGTCCACTTTCACTTTATTATAAAACTAATATATTAAAGTGAGACTCATATTTCACTTAACTTTTCAATCCATTTTCCTTTACATTTCTTAAAATTCGTGCCGGAACTAAAGTGGGCAATTAAAGGGGGACTGAGGAAGTACTAATACTTGTATTAATGTGTGAGAGTATTTTTTTTTAAAAAAAAAGAAAATTTAAAATCTTTTATGGGATAAATTAAAAAAAACAAGGTAGTAAGATTAAAATGTCTTGATTTTTGTCTTTTATAAGAGTAGTATAATGATTTCATGAAGTCTATTTCGTCTTCCGCTTCCCATACTCCGACACAAGGCGGAATATATTACTACTATCTTCCTACTTTTTAGAGAGAGAGAGAGAAGAACTGAACGCAATCCTTCCGTACTGCGATGTGTGCGGTGGTGGTTGTCGGAGTGAAGCCAGACTGCCGTAGTAAAGAGCTGCTGACGTGGGCGCTGGTGAAAGTCGCCAACTCCGGCGATCGCGTCATTGCTCTCTGCATCATCCACCCCCACTCTGGTGAGCCTTCGATTTAGTTCCAGTCTACTTTGGAGTAGAATTTAGCTACACCTCGTCAGATTATGCACCTAATTTGGGAATTGAGTTTGTTTGCGCCATTGTATTTTTTTAATTCTCTCTTGTAAATGCAGTTTTATTGCTTTTTTAATCATGCCTTATTTCCTATCTGCTTTTAATTTTGAGAAGATAAAACGAGCTGTCACTGGTGAAGACTTTCGACTCACTGCTGGCTGCATTTGAAGGTTTCTGTAACTTAAAACAGGTGTGTTTCATATTCTCATAGTTATCACCCCTTTCTATTGTTTTTCAGTTAATTGGTTGTGATAAAGGATTTGCTACGCATTCTTAGACTACTACCCCCGTTCCATAATAGTGGAGGCGTTATTTTCAGCACGAAAAATTGTGTTAAGTGAGTTAAGTAAATGAAGAATAAAATAGAAATAAAAAAGGCAGAGAGATGAAGAGAGAATAAAGTAAGGGAGAGAATAATGGAATGAAATGCCAACGTGCCAAAATGCCAAAATGAAATGACTCCACTATAATGCAACGTGCCAAAATGCCAAAATGACTCCACTATAATGGAACGTGCCAAAATGACAAAATGACTCCACTACTGTGGAACTGAACGAGTATTATTTAGAGTGGCTTGTGGTATTTGTCTTTCTTCGTGTATCTGTTATGTTTTGTTGGGAATTTATGCAAGAAATTTAGTTCCGTTGTTGATTTCCGGAACGTCTATATTTTCATCTTTATGTCGAGTTTACGTTTTTAGCTTATCCTGTAATTTTTAGTTCAAATCATGAGGCTTAGTTCTTTGTTTAAGAGACAAATCTGCCTGCTAATAATGTACACCGATGATGTTAGATGGATCTAAACCTCAAGGTCTGTAGAGGATCTCCAGTTCGGAAAATATTGTCCAGGGAAGCAGCATCTTGTGGTGCAACGAGTTTAGTACTTGGTACTTCGAAAGCCAACACCACACTTCGATCCAAAACCTCTCTTGCCAAGTCATGTGCCAAGACTCTCCAAAATAATATTTCAGTTATCTGTGTTGACAATGGTAAGATTATGTTCCAAAGTGAATCAAGATACATAAAAGGAAGACTTTTTCCGATAGCCCTTTGAGCCTACCGCCCCAGAGAGTCTCATCTTTATCTAGTAGTGGGAGTGGGAGAATCTCGATGGCTCTAGTACCTTGTAAAACTCAAGAAATGGTTGCCCGAAGATCAGGGTGGATGTTACTTCGCAGGACGTTTCTGCATGGAAGCAGAGGTTTTGAATATGCATCTTCTAAAAAATCATCAGTGATGCATTGGCTATCGAAACTGCCAAGCTGGCAATCTGTTGCAGCTATATATCCTGATCAGAAGCAGTTCAGTGCATCCGACAAGATTTTCTCAGACGAACTTGTAAATCTTCAAGAGACATACTCAAACAAATGTCAGTTGTTTAGCTATCAAGAACTCTCATTAGCAACGAATAATTTCATACCCGGTTTGTCCTCTGAACTGTTCTTTGTTGTAATAATTCATTTTCACTATTGGAGGTTTTATAAACTAGACCAGACTATATTTTCAGAATATTTGATTGGAAAAGGGGGAAGCAGCCAGGTCTATAAAGGCTGTCTACCAGGAAGCAGGGAAATAGCTGTTAAAATTCTGAAGCTATGTACTGGAACATTTTGTTTCAGAAATCGAAATCCTTACGTCTTTCCGCCACAAAAATATAATCTCTTTAGTTGGCTTCTGTTATAATGAGGACCAACTACTTTTGGTGTATAATCTTCTATCCAGAGGATGCTTAGAAGAGAATCTCCATGGTATTTACATGTTTATATTTTGGAATTACTATCGTTGCTGTTAACACATATGGTACTCAATACGTGCTTTGGATTAGGTTGTCCCGTGTCTGGAGATCAATTTAGTTGGGGGAAGAGATATAAGATTGCTTTGGGAGTTGCTGAGGCGTTGGATGCATTGCATAATGCAGCTGAGCCAATCATCCATAGAGATGTAAAATCTTCGAATATCCTTCTTTCAGATGATTTTGTGGCGCAGGTACCATGCAATTTATCGTTGTTCCCAGTTCTGCAATTTATTTTCTGTGCTCTTTTCATCGCGACAATGCTCATTCCCCTTACAGCTATCGGATTTTGGGCTTGCCACATGGAAATCGAGGTGTTCTCATGATATGGATACCTCTGATGTTGTTGGAACATTTGGGTAAGTTATATAGTCTCAATGTGACATCCACTCGTTGCCAAATTAGCACATAACACGCTTTTTAACGCAGCTACTTAGCTCCAGAGTGTTTCATGCACGGGGAACTAAATGAAAAGATTGATGTCTATGCATTTGGTGTCGTACTACTTGAGCTCTTGTCGGGTAAAAAGGCTATCGATAATGGACTACCACGAAAGCTTAGTTGTGTGGGTGAGTATCTACTTTCAACACGAACTAATTTTGTGTATCTCAGTTTTCCAAGGGCGTATGAATAGGTCTCGTTTTTTCTTCATTACCTTTGATTTAAGACTTTGGTGTTAAAAGTATCTGTTACAAAATGAACAGGCAAAACACATTCTGAAGGAAGGGAAAATCTCAGAACTGCAAGATCCCAGTTTGGCGGATGCTTACGACCGCAATCAATTTGAGAGTGTGGTTTTAGCTGCAACCCTTTGTATCAGACAATCTCGTCCTGCTATTAGCCTCGTAAGCATTATTATTAACTCGCGGCTAGTGTTAAAACTTGTGATGAGATTAATTAATTTATGAACTTAAACAGGTTCTCAAACTCCTTCAAGGGGACTTGGACGTTATTGAATGGGCGAGACAGGAGGCCTCACATATCGATTATGTGAACGATGAGGAATCTGCAACAGATATCCAGTCCTTCATCAGTCTTGCATTGCTTGATTTGGAAGATGAAACCGCGTTTAAAAGCGTTGTTGAGCAGAATGTCTCGGTGGAGGAGGACTAGTTAGTCCTCAAGCTTCGACTAAATCATCCTCTCGGTCTCGAATGAGAGGATCAGAATCAGAAATTTCACTTCCTCATCAACCTAATTATCAAAAGCTGCTTCTGCTTCGGATTCATAAGTTTCGAGATTCTTTGATGATGTAGCAACAATTGCTACTGAATTGTATCTCTATTTATATTTCAAAAGCGGCTATGTTTTTTATTTATGTAAAGTTTGAGTGTATAGCTATGTTGCAGTTGAACAATTTATGTATCATATCTCCATTTGTGAAATCTGTTGTGAATCATGTAACCCAAGGAAAAATATGTTAACTTTGGAAATAGCGAGACTACTTCAAGTTCGGTTGTGTTAGAGAATCAGACCTACAGCCAAACCAAAACTCCCCTTACCAAATTTAAATCAATCAACTAGAAATATTGAATCATATTGAAATTTTGCTTAATGCCAATTATCATGGTAAAAATAAATTGTACTCCCTCTGTCACAAGTACAGCTATCAATGCAGCCAACCCGCTGGCTGACTCGAATAACCTGCCAAATTTATAGGATTAGGGTTGAAAATTTCTAGCCGATAAAATTACAACCCGATTAGCCCCTACCCGATCAACCAGCAAACTGTTAGGGCTAGACCCGAAAACCAATAAAATTTCTATTGTTCTGTTTATTTGACTCAAAATTCGACACTTCATTGATTATTTTATAATATAGATATCTAAAAAAATAACTTTCAATTTTACATTAAATATATAGATTATGGGTCCTCTTATATTACTTATAGCATCATAATCCAAAATCAAGACCAAATCTCCACCCTTAGATTTTAAAATGAGTGGATAAGATTAAATCTTACGAATTTCAATAAATAGTAGACAAGTCTCAACAAAAGGGTAAGATTGTCATTCTGTTATCATATCATAAATTTCGTGTTTTTTTATATATCAACATAGTGTATTACAAATATCAACACAAGTACACGAACATATCAACACAGTTTTGTTGAGAGTTTACATGCATTCTATTGAGATTTTTTGATGTATTTGTTGATAAAAAATCTCCTTATCAACATATATGAAAACTGAAATAAAACTCATCAAATTTCATCACCCAAACATTGTCGGAACATATGCAATTGAGATCTCGTTAGAATCCTTATAAAATTACTTTTAGTTTGATACATTTTTTGCCAAAAAATAATTTAAATCGAGAGTTACGTAAATTTAAAGTTTTAGGATAATTTTAATAAGAGAGAATTGACATTAATACCCTTTAATTTTATTTAATAATTATTTAAATTTTAAATATAATTTACTTGGCATTATATCAACTACTAGATCTCCAAATCTAATGGTTAAAAATTGGTCTTAATTTTAGATTGCTAATTAGTTAGCAATTGATCACATCCCTATAAACTATATATTAATTTTTATTAATAGTATAATAATAGATAAATAAATTAGAAACAAATTCACTAAAAAAATATTTAAATTTCTAAAACATGCCTTAAAATTTCTTGAAATATGTTTATGTTTTATTTTGCACAAAACTCAATAGTATATGACCTATTTGGTCGTATGTTTATGTTTGAATTTAAGCATATATCTCAAATTTATCATAATTAAACGTTTTACATTTTTATAAATATAGCTAATTTTCATCATTATTTATGCATGCTACCCGATTAACCCATCGGGCTATCCCGAAACCCGAGATTTTAGAGTTAGGGTTGAACTTTTATAACCCGAAAAATACAACCTGGTTAACTCGCACCCGATTGATCCGCAACCCGATTAGGGTTGACCCGAAATCCGGTGGGCCGGCCCGATTGACATCCCTAGTCACAAGCTATTTGACGCGTTTTCTGTTTATCTGTTTTGGAAAAATGATACTCCCTCTGTCCCTGACAAGTATGAACATTTGATTCGGCACGAGTTTTAATGTATAATTGGTAAAGAGAAAGATAAAGGGTAGTGCAAATAGTGTTAGTGCAAAGTGGACTCCACACCATTAGTAGTGTAGTGTAATGGAATAAGTCGTAAAAAAATTATATGTAAGGGTAATATATTGTTGAACTATTCCAAAAATTTGAAAGTTGATACTTTTTAGGGAAGGACTAATAACGAAATAGTTCATACTTTTCTGGAACGCAGTGAGAATAATAAATAATTAGAGTTGAAAGAGAGTAATGTAAGAAATAAAAACTGTATATAAGGAAATGTGAAAGCTTCTTTTTATATTTATATAGTAGACACGAGCGTACTCAAGTTGGCGCACAAAATTAAACAAAGGGGTTTCACACACTTGATCAAGACAGACAGGCTCTGGATCAAGAGAATGCTGACTAGTCGTTGTTTGTGCAACCTGAGAGACTCGGGCTTTCAATAATCCTTAACCCACAATACTACTAATGTAACACCCCAAAATTTTTGTGACTTTTATTTAATATGTCGATTTGGAAATTTCATTTATGAAATTTATGTTGTTGCTACGTGACTGAGTTTGAGTATGTGGAATAAACCGTCATGGGGAAATTGGAATGAAATGCTATTTATATTTTAATGTGGGGAAAATCAATTTAAATAAGATCATGCATCTTGTTCTAGCCAAATAAAGTGGCTATTGTCGGCCCCTCCAATTATTAGAAATTTATTCTTTCTTGGATTTAATTAATTGTTTTGGGATATTCATCCAAGTTAAATCCAAATCAAATTATCCCTAGTTTGTACTACATGAAATTCAAACTCTAGCCTATTATTTTTGTGAGTTTCGAAAATCTCCGATTTTAATTAGGAGGATGAATTAGTTTCTTCGATTTAATTGGTACCTTGTTGGTTCCCTTGATCTATTTTAAATCTAATTAAATCTTGCCACCTTTTATTTCCCCACCCTAATTAAATTAAGAAAGCCAATTTTCGCCCCCCCTCTATTTTGTAAAGGAAGAATATATTTGTTTCCTATTTTGTGGAACTCCATTTATTCAATGAAATACCAAATTAATACCTAAGTCAAATTAATTAGGATGTGAATATTACCTTGTGTCGCACGCCCCCTTGTGTTTAATTTCCTTGCGGAAATTTATTTAATTGTTACCTATTTTATGGGAGTCTTTTCCTATAAATAAATTACCAAATTTCAATCCTATTCTATTTAATTGATGATTTAAATTATTTCCTTGAGCATTCCCCATGGAATTTTCGGCCCCCTCCCTTATCTTCCTACTTGGAGATTTAAATTATTTTGTTCCCTTATTTATGAAATATCCATTATTTTATTTCCTAAGTTGTGAATATATTTCTCTCCAAGTAAATATTGCTATTTTTCCTTGCTAATTAAATCAGCAAATTTTGAAAATTCTCCCTCAAAATATACGCCTACTTTGTACCTTAATTTTGGGAATTTATTTTATTCTCCCACAATTTAATTATTTTTATTTGGGTGTGAGATTTAACCTAATGAATAAATAAACTAATCCTAAACCTAACCACCCTAATTCACACGCCCCCTCCCTCATTCTCTCCCTCACACGCCTCCTTCCCTCCTCTCTTCATTCTCTCCAAAAATCCTTCATTCATCCTTGTTCTTGCATCCGTTGGAGTTGAGTTTCAAGAGTTTCCGACGAATCGCATCAATTCTTGTTTCTACCGATTCGTTTTTATCAAGAAAGGTATATTTGATTCACTTTCCCTCAATCTTTCCATTTAATCCTTTTTCTTGAATCCTACATGCATATAGTGAGTGTAGGAACCATAGATGACAAAATTAATCGGTGGGAATTTGTGTTTGCATGAGAATTTTGATGAATATGCGATTTTGAATGAGTTTGTGTGAAGTTTGATTTGAATCTTTGGTGAATGATGTGAGTTTATGTGCAAACATGATTATGAGAACCTTTTTAAGCATGAAAAATTTTGTTTGGATGATTGAGGAAGAAACCCTATTTTCGAAATTCTTAAGCCTGGAATCTGTGATGTCGGACAGTGGATTCCGACGTATTTTTGACCAACCAAACGATCAAATTTTGACACGAAATTTTAACTGAGTAAAATTCAAGGTGTTTTCTGTATTGTGTGTGAATTTCAGCCCTTGTTGATGAAATATGAATTTTTAATGAATTTTTGAAGTCGAGAAACTTGTTTTCTCACCCAGAAAGTTTCGTTTTCTATTTGACCGACCAAATGGCCTCCTTTTGATGTGAATTTTGAACTAGATAAAATTTATGTGTATTATGAGTTGTGTGAAAATTTCAACCTCATTGGACATCGGATGAATTTTTGGTGAATTTTTCAAATGAGCTGCGCAGTGCTGCCAGAATTTTATGTTCCGACCAGAGAGTTGCATTAATGTTTTGACTAAGCAATTGGCATTATTTGAGTGAGAAATTTTAACTGGATGAACTTGAATGTGTCTACTGTGTTGTGACCAAATTTTATCTTCATATGAGGTCGGATGGATTTTTGGTGATTTTTACAAACCCACCGCGCAGTTCTGCCAGATTTGTTGTTATGTGGAAATATCACTTGTTGCCAAGTTTTAATGAATTATATGATGCATGTATGATTTGGGAAGGTACCCTGTGACGTGATTATGTGTGACGCGTTGAGAAATATTATGGCATGTTTTTCCCTTATGTTGATGAATGTTGGGATGGGTAAATTAAGGGAATGATAAAAGGAACGATAGGACATGCATGATAATATAATTTGATGGAAGGCTAATGGTGTTGTCGTTGGCAAGGGTGATTGTGGATACGTGAGATCGAGGAACAAGAGTTTCCATAAGTTGGGTTTTGTGTTGTTTAAACAATCGAGGTGAGCTTTCTTTTCAAATCTCTTTATTTTCCGAAAATACGATGTGGTGTTATAAGGGTGGTTTAACTGTTATGTCATGCCATGTTATTTTGTTTGTGAGATTGTTGCCTGATGCCTAGTTCGTCTGAGCTTGCTCCGTTAGGCTATATGGTTGTGTTGTGAAACGAATTCGGGTCTGAGTAGGGCCGCAAACCCTATCAGGCTGTGTACACTGGTGGGATCGTGAGCCGTCCTTGCTAGTCGACCGGTCTCGTGGGCGAATAGTGTGGCCACACTTTCGTCGCACTGTGATATGATGATTGTGATTGATGGATTGATGTGAAAAGTGGGGAGATAAATTGTCTGGCCAGACTTGAAATATTTTTGTGTTCTCGTGATATTTCTTACTAGTTCTTAAAGCGATGGAATCCACAGTTCTTAGAGCGATGTTACCAGTCTCGGCTTGCGAACGAGGTGGTGCGACTTTAATAGCTATAACAAACTAATTAAATCAACAGTTCTTACTTGGATTCTAAGAAGTTATTTTTCAGGACCTTTCAAATAACCATGAGCCCATTGAGTACAACAAGTACTCAGCCCTGTATATTCTTTTCTTTATGTGCAGGTTGAGCGGGATGTTGCGGAGGATGTTGAATTGGCCTAAGAACTTTGGATGCGTTGTGTCTTCATACATAGGCGTTATCCTTGACTCTCTTCAAACCTTATTTCCGCTGCTATATTTTGATCTATGTCTCAAGACTTTAGTCTTTTTCGTACTGTGTTTGAGCATGTTTGGTTGTGTTAGGTTTTAACCGAGTATTTACATTGTTATCTGAAAATGGCGTTTCCATAAATTAAACTAAATGTTTTTCTTTAGAAGTTAATTGGATTTTTCTTAAAGTTTATTTTCTCCGCTGCTTCTTTTAAAAGTATTTATCATAAGTCATTTCTAATTAATAGTAAAATTTTAACCTTAATCTTCTTTAAACTAAAATGTTTTTCTTCCTTTAAGCTAATTGAGTTTTCGTAAACTGTTATCCTTGTAAGTTGTTGTTTTTGTCGTCCCTTGGTCACGATCGCCGCGTTTGTAGTACCCCTAGTATGGGCGGTCGTGACAGAGTGGTATCAGAGCTTCGTTCTTTCACTCTGGTCTGAGAGTCTTTTTTTTTTACCTTAAGTCTAAACTAGTGAATCTTAAACTAGAAGTGTCACGAAGGCTCAACATCCAAAGCATCGCGCTCAACCAAAGAAAGTGAGGTATGTTTTAAGTTGTTGCAAGCATGTGAGATCGATGCATGAAATTGACGATGATATGATGATGATGTTTTGGCAAGTGTATGCATGCGAATGAATGTTATACGTGAAATTGTGATGATATGATTATGCGGAATATGAGCATGATTGACAAGATGATCTAAGCACGTGTTGTATGTTGATTATGTATTTGTTATGGTGTGATTATATGGAGTATGAGCAAGATTAGTATGATGACTAAGTATGTGTTATATGTGTGAAAGTACTACGACGTGAGCATGTGAACATAGGATGATGGAGTGTTTTACATGAAGGATGAAGGTTGATGAGTTGTTTTGAGTATGTTAAAAAAAATAATTTTGAGAAAAAAAAAGTAATTTTAAAATGTTGTTTCAAACATATATGTGAAGTGCATGAGTGTTTTGTTTGGAATACAAATGTGTTATGAGTTTTGAAAGATTTGCATGGTTTGATATGTATAAAAAAAAAGAAAAAGGATTTTGTGGTTGATGTTTTGTAATATTAATGACTAGTTGTTCTAGTGGAGTTTGATTGATAAAAAAATGTTTATGTTGTGGAAAGTTGTTGATTTTTTTTAAAAACAATATCTTTGAACTTTAAATGAAAACATGTTAGTTCTTTCTTTTGGGAAAATTTATTTGATCAATGGAAAATATTGTGTTTATGAATTGTACAAAAAAAAAATTTAATTACCTTTTCGTTTGGAAAATTGAGCCATGGAAGTGTGATGTTATGTATGTTATGAGGTGCGAAGTATGATGCGTTATTCTATGGAGTGTTTTATACGAGTGATGAAAGTTGATGTGAAACACGTTTTAGTTTGAGTCAAAACTTTTACTTTAAAATTGAGATGTGGGAAATTTTTTTTTGGGAAGGTGTGAAAGTGTAAAGAAATTTTGTTTCAAAAGTTTTGAATATAATTGTGAAGTTCGAAAGTGTTTTGCCATGGAATGTGAAAATGTTGTGTGTTTATCTTGAGGTTTGAATGAAGTAAATTGTGGTAGATGATGATCTATGAGAAGGCGAATTGTGTTGTGGACTTAGAGTACCTAAAATATAAGCCTAGTTGACAGCGCGAATCATAGTTCTAAGTTGAAAACTTAACTATTACTTCTCTGAGCAATGAATCGTACGAGAACATGAAAGTTGAGGCAGACCCTTAAGTCAAGGTGCGAGACGAGAAGAGCTGAAGCTAAGTGATATTTTCATGCAATGACGAGCGGTCATACTCGCGATTTAAATTAGTATAGTGTAATCTTGCGTAAGTGACAACACGATGGAGATGATCTTCATACCCTGCTAAGGAGCACGAGGACGACAACAATATCCTACGAGGATAATCATTATGACATGCAGAGAACTTTATGAAGATATGGACTCCGACTATCATTATTAGTGGCATTGACACGAAGAATCCCAGCGTGGAATCCACAGTTCTTAGAGCGATGTTACCAGTCTCGGCTTGCGAATGAGGTGCTGTGACTTTAATAGCTATAACAAACTAATTAAATCAACAGTTCTTACTTGGATTCTAAGAAGTCATTTTTCAGGACCTTTCAAATAACCATGAGCCCATTGAGTATAACAAGTACTCAGCCCTGCATATTCTTTTCTTTTTGTGCAGGTTGAGCGGGATGTTGCGGAGGATGTTGAGTTGGCCTAAGAACTTAGGATGCGTCGTGTCATCATACATAGGCGTTATCCTTGACTCTCTTCAAACCTTATTTTCGCTGCTATATTTTGATCTATGTCTCAAGACTTTAATCTTTTTCGTACTGTGTTTGAGCATGTTTGGTTGTGTTAGGTTTTAACCGAGTATTTACATTGTTATCTGAAAATGGCGTTTCCATAAATTAAACTAAATATTTTTCTTTAGAAGTTAATTGGATTTTTCTTAAAGTTTATTTTCTCCGCTGCTTCTTTTAAAAGTATTTATCATAAGTCATTTCTAATTAATAGTAAAATTTTAACCTTAATCTTCTTTAAACTAAAATGTTTTTCGTCCTTTAAGCTAATTGAGTTTTCGTAAACTGTTATCCTTGTAAGTTGTTATTTTTTGTCGTCCCTTGGTCACGATCGCCGCGTTTGTAGTACCCCTAGTATGGGCGGTCGTGACAACTAACTAGTAAAGGGAAGTAAGTGTCGAATCACTGATGCACTTTTTATTAGCACTATAAATACCTACAAGTATACAAAGTAGGAATAGTATAGCTAAAGATCAATACCGGATATCGATCGCGGGGAAAGCAAACACAAATTGTCTATCCTCTGCTAAAACTCAATTACTTTAGAAAATCGAAAGATTGGGAGATTTTTGAAAACAAAGAAACTACTAATTGCAAATAAATCATAGAGAAAAAGTATACAGATAAGGGGAATTCCAGGGATGTGCTTTTACAATTATGGTTTTACAAATTCCAATTACAACAAACTAGCACAGTTCTTACTTTGACAGAACGAGTCACCTAACTTATGCTCATGCGATGCAAACGTTGATTACGAACATTAGGGTTGTCAATCCTAAATATGTAACTCCTAGAAGCTCCTAAGACCCTTATAAAGTCTCCACTCTCAATTAACAGTGTCGTTTTAAAGGAAGCTAATTGTAGTGTCTATTAAGTGGATCTAACTCCCCAACCTCCTCTCACGATTATGTAGCAAGTTATATTAAATCATCACTGAATGTGTCGCTCAAACGTGATGTATTATGGAACAACTTAAGGAAGAAACAAAGTAATAACAAACGAAGGTTAAATAGAAATAGGAATTGTATAAACCAATAAAAGTTACTAACACATCCCTAGAATCCTATGAATATAGTTACACATGGTAGAATAAGCTAAAAACATAGATTGAAGGGAAGACAATGAAAACATAAGAACTAAAACAAATAAAACCCGAAGGTTGAATCCTTGTAGCCTTGATGATCTCGAATCCTTCTTCAACTCCTTGCATAATGAAGCACTCTAACTTTTGAACTCTGGCAGTATTTTGCAAAGAGAGGAACTTTTTTTTGATGAAGTTTTGGGGCTATTTATAGGGGAGAAATCGCCCCTTCTCAAATAAGGAAAAAGGGTTGTAAAATATGGTAAATCTTGGGAAGAAAGTAGGGCAAATTTGCTCGCCGCTTTTTCCTGGCAGGCCGCTGCACCTTGGCTAGCGGTTGCCATGAGTTGATCCGAGGCTTCTGACGTTTGGTTGGCGGTCGCTGCACTTGTTTCAGCGGTCGCCATCCATCATCCCGTAACTCTCTAGACTCTCGGTAGCGATCGCCACGCATTTTCCAGCGGTCGCTAGGCGTGTCCTGATTTCATGCACAACTTTTTCGGAGGCCGCTACTGGCTTAGCGGCCGTTGGGCGCCAGCGGTCGCTGGCAATGTTGTAGCGGACCGTTGGACATGCAGACCAACTCCAGATTTCCAACTTCGCGTTTTGACTCCCTTTTTAGGCTCAAATATACACATTTCTCACAAAACATGTCAAAATACCAAAATAGACAAAATATACAAATAATGGACATGTAATGTGACTTTGACATTAAAAATGGACCAAAAGATGGCCTTAAAACCGTGAAAAATCCGAGCGTATCAACTCCCCCAAACTTATATTTTTTTTGTCCTCGAAAAAATATAGAAGACACAAGAATAGACGCACGGAATGCACAAAGACTAGACGTCATAATTGCCTCAAAGTATGGAAAAGATATATCAAGCATGTATTAACGCAATCAAATCAAGCAAGACTTATTAGTGCACTTCCATTACTAACTCGTGGAACTTCCAAAGATGGGAAATGTTCTCTCACTCTCAAAGTGTATAAGGTAATGTGTATAGGCACTCAAATCACGCATCATGCAAAGTTTACCATATGCTTGCTCAAAGTCTAATCCCTCATCTACTAAATGTGATTAAGCATCAAAAGTTCGAAAGGTCTTTATTTTTTGTTGTAACGTAGGCTCTTTGGTAGGTATGGAATATTTAGCTAAAAAGTGACTAAAAATAAAATCTCAAGTAGAGTAAAATAGACTCCACCTTTTCTCAATAACCCATGACACTTTTGATAAGTCATTCTTCCTTCAACTCACTTTCCAATCCTTTAATTTTTCTTTCTTTCCTTCACAACCTTCTTTCTCTTTCTTTTCTATCCTTTCTTTCTTTTCTCATAGGCATCATTTCTAGATTAAGCACACTTTTGAAATTTTCTATTCACAACTTGCACTTTTACAATTAAGCACACTACTTTTCATAATTTCCCCCTTATATCTCCAATTCCTTTACAAAAGATAAAGTAAAAGCTAAACTAACCCAAGGAATTGTCCCCATTGATTTGACTTACAAAGAATAGGCTAAAAGGCTCAAAATTGGCTCCAAAGGGATAAATAATTTTTTGTGAAAAGGGTAAAAAATTTTGGATATAAAAGTAGGTATGAAAAGATGGCCTAACATCCTCCTAAATCAGCTTAAACACTATGTAAATTTATGCAGACTAGAAGCAAGTTCTAGAAACATATACATGAATGCAGATAAATCACACATGAAAGAAATTAATGCTCAAATCTCACAGGGTATAAGCATGATTCAAGGTGAACAAGGAATTCATTACTTATGCACCTTTTCACAAAACCATCAAATCAAAATGCCAAGCCATACTTAATCAAAGATGAAAGAAATTTATATCATAGGAAACTCGGTCTAATGTGTCCCTAAGCATGCGTGTTTCTAAGTTCTTCATGTTAAGTTCATGACAAGGATTCAACTTCGGGAATTTTCAAAAATAAAAAAATAAAACAAACACAAAAATCTAAGCTCACGGTCCACCACTTCATGTTAATGTGAATGGCCAGCGGGCCGCTGCGGATCGCTGGGCAGAGTCCAAAGACTCTCTCTGTGCGTTCCCAGCGGGCCGCTGCGCAAGCGCCAGAGGACGCTGGGAATGGTCCAGTACCTGCGAAAAACTCCAATACAGCAGAAAAACAAAAATCACACAAAAACTAAACTTAAAAACTGGAAAAAGCGTTGGGTTGCCTCCCAACAAACGCTCTTTTAAAGTCATTAGCCATTTGCTTCTTCACTCGGTGGCCATTTGCTTGAAACAATGTCCCATCCGGAGCTAGCAACTCAATTGTCCCACTATCATAGATTTTCTTGATCATGTAAGGACCGGTCCATTTGGACTTCAACTTTCCGGGAAAAAAGAGAGAGTCTAGAATTGTGCAACAAAACCACATCCCCAAGGTGAGCTCTTGTGGGCTAATCATCCTATCGTGGTAGGCCTTCATCATTTCCTTGTAAGTAGACGAGCTATCATACGCTTCCATCCGAAACTCGTCCATCTCATTTAGGAAGAGGCGCCTTTCCTCCCCGGCCTTTTGGAAATCTTTATTCAACTTCTTTACTGTCCAAAAGGACCTATATTCCAACTTAAAAGGCTAATAACATGATTTCCCAAAAACTAATTGATAAGAGGACATTCCTATAAGAGACTTGTATGTGGTACGATATGCCCACAATGCGTCATCCAAACGGAGTGCCCAATACTTTCTATTAGTGCTCACTGTTTTCCGTAGGACAGACTTGATCTCCCTATTTGCAAGCTCGGTTTGCCCATTGGCTTGGGGGTGGTAGGGTGAGGCGACTTTATGCTTAACTCCATACTTGTCCAACACGTTGTCTAGCCACCTATTGTTGAAATGAGATCCTCCATCGCTTATGAGAGCGCGGGGTGTACCAAACCTGCTAAAAATGTTTTTCCTCACAAAGACAGTTACAACTTTAGAGTTATTAGTTTTGGTAGGAATTACTTCCACTCATCTAGACACATATTCAACTTCAAGTAAAATGTATTGGTACTCCCCTGACTTTGGGAATGGTCCCATAAAATCTATCCCCAAAACATCAAACAGTTCTATCTTAATGGTTGGCCAATAGAAACTACTTTGAAGGATTTTGATCGCGGTCCTTTGTACACCAAAGTGTCCTCCGGTTGGCGATGAGTGACACCTCTCAACTATGGCTGCCCAATCTTCTTGTGGTACACACCTCCTAAGTATAGTATCTGCACATCTTTTGAACAAGTAGGGCTCGTCCCAAAAATAAGATCTAACATCTCTATAAAATTTCTTCCTTTGGTAAGGAGTGAGGTAGGGAGGGTGTACCGTGGCTACTAAATAATTCACAATGTCAGCATTCCATGGAAAAGTGGCCTGAGTGAAGAACAAATGCTCGTCGGAGAAGTCCTCATTGATTTCTTGTGATAGATCTTCTTCCTGCACCGGGTGCTCCAACCGAGACAAGTGATCCGCTACTACATTCTCACATCCTTTTCTATCTCTTATCTCCACATCAAATTCTTGAAGTAGTAGGATCCACCGCATTAGTCATGATTTTGCGTCCTTCTTTGCAAACAAGTGCCTGATAGCTGCATGGTCAGTGTAAAGAATGGTCTTTGTCCCAACAAGATAAGCTCGAAATTTATCAAAAGAATAAACAATAGCAAGCATCTCCCTTTCTGTGGTCGTATAATTAGCTTGTGCAGAATCTAAAGTTCTACTGGCATAAAAAATGACTCTAAAAATTTTATCTCTCTTCTGCCCTAGGGCGGAACCAAAGGCAATGTCGCTTGCATCACACATGATTTCAAATGGTTGGATCCAATCGGGGGTGATGAGAATGTGAGCACTTACTAAAGCCTTCTTCAATTCCTCAAAAACCTGCAAATAGTCTGAAGTAAAATTAAATTTCACATCTTTTTCAAGCAATTTACAAATTGGCTTAGAGATTTTTGAGAAATCCTTGATGAATCTTCTATAGAATCCCGCGTGCCCCAAGAAGCTTCTCACGGCCTTCTCGTTGGATGGAGGTGGTAGTATCTCAATGGCAGCAATCTTGGCTCTATCAACTTCGATCCCCGCAGAAGATATTTTGTGTCCTAGAACTATACCTTCTTTCACCATGAAATGACATTTCTCCTAATTAAGAACAAGGTTAGTTTCTACACATCTCTGCAAAACCTTAGCCAAATTTTCAAGACAATGATCATAAGACTTCCCAAAACAGAAAAATAATCCATAAAAACCTCCATCACATTCTCAATCAAATCATAAAAAATGGCTATCATGCATCTTTGGGAGCATTACATAAGCCATAAGGGAAAGTAAAGGCAGACTTATGTTGATCCTCGGGAGCAATTGCAATTTGATTATAACCAGAATAACCATCCAAGAAACAATACTAATCGTATCCCTCTAATCTATAAAGCATTTGGTCAATAAAAGGCAAAAGATGTGATCTTTCCTAGTGGCGGCATTTAACATCCTACAATGGACATAATACGCTGATGGATTTTCTTTTAAAATAAGTGCTTTAAGTCCATTAAATTCACCCCTCATATTTGAAGCCCCATCATATCCCTGACCTCTCAATCTTAACAAAGAAAATCCCAACTTAGAAAATACGAAGTCAAATGCCATTTTCAAGCATTTTGAGGAAGTCTCTTTAACATGAACTAAGGCTAAAAATCTTTCTATTATCTGTCCATTTTTGTTCACATATCTAATAACAATAGCCATTTGCTCCTTCACCGAGCAATCTCGAGACTCATCAACCTTTATGGAAAATAATTCATCACCAAGTTCCTTCATTATTTCAAGCGTAGTTTCAACTGCACATGCATTCATTATTTCTTTTTTAATTGATGGAGCAATCATTTGATTATTTCCAGGAGCATTGTTCAATACAACTTGACCAACTTCATCATTCCTTAAACTATAACAATATAATAGCTCCAGAAAGTTGCCCCTATTTGAAGAAGTTGACGTCTCATCATGTCCTTTAAAAGCCAAACCTTGATTCAAAAGGAATCGAATAACATCAAGAGTCGCAGTCAAACGAATCCTATATTCCTTTTCTTGTTTTGAACTAACTCTACTAACAATATAAGTCACACTCTGCTTTTGATTTACAAAATTTTCATATTCAATTCTAGCTTTGTTGTGTGAACTACCCGTTGACCCAACGTGAGCTCTAAATCTTTCATTAGCCTTCTTCCAATTAGAGAAACCACCACTAACAAATGCTTCATGTCCCGGTGCTAAATAACCACGCTTGAAAAGTAAACACCAAAAACAATACGCAACATCTGTTGTCGTACTATATTCAAGCCAAACATAAACTTTATACCAAACATTCCTAAAACCTCTCTTATCTTTTCCATATTGTTTTATTGGAAAATCATGGCCATTTGGTTGGCAAGTACCTTTGGCAACATATTCTCTACGAATACGATCCCGAATATTCACATCAAAACTATAAATAGAGTCTCGTAATCCGGGGTCGGCTTTATTTTCTCTTTATCAATTTCAATCTCGTCCGGATTATTTTCAACTACCACATTATTTCCCAATTGTGGTGGTCCTTGCTCAACATTAGCACTAGAAGAACCGATAGAAACTCGAGGTCTTTTATTAAGATATTTATCCATTAACCTTAAAATAAAGCAACACAAATTTAGAATTTATATTTAATCATTTTTCATATACAAAATAAATGAATAATCCACAACTCCAAAGCAATTAAGCAAAGAATTTGCAATATCTACTTAAATGATGATCAATTTAATAGTGCTAACTGCTACTTAAATGTGAAAACTGAAAAAAAAAACAAATAATAGTATTACTAATGAATAATGATTTATTGATTTTACCTACCTCGAATCCTCGATACAATGAATAATTGATTGTCAAATTGCCAATTGTTAAAATATTCTTTCAAACTTCTTGCACAAAACCTGTGAAATTTCTTCCAAATAATTTATGGTATGGAATAAATGACTTTTTTTTATTGCTGTTATATAATTCGTAAAGGCAGTACAACAACCTTTTGCCTTCTCCATATTTTAATAGGTTAAAACGTGGACTACTCCTATTAGAAGTTGGGTCAATTCTAGAATTAATGAGTAAATTGTAAAGCCCAATTGTAAAAGCAGGCAGCCCAAATTAGAATCTCTCTTCCTTCTTCTCTGCAGAATCGGCGACTGGGGTATAAGCTGGGGCAGGAGATTGGCGGCGTGGTGTCGGCGGCTGAGGGAGGGCATTATCCGGCAATTCTCCGGGGACAGCGGTGGGGTCGGCTGAACCCCCGACCCCACCTAGATCCGCTGCTGATTATAGTCTAGGCTAGATGGCTGTACTACACTTAATCACATGTAAAATTATCTATTTAATACATTTTTTATATTTCTCATATATTTTTAAATGTTTTTACTAAACTAAAAATAGTTACATTTAAAATATTAAACCATTTAAAAGATTTTATATTTATAATAGTAGTTCATATATTTTTGTTAGATAATTTTAAAATAGTGTAAAATACTTCATTACTATTCCCTCTGTCCTATCATAAGAGTCACATTTGGTATGGCACGAATTTTCAGAAATGTAAAGAATAGTGAGTTGTAAAAGTTAGTGGAATATGAAGTCCACTTTCTTATATGGTTTTGTAATAGAATGTGACTGAAATGAATTAGTGAAATATGAGACTTACTTATCATTTATGGTAAAAGTGAAATGTGAATCTTATTGTGGGACCGACCGAAATGGAAAAATGTGACACTTATTGTGGGATATAAACAAATGTAATATTATTTATTATATATGCATATAAATTTATATTATTACTATTATTTAAGAAATTTCAATTGAAAGAATAAATTTTGAAACTATACTCTTTCGTCCTAAAATAGTTGATGCACCTTTTTAGACACGGGATTTAAGAAATTGATGTCTTAAAAGTTAAGGTGGATAGAGTAAAGTAAGAGATTGAATAAAGTCAGAGAGTGGAAGAGACAATAAAGTATGAGAGGGGATAAAATTTTTGCCAAAAAAAGAAATGACTCAACTATATTGAGATAACTTAAAAAAATACGTCTCAACTACCTTAGGAGGAAATAAATATATTAATATAAAAATTTGGGAACCATGCTTAAATTTAAGTTAAATTTTTTAGAAATAATTAAAATATTGAATTAGTAGTTGCAGACATTAATTGGATTGGCCTTGGGCCTAAGCCGTGTTAGAATGAAGAGAAGATACGCATTAGAAACCTTACATTGATACTACATTGATAATTTTTAAGAATAGAATGATACTTTTCCTATATATATCTTATAATCTCTATATAAAGAACTTTTTAAGAATAGAATGATACTTCTAGAATAGAATGATACTTTCCCTGTATATATATCTTTGTAATCTCTATATAAAGAGAATTTGAGTAGTAATAATCATTAATCAATGACACAAAATTATTCCTCTCATAATATCTAATTCAACATGATATCAAAGCCGTGTTTGACTTCGGGATCGGTCACTGTCTCGACCCAAATCGTGATAGAATATCAAATAAGCAGTTCAGAAATGGTACAACCTAGAAACATGATATCTTGGGTAGTACTCCCTCTATCACAATAAATAAGAAACATTTAGTGTTCGGCACATGGTTTGATGCAATGTTATTTTGTGAGTGAATAAAGAGAGTAAAATAAGATGAGAAAAAAGTAGAGATGATGTTGTTTGTATTTTAGGAAATGTTTCATTTTCCATGGGGCAACTCAAATAGAAAAATGTGTTATTTTTAATGGGATAAAGCGAGTATTAATTAAATGGCTAGCATATATCAGTTAATACATTGATGCATGTGCATGCTTGATATGATAATATTCCCAAAAGATATCTTATTTCCTCTTTTAGAAATTTTTTTCTCTCTTATTAATATAAATATACTCTTTTCTCTCTCCACTCAACACACAAAACATCTCTTAAAATCTTGTGTCATTACCCAAGTGTGTCATCTATTATGGGACAGACGGAGTAGATCAAAATGGAACCCAATTTTCTTTTAATTATGGAATTGGACGGAGACTATGTATTATTTTTTTATAGTGGTACAAAATATTATTCCATTGGAAATATATTAAATTATGAGTTTATTGATTTAATACTCCCTCCGTCCAAGAAAAATAGGGCACTTTCATTTTCTGCACTCGTTTTAAAAAAATGATAATAAATAGGGCTACTTACTCATTTCACGCACATTTCATTTAAAATTAATACTCCCTCCGTCCCAAAGAAATAGGCCATTTGGGATCGACATGAGTTTTAATGTATAATTGGTAAAGTAAGATAGAAGGAGAAAAATTAGTTGAAATGGTGTAGTGGATTGTGGTGCCCATAAATGATAAAGGAAAAAGAAGGAGAAAAATGTTTCCATAAATGGATATAGACTATTTCTGTGGGACGAACGAAAAAGGAAATATGGCCTATGGGACAGAGGGAGTATATATAAGTGGGATACATATTATACTAACTTTTTCCACCCACTTTTCTTAACACTTCTTAAAATATTGAATAGGACTTCTGAAAGGAAATGAGCTAATATTAGATTAATATGGATTAAGTAATTATAGTTGGGCTACAATTATATTAGTCCATAAGCCCAACAATCATGGAACCCTAGTGACTCTTCATCTATATAATGGTTATTTATTCTCCATTGTGGGGAGGAGAAATAGAGTAACAGTAGAGAGAAATTACGAAAAGCTTTATAGAGAGAATTCCTAGCATTCTTCTAAGGAGCAATTGTACGGGATAGTTCCTGCATCGGATTGGATTGCATGTGGACCTCGATAGTAGTGGATTCAACTTGCAGGATCAATCGTAGAAGAAAACAACACAACAAGTAAGATTTAGTTCCGTTGCGTTTTACATGCTCAACGTGCAATATGATTGTGAATCTAGATCTGTTATTCTTGTATGCAATTTCCGTTGCGCTCATTAGATGAATAAAAGAATTACTAACAGTATTATCAGAGCCCGGGGCTCGATTCATAATTAATATGTGTGTTAAATATTTGTGGATTTCGGTAATCTGGTTTTGTGATTGGGTTTGTAGATGAAATATGATTTCACTCGAAACAGTCTTCAATCTTTTGAAGATCAAATTGAATGAGGAATGGAATTAGAAATTTCTATCAAAATTGATTCGTAATTAACTTTGGAAGTTAGCGATTAGATTTCTATCCCTTTTTGAAGGTTAGAGATTAGATTTCTATTCCTTTTTGAATGTTTTATGGAAAGCGAGGAAGCTTTACTTTTGAGTTTTTCAAGAAAATTTTGAGATTTTGAAATTCTGGAGAATTGTTGGTTTAAATAAATATCTTTTCTGAAATAGTTTTAAGCGTGAAGTTAGTTTATAGTATTATTTTTTGCTCACAGGTACGCAGGTGTCGTGTAAAGCAAGGATGTGTCCTACTGATCAGGATAGAAACCCCAGCTAAGCCTGAACCTGTCTATCAAAGAAATTCCTCAACCCACTTCTACTGATTGGTATAGTGGAGGTAAGGGTCGAATCCCACAGAGATGATGCGTTTGGTAATTGTGGTGATATTCTGGAAGGGTTGGTTAGCTACCACGCTTGGGTTGAGATTCTACCTAGACAGGAATTAAAAGGGTGTACTCTACTGACTAAGTGGTGTGAAAGTGATCGACATGTGGCTGTGTACGTGAGAATGTGGGACAAAGTGTTTCATGGCCATGTGGAAAGTAGGGTGTTACTATAAAAATCTAAACGGAATTTCAGAGAATAAAAGGTAGTTAGGTGCCTGCGCTGACAGATCTGTAGGGTACAAGCATGAAAAGCAAAGGACAAAAACAAAAAAGTAACTAGAAGGTAAAAGTGGTCCCAAACTTAGATGTGGATGTTATCTTCTTCAACAAAAATGCAGAAATCAAACAAACTCAGATTCCATGAATAACATTTGCAGATTAACAACTTCACAATTCAGATCCACAAATTAACTCACTAAAATTCGAAGATTAACAAAGCGAAATTAAGAACTATACATATTGGACGACATGCAAGGTGGCAGAATCACGTAAACTCAGATCTTGTACTTGAACACTTCGGAATTTTGAATCTAGCAACTCCAAATGAAATCATGCCTTTAACACCTTGAAAACACCACGACAACTAGATCTAAGCTACCTAGGCAGAATGAAACAGATTCGAACCGAAGAAATGCATAAAAACAACTTCATTACATTAAAGGCGTCTGGATCTAAACGAAACACTTCAAAAGCAAACAGGGACTGAAATTTCAACAAATCCACGTAAGGAAACAAGCAAGGATTAACTAAGAAAGCAAATAAAGATTGTTTTGCCACTCCGGGCAATGGAACTGCTACGACTACGAAATAGACTGGCTGGAACGATGGAAAGCGAATCTCCGGCGAACTGATGGAACTTCAGGTGACCATGGCTGTGGCGAGGAATGAGAAAATGTAGGATAATGCTGAAGGAGCTGATCTACCGAGAGAGGATACTCTAACTAAGTGTGGATGTTGATGATCATCCTCCTCTCTCCAAGTGGCTTCCTTTTATAGGGAGGCCTGCCCTTGTATTTTAGGGTAGACTCTCTTCGTGAAATGACTCTTTTGCCCTTGTTTGTGGTTGATCCTTCCCAGCAATCCTTCTTCTCCATCTCGAGCCTTTTTGGCATGCATCTTGGTCAGTATTGCACCCTTCTGGCGCTCTTTTTCACCTGTGTTGTCCGAACCTTTTCATACTGACTAGAACCCTTTCCCTGCACACTTTAGCAATTGTTTTGCAGATATAATCCAATTAAGCACGTTATACTGACCAGTAACCAAGGCCTAGAATGCGACTTATCAAACTGCTCACACTTACCACATGCTTGTCCTCAAGTGTGAAGAACAAACAAAAAGAAATAAGTCAAATTCTAGCCTAGTTACACCCCTGACCGACTCTATCCTAAACTAGACTCTAAACTTTGACGCAAGTAAAAAGAAAACACATAAGCGACGGACAATCACATATAACAGACACACAAAACACTTAAACACATTGATCGGGCTATATTCTTAACCATCCCTCCCCTTGGGATCAGGTGCAATCCAGCCTTAGACAGCCTTGAACTTCTGCCGCCCCCTTTTCCTTCCCAGTCAGTATATCTGCTCGTCAAGATCACCCAAACTCTCGGCCAAACACCAGATTCGCTCAGTCACTCATTCCTCACCGGGGATGTTAGGACTATATTCTCTCATAATGCTAAACCACAGATGCTTCAGATTCAGATCTCATGTGTGGCTCCTGAAGGGCTTAAAGGCTTGTAACAGGGCTATTGGTTTGTAGAGTATGGGGTAGATGTTCCTAAGGCTCTAAGGTTTAAAAACTGCTACTTTATTTCGATGTGGGGGAACTGTGTGCATTTGGGCTCTTGGCTGTTACTTCTTTTTGGCTGGACGTTTCCTGATATTAGGCTCCAACTAGTCAGTAGCTTCCTTGTGGCTTCGCCACCCTTATTCATTCTTCCTTTTTTTGTGGTCAAGTGTTTTTGACCATTTTCTTCAACATTTTTTTATGTGGCTTCGCCACCCTTATTCCTTCTCATTTTTTTGGACCTGGGATTTTCCTGGTCGATTTTCTCCTTTTCTCTCGATTTCTGTCTCCAGTTGGCATTCTTCGTACGTCCTCCTGGCCAGTTGCCTTCTTGCCTTATGCGTCGCGTACACACAGTCCCAGTGGCTAGTGGGTTATATCTGGGTATAGAATTGGCTAGAAAGAGGGGTTCTAAGGGTGGTTTTTTTTGTGGGGATTTCCTATTGCCTTCAGGACTTGCTACACGCGGTCACCTTACCCTAGGCATCATGTGGCAGCCACTCTTTTCTTTTCTAATTTGGTGGAAAGTGGTTCCACTTAGGCTTATAACTCACCATTTAAGAGGGCTTTTGCATCTGGCTCTAAGGATGGGTATTTCTCTCATACTTGCATCATCTATACTGACTAGGAGATACTAAGGGGGTGGGTTCCATTGTCCAGCATGCCTTATCTCCCTCAATTCCCCTCACCGTCAGTTCGAGGCAGTTGAGTTTTAAGCCCATTCATAAACACATATATACAAATCCTAGACCCTAACAAACACTATCACGCACAGTTAACACAAACCACACATATATACATGTCATACTGGCCATTGTATCCCCCCTCCCACTTCACAAGTGTCTGCCCTCGGATACGGCTGTAAAGTGGAAAATTGGAATGGCTAGTATGGCCAACGTACATACACATGAATAAAACAAGAACAAAACATACTTAGGCTAAATTTCTCACACTTAGACTATGCAATAGGCTAAATGGGAGGGTTGAAAACCTAAACAGAGTTAAACAAACACAAACACATATATACACAAACTCCCTACTCTTAGGCTATGCAAGAGGCTAAGTGTGAGTTAACATGCATACGGCAAGAAAATAAACACACACGCATGCGCCAAAATCGCAAACCCTGTACTTCTCACACTTAGACTATTGCATAGTCTAAGTGTTGTGAATGGGGTTTGCAACACACATACTACACAAAAATTATTCTACCTAAAAAAAACAACAGAACAACAAATAAAACTAAAACTGAAAAAAAAATAAAGAAAAACTAACCGGTAGGGGGTGGTCACATATTCCTTCTGTTCCTTCGCGGGGCAGGGCTGGGTGCAGGTGGTTCTTCTAGTTCCTCTTCCTCGGATTCGGATTGATTCTCCTCAGATTCTGTCGGTTCAGCGGCACCTTCTTCCTTTGATTCTTATGCCTCTCTCTCGGTTCCCTGTGGTTCATCATTCTGGCCCCCATGGCCGCTTGTTCCCGTTCCTTTAACTGTCTTTCCTTTCTCCAACTCCTTCAGAATTCTTTCCATCACATTGGTCAGCCGTGTCAATTCTGCTCTGGCTTGCCGGTTTTCCTCCACCAACTCTGTCACTCCTCTTTCCAAATTTGCTTGCCTTTGAGCTTGCCTCCATTCTCCCTGGCCTGTTGTCGCCCGTCCGGTAGGGATAGCCTCTTCTCCCATATCGTAGAAACGTGGGACTCCCTCCCTGATGTAGACAGTTTTCGTGCGGACAAAGAAGGGTATATCAAACGGTCCAGGAGGATCCACCATATTCAGGGGGGACAAATCGTCAGCCTCCACAATGATGACATTGTTCCTCACAAAGACTCCCAGCAGGTGGCATTGGGAAAGATTTCTAGCAGGATGTGTAGCGATGAGATGGCACTGATATGCGGTCCAAAAACCCAGATGTAATCTCCTTCCGCGCTTGGCGCACCAAAGGAGGTAAAGTTCTGTCATCGATGTCCGGACGGCTGAATTTGACTGTGACATCCCTAACCCGAAACGTACATCATTTTGCATCATTGCATATTTTATTCCGTATTTCAAAATAAATAATGAATATATTATGTATAATATAAATTTGTTTAGTATATTAAATCATTGAATTAAAGTAGTAGTATATAATATATATAAATAAGTATGTGTACAATATGAATGTGTGTATATGGCTACGTATAGCCATGCACAACTAATTATAGTTATAAATTAGTATGTGTAATAATAATGCGTGTGTATGTTTAATAGTATGTGTAATATTATGGGAGTGGGTGTGCATGGGACACGTAGGTGTTGTTGTGCATGGGACACGTAGGTGTTGTTGTGCATGGGACACAACACATATTTACAGAAATAATTAGTCTTGTGCAAGGAAAATAGGTACTACACGTGTAAGTAGGAAAGGAATTGCATGACCTTTATGCTTATGTGTTTGCTTAAACACAAAAAGAGGTGACTAATGGCTAAGCCGACTTCTTTTCGACACATAAGAGATTATTATTGAGAAAATAAGGGAAAAAGAACATAAAAAAAAGTAGGAAGAGAACGCTCACCACCACAAGTACGGGAGAATTATTTAAGCTCTTTTGAGGTTTTTAATCATAGGATCGAGTATTGTAGGCCGGGAAGCAGGAACATGTGCTCGGTTAGATTACTTGTCGTGATAAGGTGTGTATAAATCACACTTTTAGTTTTACATGTGTTATGTGGTTGATTGTTATATGTTGAATTTTAGTAAATTATTGGATTATATGGTGTGAAATTGATATGATTATGAATTATTTGATTTTGATGGTCGAATATGATATGAATATTGGATTGCTAAAATGGACATGTTTGTTTAGATATATTGGATAATTTGATGGAATATGATATGTATATGTTATTGGTGCAAAGGATATGTTTATGATACTGATTATGTGAATCATTGGATTAAAGAGGATCTGTGACAGCCTTGTACTGGATCTGAAATTTTAGAGGGACCTATGAGTCTAATTACAGAGAGGCCTTCGGGTCAAATACAGAGGACCTATGAGTCCAGTTACAGAGGGACCTATGAGTCCAATTACAGAGGGACCTTCGGGTCATAGAGGAATCCCGGGCAGATACCAGGCATATGCATATGAATATGAAATAGTTTGTTTTTAAATTATGTTATATATTGTTTCTGATTATATGTATTGATAAAAGAATATGCTTGATGTTTGTATCATGTGAGATTAAAGGTGGAAATTTATATATACTGAGTTGTAGCTCATATAAACCACTAAATTTTTCAGGAATAAGATAACAGTAAGTTTTCACTGACATGGGTCATAGGAACTCCACGTGTTATCAGGTTCGGCGGCTGACGCATATTGACAACCTTCTCGTCCTCATCATTTTGCATGTAGATAAATGGATAGTATATAGAGTGGTGGGAGGATTCCACTACTGTGTAGAATGTTTTGAAATATGTACCGGATAAGTGTTGGTTTGAACTTATATAATATGGGTGTTCTATGAATTAGACACGTGTATTGATTGCTTGTATGATAAGGGATTTATTTATTAAAAGATTATAATTACAGAGGGGTTGAGGTGTGACATTGACTGACCTAGCAGGTTGAAGTCAAGATAGAGTTGAACCAAGCGCAGGATGGGGTTGTTGAAGTGAATGGAGCGGGATATGGTGGATAAAAACTGCCCAGCGGCTGGGTGAGTGAGTTCCTCCCATGCCTCCTGAGGTTCAAAGTCAATGTGCCTGTGGGGAATCCCCATTTTCTCTATTCCTCTAATCCGGCTCTATGGCCTCCTCTAAACTACACATCCCCAATCTGACCATCCATTCAACCAAACTCATGCTCACTTCTCCTCCGAACAACCTAAAGCTTATTGACTCCTCGTCCAAATCGGTAGTAACCTTGAATCTGAAAGTTGTGAAAAATTCCTTCGCTAGCCTAACAGGGATATTCGTATCCCTATTCTCCAATAACCAATCAAATCCCAACGCACGCACATAAGATAGAAATGGTTCACGAGCATCCAACTCATCGAGGGAAGGAAGATGGAGTACCTTTCCACACTTAACTTGTTTGCTTCCGTCATCCTTATCAGCAAAAGCATCTTGGAACTTTTTGGAGTCGAACAGCTTCATCTCTTCCACCACTTCATCTGTGAGTTCTACTGACCAGCGCCTGTATCTCAGCCTGTCCACCGGAGGGTGTTTTAACTCCCGATGGTCATGTGGGAGATGCATCTCGCTAAGTTCCTCGTCTTTTAACGAGATGTCGCTTTCTGACCCTGACTCGTCGCTGGCTATGTACTCGCTGTCACTTGTCTCTTGATGGTATGGTGAGATTCCTTGCTCTGGCTCTCTGATCTCAATGCCGGTGTTACTTGTGCGTTGTTTCTTACTTCTTGGCCTGGTTGTCACAGGGGCTTTCCCCTTCCTTTCCTTTCTTTACGGTATCTCTCCTCATCTTCATTTTCATTTTCTTCTTGTTGCTCTTCTGCAGTTTGTGTTGAAGGCTTATCCTGAGCAGTAGGTTGGGTCTCCACGCGGATATGGGTACTGTCATCTCTTGGCTCGTCGTGACTTACTGACTCAGATGCGAGGTCCAGACCCTAGCCATTTTATCAGTTTCCCCCTCTGGTCACTCGGCGTGGGGGTGACCACTTCGGTTGCCGTCGAAGCATCTTCCAGGTTCGTAGTTGATAAGGATTTCTCCCCAGGTTTTGTAGGAGTAGTCCTTTCTTCTTCACACGAAACCTCCACTGCATCTGCTGCTCTGTTTGCTTTCGCCTTGCTGGATGTCCACTTCCCTAGGCATCTTTGCGACACTCGCTTCAGCTTCAGCCGTTCCGCCTTAGGACCGCTCTTCAACACCAACTTCCTCTTAACTGCCTTCGGTTTCGACACTGGAGGTGCCTCTGGCTCTAGCCCCTCTTTTCGTACTACGGTCTCACCCTTCTTGATATGTGCATCACTCTCCCCTGCTTCTGGCTGGGGAGTCACTGATTTTGGCTCTTCTTCTCTGGTCCGCCTCTCTTCCACCTTGTCTCAGGCTGGTAGGCAAGGCCTTCTGGGTCGTTCCTTGTACTAGCTTCTTCACCCACTCCGACTGCCTCCGATGCGAGGTCCAGACCCTCAGCCATCTTGGCAGTGCCATCTTCCATCCTGGTCACCTCGTTCAAAAGCGCCTCAAACTCCTCATCGGTCATCAGGCCTTGCTTCCTGGCCGTTTCGTTCAGATCTAACTTCTCCCTTCCCATTCTATGGGGAACGGTTTCCGCTACCTGTGTTCTCTCCGAATCAGCTCCTTTCTCCCGACTCCTCTTCTCTTCGCCTTCTTTCCCTTTGGTCACTTCTGGATCTGAGTCATAATAGGTGGACAGGGGGTCAACTTCCATTGGTTCAAGAGGAGGGGAGGGTTCCGAGTATTCTGAAGGTGCGGTCGTCGAGGGAGATCTCCTTTCTGGTGGAATCGTTGATGAAGCCGGAATGGAAGTCGGTGGGTGCACTGTGGGTTGAACATTCGTTTCTGGGGTAGGTACTATCAGGGTTTCTCCGGTTGCGCTCGATTCCCGTTCGACTTGACTAAAACCCGCCAACGCAGCTGCCCAATCCTTGTTCGGGTCCTGCAGTCTGAGGAACTCCGCTAGTGCGTTCAAGGAAACCATCGCTGGAGCCTGAGGAACCTGCTCTTGTTGTTGCGGGTTCGGTGGTCGCTCCTCCGTTGGCGGTTGTAATTCTGGGGTTTCATCCCAGTGGGTCAAAGGGGGTTTGGTTTCTCAGCCGTTTGTTTTCTTGCCATTTTTTTTTCCCATGGTTTGAATAGGTGAATTTTTGTGGTAGTGTGGGTGTTGAATTTCGTGAAGAACGGTGAGAGTTTTTGGAAGAGAGAATGGGGGTGAGGGTTTGTGAGGTAAAGGGAATGGACGGTTGGCTTATTAGAGTGGAATGAAGCAGTTGAGGGTTTGTAACCGGCTATAGGCTGTTTCCAGGTCACGCCACTTCGTGTGGGAGACGAATGGAAGTGCTGGCTTCTGATTGGACGTCGCCTGTCCTTTCTTTGCACACGCGCCCTCCCAGTCGCTATCCCTCCTGCAAACGTTGCGCCAAACACAAATTCAAATTTCACCCTATCCTTTTCAACTCTCTCCTAACAATTTCCCCCCTATTTTCCAAGAGTGGAAACAAAGTAAAAAGGACACTTAAATACAATTGGGAGTTTCACCGAATTGGTATTCTTGTGGTCAGTACGTACTCGAAATTAATATTTAAGGTCCGAATTTTTTTTTTTGGATTTAAATTTTTAATTGGATGCAGAAATTAAGCTATAAACTATCAAGTATTTACAATATTTACAATTTACTTTAGGTAATTTGGAATTCTACTTGGCCAGCACACGTGAACTTCGTTAAAAGAAAACTTAGCCTAGTGGAACTCCAAATTCCCATCCTACTGGTCAGTATGCAACTTTAGTGTGTGGTTGTAGTGGAATCTCATCCACTACACCCAGATCACTATTATCCCTAAACACCTTCAGTCTATGTCCATTTACGATAAAAGGTTCAGAATTAGGAATACTCCCTGAAATCTCCACTGCTCCATTAGCACGGAGTGCGATTATGACATAAGGTCCTGTCCACTTCGATTTGAGCTTTTCAGGCATTAGCTTTAATCTCGACTGGAAGAGTAGTACTTTCTGGCCAACATGGAGGTCTTTGGTCCTTAGATTTCTGTCGTGCCATAGTTTAGTTCTCTCTTTGTACCACATAGCGGAATCAAACGACTCCAATCTAAATTCTTCTAACTCCTGTAGCTGCAGCTTCCTTTCCTCCTCACAGGCTTTAGCATCCATATTAACTTTCTGTACTGCCCAGTATGCTCGATGTTCGATCTCCACTGGTAAGTGGCACATCTTCCCAAAAACGATTCGGTATGGGGACAGTCCTATGGGAGTTTTGTAGGCTGTCCGATACGCCCACAGAGCATCCTCTAACCTCAAACTCCAGTCCTTCCTAGAAGGGTTGGCAGTTTTTTCCAGAATGTTCTTTATCTGTCGGTTAGAGATCTCCGTTTGACTGTTCGCTTGTGGGTGGTAGGGGCTAGATAATCTGTGGTGCACACCGTACTTCTTCATATGTGTATCTTATGAAACATATAGATTAGATCTTCCCTCAGGACATAGACTAGATTTACATAATTGTTATTTTGTTCCAGTTATTTCAAAGAATATTATTTCCATTCCGGCGTTAGACATTGAAGGTTTTTCCTTACATTTTGCAAACAACAGATGCTCGTTTTCTTTTAATGGATTGTTTTATGGAAATGCCACTCTTGAAAATGAATTATATATGCTTGAATACAAACGAAATATTCTCAATGTGCAAAACAAAAGACCTAAGCTATGTAATACGAATAATGCAACTTATTTTTGGCATTGTAGACTTGGTCATATTAATGAGAAAAGAATAGCAAGATTGAGAAAGTTAGACTAACTCACTTCATTTGATTTAGAATCATATGGAGCTTGTGAATTCTGTCTCGAAGGAAAAATGACAAGTAAACCATTTTCTAGGAAAGAGGTGCGTGCCAAAGATTTGCTAGAGTTGATTCACACAGATGTGTATGGACCGTTTCCAACTCAAGCAAGAGGTGGTTTGTAACGCCCCACTTTTTGAACCATAATTTTCGAACCCTAAAGTACTTGCATTTAATGCTTTTAATGTTGCGAAGTCCGTGGATTAATTGTCGAGTGGAATTATTGTTGGATACTTTTCGTGACCAAATTTTGAGTTGGAATTTTTGACTGGGTCAACTTTGTTGAGTATGTGACATGGTTGTTTTTGAATAATTGATGTGGGGTGAATCTAATTGTTTTTGAATAAATGAAAATTTGTTATTAGAGCGATAAATTGTGAAGTACATCACAATGCGAATGTAAATAATTCCTTTCCGTGAGGAATATTTATTGGACTCGATTCCGTATTGGATCCGATAAATTGAATAAATAATATAAAAATTTAGTCTATGATAATTAAATTGTGGGCGGCACAATTTAATTAAAATACAATGAATTAAACAAATCAATTTAAATCTTCTTCCTGTTGACTTGGTCACCAATTCGATAATTCAATTTAATTAAAGATTTTTAGAGATTTTCCTCCTCCGTGATATGCAAATAAAATAGTAAACAAATTCAATTTAATTCAAAAAAAGGAAGAATTCGAAAACCTCCCTCAACCCACATTAAAAACCGTTTCCCCTTTCAGTCGTCTTCCTCTCCTCCCATCAAATCATTTTCCAAAATTTAACCACCAATCAGCCTTTAATTCCAATTAATTGAGAATCAATTACCACAAATTCTCTTATAAATCATAGTCTTTCTACTCACGCCGCTTCCACAATTCCTTCCCAAATCAAGTTCCACTTCTGCAAGAATTCACAAGAACAAGGCTGCGTTTCTTCCTATTCCAGTCGGAACAGATTCCCTGTTTCGTTCAGTTGCAAATCTGCAAATTGAAGGTATACCCTTCTTCCACCCAATTCCTCTCCAATTCCATATTTGTGCATCTCATGAAAAACAATAAACGAAACAAATCGATAATTTGAACAATCTAAATCAAAGATTCGAGCTTTAATTCATGAATTCAAATCAAGAACTTATCTGCGAGGTTTCGGGGTTGTGCGGGGCTGTTTGGATTGGTTTCGGGACATTTCGGGGTAAATCAGGGCAACGGAGCGGCGAAGGCTGACCGACGGACGCTGCTGATGGTGGCGACAGCAGCGTCTTCCCGGTGAGACAGCAGCACCGTCCTTTTTAGGCGAGCGTGGCAGCAGCGGCGCGCGGTATGGGATCTGTGGGGGCTGTCGGCGGAGGCGTACATGATGCAGGGGCTGGAGCGAGCGAGCTTGAAGACGTTGGCGAGTGTAGTGACCGCCGCCACGCTGCAGCTCTGCGTCCGCGATCGGTGCTGGTGTACCAGGGCACTCCGATTGCATCCCTGATCCGCTGACGACGGCTAAATTGGAGAAGCTGACGGGAAATCTGGAGTATTAATGCCGATTTTGTTGAGAGAGAGAGAGAAGTAGAGAGATGGGGGATGAAGAGATAGGCGTGGAGAAGGTGGGAGTATAAATGGGCAATTTGTTCTTTTAAAAAAAGGATTTGGGCCCTGTGTTTGTCTTTTTAGAAATTGGGCCTATTAAATTAAGGTAGATGATTTATTTAGTGTGGGCTCTATTTATTTTTGTTTGGGGCTTCTTAATTAAATTTGAGAGATAAGGTGGGGAAATTTGGGTTTTGTAAATAAATTTTTGGTTCGATAATTAAATTAGTTGTGGGAAAATTATTACGATAAGTTAATCATGAGATTAAATAAATTTTACGAGTTATTTAATTAATTTCGAAACTTTTCAAAGGACGAGGAATTTTATCCTAAGTCCGGAATAAATATAAAAGCGAAGGGAAATAGTCGCGATAATTTAATTATGCGCTTAAATCTTAGGATTTAATTCGATATTGTTGAGAAGAATACGAGGAGCCAACAGAGGAATTATGGGCGTAAGCGGCCGACCGGCGTCTCACGCGACGCCTTGGGCGACCGCCAAATAATCCAAAATCGAGAAAAAAACGAGATAAAAGACTTTACTTAAGATGCATGCATTTTTATTTATTTATTTGAAAGTGTGTTGATTTATGTGTTATTTTAATTCTAAAGGTGATATCTCGCAAGGGAATCGTGAACGCAAAGGAAAGAAAATAGTTTCGTATTAAGCAATCGAGGTGGGCTTTCTTTTAAATAAGGACAACGTCCTAATTATTTTATCGATGGAAAGGAAACTGTATTTATCATGCCGTGATTTGTGTTTTAACGTGCCTATCTGATATGGCTATGCGCCATTGTTATATAAATCGAATTCGGGTTCTCGTAGGGCCGCAAACCCTACTTGGACTAGTGTACACCTATGGTAGATCGTGTGCTAGCGTACGGGCTGGCCGGTCTAGTGGCTTGGTTTGTGGCCACATTCCAAGTCATGTATTGGCAGATATGGCTAACGTCTATGAGAAATAACTGATCAGTCGATGTTTAAAATGGAAGTGATTTTGAGTGCCTCGGGCATTTATAAAGCTAAACCCCGATGGTTACTTGTGAATGGCATGATAATTTACCGTTTATTGAAAATGTTTTCGGCATGAGCCACTGAGTATTTTTTTTAATAATACTCAGCCCTGCATGTGTTTTCCCTATGTGCAGGTTGAGCGGCGACGAGGATGTGGTGGTGTTGAGCAAGTGAATTTAAGATATTATTGTTGTCTTTGAACCTTGAGTGTCGTTGTGTCTTCACACATGATGTCACTCTTTTTCTTGGTCGTTTCCGCTGTGACGTTTCGTTTAATCATGTTTTATTTGAGCCGACAACTTTAATTGTTAGGATAATGGATATTTTGAATTTCTTGTTGGATAATATCTAACTCTTGGTTATTTATTGGGATATTAATTGTTGGTCCAACTTGTGTTGAAACCCTAATTCTTTTCGTCTGTTTATTAAATTCTTTTAATCACGATCGCCCGTATTTATTAACCCTAAAGGGCGGTCGTGACATGGTTATTCGTATTTTATATCTTTTACTGATGATTTATCAAGGTATGAATATGTGTATCTTATGAAACATAAATCTGAGGCCTTCGAGAAATTTAAAGAGGTTAAGTGTGAAGTTGAGAAACAACCTGGGAAAAGTACCAAGACTCTTCGATCAGATCAAGGAGGGGAATACTTGAGATGAGAATTTATTGATTACTTGAAGTCACATGGAATCCAGTCGGACTGGACACCTCCTGGTACACCTCAAATGAATGGAGTATCTGAAAGGAGAAATCGAACATTATTAGATATGGTTCGATCCATGATGAGCTTCGCCAGTCTCCCTTTATTCCTATGGGGTCATGCATTACTAACGGCTACTTACATTCTAAATAGGGTTCTTTCTAAATCAGTCAAGAAAACACCATATGAGTTATGGTGTGGCAAGAAAGCAAGTCTTAACCATATCCGAACCTGTGGTTGTCCAGCTTTTGTTAAGAAAATGATGACTGATAAATTGAAACTAAAAGTGAGAAATGTTATTTGTGGAATATCCTAAAGAAACTAAAGGGTATAATTTCTACTGTCCTGAAAATCACAAGGTGATAACATCAAGGAATGTGACGTTCCTTGAGGACAGTTATGTCTATAAGGAACAAGGTCAAAATATAGTAGATCTTGAAGAAATTAAAGAACCACAAGGTAACAATGAGGATGAGTTATTATCCACTGGATTGGACAATAACTCAGTGGGAGTTTTTGATGATCTATTGGGAGGGGAGATTACTCTTAGAGAGGACCTTAGAGAGACTCTGAAGGACCACCTCAAAACAATGAGATGCATCAAAGATAAGATGATGCAATAGTTGCATCACCTCCACCTCAAGAAAATCATAGTGATATTCCTGAATCTTCTCACATACGGAATGAACAGCTTGAACCAGAGCAAAACCAACTCGATAGGCCTAGAAGGATTCGTCGTGCACCTGAGAGACTAAATCTAATGGTTGAGAACCAAGATGATAAAGTTGATTTAGATGATGAAGAGCTTAAGACCTATACCGAGGCGGTGTAGGACACCAATCGAGAGAAGTGGCTTGAAGCCTTGATATCTGAAATGGACTCGATGTACTTCAACTTAGTCTGGGAACTAGTTGACTTTCCAGATGGGGTTTACCCCATAGGTTGCAAATGGATCTTCAAAAAGAAGAGAGATGCAGATGGCAAAGTACAAACCTACAAGGCTAGGTTAGTGGAAAAGGGTTATAGTCAGCACGAAGGCATTGACTATGATGAAACCTTTTCGTCAGTTGCTAAGATAAAGTCCATTAGGATATTACTTGCAATTGCTTCATATTACAATTTTGACATTTGGCAAAATGGATGTCAAAACCGCATTTCTCAATGGAGAATTAGAAGGCGATGTCTATATGACACAACCTGAAGGTTTTGTATCGAAAGAAATGTCGAATGCAGTGTACAAGCTAATGAAGTCCATCTATGGACTTAAGCAAGCTTCGAGGAGTTGGAATATTTGTTTTAACAGAACAATCAAATCGTTTGGTTTTGTCAGAAGAAATAGGACCCATGTATTTATAGTAAACGCGAGAATGGTAACGTTGTCTTCCTTATCATATATGTTGATGACTTCCTGATTATGGGAAGCGATTGTTCCATGATGCAATCCGTGAAAAATTGATTGTCTAGTTCTTTTATGATGAATGATCTAGGTGATGTTTCCTATATCCTTCGAATTAAGATCTATCGAGATAGACCAAATAGGATGTTAGGATTATCACAATCCACTTACCTAGACAAGTTGCTAAGGCGCTTCTCAATGGAGAATTCTAAGAAAAGTTTTCTTCCTATGGGACATGGCATTGTATTGTCAAAGAAGGATTGTCCTTCTAATGACAAAGAAAAAGACAACATGAAAAGGATCCCGTATGCTTCGGCTATATGATCTATTATTTATGCCATGATCTCTACTAGGCCAGATGTGGCCTATGCATTTTGCATGACAGGCAGATTTCAGAAAAATCTCGGTGAGGAACATTGGAAAACTGTTAAGACTATTCTTAAGTACCTTAGAAGGACTAAAGAATATTTCTTAGTCTATGGTGGACAACTAGAGTTATCAGTTACTGGGTACACTGATGCTAGTTTCGAAACAGACCATGACGACTATAAGTCTCAGTCTGGATATTTTTTGTCCTCAATGGTGGAGCAGTGAGTTGGAATAATTCCAAACAAGGTACAACTGCCGATTCCACCACCGAAGCCGAGTATATTGCTACATCTGAAGCTGCCAAAGAAGCTGTTGCTTTGTTAGAGTTCGTTAAAGAACTGAGTGTCATTCTGAGCGCCAATAGTGCAATACCTTTGTATTGTGACAACACCGGTGCTGTTGCACAAGCAAAAGAATCCAGAGCTACGAACAGGAACAAGCATGTTCCCAGAAGATATCATCTGATTAGAGAAATAATTGAAAGAGGCGACATGAAAGAGTACCCACTGATGATAATTTGGTTGATCCTTTCACCAAAACGTTATGTATAGCAAAACACAACAAGCACTTTGAGAGCTTAGGTGTTAAGCATGTTGGTAGATGGCTTTGAATCAGTGGGAGTTACAGTTTTATATGTCTTAGAAACATGTTGTGTTGAGACAATATTACTTGATCACATTATATGAAAATTTTATTTTATATGGGTTTTGTGCACTTATTGGAATAATTGTTTTAAATGTTTGATTTTATTCTAAATATTTGTTCCCTTGAATTATGACTGTCGTTAATGGCGTGAGACATTAATGATATAGTATAATTCTAAAATAGCCCTAACCAATGATCATCAAGAATGAGATATTGATGATATGTTATAGGTTAGCATGGGGTTTGCATCACATTCTTCGAGAATGTAGTTGTTCTCACAACTATGAGATATTAGATACTTGTGATGGACACATGGTATACTTTGGAGAGTATTGATATACCATACTATTAAATTGTTTTATTAAGTGTCTACAGTTTATTAGTACATGAAGTATGTAATAGTCCTTGGATCTGAGGTCATTACACATTTTGTTTGTTGAGTGGTGTGCTTTGATCTTGTCCAACGCTTTGCCTCCCAAAGGAGGATTGAGACACGGACTTGTGTTGGGTATATCATAAGATAAATGGAAATGGTAGTTGAGCCAAGAATGAGATTCATTCCTCGATTAGAATTTTGAGAGAACACTCAAATTCTCTATATTACTTGACCATTAAGTCATTGACCAATGCAAAGATATATTCAATTAAAGTAATAGAATATGATCGAATGGGTCATTTAATAAAGATGAGATAAATTGATTGAGCTATTTGGATGACACATGACAAATCTTAGGCTCAATCGGGTGGTTCGGGAATGAAAGGATATTACTATAAACTTTTTGTAAAGGCTTGTTTACCGAATTCACGTAAACGTCCTTCATATATCGAGCTACGCTGCCAACGCAGTCTAGGAGTTTTGTGCAGACTTCGATTAGATTATCGTCGATAATGAGGGCCTAATGGGTCACATTATTTGTGTATTTTGATCCGCTCAAGGATACAAAGTTGGAACTGCGTATTATATCTAATGGTAGTCCAAGTGGGAGATTGAAAGGAAATGGGCTAGATTTAGATTAATATGGATGAAGTAATTATAGTTGGGCTACAATTATATTAGTCCATAAGCCCAACAATCATGGAACCCTAATGACTCTTCATCTATATAATGATTATTTATTCTCCATTGTGGGGAGGAGAAATAGAGTAACAGTAGAGAGAAAATACGAAAAGCTTTGTAGAGAGAATTCCTAGCATTCTTCTAAGGAGCAATTGTACCGGGATAGTTCCTGCATCGGATTGGATTGCACGTGGACCTCGATAGTAGTGGATTCAACTTGCAGGATTCAATCGTAGAAGAAAACAACACAAGTAAGATTTAGTTTCGTTGCGTTTTACATTCTCAACTTGCAATATGATTATGAATCTAGATATGTTATTCTTGTATGCAATTTCCGTTGCGCTCATTAGATGAATACAAGAATTACTCGCAACTTCTAATGACGAACGGAGAGAGTACAATTTATTCCTCTAATATAATCTGATTCAAAATGATGGGCTTCTAATGGGCCTTGATTCGAGTTTGAAAAATAACACAATTGAAGATCACTTCAACCAATGAATTCAGTCCAAGGCAGACCATACCAGGCTTGGCCTTGTTGAGTTTGGTCAACTCAAACTAGTAGACATCGAAGCTGAATCACCTAATATTATTTATACATTGAATAATTGATTTTTTACCTATCTATTTAACTTATAATTCATGATTTAATTTGAAATATTATTTTAATTCAAAATATGTTAAACCCAAATACAAGAAAAAAAATTAAGTTTAATCCAAAATCGAACCAAACCAAGATAAGGCAAATCTGAAAACCACCATACCGTATACCTTATTAAAAATTCGATATGAGAACAAAAACATACATTTATCTTAACAAAATTTTAGGTATACTGTACTTCGGTATACCTAATTTTCGATATGGCCAATTTCAATACCAATATCGTACCACATTCTTTGTATGTTATAGCGAAATTCAGTATACCGTACTTTTGCCATGTATCGGACTTTTAACATCAATAAAAATAGAAAACAGAATGCAATCTTTTCTACATTATTCTTTCTCTTACTTTACTCACTCTTCACTTTAACTAGTAGTATTAATTTTTTAAAACGAGTGCAAAAAAGAAGCGCCTCGTTTAACGAGAGACAGATGTAGTAATACTTTAATAGAGAAGAATTAAATAAATGAGATTGGAAAAAATAGAGAAAGATAGAGGTAAAAAAACTAGAGAAAGTAAATGGAGAGAGATGAGGGAAATAATGAACATTGATAGATTGACAAAAATAGCCCTATGACTAAGAACTGAAAAAGAAAACAAAAATGTCTAAAAATCGTACACATGTACATCAAACTAGGTATACTTATTGAAGTCTTTACTTTAAAACACATTGAAAAAATAAGAAATATTGGAAACAGTTGTACTTACTAAGTAGCAATGTTGTACTCCTACTTACTTTTACTTTTTCAAAAAATACAAAAAAAATAAAATGAAAAATATGCTGGCTGTGGGGTTTGAACCCACGCGCACTTATGTGCAGAAGATCTTAAGTCTTCCCCCTTAACCTCTCGGGCAAACCAGCTAATGTGTTGTTGACTGTTAATTATTTATATATTTATATTGAACCAAAAGATAAAGTTGGTATTACTCCTATTTACCTATTGGAATGTCTTAGCTATAATATTGAGATTTCATTTATATTGAGATAAAATTAACTTATACTAGTAAAATTTAGTCATAACTTAAAAGCTCATATCATTATTACAAAAAATGAATAGCAAGTAAGATAACTTTTTCTAAATTGACATAGTTCACTATCCTCGAACAAAAGACAGCCTCCCTCATTTTATCCGTGAATATGCAGCAAATATACGTTTTCATATCACATAACCATAACAATGCTAACCAACAAATGACTTTTTAGCTATGGTTTATTTATACATAGTTAAAACTCGTCCTTGTCAAGGTTTCTTTCCTTAAATTTGTCGTAGCTAATTTTTTCGTAAGAGGTTGAAAAACAATAGAGAGGAAGTAATAATTTAATGAAAAATTCGAAGTCAAAGAAGAATCCAATGTGAAAATTCCAAATCAAGAGTTAGAACTTTGAAGCATAAAGCTTTTGGAGGTAGCACAATTGCTTTGTCTCTTTGTCTTTAAATGCTAGAAGCTAGAACTAGTGGATGGTCTACTGACTCTACTCATATCATCAATCATATAAAACAGTACTCTTTTTTTTGTTTGTGTCGGGGCTAACATCATAGAACATCTAAGGTAGGACTAGGGACTTAGGGTAATAGGCATTTTCAAATATTACTCTGTTTGACTTGTCACAAGTTTTAAGAAATTATTTGATTTTGTGAAAAAAAAAATGGAGAAATGAGTTAGGGGAATATCGACTCCACTTTTATACATTAATTTTATAATAAAATGTGCGTGTAATGAGTTAGGAGAATGATGGGGTCCATTTACTTAGAATGGAAATAGATAAATGAGATTATAAATAGCGGACACCCCAAAATGGCAACATGAGACATTATTTCACGGACGGGGGAGTATTCATCACTTACAATTCAATAGCTAGGTTTTAAGATTAAGCCATAAATAATACTCTCTCCATCTCACCCACTGACCCAAGTTAGATATCACATTTTTCTTTTGAATTTGTCCATAAAATATGTCACATTTTAAAAAAAGTTTTATCATACATTAATATAACAAAATATATTTTCTCTATCCATTTAACACACAAAACAACATCTCTTAAAATCTCATACCATCACAGAAATGTTATTGGATTAAGGTCCACATTATTAGTAGTGTTAGTAGTGTTTACCGTCTATTTTTAAAATCAGTCTCATTTTGATGAATAATCCAAAATGGTAAAACTAATACTCCATCTGTCCCTAAATTTTGTCACATTTTTCCATTTCCGTCCGTCCCACAAATTTGTCACATTTCACTTTTTACCGTTTTTTATAGTGGGCCCTACATTCCACTAACTTATTCTCACTCACATTTTATTATAAAACTAATACTTTAAAAGTAGGACCCACATCCTACCAACTTTTTCAACCCACTTACTATTACATTTCTTAAAACTCGTGTCCGGTCTGTGACAAAATTCGGGGGACGAAGGGAGTATATCTTTTGTGGACGAAGGTAGTACATTTTATGCTAAAAAAATACTCCCACCGTCCCGGCCTAAGCGATATGTTTCTATTTTGACACAAGAATTTAGGTAGTGGTGTTTAGTGAATTAAATTATTAATAGTAAAGTAAGAGAGGAATTAAGTAAGAAAGAGAAAGAGAGAAAAAAGTAAGAGAGAGAATAAATAGAAAGAGATAATAAAGTAAGAGAGATGATAAAGTAAGAAAGAGAGGCGATAAAGAAGATAGATAAGAGGACAAAGTAGGATAGAAGAGTGAGTTGATTGTTACCAAAAAAGGAAACGTCTCACATAGGTTGGGAGTACCAAAAAGGAATAGATTTCACTTAGGCTGGGACGGAGGGAGTATATTAGTAGCTCCTCCTCTCAAATTAATCAAGCCATTTTTTATAATATAAGATTTAAGAAAATAATATTTATTAAGTTATATGAACAAAGAATAAAGTAAAATATGTTAAATTAATAAATAATTCAAAGAGAATAAAGTTTGAAATAAATATTGATGATTAGAATTATGTAAGTAATTTAACCTTTCTTAACTACTTGTGGTATTTTTTGGATATATTCGGGTAATATAATCTAAAATTTGTTTCATAACATTTCAAGTAAGTTTGCTCAATATCGACAAAGCTATTATTGAATATGATATTATATTTTTTAAATATTTTTTGTACTCAAATTTTATTTTGGACTTGTTTAATTAGGAATGCTATACCTAATTCTTGTACATATATAATTATATTATAAGCAGTTATTTCAATTTTATTGGTTATGAAAAGATTATTGATTATGATTGATAAATTCAGTCGTAGACTACCGACCAAAGAACTTCATAATACTCCCTCTGTCCCATTAGAAATGAAACGTTTTTCTTTTTGGTCTGTCCCATTAAAAATGAAACGTTTCTAAAAATGGAAACAATACTCTCTCTACTTTTTCTTCTCTCTTACTTTACTCTCTCTTCATTAACTCACAAAACAACACTACATAAAATCTCGTGCCGAAAAATAAATGTTGCATATTTAATGGGACGGAGGGAGTACATACATTAAACAATCATAGACTACCGGCCAAAGAACTAAATACATAGCAAAGCTAATACTTTATTTTGACATAAACAAAACTTTACTAATTAAATTAAACAATTAGTTAGGTTTTTTTCTAGTTGTATACTCTCTCCGTCCCTTATAATTTGTCAGCATTTGACCCGATACGAATTTTAAAAAATGTAATAGAAAAATAGTTGAAATGTTAGTGGAATGTTGACTCTATTTTTATATATTAGTTTTATAATAAAATGTGAGTAGGAATGAGTTAGTGGAATGTGAGATCCACTATTAAAAATGATAAAAGTGAAATGTGATAAATTTTTAGGACAGACAATAATGAAAATAAGTAATAAATTTTCAGAGAGGATGGAGCAGTATTTTGCGAGGATAATGGGTGGAGGGGTGTCTCACTCTTGTAGCATTGCAATCTCCCACTAAGCTACAACCGCAAGTGTTTGTTTTATTTTGTTTTGTTTTGTTTTGTTCACACATTACATATTTGGATCTTTGTTGTATTAATGAATAACTCCAAATTTAGGCCAGCTCTTATTCCCATCCATTATGCATAGTGACAATCCCAATTTTTAATGGTAAAAAATATCATCTCCCAAGGGAACAACAAAGCACAAAAGTGACAAAATCTACCCCTTCGATTTGTCATACATGCACACAAAAAGCGGCCATGGAGAAAGTCTAGCACAACCAAATGATTTAATTCCATTTGGCTCTCAACAAACTCATTTGGGGTAAGTGCAACACCCCATGGAAACTTCTCTAGGGGATTTTGGAGTTTGATTTTTCAGTGTTTTTATTCAACATATTAGTGCATCCAATACTGGTGAGTTTCTTGAGTTTGCTTTGTTTCTGTTGATTTCTTGAAATAAGTTTTCATTTATGTTCTATGTTTTGTTGAAATTGATTATGGTTTAATCATAATCATATATAATTATATTACTCGATGAAGTAGTAGTAGTAGTTGATTTGAATTTTGAATGTATTCCTTTTAAGTTCTATGTATTTCATGTGCTAAAATCAGAATGCATTTAGACATTAAAAGAGGATTGTTTATTCTAAAATCAGAATTATTTCTTCAACTATTTAGATATGTAAGGACAAAGAAAGCTTAATATGATTCCACAATAATGATTTTCATGGCCAAACTCATCAAATAGGGACTATGCACACTATCTGAGTTAAATTTCAGAAATAAATTTTGTCTATAGTTTGGAGTAAGAAAGAGAATACTACATGTTAATATAGTTGTCACTTTTAAGAAGTTTTTTATTTGAATATTTGGCTAGATGTTTGTGATCACTTTTGATACAAATTTGCAGTTGAGGGGGTGTTGGTTGCTATTAGTAGAGGGTAGATATGGTTCCGGAAGAGGCATCGTCGTCTCCGTTGCAGATGTTCTCGATGATGTCGCTATCACCGGGCTTAGGCTCCCCCTATCCTTGGCTGAGGGAGATGGAATCCGAAGAGAGAGGCCTCTGCCTCATCCATCTCCTCCTGGCCTGCGCCAAGCACGTCGCTGCTGGGAGCATCGAGAATGCCAACACGGGGCTGGACTACATCACGCACCTCTCCTCTCCAAACGGGGACACAATGCAGAGGATTGCAGCATACTTCACCGAGGCTCTGGCTGACCGCGTGCTCAAGGGCTGGCCCGGGCTGCACAAGGCCCTCAACTCGACCAAGATGATCTCCCCAGCCGAGGACCTCCTCGTGCACAGGCTCTTCTTTGAGTTCTGCCCTTTTTTGAAACTTTCGTATGTGATCACGAACCAGGCGATCTTGGAGGCGATGGAGGGGGAGAAGGTGGTCCACATAGTCGACCTGCATTGCTTCGAGCCGGCCCAGTGGCTCAGTCTCATCCAGGCGCTGAGCACGCGCATGGAGGGGCCTCCTCATGTTAGGATCACGGGGATCCATCACGAGAAGTCTGTGTTGGAGCAAGTAGCCATCCGGTTGAACGAGGAGGCCGAGAAGCTGGACCTCCCCTTCCAGTTCCATCCCATTGTCAGCCAGTTGGAGAGTCTGGATGTCGGATGCCTACGTGTCAAGACAGGGGAGGCGGTCGCGATAAGCGCGGTTCTCCAGCTGCATTCTCTCCTGGCCTTCGAGGATGCCAAGGCGAGCAAGAGCCCGAACGGGGTGCTCTTGAGGGACTTCCTTGATAAGGACTCGCTGACTGCGAAACCTAAGATGGCGGGCTTCTTGGACGGGATCTTGGGGCTGTCACCGAAGCTGGTGGTGGTGACTGAGCAAGAATCCAACCACAACGGGACCGGCTTGATGGATAGGATGATGGAGGCTTTGAACTTCTACGCAGCGCTGTTCGACTGCTTGGAGTACACGGCGCCAAGTGAACAGAGGCAGAAGATTGAGAGCATGGTGTACGGAAGGGAGATCAAGGACATCGTGGCGTGTGAGGGAGTGGAGAGACGGGCAAGGCACGAGAAGCTCGAGAGATGGATTCCTAGGATGGAGTCAGCAGGATTTGGGAAGGTGTGTTTGAGCTACCATGTGATGATGCAAGCAAGGAGGCTGTTGCATAGCTACAACTATGATGGCTACAAAGTGAGAGATCAAAATGGTTGCTTTGTCATTTGCTGGCAAGATCAGCCTCTCTTCTCTGTCTCTGCTTGGAGGTTTAGACCAACAAGATGAAGATGAACTCTATTACTTTTTGCATATAATTATAATTTTGACGCTTAATCTTATGTTATGTTTAAAGAATTTTGTTTAACAAGAACAAGTAGATTTCAACTTTGATAAAAGTTTACATCAATAGAAATGAAAGTTTCAATGATGCATTACAAAGACATTGTATTCAACCACAGCATCCCCTGTCCTGACCACAAACTTCTTAGTCTTGGCCAAGGCGTAGCCACGGGCGAAACGGAAGGCTCCAGTGCCTCCGACAACCGGAAGCTCTCTCACTGCTTCAAGATACTGGTTGTTCCCGAGTATGCTGATCGAGCTCCCGTTGTACTTGCCCTCCTTGAACACGAAAGTCATCGCCATGTGCAGAGCCGCGCCTTCCTTTGTGGACTGGGTGTACACTCCCTGAGCCCTCCCCACCGCCCTTGACTCGGGCTCCGGCCCCTCTGTCAATGGGTCATCTATGATTGTGGTCATGCCAAATGCGTTCCTCTTCCCTGCAACCACGATGGCAGTCGGGTCCTTCCCGCTGACTACATCGTGGAAGTAGAAGTGCAGATGGCTCACCTTGTCAGCACGGTGAGCGCTCTGCAGTTCGAGGGACTGCTCGGAGAATTCGGCTTTGGTTAGTATAGCATATATTGAGAGAAGGATGAGGGTGAGGGCAAAAAGAGTGCTCATTTTTGGAGTTTGTTGATGGGAGGGAGGAGAGAGCTTAAATAAGGTTTTTTTTCTTGGCATGTTGCTGTATTTTTGCTTTTCTATGACATGCTTATTCAATGTTATGATTGTTAGTAGTGGAAAGAAAGCAAGAGAGGCTTGGAAAAACATTATAATGTGTCAACATTGATGGAACAAGGCATTACCTCAGTGGGCTTTTAGGTGAGGGATTTTTCAAACCAAATTAAAGTGGACTCCTTTCATATCATTTTCTTGTAACATATTAGTTGCAATCTAAGTGAGAGAGATGTGATTCAGAATTTACATGATATATGTTTGAAATATGAAAAGTTGGATATAAATCTTGTTTTAGCAAATCTCAATTAAAGATGCACACTAAACATTAAAGATTAAGAGCTGCCAAAAGTGGCCTAATTTCTGGCAATTTGGCTCCTTAGGGTGGGCTGACCTCTTTGGGCCGGCAATGTTTGCTCGAAATCCCGTTTCGGTGGCTTGCCCCGTATGAGTCTATTTTCGGCATGGTTCATAACTACTCCTCTTACTAAACGCAGCGTGCTGAACCTCGGATCAAAACCTAATGAGATAGAGTGGGAAAGAGGATCCATATTTTTTTTCAAATTTGGAAAATAACTAGACATGAGTGCACTTTGCTTACAGACAAAGTCTGCCATACAACTAGGAGTCTGGCATCCTTCTGCAGTGACTAATGTGGAAGGCTTCGACTGGTTGCTGGATTCATTGATATTAGATTATTAGTAGCAGTACTTGTTATTGAAATCATGAGGTTCCTTTTAGTTATGTCAATAAATTGCATTTATCAAGTCTTTGCATTTTTTAGGTATGGCGGAATAAAACAATGAAGGAGAGAATAAAAGGAATGAGGAAATGGAAATACAAAGAAATTGTTATTTCAATTCTATTTTCATTCAATTCCTTCCTTCATTCCATTTTATCATACCAAGAAGGGCCTTAGAGCATCCAAAAAAGGAAGGACTAGCCACACCCGTTCCCCTTTCCACGTCATCATTCCATCTTTTTCTGCATAATGCCACAACTCCCACAATGAGACACCCTCTCTTCATGCTTCTCACATTAATTTATACTCTATTCATTATTTTAGTTGTAAAACTGGGATACGAGGGAGCAATATATAATGTAAAATTACTTACAGAGGCACCCGATTCATCATGTCACACTATGATGTTGTCTCATTTCTCTTTAAGTATCATGTTGTGCATCAGTGGCGGATCCAAAAATTTATATTCGGAGGTACGAGTCATATGATAAATCATTATATAACATACCCCAAAAAAAACTAATACTAAAAGCAATATATTTTGAAATATTATAGAATTTTTAGAGTCATACATTTCAAAATACAAAAATAAACTACATTATATCTAATTTTTTTTCGACGAGTCTTCATTTCTTCAACACCATTCACTATATCGTCATCGGATACTTGTAGAAACACATCTTTCTCAATGAAAGTGACCAAATAATCATTCAAAGGTTGATCACCCATACTATTTCGCAACTTATTCTTCACAAACGCCATTCCAGAAAACATTCTCTCTACACTTGCAGTGGCGACCGGAAGAAGCAAAATCAACTTGATAAGCAAAACCACACTCGAATAAACCAGATCTCTTTTTTTTCAACAAGCTTCACCAAAAGAGAAATAATATCTCGCAAATTCTGAAAGTCTTCATCACTTCTCTTATCTCCAATGAATATATCAAGTTGACACTCAAGGTCTATCAAATCAATATTTGAAAAATTGGAAGGATAAAAATTGACAAGTTTGAGTACCTTTTCCTTGTCAAAAGAAGAGAATCCATCTTTAGGATTGAAGCAAGCCATACATCTGATCAACTCCATATTAACTTCATCGAATCGATTATCAAGTTCTTGAAGTAATAAGTCAATCACTTTGATAAACACATCAACACGAAAATGACGAAGATATGAAATTTGTTTAACAAAAGGTTTTGATCTTCCATGAGGGCTATAGTGAGCTTTCATATCTGGAACAACAATACCATGTTTATTGTAAATGGAGATTACCTTGTTCAAGTGAATCTCCCATCCATCGTCCCTCATTTTCTGTAGTTGATCTTTGGTTAAAGTGACAAGCTTCATAGCATTAATGATGTCTTGATCTATTCTTTGCAAAGCAAGACACAAATTGTTAGTGTACCCAAATATAGTAGTCGTTAGTTGTGCCATAAACACGAAATCAAATGACTCTAGTAAGTACAAAATGCCTTGAGCTTTTCCCTTATCATTGAAAGTGGAATCTTTCTTTCCAATCATCGTAAGAACTTCAAAAATCGTAGAAAATAAGTCCATGATATTCAAAAGAGTCTTGTAGTGAGAACTCCAACGAGTGTCTCCAGATCTCTTCAAACTAAGTTCTTGATTCAACCCCGATCCTAATTCAAGTTCACCAATTTCCAAGGCTTGAGCAACTTTTCGTGCTTGAACTTCGCGAACAATTCATTTCTCTTACAAGAATTCCAATTACATTCAACAAAATTCCAATAGTTTCAGAAGACCAACTACAATCATCGTTCTTTTTTGAAATGGCTACCAATGTTAGTTGAAGCGGCAAAGCAATGTACGTAGTAAGCGCTTGGAGTATCTTTCATGATCAAAGTCTTGAGTCCATGTATCTCACCCTTCATGTTACTAGCCCCATCATATCCTTGCCCTCGAATCTTGGATGGGCTTAATGAATGTTCAACAAGTAAAGTCACAATTGCACTTCTAAGAGACAAAGATGTAGTATCACCAACCAACATGTACAAGACCAATGAATCGTTCAACTACCTTTCTCCTTTTCTTTTCAACATAGCGCAAACAAAGAGCCAATTGTTCCTTTTGGGACACATCACTAGATTCATCGGCTAATATAGCAAACTAGTCATCACCAAGATCATCTATAATTCTCTTCATTGTTTCTTTAGCACAACAATTGATGATGTCTTTTTGAATAGTTGGAGATGTCAATTGACAATTTCCAGGGGAATTTTCCAAAGTCACTTTTAAAATAACTTCATTATGTGCCTTCAATCATTTTAAAAGTTCAAGAAAATTTCCCCTATTAAGGGAATCTTCACCTTCCCTTTGACCACGAAATGTCATGTCTTGTCCCAATAGGTAACGTAAACAAAAAATTGAAGCCTTCAAGCGAGCATTATATTCTTTGTTAATCACATCACTGACATTATCTAAAGAAACCAGAATCGATTTCTTTTTGCCATCCCTCAAGTTCTCATATTTCTTATAAGCAAGATTATGAGCACTTCTAACTCCACCAATATGTTTTATAAATCGTTCCGGCTTATTCCACGACTTAAATCCTTTATTCACAAATGCATCTCCCCCTGCATTAACTCCAACTTCATTCTTGAACAATTAGCAAACAAAACAAAATGTAGCATCTTCATCCATACTATATTCAAGCCAATCTCATTTATTAAACCATGAAACCATAAACCGACGACACGAACCTCCAACTTCTTTTTGAGGAAAAGAAAAAGTTCTTGGCTGACAAGGTTTTCTAAGAGTATATGCCCTCCTAATCATATCTCGTTCATTTGGAGGATATTTCATTATATTGGTTCTTCTAATATGATCATGATGAAGTTTTTCGATATCATAAATCAATTCTTCCTCATGTAGTGACACACTAGCATCTGAAGGAGATACAATATCAATTGAAGGTGGAGAGCTTGAACTATCATGAGTTTTTCTCCTTTTGGACATAAATTGTCGAATATCAAATTGTTTTCTCATCACTTTTTATTTTATTTCCTGCATACGATGTCATTACAAAATTTGTTAAAATCAATATGGGCATTCAATTCTACTATTGTGCATTCACAACAATAATAACTAGACATCGAAAACAACTTATCATAGAAGTCAGAAGATCAAATTTTTAAAATTGAAACACAATAATTTACAATCTGAAACAACAATTAAGCATTGCTATTTAAAATTAAATACTAATGCATTTAATACTCTATAATCCCTAAAATAATACTCCCTCCGTCCCATGCTACTCGCACTTTTCATTTTAGGCCGTAAATTTGAGATTGATTTTTTTGTGTAATTAAAAAAGAATTTTAGGTGTAATGAGACATCACTTAATAAAAGAGCTCTTAACTTAAACTAACATATTAATTAAATGCATTAATTCTAACTTAAATTATAAATAGTGTAAGGACTTTGTGACGAGCCGAAAAGCAAACGTGCGAGTAGCACGGGACGGAGGGAGTACATAATTGAGAATTTCTCATCCACAAATAATTAGGGGCACGATTGTTTTCAATTCACCCCAATTCCAAGACAATAAAGAGAGAGTCATAAAGTGTAAAACATTATTCTATTTTGCACGAGCTGCCAAAATCCCTAAATTATTTAATTAACTAACATTTTACACCTAATCAATTTACTCACCTTTTCAACAAAGAACAAATTGTAAGAGGAAAATTTAGGCGGCGAGTCGGCAACTCCCTGGGTCTTTCCGTCACTCGGCAGTCGACGGAAGAAGGCAAGAAACCGGAGGTGAAGAGCGGCAGTCAGCGCCCGGCGGAAGAAGGCAAGAAGCAGAAGCAGTCAGCGGCAGTCACGTTTCCAATTGGGTCTGGGTAGTAGGTTTGTTATTTTTACCATTATGTAAATAAGCTTTGAATTAAAATTGAGTTTTTACACTCTTTGATTTATTAAATGTACTTTATTTCTTTCCCAATATTTGTTGGAGGAATAGCCGAACATGGGAGACATTTTATATATATTATTAATATAAAATCGTAATTTGTATATAAATACAATACTACTAAAAAAATAATTGGGGGTACACTCGTACCCCCTTGCTCCTTACTCCCTCCGCCACTGTTGTGCATTATGATACACACATACATGATGTTAGAGATTATCGTTCGGAACCACGAACATGCCAAACCTTCACTATAGCCCATCATGCTTGGAGGACCTGGAATGCACATTCCACATCTTTCCGAGCTTCCTTTTGCTTTTAAACGAATAACTCCACCTTTAGAGTTTTAAGACATGTTATCGTCTTTACCAGCACAGACCACCTTCAATAAATCACATCAGCCAAATAATACTCCCTCCGTACACGATTATTCGACACCAATTTTCTTCTTCGTCCGTCCACAATTAATTGACATCCTTATTCCTACTTTTGGCAATGGGCTCTACATTCCACTAACTTATCACACTCAAAACTAATAAATTAAAGTAGGATCCACATTCAACTAACATTTTCAACTCACTTTCTTCTATCTTTTTTAAAACTTGAACTGAGTCAAACAGACTCAATTAATCATGGATGGATGGAGTACAACATATTGTGAGGGTGGCCATTTGTTGTGAATTGTACATCCATTGATCGTCATGTGCACAAATCGTTGAACAAAGGGGACTCGTTCAATACATTGTGATCGTTGCTGGACTTTTTGATTGCGAAGTACATATACCAAATCCGCAAACACAAACGTTGGTCGACAACTGCCTCTAGCATGATTTACATATTTGTGCCCTTGTGCCTTCTAGTGAATTTACCCTTGTATGCCATGAGACAACAACTGCATTTGCAATGCGCAGAGTTGTTGCATACGGAACCAATGCAAAAATGAATTTGATGTGTAGTATAATTGGAGAAGTTTTCCACACCCAAATGAAATTTAATGTATAGTTAGAGATAACTAAGTATTAAGATTCCAACTATCATCTTGTTATGTAATAATAAAGTTTACACGAATGCCATTACGGTTATAACTATATTTTTTTGTTAAAATTATTGGTCTATAATTGAATAATAGCATTACGTTGACTCATCTTAAGCAAATAAAGTATTACTCCAATATGCAAGGTTCCATTTAGTGTTTCACGAATGAAAGCTAGATTAAAGGTTTGTCGGCACTGACGGACCCAGTAAAGGAGAGGGGAGGGCTTAAGCCTCTACCCAAAGGATTTTTTTGGTTTTTATACGTTCTAATTTTTTGAAATTTTCGTAAAAAATGACTTAAGCCCTCACTGTATAAATGTTTCTGAAGACTAAATTATTGAAAACTGATTGATTAAAGGGGCTGAAAATAGAAAAATTGCAGAGGAAAACTAAGAACTATGTAAAACGGCGACTACGAGATGATGAGACTGAATTCTGTATTTTAAAACATGACTAATATTATTATATTATACAAACTCTTTTCAAAAAGCGTCTAAGTTATTATGCCTAAAGAAACGTGTCAAATTCTTTATTTCATATTATTTTTTGTATCTATAATTTTTTTTACATGATGCAATTTTCACCCTAAAATATCCTTTAAATAAATACATTTTCTCATTTGTATCATAGAGGATATTTTAGGCATACACAAAACTAGTACTAAAAGTAATATTATAATATCTTCTCTCATTCTCATCACTCTTTATATTATTATTATTAATAAATATTAATATTATTATTTTGATGCTATAAATTAATAATATATTTATTTTAATTATCATTTATATAGGTTTGTGTTAAAATGACAACACCTCTTAAAGTGACATCATACCTCCGTTCCTAGCCAATATTTGTACATGTGGACGAATAATTAGCTGTCATGTAGCAATCATAAAAAACGTCCAAGGGCAAATTTTCTCGGGCTGCAATATCCAATACGGTAGACTGCAATTTTTGCAGGCGCTTCTTGCCCGCCTGCAATATCCAATACGCTAGACTGCAATCTATAGATTGCAGTGTAGCGTTTATACTAGGGAAATTAGTCTCTAAAATCATGAACTTTGGCTAAAATTTGGTATTTCCCATGAACTTTGAAATTGATCTATAATATCACAAACTTTCATTTTGTTTGGTATTTCCCAAACTCACTTAAATAAGATATTTTCATCAAAATCTTATTTTACGTACGCAACCGTGATACGCTTATGATATTTTAAACCATCTTTTAAGTTCATAACATGTAGAATTAAAATGTCACATTGAAAATCACGTTGATTTAATTGTATCAAGTATGATAAAAAAAGTCTCGTAAGTTAGTCAAATATAGTAATAGACATGTCGTAGGAAATACCAAACAAAGTGCAAAGTTTGTGATATTATATACTAATTTTAAAGTTCGTGGGAAATACCAAATTTTAGGCGAAGTTTATGATTTTAAGGACTAATTTCCCTTTATACTATTGCAGTGTAGCGTTTCTAATATGATACGTGATGTCACAGTGTCACTTTAAAAGGTGTTGTCATTTAACGCACCCCCATTTATATATACTTAATTGTAATTATAGTTATAATTATATTTAATTATTATAATAATATTATAGTTATAATACTAAAAATTAGTACTCCCTCCGTCCTAGCCTAAGTGAGACGTATTTCTTTTTAGTACGTCATTTATTCTATCTCTTACTTTATTCTCTCTTCTTCTTTATTACTTTATTCTCTCTTTCTCTTTCTTAATTTACTCTCTCTTACTTTACCATTAATAATTTAATTGACTAAACACCACTACCTAAATTCTTGTGCCAAAATAGAAACGTCTTGCTTAGGCCGGGAGGGAGGGAGGGAGTAGTAATTAATAAATAATTATTGTATAATTATTTAAATTATGAATCATATAATATTATATAATAATAATAATTATTATTAATATTATTATTTTATAATAAATTAATAACTAATCAATATAGTCTTAATTAAAATTTAAAATTGTGAATTGTATTGATAATGATATAAAGAGTTGAATATTTTTAGTTAGGTGTTTCAACCCTAAAATGAGTATAAAATAATTTAATAAAAAATATTCAATTGATTTAATTACTTTAAATAATTAATTTAATTAGGTGTTTTGTTCTTCATTTATGTTATGAATGCAATTAGATGTATGTATATAACACTAAAAAGAAAGAAGAAAAATTAGATGTATGTATATAACACTAAAAAGAAAGAAGAAAAAGAAGAAAAAAGAAAAAAAAGAGGAAACAAAACTAAGGAGAAAAAGGAAAGAAGAAAGGAAGATAAAATACTAAAAAGAAAGAAGAAGATGAAGAAAAACAAAGAAGATGAAACTGAAGAAGAAAAAAATATATAAGGAGGAAAAAATAATCACATGTTTATTTAATTGAAATTTTCAAAAATATGCTCCATAACAAAAAAATCACGTGTTTAGTACCTAAAGTTATTGTTGTCACGTGGTACAAAAACCGTTACAAAATAAAGATCTGGTACCATTTATGTACGGATGTGAAAGATCATGTATCATTTATGTAGCTCACTCTATATAAAAATGGGATCTACATTAAGAGTTTCAGTTAGAACATTCCACTAAAATTTTATTATAAAATTAATACTATATAAAAATGAGATCCACATTCCTCTATCTTTTTTCACAAACTTTTCTTTACATTTCTTAAAACTCGCGCAAAACTCACTGGGAGTAATATTTTGTTCGTCCCATAAAAATAAGGAAATTTTTTATTTTTGGTAATTTTTTCTCTTTAATAAGGTGGGCCCCATTCTCCCTAACAATACTAGTATAATTATTTTTTCTTGTTCTCTCTCTCCTATTTTACCAACTAGTATTAACACCCGTGCTATGCACAGGGCATAAGATTTTCAAATAATGAATACAAATTTTAATCAAACTATAGAAAATAAGAATTCAAAACAATAGAAAGATTTACAAAAATAAAAATGTACTCCCTCCGTTCCTTGTTAATAGAGGCGTTTCTTTTCGGCACGGAGTTTAAGAATAGTGTGTTAAGTGGTTGGTGAATAAAGTAAGAGAGAATAAAGTAAGAGAGATGTAGAGAGAATAAAGTAAGAGAGGGGGTTACTTTTTACCAAATATAGAAATGACTCAATTAACTTGGAACTTCCAAAAATGGTAAAATGACTCTATTAACATGGAACGGAGGGAGTACTACTTATGTTGTCACACTCTAAAGTCTAAATCAGTAATTTACTCCTTCCTAATAAATGAAACATTCCAATTTCGGCAAACGATTTTATACAATTTTAATTTGTGATGGAGTAAAATAAATAAAATAAATTACAAAGAAGAAATGTGTGACTAATGATCGAAGAGTAAAGATCAAAGAGAAAAATAAAGATAATTGGAAAAACCAAATATGACTCTTATTATTGGACGGATGGTATTATTAAGATTTTTTTATTGTGAAATGGAGTACGTTATACTTACTTTATTCCTAAATATATAGTACTCCCTCCGCCTCTGAAAATATGTGTCATATTTCCATTCCTGTCCGCCCCATAAAATTTGTCACAGTTCACTTTTTACCATTTTTTATAGTGAATTCTATATTTTACTAATTCATTCTCACTCAAATTTTATTATAAAACTAATATTTGAAAGTACGACATACATTCCACTAACTTTTTCAACTTATTTTTAATTATATTATTAAAATTTATGTCCAATTAAATTGTGACAAAATTTAAGGGACACAGGGAGTACCTAATTTTATTGTTACTCCATCCGTCTGCATTAGGAGTCTCGGTCACTTTTGCGTACTCGTTTTATAAAAATAATAATAAATAGTTAAAGTGGAGAAATGGTAAAGTAAAAGAGAGAATAATATTAAGAAGACTATTCTTAACATTATTCTATCTTTTACTTTACCATTTCTCCACTTTAACTATTTCTTCTTAACATTATTCTCTCTTTAACTTTACCATTTCTCCACTTTAACTATTTATTATCATTTTTATAAATTGAGTTTTTCCAAAAAATTCATACACGTTACTACAGATTGCAGAGCAGCTTTAAAATTCAACAAAGTACAAGTCTCGATAGAGACATTGATATTAACTAGAACTTGGCTTACAGATAAAATTAATTTAATATAGATATCAATCACATGTCAATGAAGAAAAATGTAACAATTGTAACACAATCATATATTTATAGGTTGAGGTGTTACTTCAGCTCTTAATTTTGAGTACTACAATAAAATACGACTAACACGTCCCCATTAAATTTCCTATATTTCCTTATTTGAACAATCCTCAATAAATATCTCATTTCACTTTTTCTATTTTTAATAAATAGACCTCACTTTCCACTAACTTATTCCACTCACAATTATTATAAAACTATTATATGAAAGTGGTGTAATACCCGCCCCTTTATTAACCTCTTTCGTTGTGTTTAAGATCGAACTAGAGATTTATCGCTCTCTTGTTTCATTGTTTTAAATGGAACTCATTACCACTTTGTTGATGCTTAATGTCGTTAGTTCGCAAAACAAAAAAAAATTAAAGTGCTAATCGAACAAACTAATGTATGTTATGAAATATGTGAACATTGTACAAGGAAATAAAGTAGTTCTCCCGAACTAAAATGTTCGTATACATCTCGAATAATACAATTAATCTAAAAGGAATACTATACTATTACAAAAAAAATGTTCAAGAATAAGCCAATAAGGCTAAGAAACTAAAGGCTTCTTTTAGCTATACTTTGGGCCTCTTTCTCCCGAGCCCAAACCAAATCCCCACCGCGGCCCTATCCGATCAACCTGTCGGGCCCAAGGCAACAGGCCCATGTCTTGGAAGGCCCAGTTTTCCCATCCCTGCAAAATGACAAACAAAACATTAATTGCCTAAAAACAAGAGGAATTTAAGGGACATCCTTTTTGGAGAAATAAACAACAAGACTTTATTAAAGAGGGAGTTGAGAATGGCAAGGTCAGCCCCCTAATACCTACCCCCTCTCTCGACATCAGCCTACACTTAAGGAAAGATGGCAGTGAGAGCATCATGCATCGGGCGGGCTATCGTCCGCCACTGTAGTCATGTGGACAATGCTCGATGCGTCGTCCGCGACATCGTCCGTGGACGATGGCGTCGGAACACGCATCGTCCGCGGTATCGTCCGCCCCACTGCGGGTCACGCGGACGATACCGCGGACGATGCAACGCGTTTTTCTTTTTTTTTCGATATTTTATCTATTTAAACCCCATTTCTCATTCCATTTTGCACACCAAATTTTCTCTCTTATCTCTCAATTTCCCCACACTAATATTTCTCTCCCAACCTTTCTCACTAAAAATATGAGACTCAGCGACAACTGGAGTACCTCTGAGGGCATTACTCGGGCCTTGACTCGGACCTTATTCGATTGCGTTCATGAGGCTGCGGCGGAATGCTTGGCTGACATGGAGCGCGAAGCGGCGAAGCCCAGGCGGTGCAGATCCCGAAACCGATTCGGCTTCGGACGTTTGTTCGCAACGAGCACGACGTAGCTCTCCAACGTCTGTTCGAAGACTATTTTGACGAGCAACCACGGTGGGGCCCATCGTTTTTTCACCGCCGTTTCAGAATGCGGCGAGATCTTTTTCTCAGCATTGTCCAAACGTTGGAGGCACGTGATGAATACTTCCAGTATCGGGAAGATGGCATCGGTAGACCCGGACTTACGCCGTTGCAGAAGTACACGGTTGCGCTCCGGCAGTTGGTCTACGGCACCACGGCGAGCATGTTCGACGAGTACCTTCACGTCGGGGAGACAACTAGCCGCGAGTGCCTGAAGAATTTTTGTAGGGGAGTTGTGGAGGCTTATAACAACACATATTTGCGAAAGCCGACTGCTGAGGATTGACAGGCCCTGATGAAGTTGCACAAGACGACGCACGACTTTCCTACAATGCTAGGGAACATCGATTGTATGCACTGGGAGTGGAAGAATTACCCGACGACGTGGAGAGGCAAATTTACTAGTGGATACAAGGGCAGCCACCCGGCGATGATCCTCAAAGCCGTCGCTGACCATCGGCTCTAGATCTGGCATGCTTACTACGGTGTAGCGGGGTCGAACAATGACATCAACGTCCTCAACTCATCCAACCTCTTCACCGAGCAATGCAATGACAACGGCCCGACCATCGACTTCACTGCCAACGAACGCCAATATCATATGGGGTACTACTTGGCCGATGAAATATACCCGAGGTAGCCTGTTTTTTTGAAGACGATCAGCTACCCAATGGGTGATAAGAGAGTTTTATTCGCGCAAAAGCAGGAGGCTGCGCGGAAGGATGTGGAGCGGGCATTTGGTGTGCTCCAAGCGCGATGTGCAATAGTGAAGGGTCCTGCGCGGTTCTGGTACAAGGACGTCATCGCCGATGTCATGCATGCGTGCATCATCTTGCATAACATGTTAGTCGAACACTAAGGTGGAAGAGTCGCTGATTGGGGCGATGATGAAGGTGGATCTAGCTCCAGCACGACGACCCCGCCCCACGTTCGAGGATTACGGATTGGCTTCAATGAGGTTCTACCAAGACATGCCTCAATGCGCAACCAACAAGACCATGCTCAACTTATGAACGACATGATTGAAGAAGTTTGGGACCGTAACCGCCATTGAGAATTTATAGTTTTTTTTTTATTTCGTATTGTAATGTATGAATTTTCAATGAAATGAAGTTTTTTTTTTCCAAATTTTGTAGTGCTTTAAATATTCAAATAAATAAAATGCTTAGGGCAGACTATAGAGCGACCTATAGGACATCCCGCTGCAGGTGGATGGGTAGGAGGATAAAATGTTGATGTGGCGGGGCATAGGGCACCCTATAGGGCGGACTACAGGGCACCCTATTGTGGATGCCCTGATACCTTTGCTTAAGTAGACCAAGGACTTACCCAAAAGGGGCAAGTCAATGCCTGCAACATCCTCCTCTTATCAACACCTGCACCTTTTCCCTCTACACCTTGTACATCTACAAAATCAAACAAAGATCATAAATATAAGAGTACTTAGGCTCAAGCAAAACACCAAAATTCCTTAAGTTAAAGTGTTGCAAAGTGGATCAAATAAGAGATATGCTGCAAAGTAAAGACAAAGTGCAGTGGTAACCATTTATTCCTCCTAAGGACAATACACTCTACCTATAAGAACCCCCACACCACCTCCAAAAACTCCCCTCCAAATGAATCTTTTACAGCCACAATAGCAAGTTGAGAGTGAGAAAGCTTGGAGTAGAGTTTCTGCAGAGTTCTTGTAGGCAACTCCTACCCTCCATAGGTAATCAAATCCTCCCTTCCTACAATTTCTCTTCTTGCAAAAAACTCAAGCTCACCCCTTTCCCTTTCACTCCCTTTCACTGCAACTAGGAACTCCAAGGTAGGTGGGTGAACCTGGAGTCTAGGAGCAGAAAACTCAAGGATCAGAAGCCGTTTTCAAGAGGTAATACACTTCTTTTCCTTCTTCCAAACAATCCTTCATATCATCATGTAGAAGCGCAACAACTTAGAATTCTCAAATAGCATGCTAAACCCCAAATAAGATCAGTAAATCACATCATAACAAGTTAGTGCAAGAAAAATCATAGTCTACCTCATAGGCCAAAATCAGTAGCAACCATGTGGAACTCCACCACTGTGAACAAATCCAAGAATTATAATTTCACAAAGCTACTGCCTAAGCTTTGTTTATAGCATGCTACATGATAAATGGAGCTAGGACATAGAGCAGAATCCCTCCAAATCGAACTCAGTTCACCAGATAACAACCAACCGTAGCTACTGAGGAACAATATAAAGAACTTAGCTTCATGTTGGAGAAACGCCGAGAAAATGGATATAAAGAACAGCGGTGGCGACGCCTTGAGCCTCGCCGAACAGCAGCGACGGCAGAAGCCTCGCGAAGCGACGAGGAGCCCTGCTGGGCTAAGGCAGCGGTGTTGCGAGCGCCGAGAATAGATGACGGCGGCGAATCGAGAGAGGAAAGGAGGAGGCGCTGTTTTTGTTTCAACTAGGGATTTGAGGACTTGAGGGAAAAATTCGAGGAAGTGTCGATGGAAAGAGAGGGAGGATGGGGCAGGAGAAACGAGTATCCGGCGGCGTGAGGAGGAGGCGCTGCTGAAGGAAGCTCCTTCTTCTTCCGATCGAAATCCCCTTTCAATTAGGGTTTTTGATTTGGGATTTTTGTGAGATTAATTTAAGGGAGTAACCGATAGTGTTCGGAGTATATGTTGTTATTGCATTCTTTTTGGGTCACTCTCATATTATAATTGGGGCCATGGATTTAATTAATTTAGGGGAGTAATAATTAAAATAAAGTATGAGGTTTGGGGCCTGCTCTTTATTTGACAATATGGGCTACGAATCAATTAGAGAAATTGGCAGCCTTTTTTTTAAAAAAAATTATGGAATTGGGCCGCCAACTAAAATACAAGTAAGGACTAAGAATTTAATTAAATCATGGGCTCTCTTAAGTTGCCGATTGAAATGTTGATGCTAAGTGATGGACCGCTAATGAACTCCGCGATAATGAATATAAGCCTCAGACTTAGATTAGTGCTTGAATATTTTCACATAGGAGGTAATTCTCTCTCTTGATTACACAAATAATTTTGTAAGCCTCCACAATATCTCAATTTAATTAATGCTCAACGACTATTCTATGAAATAAGAAAAAGAATAAAATGCTCATGCACTAAGGATGCATCCACGTTTGTTTTCCCTCGACTTCTTAAGTCTAATTAAGTATTATTCTTATGTTCCTAACGAGGCGTTCGCACGTCGTTTACAACCAAATCAAGGGACTTCCGACTAAGGGAAATAGCTTTTGAGGTGGGCATTCTTTTAAAATGTGACTTTTAGCATGAATACATGGAAATTTTCTATACTTGTTTGTCATGTCATATTTTGCTTTTATAAATACATATCTGCTTGGCTATGTCAATTATGCTAAATCGAATTCGGGTCCCAGTATGACCGCAAACCCTACTCGGACTAGTGTACAAATATGGGGACCGTGAGCTAGCTTTCGAGTTGGTCGGTCATTCAAGTTCCGATAGCCACTGCATCAGCGCCAAAGTCGTCTCTAGTGCATGAAGCCTATTCCCTTCGATTCTTCAAAAACCGCCAGCCTTTACCATCAAGACATCCGTTCATTTTCCTTTAATTTCGAAAGCATCCATTCATGCACAACTTTTAAAGAGTCTAATTTGATTTATAGTACTAGAAAATTTTCAGATTAATGAATAAATAATTTTCAACAAATAGACAGCTTTTCATTACACAGTCAGCTTTCTATTTTCACTTCAGAAAGGGAAAAAATGTCATTTCTTTCAATTGGCCTTTAGATTATTATAGATTATAAATTACACATATAGATTGTGCATTAATTCCAATATCGTTCTAAACATCTATATTTTTATAGGTCGGGAAGAGTATAGAATATTAAGAAATATTTTGAAAATATACTTATTAAATATTGTAAATATTTGAAAAATGTAATATTGAATAGGACTGACACTTGATAGATTCATATTGTAAAATAAATGACAATAGAATGTAAATTATATTGTACAATATACATAATCAAAGTTGAAACGAATCATTTATAAATATATACAATGAAGTCTTTAACAAAACAAAATGTATTCAGTGTAACATAACATTTTTTTGGTTTGGATCCCCTTGCATAGTGGAAGATTTGTACAAAACAAATATATCAGACAAAGAATCTATTTGACAGATTATGGGATTAATCTATTCACATGTTAACACAAAATTGCATGCAAATACTAGGCGACGTGATCTTCAATACTAGACCACAAATCTTCTGACTGGTTCCCGAACTGTATTTCGATATCAAGGTGGGTTGTTCTTATCAAAATACTAGGACTTGAATAAAGAATACAAAACTCCTAAACAAAGTAGAAGAAGAAAATTGGCGCCTCCACTCAGAGAGAGGGGAACGAAATTCTTGAGAAAAAGTGTTTCTGTCTCTCTTTTATTCTCATAGTTATGCTATTAAGTTATATATTGGGTTCAGTAAGGGATCTATGGAGGTTTGGATAAAGCCATACATTGGTTCTTCTAATTAAATTGAACCCCAATACAATTCAAGCTCATAATGGAAATATTATTATCAGCCACTACAATAATAATATTGAATTACACATCCAAATCTGAAATTACAAGTAATCCGAGTTTCCACTTTTAACGAGTTATTTCCCACGCTTAATATATAAATGTCCATTAGTTAATTAATGTCTGGTATGGACTTAATTAATTAATATCTTTTTAATTCCAAGAGTGGACTTAATTATTCATGGAATAATTAAATTCCAACCGGCTAGTTTCCTTATAATAAAACCTTGTTTCGAGCTCCTCTTGAGAATATTATCAAACCACTAGGCGCGCGATTCAACATAATAGCAATCGTAGCACGATAGATATTAATTACCACTACCCAAGATATCAGGATTATTGGGTTGCGAAAACCCGCACCTAGCAATCCTAGCACGGTAGATATTAATTATCACTACCCAAGATATCAGGATTATTGGGTTGTGAAAACCCGCACCATTTGATTTTTTTTAAATGAAAAATATGTTGGATGTGGGGTTCGAACCCACGCGCACTTATGTACAGAAGATCTTAAGTCTTCCCCCTTAACCTCTCGGGCGTCATTTGATAAGTCAAAGTAATGCGTAATTAATAACGTATACTCAAAGTTAAATATATTCATTAAGAAATGGTACTTTATCAAGACCTAGTCTTTCAGCAGATAACATAAAGACACACCTTGCTGTTAGATCCATTCAGTGCTATACCACACCAATGTCATCTTATTTCAGTAAGGTTTAGAAATATCGGACTAGCATTGCAACCTTTCGCGATAGGTAGCCAAAGCCTATCTAGGTTGTAAAATTTTTATTTCTCTTTTGCAAACCAATGTATAGAACCGATTGTAGCTACCTTAAAGTGGACGACGCCCACAACCTGCTACTAAGCAAAAGACTTAGGCTTTGTTTGCTTTTAATAGATTTAAATGTTTGAAAAACATCTTATAAACGCTCAAGCAAACACAATGTAATAATAATACCGATTCTATTCGTGCGAAACTGCTTGAATAAAACTGAATCAGGTTAAAAGTGGATTGTAGAGTTTTTGTATACAAGCAAGATTCTATTTGTGCTCGAAACATGCTTTTCAGTATACCAAACCTAACGAGCATTTAATAAAAGTCATGGGGACTATATAATGTTATTTAAATTCGATGCACAATAAAAGCCAACATCAAAATCTGGTATTTCTGAAACAAATAATCCATTCATCCCATAAAAATAGGACATTTAAGACAACACGAAATTTAATGCATAATTAGTAAATAAGAGTGATGATTAGAAAAGTACTTAAAATAATAGTATTAGTGAAAAGTGGATCCACGTTATTACTAGTGTTTTAATAATGAGATGGCCTATTGATGATGTTCGTTTCATGCATGTGTTCTGTGATAAAACTGCACCCAATTTTACTATCTAACGTGCGAATATGAGTCAGGTGTGTGTGCGAAAGTCCGCCATATTCAAAGGATTGAATGATCAACTAGGCGGACATGCGAATCGAGGAAAAGGAGTGAAACTGTTTTTGAACGGATCAAGTCAGATCAACTGGAGCCAACAGGAGTTTCCGCATTAGAAGATAGAGCTAAAAACCTACCAAAAGCCAAGGGCAGGAATGACATTTTGAGCGAACGGTACCCTAGGGATCAGAGCCCTACGCCTCTCTATAAATAGCAAGCCAAGCGCGAGTAGGAGGGGGGGCACACAAAGAGAAACATATTCCTGATTTCAGCTCTCTTCAGGGGCTAAAATGGGAACTCCAAGCACTTAACACTCTTGAAATCCGTCGCATGCACACTTGGTTCTTAGTTTAGTTTAGCTTAGCAGCGTGGTGGTGTTTGGTTTATCATTTACTTCTTTTGAGTTCTGTAATTCCACTTTGAGAAGGAGCGATGAAACAATTTCCATTTTCTTTTGTGTACTTTTAGTTTATGTTTTTTGCTGCAGTAAATTTAGTGTTATGATTTCAATTCCCGTTGTAATGTTCTGTTATTATGCATGAATTCTCTGATCTACTTTTGATTTCCTATTTACGATGCATATCTTAGCTCAAGTGTTTTGTTGCGGTTTGATTTGGTTAGATCTGATCTTTGATCTATGTTTTGTCTAGTTGCGAAGAAAATTATGAATGAAGCGTTTTAGAATGATTCATATCTGATTATGCTCTGTAATTTATGTTGATTCCGTGAAGAAGATGAAGTTGTTGGAAAGGTTTTACTTTATATTATGTTTTGCAGGAGCCTGATAGTCTTCCACTTTATTCTGTTTGTCCATTTCAGGAAATTACATGATGAGTTGATCAAGTAGATTTTATTCCGTTTAGCAAGTGAATCAATTAGTTAGTTTAGTCTATCAAGTCAAGTAGTTTAACTTAACCCATCCCTGGAAAGCGTGGCCGCGGCCATTCCTATTCGTGTCCGCAACCAATGTAAAACTCATCATCTCTGTGGGATCGATCCACTCACCGGCATTTTGCAGGAAGAAGACATATACCTGACCAGCTGGATCAGTTTGACGATTTAACTTGAGTAATCCAAAACGACAGAAGAGCAAAATTATTGGTTTATTATTTCCACTCACCTTTCACCTATCCCACAACCATCTCATTTCCACGTCAATATTATTTCTATATTTATTTTTTAATTATTGGTAGCAAATAAACGAGATAAAATAGTAAAAAAAAAAAATTCAAGACAAAATTAATTATAGAAATAACGTACTTCAATTTTTTTTAAAGAGAAACATCCTGCATTTTGCAAAAAAAAACCACAAAAAAGAAGTATAGAGTAAGAATGAAGGGGTAAATGTAAATAATGGGGTATGGAAGTATATATAGAAGGTTTAAAAATAATTTTAAAAAAGTACATATTCTGATAGTCATCGACCCTATCGCTGCAATGATGGGCCGATCATGGCCCCATGAAGATTGGCCATGACCGTGGGAAGGACCCTTTGAGGGAGGTGAAAGCGGGCCGATCATCGATCCCGTTTCCGCAGGATGATCAATCTTCGGGCATATGATGACCTCGGGAGATCGGCCATCCATTGCTAATGCTCTTAAGACTCTTTTAAGATATTTTTGTACTCTCTTCGTCCCATATAATATGAAACACTTTTTTTTGTCCCAAATCAGATGACATATTTATATTTTTGGAAACAATAAAAAATCTTTTTATCTTCATTAGCGCACACAAGTACTATTTATCCTTTCAATTAAAATATTCGACTCTCTATCTCTCTCCATTTAATATTTACACCATTTATCTTTAAGCAATTAAACATATTAACCAACAATTTTTAAAATTGCGCACGGACTAAGAAATGTGCCGCTTTAGTTAGGACAGAGGAAATAATAATTTGTATTAGTAGTATACTAATATCATATTTTGAGTACTCCATCCGTTCCTTTATAGTTGAGGCAAAGCTTTTCAGCACGAAGTTTAAGAAATTGATGTTTAGTGAGTTAAGTAAATAGATAAAAAAATAAGAGACAAAAAAATAGAGAGAATAAAGTAAAACAAAGTAAAGTAAGAGTGAGAAAAGTGTTACCATACATAAAAATGACTTAATTATGAGGGGACTTTCTAAAGTGGAAAAATGACTCAACTATGAGGGAACGTGGAGAGTATTTTATAAAAAGTTATTGTACCAAAAGTCCTATCATTATAAGATATGTATTAAAATTATCATTTTAAAATTTCTAGAGGATAGGTATTACTAAAACAATTTGTTGGTTGTAAGTCATATGATGATTGACTGATTGTGACAATGACAACAAAATCTATTGATGGTTGTGATGATCAAAGCCAAAGCCAAGGCCAAGGAGTGAATCCTGCTGACGTGGCAGTAGAGGATGCAGAAAAAAATGTTAGTAGGGGCTATATTGTATGTTTTATATACCCCTCCGTTCCATAAAAATAGAAACTTTAGAACAACACAAGTTTTAATGCACAATTAATAAAGTATAAAAGAGATAGAAAGAAAAGTTATTGAAATATTATTAGTGAAAAATATGATCAACCTCTTTGGAGGAAAAAAAGTTACCAAAAATAAAAATATTTTTTTTTAAAGAATGAACTAAAATTGAAAGGGTGTCTATGGACTTAGGAGTATATATTTTTTGATGTAATACTCCATCTGTCCTACTAAATATTATGCATTTGTTTTTCGATATGACATTTTATATGGTAGTATTAATTTTTTTCCTGATTCTTATCCTCAATTTCTCATAATAAAATAAATAGAAAGAAATGTATAAATAAGCAATGGTTGAATACAAATTAAAATATTTAAGAAAAGAAAGAAATAAGAAATGGAAAATTAAAAAGGTCTAATAAAAGCAATTGTCATTAAGGAAGTTCCGATGCTGATTTAGTGATTTATAAAAGATATGAAGATGAATCGATTTTGCTATAAGTAAAACATAGATAGAGTACTGTGAAAGCATCCCAATAGGCAGGCTTATAATACAGTTAATGTACGTTTTTTCAATTTTTAAACATACAAAAGATCACACTCACACGCCTCTTAGGGTGTCCACTATGGGGTGCCCGCGGCTATAGGCGGAGGGCGGACGGTCCATGGTGGCGGAGGTGTCCGCCCACAGGGTGGACGACGAATTTGGGGCGGTGGGTAGCGGACGGCGGATAGGCGAGTTTGGGGCGAGGACGCGGCGACTCCGGGGCGGACGCGGCGGATAGGGGGGCACCTATAGTGGAGCGGTGGGCGGACACGGCGGTAGTGCGGCAAATTTTTTAATTTTAATTTTAATTTTAATTTTAATATAAAATTTAAGTTTAATTCTAATTTCTTCACGTATAGTCATTTTCTTCTAATTCACGTATAGTCATTTATTCATAATTGCTTGAAACATTAAAATAAAAATTTGGGGCTATTGGTGTCCACCATAATGGGCGGAAATAAAATTTTGGAGCTATGGACAAAAAATCTGGGGCTATGGATAAAAACTGGGGTGGGGCTATTGGGCGTGTCCGTGGACACTCTTAAGCCCCTCCCCTTGTCTTACTGTGTCTGCCAGTGTGACGTGACATAGATCTCAGAAAGTGGATGCAGATGGATCGATTATAGAGATGGAACACATTCCTGTATGCATCACGTGCATTTGCATGCGCTTATCTGTGATAGAAACCAGGAAAATTATTTCAATTCACTCTCCGATAACCCAGCTATGTTTGTTTGGCAGGATTAGGATTGTAGCGTGGGAAAGTAATGTTGGAGAAAATATGGAAAGTAAAATGATTTGTATTTATTAAATTAATGTGTTTGGTTGAATTATAAGGAATTAAGGAAAGTAATCAAGGGAATTCTTGTATTCATCTAATGAGCGCAGCGGAAATTGCAGACAAGAATAACAGATCTAGATTCATAATCATATTGCAAGTTGAGCACGTAATACACAACGAAACTAAATCTTACTTGTTGTTGTGCTTTCTTCTACGATTGTGTCCTGCAAGTTGAATCCACTACTATCGAGGTCCACGTGTATTCTGATCCGATGCAGGAATAATTCCTCGGTACAATCGCTCTATAGAGAAAGCTAGGAATTCTCTACAAAGCTTTACGTATTTTCTCTCTAATGTTACGATATTTCTTTTCACCCACAATGGAGAATAAATGACCATTATATAGACAAAGAGTCATTAGGGTTTCATGATTGTTAGGCTTATAGACTAAATATAATTGTAGCCCAACTATAATTATTTAATCCATATTAATCTAATCTAGCCCATATCCTTTCAGATCTCAGAAAGTGGATGCAGATGGATCGATTATAGAGATGGAACACATTCCTGTATGCATCACGTGCATTTGCATGCGCTTATCTGTGATAGAAACCAGGAAAATTATTTCAATTCACTCTCCGATAACCCAGCTATGTTTGTTTGGCTGGATTAGGATTGTAGCGTGGGAAAGTAATGTTGGAGAAAATATGGAAAGTAAAATGATTTGTATTTATTAAATTAATGTGTTTGGTTGAATTATAAGGAATTAAGGAAAGTAATCAAGGGAATTCTTGTATTCATCTAATGAGCGCAGCGGAAATTGCAGACAAGAATAACAGATCTAGATTCATAATCATATTGCAAGTTGAGCACGTAATACACAACGAAACTAAATCTTACTTGTTGTTGTGCTTTCTTCTACGATTGTGTCCTGCAAGTTGAATCCACTACTATCGAGGTCCACGTGTATTCTGATCCGATGCAGGAATAATTCCTCGGTACAATCGCTCTATAGAGAAAGCTAGGAATTCTCTACAAAGCTTTACGTATTTTCTCTCTAATGTTACGATATTTCTTTTCACCCACAATGGAGAATAAATGACCATTATATAGACAAAGAGTCATTAGGATTTCATGATTGTTGGGCTTATGGACTAAATATAATTGTAGCCCAACTATAATTATTTAATCCATATTAATCTAATCTAGCCCATATCCTTTCAGATCTCAGAAAGTGGATGCAGATGGATCGATTATAGAGATGGAACACATTCCTGTATGCATCACGTGCATTTGCATGCGCTTATCTGTGATAGAAACCAGGAAAATTATTTCAATTCACTCTCCGATAACCCAGCTATGTTTGTTTGGCAGGATTAGGATTGTAGCGTGGGAAAGTAATGTTGGAGAAAATATGGAAAGTAAAATGATTTGTATTTATTAAATTAATGTGTTTGGTTGAATTATAAGGAATTAAGGAATGTAATCAAGGGAATTCTTGTATTCATCTAATGAGCGCAGCGGAAATTGCAGACAAGAATAACAGATCTAGATTCATAATCATATTGCAAGTTGAGCACGTAATACACAACGAAACTAAATCTTACTTGTTGTTGTGCTTTCTTCTACGATTGTGTCCTGCAAGTTGAATCCACTACTATCGAGGTCCACGTGTATTCTGATCCGATGCAGGAATAATTCCTCGGTACAATCGCTCTATAGAGAAAGCTAGGAATTCTCTACAAAGCTTTACGTATTTTCTCTCTAATGTTACGATATTTCTTTTCACCCACAATGGAGAATAAATGACCATTATATAGACAAAGAGTCATTAGTGTTTCATGATTGTTAGGCTTATGGACTAAATATAATTGTAGCCCAACTATAATTATTTAATCCATATTAATCTAATCTAGCCCATATCCTTTCAGATCTCAGAAAGTGGATGCAGATGGATCGATTATAGAGATGGAACACATTCCTGTATGCATCACGTGCATTTGCATGCGCTTATCTGTGATAGAAACCAGGAAAATTATTTCAATTCACTCTCCGATAACCCAGCTATGTTTGTTTGGCAGGATTAGGATTGTAGCGTGGGAAAGTAATGTTGGAGAAAATATGGAATGTAAAATGATTTGTATTTATTAAATTAATGTGTTTGGTTGAATTATAAGGAATTAAGGAAAGTAATCAAGGGAATTAAATATAAAATATGCGCATTCTTATTCCTTGGCTAAACCTAAGTATTCTTTTTTCCAAACTAGTATTATCACATGTGCTATCCACATGATAAATGATTTTCGAATAATGAAGAATTTTTTTAAGGTAAATAGATTAAAAAAAGAGGATGATAAGAATATAATGAGATTTATGATTAAGAATATGTGTTAATTACATCAAGTATTCATAACATTATAAACGATTAATAACATTATAAACAATAATAAATTGAAAAATATACTCCTCCCAACTCAATCTAAATGAAACAACTTTAATTTATGAACTAAGTGCGAGTATATAAAAATAGAGATAGAACAAAAAAAAAAAAAGTGGAGTAAAATAAAATAAAAATAAATGAACCATGTATTACCTATGCTATGCACGGGACATAAGAAATCTGACCCGAAACCCGACCCGAAACCCGACCCTAACTCTAACCGAAATCTTCGAGTTCTGAATGGGACATAAGAAATCCGAACCAATATATTATATCTTGTAAATATGTAGATGTACAAATAATTAATTCAGTTGTTGTTAGATTATTTAATTAGTATGAGTAATCATATTAAATTAATGTCTGTATTTTTGTATTGATGCATAAGAACAAAATTACAACTTGTGTTAGATTTAACTTTATTTATTACTCCCTATCAAACTCGTTCATAAAATAAACTTATTTTATAAAGGTTATAATTTCTCAAAATATAATCTGATAGGAGGAAGATATTGACTTTGGATTTTGTTTTGTTAATAGTCTCGCATATGACACAGTTCAAGGGAACTGATGTTGAAACTTGAATAACAACATCAGGTCAAAGGTATTAATGATATCCTAGGAATTAAAATTTTATGATCACTTAAAACATAAAATTAAATAAATTGAAAATTAAAATAACATAGACGCATATATCTTAACTCAAAACAGAGCAATCACACTTTAATAACATCTAATATTCAAGTATTAATTATTGATGACACTAATAGCAGGGGATACAAAGTATATGTCATACAGTAATTGATATAATTTGTTATAGTTTACGCGCAACTTAGGTTGCATGTCCAAAGGCCAAATTCATATTATTGGAGATATGCAAAATGTTTTTTTACTAATCAAAATACATCCCTAACAAAATTTATATACAATGAAAATTTTATAATTTGCCTTGTTATTGGAGACTCAATGATTTCTTCACATTAATTTGAGATTATCAACAAATCAAATTAATAGAATTATAATAACATTAAACAGAGTTTATAAATCAATATTTAATTTGAAAAATAGATCAAAGTACTTTAAATTAAATTAGAAAAATTCAAATACACTTTAATTATAGAAAACGTTTTAGTAAACAACATAATAATAGAATCAAATGTAACATCAACATCTTCACTATAGAATATATAGTTTTGTCTCTTGAAAATACAACATACATTTGCCCATGACTTAAAACATGTCTTTTAGAAATAGGCCAACATGAACAAGCAAATACTAAAATAGTAAAAGTTTCACAATTAATATACTCGCTTTAGCAGAATTTAAGTTCAATAGATAATAGTATATACATACATATATTCCAATATTTTGAGAAGCCTAAAATTTTAAAATATGGGTATATATCTTGAATAACTGATAAGGCTCATTTCAAGCATTTGTTATGTGATAAAATTCTACATTTTTCTATAGACTAACGTGCAATCTTGAGCCATGTGTGGAGAGAATCCGCCACAATCGAAAGTTTTGTGGAGAAATTAGGCGGACAATGGATCAAGGAAGAATGAAGCTTTTTACAACACGCTGCTAGTTTTGATCAAGCTAACCAAGCGGGAGGAGTGAAGGGCACCCAAAAAGGAGTTGGAGCATATTCTAAGGATCCTAATGCTAAGGGTACAACCGACCTTTTGGAAGGAAGATTGCCCTAGGGATCAGAGTCTTAAGCCTCCCTATAAATAAGAAAGGGAAGGAAGATCGAATGAGCTCTTATCATCAGCTCTGTCCTAGAGTTGGATCTGAAAGCTCACATACACTCCATCTTCTTCAGAATCCATTCTACACACTTGGTTAATCGTTGGCTGCGGTGGTGTTTTTAGTTCTCTTGAAGTTGTGCAACACCGTCCTGTGTGGGCGAAGATACAATCGTTTTAATTTCGTTTGAAACAATGCTATCTGAAGTATTTCTCTGTTTTCTTATCTGCGTAGTTGCTGGAAACTGATTTGAAACCATGACTTTAGTGTTTTCTTTGGAATCTTACGCAAGTTTATAATTCGTCTTACTTATCTTGCCATGGATTTGAGTTGTGAATGTGTTTGGAAATGATTAGCTGTCTAAATTTCGGAGTAGTAGTGTTTGCCTTGTATCTGGGTTGTGAACATTCAGTTTCGTATTGTGAAGAATTTTGCATATGGAAGTCCTAAGAATGCTTAGGTCTAGTTTATTGAAGTCTGTTGTGGCCGCCGATCTGAGTTTGCTTGCAATAGATGATGGTAGATTTAAGTTGAATTTGAATTGGATCTCGTAGATCTGGTAGATTTTTTGTTTTGCATGATTATGGCTTTTCTATTTGAGTTGAAGATCTGGTAGCTTTTCTTGTTTTCTTATGAATCGTCTTACTTATCTTGCCATGGATTTGTGTTGTGAATGTGTTTGGAAATGATTAGTTGTCTGAATTTCGGAGTAGTAGTGTTTGCCTTGGATCTGCTACTACCACCGCTCCCTCCGCCCCGACTCGCCGCTGCTCCACAGCCCTGCATCGCCGGTTCATCCACCGTACTTCACGCCTGCTTCCTTCACCTATCTTACCAACCTCGGCCAGCCGCCTACCGTTGTCCGCTGCTTTTGTTTTTCTCCTTCGTCTACTTTTCTCCTTCTCGCCATTGCGTCATATCTCTTTCGGTTTCACGCCCCACCCCAGTTGTTGCTGCAGCGGCCCCGACAGCCACTGCATTCAGTGGCTGGGCTTGCTGCCGTCACACTCTGTTCCTTCATGTCGGCGTCGCCCATATTCACGGTGAGAAATATTTCTCTTAATTTTATTCATGTTTTACAGAATTTGTAAAATAAACTCAATATTTTGGTGTTCAAATTTTCAAAAACGGGTAGATCGAAAGATACTACCTTTGTCTGTCGTCGAATTGATTGTCGGATTTCGGGCTGAATCGTTCCCATGAGATAAGCATTGCAATCAAAAAATTAGTTTACATTAGTTCACATGAATGAATAAATTTAGTCTCGATTGATTGTACACCTATTTACCAGTATTTCAAAACTTGTTTGGGAAGTCTCTGCAATGCATTTGATTGGACCATTAATTTGGCCACTGTTTTTTTTCAATCAATATTTGTATATTAGTATAGATATAGAAAATGAAAGCTTCAATGCAGCAACGCAACTTTCAAGAACTCTTTCTATCTCTGCAAATTAATTAATTATTATTTTCATGTTATAAATATTTTGGAAGGCTCAAAATAAAGTAATGAAATAAATGACACGTCAATTTTCTATTTTCCCTCCAAAAAAAGATATTAAAGACTTATCCAACTGTTACTTTTAAAAGAACGGTATTCTCACGCCTCCACTCTGCCGCTCTTCACTCATCTCTGTGTTATATTTTTTCATTGCTATATTTTTACATTCATCTCATCTCTGTGTTATATTTTTTCATTGCTATATTTTTACATTCATTCTTCTATGCTTTCTTTTATATATTATATTCTCACAAGTTAATTAGGGTACAATTTCTTCTTCAAGCTTTCATTTAAAAGTCCAATTTGAAATGAATTCCTTAATTTGTTGGTAGTATTATAATGATTAATGCTGACATTATTAAGTAGAATTGCGTCATATCCATGAAGATGAAAAAAGCAATAGGAAATCATATTTTTGACGGGATTTTTATTTCGCAACATTGTGTTTTTGTTATTTGCTTAACTTTTGGTCAAATTTTATTTGATCATTAGATTAGTAATGATACCATTGCTATTGATTTTATCTGAATTAATAAACGTAGTGGATGATGTGGTTTAATCTACAATTTTTTATTTCAACCTCATTTTCTGTTGAAATAAAGCTTTGTTTAGTTAAAATTTAGAAAAATTTCAATGTTTGAATTTAATAATATGTTTTTCTTTTCTAATGATGAAAATAATATTTTAATGAATAATACTTTTATATTCTTTATTATTATGTGTATAGTTTTTAACCTATTACTTTTCGTAAATAAATAGTTATATTTGACTAATTTTAACATGTATCCAAACACATGAATTATGACCATGTTTGATTGTCATGATTCTATATGGGAAAGTAATCTGATTTCTTAAATTTTAAATTCCTGTGTTTGTTTTGGTTTTTAATCAAACTAGGAAAGTAATCAGAATCCCGAGAACAAGGAAAGTTAGTACAAGTTTCCAGGATTCTAAATCCTAACTTTTCTTAGGTATTCTTTTTTCTCAGTTTTAGGATTCTTACATATTTAATACAATATATTATTATTAATTACAATATTTTAAAAATAATTTAAAATTATAAATCATACTTTATTTTAGTATAATAAATAATTATAATTGAAATTATCATAATTATAATATATTATTATAATATTTTATATATAATTGTTAATATCACAATAATATTAATAATAATAATCATTTATTATAATTAAAATATAATTATATAATATAAATCATATAATAATAAATACTAATTATTATTTTATAAATAAATAATTAATCAATAAAATCATAGTGAAATTTTAAATTATAAAATTTATTTAGTTATAATATCTGTAAATATTATAATAATAATAATAATAATAATAATAATAATAATAATAATAATAATAATAATAATAATAATAATAATAATAATAATAATTGTTAACTCAATACTTTATTGGTAACTACAATTAAATAAATCTTGAGAGGTAGTACTTCCTGCCTAATTGATCATCTCTGCACCTCTGTGCTCATGGTTTGGCAGTTTCCTTTCCTCCTCATAACTATCCATCCTTTGATTTCCATAGCCACCCTTGCAAATGACTTGATCCAGTGGTTTTGAGTTGTTTTCCAACTTAACCAACTCAGAAGTACGGAAACCATTATGGGGATAGTCTTGGACTAGAGCTCCTGCATTAACTTTTCCTCCTTCTGTCTACTGATTTTTCTGAGGATATATTACCATTGTGGCTGCCCGCTTTATCTTATGATTCTTATAAGTCCCCTGGATCTTCTTATTCTCCTTGTGACGCAATCCAGGGTCAGGAGGTTTCTTCGCCTCGAGCGGTTCCGGCTATGATTGTAGTTGCATCCAGTACATGAATCTTGCAGCCTTTCTTTTAGTTCCCCATTTCTTCGGCTCTGGCCCTTCTTCTTCGTAGCAACACCCCTCAGACTTGTCAATCACTGGAGATGGTCTCTCCGTCGGTGCATTTTCTCCTTCCACCGCAGTTGTGAACTTCTCCATCTTTTCACCAAGCACATGCACTTTTCTTGTTTGGAGACAGAACAACGCAGTGTCTAGTCCCTCCCAACGCTTGATGATTTATCCTTTCGTCTCTTGAGACTCATTCTTTGGTTCCTCTGCAATGTTCTGTGACATCTCGTTCTCAAGAATTACGGAGGTAGACTCTTTTTCAGTTTAGGACTCTTCTCCTGCTGGTTCTACTCCAACATCTTCGATCCCTTCTTGTTTCTCTAGTGATGGCTCTGACTTGTCCTCAGCACTAGATGTTTCTTTTTCCTCGGCTTCACTTACACCTTCTCTCTCTTCCTTCTTCTCATTTACCTCAGACTTTGCTCTGTCCTCTTGTATCTCTTTCATCATCTCAGTTAATAGAGCAACCTACCTGATCATTTCATCCATGTTGGATTTTTGTTCATTGTGAGTATGCTGCCTTTCCATCACCAGTTCATCATTTGACCTCATGCAGCTCCTCATGTTCCGCTGTGATGCGTTCAACTCCTCTATCTCCCCCTCTGTGGAGTTTGCTTATTATTTTCATTCAAGGGTGGTTCAAAACTCTGTTGAGGTTGATATTGAGGTTGATCAGGACAAGTTTGGTCTTGGTAGTAGTGAGTATCTTGAGTTTGCCAATCCTCATTCGACCATGTAGGAAAGTAATCCCCTACCTCGTGAGGGTAAGTCTGATAAGGATGACTTGGGAATGAAGGGTAATGACTGGAATATTCAGGTTGGTATGCTGGTGGATTGAATTCATGGCCTTGAAATTTAGGGTAAGGTTGGTAGTGTGGATATCTCGTTTGCAAAATGGGTGTTTGGGTAGAAATCGGATAGGGTTCTGTATGGTATGGAAAATGTGTATATTCTTCTGCCCAGCTCCATTCTCCAGAGTGTGGTTATTCCTATTGATACACCTTTGCTTGACTTCTAGGGTTCCAACTACTCATTGAACTCTAGATCTCCCATGTATTCTAGTGACAACTCACTTGATCAGTCTGGAAGTGGGTTTTGATTGGAATGATTGGATGTTGTCTTGACTCGATCATCGACTGGAGGGTTTCCTCTAGCTTGTCAATCTGGCTCTTTAGTAGATTATCCTTGTCCTCTGTGGGAGTACTCTTCACCTTTTATTGCAATAGGGTCACTGCTGTATCATCGTACTCTCTTCTTGCATTTAGAAGCTTTTCCAAGACAATCTTTGCCTTACTTAGCCCGAGTTTGTAGAAACTCCATCCACTTGACGAGTTTACCAAGTCCTTACTCCTTGCATCCATTCCATCATAGAACCTTAAGTAGACTTCCACTTCCATCAGATTATGATTCGGGCATGCATCCAAAAGACCTCTATATCTATGCCAGTACCTACTCAAGCTTTCTCCATACTCTTGGGTAGCCTCTCTGATTTCCCTTCGGAATGCATTTTCTTTTGCTGCTGGAAAGAATTGATTCAGGAACTCCACTTTGAAAAATGACCATGTATGTATGCTGTTGGGTTCCAATCCTCTAAACCAGACATCTACTTCGCTCTTCAGAGAGAATGGAATAACCCTTAGCTTGAAATCCTCCTCACTTGACCCCTCTGGCCTTTTCTTCACTCTGCAAATTTTGTCGAACTCGTGTAGGAATTCAATCGGACTCTCAGCACTAGCTCCCAAAAAGGTAGATAAGATGGCAAGTACTTCTAGGTTCACATACACCGCTTCCTGTCCCTGAGTGGTAGATATGGCAGATGTTCGTTCGTCTACTGAGTGGGCATAAAGTGAGCCTATCTCCAGATCTTCTGCTTGATTGTAGGCCATGGTGGTCTCCTCCTTGTCTGGGGTTGCTATCGATTCAAGTGGACCCACGAAGGTGATGTCCTCACTTTCCTCATAGTTGGCACCCGAGTCGATTAGTGAAGTGGGAAGTGATTCGTCTTGGACAGTGGTTGGCTCCACTCCTTCTTCTTCCTCTGTTCGCCTCTTGGACTCCGTGCGTTCAAAATGGGGTAAACAGAAAACAAAAAAAAAGCTAATTTACAAAATTAAAACTAAGATTCTAAAGAAAAACTTGAGATGCTCCGCCCATCTATGTGCTCCCTTGCTTCAGCCGTCCCCTTGGTTCACACCAGCAGGGAATACACTTGATCGACATAGATCAGGACGTTGATTCTTCTCTATGTTGATCTGAGCTGTCTCTTAACTAAAATCAAAACATGAAAATAAAAATATTAAAAATATTTACACCCAAAGTGTCTTATAACAAATGTAGGGTAAACGCCATCATCCCTGATAACGGCGCCATATGAAAGTCGCTATCTCTACACCACTCTTCTACTCTTTTTTATCCTTTTTGTGTTTTTGTGTTGCTCAAGTCAAATGGTCAAACTGATCCGGCTGGTTTAACGTATGCCATCTCCTGCAAGATGCGAGTGAGTGGATCCATTTAAAATTCGGATTGGTAAGCTTGATTCAAGTTCAACTTGAGTGAGAGTTCGAGACGCCTTCAAAACCTTAATCCACTAATACTATTAACTAGTATAAGGAAGTAAGGATCGATCCCACAGAGAAGAGGCGTTTGAGATTTGCATGCTGGACACGAAAAGGGAATGGCTGCTGCCACGCTTCTAGGGGTGGGTTAAGTTAACTACTGGACTGAAGAGATTAAAGCTACCAAACTAATCAACTCATAAAATCTTAACTAGTCAACTTGATCAACTCAACTGAACTTTCCATAAATGGACAAACATGATAAATGAGATACTGTCAGTCCCCTGCAAAGGGTACGATAAAGCAAAAACTTTTTAACGACTTCATCTTCTTCACAAAATCATCATGGAAAACAGAGCAAAGAACAGATTCGAGAAAACCTATAGAAGAGGAACATCAAACAACTCCCAAAATTAAATCTACTCCTAAAATCTAAGTTGCAGCTACGTAAAAACAAAATTAACCCATACTCATGCAGGAGCGAAACAGAAATTGCTAGATCTAAACACCCTAAGAACTTTGAAGCGTAAACATCAGATCTGACTAAATCAAAACGCGACAAAACATGATGAGTTAAGATGTGCGACATAAAACAGAAATCAAGAAAGATCGGAAGTATAATGCATGAGACAGAACATATCAACCGGAAATGAAAACATAACTTCAAATCTACTAAATCAAAGTATCAAAAGTCGATAACATCTAAAAGTGAACTAAAAAACTAACAAGGAAAGTAGGAAATTGTTTCATCGCTTCTTCTCGAAGCGGAATAACAGAACCGAAAGCTAAAAAGTGCAGAAACCAACACCAAAACGCCAACTAAACTAAACTAAACTAGAATAAGACCAAGTGTGTGTGCGAAAACAGGAAGATGGAGTGTTTGGAGCTCTCAATTCCAGCTCTGGAAGAGCTCCTTCTTCTGATCCATTCGTCCGCCCAGTTGATCAGCTCAGTTTCTGAAAACGGCGGACTTATACAAACACCTGGCTCAAAATTAGACGTTAGTTAACAGAATTTGATGAAGTTTTACTGTAGAACACATGCATAAAACGAGCCTCATCAATAATGTACAGTGTTTTATAGTGTATTTTGTGTAGTGTGTGTGTATTTCGTGTGTGTATGATGTGCATTTTATATAGTGTGCAGTGTGTGTATAATGTTTGTACTTTTGCTGTAGAGTGTGTATACTTTGTGTATAGAGTGTGTAGTGAGTGTTATGCGTGCAAAGTGTGTGTATAATTTGTAGTGTGTATTTTGTATATTGTATGGTTTTTTGCATAGTGTGTGTAGTATGTATATTTTGTGTAAGGTGTGTATATAGTGTATTTTGTGTATAGTGTTTGTTTATATTTTGTGTATTGTCCGTGTATTATGTGCAATTTATGCAATGTGTGTTATGTGTGTGCATGCAATGCATGTATTCAGTATAGTGTGTATTTATGTGTGTGTTACACACAATATGAACGTTATGTATATTTTTTGTACTTATGTATATTTTGTATAGTGTGTGAAGTGTGTTTGTTGTGTAGTGTATGTATTTTGTGCAGTGTAAGCATTTTGTGTTAGTGTGTGCATTTTGCATAGTGTGCAAAGTGGATATTTTGTGTATATTGTGTGGGTATAGCGTCTGTTTGTTCTGTGTATTGTGTATGTATCTGTTTATTTTGTGTATCTGTAGTGTAATGTGTGTGCGCATTATGTGTATTTTGTATAGTATTTATATGTGTGTACAATGTGTATATCTTGTGTAGTGTGAAGAGCGGATATTTTGTGTATATTTTGGAGTAAAGTGTTTGTATAGTGTGTAATTTATTTGTTTTGTGTATAGTCTATTTGTTTTGTTATAATGTATCTATTGTGTGTACATTGTTTGTATATTTTATAGTGTACATACAACACAAAGTGTGTGTATTTTGTCTATTGTGTGGTTTTTGGTATAGTGTTGTAGTATATTTATATTGTGTATTGTGTATGTTGTGTATATTGTGTAGTGTATTTGTTTATGTGTATGTATATGTATTTTGTGTAATATGTAGCATAGTGTGTTTCTCTTTTGTGTGGTGTGTGTTTATAAGGTGTGCAGTATGTATCTTATGTATGTGTATGTTTTCTTTAGTGTGTGCAACGTGTGTATTGTGTATTTTTTATAGTGTCTATGTAGCATAGTGTATGTGTTAGTATTTTGTGTGTGTAGTGTGTGTAAAGTGTATATTTTTTTGAAGTGTGTGTAGTGTGGGTATTTTGTGTATAGTGTGTGGAGTGTATTTTTTGAAGTGTGAGTATTTTGTGTATAGTGTGTGTTTAAAGTATGTGCATTTTGTGTAGTGTGAGGAGTATGTGTTTTGTGTGTGTAGTCTTTTTGTTTTGTGTATAGAGTATATAGTCTGTTTGTTTTGTGTATGGTATATAGTGTGCGACTAGCACACAATTTGTGTATATTATGTATATGCAAGTGCAGTTCAATTTATGTGGTTTGTATGCTTATATGGCATGCAATATGTATTCTCTGTATGTGTATATTTTGTGTATAGTGTGTGGAGTGTATTTTTTGAAGTGTGAGTATTTTGTGTATAGTGTGTGTTTAAAGTATGTGCATTTTGTGTATTGTGAGGAGTATGTGTTTTGTGTGTGTAGTCTGTTTGTTTTGTGTATGGTATATAGTGTGTGACTAGCACACAGTTTCTGTATATTATGTATATGCAAGTGCAGTTCAATTTTGTGTATGTATGTGGTTTGTATGCTTATATGGCATGCAGTCTGTATTCTCTGTATGTGTATATTTTGTGTATAGTGTTTATGTTTTATATATTGTTTATGTTGCGTAGTGTATAGAGGTATTATTATGTTTATAGTGTGTGTGTCACGACCGCCCTTACTAAGGATATTGAAGATGGGGAAAACGTGACGAGGGGAGGGACTAAGGAGCGGAGAAGAAAAGGAGGACGCAAATATGAAAAACCCAGTTAACTTCAAAAAGAAATATTTTAGTTTATCGAAAAGTTAAGCAACGGATTTTAGCCTCAAAATACTTAATGTCATAAAACAGTATTAAATAGTGCGGAAGACTTCTAGAAATTAATTTCAAACACGGCAGCGGAAAAACAAGTATTCAAGAGAGTCAAAGGGAGACGCCTATGTATGAAGACACGACACATCCGAAATTTCTTAAGGCTCGACTCAACATCTGCATCAACATCACCGCTCAACCTGCACATAAAGAAAACATATGCAGGGCTGAGTACTTGATATACTCAGTGGACACACGCCAAAATATTTGATAAAAGTTATGTCATCCATACCATAGTGAACTCGAGTTTTAACATTTTAGAAAAGAAATATCATCGAGTATCACAAAAACAGTTTCATAGCCTGGTCAGGCAAAACAATCTCCCCACTTTCTCAACAATCAATCATTCACATCCTCTTACCATAGTGCGACGAAAGTGTGGCCACACTATTCGCCCACGAGACCAGCCGACTAGCAAGGACTGCTCTCGATCCCACCTGTGTACACAACCTGATAGGGTTTGTGACCCTACTCAGACCCGAATTCGTTTATCTTAGCCCTATAGCCTAATGGAGCGAACTCACAAACTAGGCATCAAGCACAATCTCAACATAGCCCTATAGCCTAACGGAGCAAGCTCAAACGAACTAGGCATCAGACAACAATCTCAACATCAAAACAATCACGGCATGACATAACACTTTAAACCACCATTATAGCTCCACAATCATACTTTTGAAACGTAAAAGAGTTTAGTAAAGAAAGCTCACCTCGCTTGCTTAGACAACACAATACACAACTCAAAAGCAACCTTCGTTCCTTGTGCTCACGTACGCACAACAACCCTTGTCAATATCACCACACAATCAGGTTTTCCATTATTACATTTATCATGCATGTCCTATCGTTCCTTTCATCGTTTTCTTAGATTGCCCATCCCCAAACGTTCATCAACAAAAACGAAACGAACACTCAAGCATACATCAACGTGTAACACATAGCCACATCATAGGATACGTTTCTTATTCACACATGTATCATTTATTCACTCAAAACTTGACAACAAGTATTATTTTAACATGACAGAAATCTGGCAGAACTGCACAGTCGTTTTGTAAAAATCATTAAAAATCCATCCGACCTCCGTTGGGGCTGAAAGTTTATCACAACACAGTAGACACGTCAAGGATCATCTAGTTAAAATTTCACATCAAAATCACATCTTTAGGTCGGTCAAATCAAAATTTACTCAGTTAAAAATTTGTGCCAAAATAAGATTGTTTGGTCGGTCAAACACACGTCGGAATCTACTGTCCGAACACCACAGTTTTTATGCTTCACAAATTCGAATTAGGGTTTATCTATCATTCATCCAAACACATATATTCATGCTTCCAGCACATAATCATGCTTCAAAAAGATTTCACAACCAAGTTCTCATATATTCACATATCATTCACCAACGAATCATCCACAACCTCACACGTACACACACATAAACGCATATCCACATACTTTCTCATGCAAAACATCAATCCCAACCGATTAATTTTTAGATCTATGATTTCTACACTCACTATATGTATGAGGGGATCAAGAAACATGGGTTCAATGGAAAGGATGAGAAAGAGAATTCAAATATACCTTTCTTGTTAAAAAACAATCGGTAGGAAAGATAATTGATACGATTCTTCGATGAATCTTGAATTTCCAACTCCAAATTGATGCAAGAACAAATGATTGGTGAAGAATTGGTGGAGAAGGAGAGGAAGAGAGGAAAAAAAACGCGTGGGAGGGGAGAAGAGAGGGAGGCGAAAAATATGAGGGCTAGGGTTAGGGTTCTTTTAATTTATAGTCTAGGATAAATCCTATAATAAAATAAAATAATTAAATTGTGGGGGAATAAAATAAAATCCCACAATTAATAAATGAAAGTAGGCGCGTGGAATGGGAGAGATCAAGGAAAAAAAATACTTAAATCCTCAAATCAAATAGGAATAGGATTTAAATTTGGTAAGATATGGTAAGATTTAATTGGATTTTAATTCAAGGAAGGAGACAAACAAGATACCAATTAAATTCACAAAATAATTCCTTCTCCTAATTACTAGGAGAAGTCGAAAATCTCAAGGGATGGTCAAGGAGTCGAAAATCATGTAGAATAGCATAGGGATAATTTGGTTTGGATTTAATTTGAATAAATCTCCCAAAGCAATTAATTAAATCCGAGAAGAAAATATTGTTTCCAATAAATAGGAGGGCCGAAAATTTCAATAGAATGGCTAGAACAATTATGCATGATCTCATTTAATTTAATTACACATTGGAAGCTTAATCACATTAACTCACATAACTCACAACAACTAATTTCACATAATTAACTAAAACACATAGAGACTCAATTTCCACAAAAGAAATTTTTATTCAACATCCACATAAATTTTAAAAAAATAATAAGCCATCAAATAAAAATAATAATAAAAAAGTCAAAATTTTCCGGGGTGCTACATCCCTCCCCACTTAACAGAAATTTCATCCCGAAATTTGGTCGTCTTTCATAAACAATTCGGGGTACTTCTCTTTCATCCCATCAGTCCTTGTCGGTTTGCTGCTCCTACCCTTCATTTCCTTTCAGTGCATACGCCCTCGCTTGCTGTGGGGCCACCTCTCGAATGGGTTGTGGTTGTTCCCCAAGTCCCTGCCTATTCCACATTCCTCATTTGTTGTTATTCGGGCACTCTCGAGACATGTGTCCATTACCACCACAAATGAAGCATTGGATGCCTCCAGCTCTGCACTCGCCAAAGTGGTACTTGGAGCACCGGTTGCAGTGGGGTGCCTTCTGTTGATTCCCTCTCGGCTGTGGCATGGCTTGTCGGTCATAGTCCTGTGTCTGACGGGAAGTAGAATGGTATCGCTTGTTGATACGGAGCTCGGTTGTCTTCCCACTTCCTCTTGTCTCGATAGTTCGGTTGAGGTGTTGGTGGTGTAGGATTCGCTGACGTTTCATCCTTAGGCAGTGTTTCTTCCACATCTAAAGCGCAACTCAAAATTTTGGAGTAAGGGATTCCTCTGCGGCTGGCCACGACAACCCTTATCTCGTGTCTAAGGCCAGAACGGAATTTTGCGGCCATCTTCTCATCGGTGTCCACTAACTCGGGCGCATATCGGGTCATTTCACAAAGAGCACGGTCGTACTCCGTCACCGTCATGTTTCCTTATTTCAGGGTGTGGAACTCCACTATCTTCGCCCGTCTATAGCTCATGGGAATGTACTTGTCGTACACCTCTTCCTTGAATTCTTCCCATGTGAGCGCCTCACGAGGAGCAGGGTTCATAGTTCTTCGTTTAGTTTTCCACCAAAAATCGGCAGGCCCGGTCAGTTGATAAGTCACGCAAGCCAGACGTTCCCTATCGGTGCATCCCATGAAGTCGAATATATGCTCGAGGTCGCGTATCCAAGCCTCTGCTTTCGGGGGCTTTCCCTGTCCGTCAAACTTTGGAGGGTTTTTCTTTCGGAAGGCCTTAATGATTCCCGACACTTCCTTCGGACGGTTCCTCCACATTGTTCTCCACTTGTGGGCCACGTCTGCGTCTCGGTGGCATTCTGATCCAAAACACATGTTAGCATCGTTGTTAGTATTCATTGTTATCAAAATCATAACTTCCTTGCATTCGTCGCACTCTGACACTATATTGAGTGCCCTTGTGTGCGGGTTGTTTTTCCGTGCCATTTACGCAAAGGCAAAGGTTTTTAAACATATATTTTATCTCGTTATTTGTGATAGATCTAGGTTCGTCACACATCACCAAATTTGAGCCGTCCTAAGGCTTCCTATGTTCATATGCTTACTTCGTAGTACTTTTACACATAACACATACTTAGGACATCATGCCAATCTTGCTCATGTCCCATATAATCATACCATAACAATATCATATTCGCACATACAACACGTGCTTAGATCATCTTGCCAATCATGTTCATATTCCACATAATCACACTATCATATTCACACATATAACACGTGTTTAGATAATCATGCCAATCATGCTCATGTTCCACATAATCATATCATCACAGTATCATTTTCACACATAACGTTTATTCACATGCGTACACTTGCCAAAACATCCTCATCACACCATCATCAATTTTATACATCGATCTCACATTCATTCAACAAATTAGAACATACCTCACTTTCTTTGGTTGAGCGTGATGCTTTGGATGTTGAGCCTTCGTGACACTTCTAGTCTAAGGTTCACTAATCTAGACTTAAGGTAAAACAAGACTCTCGGACCAGAGCGAAAGAACGAAGCACTGATACCAATCTGTCACGACCGCCCTTACTAAGGATAGTGAAGACGGGGAAAACGTGACTAGGGGAGAGACTAAGGAGCGGGGAAGAAAAGGGGGACGCAAATATGAAAAACCCAGTTAACTTCAAAAAGAAATATTTTAGTTTATTGAAAAGTTAAGTAACAGATTTTAGCCTCAAAATACTTAATGTCATAAAACATTATTAAATAGTGCGGAAGACTTCTAGAAATTAATTTCAAACACGGCAGCGGAAAAACAAGTATTCAAGAGAGTCAAAGGGAGACGCCTATGTATGAAGACACGACGCATCCCGAATTTCTTAAGGCTCGACTCAACATCCGCCGCAACATCACCGCTCAACCTGCACATAAAGAAAACATATGCAGGGCTGAGTACTTGATATACTCAGTGGACACACGCCAAAATATTTGATGAAAGTTATGTCATCCATACCATAGTGAACTCGAGTTTTAACATTTTAGAAAAGAAATATCATCGAGTATCACAAAAATAGTTTCATAGCCTGGCTAGGCAAAACAATCTCCCCACTTTCTCAACAATCAATCATTCACATCCTCTTACCATAGTGCGACGAAAGTGTGGCCACACTATTCGCCCACGAGACCAGCCGACTAGCAAGGACGGCTCTCGATCCCACCTGTGTACACAACCTGATAGGGTTTGCGACCCTACTCAGACCCGAATTCGTTTATCTTAGCCATATAGCCTAATGGAGCGAACTCACAAACTAGGCATCAAGCACAATCTCAACATAGCCCTATAGCCTAACGGAGCAAGCTCAAACGAACTAGGCATCAGACAACAATCTCAACATTATAACAATCACGGCATGACATAACACTTTAAACCACCCTTATAGCTCCACAATCATACTTTTGAAACGTAAAAGAGTTTAGTAAAGAAAGCCCACCTCGCTTGCTTAGACAACACAATGCACAACTCAAAAGCAACGTTCGTTCCTTATGCTCACGTACGCACAACAACCCCTTGTCAATATCACTGTAACGCCCGACTTTTCCCTTTCCTTTAAGTTGTTTTTAGATTACTGTCGAATTTTTTTTAGCCAACTATCGTTCCGTTTTATTTTGAGAGCCTATGGAATTTTTTTTTTTTTAAGAAGCTGAAATATTAAATAAAGATTCTATAGAGATTATCCTCCTCCGTGATCTGCAAATAAATAACAAATAAATTCTAAGTTGATCCCAAAAAAAAAGATTGATTCGAAAATCACACCTCCTCAGCCCACGTTAGAAAAACCGCTCCTCTCTTCCATGAATCTCTCCCATATCTATCAACCACCTCCTCTCTATAATATTCCCTTCACAAATCAGTTTCCTCATTCTATAAAAAAATCTGAAAAAAATAGAGAGAAACCGAGACTCCAGTTTGATATGTGGTTGTCTATCCAACAAAGGTAATTTCTTCACAATCCCATGAATACGAACCTCCATATTTTAATTCCATGATACCAATTCTTGAAATCACAGTTGAGAAGAAATAGTTCGAGTAAGAGAGCCGAGAGTCCCCAAATTGTTTTCCTGCAACTCTTTGCAACAAAGGTATACACTTCTTCCACCCCATTCCTATTCCATTCTTGTGCATATCATGAAATCTGAAATAAATCTCTAATCGAGTAAATCGAAGCAACCAAATTAAGAACCGGACATAAATAAATCAAGAACGAACCTTTAATTGGGAAACGGGGCTAATCGGGGAGGACCGAGGCCGCCCAGTGGGCCGACGAAGGAAGTAGCGGCAGTGACCGGTCGATTGGTGCAGTGCGACGGCGATCCGCAGCAGGAAAATTGGAAATCTCGTTTTAGATGTGGTGAGAGAGAAGGGTCGGCGAGAGCTTGAGGGCGACGGAGCTTTTATTTCCTATTCATTTTGTCTATATGTTTAAGCTTAACTTGGGAAAGAAATGAGAGAGGATTTGGGGATTCTTGAAAAATCTTGGCGTATTCTGTTTTGAGAAAGGAGGGGGAGAGAATACACGATGAATTGGGAATGGGAGTAATGGATTCCTAAATTGTTTTATTCTTTTAATATTCCTTTTTTTTTTACTTTACAAAGTGGTTTGTGATGAATCATGGTGTACGTGTGTTTAAAGGTGGGAGTATAAAGTTCTTTTATTTCTTTTTGGGTCAACACTTTAATTGTTTTGGGCATGAGTTGTTGTGGGTCACTTTTAATTCTTGGGCCAAATTAATTAAATCCTTGGGCCGATAAATTAGTTGTGGGGAATTATTTAATTAATTTCCGGATAATGTGAAGGTTGAATAATTTATCCCAAGTCCGAAATAAATATATTTTCGAGGAGAAATAATTTCGATGATTTATTTATGCGCTTAAATAATTTTGAGATTTTAATTCGATATCGTGGAGGGAAATACGAGGAGCCAACGGAGGAACTTTAGGCGGCCGCTGAATAATCGAAAACCGAGAAACGAGATAAACGATTTTAATTAGGGTGCATGCATCTTATTTATTTACTTGATTCATTGTGTTAATTTATGTGTTATTTAAATGCTAAAGGTGATTCCTTGCAAGCGAGACGTGATATCAAGGGAAAGAAAATAATTTCGGATTAAGAACTTGAGGTGGGCTTTCTTTTTAAATAAGGGCAATGCCCTAAGTATATTTTTATGCGAAAATGATATTGAATATTTGTCATGCCGTGTTTTGTTTTATTCTATGGAACCTATCTGATGTGGCTTTTGCCATCAATGGATAATCGAATTCGGGTCTGTCTAGGGAGTGAGTCCCTATTCAGGCTAGTGTACACCTATGGAGATCGTGAGCCGTCTTTTGGGTCGGCCGGTCTAGTGACATGGAATGTGGCCACATTCCTTGTCATCAATGGATCAGATATGGTAGACATCTATGGGAAAATGACTGCGCGGTCACGAGTTTTTACGATGGAAATGATTTTAGTGTCTTGGGCGATTTCTAAAGTTAAAACCCCAAGGTCACTCAATGGTGGCATGATAAATACTTTTTATAAAATGTTTTCGGCATAAGTCCACTGAGTGCATCAAGTACTCAGCCCTGCTTTTCTTTTTTTAAAAAAATTGCAGGTTGAGCGTGACGGGCGATGTGGGTGTTGAGCAAGACCGTTGAAGAAATTAAGTGTTTAGAATGTGTCATGTCTTCACACGTGGCATATTCCTTCTCTCAAATGCTTCCGCTAAGTAGTTGTCATTCTTTTGAGTTCTTTTATCGTTGAGATAATATTCCTTTTTTAAGTTGTTGATTGTTGAGATACTCTGATTTTATTCGAGGCTATTCCCATTTGTTTCGAGCTATGGTCGATTTGTGTTGTTTTCCCCTTTCTTCCCCGCTTCTTTAACCCTCCCCTAGTCGCGATCAACCGTGTTTTCTATCCTTAGAAAATGCGGGCGTGACAAAGTGGTATCAGAGCAATTTTTCTTTCCGCTCTGGACCCGAGAGTCTTTTTCAGTCTTAGTCTAGACTTGTTTCGCTAGACTAAAATAATAGTGATAATAATAATAATGGTAATAATAATTATGCATTGAAGGCTCAACATCCCGCTTCGCCACGCTCAATCAAGAAAGAGGTAATTAATTTTATGAAAATTTTTTATGAGAAAGTTTTCAGGAAAGAAGAAGAGAAACTATGGTTAGGAAAAACAAAGTATGTTTTACAATGGGATAAAAGAGCTATGGTTATGAAAACAAAGTATGTTTTCCAATGGGATAGCAGAGCTATGGTTATGAAAATAAAGTATGTTTTACATTGAGATAGATGAGCTTGGCTTATATAAAAAAATATATGTGTGTGTTTTGCGAGAAGATGAAAATCTATGGTGATAGAAAGATGTATGTTATGCAATGGGGTGATTTATCTTTTATGAAAAACTTGATCAATGGAAATACTGTGTTTATGAATTATTCAAAAATTTTTGAGTTTCGAGAAAAATAGTTTTAACTTTTTCGTTTGGAAAATTGAGCTATGGAAGTATGATGATATTTATGTTATGAGGTGCAAAGTATGATGCGTTATTCTATGGAGTGTTTTATACGAATGATGAAAGTTGATGCAAAAGTACGTTTTAGTTTTGAGTCAAAACTTTTACTTTAAAAGTGAGATGATGAAGTATGTTGCGAACATAGGGTGCTTATGTTGTAGGCTAGATTGAATATGCGCGAACCGTAGATTTAAGTTGAAATAATCTATCACTTTCCCGAGTGGCAAAAATGAACGAGAATCTGAAAGTGTGGGGCGAATCCCTAATTTATCAAAAATACGAGGCAAGGAAAATCGAAGAATGAGAAGAGAAGTCATTATTATTATGTATGAAAAGATATGAAAGGGGTGAAGTTGGAATATGAGCAATCGTACTAACTCGTGTGCCTATGAAACAGAATGCCACCGAGACGTGGACGTGGAGATGGACGTGGACGTGGTCCACGAGTAGGGCGCAATGGGGAGGAACGGTCCGAGGAGAGTGTTGGAAATCAACCCCCGCCACCACCACCACCCCCACCTCCACCTCAAGAAAAAGGATACATCAAGACCTTTTTGAAGCAAAACCCCCCACAGTTTGATGGACTTGGAGAGCCACCAAAGGCAGAGGCCTGGATACGCGCCCTCGAGCGTATATTCGATTTTATGGAGTGCACAGATAGGGAACGTCTCGCTTGTGTGACTTTTCAATTAACTGGGCCTGCCGATTTTTGGTGGGATACTAAGCGAAGAACAATGAACCCCGCACGCCGTGAGGCACTGACATGGAATGAATTCAAGGAGGAGGTGTACAACAAGTACATTCCCATGAGCTACAGACGGGCAAAGATAGTTGAGTTCCACACCCTAAAACAAGGAAGCATGACGGTGACGGAGTACGACCGTGCTCTTTGTGAAATGACCCGATATGCGCCCGAGTTGGTAGACACAGATGAGAAAATGGCCGAAAAATTTCGTTCTGGTCTTAGACACGAAATAAGGGTAGCCGTGGCCAGCCGTAGAGGAGTTACATACTCCGAGATTTTGAGTTGCGCTTTAGATGTGGAAGAGGCACTGCCTAAGGATGAGACGTTAGCGAATCCTACACCACCAACACCACAACAACAACATAACTCTCGAGACAAGAGGAAATGGGATGGGGATCAGGGTCCATATGAAAATAAGAGGCAACAACATATCCAGACTGCTCCCAATCAGAGGGGTAATTTCCGACCTAGGATTCCTCCATACACTATATGCTTTAGGAACCACCGTGGAGAGTGTAGACTCAAGTTTGATGGATGCTACAACTGTGGTGGAAATGGTCATTTTTCTAGAGATTGTCCAAGTAAGAATGTTGGAGTCGGTGTAAGGCAAAACGACCAAGGACCACGCCCACAATTTCAAGCAATTCAAGCCGACCCAAGAGGAGACCCAGCTCCACCCCCAAACCAATAGTAACATTGTGGTTGCGAGGAATACGCTTGAGAATTTGAAGATAAGATGGAGAGTACTAGGAAACGCTTAGTTATATTTTTGCAAATTTCGGGACGAAATTTTTGTTAAGATGGATAGATTGTAACGCCCGACTTTTCCCTTTCCTTTAAGTTGTTTTTAGATTACTGTCGAATTTTTTTTTAGCCAACTATCGTTCCGTTTTATTTTGAGAGCCTATGGAATTTTTTTTTTTTTAAGAAGCTGAAATATTAAATAAAGATTCTATAGAGATTATCCTCCTCCGTGATCTGCAAATAAATAACAAATAAATTCTAAGTTGATCCCAAAAAAAAGATTGATTCGAAAATCACACCTCCTCAGCCCACGTTAGAAAAACCGCTCCTCTCTTCCATGAATCTCTCCCATATCTATCAACCACCTCCTCTCTATAATATTCCCTTTTCAAATCAGTTTCCTCATTCTATAAAAAAATCTGAAAAAAATAGAGAGAAACCGAGACTCCAGTTTGATATGTGGTTGTCTATCCAACAAAGGTAATTTCTTCACAATCCCATGAATACGAACCTCCATATTTTAATTCCATGATACCAATTCTTGAAATCACAGTTGAGAAGAAATAGTTCGAGTAAGAGAGCCGAGAGTCCCCAAATTGTTTTCCTGCAACTCTTTGCAACAAAGGTATACACTTCTTCCACCCCATTCCTATTCCATTCTTGTGCATATCATGAAATCTGAAATAAATCTCTAATCGAGTAAATCGAAGCAACCAAATTAAGAACCGGACATAAATAAATCAAGAACGAACCTTTAATTGGGAAACGGGGCTAATCGGGGAGGACCGAGGCCGCCCAGTGGGCCGACGAAGGAAGTAGCGGCAGTGACCGGTCGATTGGTGCAGTGCGACGGCGATCCGCAGCAGGAAAATTGGAAATCTCGTTTTAGATGTGGTGAGAGAGAGAAGGGTCGGCGAGAGCTTGAGGGCGACGGAGCTTTTATTTCCTATTCATTTTGTCTATATGTTTAAGCTTAACTTGGGAAAGAAATGAGAGAGGATTTGGGGATTCTTGAAAAATCTTGGCGTATTCTGTTTTGAGAAAGGAGGGGGAGAGAATACACGATGAATTGGGAATGGGAGTAATGGATTCCTAAATTGTTTTATTCTTTTAATATTCCTTTTTTTTTACTTTACAAAGTGGTTTGTGATGAATCATGGTGTACGTGTGTTTAAAGGTGGGAGTATAAAGTTCTTTTATTTCTTTTTGGGTCAACACTTTAATTGTTTTGGGCATGAGTTGTTGTGGGTCACTTTTAATTCTTGGGCCAAATTAATTAAATCCTTGGGCCGATAAATTAGTTGTGGGGAATTATTTAATTAATTTCCGGATAATGTGAAGGTTGAATAATTTATCCCAAGTCCGAAATAAATATATTTTCGAGGAGAAATAATTTCGATGATTTATTTATGCGCTTAAATAATTTTGAGATTTTAATTCGATATCGTGGAGGGAAATACGAGGAGCCAACGGAGGAACTTTAGGCGGCCGCTGAATAATCGAAAACCGAGAAACGAGATAAACGATTTTAATTAGGGTGCATGCATCTTATTTATTTACTTGATTCATTGTGTTAATTTATGTGTTATTTAAATGCTAAAGGTGATTCCTTGCAAGCGAGACGTGATATCAAGGGAAAGAAAATAATTTCGGATTAAGAACTTGAGGTGGGCTTTCTTTTTAAATAAGGGCAATGCCCTAAGTATATTTTTATGCGAAAATGATATTGAATATTTGTCATGCCGTGTTTTGTTTTATTCTATGGAACCTATCTGATGTGGCTTTTGCCATCAATGGATAATCGAATTCGGGTCTGTCTAGGGAGTGAGTCCCTATTCAGGCTAGTGTACACCTATGGAGATCGTGAGCCGTCTTTTGGGTCGGCCGGTCTAGTGACATGGAATGTGGCCACATTCCTTGTCATCAATGGATCAGATATGGTAGACATCTATGGGAAAATGACTGCGCGGTCACGAGTTTTTACGATGGAAATGATTTTAGTGTCTTGGGCGATTTCTAAAGTTAAAACCCCAAGGTCACTCAATGGTGGCATGATAAATACTTTTTATAAAATGTTTTCGGCATAAGTCCACTGAGTACATCAAGTACTCAGCCCTGCTTTTCTTTTTTTAAAAAAATTGCAGGTTGAGCGTGACGGGCGATGTGGGTGTTGAGCAAGACCGTTGAAGAAATTAAGTGTTTAGAATGTGTCATGTCTTCACACGTGGCATATTCCTTCTCTCAAATGCTTCCGCTAAGTAGTTGTCATTCTTTTGAGTTCTTTTATCGTTGAGATAATATTCCTTTTTTAAGTTGTTGATTGTTGAGATACTCTGATTTTATTCGAGGCTATTCCCATTTGTTTCGAGCTATGGTCGATTTGTGTTGTTTTCCCCTTTCTTCCCCGCTTCTTTAACCCTCCCCTAGTCGCGATCAACCGTGTTTTCTATCCTTAGAAAATGCGGGCGTGACAATCACCACACAATCAGGTTTTCCATTATTACATTTATCATGCATGTCCTATCGTTCCTTTCATCATTTTCTTAGATTGCCCATCCCCAAACGTTCATCAACAAAAACGAAACGAACACTCAAGCATACATCAACGTGTAACACATAGCCACATCATAGGATACGTTTCTTATTCACACATGTATCATTTATTCACTCAAAACCTGACAACAAGTATTATTTTAACATGACAGAAATCTGGCAGAACTGCACAGTCGTTTTGTAAAAATTATTAAAACTCCATCCGACCTCCGTTGGGGCTGAAATAATAATAAAAGAAAGTCAAAATTTTCCGGGGTGCTACAGTGTGTAACGTATTTGGGTAGTGTGTGTCAATGCATGTATTTCGTGTTTTATACTGTCAATGTGTGCCATGTCTGATGTGTATTTGTTCGCATGTGTATATAGTGTAAATTGCGTGTATTTTTTGTTTAGTGTTTTCGCAGTGCATTTTGTGGATATTGTGTCTATTGTATTTATAATGTCTATATATTTTTTGTACTTGTATTTTGTGTATAGTATGTGAAATATATGTTTTGTGCAGTTTAAGTATTTTGTGTATAGTGTGTGCATTTGTATTGTGTGAAGAGTAGGTGTTTTTTGCATATTGTGCGTAAAGTGTGGGTATAGTGTGTAGTATGTTTGTTGTGTATAATATAAAGTAAAGGTCAATTTTTGTCCTAAACATATGGCCGACATACGATTTGGTCCAAAACATTCACTTTTTGAAAAACGAGTCCATAACAAATGAAATTCATGTCGATCCGGTCCTAATTTTTAAAGTATGTGCACATTCACTTTTTATTAATGTTTTGTTGACCGGATTAGTCATTTTTTTGAAGTGTGTGTTTATATTTTGTTGGTATATTATGTGTATAGTGTATAATGTGTGCATAGTGCATATATTATGTTTTGGGATCGTATTGACATTTTTAATGCACTACGTTAATGAGTTAGCAAGTTAGCAATTTAAGAAAAGTTAGCATTATAACGCACCCTTAGTGTATGTAGTCTATTCTTTTTTTATATAATGTATATATTGTGTGTGCATTGTGTGTATTTTGTGTATGTGTATGTATTTTGTTTATAGTGTGTGTAGTGTATTTTGTGTATAGTGTATGTAGCATAGTGTGTCTCTCTTTTTGTCAGGTGTGTGTTTATAAGATGTGCATTATGTATATTCTATATGCGTGTGTAGTGTATTTTGTGTATAGTGTATGTAGCATAGTGTGTCTCTCTTTTTGTCAGGTGTGTGTTTATAAGATGTGCATTATGTATATTCTATATGCGTGTGTATTTTCTGCATAGTGTCTATGTAGCGTAGTGTATGTGTTTGTATTTTGTGTGTGTATTTTATATGTGTGTTTTGCAATGCATATATTTTGCATAGAGTTTGAATGTTTTGTTTAGTGTATGCATTGTGGGTATTGTGTGGATTTTGTGTAGTGTGTCAGTGTTCGTATTATGTGTATTTTTTGTATTGTGTGCAATATATTTTAATTATTGTGTATAATGTTTTGTGTGTAGTGTGTAATTTGTCTTTGAAGTGCATTTATATTGTTTACAGTGTAATGTGTATTTTGTGTATATTGTGCGTTTATATTTTGTGTATAGTGTGTATTATGTGCAATTTTTGTATTGTGTGTTGTGTGTATTTTGTATATAGTGTGTGTATAGCTTATTTTGTACATAGTGCGTGTATAGTGTATTTTGTAAAGACACAAATCAAGTAAGATTTACTTCAAACCCATCAATTTTATGTGGAATTGTGTCGGCTTCGTGTCGGAATATCATGGCGTGTCAAAAATTGTAATCCTAAACATAAGGATGCAAAAAAATACACAACTATATGTTTAATATTCTAAGTATTTTAAGAGTATTGGAATGTCATATCCCTATCTTCTTACATTGATATTTTGATAAAACCAAGAGTTTGATAGCAAACCTACCCATATAACCAAAAACAAGAATTTCTTAATGTTATGTTTTTTCATATTATTCCGCATTATTGATAAATTAACTCTTTAATCATTATTAACCCTAGAAACAATACAATAGTAGTAATTGGTTGGTAAAACTTCTACTGGATGCTACTAATTATGTGTTAATATATACGAGACATTGATTTGAGATTTGCAGTTTGATCTTTCACTTTTGTATTCATCAATCGAGGTTTAGTTTTCTGCTAGTTGAATCGTGAAGAAGATGTGAGGAATTCGTGTTACATTTAATTCTGGGTTGCTTTATGCTTTTTTACCTGCATGCAAATTTCAGCTTTTCAGCACCATGTTGGTTAGTTAGAAATTGTGGTCCCCTGCCACCATTTCATTGTCTAGGCTAATCTAGCAAAGTTTTGTCTCACACCCGAACCTTAGGAGTTTGCAAGTTATCTTATCCATTTTGAAACCCTCGTTTTGCATTTTATTTGGAAAAGTTGAAGAAACACCATACATGTCTACCTTTGAGTCGTCCCTGGCCTTCTTGCCAGTTTAGTTAGGAATCTCGTTTGCATTCGAAGTAATAGAAGTTAAGTCTTCACCTACAAATTGCATTGAAACAACCAACCCTTCCAGAATATCTTCACAAGTGTATTCCATTTCATCCATCTTCGTGGGATCTATCCTTTGTGGTTTGGACAAGTGCCAGCAACAAGAATATGCCTAGGTGCCCTCCTGCATTCATCTGCATGCATCATATCACGAGCGCAAAAAAAAGTAAGGAACACACATAAGAGCATAAGAAATAACACAAACACTTGAACTCCAAAGTTAATCCTATCAAGCTTGAACGCAATTGTTGCATTCTTGCTTGCTCGTATTCTGTTGTTTGATAATTCTGTGTTTGATTTTTCATCGGCCATGTTTTTTTTCTGAATTGGTTTGCTGACTTGATTTTGGTTATTTTGATTGATATTGGTATGGGCGAAGATGATTCTTTTTCTGAGTCTAATTTTATCATACTCGCCATGATAAAAGGATTATAGGTTTCTTGAATGTATTTCATTCAATTTGGTTGAATAATCACAAAGGATTTAAACACCTCTTATAAGCTACTTAACATTTAAATCATATTCTATTTTCTCTCTCTCCCATTTCTTCCCCAATTGTTTCTCTCTACAGTACTTTTAAAAAGGAACACCCCCAAAATGAAAAATTCAATTCTCCTCCCCGTCGATGTCCAGCCACCCCACCGGCGGCTCGTATGCGTGCGCCAGCGTCCCCAGCACGTTGATGTAACATGTATCTATACATGATGTCATTCGTTCTTCAACCCTTCCGCTGAGGTTAAACTCAAACTATATTTAGTTATTTCGTGTTAGGTTAAGCTAGTACTATAATATTCTAAAGTCTATTTCTATCATTACAATTTACAATTAATTGTCGTTATCTTCTTTTTTCTTTGCTTATTTAATCCACCCTTGTCACCATTGGCGGAACTAGGTGAAGGAGAGAAGGGGCTTAAGCCCATAATCAACTCATTCTTTTACATATTTTTTTTAATAGGAATTTTTAAAATTTATCTAAAGTTTGTGTTAATTGTTACAAAAGCTCCTATTAATAATCTAAATCACTTACTTGTAAAAAAAAAATCTAAAAATATACTTCTAGTTAGTACTTAGAAAATACTACACGAGTGTTTTTTTACATCCACCCATGCTAGTCACGGTACCTCGAATCTACTATCTTTAGCAAGTGCGGGCATGATCAATACTCTCCTTAGATAAGAAGTGTAAGAAATGAGTCCACACTCAGCTCTAACCAAGAAGAATTAAAGGATAAAAGAGGAAATCATAAACTAGCCGTTGTAGTTAATTATTCTGTTAGGAAATGAGCTGTCATGCTCTGGTTCTTGATTCTTGGCTCCAATTCGGTTAGGAGCAGTTATCATTTGTGTTAGCTACATATATAGCAGTTTTACTTGTATCTTAGTAGTTAAAAATCAATCAATAAAGAGAATCTCTTTTCTCCAAGAAACTACTCTCTATTTCTTCTTCTGTAATTAGTGTGTGTTAATTCCTAAAGAGTGTGTGAGCCTTGTGTGTTGAGTTAACAAGTGGCGCCGGACGGGAAATTGAGGCTGGTTTGCAGACGGTCTCAGAGATGGCAGCAAGGCTAGATGCAGAGAAGTTCACATGCAAACATGATTATGGCATGTGGAAATTGAAGATAAATGCAGTTTTAATCCAGCAAAGTTTGGGAGCAGTTCTTGCACCTCCAACTGAGAAAAGGAAAGCTCCAGTTCTTGATGATAAATCTCATGCCAAATATGATGAGATGCAGCTCAAAGCCCATAGTGCAGTCATCTTGTGCCAGGAAAATGTGCAAGAAGCCAAGACTGTAGTGGAGATTTTGGAAAAGTTAGATGAAGTTGATTTGTCTAAATCTCTAGCAAATAGACTTTACATGAAGAAGAGGCTCTACTCTTACAGTTTTACTATTGAAAGGCAATTATATAGCAGCTGGAGAAATTTAACAAGATCATTGATGATCTTGGTTCAATGGATGTCAAGATTTCTGATGAAGATAAGGCAATCTTGGCTCTGAATGTCTTGCCTAGTTCGTATGATCAACTGAGTGATGCCATCATCTATGGCATGAGATAAGCCAATCACTTATTTAGAGGTTTACTCAGCTCTGATGGCTAAAGAACTTCAGAAAATACCAGCAAAGGCTCTGATGTACAGGCTGTAGAGGCTCTAAATGTGAAGAAATGCTGATAAGACTCGTTTCATGCATAGTTCTTATGGTGGTCAATATACCGAATTGAGGAAATAACACAAAGAAAAGTGGATTTTTGGTGTGCAGGATTGGAAATTGGCTAAGTATTGATGCGACTTGATCAAGTGGGAACAGAAGCGAAAAACAGCCCTGAGATGGAGAAAATTGATCAAGCTAGAGAAAGACGGAGTGACTGGACCTGGCAGCCGTACGAGTTGATCAAGAGAAGCAGATATCAAGGAACTGCAAAGGATGAGTTAGGAGAGAGAGAAAGAAGAGTATCTTCCTATGCAAGAGTATTAATGCCATATCATGAGGATTTACCCTAGGGATTAGTGCTGAAGCCGTCCTAGAATCTTGCTTGAGAGATCTGTTAGGTTTGGGAGAAATCTGTTAGGTTTGGTATACTGAAAAGATTTTTCGAGCCGAATGGAATCTTGCTTGTATACGAAAAACTCTACAATCCACTTTTAACCCGATTCAGTATTATTCGAGCAGTTTCGCACAAATAGAATCACTATTATTATTACATTGTGTTTGCTTGTGCATTTATAAGATGTTTTACAAACATTTAAATGCATAAGAAGTAAACAAAGCCTAAATCTTTTACTTAGTAGACAGTTGTGGGCGACGTCCACTTTAAGGTAACACGGTCAGTGGTATGCAATGCTTTGCAAAAGAGAAAAGAAGAATTTCACAACCTAGATAGGCTTTGGCTAACTATCGTAAAAGGTTGCAATGTCAGTCCGCATATTTCTAAGCCTTCCTGAAATAAGATGACATTGGTGTGGTACCGCACTGAACGGATCTAACAGCAAGACATGTCTTCACGCATATTTGTGTCTTCTTTATTCGAGTCATAGTGTTCTGGAGAGATCAGCCCACCCTGATATTGGATTACAGTTCACGTGTAACACCCCGAAAAAAAAGAGAGAGAGAAAAAAAATCAAATTAATCAAATTAAATCTTTTCATAGTTGACTTGGTCACCAAATATTCCTTAGTTCAAATTTTCAAATAAAGATTCTCCAGGGATTTTCCTCTTCCGTGATCTGCAAATAATTTTGAAAATAAATTAAATTAATGAATATCATATAAAAAAAAGGAAAAACAGAATCATCCCACTCCTTCCTCACGTTGAAACCGCCCCCACTCCATGAATCTGTCCCATATCTATCAACCCCCTCCTCTCTATAATATTCCTTTCACAAATCAGTTTTCTCCTATTTTGTTTCTCTGCAACAAGAACACAAGACATACTCTTCTCAATCAGATTCAAGAAACCGAGAACCCAACTCGAAGGAGGGAGCTATCGGTTGTTCTCACAAAATCTGTTCAAGGTAGGCCCCGTTCCAACTGATCAAGTACTTTTCATAAGCATAGCATATCAGTAAATATCACATTATGCTAAATTTAATCTCCCAGACATCAACGATCAAACAACACCACCAACAATGAACCGAAAAATCAATAATCGAACACCCACTGTGATTAATCGAAAACGCAAAAGAACATAATTTGATAAAGAGAACTTATCTTTCGGGATTGTTCGGGTTGGTTTCGGGGCTGTGCGGTATCGTTTCACGGCTGTTCGAACAGCGAGCGGACCACGGCAGGGGCGAACTGCAGACGGCGATAGCACTGCGCGATCCTTGACGAAACAACAACGGTGGCTGGCGAAGGCTGACCCGGCGAGCTGGGAAAGCAGCGACAGCATTGCTGCTAAGGCGCCCTGCGACGGCGACCTTTGGCGAGGAGACTGCACAGCAGCAGCGACGGGCAGCGGCTGGTGACGGCTCTGTGCGACCTTCGACGGTACAGCAGCGGACAACGGAGGGGCGTTGCTCTCCCAGGGACGTCGACGGAGTTCGTGAGGCAGTAAGACGATGGCGGCGGTTCTCCAACGGCGATGGCTGGTGCGAAGGGGTGACGGTATGGGTAGTCGTACGCCGGCGATGATTGGCGGACAGTGAAGAGTGAATTGAAGGAGACGGGAGCGAAGCAACACACTATGGGATCTTGATTTGGGAATTTTTCCTTTTGGTGAGAAAGTGAAGGAGGGAGATGAAGGAGGCCGATGGTGGAAGGGAGTATATGGGTTTTGACTTTGAAATTTTTGGGCTCCATCTTTTAATTGTGTTGGGCTCAAGTTTTATTTGGAGAAATAAGGTGGATGGTGATATTTTAGTTTGGGCCAATAATTAAATAAATCTTTGAGTTAATAATTAAATTAATTGTGGGGAATTATTTAGTTAATTCTCGGAATAATTCGATGTACAAATAATTTACCCAAAGTTTCGAAATAAATGTAATTGCGAGGGGAAGTACTTGCGATAATTCAGTTAAGCGCTTATATAATTTTGGGGACTTTAATCCTACATTGTGATGAAAAATACGAGGAGCCAACGGAGGAACTTTTAGGCCGCCGCCGAATAATCGAAAACCGAGAAACGAGATAAACGATTTTAATTAGGGTGCATGCATCTTATTTATTTACTTGATTCATTGTGTTGATTTATGTGTTATTTAAATGCTAAAGGTGATTCCTTGCAAGCGAGACGTGATATCAAGGGAAAAGAAATAATTTCGGATTAAGAACTTGAGGTGGACTTTCTTTTTAAATAAGGGCAATGCCCTAAGTATATTTTTATGTGAAAATGATATGAATATTTGTCATGCCGTGTTTTGTTTTATTCTATGGAACTTATCTGATGTGGCTTTTGCCATCAATGGATAATCGAATTCGGATCTGTGTAGGGAGTGAGTCTCTATTCAGGCTAGTGTACACAAAGGGGATCGTGAGCCGTCTTTTGGGTCGGCCGGTCCAGTGACTTGGAATGTGGCCACATTCCTTGTCATCAATGGATCAGATATGGTAGACATCTATGGGAAAATGACTGCGCAGTCACGAGTTTTACGATGGAAATGATTTTAGTGTCTTGGTGATTTCTAAAGTTAAAACCCCAAGGTCACTCAATAGTGGCATGATAAATACTTTTTATAAAATATTTTTCGGCATGAGTCCACTGAGTGTATGAAGTACTCAGCCCTGCATTTTCTTTTTAAAAATGTGCAGGTTGAGCAAGACCATTGAAGAAATTTAAGTGTTTAGAATGTGTCATGTCTTCACACGTGGCATATTCCTTCTCTCAAATGCTTCCGCTAAGTAGTTGTCCTTCTCTTGAGTTCTTGTATCCCTGAGATAATATTCATTTTTGAGTTGTTGATTTTTGAGATACTCTGATTTTATTCGAGCTATTCTCATTTGTTTCGAGCTATGGTGAAATTGTATTGTTTTCCCCTTTCTTTCCCGCTTCTTTAATCCTCCCCTAGTCGCGATCAACCGTGTTTTCTATCCTTAGAAAGTGCGGGCGTGACATCATGCCAGTCAGAAGATCCGTGGTCTAGTATTGAAGATCATCAAGTGGAGAAGGCGCAAGCAATCGTCGATTCATTGGAGAATCAAATCGGTAACTCTAAATCGTAGCATTCATGTTTAGGATTTACTTTCTTTAAGCATGAATTATTTGCGTTCTAACATGCATTATATGTTTAACATGTGAATTGATTAGTCGCATAATCGGTCAAACAGATCATTATCTGATTTATTTATTTTGTACAAGTCTTCCGCTATGAAGGGATACCAAGCCCAATAATTGATATCAGAGCCAATTTTTAGCTCTGATTATGTGAATTAATGTTATGTGAATTGCTTGAATGCTTCTTCCTCTATGTTGCGTTTTTGGTGAAATCGTCACGTGATGTTTTGAAGGATGGTAACTATTTTTTGAAATTGTAATCATACATGATTACATGTTAATATTTGTATATTGAATCATCTCTATCTTGCGTGGCATAAGTTGGGAAAATTCTCCAATCTCTTATGCGAGAAGTATATTCATTACGTGTGAAACTTGCCTTGTTTAAATTGCTGTTCTTTATGATGACAGCAGCTACGGAGAGGCAACAACGGAGCAGTGCCGGCGGCTGCAGACACGACCTCGCACCAGCGACGATGACGCAGCAGCAGCGCTGGAGACGAAGAAGTGAATGTCTGCGCGTGACAGCAGCGACGGCAGTTCAATCATCGGTAGCCCAAGCTCTCGAGCTGGGCAGTTTGTGCGACACAGAACAGCAGCGGCTGTGGTGCGAGTGGGAGCCCTTCGTGGGAAGTTCCCGAACTCGAAAGACGGTCGACGGAGGCGAGAGCAGACTGTTGTGACAGCAGCGACGATCGCGCGGGTGGAACCCACGTGATGTCGCATCGTCTCGTCCCGTGACTTCGCTTTCCAATTTAAATTAGGGTTTCCTAACTCTTGGAATTAATTTGGAAAGAATTGAAGATTAATTTAGAAATAAGATTTGATTATATCTTTTGTGCATTTTATACATTATATGAGATTTAAATTTGAACTAAATAATGGATTAATTAGATTCTTTCCTTATTTTATGAATTTATAAGGATTTTATTCCTAGATGACTCCTAGTTATATTTGGAAAATGACAATCTAATTTTTATCTATATCCTATGGATTTATATGGATTTATTCCTAAACGAATCCTAGTTGGATTTAGATAATGATAATATTATTATTATCCTATGAATTTATATGGATTTATTAATATATGAGTTCTAGATGTATTTGGATAGTGATAAAATAATATTTTATTTATATCCTATAGATTTATATGGATTTAATCATAGATAAATCTGAGATAGATTCGAATAATGTTAATATTATTTTATTTTATTTTTATCCTATGAATTTGAATAGATTTAATTCTATTAAGACAAATACTAGATGGATTAAAATAAATATTAATCCAAGTTATCCTTATCTTTTGGATTCATATCCTAGATAGATAAGGATAAAGATGATATATAAGAAAATGAAAATCCATATTTAATTGAATTTAGATATATTTATTTATCTAAGAAATCCTAAGTAATGTTTGATATATTTTAAATTTCTATTCTAAATAGAATAAAGATTTGTATAAATCTTGGTTGATAGGATTTTATTTTTATCTTATGAATTATGATGTAATTGTTTGTATCTCGTAATATCCTAGTACGATTTAAATAATGATAATCCTAGATCAACGTTATCTTGAATTGTAGGATTTGATTTTATCGAAATAAAATCTAGAATAATCCTAAATGGATTTAGATAGTTAATTCTATCTTGATAAAGTCCTAAATGAACTTGGATAATTATTATCCAAGATAAAACTTAATTATTTAATTGAATCTTCTAAACTAGATTAAATAATTGTCGTTAATTATCCAGTGTGTTTAAATATCATGCATTAAATGGAATTATCTGTTTATTTGGTGGTTATCTTTTTAAGTGGATTATCTGCTCTATCTGCTTATGTAATAATTATGTAAAAGCCACATAAAATATCTAAGCGATAATTACAACAGTGCGTTGTATATGGTCTCCATCGATCGGTTTGTCAATTTATGAAGTCAGCTTCTAATATTATCGCCACCCATGCTATGCGGACAACAATCCTAAGAAATAGCAAGTTCATATGGACAGACTTCTCAAACATAAATAGTATGAACTAGAAAGTAGTTTCTAATATTATCGCCACCCATGCTGTGGGGACAATAATCCTAAGAAATTACTAATTATAAGGGAATAGAGATCATTATGGGGGATGATTTTTTTGAGTCAAGGTAGATTAATTGGTCTTGCATGTGATTATTTTTACACCTTGATTCGAGTTTGAGGGATTGCCAAATATTATGTGTTGTATCCATCCTACTACAGTTTTCTTCATTCTATGCTCACATTGCGAAATTGTAGGTACAAAGGTATCCCAAAGGAATTCCCACGATGAGGAATAACTCATGAACTTCAAAGAACGTCAAGATAAAGACGAAAAACAAGCACTTATTAGGAGGCAACCCAACATTTTACATTTTTTTATGTTTATTTAAGTTTGTTTTTGGGCTTAATTTTTATTTTCATGTTGATTGGAATTTTCGCAGGTTTTGGACTCCGGCCAGCGACCGCTGTCGCTTGCGCAGCGGCCCGCTGGCCGCTCACTGCAACGGTTCTTACTTCTTCCCAGCGCCGGCTGAAGAGCTCAAGCCCGCAATCCATTCAACTCACTCCAGCCGCAATTTTTTGAATTTTTGCCCCGTTCAACCTCAACGCAAAAATTTCAAGGTATCTTTACTGCTTTTCTAGTTTACTCACTTCCCAACCGACTGTACAAACTTATTTTACACTTTGTTGTAAATAAGTTTGGGGGGATGACGTCGTGGTCCGTGAGATTAGTTTTTTTTATCTCTTTGTCATGTTTTTCTTTCGTTTTAAAAACCTGAGGTGAATTGTGTCATGGGCATAACATGGAAAATCTTAGAAACACGCATGTATAGGGACACATTAGACTGAGTTTCCAACGATATTAAATTATTTGATTTTTGATTAAGTATGGCTTAACGTTTTGATTTGATGGCTAAGTGAAAATGTGCATAATTAGTGAATTGCTTGTTCGCCATGAATAGTGCTTATATCTTGTGAGATTTGAGCCTTAATTCTTTCTTATGTGATTTATATGCATGCATGTACATGTTTCTAGAACTTGCTCATCGTCTACCTAAGTTTACATAGTGTTTAAGTTGATTAAGGAGGATGTTAGGCAATCTTTTCAACCTACTTTTATATCCAAAATTTCTGACCCTTTTAAAAATATCTCTTTATCCCTTTGGAGCCAATTTTGAGCCTTTAAGCCTATTCTTTGGAAGCCAAATCAATGGGGACAATTCCTTGGGTTAGTATAGTTATTTTTATTTTTATCTTTTGTAAAGGAATTGGAGAGTTAATGGGGAAAAATATCTAAAGTGGAAAAGTAGTGTGCTTAAATGTAAAAGTACAAGTTGTGAATTAGACAAATTTTTAAAAGTGTGCTTGATCAAGAAAGGATGCCTTTGTTTTAAAAAAGAAAAGAAAGAAAAAGAAAAAGAAAGAAGGTAGTGTGGAAAAAGAAAGAAAATCAAAGGATTGGAAAGTGTGTTGAAGGATGAATAATTGTCAAAGTGTCTTGGGTTTATAAGAAAAGCGGAGTCTATTTTACTCTACTTGGGTTTTTTATTTTTAGTCACTTTTTAGCCAAATATTCCTCACCTACCAAAGAGCCTACATTACAACAAAAAATAAAGCACTTTCAGACTTTTGATGCTTAATCACATCTAGTAGAGAAGGGATTAAACTTTAAGCAAACCTATGGTAAGCTTTGCATGATGCATGATTTGAGTGCTTATACACATTGTCATATATACTTTGAGAGTGAGAGATAAATACACTTCCCATCTTTGGAAGTTTGTCCACTTGTGAATGCATGAATAAGGTGATACATGAGTTAGTAATGAAAGTGCATTAATAAGCCTTGTTTGATTTGATTGCGTTAATTCATGCTTGATCTATCTTTTCCATATTTGAGGCAATTATGACGTCTAGTCCTTGTGCAATCCGTGCGTCTATTTTATATTTCTTTTTTGTTTTGTTCGGTGACAAACTAATATTTAAGTTTGGGGGAGTTGATACGCTTGGATTTTGCACTGTTTTAAGGCTATTATTTGGTCCGTTTTGAATGTTAAAGTTGCATTACATGTCCATTATTTGCATATTTTATCCATTTTGGTATTTTGACATGTTTTATAAGAATTGTGTAAAATAGAGAGTTCTGGAGTTGTCCAGCGGCCCGCTGGACCAAATGCAGCGGTCGTTGAAACAAGTATAGAGAGTTCTGGAGTTGTCCAGCGGCCTGCTGGGCCTGGTTGCGGACAACAGCCTGTGTTTTTTGGCGATTCAAAGTTTGGTCAGGTCGTGCTACATACCATTCTCTTTGTCTTTAAAAGAGCTTCGCGTTGGTATGAATATCATTTCAATCGGAGTACTGTGGAGAAAGTTATGGCCATTCAAACAAAGTCGCACAAAGCTGTCAAATGTAGAATTTAGGCGAAAATTCAAGGAAGGAAAGAAAATATTACCTTGTTAAGCCAAATTTTTCGTTAACCTACAGAGCACGAAATTTCCATCTTTCCTATTACTTGGAGGACACCTTTTACCATGTTTAAACCTTTTTCAAGCCTATATATACCCCATAGCCCCAAAAAGGGGAGCCTCCAAGGCTCCTCCCTCATTACTCCATAACCTAGTTCTTCCACCCTTCTTGGAGATTGAAGCAAGGCAAGAGGAGCATAAAGACTTCAAGATTCATCCTTGGGTTTTGTTTGTTTATTTCATGTCTCGTACTCTAATTATTGTTTTAGTTCATCTGTTTATGGATTGCTAAACAATAGAATTTTTAGGTTTGATAGTAATTGACTTTTATGTAGTTCTTTTTATGTTTAATGTTCAGAACTCGTTTTCAATTGATTTTTCTTGTGCTTTTGTTCGACTAATTGGCTGTTACCTTGATTATTGTCAATCTTTGATCAGTGATAGCTTTGATTGGTTTATCTTATATGTTCATACAATAACTGTGACATGAGTATTGATGCATGATATGGAGAAATCGTGGTAAAACTTGAGTCGGATGAACGTAGAACTAATTAGAATAACTAAAGAGTTAGTGAAATCGTTATCCTTTAAATTCCTCTATTTACCTAATTTTATCTTTTTTAGCTTTGCTTCTTTATTCATTTATATTTTTATATCCAAAACTTTGTTTCTCTAAATAGTATATGATGCTTAATATATGATAGCCAGTTGTAATTCTATTCCCTGTGTTCGATATCCCGGTACTGACCTTTAGCTATACTATTTCTGCCTTGTATATTTGCAAGTAGTTGTAGTGCTAAAAAATAGTGCATCACTTTCTAACACAAGTTTGATTAAGTGATAAGTTGTACTCATTAAAATCTTATCATTGATGGGATAAGCATTAGATACAATGACCAACACCTTAAAGAAACTACCAACATAAGTACCATCTACAAAACACGAGTTATGGACTAGAGCGACTCTAGTCTAGCACATCTCAAGGTGTAATGTTGTTCCAACACGTGTTGGAAAGGTATCCAAGTAATTGGAGTTGAGTACCAAGGTATATTTTAAGGTTATCCCAAATGATAAAGGTTATAAGTTCTGTAATCTTCAAAGATAGAATTCTTGTATGAAGATCAAGATAGGAACTAAAAACCTAACAGCGTGATAACTCTCAAGATATAGAGAGATATCGGATTTTCCACATTACCAAGAAGTCATACCATTAGAAACTTATGCACTAATGAAATCAACTTCAGAACCTAAGATTGTGAGAACCATGTTGTAGTGGGAGCTTTCTAAGGAACATAACAAGTTCATGGGTCTAAGAGTGTCGTAAGACTCGGTCTTAGATCAACTTGAACATAATCTCTTTAACTACAATGTAGCATTGGTTTATTTGGATATTCATCCTTGAAAAGGTGATAGACTCCAAACTACAATATAAGATAGACAACATATTTTACAAGACTTGCAATACTACCTATAGGTTGTGTCAGTTAGTGGGAGCTAGTAAACTTGCAAGTGTTAATGTGGATCTCAAAAGGCTAGACAATGACAATGGGTTACACCCAAAGAGAACAATCTTCTCGTCTGTCATTGTGTCGTGATTTATTCGATCCTATTGTCTATTAGAACTTACATTAGTTAGAATGTATATATTATGATTGTCAAGACAACCTTCTATAAATAGAAGTCTTGAGGAGATCATCTACATAGAACATCCTAATGGGTATGTAATAAAAGGGGGAGAAACACATGATTGGAAGCTTGTGAAGACCTCCGTGGTCTTAGGCTAGCATCTAAATCAGAGTATATGTGTTTTATCAAAATTGTCAAATGTTTTAATTTTTACTTGTGCCCCTAACAGTGTTGTAAGCACAAAGAAGTTGAAAGTGCATTAAATATGGTATTATTGGTACTCTACGATGACAAAATCTACAAAAGTTGCAAACAGCTAAGATTAGCGTCTAGCAGAGGCGGAGCCACCTTATAAGAAGGTGGGGCAAATGCCCCTCCTCAAATATGTATAAATGTACTAATTTATGGTCCAATTTTTTAAAATTATTAAAATTATCTTGTATTTGCCCCTTCTCAAATTCTAAAATTTTCAACACATATAACTTTACCCCCTTTCGTTTATAATCCTGGCTCTGCCCTTGGCGTCTAGCGTAGGAAACTGGTTGTCTACCCAGTTTAAGATAAAGGATTTGAGAGAAACCAATTATATTGTAAGCATCTAAGTCTTTTAAGATCGCTAGAAAGAATGTTGAGATTCTCTTAGGAATCCTATATCTATACATTCCGTGGAACATTTTAGCATTAGAAATTCCATGAAAAGGTTTTACCATTCAAGATGGAATTGTCTTGTCTCTAGTCAAGTGTCGTTTGACACTTAGTGAGATCAAGAATAATGAGACTAGTTTTGGAGATAGATGTCTCATATATGCTATGATGTGTACTAAGTTTGATATTAGCTGTGTTTTGTGCATAGCAAATATATATCATAGTAACCATGCAAAAGACTTTAATTGAGGTAAAAAATATACCATAGTGCTTGAGAAAGGCTAGTCGCTATATTCTAGTTTACCAGTCATTCATGTAATGTCCTTGGAGTTACACTCACTATGTTTTATGACTAATCAGTAATCGAGTAAGTCATCCTCGGAATATGTGTTTACCTTACGAGTATCTTCCTAATAGATTTAATCGTAAGTTTGAGTATGCCTATGAGTATTATATATTGTTATGATTACTCTAGTAAAGGCTAACTTAAGGGACACATGAGTTCATAAAGCTAAGAAATCACATATTGAGATGAAATTAATTAAAGACCAAGTACACAGCAAAGACATTGTGGTGGCAAGGATATGATCAGAGAGCAACCAAGCATATTTTTTCACAGAAATGCCTTTGTGGCAACATGTTTCAAACATGATGTCAAATGAATGGTGGTTCGATATATCTAGCACCAAGACCTGCTTTGAGTATAAGTGGGAGAGTTTTTTGCGGAGGGTATACTCGAAAGCATGTTTTGAGTGTAAGTGAGAGATTGTTGGGTTTGGTACACTGAAAAGCTTGTTTCGAGCACGGATAGAATCTTGCTTGTATACGAAAAACACTACAATTCACTTTTAAAGCGATTCAGTATTATTCGAGCAGTTTCGCACGAGATAAGTAGGTATTTGTTAGCACAAATGCCAAGTTCTTAGAAGAAGACTATGTGATGAATCATAAGCCCAGCAGTGAAGTAGCTCTTGATGATCTAAGAGATACTTCAGTTTCCACAAGCAAAGAACCAATAACACAAGTACAATCTATACCTGAGATATCAACTTTTGTGCCAAAAAATTGTAGAGCCTCGTCGTAGTGGGAGGGTTCCTCGTGAACCAGAAAGGTACATTGGTGTGGGTGACGACAATGTATTAGACCCACAGAACTTCAAAGAGGCGATGGCAGATTCAGATAGTCATTCCTATAAAGAAAGAATGGATTCTGAACTACAATCAACGATAGACAAAGACGTTTATGAAATGTTAGTCCTACCTGAAGGTTGTACTCTCATTGGGAGCAAATAGATTTATAAACGTAAACGAGGACCTGATGGACGAGTTAAAGTCTTCAAAGCAAGATTGGTAGCTAATGGGTTATACCCAGAGAGAAGGTATCAATTACTATGAGACCTTTTCGCCAGTAGCTATGCTCAAGTCAATCCAAATTCTTTTGTCTATCGCAACCTACATGGATTGGGAGGTATGGCAGATGGACGTCAAGACAACTTTCCTAAATGGAAGTCTTGAGGAGACCATCTACATGGAACATCCAGGGGGATATGTAGTCAAGGGCAAAGAACACATGGTGTGGAAGCTTAAGAAGGCAATTTATGGCCTCAAGCAAGCATCTCGACCATGGAACATGTGTTTTGACTAAACTGTTATGTCTTTTGGCTTTGAGCAGTGCCCAGATGAGAGCTGTGTGAACAAGAAAGTTGAAGGTAAGAATGTAGTGTTTATGGTACTCTACGTAGATGACACACAATTGTTTGGGAACAGTGAAAAGATGTTATCAGACGTGAGAGACTGTCTATAAAGTTAATTTGAGATGAAAGATATGGGAGAAGCTGGACACATCCTATGCATTAAAGTTCTTAAGAACTGCCAGAAAAGGATGTTATGCTCATCTCAAGAATCTTACATCATTACGATAGTTAAACGTTTTAGTATGCAAGACTCCAAGAAAGGTTTTCTACCTTTTAGCCATGGAATCACTCTGATATGTGTCCCAAAACACCTATTGAGACAGAAGCTATAAGAAGGATCCCTTATGCATTAGTAGTTGGGAGTCTCATGTATGCTATGTTTTGCACGAGGCCCGATATTTTCTTTGTCGTAGGCATGGTAGCAAGGTATCAGTCAAATCTCGGTCAATGACACTAGAGTGCGGTAAATAATGTACTCAAATATCTAATAAGAACTAAGGAGTATTTTCTAGTTTACCATGCATCCGAGATGTATCTTTTGGGTTAACTGGTTTAGATTTTCAATCTAATCAGGATTCGAGGAAATAAACCTCTAGCTATGTGTTCACCTTAGGAGGTGGTACCATCGTTTGGAAGAGTGTGAAGCAGAAATGCATCACGGACTCTATCATGGAAGTTGAATATGTGGCTGCATCAGAAGTCGCAAAAGAAGCGGTATGGTTCAGAAACTTCCTAATTGATCTAAACGTGATTCAGAGTATGCCTAAGAGCATCACTATCTTTTGTGATAACTTTGGTGCTATGACAAACTCAAGGGAACCACATGCCCACAAGGCAAGTTAACACATAGAGAGGAAATATCACATCCGTGATATAGTGTAGAGAGCTGACATTGATGTGGTCAAGATCGCATCAGAAGATAACTTGGCAGATCCATTCACAAGGGCTCTCTCCAGTAAGGAGATTGAGCAATATGTGAAAGGATTTGCTGTTCAATTGACCTGGATTCGCTTTCAGTATAGGTGGGAGGATTTTGCAGATTTTGCAGTTTTGGTATACTCGAAAGCTGTTTTGAGTATAAGTGGGAGATTGTTAGAGTTTAGTATACTGGAAAAGCATATTTAGTATGTATGTATATGTAATAACTCTTTACCCATTTTTTACCATGCAAATGAGAAAGAATATTTTGTTACAATGTGTTTTGCTTATGTATTTATGAGATGTTGAAATGTGTTTTCCATTGAAATACATAGTTTAAGCAAAATGAATCTAAGTCTTTTGCATAGTAGACGAGTTGTGAGCGGCGTTCACAGTAGATAACTTGTCGGTTCTTGCAGAAGGAAAATTGTTTCACAACCTAGATAGGCTTTGACTACCTATCGTGAAAGGTTCCGATGTCAGTCCGAAAGTTTGCTTACCTAAGGAAATGAATAACGTCGGTGTGGTATAGCACTGAAAGAATCAAAAAGTGCGATAAGACGTTCTTGGCTATTTACTGAAAGACGAGGTCTTGGTGATTGTCGTTTCTTAATCATTGTTGGCATAACATTGAGCATACGATATGAATTGAAAACTACTTTGACTTATCAAATGGTGAGGGTATTTCGTTGCCCAAGAATCCTGATAGATTGGGTAATGATCATTAATGTCTAAGTGGTGCTAGTATTGTTATTGCAATTAATCGTGTGCTGGGAGAGACCAGTATGATAATATCCTCCAGTCTTCAATTTCGAGATTTATGTCTTCAATTCTTCTCCGGCTTTTGAGGATTTTGACAAGTTTGGCCACACAAAGGTCAATTCCGAGTTAAAGGAAACAAATCAGAAGATCTGTGGTTGAAATCAATTGAAGAAGATGACAGAATTCAAATCTTGAATTCTTACGGTATGTTGTATTTAATTGCATATATTCAGTATGATCTGTGATTATATGCTTATAAACATATTTCTAGTTTACAGTCTAATAAAAGCATGTTTAGATGTAAATCTTTCTATCAGACTAAATAGATTTCCGCTGCAAAACCAACAGATTCAATATGGATAATGCTAAGTCTGCTACAACTATCTCATAGAGTTTTAAACTTTCTAAGGAGCAGGCTCCTAAGTCTAAGCAAGAGGCACAGGAGATGGAGTCTATTCCTTATGCTAGTGTGGTTGGGAGCATAATGTACACTATGATTTGTACAAGGCTAGACTTGGCCCATTCTATTTCAGTTACTAGCAGATACTAGGAAAGAGCATTGGAATGCCCTTAAGTGGATTCTGAGGTACATGAAGAATACTAGTAGTTGGGGGATTGTGTTCAGTGGCTGTGATAAGGTGAGTGAGAAAATAGTGGCGGGCTATTGTGATGTAGACTATGCTACAAACTTGGATAATAGAAAGTCCCAAACTGGTTATCTCTTCACCATGTTTGGAACGGTGATCAGCTGGAAGTCAAGGCTACAGAGTATTGTTCCACTATCAACAACAGAAGCAGAATATATGGCTCTCACTGCAGCTGTGCAAGAGTTTCTGGATTCAGGGTGTTATTTCAGACTTTGGTTTTGGTCCGAAGACCATGGTTGTATATTGTGATAGTAGTTCAGCTATATGCTTAGCTAGACATCAGTATTTTCATGAAAGGAGCAAGCATATAGATGTTAGGCTACATTTCATTAAAATTGAGATTGAAAAGGGAAGGGCAAAGGTGGTCAAGATTGACACCATGCACAATCCAGCTGGCATGCTTACAAAGTCTCTAGGAAGAGACAAGTTTGATCATTGTAAAGAGTTGATCAATGTGTGCTGCAAGAACCAGTGACGGAACTACATAGGGCCAAGCCCCTGCGCCAGCGGGGGCTTGGCCGGTACCAGACCCCGACCCCCGCCTATACAGCCGCCCTCCGACCGGTCTCCGCCCCAGAGCAGCCCTGCACTCTAGCCGCTGCGCCGTTCTTCTGAATTGAAAATTGAATTAGGATTAGGGAAGAAGACAACTTTGGGCTTATTAGTTTTGGGTCAAATAATTTATTGTTGGGCTGTTTTTATTTTTGCGCTTATGCCTTTTGCCTTTTGGGCTATAATAAAATAATGTTGCCCTAAGTCCTTCACATAGTATGCCCAAATCCTCACAAGTCAGAAATTCTCACGCAATACGACAACGCATTGTTGTCGCCTGCTGGAGATTTTGCAACTATTCGCTAATTCAGGTAAGAACTATATGTATGCATCAGGACTATGTAATTCAGTAATTCACTATTTGAAAGAATTGTAAAAATAATTTACTATCTTATTTACAGCAATAACGTAGTACAGTACGTGATTTTTGATATAGTTCTTTGTTTGCCTCAATTCTTATTAATTTAATTGGTCTTTAGATTTGAATCACTTGATAGTTTTTTAATTAAATTAGAACTGATGTATTGTACAAGTAGTACCGTAGTACTTAGTGAATTTATTAGCATCTGAATTAATATAAACTACTATTTAACACTAATTAATCTTGTTGTAGTTAGTGAATTTATTAGCATCTGAATTAATATATACTACTATCGTACACTAATTAATCTTATTGTTATTAAATATAGTTATGCATCGGTATTTTTCTAAAATACAAAAGAATGATTCAACTACAAGAAAGATATTAATTCCGAACTATTATAAATCAACTACAAGAAAGATGATAGTATTTCAATTCCGAACGATTATAAATCAAGAAAGAATTAATGTTGTAAGTGTCGAATCTATCGCGGAAAACATAAATAGTGACCCGACAAGACGAAAACAGACATTACAAAACATGGCGACTCGTCGAAAACTGTTATCATCTAGTGTGTCGTAAAAGTTGAACAGACATTACATGTAAAATTAAATATTTTATTATGGAGTTTTTTTTTTAAATTTAGCCCCGGCTTACTCAATTTTCTGGTTCCGTCACTGGCAAGAACTGAGGTGTTTACTCAGGTGGAGAATTGCAAGAAATGAGTCCACACTCAGCTCTAAACATGGAGAATTAAAGGATAAAAGAGGAAATTAGAAACTAGTAGTTGGAGTTAGTTATTCTGTTAGGAAATGAGCTGTCATGCTCCGGTTCTTGATTCTTGGCTCCAATTCGGTTAGGAGCAGTTATCATTTGTATTAGATACTTATATAGTAGTTTTACTTGTATCTTAGCAGTTAGAAATCAATCAATAAAGAGAACCCCTTTTCTCCAAGAAACTACTCTCCTCTTCTTCGATTAGTGTGTGTTCTCTGTGAGTGTGTGTTCATACCGAGTGTACGTGAATTCTTAAAGAGTGTGTGAGCCTTATGTGCTGAGTTAACAAGAAGTGAGTCGAAATCAGATTTATATGCATTCAAGCGCCCAACCTTCGTGGGTTGTATGGTGACATATGCACCATTGTGGGCTACATGTGAGGCCACTTTCGGCTGACAATTTCCATTCTTTGTCAAATAAACAGAATCCAACCGCCCATATTTTTGTTAAAGTCAAATAGACAATAACAACACAAAAGAAATAGAGAGCATGCGAATTTCTCCTCTAGAAATTTGACCACGCATCTGCATTTATATTCTTAAATGAGAGTATCAAGAAATGTTTATGTAAATTTTATTCCAAGAGAATATTATGGATTTGTTGTTTCATGTGGAGTCCGAACAAATTAAAATCAAAACAAAGTGAGATACCATGAATTTATAATAAAATAGTACTCCCTCCGTCCCATAGAAATAGGTCATTTGGGATCGGCACGAGTTTTAATATATGGCATATTTCTATGGGACGGAGGTCGTAATCGTTATCTACCCGTTGTTTGATATGTTAAGGCCATCATCGGCCATTTATTTTAAACTAAAATTTAGACTATTTAAGTATATATTATATTAAAAAGTAATTTCATTCCAATATTAATTTTAAATTCAAATTTTACACTATTTTTTTGTATAAGTCTTACTCCCCTCGTCCCAAAAGAATATGCATTATTTCTTTTATATTCAGACCTACAAGAACATGCATTTTAGTATTTTGGAAACTCCTTTCTCTCTATCGGGTCACTCTCCACTAACAATATTTTAATTACTTTTTTTCTCAACATGTCTCTTACTTTACTAATTTTGCATTAAACTCATGTCTAACAAAAAGTGTATATTAATGTGGGACAGAGGGAGTATAAAATATTTGCAGTAGACCCTAATTTGGTATTATTTCGTAGAAAAACAAAAAAATTGGATTTGATTTGCAGTATAATTGGAGAAGTTTGCTACACCACCAAAATGATACTTCCTTTGTTCCACAATAAGAGTCATATTTTGTCATTTTCGTCCGTCCCACAATAAGAGTCATATTTCACTTTTACCATAAATAGTAACCAAACCCCACATTCCACCAACTTATTTCACTCATATTTTTATTATAAAACTAATACATAAGTGGAACTCACATTCCTTTAACTTATTCAATCCAATTTTTTCTTTACATTTCTCAAACCGTACCATACCAAGTAGGATTCCTATTATGGAAAGGAGGAAATATTTGGTGTATGATTAGAGATGACCTCAGTATTACAATTCCAACTATCATCTTCCTATGAGTGGTAATATAGGAATAAAAGCAAACTTGTCTCAGGATAATTTATACGTCAAGGCACTCCTCTAAATTTTCGTGTGTGAAACTCGTTGTGAGTTGACCAATAACAAAGAGTTACGTGGTAGACTCCAACAAGATCTAATCGATGAAATTTAGCACACTTTAGCGATGTTGATAATGTGCAGAATTATGTATTTGAAAATTTTAATTATTAATTTTTATTTTAACTGTTTAATAAAATTAATCGTTTTGTTTTGTTCATAAATTCATATTGTACTATAGAACAAGAAAAAATAAAAAATTAATAATAAATGTGAAAAGTATTAAGTAATACTCCCTCCATCCCATAAAAATTTGTGCACTTTTCATTTCGTCCGTCACACAAAATATGTTCATTCCATTTTTGGAAAGTTATATCAATTTAATAATGTAGGTTCCGATATCCATTAACACTACTTTAACTACCATTCTTCTCCTCTCTCTTACTTTACTATACTATTCACCTCTTCTCTCTTACTTTACCAATTTTATCTTTATTCTCGTACCAAATCCATTGCCCATAATTTTATGGGACGGAGGGAGTAAATGCTTTTGAGAGTATAACTAGGGTGGCAAACGTCTGGGTTAGGTCTTTATTTGTTCAATCTGATAGAGATCTAACCCAATAAGACCAACCCAAACCTGACATGTAAGGAAACTGTTGATCTGAATATAAATCCGACTAGCTAACTTCAAACCACGACTCCATCTCGACATGAACCCATTAACGACACGATATAATATGGGTTGACACGACATGATAACAACTCGAACCAGATACTACACGATTAAAATCTGATTCTACCTCCGTCCCACAATAGGAGTCACATTTGGTGTGAGCACGAGTTTTAAGAAATATAAAGAATAGTGGATTGAAAATGTTAGTAGAATATATGATCCACTTTTTAAAATTGGTTTTATAATAGAATGTGAGTTAAGTGAGTTAGTGGAATGTAGGAACTACTTACCATTAATAGTAAAAGTGAAATGCGAGTCTTATTGTGGGACGGACAAAATGACAAAATGTAGCTCTTATTATGGGACAGGGGAGTATCACACAATAAAAATCAGGTTTACACTATTTAAACCTACTTTACAAGAAATTAAAAAAATAATGTAAAACATAATTTTTTTTAAAATATTAAAACGTAATACTCCCTCCGTCCTTTGTAGTATAGGTGTTTCTTTTCGGCACAAGAAATCAGAAAAAATGTTTTAAGTCAGTTAAGTAAAGAAAACAAAGTAGAAAAAAAATAGATAAATGAAGAGAGAATAAAATAAGAGATTACTACTAAAAACATTTAAGTGTTTTCCAAAGTATTGGAATGTCATAGCCATAACCTCTTACACTTGATCTGAGATTGTGATAAAACAAGGGTATAGTAGCAAAATCGCCGATATAACCAAAAGGCAAAAACAGAGAATTTCGTAATGTTATGTTTTGTTCAACTTGTTCCGCATCATTGATAAATTACCTCTTTAAACATTGTTAACCCTATAAACAATACAATAGTAGTAATTGGTTGGTAAAACTTTTACGTGATGCTAGTGTAAGCATGTGTTAATATTTCCACCAAAACATAGATTTAGTTCAACACTCCAACTGAGAGAGTGGATTTGGAGTTTACAAAAAAACCAGCAAAATCACAAGTAGCTCAAGGCTACTCATAAAAAGTAAACAAAACAGCAAACAAACTTAGGCAGATTGCCCCAAATAAACATGATTGGTGTTCAACATAGACTTTCTGGATTAAGATAAACTTGTGTTACCTGATCAGCTGCAAGCCAGCATAGACCTTGTGTGATCAAACTTGTTCAAGTAGTGATTAAATGGCAATGGCATGACTCCCTCAAATGCCTCAACAAGCAGAGCAACCTTCCTCTTCTTAGCCGAGGCAAGCTTCGTCACCGCTCGTCTTAGTGCATAATCCACCATCCATTCCTCCGAGTTCCTCCTCTCATCCACATCCTGATGCCTCAGATCAACCCTCTCCGCCTCCGGATCCTCCTCCACGTCAAGGAAATTAGGTGCTCGTGGATTGAAATCGACCACTTCCTCCCCTTCCTCTGCTATCTGAAACAGAGCATCCTCTGTTTTTTCCACTTCCTCTTTTGGTAGATATTCTTCACTTACAACATCAAATGAAGAAATTTCTTCTTTTCTTCCTCCTTTTTCTTCTCCTTCTGCGTCCCCTTCTCCTTTTTGAATAGGTGTTGAAATATCTAGGCTTGAAAAGGCATCACCTCTGTTTTCATCAAAGGACACCACATATTCTTCATTTCTTCCTTTTCCTTCTTCTTCTTCTTGAAGAGGTGTTGAAATTTCGATGCTTGAAATGGAATCAGAGTCGAAGCCGCCGTTTTCATCAAAGGACTCCTGCGCTGCTTCCTCAATCAAAACTTTTTCCTCTACAAATTCGTGTTTGATTTCGATTGCATCCTCTGCTTTGTAATCATATTGCAGAAACACGCCGTATCCATAGCCACTCTCCCAATCCATACAACTGTTATTATCATCGAAGGAATCCTGCGATAATTCTTCAGAGACTCGGTCTTGTGGGGTCGTGTAAATCTCAACAAAGAAAGGATCATCATCGGGTCGAGCAGGGGAGGCACGGGCACGCCTGGCAGCCGATATGAAGGAGCTCAGGGGCGGGTGGTGGCGGCCGTTGAGGGAGCAGTAGGTGTAGGGGCAGACTTTGATGTCAGAGTGGCCTTTTTTGTTAAGGGAAAGAAAAGGAGGGAACTTTGAGTCTTTCAAAGTGGAGGAGCATGTGGCTGTCTTTGCATCAACGGTCTTACTCGAGGGTTTGAAGCTCGGCTTCGTCGCGCTTTTCTTGCTTGACGGGGAAGGTGATCTCGACTGCGGTTGCTCCTTTCTAGCGTCCGAGCTGGTGGTTGGCTTCATGTAGTTGGGCGTCGCCGCTTTGGGGCGCTTGATGGGGGCGGATTTCTTCATCTTCTTGGCCTTGAGGTCGGCGCCGCGAGGGCTCTTCGCGGCGGAGGAGTCATGGTGGTGGGTGTGGAGGGGCTGGAGGTGGAGGAGGGTGTGCTTTCTTTGCACCATGGTGGTTGTGTTTTTGGTTTGAAGATGGGAAATGGGAAATGAGAAGAAATGGTTGAAGAATGAAGAAGATTCTAAGCTATCTTTCTTTTTGTGTTTTGAATAAGTGGAAGATTAGTATTTTATGGATGCCGACGCTCCACTAACCTAACCTTGGGCCCTCCATTTATATAAGAGTGTTGCCATCATATTACTTGTTTACTATTTTGAATTGGGTATAGGTACTTCCTTTTTTGTTTTGTGGTGTGTATAGTTATTGGGTAAATCAAGATTTTTTATTTTTGATATATTTCATAAATTGGTTCCATTTCAAGGAATATGATCTCTTCCTTGGACGGCACGGGATTTTATGTAATTTTATTTTGTGTATTATGTGAAGAGAATAAAGTAAGAGAGAGGGAAAAAAGTAGAGATGAATTTCTATTTATAGGAATGATTCGTTTTGCATGAGACAAACTAAAAAGAAAAATAGGCCTCTTCGATGAGACGGAGGGAGTATGTTAAGTGGAGAGAGTAAAGTAAGAAAGGGAGTATAAAGTAGAGATAAAAGTGTTTCTATTTTTAGTACTTTGGTTATCATGATTGAGACAAACCAAAAAGAAAAATAAGTCATCTTCAATGTGATAGAGGGAGTATATCCCAGTCCCATAGATATAGACTAATTGGAGATGACATGAATCTTAATGCATAATTGGTAACGTCAGAGATAATAATAAAAAGAAGTTCAAATAATGTAATGAATGGTGTAACCCATAAATAATAAAGTAAAAAAAGAGAGAAAGTATTCCAATTGATATGGACTAAATTTCTATACGACGGAGGGAGTAGTATGTAATAATTGTTTAATTCCTAGCTAAACAGATTTTGCCGATTGGAGGCAATTGTAGAACTAATGTGGCATGATTTTTTCCATATTAACGAAATTTTTTGGTATATGCGTATCATCTATGAAACCACGATGAATGAGCATTGAGCTCAAATGGTATTAGATGTGTTTGGTCAGCTATAAATTTAAAGTACAATATATAAAACGCATTGAAAATCAAAATCAAGATCAAAGATTATACTCCCTCCGTCTCGCTTGATACATTTTCTTTTTTAGTTTGTCCCAATAAAAATGACACATTTCCTTTTTTGGAAACTTTCTCTCTCCCATTAATACACCCAATCACTTTTTCTCACTCCTATTAAAATATTTATCTTTCAGTCTTTCTATTTTAATACTTACACTCACTTTTTCTCAAATTAAACACTTTAAACAATAACTCCTAAAATCTCATGCCGGCTAAGATATGTGTCATCTTAGCCGGAACGGATGGAGTAGTATATTTTTAATTTGTTAACCCTAATATAATGATATTTATTTTATGTGATATGATAGGTAGGTGAAAACATATTTGATCCAAATATAAGAAGATCAAACAAATTTAAAGTTAATCAATCCATCCAAATAAATGGTATTTTGATCAATATTTTTTTATCTATGAATTTTATAACCCAATATAACCCACCCTCTATTATTGCTCTGAATTATGACATGATTTTCTTATGTTCCAAAATTATAACTTTATTTTCTTATTGGGATGTCCATGACAGGAAGTTTTGGATATGTATAGCCGTTGAGATTTAGTATTTCTAATTTATCAATCACAAACTTTGGCAGTAGCATTTTGAATATAAATTCATATCATGGAGTAATTGTGATTTGCGAATTAATTCTTGTATGGTCATTAAAAGCATCCCGCATGCTCAGGATAAGGGTTCGGGTTGGTCATACTAAGCATCAAATTTAATTACTTTATTCCTGTTTTTATTCTTCTTAATTGCTAATAATGAGCTACTTAATTTAAAAATGGCTTTGGTGTCATAATCTTGACATTTTGGGAGAGAGAAAGGGGGTCTAATCTATTTTACACGTGTTACACTTCTCATCCTTACCCAAATGTCAAATTATTCTTTTAGTTGGAATACTTATTTTGATATTTTATTTACCCCGGTTTATAGCTTATATATTATTAAAATGGAAGACTATAATACGCATAAAACATCAAGAATTTTGATCAATATATTCTATATGTTTGGTCAAACAAAAACTATATATGATTCTTTATAAAAATAATAATACTATCGATGATTTTAAAATATAACACTTCAGCGATCTGATCATTCATTCATATTCCTTTCCGGGCTCCGTCCACGTTCTTTTTTCACTCATTTTAAAAAAATGATTATAGTTAAAAGTGGAGAGAAAAGTTAAAGAGAGAATAATATAGAGCAGAGTCTTTTTGTTTATATTCCCTTTCTTACATTACTCTCTATCAACTTTAATTATTTATTATAATTTTTTCAAAACGGGCAAAAAAAGAAGTGACTCAAGTAATATGTGATAGATAGAGTATTTTTTCCTCTTCCTCCCTTATTTTATTCTCTTCGCACTTAATCTCTAAATACTCATTATTAATCTTAGTTCAAAACAATACTCCAATTAAAATGAGACTGAGGGAGTTTAAATTGAGCTTCAAAGATTAATACTCCATTCGTCCTTAAAATAATACTCCCTTCATCCACAAAGAATATGCACTTTGAGTTCGGCACGGGTTTAATATAAAATCGGGAAAGTAAGAGAGAGGTAAAAATAAAAAGTAATTAAAATATTATTAGTGGAGAATGGGTCTCACCTCAATAGAAAGAAAAGAGTTTCAAAATTAGAAAGTGCATATTATTGTGAGACGGACTAAAAAGGAAATAGAACATATTCTTGTGGAACGGAGGGAGTATGCACTTTGGATTCTGCACGGGTTTTAATGCAAAATTGGTAAAATAAGAGAGAGGTACAGAAAAAAGTAATTAAAGTATTATTAGTAGAGAATGAATCTCACCTCATTAGAGAAGAAAATTTTTCTAAAATTAGAAACTGCATATTCATGTTGATAGACTAAAAAGGAAACAATGTATATTCTTGTGGGACCAAGGGATTATCAATTTCTCAAAAAATAAGAATTGAGATTAAGATGTAGTGGCCCAATCCCATGCCCGCGTCATCACCCATGGGCGGTATATTTATAATACTCCCTTTGTCCTAAGATAGTTGAGTGGTATTTTTTTTGTTTGTCCCAATGTCATTTCTTTTTTGGTAAAAACTCTTTTCCCTCTATTACTTTACTCACACTTTATCTTTCTTACTTTTCTCTCTCCACTTTAAAATTAACGAATTAATTTTTTAAATTCTGTGGCCAAAATAGATGTCCCAACTACCTTAGATATCGGTTAAGATTCATTTCTAATCAGTGCTTTTAAAATTGAATTGGATCGGCATGTTCGATCGAACTGCGGCGATCGTACTTAACCATAAACTAGACTGGCTTGTACAAATGCAAAACAGAGTAAACAATCATGCAATAATCACTTAATTTGCTTTTCTCTACCACCGCTTGAACTTCAAAATGTAGGAGATCCCTCAATTTGCTTTTCTCTACCACAGCTGGAATTTCATATCTCAATATTATTTTCCAAATAATTTAAATATTCTAATTGAAAGTTGATAATTCAGTCAAAACTCAAAAATTGATAATTCAGTCAAAACTCACTTAATTGTAGTTGACCCTAAAAAAGAGACCGCTTCATCTAAAGTGGACTGAACCCGGACCATTTTCATTTATCCGGGATGCAATAATTCAAAAAATAATATTCTGGACAAAAATCGTTGCATCACTTTATGTTTAGGACCTCAAATAACCTTTAGTCTACTTTAAATCCACATATAAACTATACTCCTTCCGTCCATAAAAAATAGGACACATTGTGAATGACAAGGGTTTTAATGTGGAATTGGTAATGTAAGAGAGAAGGGAAAAAAGTAAGAGAGAAGTTAGTGGAATGTGAGGTCCATAATTAGTAAGAAAGAAGGGAAAAAAGTAAGAGAGAAGACAAAAAAATAAAAGAGAAGTAATGTTAGTGGAATGTGAGGTCCATATTATTAGAAAGAGAGAAGGGCAAAAAGTAAGAGAGAAGTTGTTGAAAACTTTCATTTTTTAAATGTGCTCTATTTTTCGTGGACAACCAAAAATGACAAATGTGCTCTATTTTTCATGGACGGAGGGAGTAGTGTTTAACAAACGTGCAATATTAGTTAACATAAATTTCAAAATGAATAAAAGCAAAATAAATCAACCAAAGAATACTGAAAGAGCAGGTTTGTGCAGGCTCGTGTATTTAACTGATCAGGGGGTGATTCCCAACCTAGTTGTGTTGCTGGCACGACAACCTAAAACCTGGTATCAACAATTTCCTCAACCCACTTCTACTGGCTAGTATAGTGGAGCACAGGTCGAATCCCACAGAGATGAACGAATGCGAAATGCGATTGTGGTGATAATCTGGAAGGGTTGGTTAGCTACCACGCTTGGGTTGAGGTTCTACCTAGACACAAACTCAAAAGTGGACCTATTCTCTACTAACTGGTAAAACGGTCTCATATCGGGATCGGGTTGGACACGTGAAAAGCGGATTTTTAAGACTCAAGTGCATGTGAAAAGTGAAAGTTTACTAAAAATAGATGGACAATGACAGAAACAGATCTCCAACCGAACTGGCTGATGAACTGCCAGATCCGCCAAAAGTCTGACAAAAGTAGAAGGACAAAAGGTAAAGTGACTGAAATACAAAAGTGGTCCACAAATAAGATGTGGATGTTGTCTTCTCCAACAAGTATGCACAGATTCAGATAAACACAAACTACATGAATAACAACTCAAATCAACACTTTCCACAACTCAAGATCCAAGATTAAAAGCTAAAATTACGAAGATTAGAAACCGACAATCCCAGATTAAGCAACTGACTAACATCAAGGTGGCGATAGTCACGTAATCACATATCTCATGCATTAAACTTCGAATTGAACGATTAAACACTTGGGATCGTAGTTGACAAACTTAGATCTAGTCTACTCAAGAAAAATCATGCATCAACACTTAGAAATTTCTCGCAAACTACTGAATCTAACTAATCTCGGCAGAATGAAACACGATGGCAACGAAAAGATGAACAAAAACAAACTTCCATATCATAGCGTTCGGATCTCAAAACGATACTTCAAAAACAACACAAGCAAAATCATGCATCAACACTTAGAAATTTCTCGCAAACTACTGAATCTAACTAATCTCGGCAGAATGAAACACGATTGCAATGAAAAGATGAACAAAAACAAACTTCCATATCATAGCTTTTGGATCTCAAAACGATACTTCAAAAACAACAAGATATTCAAGTTTCAACTACGAAAGCAATTAAAGATTGTTTTGCCACTCGGGCGATGAAACAGTATTCTTCGCGAATTAAAGCTCGGCTTTTGTTAACTGTCGAACTCGTTTAGCAATCTATGCAATTTCTATTTTCTGTCATGCTGATGTTGATTTCGAGTTTTGATTATGTTTGATTCTGAGTTTGTGGTTATTTACTTGAATGGATGCTTTTCGCATTTGATCTATTAAATCGGAGTTGAATCGTGGTTGGATTGTCGTTGATCGGAGTGGATCTGTTGTAGCAGAGTTAATCGAGTTGTTTTTTGTTGCAGTTTGGTTCGGATTGCTTGGTTCCGGAGTGGATTAAGCGTTCAACGTGTGGAACTGAAGCTGAGTTAGTTGATTGTGCATGAATTTGATGTTTCATTTCTGTGTTCTGTTTACTTCGTCTAGTAGAAGTAGATCTGTTGGTCTCCGATTAATCGTCAGTTTCCGACGTCCGAATTTGTATGTTCTGTTTTAATCTGAATTATTACTCTGTTTTCTCCATGTTCGTGTTTGAATCAGGTAACGAGATGTAGATTGTGGTTTGTTAAATGCAGAGTTAGTTAATTGCAGCTTTTCTTTCGTACTTTACCGTTTCTGGAAATGGTCCCCACTGCATGTTTGTTCTCTGTTTCGTTAGATTAGGAAATCGTTTACTAGGTCGAGGAAGTTTGTTTGAGGTATTAGAGTTAAGATGATGTTCCAAGTTTACATGATATTTTCAATTTCCTAGGTCTAGTGTCAGTTTTCATTCCCCAACCTAGTTATAATTTCTCAATCCAAAATTGCGTGGCAGCAGCCAACCTCTTTTCCAGAGTCACTTAAATGCCTTCTTACACATCTGTCCTCATGGGATCAATCCCTGCTTCCCTGTACTAATTCATAGTATCGTGGGTTGATGGTTTTGAACGCGGAGTTAGTGTGTCCAACGGCCGAGACTTCGAAGATCCTCTGAGTTCCTAGACCTTGTGATCTAGCGGATTCTCTGGGTTTGCGATGCTTGACCTAGCACAAAAGAACACTCTAATCATTCCGAGCACTTCAAATGGCGCCGTTGCCGGGGATGGATGGCGTAGTTTGTGATTGTGTTTAGACATTTTGGCGTATATAATTTTAATTTGTTTTCTTTTTCTCTTTAATTTAAGTTTATGAGCACAGGCTCATGGTTTGGACACTGAGGTAACTCATCTGGGTGGAGGAACGATCGGTTTACTTGGTAGGTTAGAGAGACAGCATCTACCGTCACCACCAGATCGGGATTATCTACGGGAGATCCATTTCCGTTTGGTTCAGAAAGTGACGAAGATTGGAGTTCGTCAGGAAGTGAGGATCCCAAGTCGTCTTCAGAGACAGAAATAGAGGAGGTAGAGATCAGAGACATGGCACAGGTAGTCGATCCAGATCATGAGATCGATTCGCTCACTGCCCATCTAGATGGTGAGCCAGCCCAGGCTATAGTTATGAATCCGCGTCAGATGGCCATCGATATTAAGACAAATGTGCGAGGCATTCTACTAATGTTCTCCGGGCGCATGATTGAGTGTCCATATGAGTTTCTAAATGAGTTTAGCAAACTGTGCAGTATTTAGAAAAGGCCCAACGACACAACGGAGGAAGATTATCGCCTACGCGCAATTCCATTTGCTCTCAAGGGAGAGGCTAACACATGGCTGCTGAGGCTGCCTCAGGATTCCATCCGAACATGGAGAGATTTCAAGTTGAAGTTTCTGGATTACTTTTTCCCTTCAAACAAGACAAACACTCTTAAGAAGGAAATCGTAGAGTGTAAGCACGAGTATGATGAATCTCTGAGTCAATATTGGTCACGATTTAAGGGATTGTTAAATGCTTGCCCGAATCATAGAATGATCGAGGCAGAAATTTATTATCTGTTTTATGAAGGAGCAAACCCTGAATCCAAGGATCTGATGAATTCCTCGAGCAGGGGAAATTTTATGAAGAAAAAAGGAAGTGAAGCGAGAGAGATTTTGGAAAAGTTGATAGAGGCCAAAAAGGCGTATGACAGCCCGAGGAATATTATGAGGAGCGGGTCAGCAAATGCGCTGAGGGAGCAAGATGACGAAAGAGTCGAGGCGAGAATAGATAGGCTTGAGAGAGCACTACTTAATGCAATCGAGAAGACTAATCCACCAGCCTCACAAGAGAAGGGGAAGCCTCCAGGTCAAGGAGAAGTTCCACCCCAGCAATACTATGGCCCTCAAGAAGGAGATTACCAGGCCCAGGTTAATTCGATGGGGAGTTAGAATCCAGATGAGAGTTGGAATCAAGGGAGACAGAGGGATGCACCATGGAGAAACCATCCCAATTTTAGATGGTCTGACAATGACCCGACCCAGCCACCTCCACAACAGAACACATAGTTTACACAACAACCAGAGAGGCAGAGTAACTGGTCTGAGAGAAATCAAGAGGGGCAGAATAACTGGAACAACCGGAATCAGGGCGATCATTCTAACTGGGGGAATAGGAACCAAAATCACCAGAGGATCTCGAGAGTACTCAATTGAAAGTGTAAATAGTTTAATTACTTTCCAAAAAGTAAAAAATTACGAAACAAAGAAAAAAAAATCTAATCTTCCAAAAATATTTTCGGAACACCAGACTTCTTAGGGAAAATGTCTTGTCTCATAATGATCCTTGACCTGGGAGTCTGGCGTTTCATTTTTTTTTGTTTTCCTAAGTGTGGTATTGCGAAGAATAGCATTTACATGGAGATTTTCGGACCAGACGTTTTGGGAGGGAAGTGTGAAATTTTCGAAATTCAAATTCTAACTTTATAGGGAGGCGTACGGTTGCTTACATCACGCCTGCAACCGCCCTGTAACCGTTCCCTTTGCTTATCTAAAATTACAAATTTTTCCTCCTTTTCCTTTTATTTTCCAATCTCTAAAAAACCGAACTCTCTCTCTACTCTATATTCTTCCCAAAATCTTTTCTCTCGCAATACCCACAATCCTTCTAACCCTAATCACCTGAATTCTTCCAAGTTCTTGTGTTTTTGCAGAATCAGAACATGACGAAGGCATCTGCTCACACTGAGAAGGCAGGGAACCCCACCACCTCCGCAGATTCCGACGCGGTGGCGTTCATGGCAGATTTAATGGGGAAGTTTGGTAGTGCGGAGGAGGCAATGAAGGCTTTCGTCCTCTTCTCGGCGATGATGGAACATGCCAAACCTACCACAGTGCCACCGCCGCCATTCGACGGCCCAACCCGCAATTTCGCATGCAAAAACCGAGCCGACCAACAGGGCGCCGGAGAGAGAAGTAGCGGAAGGTGAGGAACAAGAGAACGAGGGTGATCTGGTCGCGGAACTTGTGCGCATGGCAGTTGATGAAGAAAGGACAGCACAGGTTGTTGAGGGGGAAACCCCTGTTTCTGCAGAAGGGGGAAACCCTAATTTCGATGGTAGTTTGGAGGGGGAAACCCCTATTGCTGAAGGAGTGGTTGCTGAGGGGGAAACCCCGAAGAAGTTTGTGGGCGGAGAAGCCCTTCTTTTTGAAAAGTTGGTTGTTGAGGGGGAAACCCCTATCTATATTGAGGGGGGGACCCCGAGTTTGGAAGAGGAGGGGGAAGAGGCCCCCGTTCTTGCTGAAATTTCGGTGGATCTGGTAGAAAATCCAGAGGATAAAGACTCGCCGGTGGATTAGAGAGAGGCAAGGAGTAGGGCGAGAAGGAGTTTGAGGGACGAGATAGATGATCTCACCACGGGGACAGAGGGCGAACAAGAGGAGGAGGCTCCTAAGTCTAGTAGGGAGGAGGATGAAGCAGAAGAACGCCGCTTGGCCACGGAAAGAAAGCGTTGTTAGGGTTTTGTATACTATAAATCACCTTTCGAGTGATTGCATACTGTAAAACTCTAATGGTTATTTTCCAATAAATGCAACAGATTATTTTTGTCATAATGTTGTTATGCTTTACATTTAATGGTTGTTTATTATATATTTAAATGTATAAGCAAACGTAACAAAGTCTAAGTCTTTGTTTTAGTAGAGCGGTTGTGGGCGTTGTCCAATTTAAGGTAACACGGTCAGTTCTAAACAAAGAAAAATAAGAATTTCACAACCTAGATAGGGCTAGACTACCTATCGCGAAAGGTTGCAATGTCAGTCCGATTATTTCTAAGCCTTATTGAAATAAGATGACGTTGGTGTGGTATAGCACCGAATGGATCTAACAGCAAGACGAGTCTTTATGCTATCTACTGAAAGACGAGGTCTTGATAATTAATTTCTTAATCAATGTACGTTAGCATTGAGCACACGACATTGAGTATCCACTACTTTGACTTACCAAAGGTGCGGGTTTTTCATAACCCAACGATCCAGGTATATTGGGTAGTGGTGATCATTATCTAGCGGTGCTAGGATTGCTATTATGTTGAAACGTGCGCGAGGAGAGTCTCGTTTGATAACATCCACAAGAGGAGCTCAAAACGAGGTTTTATTATTCGGAACCTAGCTAGTTGGAGTTTAATTACTCTATGAATAATAAATAAGAGTTTCTTGCTAAGTCCACTCTTGGAATTCGAAATATGTTAATTAATTAAGTCTATAGAAGACATTAATTAATTAATGGATGTTTCTATCTTAAGCGCGAGAAATAAATCAAATGCAATTAAAGGAAACCCGGAATACTTGTAATTTCGGATTTGGAAGGCAGTGCAATATTACTTCTGTAGTGGCTGCTCGTAATATTCCAATATAAGCTTATATTAAATTGTGGGTTCAATTTAATTAGTAAAAAGCTAATTGGGTGAGGTCTGTTCCAAATTCTTCCTTAGATCCCTGACTGGGCCCAATATGTGACTTATATAAATAGGAGAATAAAAGAGACAGAAGATACACTTTTTAATATACAAAATTTTGGTCCCCCTCTAGAAAGAGAGAGCTCGAAATTTGTGCTCCCTCGGTGAGCAGTTTCTGTCTTCCATTATTCGAGTCCTAGTACGTTGGTGAGATTTGCCCACACAAATATCAGCGTATAGTCCGGGACACCAGTCAGAAGATCTGAGGTCTTGTATTGAAGATCTTCACGTGGAGACGGAGCAAGCCATCATCGATTCTTGATTGAATCTACGAGGTAAATTGGCTAATTCCGTAGTAAGCATGCTTTAGGGATTTTATGTGCTAAAGCATGTTTTTAATTCAAGTTATGAGCATGATACATGTGATAATTACGCGAATAGAATTTGTCTAAATAATCTGCTAAATAGATCAAGTTTATATGATCGGTAAATCACGCACGCTTCCGCTGCCAACCCCTTCAAGCGCAAGGGTAAGCATGCGGCCGCTCCCCAGACCAAGAAGTCCAAGAAGACCGCAACGGTCAAATCTGTTGAAGATCCACTCACAGTCCCAACCCAGCTTCCCTTCGCTAAGGAGCAGGTCGTCCATAGCCCGGCTAGTGAGTCTCAGGATGAAGAGGTAGATGAGCAAAAAGAAGAGCTAAATTACGTGCCAGCGGAGGTCTGGGTGACAAAAGGGCTGCTTGAAGCGATGGGGAAGTTTGATGATCCAAAGAGGGCAGCAACCCAGAAGGAGAGGAGCGGTTTTGGTAAGCTGGCGAAATCTGGGAAGCAGTACGATCCGGAAGAACTGCGGGAGATTGACTCAGACGAAGAATTCCGCCAATACATTGGTGCTATTGGGTTTGATTGGTTATTGAAACATAGCACTGCGGAGGTGCCAACGGCGTTAGCACGGGAGTTCTTCTCGACATTCAGGCTCAAACCCACCACGGACCTCGATGCGGATTCTATCTCTTTCAGAATCTTCACCGAGGAGCATGAAATGAGTGTACGGGAGTGGTCCCTACGGATGGGGTTGTTCTCTCGCGCCGAGGACGATGATGGCATTTGGAACGAGCGCATGGTAGGAGCTCCGAAGTACACCCCCGGGTTTAAGGCACAGTCGGCATGGGAATTCGTTACCCACCCCAAGGTGGGAACGTTTAAAAGAAGCTATTCCAAGGGCTTCTATATTGAAAACCGCATCCTCCGTTTTGCCCAGACATTTATAAGTTACAACCTGATGGGGACATCCAACTCTGCCTTGACCACGGCAGACCTCTACTTTACTTGGTGCATGGCGAAAGGTGTAAAGGTGCACCTGGGCTACTGGTTGGCTCAGGCTTGTTATTAGATGGTCGCCAACCTTCTCGCCACATGTATACTTGTCATCTTCTCGGTGCTTACCTCTAGCGCAACACAATCATGAAGATAGCCAAGTCCGCACCCGAGGTAGTCATGTGTGAGTTCCCGGAGTTATTCAGCGTGAATTATTTTTTCAACAAGGGGCTACTTTACATGCACGGGAAGGATGTCTGTTTCTATGAGGTGAGAAGATGGAACCCCAGGTGAAGACGGAGCAGGATGGTGTCGAAACAGTGACCAACGTAGATTATGAAGAAATGAAGAAGGAGATGGGTGTGATGCGGAAGGAGCTCGGCGGGGTCCGGGAGGAGATGCAGGCCCTCATGGGGAGTTTAACCGACCTGGTGGGGAGGTCAACCGTGCAGTGTGATCGCATGGCGGAAGCTGTTAAGATGATGATGATGATGATGACCAATTGAATGGATAAAAAGTTTCCCCAGCCCAGAAGAAGTTACCCTCTGGACCCAGCAGCGTACCCACGCAGCCTGGGCAGTGAAGCTCATCTCTTCAGCAACCCCCACCAGCGTCCAAGCCCCTGTTAGCCCCATCTGCGTCCAAGCCCCTGTAAGCCCCATCTGCGTCCAAGCCCTTGTCTGTGAAGAAGCACCTGTCGAAGCAAAGTGAGAAGGAAGACGAGAAGCCGGCGGGAAGAAAGTGAAGGTGACCCGCCCCTATGTTCCACCCCAGTTTGGCTCCCACGGGGGCCAGACCCCGAATTGAGACCCCCCCAATGACCAAGTAACTTTTACTTTTCAGTTTTTAGTTTCGTTATCTTTCCGTTTTTATATTTATATGTTTGTCATTCTTAGTTTGTGCTTTTGTGTTTGTTGTTTCAGCATGCTTCGTTTTGTATATATGCGTATGTGTTTTCTCCCACTTAGCCCAATCTTTGGTCTAAGTGTGAGAAGTTTGTGTTTTTCTGGCATGTTTTTGGTTTTTGTTTGTTCTAATTTCTCCCACTTATCTCGATGCTCGGTCTAAGTGTGAGAAGGCTGTCTTTTATGTTTCTGTTCTGTTCATATTAACTGCCTTTTCCCCCCTTCACTAGGATAGCTTAGGGATGGAGTTAGGGCAGTCTGTGTTTAATGTGAGTAGGAGTCTTTAGGTCTAGGTTTTATATTTGTCGCATGAGCTAGTGAATACAATAAGGCAAGATTCCCTTAGTAAGAGCGATTGAAGATAGGATGCATGTCAACTTTGATACCTTTTTCCTTAATAAGCTGAATTCTGTTTGGATGAAGTAAGAAGGATAGAGGATGCCTTAGATAACCTAGTTGTGAAGCTAACATGTATAATAAAAAGGGGGGGCCGCCACTGGATGTTTTGGGAGAAGGGTTCTGGAGGTATAAGCTGGACGAAGTCCAGGGGAGAAATAAAATAAATATTCGGAGGTATAAGCTGGACAAAGTCTAGGGGGTATGAAAATATATATATATATATATATATATATATATATAGTTGTGATCATATGATAGCCCCTAAATATCGTAATAACCCTATAACCATATCTGAACCACACATTTTCTAATCTTGTGGTTGAGATTCAAATTTAGATTTACTTCATAAAAAAAAGGCGCGGGGGTAAATATGTCATTTCGCTCATTTAAATTTCTGAATTTCGCTCCATTCTTTCTCTCTTTCTCAGTTCGATTCTTTCCTATTCTCCGCGATTTGGTTTCAGATTTCCATAATCTCCAGATTTCCTTCCGATTATTTCCATAGACTCCAGATTTCCTTCCGATTATTTCCATAGAGATTTCCTTCCAATTATTTCAATAGACTCCAGATTTCCTTCCGATTTGGTTCATTATTCCATAATCTCCAGATTTTCATTGATTATCTGTTCAATAGCTGTCAGAATTTGCTTCGATGGAGAACGTAGCAAATAACGAAGGTAACAATCATTATCTATTATTTACCTTATTGATTGTGTTCATATTTTATTTTATTGATTGTTTTGATTCATGTATTGAATTTGATTTTTGATGAATATTAGCTGTCGATTGGTTTATGTTTCTGATGTACTAAAATTCTTATTTAATTAAATTATGTATTGCCGTTTTTGTGTTAAGATGATAGTTTTGGCTTATAAATTTTAGGTTTGCATCATAAAATGATAGTTTTACCGGATACAATGATATTCTGAGTTGATAGTTTTTGGTGTATAAAATGACATTTTTTTTAATAAAATGATACTTTTACCTGATAAAATGATAATCTAAGCGGATAAAATGACAGTAAGCTTATAAAAATGATAGTTTAGCTGAAGAAATTGCATATAAGCTGATAAATGATACTTTAACGTGACAAAATGACATAAAACTGATAAAATGATAGTTTTGCCGGATAGAATGATACTTTCAGCCGATAGAATGATAGTTTTGCCGGTAGAATGATACTTTCAGCCGATAGAATGATAGGTATTTTTGGTGTATAAAATGAAATTTTTGTTTAATAAAATGATACTTTTACCTGATAAAATGATAATCTAAGCGGATAAAATGACAGTAACCTTATAAAAATGATAGTTTAGCTGAAGAAATTGCATATAAGCTGATAAAATGAATACTTTAAACGTGACAAAATGACATAAAAGTGATAAAATGATAGTTTTGCCGGATAGAATGATACTTTCAGCCGATAAAATGATAGTTTGCCGGGTAGAATGATACTTTCAGCCAATAGAATGATAGGTATTTTTGGTGTATAAAATGATATTTTTGTTTAATAAAATGATACTTTTACCTGATAAAATGATAATCTAAGCGGATAAAATGACAGTAACCTTATAAAAATGATAGTTTAGCTGAAGAAATTGCATATAAGCTAATAAAATGATACTTTAACGTGACAAAATGACATAAAACTGATAAAATGATAGTTTTGCCGGATAGAATGATACTTTCAGCCGATAGAATGATAGTTTTGCCGGGTAGAATGATACTTTCAGCCGATAGAATGATAGGTATTTTTTGTGTATAGAATGAAATTTTTGTTTAATAAAATGATACTTTTACCTGATAAAATGATAATCTAAGCGGATAAAATGACATTTAGCTTATAAAAATGATAGTTTAGCTGAAGAAATTGCATATAAGCTGATAAAATGATACTTTAACGTGACAAAATGATATAAAACTGATAAAATGATAGTTTTTCCGGATAGAATGATACTTTCAGCCGATAGAATGATAGTTTTGCCGGGTAGAATGATACTTTCAACCGATAGAATGATAGGTATTTTTGGTGTATAAAATGACATTTTTGTTTAATAAAATGATACTTTTACCTGATAAAATGATAATCTAAGCGGATAAAATGACTGTAACCTTATAAAAATGATAGTTAGCTGAAGAAATTGCATATAAGCTGATAAAATGATACGTTAACGTGACAAAATGACATAAAACTGATAAAATGATAGTTTTGCCGGATAGAATGATACTTTCAGTCGATAGAATGATAGTTTTGCCGGGTAGAATGATACTTTCAGCCGATAGAATGATAGGTATTTTTGGTGTATAAAATGACATTTTTGTTTAATAAAATGATACTTTTACCTGATAAAATGATAATCTAAGCGGATAAAATGACATTTAGCTTATAAAAATGATATTTTAGCTGAAGAAATTGCATATAAGCTGATAAAATGATACTTTAACGTGACAAAATGACATAAAACTGATAAAATGATAGTTTTGCCGGATAGAATGATACTTTCAGCCGATAGAATGATAGTTTTGCCGGGTAGAATGATACTTTCAGCCGATAGAATGATAGGTATTTTTGGTGTATAAAATGAAATTTTTGTTTAATAAAATGATACTTTTACCTGATAAAATGATAATCTAAGCGGATAAAATGACAGTAACCTTATAAAAATGATAGTTTAGCTGAAGAAATTGCATATAAGCTGATAAAATGATACTTTAACGTGACAAAATGACATAAAAGTGATAAAATGATAGTTTTGCCGGATAGAATGATACTTTCAGCCGATAAAATGATAGTTTTGCCGGGTAGAATGATACTTTCAGCCAATAGAATGATAGGTATTTTTGGTGTATAAAATGACATTTTTGTTTAATAAAATGATACTTTTACCTGATAAAATGATAATCTAAGCGGATAAAATGACAGTAACCTTATAAAAATGATAGTTTAGCTGAAGAAATTGCATATAAGCTAATAAAATGATACTTTAACGTGACAAAATGACATAAAACTGATAAAATGATAGTTTTGCCGGATAGAATGATACTTTCAGCCGATAGAATGATAGTTTTGCCGGGTAGAATGATACTTTCAGCCGATAGAATGATAGGTATTTTTTGTGTATAGAATGAAATTTTTGTTTAATAAAATGATACTTTTACCTGATAAAATGACATTTAGCTTATAAAAATGATAGTTTAGCTGAAGAAATTGCATATAAGCTGATAAAATGATACTTTAACATGACAAAATGATATAAAACTGATAAAATGATAGTTTTTCCGGATAGAATGATACTTTCAGCCGATAGAATGATAGTTTTGCCGGGTAGAATGATACTTTCAACCGATAGAATGATAGGTATTTTTGGTGTATAAAATGACATTTTTGTTTAATAAAATGATACTTTTACCTGATAAAATGATATCTAAGCGGATAAAATGACAGTAACCTTATAAAAATGATAGTTTAGCTGAAGAAATTGCATATAAGCTGATAAAATGATACGTTAACGTGACAAAATGACATAAAACTGATAAAATGATAGTTTTGGCCGGATAGAATGATACTTTCAGTCGATAGAATGATAGTTTTGCCGGGTAGAATGATACTTTCAGCCGATAGAATGATAGTTATTTTGGTGTATAAAATGACATTTTTGTTTAATAAAATGATACTTTTACCTGATAAAATGATAATCTAAGCGGATAAAATGACATTTAGCTTATAAAAATGATAGTTTAGCTGAAGAAATTGCATATAAGCTGATAAAATGATACTTTAACGTGACAAAATGACATAAAACTGATAAAATGATAGTTTTTTCCGGATAGAATGATACTTTCAGCCGATAGAATGATAGTTTTGCCGGGTAGAATGATACTTTCAGCCGATAGAATGATAGGTATTTTGGTGTATAAAATGAAATTTTTGTTTAATAAAATGATACTTTTACCTGATAAAATGATAATCTAAGCGGATAAAATGACATTTAGCTTATAAAAATGATAGTTTAGCTGAAGAAATTGCATATAAGCTGATAAAATGATACTTTAACGTGACAAAATGATATAAAACTGATAAAATGATAGTTTTTTTCCGGATAGAATGATACTTTCAGCCGATAGAATGATAGTTTTGCCGGGTAGAATGATATTTTCAACCGATAGAATGATAGGTATTTTTGGTGTATAAAATGACATTTTTGTTTAATAAAATGATACTTTTACCTGATAAAATGATAATCTAAGCGGATAAAATGACAGTAACCTTATAAAAATGATAGTTTAGCTGAAGAAATTGCATATAAGCTAATAAAATGATACTTTAACGTGACAAAATGACATAAAACTGATAAAATGATAGTTTTGGCGGATAGAATGATACTTTCAGCCGATAGAATGATAGTTTGCCGGGTAGAATGATACTTTCAGCCGATAGAATGATAGGTATTTTGGTGTATAAAATGACATTTTTGTTTAATAAAATGATACTTTTACCTGATAAAATGATAATCTAAGCGGATAAAATGACATTTAGCTTATAAAAATGATAGTTTAGCTGAAGAAATTGCATATAAGCTGATAAAATGATACTTTAACGTGACAAAATGACATAAAACTGATAAAATGATAGTTTTTCCGGATAGAATGATACTTTCAGCCGATAGAATGATAGTTTTGCCGGGTAGAATGATACTTTCAGCCGATAGAATGATAGGTATTTTTGGTGTATAAAATGAAATTTTTGTTTAATAAAATGATACTTTTACCTGATAAAATGATAATCTAAGCGGATAAAATGACATTTAGCTTATAAAAATGATAGTTTAGCTGAAGAAATTGCATATAAGCTGATAAAATGATACTTTAACGTGACAAAATGATATAAAACTGATAAAATGATAGTTTTTCCGGATAGAATGATACTTTCAGCCGATAGAATGATAGTTTTGCCGGGTAGAATGATATTTTCAACCGATAGAATGATAGGTATTTTTGGTGTATAAAATGACATTTTTGTTTAATAAAATGATACTTTTACCTGATAAAATGATAATCTAAGCGGATAAAATGACAGTAACCTTATAAAATGATAGTTTAGCTGAAGAAATTGCATATAAGCTAATAAAATGATACTTTAACGTGACAAAATGACATAAAACTGATAAAATGATAGTTTTGCCGGATAGAATGATACTTTCAGCCGATAGAATGATAGTTTTGCCGGGTAGAATGATACTTTCAGCCGATAGAATGATAGGTATTTTTTGTGTATAGAATGAAATTTTTATTTAATAAAATGATACTTTTACCTGATAAAATGATAATCTAAGCGGATAAAATGACATTTAGCTTATAAAAATGATAGTTTAGCTGAAGAAATTGCATATAAGCTGATAAAATGATACTTTAACGTGACAAAATGACATAAAACTGATAAAATGATAGTTTTTCCGGATAGAATGATACTTTCAGCCTATAGAATGATAGTTTTGCCGGGTAGAATGATACTTTCAGCCGATAGAATGATAGGTATTTTTGGTGTATAAAATGACATTTTTGTTTAATAAAATGATACTTTTACCTGATAAAATGATAATCTAAGCGGATAAAATGACAGTAACCTTATAAAAATGATAGTTTAGCTGAAGAAATTGCATATAAGCTGATAAAATGATACTTTAACGTGACAAAATGACATAAAAGTGATAAAGTGATAGTTTTGCCGGATAGAATGATACTTTCAGCCGATAAAATGATAGTTTTGCCGGGTAGAATGATACTTTCAGCCAATAGAATGATAGGTATTTTTGGTGTATAAAATGACATTTTTGTTTAATAAAATGATACTTTTACCTGATAAAATGATAATCTAAGCGTATAAAATGACAGTAACCTTATAAAAATGATAGTTTAGCTGAAGAAATTGCATATAAGCTGATAAAATGATACTTTAACGTGACAAAATGACATAAAACTGATAAAATGATAGTTTTGCCGGATAGAATGATACTTTCAGCCGATAGAATGATAGTTTTGCCGGGTAGAATGATACTTTCAGCCGATAGAATGATAGGTATTTTTGGTGTATAGAATGAAATTTTTGTTTAATAAAATGATACTTTTACCTGATAAAATGATAATCTAAGCGGATAAAATGACATTTATCTTATAAAAATGATAGTTTAGCTGAAGAAATTGCATATAAGCTGATAAAATGATACTTTAACGTGACAAAATGATATAAAACTGATAAAATGATAGTTTTTCCGGATAGAATGATACTTTCAGCCGATAGAATGATAGTTTTGCCGGGTAGAATGAAACTTTCAACCGATAGAATGATAGGTATTTTTGGTGTATAAAATGACATTTTTGTTTAATAAAATGATACTTTTACCTGATAAAATGATAATCTAAGCGGATAAAATGACAGTAACCTTATAAAAATGATAGTTTAGCTGAAGAAATTGCATATAAGCTAATAAAATGATACTTTAACGTGACAAAATGACATAAAACTGATAAAATGATAGTTTTTCCGGATAGAATGATACTTTCAGCCGATAGAATGATAGTTTTGCCGGGTAGAATGATACTTTCAGCCGATAGAATGATAGGTATTTTTTGTGTATAGAATGAAATTTTTATTTAATAAAATGATACTTTTACCTGATAAAATGATAATCTAAGCGGATAAAATGACATTTAGCTTATAAAAATGATAGTTTAGCTGAAGAAATTGCATATAAGCTGATAAAATGATACTTTAAACGTGACAAAATGATATAAAACTGATAAAATGATAGTTTTTTCCGGATAGAATGATACTTTCAGCCGATAGAATGATAGTTTTGCCGGGTAGAATGATACTTTCAGCCGATAGAATGATAGGTATTTTTGGTGTATAAAATGACATTTTTGTTTAATAAAATGATACTTTTACCTGATAAAATGATAATCTAAGCGGATAAAATGACAGTAACCTTATAAAAATGATAGTTTAGCTGAAGAAATTGCATATAAGCTGATAAAATGATACGTTAACGTGACAAAATGACATAAAACTGATAAAATGATAGTTTTGCCGGATAGAATGATACTTTCAGTCGATAGAATGATAGTTTTGCCGGGTAGAATGATACTTTCAGCCGATAGAATGATAGGTATTTTTGGTGTATAAAATGACATTTTTGTTTAATAAAATGATACTTTTACCTGATAAAATGATAATCTAAGCGGATAAAATGACATTTAGCTTATAAAAATGATAGTTTAGCTGAAGAAATTGCATATAAGCTGATAAAATGATACTTTAACGTGACAAAATGACATAAAACTGATAAAATGATAGTTTTTCCGGACAGAATGATACTTTCAGCCGATAGAATGATAGTTTTGCCGGGTAGAATGATACTTTCAAGCCGATAGAATGATAGGTATTTTGGTGTATAAAATGACATTTTTGTTTAATAAAATGATACTTTTACCTGATAAAATTATAATCTAAGCGGATAAAATGACAGTTAGCTTATAAAATGATAGTTTAGCTGAAGAAATTGCATATAAGCTGATAAAATGATACTTTAACGTGACAAAATGACATAAAACTGATAAAATGATAGTTTTTTTCCGGATAGAATGATACTTTTCAGCCGATAGAATGATAGTTTTGCCGGGTAGAATGATACTTTCATCCGATAGAATGATAGGTATTTTGGTGTATAAAATGACATTTTTGTTTAATAAAATGATACTTTTACCTGATAAAATGATAATCTAAGCGTATAAAATGATACTTTAACGTGACAAAATGACATAAAAGTGATAAAGTGATAGTTTTGCCGGATAGAATGATACTTTCAGCCGATAAAATGATAGTTTTGCCGGGTAGAATAATACTTTCAGCCAATAGAATGATAGGTATTTTTGGTGTATAAAATGACATTTTTGTTTAATAAAATGATTCTTTTACCTGATAAAATGATAATCTAAGCGTATAAAATGACAGTAACCTTATAAAAATGATAGTTTAGCTGAAGAAATTGCATATAAGCTGATAAAATGATACTTTAACGTGACAAAATGACATAAAACTGATAAAATGATAGTTTTGCCCGGATAGAATGATACTTTCAGCCGATAGAATGATAGTTTTGCCGGGTAGAATGATACTTTCAGCCGATAGAATGATAGGTATTCTTGGTGTATAGAATGAAATTTTTGTTTAATAAAATGATACTTTTACCTGATAAAATGATAATCTAAGCGGATAAAAATGACATTTAGCTTATAAAAATGATAGTTTAGCTGAAGAAATTGCATATAAGCTGATAAAATGATACTTTAACGTGACAAAATGATATAAAACTGATAAAATGATAGTTTTTTCCGGATAGAATGATACTTTCAGCCGATAGAATGATAGTTTTGCCGGGTAGAATGAAACTTTCAACCGATAGAATGATAGGTATTTTTGGTGTATAAAATGACATTTTTGTTAATAAAATGATACTTTTACCTGATAAAATGATAATCTAAGCGGATAAAATGACAGTAACCTTAATAAAAATGATAGTTTAGCTGAAGGAAATTGCATATAAGCTAATAAAATGATACTTTAACGTGACAAAATGACATAAAACTGATAAAATGATAGTTTTTCCGGATAGAATGATACTTTCAGCCGATAGAATGATAGTTTTGCCGGGTAGAATGATACTTTCAGCCGATAGAATGATAGGTATTTTTTGTGTATAGAATGAAATTTTTATTTAATAAAATGATACTTTTACTGATAAAATGATAATCTAAGCGGATAAATGACATTTAGCTTATAAAAATATAGTTTAGCTGAAGAAATTGCATATAGCTGATAAAATGATACTTTAACGTGACAAAATGATATAAAACTGATAAAATGATAGTTTTTCCGGATAGTAATGATACTTTCAGCCGATAGAATGATAGTTTGCCGGGTAGAATGATACTTTCAACCGATAGAATGATAGGTATTTTTGGTGTATAAAATGACATTTTTGTTTAATAAAATGATACTTTTACCTGATAAAATGATAATCTAAGCGTATAAAATGACAGTAACCTTATAAAAATGATAGTTTAGCTGAAGAAATTGCATATAAGCTGATAAAATGATACTTTAACGTGACAAAATGACATAAAACTGATAAAATGATAGTTTTGCCGGATAGAATGATACTTTCAGCCGATAGAATGATAGTTTTGCCGGGTAGAATGATACTTTCAGCCGATAGAATGATAGGTATTTTTGGTGTATAGAATGAAATTTTTGTTTAATAAAATGATACTTTTACCTGATAAAATGATAATCTAAGCGGATAAAATGACATTTATCTTATAAAAATGATAGTTTAGCTGAAGAAATTGCATATAAGCTGATAAAATGATACTTTAACGTGACAAAATGATATAAAACTGATAAAATGATAGTTTTTCCGGATAGAATGATTCTTTCAGCCGATAGAATGATAGTTTTGCCGGGTAGAATGAAACTTTCAACCGATAGAATGATAGGTATTTCTGGTGTATAAAATGACATTTTTGTTTAATAAAATGATACTTTTACCTGGTAAAATGATAATCTAAGCGGATAAAATGACAGTAACCTTATAAAAATGATAGTTTAGCTGAAGAAATTGCATATAAGCTAATAAAATGATACTTTAACGTGACAAAATGACATAAAACTGATAAAATGATAGTTTTGCCGGATAGAATGATACTTTCAGCCGATAGAATGATAGTTTTGCCGGGTAGAATGATACTTTCAGCCGATAGAATGATAGGTATTTTTTGTGTATAGAATGAAATTTTTATTTAATAAAATGATACTTTTACCTGATAAAATGATAATCTAAGCGGATAAAATGACATTTAGCTTATAAAAATGATAGTTTAGCTGAAGAAATTGCATATAAGCTGATAAAATGATACGTTAACGTGACAAAATGACATAAAACTGATAAAATGATAGTTTTGCCGGATAGAATGATACTTTCAGTCGATAGAATGATAGTTTTGCCGGGTAGAATGATACTTTCAGCCGATAGAATGATAGGTATTTTTGGTGTATAAAATGACATTTTTGTTTAATAAAATGATACTTTTACCTGATAAAATGATAATCTAAGCGGATAAATGACATTTAGCTTATAAAAATGATAGTTTAGCTGAAGAAATTGCATATAGCTGATAAAATGATACTTTAACGTGACAAAATGACATAAAACTGATAAAATGATAGTTTTTCCGGACAGAATGATACTTTCAGCCGATAGAATGATAGTTTTGGCCGGGTAGAATGATACTTTCCAGCCGATAGAATGATAGGTATTTTTGGTGTATAAAATGACATTTTTTGTTTAATAAAATGATACTTTTACCTGATAAAATTATAATCTAAGCGGATAAAATGACAGTTAGCTTATAAAAATGATAGTTTAGCTGAAGAAATTGCATATAAGCTGATAAAATGATACTTTAACGTGACAAAATGACATAAAACTGATAAAATGATAGTTTTTCCGGATAGAATGATACTTTCAGCCGATAGAATGATAGTTTTGCCGGGTAGAATGATACTTTCATCCGATAGAATGATAGGTATTTTTGGTGTATAAAATGACATTTTTGTTTAATAAAATGATACTTTTACCTGATAAAATGATAATCTAAGCGTATAAAATGATACTTTAACGTGACAAAATGACATAAAAGTGATAAAGTGATAGTTTTGCCGGATAGAATGATACTTTCAGCCGATAAAATGATAGTTTTGCCGGGTAGAATAATACTTTCAGCCAATAGAATGATAGGTATTTTTGGTGTATAAAATGACATTTTTGTTTAATAAAATGATTCTTTTACCTGATAAAATGATAATCTAAGCGTATAAAATGACAGTAACCTTATAAAAATGATAGTTTAGCTGAAGAAATTGCATATAAGCTGATAAAATGATACTTTAACGTGACAAAATGACATAAAACTGATAAAATGATAGTTTTGCCGGATAGAATGATACTTTCAGCCGATAGAATGATAGTTTTGCCGGGTAGAATGATACTTTCAGCCGATAGAATGATAGGTATTCTTGGTGTATAGAATGAAATTTTTGTTTAATAAAATGATACTTTTACCTGATAAAATGATATCTAAGCGGATAAAATGACATTTAGCTTATAAAAATGATAGTTTAGCTGAAGAAATTGCATATAAGCTGATAAAATGATACTTTAACGTGACAAAATGATATAAAACTGATAAAATGATAGTTTTTCCGGATAGAATGATACTTTCAGCCGATAGAATGATAGTTTTGCCGGGTAGAATGAAACTTTCAACCGATAGAATGATAGGTATTTTTGGTGTATAAAATGACATTTTTGTTTAATAAAATGATACTTTTACCTGATAAAATGATAATCTAAGCGGATAAAATGACAGTAACCTTATAAAAATGATAGTTTAGCTGAAGAAATTGCATATAAGCTAATAAAATGATACTTTAACCGTGACAAAATGACATAAAACTGATAAATGATAGTTTTTCCGGATAGAATGATACTTTCAGCCGATAGAATGATAGTTTTGCCGGGTAGAATGATACTTTCAGCCGATAGAATGATAGGTATTTTTTTGTGTATAGAAATGAAATTTTATTTAATAAAATGATACTTTTACCTGATAAAATGATAATCTAAGCGGATAAAATGACATTTAGCTTATAAAAATGATAGTTTAGCTGAAGAAATTGCATATAAGCTGATAAAATGATACTTTAACCGTGACAAAATGATATAAAACTGATAAAATGATAGTTTTTCCGGATAGAATGATACTTTCAGCCGATAGAATGATAGTTTTGCCGGGTAGAATGATACTTTCAACCGATAGAATGATAGGTATTTTGGTGTATAAAATGACATTTTTGTTTAATAAAAATGATACTTTTACCTGATAAAATGATAATCTAAGCGTATAAAATGACAGTAACCTTATAAAATGATAGTTTAGCTGAAGAAATTGCATATAAGCTGATAAAATGATACTTTAACGTGACAAAATGACATAAAACTGATAAAATGATAGTTTTGCCGATAGAATGATACTTTCATCAGCCGATAGAATGATAGTTTTGCCGGGTAGAATGATACTTTCATGCCGATAGAATGATAGGTATTTTTGGTGTATAGAATGAAATTTTTGTTTAATAAAATGATACTTTTACCTGATAAAATGATAATCTAAGCGGATAAAATGACATTTATCTTATAAAAATGATAGTTTAGCTGAAGAAATTGCATATAAGCTGATAAAATGATACTTTAACGTGACAAAATGATATAAAAACTGATAAAATGATAGTTTTTCCGATAGAATGATTCTTTCAGCCGATAGAATGATAGTTTTGCCGGGTAGAATGAAACTTTCAACCGATAGAATGATAGGTATTTCTGGTGTATAAAATGACATTTTTGTTTAATAAAATGATACTTTTACCTGGTAAAATGATAATCTAAGCGGATAAAATGACAGTAACCTTATAAAAATGATAGTTTAGCTGAAGAAATTGCATATAAGCTAATAAAATGATACTTTAAACGTGACAAAGATGACATAAAACTGATAAAAATGATAGTTTTGCCGGATAGAATGATACTTTCACAGCCGATAGAATGATAGTTTTGCCGGGTAGAATGATACTTTCAGCCGATAGAATGATAGGTATTTTTTGTGTATAGAATGAAATTTTTATTTAATAAAATGATACTTTTACCTGATAAAATGATAATCTAAGCGGATAAAATGACATTTAGCTTATAAAAATGATAGTTTAGCTGAAGAAATTGCATATAAGCTGATAAAATGATACTTTAACGTGACAAAATGATATAAAACTGATAAAATGATAGTTTTTCCGGATAGAATGATACTTTCAGCCGATAGAATGATAGTTTTGCCGGGTAGAATGATACTTTCAACCGATAGAATGATAGGTATTTTTGGTGTATAAAATGACATTTTTGTTTAATAAAATGATACTTTTACCTGATAAAATGATAATCTAAGCGGATAAAATGACAGTAACCTTATAAAAATGATAGTTTAGCTGAAGAAATTGCATATAAGCTGATAAAATGATACGTTAACGTGACAAAATGACATAAAACTGATAAAATGATAGTTTTGCCGGATAGAATGATACTTTCAGTCGATAGAATGATAGTTTTGCCGGGTAGAATGATACTTTCAGCCGATAGAATGATAGGTATTTTTGGTGTATAAAATGACATTTTGTTTAATAAAATGATACTTTTACCTGATAAAATGATAATCTAAGCGGATAAAATGACATTTAGCTTATAAAAATGATAGTTTAGCTGAAGAAATTGCATATAAGCTGATAAAATGATACTTTAACGTGACAAAATGACATAAAACTGATAAAATGATAGTTTTTCCGGACAGAATGATACTTTCAGCCGATAGAATGATAGTTTTGCCGGGTAGAATGATACTTTCAGCCGATAGAATGATAGGTATTTTTGGTGTATAAAATGACATTTTTGTTTAATAAAATGATACTTTTACCTGATAAAATTATAATCTAAGCGGATAAAATGACAGTTAGCTTATAAAAATGATAGTTTAGCTGAAGAAATTGCATATAAGCTGATAAAATGATACTTTAACGTGACAAAATGACATAAAACTGATAAAATGATAGTTTTTCCGGATAGAATGATACTTTCAGCCGATAGAATGATAGTTTTGCCGGGTAGAATGATACTTTCATCCGATAGAATGATAGGTATTTTTGGTGTATAAAATGACATTTTTGTTTAATAAAATGATACTTTTACCTGATAAAATGATAATCTAAGCGTATAAAATGATACTTTAACGTGACAAAATGACATAAAAGTGATAAGTGATAGTTTTGCCGGATAGAATGATACTTTCAGCCGATAAAATGATAGTTTTGCCGGGTAGAATAATACTTTCAAGCCAATAGAATGATAGGTATTTTTGGTGTATAAAATTGACATTTTTGTTTAATAAAATGATTCTTTTACCTGATAAAATGATAATCTAAGCGTATAAAATGACAGTAACCTTATAAAAATGATAGTTTAGCTGAAGAAATTGCATATAAGCTGATAAAATGATACTTTAACGTGACAAAATGACATAAAACTGATAAAATGATAGTTTTGCCGGATAGAATGATACTTTCAGCCGATAGAATGATAGTTTTGCCGGGTAGAATGATACTTTCAGCCGATAGAATGATAGGTATTCTTGGTGTATAGAATGAAATTTTTGTTTAATAAAATGATACTTTTACCTGATAAAATGATAATCTAAGCGGATAAAATGACATTTAGCTTATAAAAATGATAGTTTAGCTGAAGAAATTGCATATAAGCTGATAAAATGATACTTTAACGTGACAAAATGATATAAAACTGATAAAATGATAGTTTTTCCGGATAGAATGATACTTTCAGCCGATAGAATGATAGTTTTGCCGGGTAGAATGAAACTTTCAACCGATAGAATGATAGGTATTTTTGGTGTATAAAATGACATTTTTGTTTAATAAAATGATACTTTTACCTGATAAAATGATAATCTAAGCGGATAAAATGACAGTAACCTTATAAAAATGATAGTTTAGCTGAAGAAATTGCATATAAGCTAATAAAATGATACTTTAACGTGACAAAATGACATAAAACTGATAAAATGATAGTTTTTTCCGGATAGAATGATACTTTCAGCCGATAGAATGATAGTTTTGCCGGGTAGAATGATACTTTCAGCCGATAGAATGATAGGTATTTTTTGTGTATAGAATGAAATTTTATTTAATAAAATGATACTTTTACCTGATAAAATGATAATCTAAGCGGATAAAATGACATTTAGCTTATAAAAATGATAGTTTAGCTGAAGAAATTGCATATAAGCTGATAAAATGATACTTTAACGTGACAAAATGATATAAAACTGATAAAATGATAGTTTTTTTTCCGGATAGAATGATACTTTCAGCCGATAGAATGATAGTTTTTGCCGGGTAGAATGATACTTTCAACCGATAGAATGATAGGTATTTTTGGTGTATAAAATGACATTTTGTTTAATAAAATGATACTTTTACCTGATAAAATGATAATCTAAGCGGATAAAATGACAGTAACCTTATAAAAATGATAGTTTAGCTGAAGAAATTGCATATAAGCTGATAAAATGATACGTTAACGTGACAAAATGACATAAAACTGATAAAATGATAGTTTTGCCGGATAGAATGATACTTTCAGTCGATAGAATGATAGTTTTGCCGGGTAGAATGATACTTTCAGCCGATAGAAAGATAGGTATTTTTGGTGTATAAAATGACATTTTTCTTTAATAAAATGATACTTTTACCTGATAAAATGATAATCTAAGCGGATAAAATGACAGTTAGCTTATAAAAATGATAGTTTAGCTGAAGAAATTGCATATAAGCTGATAAAATGATACTTTAACGTGACAAAATGACATAAAAGTGATAAAGTGATAGTTTTGCCGGATAGAATGATACTTTCAGCCGATAAAATGATAGTTTTGCCGGGTAGAATGATACTTTCAGACAATAGAATGATAGGTATTTTTGGTGTATAAAATGACATTTTTGTTTAATAAAATGATACTTTTACCTGATAAAATGATAATCTAAGCGTATAAAATGACATTAACCTTATAAAAATGATAGTTTAGCTGAAGAAATTGCATATAAGCTGATAAAATGATACTTTAACGTGACAAAATGACATAAAACTGATAAAATGATAGTTTTTCCGGATAGAATGATACTTTCAGCCGATAGAATGATAGTTTTACCGGGTAGAATGATAGAATGATAGGTATTTTTTGTGTATAGAATGAAATTTTTGTTTAATAAAATGATACTTTTACCTGATAAAATGATAATCTAAGCGGATAAAATGACATTTAGCTTATAAAAATGACAGTTTAGCTGAAGAAATTGCATATAAGTTGATAAAATGATACTTTAACGTGACAAAATGATATAAAACTGATAAAATGATAGTTTTTCCGGATAGAATGATACTTTCAGCCGATAGAATGATAGTTTTGCCGGGTAGAATGATACTTTCAACCGATAGAATGATAGGTATTTTTGGTGTATAAAATGACATTTTTGTTTAATAAAATGATACTTTTACCTGATAAAATGATAATCTAAGCGGATAAAATGACAGTAACCTTATAAAAATGATAGTTTAGCTGAAGAAATTGCATATAAGCTGATAAAATGATACGTTAACGTGACAAAATGACATAAAACTGATAAAATGATGGTTTTGCCGGATAGAATGATACTTTCAGTCGATAGAATGATAATTTTGCCGGGTAGAATGATACTTTCAGCCGATAGAATGATAAGTATTTTTGGTGTATAAAATGTCATTTTTGTTTAATAAAATGATACTTTTACCTGATAAAATGATAATCTAAGCGGATAAAATGACATTTAGCTTATAAAAATGATAGTTTAGCTGAAGAAATTGCATATAAGCTGATAAAATGATACTTTAACGTGACAAAATGACATAAAACTGATAAAATGATAGTTTTTCCGGATAGAATGATACTTTCAGCCGATAGAATGATAGTTTTGCCGGGTAGAATGATACTTTCATCCGATAGAATGATAGGTATTTTTGGTGTATAAAATTACATTTTTGTTTAATAAAATGATACTTTTACCTGATAAAATGATAATCTAAGCGGATAAAATGACAGTAACCTTATAAAAATGATAGTTTAGCTGAAGAAATTGCATATAAGCTGATAAAATGATACTTTAACGTGACAAAATGTCATAAAACTGATAAAATGATAGTTTTCCGGATAGAATGATACTTTCAGCCGATAGAATGATAGTTTTGCCGGGTAGAATGATACTTTCAGCCGATGGAATGATAGGTATTTTTGGTGTATAAAATGACATTTTTGTTTAATAAAATGATACTTTTACCTGATAAAATGATAATCTAAGCGAATAAAATGACAATAACCTTAGAAAAATGATAGTTTAGCTGAAGAAATTGCATATAAGCTGATAAAATGATACTTTAACGTGACAAAATGACATAAAACTGACAAAATGACATAAAACCGATAAAATGATAGTTTCTGATGATAGATTTTCCTGATAAAATAATACTCTGAGTTGATAAAATGATACTTTTACTGATTTGTAGGTTTGTGCATTCCTGTTTGTGATGATGCTTTGAAGCCAATGATTGGTATGAAATTCAATACATTAGTAGAAGCATCTGGTTTCTATGAACACTATGCCCGTTCAGTTAGTTTTGGCATTCGTAAACTGGGCAACAAATCAGTTCATGGTATTATTAAGTGGCAGTATTTGGCTTGCAGTAGACAAGGCTCTAAGAGTTTTATACCTGGTCATGCATCCAAATCAACTGAAGTGTCTGTTAAGAGGCGTAGGTGTCGGTCGTTTAGGTGTGAATGTCTTGCTAAGCTCAAATTGAGATATTTTTCAGATGGTATTAGCAGCGGGTATGAGGTTTATCAGTTTGTTGAGTATCATAATCACTTAATGGTTGCGGATGAGCATAGGCATTTTATGACGGCCAATTGCAGTCTGGATCCTATCCATCAAAGTTTTATGGAGGATTATGGCAGGTGTAATATTGGTCCCACTCAAACATTCAAACTTTTGAAGGAGATAATGGGTAGACGTGAAAATGTTGGATGTGATATTATTGATATTAGAAATGATTATCGTGATATTATGTCCAATATTGATGGTTCAGATGCTCAAATGATTTTTGATTATATGCGTTCTCAAAAGGAATTATCTGATGCCTTCTATTATGAAATAGAGGTAGGATCTCATGGAAAGTTAACTAAACTCTTCTGGGCTGATGCTATTTCAAGACGAAATTATCATATGTTTGGAGATGTAATTTCATTTGATTCAACATACAACACTAACAAGTATATTACTTTTGTTGCTAAAAGACCTAAAATGATACTTTTTGCTGATACAATGATACTTCTTTCTGATACAATGATACTTTTTGCTGATACAATTATATTTCAGTGGATACAATGATACTTTTTGCTGATAAAATGATAGTCATAGCTGATAAACTGATACTTTTCTGTATGCATGAAAATATAACTCAGTTTTATGTTATGTTTTGAAGGTATTGCATGATTTTTGCTCCATTCACTGGAAAAGATAACCATTCCAGAGCAGTTACATTTGGAGCTGGATTGTTATCAAGTGAAGGTAGAGACTCATATTCTTGGTTGTTTGGCTGTTTTGTTCGATGTATGGGGGTTGCACCCAAAATGATTTTCACTGATCAAGATTGGGGGATGAAACTTGTTGTTCAACAAGTACTTTTACAAACAAGGCACCGATGGTGCATGTGGCATATTATGGTTAAGGTGTCAGATAAGTTGCCCAAATCCCTGCTTGGTAGTGAAGATTTCAAAAAAGAGTTTAATGCATGTGTTTGGTCTGATTTGTTAGAGCCTAATGAGTTTGATATAATATGGAATGATATTATGGAACGGTATGGATTAGAAGACGTCCACTGGTTTGGATCGATGTTTGAAGATAGAGAATTCTGGGTTCCGGCTTATTTTCAAGATTTTCCCATGGGGTCGCTTCTTAGGACTACATCGATGTCTGTATCAGAGAATAGCTTTTTTAAAAACTACACAAAGCCTCGTGCAAATCTTGTACTGTTCATGAATTTCTTTAACTGTGCTGTTGGAGATCAAAGGCATGCCAATTCACGATTGAACTACTTGGATTACTCAACTATTCCTGATTTGTCAACCCAATTGCCTATTGAGAAGCATGCATCTACAATCTACACTAATAATATTTTCAAACATGTACAACGGGAAATAAGTATGGTATGTGAGATTGTTTCGATAACTGTTGAGGATAACATCAAGATGCATAAGGTTAAGGACCAATATGGTAGAACATGGGATGTTAAGTATGATTGTAAGCAAGACACATTCGACTGTAGTTGTAAGAAGTTTTCCAGAATTGGTTTGTTATGTTGTCATATATTTTGTTTGTTGAAAAATAAGTCTGCTAATCTCATTCTTGAGAAATATTTTGGTCGAAGGTGGTTGAAGAGCTCTTTACTAAAGGCAGCACAAGGTCTACCATCTGAGGAGATACAACCATTTGAACGTGTGCTCCATTTTTAACCTTATTTGTAAAAACTCTATTTTTTCAGTCAGATAAATGATAGTATTTATTGTAATAATGTTATCTTTTACCTTGCAGATTCGGATGAAAAGCAGGAAGTTAAGAAAAAGTTGTTCTCCAACTTTTATCGATTAGTCCAAAAGTCTAAGGGAAGTATGGATCATCTATCTTTGTTATGTGCTGGTCTTGATGATTTGGAAGAGCATATATTTAGAAATTATGCAATACCTTCAGTCATTGAAAAGAAAAAGATGGTTGAGAAATTTTATGGAATGGCAGTACCTGATGTAATTGATGTACATCCTTCAGACGTTGTTAGAACCAAAGGATCAGCTAGTGACAAAGTATCAAAGAGGGAGAGTGCAATAAGGAAAGCAAATAAGCCTCTACGACGGTGTGGTAATGTCATGAGATGGGTCGTCATGATTCAAGAAATTGTGGTAGAGTCAATGAGAAGACAGATTGAAGCCATTTGATATAAAATGATACTTTCAGCCGATAAAATGATACTTTCAGCCAATAAAATGATAGATATTTTTGGTGTATAAATGATAGGTTTACTGTATAAAATGATAGTTTTACCGGATAGAATGATATACTGAGTTGATAACATGATAAATGTTACGCGCAGCAGATAAAATGATATTTCTAACCTATAAAATGACAAAATTATACTTGCAGCCCATAAAATGATATTTCTGACTGATAGAATGATACTTTGAGTTGCTAAAATGATACTTTTGTTTATAAAATGATACATTGGTCATAAAATGACACTTTAACCTGATAAAATGATAATATAAACTGATAAAATGACAGCAACCTTATAAAAAGATTATAAGCTGAAGAAATGGCATATAAGCTGATAAAATGACATAAAAATGATAGTTTTTCCGAATAGAATGATACTCTGAGTTGATAAAATGATACTTTTAGCTTATAAATGTTAGGTTCACTGCATAAAATGATAGTTTTGCCCGGTAGAATGATACTTTCAGCCGATAGAATGATATGTATTTTTGGTGTATAAAATGACATTTTTGTTAAATAAAATGATACTTTTACCTGATAAAATGATAATCTAAGCGGGTAAAATGACAGTAACCTTATAAAAATGATACTCTGAGTTGATAAAATGATACGTTTACTGCTTTGTAGGTTTGTATATTATGTATTGTGCCGATTATATTAGGTTTATTACATAGAATGATAGTTTTGTCGGATAGAATGATACTCTAGTTGATAAAATGATACTTTTGACTGACTGATAAAATGATAGGTTTATTGCATAGAATGATAGTTTTACCGGATAGAATGATACTCTGAGTTGATAAAATGATACTTTTGACTGACTGATAAAATGATATATGTTAGGTTTATTGCATAGAATGATAGTTTTTCCGGATAGAATGATACTCTGAGTTGATAACATGATAAATGTTACGCGCAGCAGATAAAATGATATTTCTAACCTATAAAATGACAAAATTATACTTGCGGCCGATAAAATGATATTTCTGACTGATAGAATGATACTTTGAGTTGATAAAATGATACTTTTGTTTATAAAATGATACATTGGTCATAAAATGACACTTTAACCTGATAAAATGATAATATAAGCTGATAAAATGACAGCAACCTTATAAAAAGATATATAAGCTGAAGAAATGACATATAAGCTGATAAAATGACATAAAAATGATAGTTTTTCAGATAGAATGATACTCTGAGTTGATAAAATGATACTTTTAGCTTATAAATGTTAGGTTTACTGCATAAAATGATAGTTTTGCCGGATAGAATGATACTTTCAGCCGATAGAATGATAGTTTTGCCCGGTAGAATGATACTTTCAGCCAATAGAATGATATGTATTTTTGGTGTATAAAATGACATTTTTGTTTAATAAAATGATACTTTTACCTGATAAAATGATAATCTAAGCAGATAAAATGACAGTAACCTTATAAAAATGATACTTTGAGTTGATAAAATGATACGTTTACTGCTTTGTAGGTTTGTATATTATGTATTGTGCCGATTATATTAGGTTTATTGCATAGAATGATAGTTTTGTCGGATAGAATGATACTCTGAGTTGATAAAATGATACTTTTGACTGACTGATAAAATGATAAAATGATAGGTTTATTGCATAGAATGATAGTTTTACCGGATAGAATGACACTCTGAGTTGATAAAATGATACTTTTGACTGACTGATAAAATGATATATGTTAGGTTTATTGCATAGAATGATAGTTTTTCCGGATAGAATGATACTCTGAGTTGATAAAATGATACTTCACACACATCATACTACATGAAATAATACAAAAGCACTCCAAATTAAATACATGAGCCGGATATGCTTCTCATTGAATAGCCCGTTAAGAAGGACGAAACCAAATGATACTTTTGGCTTATAAATGTTAGGTTTACTAGATAAAATGATAGTTTTGCTTGATAGAATGATACTCTGAGTTGATAAAATGATACTTTTGACGATAGAATGATCTCTGAGTTGACAAAATGATAGTTTTGCCGGATAGAATGATACTCTGAGTTTATAAAATGATAAATGTTACTCGCAGCAGATAAAATGATATTTCTATCCTATAAAATGACAAAATGATACTTACAGCCGATAAAATGATTCTTTAACCTGATAAAATGATAATATAAGCGAATAAAATGACAGCAACCTTATAAAATGATATATAAGCTGAAGAAATGGTATTTTAAGTTTACTGTATAAAATGATAGTTTTGACGGATAGAATGATACTCTGAGTTTATAAAATGATAAATGTTACTTGCAGAAGATAAAATCATATTTCTAACCTATAAAATGATAAAATGATACTTGCAGCCGATAGAAATATATGAGGGCAAAATTGTCATTTCGTTTTCAAATTGGCGCGTCGATTGAAAACGTGAACTAGACGCTAAATTTGATTTCTCTGACACTCAAACCCTTCGAATCGCTTCCAAACCCTCTGAATCGCTTCCAAACTCTCCGATCGCATTCAAACCGTAGTTTCTTCAGTTTCGAAGGTAAATCCATCCAAATTCTGTAATATGACGTCGAAAAACGCTCAAGCATCAACGAAGAAAGGTTGGATGAAGTTTTTTGCTTATTTTACTTTTGTTTTTGCTCGATTTTATCATTTTGCCTGTGATTCTCCTTTTTTTAGATTCTATAGATTTTTAGTGTAGATTTAGAGTTACATATGACAGCATGATGAAATTACTTCGAATTTACTTCATACCTTGTTCTATATCCTAACTCAGTGGTTTTTACATTCTAAATCAGCGGTTTATTCGAAGAAGTTTATCAGTGTCTATAGCAAATGTGTGACTATAGCGGCAAAACTCATATTGATAAAGCGAATAGTTGAGATCCTTTAGTTTATCAGTATCTGCAGCCATATCCTAACCTTATGACCTTATTAAAATGCTTTGGTTTAAAAAAATGTATGCAGCAGTTATGTAGATTCGAAGAAGTTTATATGAGTACTGATTTTGTGAGTAGTGTTTTGTTCTAACCTCCTGACCTTAAGTGACAAGTTTTGCTCTCTCTCCTGTTTTGAAGTCATTGAAATTTAGGTGATAAAATGATAGTTTCAGAAGATAAAATGATATTTTCAGGTGATAAAATGATATTTTCAGGTGATAAATGATAGTTTAATGTGATAAAATCATAGTTTCAGGTGCTAAAATGATACTTTGACTTTATATAATGACATAAATCGTTTAACACGCTGAAATCTTTTGTGTATTAGGAAACAACATTCCTGATGTTGTTGCTGATGATGATGTTACACTCTTAATGATGATTTCAGAAGATAAAATGATAAATCTTTTGTGTATTAATGATAAATCTCTAAATTGAAAATGATAGTTTCAGGGGATAAAATTATAGTTGCACTTGATAAAATGATAGTTTCAGGGGATAAAATGATGGTTTCATGTGATAAAATGATAGTTTCAGGGGATAAAATGATAGTTTCAGGGGCTAAAATGATAGGTTCAGTGATAAAATGATACTTTTCAAATGATAAAATGATAGTTTCTGGGAATAAAATGATAGTTTTAGTTGGTAAAATAATAAACTTACTAGTTGCACTTGATAAAATTATAGTTGCACTTCATAAAATGATGGTTTCAGGGGATAAAATGATAGTTTCAGTGGATAAAATGATACTTTTACTTTATATAATGACATAAATCGTTTAACACACTGAAATCTTTTGTGTATTAGGAACAAACATTCCTGATGCTGGTGCTGATCATGATGATAGACAAGTAGTGATGGTTTTAGAAGGTAAAATGATAAATCTTTTGTTTATTAATGATAAATCTCTACATTGAAAATGATAGTTTCAGAAGGTAAAATGATAGTTGCACTTGATAAAATGATAATTTCAGGGGATAAAATTATTGTTTCAGGGGATAAAATGACAGTTTCAGTGTGTAAAATGATAGATTCAGTGATAAAATGATACTTTTGCATAAAATGATAAAATGATAGTTTCTTGGAATAAAATGATAGTTTCAGTAGGTAAAATGATAAACTTACTAGTTGCACTTGATAAAATGATAGTTTCAGGGGGTAAAATTATAGTTTCTGGGGATAAAATGATACTTTGACTTAATATAATGACATAAACCGTTTAACACACTGAAATCTTTTGTGTATTAGGTGATGCTGCTGCTGCTGATGATGATAGAATATTGGCTGATGAAATAGAAAGTATAAAAAATAACAAGAAAAGAAAGAATGATGATGCAAGTAAGAAGAAGGCAGCTGCAAAGAAGGGGAAGAAAATAGTTCTTCAAGATGATACAGCCATTGACTCACCGACCTTGGCAGGAAGAAGGAATACTGACTTCTTCGTTAACATGCTCGATTCTCTAAACAAGAATCAAAGAAGATCTGTTAGAGAGATTGGGTTTGGCGCACTCCTACACTTCAAAATAAGAAGTTTCCCAAGATCATTGGCTTATTATCTGATTTACAACTTTAACCATAATAGTTGTTAAATTAAATTGAACAGCGGGGAATCACTATTTTTAGATGATGAAGATGTTCATATTACTCTTGGGTTCCCTATTGGACCTTTACTTATGAGTAGGAACAAATTTTAGAATAATATCAACATTAAAAGTGAAATTGCTAGATTCTGTAAAGGTGGAGAAAAAAATATGGTTCCAGATTATGTTGTAGGACAGATGATGAAAGACGAAGAAGGTGGTGACTGGTTCAAATTGAATTTTATGATTCTGGTTGAGTATGCCTTGATCAACACCCCTACTGATGGAAATTTGAGCCCACAAGTTTTTGATTACATAGCTGATGTGGAGAAGATCAAAGAATACAATTGGTGTGGCTATGTCATATCCAAATTGCTTGAAACACAAAAACGATGGAAAAATAACACAAGAAAGATATTACCGGACCAGTCATCTTTGTAGTTTTTTTTCCATTGTCTATGAATCTATTTACAGAAAAACTAATATTTAGTTTTTGTTAATGTAGGCCTGTTACGTCGACAGAATTGTGTTTCAAAAACAAATGGTGCAAAGATGCTATCCAACAGTTAAGGGTTGGACTGCCGAACTGCTGAAAGAAAGGCAAAGAGCAGAAATGAGTGCTTCAGAGTTTGGTCTCGGTCATAAGTATGACCGATATAAAAAGCAACAACATGAAGAGAACGATGAAGAGAGGAAGGTATGCAGAGTGTCATAGAAAGTCAGAAATCAATGTCAAATGCTATGAGCAATGATGATATTGATGATCCTGAATTTATCGATATCATGATTGAACTTACTAAAGCTGCTGAGAGGACTTATATACTGAAAAATAGGGATGAGTTCCCTACATTCACTCTGATACCCGAATATGACCAGACTTCTGATGAGAATCCAAATTTTAATAGGGAAAAGGATATAGAGAAGGAAAAACTTCCAGAGAAGGAAATGGTTAATAAAGCAGCTCAAGAAGAGAAGGAAAAACTTCCAGAGAAAGAAGTTGAATTGTCTCTCAATGATGAATTTGAGGTAACTTTTAAAAATGATAGTTTAAGTACATAAAATGATTGTTTATATGGTTAAGATGATATAGGTTTGATGATGTTTTTTGGTTGCTCTGTTTTATTTGAAAAATAATACTTTTGCATCATAAAATGATAGTGTAAGAGGATAAAATGATAGTTTCAAATGATAAAATGATACTTTTGCATAAAATGATAGTTTCAGTGGGTAAAATGATAGGGTTCATTGATAAAATGATACTTTTGCATCATAAAATGATAGTTTCAAATGATAAAATGATACTTTTGCATGAAATGATAAAATGATAGTTTTTGGATGATTGTTTATGTGGGTAAAATGATAGGTTCAGTGATAAAATGAAATTTTTATTTCATAATGATAGCTTTAGATTTTTTGCTAATAAAATGATAATATGAGTTCCATTGGGTAAAATAATATCCCTTATGTCAATAACAATTTATATTTTTGATTGAAAGGACGAAAGAGCATGTGCCATAATATCCACTGTCATGGAGGATATACATGGTGAAACCGGAGATGATGAAGTTTTAAAAGACAGAGAAGATGTTTTGAAAAAGGCCAAAGGGAAGAAGAAGGTTTCCCAAGAATCTGCAGTTGAAAAGGAGAAAGTGCCCAGAACAACAAAGAAAATTGTTGAAGCACTGTGCTCTCCCTACAATGTCAGGGCAGTAAATATAAAAGGAAAACTGAATAAAGAAGAGAAGGAAATTATGTACTGGTTGATGACACATGAAGAAAGCGAACTGTAAGTTTTGAATTACGTAATTATATTCTTATTAAATTCTTTTAACTAACATTAAATATGATTTTGAGATCAGTTATGAGATGGTTTATGAGAACGACATGATTAGCATGTTCAAGATTGATTTCCACACCCTTGCTCCACGTACGTACGTCAGTATCAACATCATAGATGCATGGGCTGTGTACCTCAACTACAATGAAAAATTCAAATCAAATGCATCTCCGAGTCGTCTTTTCATCAACACCACACCTACGGTACAGTAAACGGGTAAATAAGTAATAGCTTTACATTAAAAGTTAAATTTATTTACAAAAATGTAAACATGACAGGTATACAATATTGCTGCGAGGAAACCTGATTGGACTCAAGCCGAGGCTTAGGAAAAATTCTGTACAGCGTTAAATGAATTTGTGTCAAAGATTGAAGATTTCAAATGGTAAAATTATGACATGGTAAGTCATAATGAGATATACATTACAGAACAACGTACCTATATTTTTGAAAATGACATTTGTATATAATGTTTTGAAAATTAGATATTCTTTCCGATATGGGCGCACGATCATTTTTATATCATGTGCTTCAATCTCAAAATTCAAATGCTGGATGTGATTGACAATGCTCTGGTTACTGAAGAGGTGATAAAGCAGAAATATGGAGGTGCACCAACTATTGTGGTATGTTTAGTTAAATGCATTCAATATCATTTAGTACCAATACATAATATCATTTTTAATCAACCTCATATATGTTTTGTGTTATTTGAATAGAAAAATTTCTTCCGAATTTATCTTGGAAATGGTGTTAATCCAACAATGGAGAGTATTGTCAAAACGTCAAAAATCAGACACATGACTCTACCATGGCAGAACGATACAAATAAAGTTGACTGTGGAGTTTATGTGATGCGCCACATGGAGACTTACATGGGTGGTCCAGTTCGCAACTGGAATTCAGGTTTAGCGAAGAACGGGATAGAGGCTTTCATAAAACTTCGTGCCAAATATACTGAAGCATTGCTTGTTGGAGAAACTAATAAGAAGGCTTTTGAGACATTTTCAATGATACAGCAGAATTTTCAGAATGATAGGAAAAAAAGGGGAAATCAATGTTGAAAAGATGATTAAAGAATTTGAACCTCGTAAAGATAGGTTGTAGTTGTAATAGTAACTTGTAAGACATTTTGTCACGTTAAAGTATCATTTTATCAGCTTATATGCCATTTCTTCAGCTTATATATCATTTTATAAGGTTACTGTCATTTTATCCGCTTAGAATATCATTTTATCAGGTTAAAGTGTCAGCTTATATAGTTTCAGGGGCTAAAATAATAGTTGCACTTGATAAAATGATGGTTTTAGGGGATAAAATATCATTTTCAGGGGATAAAATGATAGTTTCAGGGTATAAAATGATAGTTTGAGGGGATAAGATGATAGTTTCACAAGGTAAAATGATAGTTAGACTTGATAAAATTATAGTTGCACTTGATAAAATGATAATTTTGGCTTATAAATTTTAGGTTTACTGTTTAAAATGATAGTTTTGCTTCATAGAATGATATTCTGAGTTGATAAAATGATACGTTTGCCGATAGAATGATACTCTGAGTAGATAAAATGATACTTTTGCCTTATAAATGTTAGGTTTAATGCATAAAATGATAGTTTTGCCGCATAGAATGATACTCTGAGTTGATAAAATGATAGTTTTGCTTGATAGAATGATACTCTGAGTAGATAAAATTATACTTTTGGCGATAAAATGATACTCTGAGTTGATAAAATGATACTTTTGCCGGATAGAATGATACTCTGAGCTGATAAAATGATACCCCTAAATATCGTAATAACCCTATAACCAAATCTGAACCACACATATTTTCTAATCTTGTGGTTGAGATTCAAACTTAGATTTACTTCATAAAAAAAAGCGCGGGAGTAAAACTGTCATTTCCCTCATTTAATTTCTGAATTTCGCCAAATATCACGTAAAATGATAAAATGATAAAATGATAGGTTTATTGCATAGAATGATAGTTTTGCCGGATAGAATGATACTCTGAGTTGATAAAATGATACTTTTGACTGACTGATAAAATGATAGGTTTATTGTATAGAATGATAGTTTCGCCGGATAGAATGATACTCTAAGTTGATAAAATGATACTTTTGACTGACTGATAAAATAATATATGTTAGGTTTATTGCATAGAATGATAGTTTTTTCGGATAGAATGATACTTGAGTTGATAAAATGATACTTTTAGCTTATAAATGTTAGGTTTAGTGCATAAAATGATAGTTTTGCCGGATAGAATGATACTTTCAGTCGATAGAATGATAGTTTTGCCGGGTAGAATGATACTTTCAGCCGATAGAATGATAGGTATTTTTGGTGTATAAAAATGACATTTTTGTTTAATAAAACGATACTTTTACCTGATAAAATGATAATCTAAGCGGATAAAATGACAGTAACCTTAAAAAAATGATACTCTGTGTTGATAAAATGATACGTTTACTGCTTTATGATAAAATGATAGGTTTATTGCATAGAATGATAGTTTTGCCAGATAGAATGATACACTGATTTGACTGGCTGATAAAATGATAAAATGATAAAATGATAAAATGATATATGTTAGGTTTATTGCATAGAATGATAGTTTTTCCAGATAGAATGATACTCTGAGTTGATAAAATGAAACTTTTAGCTTATAAATGTTAGGTTTACTGCATAAAATGATTGTTTTGCCGGATAGAATGATACATTCAGCCGATAGAATGATAGTTTTGCCGGGTAAAATGATACTTTCAGCCGATAGAATGATAGGTATTTTTGGTGTATAAAATGACATTTTATTTAATAAAATGATACTTTTACCTGATAAAATGATAATCTAAGCGGATAAAATGACAGTAACCTTATAAAAATGATACTCTGAGTTGATAAAATGATACGTTTACTGCTTTGTGATAAAATGATAGGTTTATTTCATAGAATGATAGTTTTGCCGGATAGAATGATACTCTGAGTTGATAAAATGATACTTTTGACTGACTGATAAAATGATAAAATGATAAAATGATATATGTTAGGTTTATTGCATAGAATGATAGTTTTACCGGATAGAATGATACTCAGAGTTGATAAAATGATACTTTTGACCGACTGATAAAATGATAAAATGAGCGAAATTCAGAAATTAAATGAGCGAAATTTGGATACGTAAATTTTATCATGAGCGAAATGACATATTTACCCCCGCGCTTTTTTTATGAAGTAAATCTAGTTTGAATCTAGACCACGTGATTTTAAAAATTTATGGTCCAGATTTAGTTATAGGATTATTACGGAAATTGGGGTTATCATTATAATGCACCCCTATATATATATATATATAGGTCCATGATCAATTGAGATTTTTTAGGTTAATTGAGAAATGAGATGTAATCTCAGCCACTCATTTCTATTAAATGAGTGGTCCAGATTTTACCACACAAAAAATATTTTTAGATTAATTAATTATAAAAGGGCATAGTGGTAATTTTATATTCTAATTATGATTTCACAAGGGATCTTCCAATTTGCTGTGAACGCTAAATCCACCGCCCTTCACCACCTCTCCGCCGTCTTCTCCGCCGCGGCCTCGCCATCTCCTCCTCCGCGGCCTCGCCGTCTCCTCCACCGCCCTCCGCCACGATACCACCGTCTGGACCCCCACTCCGCTCGTCAAAGTCTCCCCCGTCGCCAAATCGGTTTCGGCAAAAAAAGATTTCAAATTACAGATTTCAAACAACCTAATCAATTAGATCATGGTCCTATATCCCAAATCACATAGTCATCCACTTTCTCTTCCGCATCCCCCACCACCACCACTCTATCTCCCGCCGCCTCCGTTCATCCGCCGCCTTTCTCCACCACGCAGCCCTCGTAGGAGGACTCTTCCCATGGATCTTCCACGCATCCGCCTTCGTCCGAAACGATCGATCTCACGGCTGAGGCTGCCTTCCAAAATGCCTCCCTGATGGAATCCGGCGGTAGGGAACAGTCCTCAAGGCCGGCGTCTTCCAGCGGAATGATGCTATCGATTGCAATCGATTTAGTTTCTCCCGCCGACTCCATTTCAGCAGGTGATTAGCTATCTTCAAGATAAAATGATTTAGATGAAATAGAGAAATTGGGATCCCAGATTTGTGCCAATCCCCTAATGTTTGTCGGTTCAAGTAAAATTCATTTATTACAAATTAACCGATAAATTAGTGCTTATTTGTCTTTTTGCCCCTAATTTTACAGTTTTTATTAATGATGTTTTTGAAGATTTGTTTTAGAAATTTATTAATTAATGTCTTATTGACATTTGATATACAAGTTGTTGACATTTTACTATAAGTTGTTGACATTTGATATATAAGCTGGTGACACTATGTCAACTATGGTGCATATCGTGTCAACGGCACATACATGTCATGTCAACTACAGTACATATCGTGTCAACTACACGTACAAGCCATGTCAACTGTGTTACAAGCCATGTCAACTACACGTACAACCATGTCAACTGCACATAGAAACCATGTCAACAACAATTATAAGTCATGTCAACTAGACATCCAAGCCATGTCAACAATCAGACACATTAAAACACGAAATGACACTTATACCCCCGTGTTGACATAATGTGATAGCTGTTGACATGTCGTTAATCTTGTGGATTAGTGGCTGAGATTGCATCTCATTTCTCAATTTAGCTAAATAATCTCAACCTAACAGCACCCTATATATATATATATATATGAAGATGATCAAAATAAAAACGCATTTAAATCCAGAAATGCAGCCCAAATCTTGGCCCTAGGATTAGATGATCTAATGGTCAATAATTAACCAAAAACACGGAAGGTCATAATTAAGTAATTTTAGGTCATATTATAATATTTTGGTTTAATGTCATGCTAAGATCATTTTAGGTCATGCTTATGACCTAAAAGTGCCCTACGTAAGATATTGTTCTGCGTTTCTGTATTTAAATCTAGTTTTGCATAGATCAAAACCCTATATATATATATATATATATATAAAGAGAAGGAAAAGAAATCCAAGGGCAGGGAGCAATAGTAACCTGACCCAGGAATAAAAAAGGGGACTTTAGGTAGGAGAAACTCTCATAACCCGAAGCATCAGTGGTGTGGCAATAACTTAAGAGTGAATCGATCCTAACATCCCTGGTGAGGAATGAGTGATAGAGTGAATCCAACAATTGGGAAGTCAATAGGCTATCTTGACAAACTGACAGACCAATTAGGTAGAAGAAGGAAAGATGAGGATTTGGAGACTGTAGATGATCGGATAGACCTTAAGCTTGTGGGGACGGCTGCCTAAAAGTTGAAACTAGTTCATTCCTTTGTGTTTTATTTTATGTGTTTATTTTCACTTTGTGACTCTGTTAGTGTGTCTATGTCTAGGAGTTTGTGTCTGAAGGGTCGGTCATAGGATAGCCATGCATTGAAATTTGCCTTATTTCTATTTTCTTGTCTTTATACTTGAGGACAAGTATGGTTTAAGTGTGAGCAGTTTGATAAGGCTAATTTCATGCATCGGTTATGGGGTTAAATTTAACAATTTACGGGGTCTAACGCATTTTTTAAGCCATGTGTGTGGAAGATATCGCCAGGCCAAGGAAGAAAGGAAGACAATTGCCTGGCGAAGGAAATTTGGCAATAAAGTGAGCATTATGATGGAAAAATAGCCAGAAGGAGGAGATCGCTAAGCTGAAGGGCAGAATAGAGATTTCAAGCGAATGCTTCTAGAAGATCACCTCTGCATCTATATAAGAGAGAGCATGCAATTTACGAAGAGACTTTTTTTCGGCTCTAGGCTCACTCAGACACACTTCTACACACTTGGGGTTTTCGGAATTGGAGAGGGGTGCGGGTTTCACTTTCGGTTAGCTGTTGTGTACCACCGTCCTTACGAAGGGCGGAGAAACAATTTACTGCTTTCATTTTAAGTTTTCTACTGGAAATTCCACCGAGTCTTCGCGAATTAAAGCTCGGCTTTTGTTAACTATCGAACTCGTTTAGCTATCTATGCAATTTCTATTTTCTGTCATGCTGATGTTGATTTCGAGTTTTGATTATGTTTGATTCTGAGTTTGTGGTTATTTACTTGAATGGATGCTTTTCGCATTTGATCTGTTAAATCGGAGTTGAATCGTGGTTGGATTGTCATTGATCGGAATGGATCTGTTGTAGCGGAGTTAATGGAGTTGTTTTTTGTTGCAGTTTGGTTCGGATTGCTTAGATCCGGAGTGGATTAAGCGTTCGACGTGTGGAACTGAAGCTGAGTTAGTTGATTGTGCATGAATTTGATGTTTCATTTTTGTGTTCTGTTTACTTCGTCTAGTAGAAGTAGATCTGTTGGTTTCCGATTAATCGTCAGTTTCCGACGTCCGAATTTGTATGTTCTGTTTGAATCTGGATTATTACTCTGTTTTCTCCATGTTCGTTTTTGAATCAGGTAATGAGATGCTTAGTTAGTTGCAGCTTTTCGTTCGTACTTTACAGTTTCTAGAAATGGTCCCCACTGCATGTTTGTTCTCTGTTTCGTTAGATTAGGAAATCGTTTACTAGGCCGAGGAAGTTTGTTTGAGGTATTAGAGTTAAGATGATGCTCCATGTTTACATGATGTTTTCAATTTCCTAGGTCTAGTGTCAGTTTTCATTCCCCAGCCTAGTTATAATTTCTCAACCCAAAATTGCGTGGCAGCAGCCAACCTCTTTTCCAGAGTCTCTTAAATGCCTTCTTACGCATATGTCCTCGTGGGATCGATCCCTGCTTCCCTGTACTAATTCATAGTATCGCGGGTTGAGGGTTTTGAACGCGGAGTTAGTGTGTCCAACGAACGAGACTTCGAAGATGATCTAGCGGATTCTCTGGGTTTGCGAAGCTGGTCCCTAGCACAAAAGAACACTCTAATCATTCCGAGCACTTCAGTTGTCTACTAGCAATCATCTTCTCTCCATCTCGAGCCTTTGGGCCATGCATCCTGGTCAGTATTGCACCCTTTTGGCGTCCTCTTTCACTTGAAACTTCTGATTCCTTTCCTGCTGACTTGTACCCTTTCCTGCACACTTATGCAACTTTTCTTGCAGAATATACACGTTAAGCTCATCATACTAACCAGTAACAAAGGCTTAGAATACCACTTATCAAATACTCCCTTTGTTCCATAGTAGTGGAGTCAACACATTTCTTCCCACTTATTTTTCCCTCTCTCTTACTTTATTCTCTTTACTTTTCATCTCTCCAACTTTATTATGTTGTTATCTAATACATTAAACATCTTTTCTTCATATTCGTGCCGAAAAGAAATGCATCCACAACTACAGAACTGAGGGAGTACAATTTTTAAACCATTGTAATGTTACTTGAAACGACTCACTCCATTTCATTATAAATGATATGCTTCTTTTAAGCACTTGTTTTGAAAAAAATAATTTTTAACAGTTAAAATAAGGGCAAATTGTCTGAAACGTCATGAAATTTCAAAATAGTTTGGTTTTTTCCGTGAACTTTAAATGTTGCATAAGAAGTCATGAACTTTATCGGAATGTGTAATTTCCCATCTGACCCGACCCGGTAGATTTCCAACATAATTACTTATCCTACGTGGCTCGCCGGAAGCAAGACTTGGCAAAGCTCCACTAATTCTGAATGTTTCTGACCCCGGACTTATCACAAACATAAAAGTAGAAAAAATGAAAAAATACAAATCGAATTCAACATGCAAATCGACATAAACATACAAATCGAATTAAGTATAAAGTAGCCATAAATTCGAATTGAACCATAAATTTGTCATTTGCCAACTCATGCCTCTGGCGCGCCACATTGGATAAGTGTGTGTCGGAAATCTATCAAGTCGGGTCGGATGAGAAATTTACACAGTACGGTAAAGTTCATGACTTTCCATGCAACATTTAGTGTTCACCGGAAAAATTAAACTATTTTGAATGTTTATGACTTTACAGGCAATTTGCCCTTAAAATAAAGATAAAGTAAGAAAGAAAACAATAAATATAGAGTAAAATAAGAGAAAAATAATGGGAAGAAAAGGGACAGTTTGATTCATCATTTAGTTTTGGAAATATGTTAAAGTATGAAACAAAAAGTTTATTCGGTACACTAATTAAATGATAAGTTTATGTCACGGTGAGACAAGCCATCTATATCCGGAAGCATCCACTTAAAGGAAAATAAAGGCATTGGAATAAATAAACAATAAATTGTGAAAAGAATCTTCTGATGAAAAACTTCTTTAATTTCTTTTTGTGCACCATCTAAAAAAGGGAGGCCTCAAAGGAACTTTAGTTTCAAATATTTTTGTTTTTCTTTTTGGCAGACATTGCTTTTAGCCCTTTACTTTCGCTTCAATATTATACGGAATATCTCATCCATCGGTCATCTTACATTAGTTTTATGATTTATTTGTTTTTTTTTTAAGATTATGCTTAGGAATGTGGATTGGATATGATCGATCCAAAACAATTTCGTAGAAATTATTTGGCTATTTTTAATTGTGGTAATCCAGCAAAATGAAGTTTGGGCTAAATAACCCATAAAGTTTGTAGTAGAAAAAGTTGACATGATAATATTTCATTATAACAATAATGTTATTACTAAAGCTAATTCATGATTTTTTAATTAAGAGTCTCATACTAGATGCAAACACTTGACGTAGTCACACAACACCCATGTGAAATTAATAAACAAAGGTACGACGTTTGACAAAGCAATATCAATTCATCTTTATACTCCTATTGTCGCATAGAAAATGTCTAACTTGTAGAATGAGATTGGACTTTCAGAGGGAGATTGGACTTTCAGAAGTTTTATTTTGTACGTTAACTAGAAAGAGAAAATATATTTTTTATATTAATATGAAAGAGAATTTTTAAAAAAAATAAAAATGTGACATCTTTAATAGGACATAACTAAAAAAAGGGAGACATAATATAATATGTGAAAACACATATAAAATAAACAAGTGTAAGGCTTTTGTATTGTAAGTCGAAGTAGTGGAATAAATCATCACAGTAGGTGACTCGACCTGCGTCTTGCAGAAGAAAAAATATTTTTACAACCTAGATAGACTTACTTAGACTATATATCATGAAAGATTGTAATGTCAATGCAAAAGTTTTCTTACCTAAGAAGACTTAGATATATATTTATTGCTATCAACTGAAATGTATCATCTAAAAGTTTAGTACCCCTCCAGTCCAAGGTTGTAATGCACCGGTCGAATTTTAACCCAAAAATTACAGGATTTGTTTCTTATGCTCAATTAAGAAAGTATTTTGCATTTGTAATCGAGCTAGAGGAATAGATAATTTTTGGGTCTAACGAATTAATTTTCATTTATGTCTTTCCTGGAGTCCAATTTTATTTCGTTAGCTTGCCCAAATTCCAATATTTCTTTTACCCAAGAAGATTTCTCCTCTTCACCCTCCACGTGGCGTGACTTCAAACAGATTCTCCAGCTGCTCCACTTTTCTTTCGTTGCTAGCCATAAATGACATTTCAGTAAATATAGGTATTTTGAATATTAATAGTTTGATTATCTTATTTAGCTTAATTCAGTTGACAATATTATCTAGTCTTTAATTGTAGTTTCTTTTTAATTCATTTATTCCATTCTTTTTTAGAGTAATTTGTATCAATTTTTATACTACTTTGTTTTTGTTTTTATTATATTATATAATTTTAATAATAGTTTTTTTAATTTTAGTTATTAGGAGTACAATACTCCATAATATATGGAGTTATCTATAAGATAATGATGAAGTTATCTAACTAGTACTATTGTAATATGTTTATTTTTTTTTACTTTTTCAAATGAAATTAAGGTTAATTGAAATTATCAAATCAATATAAACTCAACTAAAACATCTAGTTTAACTATGTACGGATCCAACATTTGAATATCAACTTAATTTAAATCTTCACATAGAAAATTGAATTGAGAATCGATTGATTTAATAAGAGATCAATCAAGAATATAATTGAGTGAAAGAAAGACAGAATTGGTAAAAGTTATAGGACTCATTACTTTTATAAGTTGCTTAAAAATCAAACTTTTTCTGTCCATTTTTTTCTATAACTAAGAAATGAATAAAAAACAAAACAACATTTGAATTTATTGTAGAATATAATTTTTGACTAGCAAGTATACAGTGACATAATACTACAATGTATACACTAATCAGTATATATACACCACTATATCATGAAATATTACAAAACTCAATAATACTAATATTTATATATAAATTATATTATAATATTATATACATATATAATAAATTAAATGATAATATCAAAATGTCACATTATATTTTTAAGTGAAATACTCTTCTTCGAAAAATATTAAAATAATATTTTTATTAATACTAAAATTTATAAGTTACTTGAAAAATATTAAAATAATATTTTTATTACTTTAAAATCAATATTAATTCATTAATTTACAAGCTATTGAAAAATCAAAACTCAATTTAACAACTTTCTCTATAATTTCAAAATAAGTTGTGACTATGTGGCATTACATTTGCTTATTAATGATTAGGTTGTGATATAACACCAAGGTTAAATATATTTATATATATAATTAGTTATAAAATTTAGTAAATAGTTAAGTCTGAATTATCTTGACAAAATATTAATATTATATAATAGTATGCGTTTTCATTAAAATTTTATTATTTTACTATAGTTAAACAGTAAATTAATTTATAGTATAACTAAAATTTGAATTTTTTTTATATCAATAGATTGTTATAGTATTTACATGTATTTTATTCACAACTTTTTTTTAATAATAGGATAAGTTATAGTATACTTTAAATTAGTTTAAATTAAATAAGCGAAGCTAAACATAAATAATCACTAATAATAGAATTAAAATATCAGGAGCATATTTTATTAGGACTTCAAAATTAATTATACATATTAAATAATCTGAATATTTTTAGTACCTCTTTGAATTAATAAAAATATGCGTTTGATTACAAATAAGTGCATGTTTGATTACTAAACAATTTTATAATAATTAATTATTAATATAGTTAAAATTGATCAAAATAATTAAATTACATAACTAAAGTGTATGGTTCAATGTTTTCTAAATGTAGGCATTACGAAATAACTAGGAAAAAGTATACTTTTTTTCATCATGCCTTAGAGTTGGATCTATTGATTTTCCAATCAAGTCAAGAATGAAAAATGGAATTTGAAGTCCAACTTGTCGTATTATTGGTTGGATATAAATATACGAGTACCATTTATATTTGAAGATACAAATACAATATATTCTACTACTACATAAGTATTTAATATTTGAGGGCATATTAGTCTTTAAAAAATTGCAACTCTCTAGATGCATAAATTTCATCCATTTAGCATTAAGTGCACAGAAATTTTAATAATTTTTTAATATTAGAGCATCCACAACCGTGCTCTTGCCAGCGGCACGGTTGTGGGCCCGGGCGGTACTATTCATGCCTGCTCTCTGGCAAGAGCACAACACCCACAACTGTGCTCTTCCGTAAGGACGAGCACAATTAATATAAAATTCAATTAAACAAAAACATTTCCATAATATTAAAATCCATTTAAAAACCACAATAAATATTACAAATTACAAATAAAATTAAAAAATACATAATTAAAATCCTAAAAACTAAAAATTACATAATTAAACTCCTTAAAATTAAAAATTACATAATTAAAATCCTAAAAATTAAAAATTACATAATTAAACTCCTAATAAGACTACGCATCCGGCGGGATCAACCTCAATTGTTTTTGGAGGCCTTTTATCATGGTCTCGTGTGTTTCAAGTTGCGTGGGTGAGAGGAGGGGCCGAATATTCCGTTTCCGGACTAGGAAACGGTTGTGAACCGAACCATTCGGGGTTCCAACCGTGGGAGCCCGAAGGGTTATCGTCTTGGCCGGACATAGTGATGTTGTAGGGTATGAGAGAATGAAGATGAAAATGGATATGAGAGAATGGAGATGAGAATGGATATTGGAGAATGATGATGAGAGTTGTGTAGTTTGATGTGAATTTTTGGGGTGAAATTGGGGGTATTTATAGATGAAAGTGTGTATTTTTGGGGTAAAAAAAATGAAAAAAAATTAAAAAGGTGTAAAAAACGGTTATAAACGGATATATTTTTTTGGAGAAGTGAAATTTTTTTTTATTTTTTATCGGTTTTTTTAATAAAAAACCGATTTTTAAAAAATAAAAATAAAAAACGTTTAAATGCAACGGCTATGCCGTTGACGAATGGGAGCGCGCCACGTGTGCGTCCGCTGGCACGGACGTGCTCGATACATCGAGCAGCGCCGTGCCAGCGGCGCGAGCGCAGCGGCGGCGGATGGCGTCACGGACGCCACCGCTGCGCATGCTCTTATGGTTGGCCATAACCATTTAACATCAATTTTTAATTAATCTACCATTTCTCCCACTTTGTGCAATAACTGTTGCACAGTTATTTAGCAATTAAACCCCATGTGAACCTCTAAATTAGCTTCATTCTCCAAATCTGTTTCACCACTCATACTCCTCTATTTGTGGTCTTTATTTTTTATTTGGGCTTATTGTCTTTTGGGGAAATTAATTTTGTTGTTGGCCTGATAAGTATTAAGATTGGTATTGGGCTATTATCAATTTTGGGTTGACACTTTTTTGAGGGAAGTAACTAGTCTAATTAATTGATGGGTTGGAATAATTTTAAGTCTTAGGCTGCAATTTAATTGGTTGGACTGAAAATAAATGTCGAAGATGTTACATGCGGAGGTGTGTTAAGAACATATTAAGGTAAATGAATGTGACTTATGATGTTGGTATCTTGTTCAAAATGTAGAATACAAAAGATGCAGCCAACCTTGACAACAGAAAGGATACATGTCCAATTTATTTATTTTGCTATGCAATCGGTTGGAAGTCTTGACAATAGAAATTCCCAGAGAGGATACATATCCAATTTATTTCTTTGGCTATGCTATCAGTTGGAAGTCTTGTAGCTCTATCACCAAATGAGATAGAATATGAGACACTCACCCCTTAAAAGGCCTTATAAAGGGAAGGTTATCCATACTTATATAAATGAACTATGATCAAAGATTTAAGAGTTTAACAGAATACATTGGAATGAGAGATGTTGCGGAAGAGGGAATCTGACTAAAAGGATTGATAAATGATTTCGGGATAGAGCAGAACTCAGTGCCCATAATGGATGACTGTAATAGTGCTTTATGTCATCCTCTAAGCATCCAAATTTCCACAAGTGTAGCAAGCATATAGGTATAACTGAAAATGTTAGGAAAGAAAGAGTGGTGCTGAAAAAGGACATGCTTACCAAAGTTTTACCAAATTCCAAGTTTTATCATTGGATGGATTTGGTAAATTTGAAATCCAGAAAGTGAAAGATTTTGAGAGGAGAAAACTGGTTGTTATGGGAAATAACCAAGGTATGGATATGTTCATTAATCAGCTCCAATGTTAAGGGAGTTATTTATATATTTAATCTTCAAATATATAATCTTGTAAAAATGAGCGTGTTTTAAAGTGTTTAAATTCCCTCGTGCTCAGGTATTATATCCTATAGTTTGACTTAATTAAGATGGCCTTGGTCTTCCATGATCCCGTTCCAAGTATATTTTATAGCTCATAAATAATCGTGTACAGATTTGAATTTTCACCATTATATATGCACGTCACTCCCTTTATATTGTCTTTGAAATTCAATGTCCTCTATAAGTAAATTTTACTTTTTCATTACTTAAATGGGAATAATTATATTTTCTGGTGAGAAGAATCAATTTTGTCATCCCTACCTATAATTTTGTTATGAGTAAACAATATTTACGTGCAAGAGTTTACTGCTTCCTCCGTTCTATAGTATTAGAAGCTTTTCTTTTCAGCACGTAATTTAAGAAAAATTGTGTTAAATAAGTAAAGTAAAAGAAGAATAAAGTGGAAAATGAAAAAGGTAGAGAGATGAAGATAGAATAAAATAAGTGAGAAGAAATGTATTGACTTTTACTAAAAAATGAAAATGACCTCACTATTATGAAATGACTTCACTGTTATGAAACGGTGGGAATATTTTGTAATAAAAGTATATTGCACAAAAGAAGGTCTATACAGCAAATTTGACTTATATATAATTTGTTGGAATTGAGATGTATAAACCCTACACTTCAAACCAATCATTTCCCCAGAAGCACGATACAGAAAATTTGACAAAAATTATTTGTTGGGATTCAGAAATATACACTTCATTTTCCTAACTAAAACCACCATGATAAAAGAAATTACCAATATCTATCGGTACTCATAATCTCATATTGAAAATCAACCAAGAAAAAATATAGAGACCCCAACATAGTTTTAATGCCGTAATTTCAATTGTTTTTATATGGTTAATATTTGTAGGGTTAGTCTATTAAATAAGTACAAAATCCAACCAAATAATTAGATCCCAAATATTCAAATCCATCACAATTAGAAGATCTCTGTGGGCTCAAAACATATCCGTTTGGGCCATCTTCCCTTTAATCACCACCTGGAGGGCATTATCAGCTTGGAAAAGGGACAACCTAAATATTCCCTACCTCGAATTATTATATTTTAAAATAATGATTTCTAGTAAGAAATTTATAAGTAATAGTCTCTCCATTTCAATTAAACTGAATCAAAACTTTTGAGCATGAAGATTAAGAAATTGTGTTGAAAAGTAGGAGGGATGAATAAAGTAGAAAATATAAAGGGAGAATAAAGTAGGTGATAGAATAAACTAAAAGTAATTGGATGTTTTATTTTTATCAAAAGAGGAAATGACTCAACTAAATTGAGACATTCAAAAAGGAATACGACTCAACTTAGTTGGGACAAATGGAATATTATTTCTTTATTTTACTTATAATGATTTATTATTAGACATTAGTGCATGCATAAAATAATTACAAAATAATTAGTACATCAAAAATGTGATGTAGAGATGATAAAAGTCTTACTCCCTCGTCCCATTTGAGATGCCCATTTTTCCTTTTTTTGTCCCAATTAAAATGGTCACTTTCCAATTTTAGAAATAACATCCTATCTGCACTCCCCTCATCAAAATATTTACCTACCTTTTTCCTCTCTACTTTATTCCACCTAACAACTCTTCCTAAGCTCACGTGTCACTCAATAATGTGGCCATTTTGAGAGAGACGGAGGAAGAATTTTGTTATTTTTACCTGTCCCATGATAAAAGTCCTATTTCGTTTTTACTTTAAATGGTAAGTAAGCCCCACAATCACATATCATTTTAAACTAGTACTCCCTCTGATACTATATGTGATACATTTCTTTTGGGCACACATTTTTATGAAGTGGTGTTTAAAAGTTAAATGAAGTGCGAAAAAAGTAGACAAAAATAGGAGAAAATATAGAGTAAGAGAGAGAGATAGAGTGTTGTCTTTTTGCCATAAAAGGAAATGTCTCATTTATAGTGGGACGACCTAAAAAGGAATACATCTCACGTATAATTGGACGAAGAAAATATATACAAGTGGAATTCATATTCATCTATCTTTCTGCCACTCATTTTTCTTAATATTTCTTAAAATCTATGACGGAAAGAAATGAGACTCTTATTTGGCTTAGTACTTAAACAACCAAGTCTCTTTTTCTATTTATACGTTTTGAGATTTTTACCACACATTATTTGTAATATGTAAATCCAATTTTTATTTTCTATTTTACATGCTTCAAAATTCTTTTACCTGCACACATTATTACATGGTTTTATACTTTTATTTATACACTTTTTATTTACAGCTTCACTTTCCTTAAAAAAACCTTTAAACAATTCACTTGCACACTTTTTTTTTATTATTTCCACTAACTTATTATTAATATTTTTCATTATTTGTATTGGTCCACTTTATAGTTTTATAGTATTGGTATGAAGAAAATATTGGAATGATTGATCGAATTGGCATTTTCAAACTTTAAATATGTGAAATGACGATGCACAAATCGAACGAATCGGCAGTTAACCGCCGGTTCGTAACCCGGAATCGGAATCGAAATCAGCGCGGCGGTTCTTTTCAGATTTGCAGTTGCAATGTGCAGAAAATAGGCAGTTTCAGTAAGAAAACGCCGGTTTTCGGCCAGAAACCATGGACTGAACCACCCGTTCAGCCATAAACCGCCGGTTCCGGTGATAAACCGGTCGAATTTGAAAGTTCAAAAAAAAAATCTTATTTCTCCCAATTTTTATCCTATAAATACCTCCCTTCCCTATCATATTTACTCAACTCATTCTTGTTTTAACAAGGATTTCTCTTCTCAATCTCAATTTCTCTGTTCTCTATCCTTATTTTCTCTAATTTGCTCAAGTTGTTTACTACTTTACTTGTTGTTGTGCTTGTAATTGACTTGAGTTGTTATTTACTTACTATTCAATACTCCACATATTCCATACTATTTTCACTTTGCAATATGTCTTCTTCTTGTGGTGGTGATCGGTCGGGGCAAAGGAATTGCCCAAGATCAAAGAAGACGTCCTCAAAGATCAAGGCGACCTAGTCATCGAGAAGTTATGGATGAGTTTTTTATTTATTTATTTATTTATTTATTTTATTCCTAATTTCATACCTTCTGTGTCACGACCGCACTTGCTAGGGGTGTTACAAACGAGGCGATCGTGACTAAGGACAAACATTAAGAATAGCACTTAAGGATTTCAGTTCATAAGAAAGATTCAATTAGCTTAAAAGAATAATATTTTAGTTCAAAAATATGTATATAGCAGCGGAAATAAGGTTTCAAAGAGAGTCAAGGATGACGCCTATGTATGAAGACACAACGCATCCATATTCCCTATGCCGACTCAACATCCACCGCAACATCCCGCTCAACCTGCACATAGGGAAAACACATGCAGGGCTGAGTACTTGTTGTACTCAATGGGCTCATGCCGAAAACATTTTCATAAAAACAGTTATGTCATCCATACCAGTGATCTCGAGTTTTATGAAGTTAAGAAATATCACGAGAACACAAAAATATTTCAAAGTCTGGCCAGACAATCAATCTCCCCACTTTCTCATCAATCATTCAATCACATTCTCTTTCCATAGTGCGACGAAAGTGTGGCCACACTATTCACCCACGAGACCGGCCGACTAGCAAGGACGGCTCACGATCACACCTGTGTACACTAGCCTGATAGGGTTTGCGGCCCTACTCAGACCCGAATTCGTTTCATTCATAGCCCTATAGCCTAATGGAGCGCACTCACAAACTAGGCATCAGACACAATCTCATCATCAAAACAAACATGGCATGACATAACATTTTAAACCACCCTTATTACATCATAATCATACTTTTGAAAGCGTAAAAGAGTTTTATAAAAGAAAGCCCACCTCGTTCTCTTAGCAATTCACACCCCAACTTAGCAACTCTCGATCCTCGAGTTCACGAGTACACAACACCCTTGTCAATGACAACACAAGTCAGCCTCACACAACATCATCTTACTATGCATGTCCTATCGCTTCTCTCTCATCGTTTTCCTCAATTTCCCAAACCCAACATACGTCACAAAGGTGTAAGATACGCGTAACACATTTCAACTGATCACAAGTGATTTCAACGTTTAAACACGTTTCTTGGACATACATGCATCATATAACACTTTTAAATCTTGAAACTATGTGTCATTTTAATAAGGCAGAAAACTGGCAGAATTGCGCGACCGTTTTGTAAAAATCACTATAAAATCACCCGACTTCCGTTGGGGCTAAAACTTTACCAAAATGCAGTAGACTCATCAAATAACTTCCAGTTTAAATTTCATATCAAAATACCCCCTTTTGGTCGGTCAATTCGGAAACGTAACCTACTGGTCGAGAAAACATATTCTGGCAGAATTGCACAGTCAACTTCAAAAATTCACCAAAAATTCATCCTTCCTCATATGACGCTAAAATTTGGTCACAACACATTAGACACATTCAAGTTCACCCAGTTAAAATTTCACACCGAAATCATATCATTTGGTCAGTCAAAACATTTATGCAACTCTCTGATCGGAACATAAAATTCTAGCAGCACTGCGCAGTTCATTTGAAAAATTCACCGTAAATTCATACGATGTCCAATAAGGCTGAAATTTTCACAAGACTCAGAAGACACTTCAAGAATCATTTGGTCGGTCAAACATATTTCGAAACATTCTGGCCGAGAACCCACGTTACTGGCAGAATTGCGCAGTCGACTTCAAACATTTTTTAAAAATTCATTTTTTGACAAAAAGGGCTGAAATTTATATGAGACACAGAAATCACCTTGAAATTTACTCAGTAAAATTTTCGTATCAAAATTAGACCGTTTGGTCATTCAAATACACGTCGGAATCCACTGTCCGAACACCACAAATTTCATACTCAAAATTTCGAAATTTGAGTTTTTTCCACAATCATCCAAACAAAATTTTCTCATGCTTATAACACACAATCATGCTTGATAAGACTCTCTTAACATGTTTGCACATAAACTTAGATCATTTACCAAGGATTCAAATCAAACTTCACACAACTTAATCAACAATCGCATAACTAATAAAGTTCTCAAGCAAACTCAATTTCCCACCGATTAACTTTGCGATCTATGATTCCTACACCCTCTATATGCATGTAGGATTCAAGAATAAAGTTTCAATGAAGGAGATGAGAAGAAAATCTTAGTTATACCTTCTTGAATCAAGAAAACGAACGGTAGAAACAAACGTTGACACGATTCGTCCCTCTCCCTTCACCGCTGCCGCCGCTGCCACGAATCCGCCGTCGCGGATCCGCCGCCATCGGCTCCTCCACTCTCTTCTCTCTCTCGGATTCTCGATTGCGAAAGAAATGAAATGAAATGAAATGAAAGGAGGTTGTATTTATAGAAAAAAAATTTCATAAAAGACAAAAATTCACGTCTTTTCATTTCGATGTGACGCGTAATTAATGCGGCGTTAAAAAACGTGCCTGATGCGACGTGGTTCTTATCCACTTGGAAAACGTGCCTGATGTGACGCGGTTCTTATCCAACGTTTCGTCTCGATTTGTTGTCGAAAGTGTAATTGATACGTGGTTTATTCTTTCGTGTAGGTAACGATTTAGCGGGTCCTACCAAGCGCGATTTCGCCAAACGATACACTACAGGACCTACTTCATCGATAAACTCGTACGGTCCTACCAAGCGCGATTTCAACTTGCCCTTCATTTCAAACCTCACAACTTCTTTCGTCGGGGATACTTTCAAGAACACTTTATCACCAACGTCGAATTTGATTTCCGTTTGACGCACGTCAGCATACGACTTTTGTCTATCTTGAGCTTCCTTGATCCTTGCGCGGATTTGATGCACAATTTCGGTCATTTCCTTTATAGCGTTGGGTCTTAACATCTTCCTCTCGCCAACTTCATCCCAATATAGTGGGGATTGACACTTCCTGCCATATAAAGCTTCATACGGAGCCATATCGATCGTCCCTTGGTAGTTATTGTTGTAGGCGAATTCAACCAACAGCAGAACAGTTTCCCAACTTTCCCCTCAATTTAAGACAACGGCTCGTAGCATCTCCTCAAGCGTTTGAATCGTCCTCTCTGACTGTCCATCCGATTGCGGGTGATAAGCAGTTCTGAAGTTCAATTGCGTGCCCAAATCTCGTTGCAAACTCATCCAAAACTTTGATGTGAACTTCGTATCGCGGTCGGACACAAAAGTCTTTGGCACTCCATGCAAACGTACAATCTCACTCACGTAGATCTTAGGTAATTTGTCCGATCCATAGGTAATCTTTAATCGGTAAGAAGTGCGCGCTTTTAATCAGTCGATCGATAATCACCCAAATCGCAGTGTTGCCCTTCTGTGACTTTGGCAAACCTGTCACGAAATCCATAGCTAGATGCTCTCACTTCCATTCGGAAAGTTTGAGTGGTTGCAACTTCTCATATGGCCACTGGTGTAAGGCCTTCACTTGTTGGCACGCTGGACATCGTTCCACATGTGACGCTACGTCTCCTTTCATCCCACTCCACCAAAAACGTTGCTTCAAATCTCGATACATCTTCGTACTTCCGGGGTGAGCAGTATAAGGCGTATCGTGCGCTTCACTTATAATCTCATCTTTTAGCGCCTCATCGCTCGGCACATACAATCGTCCATCGTACGTCAAAACATTATCCGCCTCATCATGATAATGATCGAGCTTCTCGGCTCTCACCTTCACACGTAATTCTTCCAACTTCTCATCACGTCGTTGGGCTTCTATGAGCTCGGTTCTCCAGTCTGGCTCGATCACTAGCGTCTTTATTCTTCCTCCTACTGTCTCGGGCTCTTTTACTATTTCCAATCTCATTCTATCGAATTCGCGAATCAACGCTTCCTCTTGCGTTAGGACATAAGCAAATTGCGGTTGGTTCTTCCTACTCAAAGCATCGGCTACTGCGTTCGCCTTGCCCGGATGATAGTGAATACAACAGTCATAGTCTTTCACGACTTCTAACCAACGTCATTGTCGTATGTTTAGCTCCTTCTGCTCGAGTACTTGAGACTCTTATGATCCGTATAAATCTCACATCACACTCCATAGAGATGGTGTCTCCAAATTTTCAGTGCGTGCACTACTGCTGCTAGTTCCAAATCATGAGTCGGAAAATTCAGCTCATTCGGTCTCAACTGTCGGGAAGCATATGCTATCACCTTCCCATCTGGCATTAACACGCATCCAAGTCCTACTTTTGATGCATCAGTATAGACGGCGAAGTCCTTGTCGGCTGCCGGCACCGCTAGAACAGGTGATGTGGTCAACTTTTCTTTCAACAGTTGGAAACTCGCCTCGCATTCCGGCGTCCAAACCACTTTGATTCCTTTCTTGGACAATTGTGTCATTGGTCTCGCGATTTTAGAGAATCCCTCTATGAAGCATCGGTAGTATCCCGCCAATCCAAAAAAACTGCGGATTTCACTCGGCGTTTTCTGCGATTTCCAATTTTGCACAGTCTCAGCCTTTGCGGGGTCTACTTGAATCTCATTTGCTGTCACGATATGACCAAGAAAGTTCACTCGAGTCAACTAAAATTCACACTTACTAAACTTGGCATCAAGCTTCTCCCTTCGTAACGTTTCCAACACAGTTTGCAGATGCCCTCCATGTTCCTCCTCGTTCTTCGAGCATACTAAAACATCGTCGTTGAAGACTAACACGAACTTGTCAAGATACTCGTGGAAAACTTGGTTCATCAAGTCCATGAAGACGGCCGGGGCGTTGGTCAGCCTAAATGGCATCACTACGAATTCATAATGGCCATAACGAGTGCGAAAAACAGTCTTAAGTACATCCTCTCGTCGGACCTTTAGTTGATGATATCCCGACCTCAAGTCCATTTTTGAAAATATGTCCGCTCCTCGAAGTTGGTCAAACAAATCATAAATCCTCGGCAGTGGGTACTTATTCTTCAAGGTCATCTTGTTGAGTTCACGATAGTCGATGCACATCCTCATCGTTCCATCCTTTTTTTTTCTTTACGAACAACACCGGCGCTCCCCACGGTGTCACACTAGGTCGGATAAAACCCAGGTCTAACAATTCTTGCAACTAAATCTTCAACTCTGCCAACTCTTTAGGGGCCATTCGATATGGCGCCTTCGATACTGGCGCAGATCCTAGTTCCAAATCAATAGTGAACTCTAGTTGTCTGTCGGTTGGCGGTCCAGGCAAAGCTTCTGGAAACACATCAAGAAAATCTCGTACTACTGACACTTCTTCCACTCTCAATTCCTTCATTTCCTCTCCGTTCAAGTACACAAGATACGCCGGACGCCCTTTCCTTATCATCATGGTTGCTCGCAATGCGGAGATTATAGAGGTTTGTCGATTTAAAGAAATCCCTTACAAAAATAGTCAGCTCGTCGCCAGGGGTTTGAAAAAAAATTTACCTCTAGCTGGTGCATCACTTTTACGCATGTCTGAGTATAGAAACTTAATTCCCCGTGTGCATTCGAAAAGCTCAACCCCACCTTTTTTCTCCAAGTCTAGTATCAAGAACTCGAAAATTGATCAAGCAGTCTTACTTAGATATGAACTGAATTCAAAATTGTAGCAACACTGCTGAAGGTGTCTTAATCAGAAAGGTTGCAGAATTAATCAAGAAAACAAGAACAACACTTTTAGTTCGACTCTTTTAGATCTCATCACCAACTTGCAGAAATTGGTTTGAAAAAATATGGCAGGGTCTAAGTTTCATTGATTTTGATCATGTTTATTCTGGAAATTAAGGTTTCAAATAAACTCATAAAGGTTGAGACTTTACTTCTGACTAGAGCTCGAAAGAATATGAGATAGGTCTTGAAAACAGGATGAAACTGAATCAGGTCTCAAATTCCATAGTAGGCTGCCAAATAAGATATTTCAATTGTCAAATCAAATTTGCAAAATTTTGGCATCAATGAATGATGGTTCAAACATGTCATGACATGAGATGGTCAATCGTGTAAGGATTTAGAAGCATAGACAATGTCATGAGGTAGCACTGATCATGGTTCGACGACATCATGTTACTGAATAATGATGTCACATCAATGGATTCACAGGGTTGCAACCAACGTGAAGTGAACTTTTTTAGGAAGATCGGCTAAATCAACCACGTTAAGGAAAAAGAGACACAATAGCCTTAACTTGGTGTTGCAGAAAGAAAATCATTGAGCATGAAACAATATGTGTAGTGAAACTGAGCTAAAAATTTCACTTCTGCAAGGAAGAACTTGCCGTATGCATAGTTACGAAATAAAAAGGTGTACAAAAGTTCCAAGAAGAATATTCCATCCTTTGAAGAAACATGTTTGGGAATGGGATCGTACTGAAGGTCATAACTGCAAACAACTTTAGAAATGAAGTTCAAAGGTGGAAGTTCATAAATTCAAAATATTGTCCTTACAAAAGATGAATCAAAGAAGACTACTAATCAAGATGTCCAAAAATGACGAAGGCAACCACAAATTTTCAAGAACTGAAAGTGAGTCATGACTCGATATAGGAAAAGAAATAACGTGCAATAATTGCGAATTGTGAGTCAACCAAGGTCGTAATTAGACAAAGGCTCACCGTTAATTGAAAGATTCCAAAAAGAATTTCTTATAATCCAAGTAAGTACTGTTGATTAAAATCATTCATTCTAGCTACGAGGGTCACGCTCTCACGTTCATCTTTCTGAGGCCGAACATGGTAACATCGTTCTACGAAACTGTTGATTCCAAGTTAAGATTCATCCTGTCGTTACAACTAATAACAGTATTCGAAAGCCATATCTTCATATATTCCTTGCACGCGATAATCGTCATTTTCTTAAAGCGTTGTAGTTATACTCGCGCTCTCAACATGATATAACGGTCGTTTTCGCCGCATCGCCACTTTTGACCGAAGATCGGATTTATCTACTAGATCGCAGGTATGATCTCTACATCCGTTGTAGGATTACATCATTTCGCATCTCTTCTTGCCTCGAACATTTCTCGTTTGGAACATCTCTTCAATTTGCAATTCTTCTTTTCTTAAACTCTTTATCATATGCTACGTCTTTTCGCATTCTCCTTGTTCTCGTCATTCAGGAAAAAAAAATTTGAATTTGTAATCATTCGATAAAGTTCGAGTTCACACCACATATTTCCATTTGTCCTATCACTCGGAAAAGTGATCTTACAGTTGTCAACAACTAACTTCGATATCATTCAATCTAACATACTTCTTAGGCACTCTATGTTCGCATACAAGGTTCATAGCGTCATATTTCACTCCCACCAACAATTTCATAATATATCTCATACTTCAACGTCAATAGACCATTAATTAATACGCGTTTCACACATTAAGCTTGCTCCATTAGTTCGCGTCATTCCAAGAAATAGAAAAAGTTTCATGGTCCACCGGTCTCTATCCTCTATCTCGATACTCTAGTCTCATATCTCGATAATTTGGAAATTTCGCCCTACTTTTCATTCTTGTTCGTTTTCATTGCTCGGGAAAGCAATAGGTGAGTTTTCAAATTAGAACTACGGTCCGCGTGGTCAACTAGGTCTACATCTTCGGCACTCTAAGTTCACGACACATTTCATCATCTCGTAGATAGCAAAATATCACAACAAGTACTATAACACACGACATTTTCACATCTCAAAGCAAAACACTTTCACACTTCTCATTATCATTCAAAACTTTTGAAATAAAATTTTCTTCAGACTCTTACACTTTCCTCAAAATTTTCACATCTCACTTTCAACTTTAGAGTAAAAGTTTTGACTCAAAACTCAAAACATACTTGAACATCCACTTTCATCACTCGTATAAAACACTCCATAGAATAACGCTTCATACTTCGCACCTCATAATATATATAACATCACACTTCCATGGCTAAATTTTCCAATCGAAAAGGATTTTTTTTTTTTCAACAACCTTCCACAACATTAACATTTTTCCTCAATCAAACTCCACTAGAACAACGAGTCATTAATATTACGAAACATCATAACACATTTGTATTCCAAACAAAACACTCATGCACTTCACATATATGTTTGAAACAACATTCTTAAATTACTCATTTATTTTCAAAAAAAATTTTAACATTCTCAAAACAACTCATCAACTTTCGTCCTTCATGTAAAACACTCCATCATCCTATGTTCACATGCTCACGTCGTAGTACTTTTACACATATAAAACATACTTAGTCATCATACTAGTCTTGCTCATGCTCCATATAATCACATCATAACAATATCATGATCAACATACCACACGTGCTTAGATCATCTTGTCAATCATGTGCATACTTCACATAATCATAATATCACAACATCGTGTTCACATATATAACACATGCTTAAATTTTCATGTCAATCGTACTCATATTCCACATAATCATATCATCAAAATTCATCTTCACGTATAACATTCATTCACATGCGTACACTTGCCAAAACATCCTCATCATATCATCATCAATTTCATACATCGATCTCACATTCTTTCAACAACTTAAAACATACCTCACTTTCTTTGGTTGAGCGTGATGCCTTGGATGTTGAGCCTTCGTGACACTTCCAGTTTAAGGTTTACCATTTTAGACTTAAGGTGAAAGAAGACTCTCGGACCAGAGCGAAAGAACAAAGCTCTGATACCACTCTGTCACGACCGCACTTGCTAGGGGTGTTACAAACGAGGCGATCGTGACTAAGGACAAACATTAAAAATAGCACTTAAGGATTTCAGTTCATAAGAAAGATTCAATTAGCTTAAAAGAATAATATTTTAGTTCAAAAAAATATATATAGCAGCGGAAATAAGGTTTCAAAGAGAGTCAAGGATGAAGCCTATGTATGAAGACACAACGCATCCATATTCCTTATGCCGACTCAACATCCACCGCAACATCCCGCTCAACCTGCACATAGGGAAAACACATGCAGGGCTGAGTACTTGTTGTACTCAATGGGCTCATGCCGAAAACATTTTCATAAAAACAGTTATGTCATCCATACCAGTGATCTCGAGTTTTATGAAGTTAAGAAATATCACGAGAACACAAAAATATTTCAAAGTCTGGCCAGACAATCAATCTCCTCACTTTCTCATCAATCATTCAATCACATTCTCTTTCCATAGTGCGACGAAAGTGTGGCCACACTATTCGCCCACGAGACCGGCCGACTAGCAAGGACGGCTCACGATCCCACCTGTGTACACTAGCCTGATAGGGTTTGCGGCCCTACTCAGACCCGAATTCGTTTCATTCATAGCCCTATAGCCTAATGGAGCGCACTCACAAACTAGGCATCAGACACAATCTCATCATCAAAACAAACATGGCATGACATAACATTTTAAACCACCCTTATGACATCATAATCATACTTTTGAAAGCGTAAAAGAGTTTTATAAAAGAAAGCCCACCTCGTTCTCTTAGCAATTCACACCCCAACTTAGCAACTCTCGATCCTCGAGTTCACGAGTACACAACACCCTTGTCAATGACAACACAAGTCAGCCTCACACAACATCATCTTACTATGCATGTCCTATCGCTTCTCTCTCATCGTTTTCCTCAATTTCCCAAACCCAACATACGTCACAAAGGTGTAAGACACGCGTAACACATTTCAACTGATCACAAGTGATTTCAACGTTTAAACACGTTTCTTGGACATACATGCATCATATAACACTTTTAAATCTTGAAACTAGGTGTCATTTTAATAAGGCAGAAAACTGGCAGAATTGCGCGACCGTTTTGTAAAAATCACTATAAAATCACCCGACTTCCGTTGGGGCTAAAACTTTACCAAAATGCAGTAGACTCATCAAATAACTTCCAGTTTAAATTTCATATCAAAATACCCCCTTTTGGTCGGTCAATTCGGAAACGTAACCTACTGGTCGAGAAAACATATTCTGGCAGAATTGCACAGTCAACTTCAAAAATTCACCAAAATTTCATCCTTCCTCATATGACGCTAAAATTTGTTCACAACACATTAGACACATTCAAGTTCACCCAGTTAAAATTTCACACCGAAATCATATCATTTGGTCAGTCAAAACATTTATGCAACTCTCTGATCGGAACATAAAATTCTAGTAGCACTGCGCAGTTCATTTGAAAAATTCACCGTAAATTCATACGATGTCCAATAAGGCTGAGATTTTCACAAGACTCAGACGACACTTCAAATTTTCATCTAGTTCAAGAATCACATCAAACGGAGGTCATTTGGTCGGTCAAACATATTTCGAAACATTCTGGCAAAGAACACACGTTACTGGCAGAATTGCGCAGTCGACTTCAAACATTTTTCAAAAATTCATTTTTCGACAAAAAGGGCTGAAATTTATATGAGACACGGAAATCACCTTGAAATTTACTCAGTAAAATTTTCGTATCAAAATTCGACCGTTTGGTCATTCAAATACACGTCGGAATCCACTGTCCGAACACCACAAATTTCATACTCAAAATTTCGAAATTTGAGTTTCTTCCACAATCATCCAAACAAAATTTTCTCATGCTTATAACACACAATCATGCTTGATAAGACTCTCTTAACATGTTTGCACATAAACTTAGATCATTTACCAAGGATTCAAATCAAACTTCACACAACTTAATCAACAATCGCATAACTATCAAAGTTCTCAAGCAAACTCAATTTCCCACCGATTAACTTTGCGATCTATGATTCCTACACCCTCTATATGCATGTAGGATTCAAGAATAAAGTTTCAATGAAGGAGATGAGAAGAAAATCTTAGTTATACCTTCTTGAATCAAGAAAACGAACGGTAGAAACAAACGTTGACACGATTCGTCCCTCTCCCTTCACCGCTGCCGCCGCTGCCACGAATCCGCCGTCGCGGATCCGCCGCCATCGGCTCCTCCTCTCTCTTCTCTCTCTCGGATTCTCGATTGCGAAAGAAATGAAATGAAATGAAAGGAGGTTGTATTTATAGAAAAAAAATTTCATAAAAGACAAAAATTCACGTCTTTTCGTTTCGATGTGACGCGTAATTAATGCGGCGTTAAAAACGTGCCTGATGCGACGTGGTTCTTATCCACTTGGAAAACGTGCCTGATGTGACGCGGTTCTTATCCAACTTTTCATCTCGATTTGTTGTCGAAAGTGTAATTGATACGTGGTTTATTCTTTCGTGTAGGTAACGATTTAGCGGGTCGTTACATTCTGCTTATATAATATTTATAGATCCAAGAAGATTATAGGATTGCCATGCTACTTACTCAAATGTAACAAGGTGGGGGGATGGTGGTAGTTACCGACAACAAGATGACGAGTAAGACGTGGCTATATCATCAGACTCGGACAACAATATTGATGGATCTCATTCTCGTATTCCGTCGAGCACCTGCGGAAATGAGGACATGCCTCCTCTCCCTCAACCTGGTAAAAAGGCATCGAAATCTGATATTTTTGTTAAACATTTCAAGAAGATCCTGATGGTAGTTCTAAGTCGTGATGATCCACTCTCTCAAGAAAAGACATCGGAGTTTCATGCTTATTGTAACTATTGTCCCAAAGTCTACAAAGTTGCGAGTGGTGGGGGATATGGCACTCTTTGTCGTCATTTGACGACAAAGCATCCGGTAGAATGTGGCACTACCGCTACCCAAACCCAACTAAACTTTCCTCCTGGTGGCTCAAGTACATCTCAACCAGGTGCGCCTCTTTTAAATATGACTAAAAATGTGATTGAAGCTATAACTAATTGGGCTGCAATGAAGCATTTTCCTTTTGATACTTTTGATGACAACAAATATGAGGTAATTGTGCAAAGTGCCTTTGATGACAACAAATTTGAAGTAGAATGAGCGTTCAACGATCTACCGTTCGACAATGTTTGGAGAAAATTTTTTAATTATTACGTTATTTAGTCACCGTGGGATACAAAGTGAACATATGCTCTGATGTATGGACTTATTATTTTAATAAACATTCATACATGGGCATTACGGTTCAATTTGTGGACAGTAGTTGGACTTTGAACTAGCGTTTAATTGGTTTTAAAGAATTTCCTACACCACACACTGCACCGAAATTGCTTCTTTAATTATTCAAGTTTTGAATGAATTTCAATTGTGCAATAAGATATTTTTTGATGGTTTTATTAATGCAACTGCTAACACTGCAAGTATTAGCAAGTTGATTGCGGTTTCTTCTCCGGTTATTGATGGTAAGTATTTTCATCAAAGATGCCTATGTCATATTTTGAATTTATGTGTATATGATGCGCTTGAATTATGACAAAAGCATGTTACTCCTATTAGAACTGCAGTTAGATTGATCCATCAAAAGCCGCCTATTGGCAAAGCTTTGAAAAAATATTGCCATCAAAAGAAGGTAAAGTATACAAATTTTGTCATTGATGAGTCTCATAGATGGAACTCGACATATAATTGTCTGAATTCTACTTTGGGGCATAAAGATTCTGTGTGATTTTTTTAGAACTCATTCCATTTTTTATTTATATATGTCGCATAGTTGTTGGGAACAAACCATGCGTTTATTTAGATTGTTCAAAAATTTCAAAAATGCCACTGTTGAATTATCGGGTGTTTATTATTGCACAATTATTTGTGTTTTAGAGCATTGCATATATATCACTTGGTGTAAGATAGCGATGAAAATTGCTGCATCTAATCCTAAATTGATGTGTGTTTTATATTATATCATTGACAAATGGCTTAAGTATTTCAGTGAGATTCCATCGGTGTTTTTATTGCAAAGGTCTTGGATCTGAAATGGAAATTAGCCGGTACCTCCAAGATTTTAGATTTTTATTATAACAATTTGAGTACTATTGATGTTGGTCCACTTTAAGCATTGCAATCGGATATCAATGCCGAATTCAGACCTCTCCGAAACATTTCAAATAAACCTCTCAAACCCAGTCAATTGTCCAACAAACCTTCGAGTTTAACTTGCGTGTTGTTTACGAAGTATGAAACCAGTATAATAATACCCACCAAGTCAGATCTAGACCTACCCCTCAACAACATAATTTTGGGCTTCGCATTTCAAATTGATTATGATGACCTACAGCACCGGCGGAAGGTCGAGCTCAAGTATGGCAAGTGAGTTAGATTTATATTATTAGTCACTCTTTTCCTTCAGTGATGAAGGTACTACTCCTGCCCAAATCGACGTCCTCGATTGGTGGGGAACACAGGAGAAAGATTTTCCCATATTTGCGTCAATGGCCAAAGAGAATTTTTCGGTTCGGTTTCCACCGCCGCCGTCGAGTCCACTTTCAGTATTGGATCATGTGTCTTAGACTCTCCACGAGAAATATGGAAGCCGCGATGTTACTTGATGATTGGGCAAAAGTTGACCTCAGAGAACAAAAACCAAATTGGAATACTCGTGTAGAGAAAGAAGGTGAAGAATACACCGAGGATGAAGCGTAGATCAAGCGTCAACCGCCGGCCAAGCCAAATAGGTAAATAAGGGTAGAGAACTACATGAGATTTTATTCCCCAATGCAATTGAGCATTGAGGATACATAAGCACCTCAACTTAAATTTTGAGCTTAAGTCTTTCTTCGTTTACCTTTTTATTTGTTTCGACTTTAAATATATGCATATACAATTGTATTTGTATAAACTCTGGTCGGTGAAGGAAACTTCTCTATAAGACTAAATTCGGGAAACTTTTGACAATTCTACCATGATTGTTGATTGTTAGACTAAACTCAATATTTAAGGTTGAATTGCTAAATGTGTCCTCAATTTAGTTATGTAGAAACATCTCCTTCACTGACCAAGAGTATATATTTATAAATTTATTGTTCAAAACTTCCAGTTTTTTTTGTAATTTGTAAATAGCTTCGTTATAGTCTCGTTGAAATTTAAACAATAAAATTGTAGATAGAGAGTTGTGATATAATAGTAAAAGATAAAGTAGAAAATTGTCCAGCATATTATATAAAAACTTAATTTTGGCACTTTATTATCATATGATCTATAATATATAAATTGAATTGATAAAGAATGTGGCACATTTTCCTTTTAGTGGTGTTCCACTCTAAATACTACATTTATAAAAATGAAAATATCACTCTCTTTACTTTTTTCCTCCATCTTACTTTATTATCTCCACTTAACTCACAAAATACCATTACATAAAATCTTGTAAAAAAATGCAGCTCTTAGAATGAAACAGCGGAAGTAGTATATTATATTGGTCATAGAATACTTCCTCCTTCTATAAGGAATGTGATGTTGGGGCAAGAACCCAGGTTTTGATGGTTCACACTTTGGATTTATGGGTGTAAACTCATATCACGTTGGATAATAACAGAAATTGGAAACAATATGTACTATTTATTTGCTGTAGTAGAGTGGGGGTAGTGTTCTTGACAAAAGGTTTAGTGGTCATATTTTAGTGAGTTTGGCCAAATTGATAATATCAAACTAATTGTGCAGTCGACGATCCTAATAAGTGGTATCAGAGTTAATGTTTCGATTGGGCCAAGAATTATTTAGTTTTGGGTCAGACCCATAATAGAGTAGTTTCTGGAATCAGACCAAGGATGACCTAGGGTCCTGCCACTAAGGACCCAGGTTCGGTCGGGCCCAAATGAACCAAAATTAACTATATTTTATGAGAAGTTTCTAGTGTCGTCTCGCTTCGAGGGGAAGTTTGTTGCATGTAAACTCATTCCACATTGGAGAACAAAGAGAATTTGGAAATTATATGTACGCCTCAATGTGCATCATTGAAGAATTCTAATATCGTGCAGCGGCCGGGTTGAACCCTTAATTCGAGTCATTTCATACTGTTTTTGGAGCTGTAATTTTTATTAAGTTAGAGAATGAGTCTTGAAGTCTGTATATACTCCTCAATATGCATCATTGAAGAAGTTTAGAATTCAAGATCCACCTATAGGAAGTTATATTCATACTTCATTATTCTCATTCATCCATCATCCATCTTGAAGCTTTGATCAAGGCAAGCAAACACCAAAGACTTCAAGATTCACTTTCAAGTTTTATCTAGTTGTTCTTATATGTATATTCTTTAACTATGATTTGTGTTACTTTGTCTATGAACAACTATATTGTATGAATTTTAGGAATTTGAGATTAAATAAATTTCAGTTTTTGATATCTAAAACTTCATTTACTTTATTCAATTCTATGCGATAATACATCTGAATACTTGACAACCAATGAATGCATGATTTAATGGTACATGATCCACATATTATATCGGAATTGATAACATTATAGTTAATATCCCCAAAATGATGAATCTAAGAGTGAGAGCTTTTTAGGGTCTAAAAAACTGTTTAGAGTTGCATGATTTTGATTGACAATCTATAGTTTTGCAATCTAATTTCTCTAATAATTGAGATTGTGAGATTCACTCTAGTAATCTTATGGTCAAAGATTGGATATCTTAATTGTTGTTATATAAACTAAAGTAGTGAAACTATATCTCTAGAATTCCTATGTTTGCCTGGATTTTACCTTCTATTTAATTGCTTTGTTTTTTCTTATTTACTTGTTTCTGCATTAGTTTATAACTCAAATCCACAAAAATTTATGTTTCCAGATAGTATATAACACCTTATTGTGATAGATAGTTAGCAATCTTGATCTTTGTGGATTTGATACATGTGCTGGCCATTAGCTATACTTTACTACATTGTATACTTGAAGTAAGTTTTAGAACTAATAAGTAATGCATCAGTCACTATTTCATCTCAAACATTTCGGTCTTATTGATCTACCATGCTATCGATTCCGTCTAACGTAGTAATCCTCTATTTTTATTCAATAGAATAAAACAAATTTATCCAATAATTTATTAGAAAATCAAAAGCATTATTCCAAAAAAATAGATAAAATAAATTTCAATCTTGATATCAGAAATAAGTAATAAAAAGAACACATAGAGTCCACTACTCTCAAATCCTAGAATCTAAGTGTTTAGTTACTCATAGACAAGTACTATTTACAAAGCACGACAAAATAAACAACTATATAAACTTGAAGGAAGAATTTTGTAGTTTAAGTTATCTTCTTCTTGCCTTGATCTTTATATGTTATCAACTTAATTAATTATGGACTGGAATGTGGTATTTATATGGCTCCAAGTCTTTATATTTGATTGGTATAATTAAAGACTTCAATTACTTTATTCAATTTTATCCAATAATATTTTTTGGTAGTATGTGGGAATCGGCGGATGATCCATATACTCTTAGGTATATCCTCAAAAGGCAAAAGGGTAAACCTTACAGTCAGGAATTTTTAAGGGTCTTATAAACAGTTTGCTGTTACTTGCTTTTGATCGACGATCTTAAACCAATGAATCTATTTTCACCATAAATATTAGAGTTTTCAATCAAATTTTACGTATTTACACATAAGCTCATCCATCTTCCATAAGAGCTCTGAAGATCTGGGAATAATTGTGTGACTCCTCCCAAGAGTAAACCCTTTAATCATGTGTTGGATATATTAGTTGTCATTTAATAAAATGAAGTTATAAAATCTTATAAATGGAAATTCCCTTGTTTTATTGAATTCAAAACTATCTTTTATTTGCTTTCTTATTATTTGTATTGATCATTTTCTAGTTTTGATTAGTTCAAACCAAAAACCGTATTCTTTCAAGTACATGTAGCCAGTTTGTAAACTTATTTTATGTGTTTGATATCTCAATACTGACATTTAGCTATATTATCTCTACGCTTTACACTTGCAGTGATTTTAACGCTAATTAATAGTACATCAAGGGAACGAAGTGGTCAATTGTGAGTTTGTATTTTGTTTTTTGTTTTTTTGCTGGTTTTTGTTAATTTAGTTGTGTTGTTGATGTTTTAATAAATCTGAGTTAGATATCTTTTTAGGACTTAACATTGAGAACTTGGAAATATATATGCTTATGGACATTAGACCAAGTTGCCTAGGCTGAAAAGTTCTTTGAATTTTCTATATTTGAGTTATCTTGATATAACGCTTTAAAAGTTTTATTACAAGTTGCATTGCCTAATTAGGTAACTGCTAGTTTATCTTGAATCATACGTTATTCTTGTGACGTTTGAGCTTTAAATTTATTTCTAATTTGATTTATCTATGTTAGTGTACTTGTTTCTATAACTTGCTCATAGTCTGTCTAAATATACGTAGTGATTGTATTGATAAAAGATGATTGTATTGATTAAAGATGAAGTTAGGATATTCCTTTGAAGCTATTTTTACATTTAAATTGGCATTACTCTTATAATTTTTTGGGTTATTTAGAATGATACGTGAAAAGAGTTGGAAAGATGAAAATGAAATTTGATAAAAATAAAAATTACTAGTTCAATAAATGCCTAAAAATGTATATAAAAAGAAGACATACAATAAACTTTGAAAGGTAAAACTATAAAAAGACAGAAAATATTGCAAATGAATTTGGGACAGAGAAGAAATCTAGACAGTCTAGTATTTAAAGTTAAGTATTGTGAATGATACTAAATCAAAGTGGTAGGGGTTGAATTGTCTTTGCTATACTTTGAGTTTTTTGTCACTTTCAAAATATTTTCTTTATTTTAGTAAAAAGTTTATTTCCTCCGTTCCATTATAAATGAAACATTTATGTTTCGGCATGAAAATTTACGTAGTGCTATTTTGTGAATTAATGAAAAGAGAATAAAGTAAGAGTATCCGCAATAGCTGACTTGCAGCGCCCTAGCCGTCGGCGAGCGGCTAGGAACTCAGCTAGTCCGCTATTGGGGTAGGCGAGCTGAACGGAGGAAAAAAACCCAAGTGGTCGGGCGTGGACTAACCGGCTAGCCGATCACTTGCCGTCTATTGCGCGGCGAGCGATCAGCTAGCCGTTTTTTTATTTTTTTATTTATACTCTATATTTACAACTCATTGCACTTCATTTTTTTAATATTGGATAAACACTAACAATTAAAATGAGTTAAATTGGAGGCTAGGACATTGGCTAGGCTGTGGAAATGGCATGATGACGTGGCAAAAGAAGTTTTAGACTGGGCTATTGCTAGACGGTGGCTAGGGCATTCCTAATGTGAATGCTCTGAGAGAGATGAAAAAGTAGAGATGATATTGTTTTCATTGTAGAACACGTTTCCTTTTTAATGGGACAACTCAGAAAGGAAAATATTTTATTTTTAATACAGAGGGAGTACATTATAAGAAAAATGAAATAACTTTTTTGATTTTTTTATTTTTGATTACATTAATTAGAAAATGGATTAAAATTGGAGCAAAACTTATTGGTAAATTTTGCGTATTACATGACCTGGGAACATACAATTTTCTACACACTATGAGTGTGAGTAATAAACAAAAATCTAAACCTTTGTGAGTGTATGTATTTTTAGGTGATGAAAGTGTTAGTAACGAAGTACTATAATAAATTTGCTTAATTTTATTTGTGTCTTGATCAACTCATTACTTAGATGCATATTTTATATATTTTAATATTTTAACATGTTAGTTTAAATTGATAGAAAAGAACTTAGGTAAAAAAAAATCATCATTGCTTTACACTCCTCAATTCCATGTTAACTGAGTAATTTTTCTATTTTGGGATGTTCCAAGTTAATTGAGTCATTTCTATTTTTGGCAAAAAGTATTTTTCATTTTTACTTTATTCTCTCTTCATCTCTCTTATTTTATTCTCTCTTACTTTTTTCACCATTCATTTAACAAACTGTTCTTAAACTTCGTTCCGAAAAGAAATGCCACTATTAACAAGGAACGGAGGGAGTACTTTTTATGTCACATAGATACATAATTAATAACGTTCAAACATATACTCCCTCCGTCCTACAAGAATATGCACTCTTTCCTTTTTAGTCCATCCCACAAGAATATGCACTTTCCAATTTTGAAACTCTTCTCACTCTAATAAGGTGGGGCTCATTATTCACTAACAATACTTTTTCTCTACCTCTTTCTTACTTTTTAAATTTTGTATTTAAATTCGTGTCGAACCCAAAGTGCATATTCTTTGGGGACGGATGAAGTATAATAGATTCCACTGAATTGAAATATGGATGAAACTTTTTATACTCACTCCGTCCCAATTAAGTTGAGTCAAAACTTCTGAGCACGGAGATTAAGAAATTGTATTGAAAAGTAAGATAGATGAATAAATATGAAAGATAAAGAGAGAGTAAAGTATGTGAGAAAATAAAGGAAGAGTAAATAGATGTTTTATTTTTTGTTAAAAAATAAAATGACTCAAACTTAAATAATAAATTCTATAAAATATATGACTCAACTTAATCGTGGAACTAAGAAAGTATAACTTATACAAATAGTGGGACGAAGGACTCATACAAACATCAATCATTTCATATCAATATAAAAAAAATAGTTTGTATGAATTGTACAATTAACGGATGTATAACAAAAGGTTTTGACCTGGAGTACAAAGAAAATGGTTTGATCTGATCTGGGTGATATATAAAAATAGCGATGGCTAAATTTTTTTTTATCATAAAATATTTAGAAACATTACAGAATAAAGCATATTAAAATAAGGGCAACATAAACATGGTCGTGTTGTGCGACATCGTTAGCTGGCTAAAAAAAGACAATGAAAAATAGGGAATTCGACTTTATTTGAATAAAGTAATTGGTAAAATTACTTAGATACTTAAAAAAATGAATAATTAAATTAAAAAAGAAAAATGGGGAGCAATCACATGCGCGTTGGTGGTATGGGCCCACAGACCCTAAAAACAGTAAATAAATAAGTCGGGCCCAACATGCATTGTCAGCCCACGTGTGATGCTGTGCTTCTTGCGACCCTTTCTCTTCCACTCCATCAAAGGCAGCAAAAACTGTACAACTACTATATCTACAACAACTCTCTCTCTCTACTAAATATACTCTTTTCGTTTCAAAATACTCCAATGGTACTCCGTCCGTCCGTCCCAAATAAATTGATACAAAGCTTATGGGCACGGATATTAAAAAAATTATATTAAAAAAATATAAGAGATAAATAAAGTAGAAAAAATAAAGGGAGAGTAAAGTAGGTGATAAAATAAAGAGATAACATCTTTTTTTATCCACGAACTTTGCCAAAGTATCATTTTAGGTCCGTGAACTTTGAAAATATCATTTGAGGTCCACCAACTATAGATTAATATCATTTGAAGTACTTTTTACCATTTCCAAATTTTTTTGGACGAAAATACCCTCAATACCTTAAAGTGTATATATTTTTAATAAATTTATCATATACTCAGATTTTTTAATAAATATATTTACAATATATTTTTAACAAATTTTCTAAATATAATTTGACCTTAAATATTATCACTTAATTTTGTGACATGCAAGTAAAATTGCTTCTTTAATTTTTTATATTAATTTTTTTTAAAATTGAATAAAGAATTTTTCTTTAATAATAAAAAATTGAATAAAGATATTTTCTTGCATGTCACAAAATTAAATGATAATATTGAAGGTAAAATTATATTTAGAAAATTTGTCAAAAATATATTGTAAAGATATTTATAAAAAAATATGAGTATATGATAAATTTATTAAAAATATACACCCTTTAATGTATTGAGGGTATTTTCGTCCAAAAAAACTTGGAAATAGTAAAAAGTACTTCAAATTATATTAACTCATAGTTGGTGGACCTTAAATGATATTTTCAAAGTTCATGGACCTAAAATGATACTTTGGTAAAGTTCGTGGACCAAAAAAGATGTTCCTCTAAAATAAAATAAGAGTGATTGAATGTTTTATTTTTTATCAGAAAAAAAAATACTCAACTTTGTTAGGACATCCAAAAATGAATACGATTCAATTTAATTAGACTGGAGGGAGTATTTCTTTTAGGTTATTCCAAGATAGTTCAATCGTATTATTTTTTAGATTGATTCAATGTAGTTGAGACATTTTTCTTTTTTGCTAAAATTTTATTCCTCTCATAATTTACTTTCTTTCCTATTTCTCTTTATTTCATCTCTTGTTTTACTTTCTCCATTTTAATCTTTAACGTCTCAATTTATTAAAATTCTTAAATTTTATATCTAATAAAAATGCTTAAAATAAATTGGGATGAGGGGAGTAATAGAGTGCTATTGATTATATGTATAAAATAAGCTGCAGCTAAATGACAAATTCATACGATTATCTTATTGTATTATTAAATCATTTTGTCAGTCTCTAATCAAACTGAGAAAGAGACTTCAATCAGACACATTAATGTATGTACTCTCTGTTATCACATAATATTAAAACCCACACAAATATTCAAATGCTTTGTTGACTAAAATACCACTGTTGGCCATCTAGTGGTAGTATAATTCCAATGCTAATTTTTAACTGCACTAGATCGAACAATAACATATGCAACAAAAATTAAAAACAATTTATTACATCCTTAACTTTTTGTCAGAAATTACATTATCATATGTCGTACATACACGTGTTGATTAACTTTTTTTGATGGAAAGTTAATGTGTTGGAACAAAGAGTCATAATATGAAAAGTCAATTCAGATCCACAACTTCTATAAATTACCCTTTAATTTGAAAACAATTTTATTTTATTTATTAAATAAAGAGAATTAAATAAAAAATGGAAAATAAAATAAAATAAAATAAAATAAAATAATAGATCATATTAATTGTGACAAATCAAAAAAGAAAATAAGCAGGAGGAAGTATAATTTAAATCAGATAATCAACACAACAATTTACTAAATGTTCATTCCTTTACTTTTCTCATAATATACATGGTATTAGTACAATGATATCACAAGGCAAACAGTGCGTTTTCTTTCACATTGTTACCTAATAAAATTACTGGGCAAGCCATCAATGAAAATTACAGCCCCTGATGACAGACATGTTTGATTTTTGTTTTTTTTTACTATTCACTATTTTCTTCTTTAAACCTGTGGTCCAACAAATTTCAACTACAGATGTGAAAGGAGATAAACAGTACAACACGTGAGAGAAAATGGATGGCTGACCCACTCTTCTTTACTGCCTTTTTTATGTATGCAACTTGTATGGTAGTAACTAGTATGGTATTGGACACTGATCCTGCTTCCTTCTGGTGTGTGACATTTAATTGCGTCGAGGTAGAGGTGGTGGTCGTGGCTCCTGCGGTGGTCGTGGACTACATGTTTCAATCGTTGGCCTGATCGGAAGAAAAATGCGCACAACTAACCTTAATAATGACACTGCAACTACTTCTAATTATTGGAAACAAGTACTATATTTGGTCATAGATGATGAAAATAATATAGTTGAGCTAATTAGCTTAATATGGGATGATAAATGGTCCAATTTACCTTTTCATTAAGGGTTGTTAGCAAGGCCGAAACGGGATCTAGGGCTACATTCCAACGGTCTCGTGACCTGAGGCAAACCTACATCGAAATCATGTAATTAATGCTTTTGATTACGGACAATAATAGAGTTAGTAATAATAAGTAGAAGTGAACATACCTAGGAACTTGGAAGTAACATGATTTAAAAGGAGCTATGTCTAATGAAGCCGAGCCAGGGAACAACGATGGGCTGGTGATCAAATCATTGTTAGTCAATGGCGGGGGGACCTTTTCCGCCTCCATCTTGTGGTCGGAGAAGGCTGTGGCCATGTCTCCACCCGCCTTCGGGGAAGCAAAGGGGCTTTCGGGAAGGTTGTGCTCCAAGCTACAATATTCATTTTTGTTTTTGTCATCGATGATTAATTGGAGCATTTTCGTTTCATTTGCCAATAAAAAATGATACATACCTTTCTTGTAAATATTCACTTTGTTTGAAGGAGTTATTGTTGCCAATGCTTGGCTCACTTTCCTCCTTTGCATTTGCATTTGCATTTGCATTTGCATTCGCATTTTTAGCCAAATGTGCTTCACGATTGGAAGCAGCTGCATAGGATCCAATCGAGCCATTTTCTGCAATCACAAGGCCATGAGTTTAAGTACTCTAATTCTTCAAAAAATATTAAAAACGATGGAAACGAGAATGTGAACCTTCTTTGACTTCAGGGCTGGTGCGATTGAAGAATGTTGGGGAGAAGGACATGGGAGACGATATAACAGCGCCACTAGAGAGCGTGCGGTGGTGGCTATTCCTCTTGACATCGAGAAGCTGAAGACCCATGAGCCGCCTGTTCTGCAGCTCGATCGCTTGCTGCAGATCAGCTTGCTCCTCCAATTTCCTCCTCCACAACAAATCCTGAGTATTGTACACCATTCTTGCCCCTAAATCAAGAAACGAATGTATCAACAAAACAAGATCAGTTAATCAATCTTTCAAGCAAGTGCTAAATTCCCTCTCTTACCAAGGTGAAGATCGAAAGGATCTCTTGACTCGGGGCTGCTGCAGCCAGGGAATTCCCCTCTCTCCATCTGTTGCTGTTGTTTCCTACACACACAATGTCCCCACAAACATTATAATCAAAAGATCAAAAAACCTTAAAATGTTAATCAATTAACAACCACCTATGCTTGTCCGGGATCTTTCCCTTTTCTTTGTAGGGCTTGACCAGCACCCTGGCGTCGCAGACGAAATGAGGATTGCCCTTTGCGAGAATGAGCTTCACCGTCTCCGGGAAGTCGAATGTCACGAAACCAAACATCCTCTTCTGCTGATAAGGGATCCTCACATCTTGAACCGGCCCAAAATTACTACAAAACCAACCCCAAATTAGAAACACTACACAAGAAAAACCATATCATATCATATCATAACATAACAAGCAAAATGCACCTAAAATAAGTGGACACATCCTCCTCCTTGAAAGTGCTATCCGCAGGGAAGGTCAAGTAAATCTGCCTCGACCCCGGATTCATAGCAAACTCGCCCCGCCCCCGCCCGAACTTGTGCATCCCATCCCCCACCAGCAGAGATCTAAACACATTGAATTATAAAAACCAAATCTTGAATTATGATAGTAATAAAATCAAATCTTGAATCATGATAGTTAATAAAAATCAAATCTTGAAGTATGACAGTTAGTAAAAATGAAATCTTGAATTACCGTGGGCTATCAGGTTGCTGAAAATTGATGCACCGGCTAGCCGAGAAAGGGAAATTGAGGGGCTCCATCATCTCCCCCTCGCCGTGGAGGAATCGGCAGCTCGTCCCGTTCTTGCAAAAGCCTCTAGCGTAGAACAAGCACGGCTTCCACCCAAAACCCCCGCCCAAATCATCCGCCTGCAGGCAGATATCGCTGACGGAGCAGCTCCGGCGGTGGGGCGGGGCGTCGTTGAGGAAGGAGAGCTGATCTTGGAGGTGGAGTTCGTCAATCAAGTCAACCTCAGCTCCAATGTAAAACGGCGCCGCAGCGGAGTTCATCGTCGACGGCGGGGAGCTGCCATTGTAGGTGCTGGGACTGATCAAGTCGTCGGAGAAGTTGCTGGAGTTTGTCCAAGAGGAGTGGTTAGTGATGCTGAGAGGGGAGGGGAGAGTTTGTCCAATCATTCTTGAAGTGGAGTTTTGTATAGAGAGAGAAAGTGGGTTGGTGAAGTGAGAGGAAGGAGATGGGGTTGAAGGGGTTGAGGGTGTGTTCAAGTTGAGGTCTTTCTTGGCTTGGATGATCACGGTTTGGATGAGGGATTCTGGGCCAAAGGCGAGGCGGATCATCTCCTTCTCACCATGATCTTGGATTAGGACAAACCCCATGATTTTGGAGGCGTTTTGAGGGTCCAAATTTTGGATCCGTTGGAAAACAATCTTTGTTGCTTCATATGCATCCATGTTTGCTACTCAAGATTCAATTTTTTTTTAGTAAAGAGTGCATCAAAAGCTAATCAAGAAAATAACAAAAAAGAGACTCTCTTTATCTCTCTCTCTCTCTTCAATCTATCTAAATCATCTATTCTATTCTCTCCTTTACCTGTTTCCACGGCCACGCGTAGAGTAGAAGGAGCAAGTTCACTTCATTCTCCACTTGCTTCTGCACAAACCCCAGAAAAAGGAAACCAAAAATTAGCAAATATTTATGCATAGAAAGAAGGAGATATGGTAAAATAAGATTTGTAAAGACAACACACACGCGCGCACAAACAAGGGTTTCAAGTTCAACTTTCAAGAAAACCCATAAAATTTAAAAAAGATGGAATCTTTTTGCCATCAAACACAGCAACAATTTTGCCCGAGACACTAAGCTCAATTCTTACCGGTTTAAGTGAAGAAGATGGTAGTGGTGTTTAGATGGAAGACCATAACATCATCAATCTCTCACTAGAATTTCTTTCTTTTCCTTTTTCTCTCAAGACTCAACATATGTTTGTTAGCAATGGAAGTTGCTACAAAAGCCAAAGCAGCACCGCACCTTCTTTCTATGCAGCTGCCAGCCCTGCAGAATTTTTACCTGCAGTTTGACAGCAACAACAGAAGATGGCATAGGACCATTTAATTTATTTCATCGCTGTCAATTTTTTCATTGCTTATTTTCATTTCACTTTTTCATTTTTTAAGTTGGGGCAATATTCTATGCAATAGTATGTAAAATAGTGGGACATCGTGAAAGCAGTATGACTCTCTGTAGTAATTATTCTGACACTCATCCACTAACTATCTTCCTGATCCCACTTATTTTACCATCCATTCTTAAATTATTGAACTTTCTTTCTTTTGTTACTAAGGACATGAATAACCTTGTCCCCATTTCCGGCCCTAAGTCCCCCCACATGCTCTAACTGCTCTAACCCTGCAGGCCACAACCCGGACCGTAACTAATAAATAACACTATTCACAACTTCAACTTATTTTACACGTAAAATAAAAAACGCCGGAAATTTACAACACGAAAAATTTCATTTATAACGCGAGAATTTCATTTTTAATACAAATACAATAAATTATAACCTAAAAAATATAAAAAAAATTAGAATATTAAAAAAATGCAAAAAAAAAAATAAAAAATGCAAATATGCCCACGTCGCCCCTCTACCTCTCTTCCTCCTTCTTCTTCCTCCTCCTTCTTCCTCTCCCCCTCCCTCTTCTTCCTCTTCGAAAATGTAAAAATTCAGAAATTGCGGCCCGAACCCCCTCGCCCTGGAAGCTCCAACGCTGGCCCAGGCCGGGACGCGGGACCGTCACCGAGCTGCAAATGCGGCCCCGAGATCGGCCTGGGCCGTGACTCCACCTCCTCCAACGCTTGGGACTGGCTGGGACTCGCGAGATGCGGCCCGGCCCCTTGCGTTATTCATGCTCTAATACAGTGAGCTTTTGCCATTTTTTGTCATAAAATAATTAATTTTATTTTATTATCAGTTGCTATGATTATGATGAATCGATTCTAATGTGAGTTATTATTATTATAGGATAATTTCAATGATTAAAAACGATACTGGAAACTATTAGAAGTGATAAATTTTTACATAGATACGAAAACTTGATTAGTACGAAATTATTAAATTTGGCTCAAATTTTATTGTATTCACGTTCATAATTGAGTTAGACTTATTAGGAATCTAATAATTTTAAATTGGGTTGTTTAGATAATCCGAAAAAAATAATTTATTGTGTTAATTTTTTTTAAAATGATGCTGTACTCTTATCTTTTAGGTTATTGTGAATCAGGTTTAAATTATATTTTAATTGTGTAAATCACATTTAATTTTGTAATATCATATTGTAGTTGCGTAAGTCAAATTCAGGTTGGTATCGTGACATGTACAACCAAATTATATAATGTCGATAACAGGTTCGTATTAGGTGCGGGTCGTTTTTGAGTTTTAAGGTGGCAGGTCGGATTCGTGTTCGAGTTGAATTATGTCATTGTCATGTTGACCCATAACGACCCAACCCACATGATTTGATACCCCTAGATACCGTTATGACAAGTCGAAAAGTTTACATGGAATATAATAAAACAACATCATTTCGGTACACCGTCACAATTTCAATGTACTAATTTTTATTTTTATCATTTTTTGCATCATCCTTATCTTTCATTTTTCCAAATATCTCTTCTTCTCTACATATCGCACGACGGTTGAGAATTGAATCTATCGGTGTCGGGCACCAATGTCGTCTCCATCTCTCTGAGAGCATCCACAGCGCTGCTCATCCGGACGGACATCGTCCGTGCCGCTAGCAATGGGGCACCCTTAGGCGCACCCTATGCACCGCCACATCATCATTTTTATCCTCCTACCCTCCCACCTGCAATGGGGCGCCCTAAGGCGCGCCCTATGCATTTTCTTTTATTTGAATATTTAAATAACTACAAAAATTGGGAAAAAAACTTCATTTCATTTATAAAAATTAATACATTACAATACGAATTAAAAAAATACGCAAACTCAGCGACGGCGGTTACGGGCCCACACTTCTTCAATCATGTCGTTCATGAGCTGAGCATGGTTTTGTTGGTTGCGCATTGAGGCCTGTCTAGATAGAACCTCATTGAAGCTCGTCGGTAATCCTCTAGCGGTGGGCGCGGTCGCCGTGCCGGACGAGCTAGATGCACCTTAATCATCGTTCCATTTGGTGATGCTCCCACCTTCATGCTCGACTATCATGTTGTGCATGATTATGCACGCATACATGACATCAGCGATGACTTCCTTGAACCAGAGACGAGCCGGCCCTTTCACTATTGCCCACCGTGCTTGGAGCACACCAAATGCCCGCTCGACATCCTTCCGCACCGCCTCCTGCTTGTGCGCAAATAAAACCCTCTTCTCACCAATTGGGCAGCTGATCGTCTTCATAAAAACAGGCCACCGTGGGTATAAGCCATCGGCCAAATAGTACCCCATGTGGTATTGGCGCCTGCTGGCAGTGAACTCGATGGCCGGGCCGTTGCCATTGCATTGATCGGTGAAGAGGGTGGACGAGTTGAGGACGTTGATGTCGGTGTTCGACCCGGCTACGCCGAAGTAAGCATGCCAAATCCAGAGCTGATAGTCAGCGATGGCTTCGAGGATCATCGTCGGGTGGCTGCCCTTGTATCCACTAGTGAATTGGCCTCTCCACGCCTTCGGACAATTCTTCCACTCCTAGTGCATACAGTCTATGCTCCCTAGCATCCTAGGAAAGTCGTGCACCGTCTCGTGCATCTTCATCAGGGCCCTGGCAATCAACAGCAGTCGGCCTGCGCAAATATGTGTCCCCGTAGGCCTCCACAATTCCCCTACAAAATCTCTTCAGGCACTCCCGGCCTGTTGTCTCCCCGACGTGGAGGTACTCGTCGAAAATGTCTGTCGTGGTGCCGTAGGCCAACTGACGGAGTGCAGACGTGCACTTTTGCAACGGTGTAAGGCCGGGTCTGCCAACGTCATCTTCCTGATACGTCATGTATTCATCACGTGACTCCAACGTCCGGACAATGCTGAGAAAAAGGTAACGCGGCATTCTAAATCGGTGGCGGAAAACAGTCGGGCCAAACAATGGTTGCTCGGCAAAATAGTCTGCAACCAGACATTGGTGAGCTGCCACGTGGTCGCGTCGGAAAACCGTCCGACGTCGAATAGGCCTGTGGATCCGCTTCGCCGCCGCCTCCTCGCGCTGCAGTTCGGCTAAGCATTCCGCCATGGCCTCTTCAACGGCTGCATCTAAGGCATCCCCGGTCGGACTACCTTCCTCCGATGAACTAGTGGTGTCGTCTTCGTGGTTCATTTTGGTATGTGATAAGGCTCATTTCATGCATCGGTTTAGGGGTAAAATGTACGCTACTTGATCAGTTTATCGAGCAAAGCAAGTGTTAAATATGCAGGAATGCCGCTTGACCAAGGCAACAAGGCCAAACTGATCAAGCGAGTACAATAGGCGAAAAAGCCCAAATATCGAGGGAGTTGATCAAGGGGAGTAATCAAGCGGTCAAGGAGGGGACCATTGTTTCCAGAAGAAGGACACATGAGGCTATGAGCTGGTGGTGCGCATCATTCTATTATCAAGGACAACGTTCTAGAAGGGGACACGTGCTGATATATGAGATGCAAGGACGGAGCTGAGTCACGAATCTGTTACTGAAAAGCGTCGTCATTCTAGAAGGAGAGCACGTAGCAATCAGTGAGTCGCTCACTCTCAGCATGAGCAAATATTCCCTGCAAAGATAGTTATTCAGCTGGAGGTCGTGCCGAGCCTATAAATAGAGGATGTGCCACCACATTAAAAGGAGGATCCTTTACTTTCTGTCATTAGTTTAGTTTAGTTTAGTTTAGCTCTCTAGTTCAGTTCCCCTAGATAGCGTAGATAAAGTAATGCTTAGTTAGAAATGACGATTGAAGGAGCGCTGCAGAATACTTGATATTTGTCAGCGTATTCTTAAGTTTCCCGCCGAGGATCTCCTCGGTTTACTTGCTTTCGTAGTTCCGAAGTGTTATCTTAGTTTAAATTTCACGCTGTACTGTTCTGAGTTTTAGTTTTAATCAAAGTTGCTTTCGTTTTCATCATCGTGTTTACTGTTCTGAGTAGTTAATTTTCATTCCAGTCTGAGATTTACTTGGCCCAGTAGTTAAAGTTCCCTTGAGCAAGTAGTTAGTTACTTTTTTGCCTAAGTTAAAATCAGTAGTTAAAAACTCCCAAAAGTAAAGCGTGGCAGCAGCCAACCCCCTGTTCACTACTCACACACTTGATACACTAGCTTCTCAGTGGGATCGACCCCGAACTTGAAGCTTTATTATTAAAGTAGTGCAAAATTGGGAGTTTATAAATTACATTGGTGGCGTACAAAAGCGAGATCAACTTGATCAAGTGGCAACGACATTTGCTAACTGATTCATCCGGTTCAGTTATCTCTTCCATATAACTTGAATAAAAAAAACCGCAACTTTTCTGCCAGTCCGCCAAAATGGCGCCGTTGCCGGGGAAGCATGGTGTATATAATTTTGTTTTTGTGTGGCGCATATGTGTATATAATTTTGTTTCTTTCTTTTCTCATTTGTTTTTTTTCTTCTGTTGATGAGAAGGTACCACCGCGGCAACCACTGGAATCACCTTCTTATATACAGAGGCACTAACGCTCATTGGAGAGTCCAGAAAGCCGACGTAGTTACCACTCGTTACAGAGCCGCACTAGCAGTAGCAGTAGCCACTGATCAACTGACCAGCGAAGAAGAAGGAGAGCAGAACTTTCAACCTAGACCACGACCACTTGAACAAGCAAAAGAAGAGATGGCCCTCGTCGACAACGACTCAGGAATTGGCTCTCTGCACACTCATGACGAGAAGGAGCCCACACATGCCATTGCCGTTACTCCTGGGATGCGAACCATCGCGATCAAGTCAGGAGTACTGGCCGTTTTGTCTCATTTTTACGGCGTTTCAAAAGAATGCCCGTACACCTTCCTATAGGAATTTTGCTTATACTGTGATATCCAGCCCGTACCGCCTGGATCTACATCTGAAGATTATAGGCTGAAAGCCATCCCTTTCGTTTTGAAGGGTGAAGCTGGAGTATGGCTGTCGAGACTGCCAGAAGGGTCCATCAAAACATGGGCCGAGTTCTGAGTGATATTCCTCGATCGCTTCTTTCCAGCGTAAAAAACGAGTGCCCTCAAGCGGGAGATTACAGAAGCCAGACAGGAGTAAGACGAGCCCCTCGGCCAGTACTGGGATAGATTCCAAGGGCTGCTTCAAGCATGCCCTAACCACAAGCTGGGGGAGAAGGAGATTTACTCGATCTTCTACGGTGGACTGACAGTCGATAGCAAGAATGATCTCAACCTCGCAGCTCAGGGGGACTTCTCAAGGACCCCATTCAGGCAAGCCAAGAACATCCTGGAGACGCTCATTGAAGCTAAACGCTCGTACGAGATATCCCGTGGCCAGTACCGAAGAGGTACAGTACACGCAGCAGAGGCGCGCAATGACGAAAAGCTGGAGGCTCGATTTGAGCAGATGGAGAAGAAGCTGCTTGAGGTAGTGGAGAATGCCAGACTGCCTCCTCCACCTGCACCCAAAGAGCAGCAGTATGCGCCGCCACCACCGCCGGAAGAGCATCACTATTACTATTGCGAGTTTCCCCTTGAGGCGGAGCCGCAAGCACAAGTGAATGCCGTCGGCCACTGGAATGCGAATGGTAACTGGATCCAGGGCAAACAGAGAGATGCGCTGTGGAGAGACCATCCTAACTTCAGATGGAGTGATCCAAATCTAAACCAACCATCGCAACCATTGCAACAGTATTTACAATTCACCGAAGGGCAGCCCAATTGGCCCGCACGCGTTCAGGAAAGGCCACAGGATGGAGGTAACAGATACAAGGCGGTCAGGGGAGCTGGTCCGCGGGGCAGCAGGGCAACTGGTCAAGTGGAGGATAACCAAACTGGTCAAGTCGACAACATGAAGGAAACTGGGGGTACCAACACCAAGGCCCTCAGTCAAGCAATCAGGGAAGACAACCAAATAATCTAGTGGTAAATTATGTCCCGCCGCACCCGAGAGGAAACCAACAACCCCAAGGGAACCCACAATACTTCCAAGGGAGCCAACAAAATCATTACCCTCAGAACTAGCCAGAGCAGTATGGACCTTCTGGCTACCATCAACAAGGCCATGGAGGAAGTCGTTTTAATCAGAGATATAGCAAACAACAAAATGAAGGTCTAGGAGATATGATGATCCCATATCAGCCCCATGATGCAATGCGAGAAATACAAGAAGCTCAGGGAGAACAGAGGGCTGCACTAGATATGCTGACAAAGCAACTTTCTCAAGTTGCGATGTCACTAGGCGAGCTGAGGGGGAATGAAGGAAAAATTCCGGCTACAGTACAACCACCTACTAGGCGAGAGAATATCAATGCAGTATCTCTAAAATCAGGAAGAGTTTATCAAAGCCCATCTGCGAGTTCTCCAGACGGACCCAATCATGAAGAAGGCCCTGAGTCCAGTGCCTTTGATCAAGTCACAAAAGAAGGAGAGTCTAGTGCCCTTGATCAAGTCACTGAGAAAGGAAGGACGGTCGAAGCAGAAAATGTAGCCGTGGTGATCCAACCAAGTGATCTTCCACTGAAGAAGACTGACCCAGGGGTGTTCACACTCCCAATTTCCATTAGAGACATTCGAATGTAGCACGCAATGTGCGACCTTGGGGCTTCCATCAATATCATGCTGTATTTTATATACGAAAAGCTGGGAAAAGCTAAGCCTGTCAAAACCGGTATGGTGATACAACTAGCGGACGGGTCTTACATTCACCTAGAGGGAGTTCTGGAAGATAAAATCGTCAAGGTAAACAAATTCAGGTATCCCGCAGACTTCTTCGTCATAAAGATGACAAAGCAAGGAGCGGAGGAGTCTATTAGAGTCCTTTTGGGAAGGCCATTCCTATCTACAGCCAGTACAGTCATAGATGTTCGCCATGGGACGATGAATCTGGATTTTAATATAGAACAACTTACATTCGACATTGATAAAGCTGTGAGAAAGCCACGGGACAGTGAGAGCATACAATCGGTAGATACTATCAGACCTTGGGAGCAAAGGTATCTAGAAAAGAAACTCTTCAGAAGACCGTCCACTGATTCCATTGAAGATGAACAGCTTAAGAAGGAAGCAGCTGAATGGTTCGACGCAACGATGACTGGGGAAATGGATGATCAAGCCATTGAAAGGGCAATTATGGATTTTTGTCAGCCGCCACGACCAGCTGAGTTAAAAGAGATCACTCAGCCAGCAAGGGTCGAAAAACCACCTGACCAAGCCGCCCCATTGTGAAGAATGTTGAAGGAAAGTCCCGCGCCTACAAGACAACTATTGTCTTTACCTGCATCGTCAGTTACACTCAAGAGCCTATCCAACCAGACGTACCAAGAACCAGTCAAACCAAATCTGCAAGGACAGGGAGGAAAATTGATGGAAGAACTGAGGCTGGGTCAAGAGGTGGTCAAGTGGAAAACAACAGACTTGAGAGAGATTAACCCAGATCTGTGCATGCATCCTGCCATGTTAGAAGAAGGAGTGACATCCCACCTTGATCGACAACGCAGACTCGACCCCGCTTTGAGAAAGGAAGAGCTCAAAGTGAGGCAGAAAGAGCTACTCTTCCAGTGTCAACTCAAACTGATACCTAGGAGGCGGAATTCAAAATAGGCGGACCCTTGTACCATCATGACAATGCACACACAGGAGGCAAACATACTCCCAGGAGACCCTCCCATTTCGTTCTCATTTGTGGTAAATAGTCATCGGGTTGAGCCCTACAAAGACAAGACCGAAGCGGGCATAGTGGAAGAAATTTCACTAATCCTGCCTAATCTTATCCAGTGAGCAGGTAAAAGGAGTGATCAGGTACTCATGGGTAGTCTGCTTGATCAAGTAACAAATTCTTAATCTATTAAACTGATCAAGTGACGTCCTAGGGGAACCTGGTCAAGTCCTTTGTAGTTAGTGTAAATAGTTTTTCTTGTGTTAGTTTTTAAATCTTAGGAAAATTAAAAGTCGGAAGTAAGTAGGAGACTGATCAAGTGGAATTATTTGAGTTTTCATCTGGAATTAATTGTCCACTTGATCAGTGCAATTCGAATTTAATTGGTGGTACAGTACTTGCATTGATCAGGGCAGGTGATGATAGGACGTGTGCAATCGTTAAAGAGGTGTTCGGAAGCGCCAACTGCTGCATTAGACAGAATAGTACTGGAGAGAGGGAAGTAGCGTATCGGAGAAGCTTTGCCAACTGGCACTCTGAAAAGGCGCCCCTGTACGTAAAGAGTCGCACGGATCTCAACAGTCAGGATCTCAACAGACAGGATATCAGTATAAAAGGCAGCCTTAAGATCCGTATATCACTTTTATCCAAGCCATCTACAGTACATTACACTTGCTCTCACCCGATTTCTCCAAGAATTCAAGCCTTTTGCCCAAGTTCACATCGTTGCACACCATTATTACCAGTAAAAATGCAGATCACCCAACTTGGCACGTCTTCATCATCTTCCGATGCCGGCACCAACAGTGGTGACCGGGAAATCTCTCCCCCAGCCCATACAGAAAACCCTAGCCCATCTTCTCAACCCCCACTACAAACCAGAGCCGCCGCACCACTGCCTAAAGTGGATGAAGAAGCCATACGATATTTAGATAGAATCCTCCGGAGTATGCCCCCCATATAGATACCGCGACGGTGTACGCCACCCTAAAATCCTGACTTGGAATTTCCCTATCGAGGAACCCCGCTACAACCTCCACACCCCAAAATACTCCCAAAAACCCTCCATCTTCCTCCCACACACAAAGCCCCCCTTCGCACCCCTAAACCTATGCCAGTCGTCCCCCTTGTACAATATAGTGGGGACGATTCTGAAGAATAGGGAGCGGCGCAGCCCGCCGCCGTCCCATCCGAAGAAGCACTGTCCGTGCCGCTGCCACATGCAGAAGGCACGACCGCTCCCAACGCTCCGACACCACCAAGTGGCGGAGGCTCCAATTCCCCTACTCTCCTAGGGCCGACACAACTGATCGAGGTTGTGCACCTTGATGACGATTCTACGGAGGACCTTCTCCCTCCCCCAGCGAAAAACTACAGCAAAGGGGGGCAGAATGCACCTTCATTCCTCAGGCAGAGGATGAGTCGGTTCTGGAGACGGAGGAGGAGCCGCTGCGCCGCCTGACACACAGAAGAGAAATCAACACACTGATGGAGGAGGTGGAGGCCAGGGTGGCCAGCATGCAGAAGACGGAGGAGGAGCAGGTGGAGAGGCCGGAGAGGCCGAGGCTGTTGAGGACAGCCATGATAGGGCAGAGAGGGAAAGGAAAAGGAAGGGGAAGAGTGTTCTTCCTTCTCCGAAGAGGATGCGCCCCGCAACCCGGGGCATTGTTATTGCTGATACAGACCGACCTGCTCCTCCACAAGAAGGAGATGAGGGCAGCGAATCCTAGACCAGAGAGCTTCGATGGGCCCGAACATCACGCAGGCAACAAGGAAGGCCTGCAACACCCCCACTGCCGATTACTCCAATACCACTGTGGTATTGACCACGGACCTCCTCTAGCGGATGCTGGAATTTGAAAACCCCAAGTGGCAGGAGGATGTCCACCTGAGGGTAACCCCCCAGAAGCGGCTAAAGGCCGGCAAGAAACTCTACCAGCCAGCCCTGGAGACTATCCGGGTCGAGGCAAAATTTACCTAGTATATCACTGGGATTGGTTTTGACTGGCTGCTGGAGATTGAGGAGACCTTCGTGCCGGAGGCCCTGGCCAAGGAATTTTTCACGTCCTTCCGGTTCACCGGAAGCACAGACTTAGAGGCCAGGAGCGTCTCATTCAGGGTGTTCGGTCGTGCACAGAATATGAGCCTGAATGAGTTCTCCATAAGAATGTGACTCCACACAGAGGCACAGGTCGCTAGTGGGGAGTGGTTCGGCCGCGACATTGGCCTTCCTCAGAGGAAACCGGATTTTAATCAGTAGGCCGTCTGGCAGGCCTTGTGCAACGGATATGCCCCCGACTTTAAAGCCTCTGAGTCCAGAGGTATCCATATTGCTGATCCGGCCCTCCGCCTTGCCCAGGTCTACCTTTCCTGTAATCTCCTTGGCTAAGCCAATACACTGGCGATCATTACTTTGGCCGAGCTCTACTTTATGTGGAGCATGAGGGAGCAGAAGAGGGTGCACCTTGGCTACCGGCTTGCTTATTCGATAAATCAGATCGCCAGTCGCCCTGCCCGCCACCTCAATGTCTGCTACGTGCTTGGAGCCTACCTAAGGCGCAATTGGACCCTGGTTTTCCAGGAGAAAGTGGAGCGCCCCAGCCGTTGCCCCAAGCCTGAATTATTTGACCTAGATTTCTTTGTCAGAATACAGGTACTTGAACGACTACCCGGCGGGAAGCTTTGTTTCTACACTAAGGCACTGCAAGAGAGGCAGAAGGAAAGGCAGCAGGAGCGGCCGGAGAGGAGGAGACAGACGACCGATCGCCCGGCTAGCCCTGAGAGGCAGCAGAGGCGAAGGCTGGAGATGGTGCCCATAATGGAGCCAGAGACAGAGAAGGCTGCACGCGCTGACCGCGAATGGAAGCTCCGTATGGAGCATATGGTTATGCAGCTGGTGGAGAACTCGCATGTCCAGCTGGTTGCTCAAGCTAGGATTCTGGAGGCTATCCGCCAACAGAGTCTTGCCAGCCAACCACCACCTCCCTTTACAAGTTCTCCTCCAACCCGACGCCCATCACCCTCCAGGCCACCCTCAGCATCCCCCGGATAACCTCCCAGGAAGCACTAAGTACACCCCCCACAGTCTCAGTCATTTCAAGTTTAAACAATTTTATTTTTATTTGTTTTTGGTTTGTATGACTGATCTTCTGCTCCACCTCATACTTAGATCTGTGTTGGGTCTAAGTGTGAGAAGTTATGAATGTTTGTTTCTGTTATGTTTGTTTGCATGTCTTATCTCTTTTTAGTTGTTGTTTTTGGCATGTTTGATTGTTGGCACTGTCTCACACTTAGACCAAACATGAGAAGTTTTCCTTGTTTTTTTGTTGTGCCGTTCCCGGTACCTAACCCTTTTTCCACTGCATCAAGTCCCTCGAGGACGAGTTCATATGCAGTGGGAGGGGGAGGGTTAGTTCCAGGAAATAAAAAATCGTTCATCTAAAAAATTTAAAAAAAAAAATTCAAAATTTCAGTTAGTAATAAATAGGGCAGTATGCATGAAATTGGATAAGTGGAAGACTTGATTAGTTTGGGAAGAGTTAGAGAAAGGAATCAGTATGTTTACAAGTAGAAACTTGATTGCAAAAACATGATCAGTTTGAACGACGCAAGTATGATGGAAATGCTCAATTTTTAAACTTACTGTGAAGCCTCTCCATATGTGAGTTATAAGGCAAAGTAGAACATTTTCTACTATTTTTACAAAGAAAAAAAAATATTTTACGAGAGGCTGATTTTAATATTTAGATGAAAATTGCACAAGTAGACTAAAGGCATTAGGACTTAACCAATTGAGCCTTTTCTTCTTTCGCTCCACGAACCCGCCTCGTCAAGCAAGGCACCCCTTAGAGAGATGAGTCAGAGAGAATGGGTCAGAGAGATGAGTTAGGATACCGATAGAAAGTCAAAATAAAAGGGTAGCCGGGTTAAGCAAGTTAGTCAATCAGGTTGATCACGTCAGAGAAATCAAGTCGAAAAAAAAATATCTCGGAAAAAAGAGTTGAGAAAAGTTTGAGAAAAAGAGGGCAGGGAAAAGAAAATTGTAGCCTGACCCATGTGTTTTTCTTTTAGTTTATATTTTTAAACATAGAACCCCTAGGACCCCACCCTGATACACCACTACCCTTAAGCCCCATTACACCCGAAACAAAGACCTTAAGGAACTATCTTGTGCAATCCGATTCGAGGTATTTGTGGCAACACCGAGTGAATAGTCCTAACATCTGTGGTGAGAAATGAGTGACTGGGTGAATCCAACAGTAGTTTTTAAATTGAGCAATCTTGACGAACTGACACCTTGATCAAGTAAAAGCGAAAAGGAAGAAACATAAGCTGCTGGCAAATGGATTGACCTCGACCTCGGGTATGATTGTTGGAAATTTATTCGATCTAATGCATCTATGTGAATATGTGTTTTTATTTCGAGTCTTGTTTTCTTTTTCATCTTCTTTTACTTTCTTGAAATGAGTAAACCATGCCTGAAATTTGCCTTATGTTTTTCTTTTCTTTTTCTTTATACTTGGGGACAAGTATGTTTTAAGTGTGAGCAGTTTGATAAGGCTCATTTCATGTATCGGTTTAGGGGTAAAATGTACGCTACTTGATCAGTTTATCGCGCAAAGCAAGTGTTAAATATGCAGAAATGCCGCTTGACCAAGGCAACAAGGCTAAACTGATCAAGCGAGTACAATAGGCGAAAATGCCAAATATCGGGAGAGTTGATCAAGGGGAGTAATCAAGCAGTCAAGGAGGGGACCACTGTTTTCAGAAGAAGGACACATGAGGCTATGAGCTGGTGGTGCGCATCATTCTGTTATCAAGGACAACGTTCTAGAAGGGGACACGTGCTGATATATGAGATGCAAGGACGGAGATGAGTCACGAATCTGTTACTGAAAAGCGTCGTCATTCTAGAAGGAGAGCACGTAGCAATCAAGGAGTCGCTCACTCTCAGCATGAGCGAATATTCCCTGCCAAGATCGTTATCCTGCTAGAGGTTGTGCCGAGCCTATAAATAGAGGATGTGCCACCACATTAAAAGGAGGATCCTTTACTTTCCGTCTTTAATTTAGTTTAGTTTAGCTCTCTAGTTCAGTTCCCTAGATAGCGTGGATAAAGTAATGCTTAGTTAGAAAGGGTGATTGAAGGAGCGCTGCAGAATACTTGATATTTGTCGGCGTATTCTTAAGTTTCCTGCCGAGGATCTCCTCGGTTTACTTGCTTTCGTAGTTCCGAAGTGTTATCTTAGTTTAATTTCACTCTGTACTGTTCTGAGTTTTAGTTTTAATCAAAGTTGCTTTCGTTTTCATCATCGTGTTTACTGTTCTGAGTAGTTAATTTTCATTCCAGTTTGAGATTTACTTGACCCGATAGTTAAAGTTCCCTTGAGAAAGTAGTTAGTTACTTTTCTGCCTAAGTTAAAATCAGTAGTTAAAAACTCCCAAAAGTAAAGCGTGGCAGCAGCCAACCCCCTGTTCACTACTCACACACTTGATACACTAGCTTCTCTGTGGGATCGACCTCAAACTTGCCGCTTTATTGTTAAATTAGTGCAAAATTGGGGGTTTATAAATTACGTTGGTGGCGTGCGAAAGCGAGATCAACTTGATCAAGTGGCAACGACATTTGCTAACAGATCCATCCGGTTCAGTTATCTGTTCCATATAACTTGAATAAAAAAAACTGCAACTTTTCCGCCAATCCGCCAGTAGGTAAGAGAGGTAGAAATGTGAAAGATGAGAGAAATGAGAGAGGCGAGATGTTCGTATAAACAAGTGAATGAGAAACGAGGTTTAAATAGCAAGATTCGGAAAAAAAAACAAAAACGCGTGCCATCGTCCGTGCCTTTCTTCCGCGGAGCCCACAATGGTGCCCGATGGCGCAGACGATGGCCTATCGTCCGCGCTTCTTCCGCGCCCAAAGCTTAGGGTGTGGGCGTAAGGCGTACCATTGTCTTGGCACCCACAATGGAGCCATCGGGCGCGCCCGAGGACGATGACACGCATCGGGCGTGCCATCGGGCGCCCCATTGTGGGTGCTCTTATTTTCATTTCACTTTTTTATAAAATCAAATTTGTTAACGCATTCTATGTGAAAAAACAACAATTATTCAAGGGATGTATTCATATTCATATGGTAAATATTGTAAAAAAAATAACACTTGTTATCCATTGAATGTTGTGATCCAACGATCAGATTAATGTCACACGTCATTTAATAATGTAGATTATTAGTCTAATAATATTATTGCTTTGACTAATAATGGAGTACTAATTCACTAAAATAATATAGCATTTTAGTATAATAATGTAGCATCTTAGTCTAATAATGTATCTTTCATTTTCCTAAATATCTCTTCTTCACTAATATTGCACGACGGTTGAGAATTCAATCTATCGGTGTCGGGCACCAATGTCGTCTCCATCTCTCTGAGAGCATCCGCAGCGCTGCTCATCCGGACGGACAGCGTCAGTGCCGCTGGCGCGGCGGTATGCTGCTCGCCGCTGGCACGGCGCTACTCGATGCATCGAGCAAGTCCGTGCCGCTTAACAGGCTGACGTGGCGCGTTCTGATTGGCCAACGGCAAAGCGATTGGCATTTTTGATTTTTTTTTAAAAAAAATCTAATTTAAAATCAATTTTAAATAAAAAAAATATTTTCCCACTTCCCAATAAATTATATCCATTTTCTCCCCACTTTTAATTTATTTTTTAATTTTCCCCCAAAATTCACATTTTCATATATAAATACCCTCACTTTCACACCAAAAATTTCACACCACACTACACAATTCTCATCTAAATTCTCTCATCTTCTCTTATCAATTCTCAATCTTTCACTCTTACAAAAAAAATGTCCGGCTCCGGCGATGACCCCTCCGACTCCCGCGGTTGGAACCACGAATGGTTCGGCTCACAACCATTCCCTTGTCCGGAAATGCAATTTTCGGCCCCTCCTCAAACCCAAGGTTCTCAAGTTCCGGGTGGCTACCGGCCTTTCCCGGTGGACGACCAATATACCCCCGATGGGCGATACGGGTGGGCACCCGAACCCATATCGGGAGGGAGCGACAACTCTCAAACTCCTCCTCTTCCTACTCCTACTCCTACTCCTCGTGGTGTCCGCACCCCGTACACTCCAGTGGAGATGGATCAATTATTTAAAGCCTATTTGATTATCTCCGAAGATCCGGAGATAGGCACGAACCAAAGCGGGGATAGGTTTTGGTGGCGCGTCTCTCGCCGGTACAATGAAAACCGCCCGGCTGGAACCATCGAACGCAATGAGAGTATGGTGCGCAATGCCATATTCAGAGCCAACGAAGAAATCCAAAAGTTCCAAGTGTATTACCTCCAGGAAGAGCTGTCGGCGGGGAGCGGCAGGAGCGAGCTCGACATCATCAGTGCCGCCTTGGCGACCTACCAATCCCTAAATTACAAACCGTTCAAGTACATCAGTGCTTGGCAGGAGGTGCATGTGCATCTGAAGTATATGGGAGGCGTATCATCCTCCTCCAGCTCCTCCAGCAAACGGTCGAGGTCGGTATCCCTATCCGACGCCGGCGAGGATGAGGTGGCTAGCCAGCTTGCCGGAGCTAACTTGGATAGCCCCGACGTCGGCCCAAGTAGTTCCCAACGCCGGCCGCAAGGAAGGAAGAAGGCGACGGCCAACCGCCGTCACACCGCGACTCCATCCGCCCCTGTTCCCGCACCTTTTGTGTCACCTCAACCCCCACCAACTCGTTGTGGACCCTTTTGGCCCAACTCAATTTGGCCGATAGGTCAAATATGACCCCGAGCAACTTGATTCACATTTGGCAATGATACGGGGTCTCCGAAGAACATTGGGGATAGGGCCAGAGGAATAGTCTTCCACGGGGTATTTTTTAGCCTTTAATTATGTATTTTTTATTTTTTAGGATTTTAATTATGTGATTTTTTATTTTTAGGATTTTAATTATGTGATTTTTTATTTTTAGGATTTTAATTATGTAATTTTTACTTTTTAGGATTTTATTTATGTAATTTTTAATTTTTTAGTAATTTGTAATGGTATCAGATATTTTTAATGTATTTTAATATTGTGGAAATGTTTTAGTAATTGAAGTATTTAAATTAAATAATAGAATGGTGAGACCATTGAGCACGTCCTTGAGGAAGAACATAAATGTGGGTGTTGTACTCGGGGGGAAGAACATAGAGTAAAAAAGTAATAAATGTGGGTCCGGGCTCACATTCGTGCTCTTACTCTAAGGCCAACCCACCCTGAACATAAAATTAATATATGGCCATAAATTATTTGATCCAAACCAATTTTGGCATAAAAACCAACGCCAGATTGTAAAATTGATATATGGCCATAAATTATTTTGATCCAAACCAATTTTGGCATAAAAATTAACGCAAGATTGTAAAATTGACTGGAAATGTGTATGGCAGTGTCAATTTCTTCATGATATGGTCGGTGCAGAAGAATCAGACTGGAAATTTGGTATGGCAGATTGAGGGCTCTTTGGTGTATGGATCCAAAGTTTGTTATAAAATAGATTTCAGATCAACAATTTAACAAAGAGGATTTTTTGTTCAAAAGAAGTGGAAATAGTCTGATCGTGGTATTCAAATCAGAGAATGATGGTTGAAGTTGCATAGTGACTTCATGGCGCAGTTTGGTGCCCGCTTAAGGCAGGGATCTAACGTCAATTTTGTCGCAATACCAATTTCCCTTAATTGGGCCCACGGAGGAATGGATTGAAACGACGTTGTCGTCGCCAAAGCCGATAAAAGAAGAAAGTATATACTCCCTCGTCCCATTCAAGATGTCCATATTCTTGAATGATACGGTATTTTAGGTGGAGTAGATGAGTATGATAAAGTAGAGTGATAAAGGGGATTGAATAATTTAACGAGGAGATAAGAGAGAGGATTTTGTTTACAAATATGGAAAGTGAACATCTTGAGTGAGATAAACTAAAAAGGAAATATGAACATCTTGAATGTGACAAGGAAGTAAGAGAGTAAGAGAGAAAAACAAATATTAGAATGAAAGATATACTCCATCAGTCCCATAAAAATATGCGCATATGATATGACATGAGAATTAAAACAAAATTGGTAAAGTAAGAGTATAAAAGAGAAAGACAATTAAAGTAGTGTTAATAGATAGTGAGACTCACATTATTATTAGTGTTTGATGGTGATATAAGTTGTAAATCACTTCATGTATAGAGGTAATGAATTGAGATAACATTCCGTAAATGGAAGACCCATATTTTTATGGGATGGACGGAAATGAAAAATACACATATTTTTATGAGAAGGATTATGTATCTTTTTTGGTTCTTGTTTTTATTTCAGTTCTGTAGTTTAATTTTTTTCTTTTAATTTTTCCATGTCACGGCAATTATGCCACACAATGTCTAAGTAAGGAGTGATTAGGGCATGTCACAATTGATAAATGCCATGTCATAGTAGATATCAATGGGTACATCATGGGTGATAAATGCCATGTCATAGTAGATATCAATGGGTACATCATGGGTGGGAAATCAGGAGCAATTTCAAAGCTCATGATTTTTATCACTAAGTTTAAGTTTGTAAAAAAATTCTAGAATTCATCGAATGTTCGTGATATTAGAATCAAAATACCCTTTTATATCGCTACGTACTCTATAATAATAGTGATATGGATCAACATGGTTTGATCCATCAATTATGCCCAAGATATGCCCGAAGTGTGAAATCTTCGAACACTCAACTAAAAGTTAGGTGTATCTAGCTGATGTAATTTTTATTAGCACTTAGTTTCAGCGGTCACTGGTAATCACTCTGTAGCTACCGTATCTAACTCAGCGGTCGCTGTGCATGATGCACTTTTTATAAACACTAAATAAACCTGCAAGTATACAAAGTATATATAGTATAGCTAAAGGTCAGTACCGAATATCGAACATAGGGAAAATGATTACAAATTGTTTACTACTGGGCTTCTTCTACTGTTTAGACAACAAAAGTTTTTGGATTTTTGAAAGTAAATTTGTAAAAACAAAGAAAGCAAGTAAATAGATGCATATAAAATCATAGAGAAAAATCAGATGAGATAAGAGAATTTCAGGAATGTACTTTCACAATTATGGCTTATACAAGTTCCAACTACACCACCCTAGCACAATTCATACTTTACTAGAACAAGTCACACAAATATTGTCCATGCAGCACAAAGTAGATTACATACACTAGGAGCGTCAATCCTAGATTTGTAACTCCTAAAAGCTCCTAAGACTCCTAATGTTCCCGCTCTTAATTAACAGTGTCGTTTTAAGGGAAGCTAATTGTAACGTCAACTAAGTTCTTCTAACTTGCAAACCTCCTCTCACGATTATGTTACAAGTCAATAGATCATCATAGAAAACATAAAAACTAAAGCAATAGAACCCAAAGGTTGAATTTTGTAGTCTTGATCTTCTCTTGATTCCACACTTTAAACACCTTGGATTTGATAAACAGTGGAAGGAACGCTCAAATATTATGCACTGGAAATTATACAAAAAAATGTTCCTTTGATGAAGCTCGAGCGTATTTATAGCCTCAAAGTTGAATCCCACAATGTGGGAAATCTACAGCACAATATGGTAAGTCTTGGTGAGAAAATAGGACAATTTCTGTGCGCTGCATTTTCTCAGCGGAACGCTGCACTTTGTTCAGCAATCACTGCAAATCATCTGGTAGCTTCTGTCTCTCGATCAGCGGTCGCTACACTTATTTCAGCGGTCACTGGCAATCAATCCGTAGTTACTGGATCTAACTCAGCGGTCGTTGCGCACTTCCCAATGGTCCCTGGGCGTGTTTATCTTTTTAGCTCTAATTTTTCAAAGCGAACCGCTACAGGAGCAGCGGTCGATGGTGGCCTGCGGTCGCTAGTTGAGATGCAGCGGTCCGCTGGCTGGTCCGAATACTCCATATTTCCATCCTCGACTTTTTACTATCTTCTTAGGATCTATTTTACACATTTATCACAAAACACGTCAAAATAGATAAAATATGCAAATAATGGGCATGTAATGCAACTTTGACACTCAAAATGGACCAAATAATGGCTTTAAAACATTGCAAAATCCGTGCGTATCAACTCCCCCAAACTTAACTCTTTGTTTGTCCTCAAACAAAACTTAAAACAAAACATAAATAGATGCACGGATTGCATAAGGACTAAATGTCGTAATTGCCTCAAAATATGGAAGAAATAGATTAAGCAAGAATTAACCCAATCAAATCAAGCAAGGCTTATTAATGCACTTTCATTACTAACTCGTACATCACCTTGAATTCATGCACTCACAAGTGGGCAAACTTCCAAAGATGGGAAGTGTAATTATCTCTCACTCTCAAAGTGTATATGACAATGTGTATCCGCACTCAAATCATACATCATGCAAAGTTTACCATAGACTAATCCCTCTTCTACTAGATGTGATTAAGAATCAAAGTCTTTGTTTTTTGTTGTAATAGTAGGTGAGGAATATTTAACTAAAAGTGACTAAAAATAAAAAATTTCAAGTATAGTAAAATAGACTCCACTTTTTTGTTCTTTCAAATCCGAGACACTTTTTGACATTTATTCTAACTTCAACTCACTGTTCCAATCATTTAATTTTCTTTCTTTTTCTACACAACCTTTCTTTCTTTTCCCTTTCTTTTTTTTATACTATAGACTTTTTTTCTAGATCAAGCACACATTGAAATTTTCTATTCCACAACTTGCACTTTTTCATTTAAGCACACTACTTTTTCCACTTCTCATTGTTTCCCCATTATCTCTCCAATTCCGTTACAAAATAAAATACTATTGTCCCCATTAATATATGCTTCCAAAAAATAGAGTTAATGGCTCAAATTTGGCTCCAAAGGGTAAAAGAGATTTTGAAAGGGTTCAAAAATTTTGGATATAAAAGTAGGCTATGAAAAGATGGCCTAACATCTTCCCTTATCAACTTAAACACTATGTATACTTAGGCAGACGATGAGCAAGTTCTAGAAACATATACATGCACACACAAGAAAGAATTTAGGCTCAAATCTCACTAGGAATAAGCATGAATAAGGCGAACAAGCAATTCACTAATTATGCATATTTTCACCAAACCATCAAATCAACACGTTAAGCCATACTTAATCAAAGATGATAAGAACTTAATATCATTGGCAACTCAGTCTAATGTGTCCCTATACATGCGTGTTTCTAAGTTCACCTTCAGGTTCTTTTAAAATAAAAAGAAAATAAAAAAAAAATCCCAAACTCATGGTCCACCACGTCATCCCCCTATATTTATTCAAAACTGAGTGTAGAATAAGTTTGTAGAATCGGTTGGGACGTGAGTAATCTACAAAAACAGTAAAGATACCTTGAAATTTCGCCCGAAGGCTGGACATGACAAAAATTAAATAAAAGTCGAAAAATTTGTGGCCGGAATGCGGTTGAAGGGCTAGCCGACCGCTGGGAGTGTCCCAGCGGTCGCTAGCGAAGAGTCAGAACTGTACCAGTGAGTCGCCAGTTGACTGCTGCGCAAGCGCCATCGGCCGCTAGGAATGATCCAAAAACTATGAAAATTTCTATTAACACAAAACGAAATTAAATGAATTTCTATCAACACAAAATGAAAATTTCTATCAACATTAAACAAAATTTCGTATCAGTATAGTTCTTGGTCACAAAGTATCTTCTGCGGGGTTGGAAGTAGATAGAGCCAAGATTGTCGCCATTGAGAAATTGATACCTCCGTCAAATGAAAAGGTAGTGAGAAGTTTTCTGGGATATGCAGAGTTCTATAGAAGATTCATGCAATGCAATGAGTGTCAACGTACTGGCGGAATATCCAAAAGGAAGGAGATGCCCATGAACACCATCATTGAGGTAGAATTATTTGATGTTTGGGAGATAGATTTTATGGGACCATTCCCAAAATCGGGGGAGTATTAGTATATTTTACTTGCTGTTTAATATGTCTCTTAATGGGTGGAAGGAATTCCTACCAAAACTAATGATTTTGTGACTGCTTTTGTAAGGAAAAATATTTTTAGTACATTTGGCACACCCCGTGCACTAATTAGCGATGGAGGCTCTCACTTCAACAATAGATGGCTGGACAATGTGTTGGTTAAATATGGAGTCAAGCATCGATCACTTCACCATACCACCCTCAAGATAATGGACAAACTGAGCTTGCAAATAGGGAAATAAAGTCCGTTCTGCAGAAGACTATGGGCACAAATAGGAAGGAGTGGGCACTACGGTTGGATGATGCATTGTGGGCATATCGTACTACATACAAATCTCCTATAGGTATGTCTCCTTATCAATTAGTTGGAATATAGGTCGTTTTGGGCGGTGAAGAAACTAAATCAATATTTCCACAAGATTGGAGAAGAGATGCTCATTTTCTTGATGAGATGGATGAATTTTGGATGGAAGCCTATGATTCAGCTTCCTCGCGCATGTTAGGAATCGGCTTCCGCTGTGGATCTCTGTGTGCCTTGGCTCGTCTACTTACAAAGAGAGAATGAAAGCCTACCATGATAGAATGATTAGTCCAAGGGAGCTCACACTTGCATAATTCGAGACTTTCCCTCTCTCTCGGGAAGTTGAAGTCAAAATGTACCGGCCCTTATATGATCAAGAAAATCTATGATAGTGGGACAATTGAGTTGTTAGCACCCGATGGAACTTGTCACGACCGCCCTTACTAAGGATAGTAAAGACGGGGAACTCGTGACTATGGGGAAACGATAAAGAACATTTAATATGAAGACTCAATTAACTTCAAGAGAAAATGTTTTAGTCTACAAAATGGTTAAGCAGCGGATAAATGTCTCAAAGTACTTAGTGGCATAAAACTGTATAGAGTAATGCGGAAGACTGAAAAAAAATAGTTTCAAATAAGGCAGCGGAAAACAAGTATCAAAGGAGAGTCATAGGATGACGCCCATGTATGAAGACACGACGCATCCGAGAATTCCTAAAGCTCGACTCAACATCCGCCGCAACATCCCGCTCAACCTGCACATAGGAGAAACATATGCAGGGCTGAGTACTTGGTATACTTAGTGGGCTAATGCCGAAAACATTTTATAACAGTTATGTCATCCATACCACAATGAACTCGAGTTTTACATTTAAATAAGAAATATCATCGAGTATCACAAAAACAGTTTCATAGTCTGGCCAGACAATCAATCTCCCCACTTTCTCAACAATCCAACAATCACATCATCTTTCCACAGTGCGACGAAAGAGTGGCCACACTATTTGCCCACGAGACCGGCTGGCTAGCAAGGACGGCTCCCGATCCCTCCAGTGTACACAGCCTGATAGGGTTTGCGGCCCTTCTCAGACCCGAATTCATTTAACACATAGCCCTATAGCCTAACGGAGCAAGCTCAAACGAACTAGGCATTCGGCAACAATCTCAACATCAAAACAACCATGGCATGACATAACACTTTAAACCACCCTTATAACTCAAATATCACAATTTTGAAACGTAAAAGGAGTTTAGTAAAAGAAAGATCACCTCGCTTGCTTATACACAATTCACAACTTTATTTCAACCTTTGCTCTTTGTACCCACGTACGCACCACAATCCTTGTAAACACCATAACACAATCAGTCTTTCCATCAATACATTTGTCATGCATGCCCTATCGTTCCTTCCATCATTTTCTTATATTGCCCATCCCTACATTCATCAATTTAAACGAAACGAACACTCAAGCATACCTCAACGTGCAACACATAACCACATCATAGGATACATTCCTTATTCACATCTGTGTCATGTAATTCACTCAAACTTGTCAACAAAGTTCATTTCAACAAAACCAGAATCTGGCACAACAACGCAGTCTTTTTGTAAAAATCATTAAAAATCCATCCAACCTCATATGACCCTAACATTTGGTCACCACACAGTAGACACATCAAGGTTTATCCATATAAAATTTCAAACTAAAATCACATCTTTAGGTCGGTCAAATAAAAAATGAAACTCACTAGACGAGAAAACAAATTCTGGCACGACTGCGCAGTTCAATTGAAAAATTCGTTAAAAATTCATCTTTCATCAATTGAGGCTGAAATTGTGACACAACACAGAAGACACCTAAAACTTCAATCAGTTGAATATTTGTGCCAAAATAAGATCGTGTGGTTGGTCAAACACTCGTCGGAACCTATTGTCCGAACACCACATTTTTCATGCTCAACATTTACAAACTAGGCTTTGTCTATCATTCATCCACACATACCTATTCATACTTTCAACACATATTCATGCTTCAAAAATGACCTCACAACCATGACCTCATAGTTACACATAGCATTCACCAATGAATCATCCACAAACTCACACACACACATACATACACGCGCATACACATATTTCCTCATGCAAACATCATTCCCAACCGATTAATTTTTAGGTCTACGATTTCTACACTCACTATATGCATGAGGGGATCAAGACACATGGATTCAGTGGTAAGAATGAGAAAGATGATTCAAGTACACCTTTCTCTTGCAAAAACAATCGGTAGGAATGACGAATGATGCGATTCTTCGATGAATCTTGAGTTTCCAACTCCAAAATGATGCAAGAACAAGGAATTGGTGAAGGATTTCAGGAGAGGGTGAAGAGAGGGAGGGAGGCGTGTGGGAGAGAGGGAGAGGGAGGAAAAACGTGTGAATGGGGGCTAGGGTTAGGGTTCCTCCCTTTTTATATTCTAGGATTAATCCCACACTTAAATAAAATAATTATAATCATGGAGGAATATAATAGAGGTCAATGAATAAATCCCACAATTTAAAAGAAAGTAGGCGTGTAGAAAAGGGGGGACGTGTAATTTAGGGAGTAACAAGGAAATTATTTAAATCCTCCAATAAAATAGGTATAGGATTTAAATTTGGTAATTATTTTGTAGAAAAAGACTCCCTCACAAATAAATTAATTCCCCAAGGAAATTTATAGGTATGTGGGGCGAAAATTATAGGTCTTAAAGTAGGAAAGAGTCAAATCCTAATTAAAATAGGATATGGAGGGATTTGACAAAATATGGTTTGATTTAATTGGATTTTAAATTCAAGAAGGAAATTAAACAATGTACCAATTAAATCTACAAAAATAATTCATCCTCCTAATTAATAGGGGATTTTCGAAAATCTCCAAGGAATAGGCTAAGGGTCAAAAATCATGTAGAATAAATTAGAGATGATTTGGTTTGGATTTAATTTGGATAAATATCCCAAAACAATTAATTAAATCTAAAAAAGAAAATATTAATTCCAATAATTTGAAGGGGCCAAAATTTCCAAATAAAATGGCTAGAACAAAATGCATGATCCCATCTAATTAATTTCCCACATTGGAAAATATAGTACATTATTCCACATAACTCACAACAATTAAAACTCACATTGTTAACTCAAACACATAGAAATTAAATTCCATGAATGAAATTCTAAATCGACAACCACATTAAAGAAAACAAAAGTCGAAATTTTTGTGGTGCTACAGAACTTTAATCCAAGCAATGGTCATCATGTGAAGAAATTCTATAGCTCCGACAAGGTGATGGAGGAAGAAGAGGTTTCAATTGAGGAACCTCCCAAAGAGTAAAAGGCGTAACAGTAAAGCTAATGACTGTAAAAAAGTGCTTGTTGGAAGGCAACCCAGCCATTTTTCTTTAAGTTTTTGCAGTTTTTTGTGTTTAGTTTCGTTTTTATGTTGTTTGAAATTTTCGCAACCACTGGAACTTTCCCAACGGCTCCCGACGCTTGCACAACAGTCCGCCGGGGCTCTACTGGAACGTTTCTGTTTCTTCCCCAGCGACCGCAGGACCTTTCACCTCAAAACAGCCGCATTTTTGCCCAGTCCAGCTCTGTGCGAAATTTGAAGGTACCTTTATTGCTTTTATAGATTACTCACGTCCCAACCGACTACTACAAACTTATTCTATATTTAGTTGTGAATAAGTTTAAGGGAATGATGTGGTGGACCGTGATTTTAGGTTTGTTTTGTTTTATTTTTAAAAGAACCCGAAGGTGAATAATATGTCATTAAAAAACTTAGAAACATGCATGTATAGGGACACATTAGACCAAGTTGTCAATGTGATAAGCCTCATTTTAGGCCTTGATTACTGGTCTGTATAACGTGCTTAAAAGGATAATTTCTCCAAAAATAGTTGTTAAAGTGTGCAGGGCGAGGTACTAGTCAGGAGGAAATGATCGGAAGAAATTCTGGTGAAAAGAACGTAGAAAGGGTGCTATACTGGTCAGAATGCACGCCATGAAGCTTGAGCACAAATGAGTGGATTGCCACAAGTGATCATCTAGAAGGGGAAGAATCGCCATTTCAAGAGAAGGGGCAACCCTAGGGATTGGGGCAGGCCATTCTATAAATAGAAGATCAACATTGAAGAAACATTGTCCATGCTTAGACCATTTCTTAGATAGCTTACTACACTCTCTTAGAGCAACTCCAAGGGGATAGGGTAAATAAAAATGGTATGTCATGTTTATATCTTCTCAAAAAGTGCAATATACCTTCCCAAAAAGTAACCAACTCCAAAGATAAAAGGTACCTTGAAAAGGTAAAATGTTATTTTCTAAAATGTTAGTTTCAAGATTGCATTCTACAAGAATGCAATGGCAATATTTTAAATACTATCATACTATGCATCAAAATGAACTAGATTATAGCAACGGTAATATTTTAAATAGAATGGTATTTAGGATTATATTGCAGCAACAAGTTGAGTTAATGGACAATTCATTCTCTACCCAAATGTTTCCTTTTCCAAATATTTTAGATTATATGAATAATGACTCGGATGATGAATTTGATGCCATTATAACAGCCGCAAGAGATGAGTCGTCGGAGGACGAGGGGCCATCATGGCTCCATTTCAGGACATCGAGTGATTAATCGTGGTAGGCAAGAAGGTCATGAAAGACTCTATCGCGATTACTTTTGTAGACTCTATCGCGATTACTTTTGTGAGCATCCCGTGTACCCTGCAAACTTATTCCGTAGAAGATTCCGCATGAGTCTTCATCTTTTTGGCTGAATTGTTGACGACTTTGTAGCTCAACAATGGGTAATATTCTACGGTCTTCTCGGTTTGTCCTCTCTTCAGAAGGTCACGACAGCCACAAAGATGCTTGCCTATGGCCAACCAGCGGATTCTATAGATGAATATGTTAGAATCGAAAAGAGTACTACATTGGTTTGTTTGAGAGAGTTCGTGAAAACAATTGTAGAGGTATATGGCCCACAATACTTGAGAGCTCCAAACATCAATGATATAGCACGACTACTAGCACTTGGCTAACAACGTGGGTTTCCAGGTATGTTAGGAAGCATTGATTGCATGCACTGGAAATGGAAAAATTGTCCAACTGCGTGGCAAGATATGTATACTGGCCATTGTCAAACTCTAACAATAATATTAGAAGTTGTCATCATCTGATCTTTGGATATGGCATGCTTTCTTTGGGATGTCGGGATCTCTTAATGACATTAATGTTTTGGATCAATCCCCTGTGTTTGACACCATTGCTTCTGGTCGTGCACCTATGGTTAATTATCAAATTAATGGGCATGATTATTCAATGGGATACTATCTTGCTGATGGTATATATCCTGGATGGGGAACATTTGTTAAAACTATATCATTTCCTCATCCAGGCTCACTTTGCTATTGTGCGTGAGTTTGCCCGTCTTTGGGATCTAGAGACACAGTCAAATATCATGAAAGCTTGTATTATAATGCATAATATGATAATTGAGGATGAATGGGGGTCGGGGTGATATTGACTTTGATGAAATCAACATAAAATCTCTTAGTCCGGTGTTACATGGAGACCTAAATGTTGCTGATGAGCTTTGGGAAAGGTTGGGTCGGATAAGAAGCAGCAAAACTCATTCTCAATTGAAAGAAGATCTAATTGAGAACCTATGGGAACTACATGACAACTAAATGTTGTTGGTGTCCTTTATGACGTGTTTTGTTTAGTTTTTGTTATTTGTGAAACCTCTGTTTTGGTTTAGTTTTTTTTTATTTGTGAAACCTCTTTTTTATTGAATTTAAGGCAAGCTCAAGAATTTATTTTTGTTGTTATTTGTGGAATGTAATATCATATTTATGCTTAATGCCTGCAAATGTTAATTTATATAGGTTATTGGCAGCAAGTGCATGAGCTATTTTTGTACTCCACAATCATAGCATTAGATATACAGGAATATCTTTGATCATTAGTTGTAGTCTTTGTATTAATCCGCCTTCACTCCACTTAGTGAAAAGGAGAAATCTTGATGCACAATTCAACCAGATTCACTCAGAAAACTCAATCACAAAATTTAATACTTTTGTGTTTTGATGAAATGAGTAATCACCATGTCTACACAACCATATTGCAAGGGGCAAATGAAAATTTAGATTAAAAATCTAAAACTGTTCACATAATCTCAAATGCTCGATCTAAACTAAAAGATATAGGGGAAAAATGACTTATCAAATGAAAACAGAGTTGACAAAGCGACACAAGAACAACTAATTTTTATTTCAAAACCCCCTCTTTTTTGGAACTGCTTGCTTAATATTCTCAAAATATGCAGCTTCTTGAGGGCTCATGCTAGTAGTGTCCCGACCAATAATTTGCATCTCGTAACAAGCTTGCTGGAGATCAAGTTGTTGTTGATGTCGTAGGAGCGTAAGAATCGAACTTACGCTCCCAACAACATTTTTTCCTTTGTTTTTTAACAATTCTTTTGCAGCTTTCCTTTCCATAGGACTATCTTGATTAACGTCGTCTTCAGGATCCAAATTTGCATCGGTGGTTGCTTTTTGTCTCTTGTTTGGCAAAGTTGCTTGCCATTTGGGATCGAGAATCAAAATTTCCCGACAATGTTGACAAGTAAATGACTTTCCCACCTGCCTCTTGTATTCCTAGTATGCATCTTGAAGCTAAAAACTTGAGTATAAAAATGTTAGGCAAATACATGGTTTAAAACTACATAATATTTACAACTTGTACAAAATTTACCCTTCCTTGTTCGTTTTGTCCACTTTGATTCAGCCGCTCGATTTGACTGTAAACTCCAACAAATTTGGCGCATTGTTTGTTAAAATCTCTCCAACGCGTTTGGATTGAAGATAAACTATGTTGGGTGGAATAACCTCCATTATAATCAAATATATTTTTCTATCCTTCCCCAAAATGTAGTAGCATTTTGTCCGTTTCCAGTAGCCGGATCTTTGCTTGTATGAAGATACGCCGCAATCAAAAGTTGATCATCTTCATGGGTAAAACTTGAACTTCGTTGCCCTTTTTTCATGTTGTAGGAGAAACAACATTTGAACTTGTCCAAAAATCACCAAAATCATCGGCTAAGTCAGCGGAATGTTCTCTTGTCAATAAATTTGTTAGAGACCCATAATCATTGTACGAAAAATCCATCTGCACCAATTAAAAGAGATGCTATATTAAACCATAATCTAAACATAAAATATTAAATATTAAACAATATATTTATCAAATGATATAAAGTATTAAACAAATATTTAAAACATGAAATATCCCTAAACTAATCATGTATAAAGGCCGACGGCTCTACATAAACCCCATTTAAAAAAAGAACGCCGTCTGTTCCATAGAAGCGCAATTCTTCAAGCGAAGAACTGAAGCACTACACCAATCTCTCAAACACGCATCTCTTTCTCCTATCTTCTTTTCTAGATTTGTACCTTTGATTTTCTTTTGTCTAATATTGAAAAGGGATTGCTTGGCTTTGGGAGTAGAAGTGAATGAGGTGAAACTCTATTCTTGGTGTCTTTTTATTTTAAAAATTAGAGTTAGAATTTAATGGTATTATGTTTCTTGTTAGTGGAATTAATTTCATGAAACTAATAACCAATTTCAGAAAATTCAATACATGCTTAATTTTATTGTTGAGATTTTGTTGCTTCTATCTCCCGCCAATCTCAAAAACAGGTTTTTCTATTTTACCTTCTCTTTTATAGAGAGGTAAAGATACCTCTTTAAAATTGGAAAAAGGTATAATACCTTCCCATTTATCTTCTCCATTGGAGAATGTTCTTCCATCAAAAAGAGGTAAATTTGGTAATTATCATAATTTACCTTCTCATTTACCTCTCCCCTTGGAGTTGCTCTTAGATAGCTTAGCCAAGTTTCCGGCCACCCACCGGGGGAAAGAGTCTACCATCCGTTCCAGCCACTTCACTGTCGTAGTTACAGAAGTTCCATCGCACCAAGGAGCATAACACACTTTTTACTTGCTTTCTTTTAATGCTTTTTTAAGTTTTAGCACTTATCTTGGTTTATATTCACGTTGTTTTTAGTAAAGCTCTTGTTGGAACATCTTTTGGTTTGAAGATCTTGAATGAAATGAAGTTTTAGTTGTTTTGATTTGTGTTCAATTTGTCTTGGGTGAAATCTACCTAGTTAGATAGATCTAGTAGTTTTATGTGAGTTTCTGTTGGTCAAGTGCTTGGATCTGCCTAATTAAATTAGATCTAGTTTTTCTTCAAGTTTCTCTAAGTTTCAATCAGTTGTTTCTTTTGAAATGCATAGATTTGAGTTTTTCGCTACCTTGCATGTTGATCTATTGCATGTGTGTTGATTTCCGTTTGATTTGTTGCCTTAGCTTAAGATTCTAGCATGGATCTGGACTTTCCAACTTGAAATTGTGTTAGATCTGAGTTGTTTGATTCTGATTTCAAGCATTCATCCATGGAGTCTTGATTTTCGTTGCTTGGGGAAGAAGAGAACGTCGCATTCCAGTTTGTTTGTCCTTTCACTTTTCTCAGCTTTTTCTGCATGTCCTTGTAGTAGTCAGCCAGTGTGTCTGTTATTCCCTTTTCCTTTTGTCTATCCATTTAGGGTAATATTTCACTTTTCACATGGACACTAGTAGTCCAGCTTTGACCCTCACGTACACATCCAACAGCATGCATCATTTAGTTACTTACTGTTCAGGATAGGTAGAGTCCCAGTTTATTTTATCGCCTAGGTAAAAAAACTAAACCCCTAATCGTGGTCGCTAACCAACCCTTCCAGAATGTCATCGCAAGTGTATAACACTTACATCTATCTCTGTGGGATCGATTCTTTAATCCCCCTTATACTAGCCAGTAGAAGTGGGTTGAGGTTTTTTATAGAGAAAATAGACACAGACCCAACGACACTACTAGGTCTAGGTACCCTCCTAGCCAGTTGACTCATACCACCGTTTCTAAGGATATAAAGAATTGTTTATCGAGACTGAGGATGGATATAAGAAGCAGGGAAGAAAGGGGAATTTGAAATAATACCATACTTTGTCCAGAGCCTTTGTCCTAGCGGCAAGAAGCTTAGACATTATTGTATGAGGTGCCGAGTTCGAGCCCTCTTGACATCAGTTGTAATTTCATTCTTTCTATAGTATATGAGTTAATTTAAAAAAAAAAGTAATACCATACTTTGGACATAAATAGACAGAATAATAATTTATGTCATTATCGAAAAGATGTATCAGAGTAATCGAAAAGATGTATTAGAGTAATCGAGTTTGAAGTATCTCGGCGCAAAGCGCATTATTCCGAAAGATAATTAGTCTTAGCGGAAGCAATCAAGAGTAAATTAATAACGCCATGTATGAAGACACGACTCATTCTGTACATGATAACAAGTAGATTTCAGAGGCTCCACTCAACACCCACCACGACTCGTCATTGCTCAACCCGCACATAGGGAAAACACATGCAGGGCTGAGTACTTGAAAAGATACTCAGTGGACAATTGCCGAAAATATTTGCAAAACAATAATTGTCAAGTCAATTTCGAGTGTTCTTGGGGTTTAACTTTAAAAAATAGCCCAAGTACACAAAGTATTTCATTTCCATAATCGTCGACTAATCAGTCATTTTTCCATCACACATACTCTATCTGAAAGACGGTCACTGAACCGACCAAATGAATGACAAATAGCACACGGTTCCCACATGGTGCACACTAGTCTAAGCGGGGTTTACGGCCCACACTTAGCAAAGCCATGCATCCGACACAAAGCCAGGGCAAATAGGTATTCCACAAAATCCAAAACAAGGCATGACAATCACTCATTTCACGTCAAAGTATTTAGCATTATTGGGAACAAAGCCAAAATATTTCATGAACGATACTGAAAAGAAAGCCCACCTCGTTCGTTTAAAACGGTATTGCCCTTGAGTATTTACTCGTTCCGAATTTAGAGTCTCACGGAACAGTTCCCTTTAAATAACAAGGTAGTAACACCACAATTAGCGCGAGAAAACTACTAATTAGAATGCATGCACCCTAATTAAAGTCTTTTATCTTGTTTCTCGATTTTTACGTATTTTCGATTATTGGGCAGCCACCCAGAAATTCCTCCATTGGCTCCTCATATTTTGGCCTCGATATCAAAATAAATTCCCCAAAATTATTTAAGCGCATGATTAAATTCTTGCAAATTATTTCCCCTCAAAAAATATTTATTTTGTACTTGGGATAAATTATTCATCCTTCGCATTATTCGCAAATCAATTAAATAACTCCCCACGAAATAATTATAGGCCCAAAGATTTATTTAATTAAGTTTAGCCCAAAGATTAATAAAAAAAAAGGCCCGAGACATTTTCCCACCTCATATCTACATTTAAAATTTGAGCCCAAATCAAAATAAAGATTGCCCAAACAAAAATACTCCCCTCCAACATCACTCCTAATTCCCGTCGCCTTCTTCTCCCAAATCACTCCTCACGAGTCCTCCCGGAATATATATCACATCCCCCAAATCGAGCAATTTAAACAGAACCCCCCAAATTTGAAGAAACACACTCCAAATCCGCCGTCTTATATCTCACTATTAAACGAAAGAATTGGTAATCTGTATCATTCTCATTCACCGTTGATTAGACAATAGAGATTGCATGGTTATATAGGCTACACAATATCTACAAATAGTAAACCTAATTTACATTAATTGTTCCTCTATTTTAGGCTAAATATGCTCCCATATCTTCTCTTGATTTCACGTAATATCTTCTAACACTCACCCTTCACCACCGCTGCTGTTCGCTGACGGGGTCGGAGGCACCACTGCTGTCCCACGACGGAAGCCGCCACCTCTGCAGCATCGCCGTCATCTCTTGACTGTTCGGGCAGATAAGTTCTCATTCAATTTATGTTGTTTCGCATTTTCGATTAGTTTTGATTGTTGATTGAGTTATGTGTGGGAGTGATGTATGATGATCATACTCATAAATTGCAATTGAAAGGGAAGGTGGGTGATGATGTGGCGAATTTTTGATGGGAATAAATGCAAGTAATAAACGATCACAACACGGAAAATTACGTGGTTCGATTTACTGAGGTAAATCTACGTCCACGGGAAGAAGAGAGGGCAAATTTGTATTGCTTGGTCTCGCTTACAGATTACAATACTGATTTGCTATAAGATTCAGGATCTAGAGAGCTTAACCCTTGTCTATCTGATCTCAGTTCTATTTATACAATTCGAACTAAGATCGTGGTTTACAGCCCTGGTAGGGGGGTTGATAACTGCTTCATACCACTAAATAGATCGTGGGTGTAATAGAGGTCGTGGAGATCGTGGGTGATGATGTAGGTCGTGGAGATCCTGCAGGGGTCCACTATCTCCTTGTTCGGTCGAATACTGAGACCGAACTGCTGGACTTTGCCGATCAGCTTTTGCCGATCTGAGAGTAGAACTCGATTGGTCGGCTTTTACCGAGCTATAGGCTGCGACCGAACTCTTTGGTTGTGCCGAACTGATACTTTTTCTTGGGTTTTGGGCTGATGGGCCGTCACTGCTATTGGGCTCGCAATTAGGGTTTAGTTGTTTAGTTCGTATCCCATCACCACCCCCCCCGAAAAGCGAAGTAAATCACTTCGGCATTTTGTAAGGGGGTCAGGAGGCGTGCTCTGCACGTGTCTGCATTAAATGTGACAGCAAATCCGGCCAGAGAATCCAGAAAAAGTGGGATTTGAAACGGTGCGACGAATTTGAAATGCCTTTGCGAATCTGATAAATATTTCCTCTCTTCATCATTGGAATACTTTTGCGATTATTTCTTCTGTATTCTCTCTCTTTTTCGTAAAATTTTCTTCCGCTTCTTCAAGAATTTCTTCAGAGACTTTCGACCATCAAAGAGTAAGAATCATGTCTTCTTCTTCTGAATCTGTTTCTGAATCAGGTAGTGGTAGGAAGGGGGGTAAGGGGTCTTCTGGCCGGAAAAGGTCCGGGGAGAAGACGGTAGAATATTTTCACAGCATTTTGAGTAAGGATACTGTGATATCCTTACACGGAAAATATTTTCTTCCTGGGGGGTTAGTGGTGATTCCCGACGACATTCATAGGGCTAACTCGCCGCCGGAGGGTTATGCCACCGTTTACGAAGCCTGCTTAGAATGCGGGCTTCGTTTCCCTCTTCCCCCTGCCTTTGTAGAGCTTCTTGATTTTTTTCAACTTCCTTTAGGTCAGGTGACTCCAAATTCTTGGAGGCACTTATCGGCCTTTGCTGCCGAGCTGCGTAGACTAGAAAAGGATCTGTCTCGGAGGGCAATCCTTAATTTCTTTCAGTTTAAGAGAAAGGGATCCTGGTTTTACTTGATCCCTTTACAGCCCTTCAGAGCATTCTGTAAAACCAAATGGCCGAAGTGGCAAAATCGTTTCTTTTTTTACAATAGGACAGCGGCTCCGGACTTTTCCTGGAGAGGGCCGAAGTCCGTAATTCCTCATCCTCGGGTAGAACCGTTGGACGAGCTCGAGGGCGAGCTCAATAAGATTCCCATGATTAGGAAACAATATTCGGAATCTGAGCTCGTCAAGGGTGACTTCGTGTTCGATTCCTCGTCTTCGGACGAAGAGACTGAGGGTGAGGATTTCTTTTTTATGCTTTACTGCTTTAGCGGCGAAAACTAACTTTGTTTTCTCGCTTTTTGGCAGTGAACATGCTAAGCAGGCTAGGTCGCAAATCCTCCGAATCCAAGGAGCCGGAGAAACAGAGAGCCACCAGCTCGGCGTCTGATGCCGAGAAGAATCCGAAGAGGAAGAAGACCTCTTCGAGTCAGTCTTCGGATCCAAAAAAGCCGGAATCGACTTCGGCAAAGGGGAAGGTGAAGACTCAGAAACCCCCAAAAGCGCCACAGAGAGACATTGTCCTGGGGGGTTGTGGATCCGGAGCGGTTGCGGCCACTTCGGAACATATCTCTGAGCCCTTTTTATGGCCAAAGGACTTTGTGGAGGTGAATTTCCTTCTTGATTTTCTGGTTTTGCTTCTTTCCTATATTTTTTGTGGCCCCTCTGTTGACTTTTTTCCTTTTTCCATTTTCAGAGGAACAATATGCTCTGCAAGCTCGTCACAGTTGAACTCTCTAAAGCGTCCAGCGATTATGATGAGATGCAGAGGAATTTGAATGCTGCTCGTCACCAGGCCGAACAGGCTCGGGCAGACTTTGAGGAGGCAAGGGCCGCTAGGATCTCGGCTCAGGATGAAGCCCAGCGTGCCAAAAACCAGCTCATCATCCAGAGAGAGCAGTCGAAACAGAGGGAGGTTGCTGCCGTGGTTGCTCAGGGGGAGGCTCTCCGTGTTTACACGGAGAAACTCTTTTTGAGCAATCAATTTTCGGCCCTTATCGGCGATCTGCTGAAATTGATGACCGATAACGCTGAGCAGGAACCCGAAGTCGTTTTGCCGCTGTATGGCCGAGAGATTGCAGCGCGCCTCCAGAGTCTGCCGCTCCTTGAGGAGCTTGCGTCTTCATCGGTCCTGCTTTCTGCTGAACGAGTCCGTAATTGCCGTGCTGACCGTGACGAGAACATGGAGGCCATCTTTGCCTCCTTGGGGCCTGTTTCACCCGCTTCAATTTTCAAAGAGGGTGAGCAGGAAAATGAGGCCGGCAAGGAGACCGAGCAGGAGGATCAGCAGACCGGCGACGGGCACGCCGAGCAAGAGGTGCAGCAGATCGACGATGGGGGCGCCGAGCAGGAGGGAGGGAGGAGGGAGGCCGAGGCTGAGACCGAGGTCGACAAGGAGAAAGAAGCTGAAACCCACAGGGAAGCCGGAGACGAAACTGGCGGAGTATGATTTCGTCTCCCTTCTCTTAGTTTAGTTTCTTTCTTTCTATTTGTAAAATGGCCTTGCAGCCCTCCTTGTGTAAATTTTTTCTTGTGAATGAAAAAAATTCTTCTTTCTACACTCGTGTCTTCCTTATAGCTCTTCTTAATCTCTTTTACTCCTATTGTGGTTTACTGCCTGCTCGGTAAACTGAAATGCCGAACTGACATAGCTGCTTCGTATTCTTAACTCTAAGGAGCTAGAGGTACTTCACTGGAAGCGGCTATACTCTTTGGCTTTAAATGAAGCTGAGAAAAAAGCTATAGATGACCAGATGAAGTATGATGAACTCTTGGCTCGTTTAGTGGAGCTGGAGTCCAACAATAAGGACTTAGAGTCCATAAAGAAAGATCTGGAGGCCGAGCTGAATACTGTCATCGCTGAGAGGACTGCATATGAAGATTTCATCTGCGGGCGCGGGGGAATGACTATATCTGAAGTTCAGAATCAAGTTGATGAACAGTGGGAGAAGCTTCATGTACTCCGGAAGAACAATGTGCTGGAGAGCTCGGCTTGCCAACAAGTTGTGAAATCATTGCTGCGCTTAGCTTCTCTGTACGACATCATTCTTTCCCGGCGTCCCTCAATCGAGAGATTCCTTAGCCGTTTCCCGCTAACAGATGCTCACACTCCAACTCAAACCTCTAATCCACTTACTCAAATTTCTACTCCAAATCAGCAACGGACTCAGGAGCAACCGGAAACGTCAAGACAAGAACGCCCTGAAGTTCGTAGAGGAGTTGTGAATATGAGTGAGCAAGATCAGCGAATGCTTCGTGAAGAGACTCTTCGCCGCCGAGGTGCTAGAACTTCCCAGACTCAGGGAAGAGGCGGTAGGTCGATCAGAGCATCTCGCCCACCTACTTATTCTTCATCTGCTCGGAACGCCCGAACTCAGCATCATGAGGATTTTTCGGATAGGTGGCTCAACTTTAGCAATCGTAGACAGTAGAATAGTCCTTTGTAATAGTGTAACGCATTCTCGTAGGGCAGCGGAATTGTATGCCCAACAAGACTTAGTAAATGAAATTTTTTCATTTCGCTTCTATCACTGCGTATTTACAGTTCAGCGATTTTTTATTTCATTTATTGTACTCGTCCTCGGTCTTATGAAGTAAACTCTTCTTTGACCGGACTTAGTTTGTGTACTCGTCCTTGGTCTTATGAAGTAAACTCTTCTTTGACCAGACTTAGTTTGTGTACTCGTCCTTGGTCTTATGAAGTAAACTCTTCTTTGACCGGACTTAGTTTGTGTCCTTATTTGGCGAGTTTTATCGCTTGGATTGGACTTTCCCTAGTTAACCGAAGTGGTTTTCGGCTTATTGCAGTTCGTTTCAGACGAATTGCTTGTTTCTTAAGCTGAATTGTGGAGTCTTGTATCTTCCTTAGAAGCTTGGACTCACAATTGTCTTTAATAATTGATCTAAAAAGGGGATCAGCCTTTAAAGAACAATATACCTCAGTAACATTTATAAGAGACAAAACGCACATAGAGAGACAAAACGCACATAGAGAGACAAATAAAAAGGACGAAAAAGATTTTAATCTTTTAAAAAACGACAAGTATAAAGAACAATACAAATATGAAAGCACATACCCCTAGGACCGAACTAGACACGAGACTGACCGGACCTTGTCTCTTACAAATAGAACTTCTTGAGGTTGGAAATGTGCCATGTTCGGGGTACTTGTTCTCCTGACATGTGAGTTAATTTATAAGACCCTTTTCCCAGGACTTCTGACACCCGATACGGACCTTCCCATGTGGGTTCAAGTTTGCCCAGCTTTTCTGCTCGGCTTACTTCATTGTTTCTCAATACGAGATCTCCCACTTGAAACTGCAGCTTTTTCACCCTTTGGTTATAATACCGGGTTACTTGCTCCTTGTACTTGGCTTCTTTTATGAAGGCCAATTCTCTTCTTTCTTCGGCAAGATCTAGTTCGGCTCTCAGTCCGTCGTCATTCATTTCTGTTGAGAAATTAAGGGTTCGGGGGCTGGGTATGCCGATCTCAACCGGAATTACGGCTTCAGTGCCGTACACTAGACTGTACGGAGTTTCACCGTTGGAGGTTTTTGGTGTAGTTCGGTAAGACCATAGGACTTGAGGAAGATTTTCTACCCATTGTCCTTTGGCTTGTTCTAACCGAGTTTTTAATCCTTTCACCAAAGTACGGTTTGTTACTTCCGTTTGTCCGTTTGCTTGTGGGTGAGAGACTGAAGTGAACCGCTGTTGAATATTCAACTCTTGGCACCAATTCTTGAATGTTTTGTCAGTAAACTGAGTCCCATTATCTGAAATGAGGATATGGGGTATGCCAAATCGGCAAACTATGTTCTTCCAGACAAAATCTAATGCCTTTGAGCTTGTTATCGTAGCTAATGGTTCAGCCTCCACCCACTTTGTGAAGTAATCCACGGCAACGATCAAGAATTTCATTTGCCGGGGAGCTTGTGGTAGTGGTCCTACTATGTCTATGCCCCATTGCATAAAAGGCCAAGGGCTTTGCATAGCACATAGATCAGTCTGCGGCGTCCTTGGGATATTTGCATGGATTTGGCATTTCGTACATTTCTTAACTAGCTGTACTGCTTCTTGTACCAAAGTTGGCCAATAATATCCCCATCTCAGAACTTTTTTAGCTAATGCTCTAGCTCCGATGTGGCTACCGCAAGATCCTTCATGAACTTCTCTAAGGATGTAATCCGTCTCTTCTGGTCCTACACATCGCAATAACGGTTGAAGGTAGGACTTTCTATATAGGACTCCTTCATGAAGTTCATACCGACGTGCTCGGCATGTGATTTTCCTTGCTTCTCTCTTATCCTCGGGCAGTTGTCCTTGATCTAGATACTTTAATATTGGCGTCATCCAGTTTGGTGAACTGGTTACTGAGTGTACTTCAGCTTCATCAATGCTTCTGTGCGGTAATTCCTCCACCTTTGAGCTCGGATATGGGGCCAACTTACTTAAAGTATCTGCTCGGCTATTTCCCGCTCTGGGAATGTGGATTATCCGAAAATAAGAGAAATTTCGGCTAATACTTTGCGCTTTGTCCAAGTATTTTTTCATCCTTTCACCACGGGCTTCACTTGTACCCAGCATGTGATTCACTATGACTTGTGAATCACAATGAATTTTGAGAGATTTGACAAGTAGACGTTGCGCTAACTGAAGTCCGGCAAGAAGGGCTTCGTATTCGGCTTCGTTATTAGTGGTTGGGAATAAGAACCGAAGTGAATAAGTTACTTCGTGTCCGTCGGGAGCGATAAGTAGAATACCAGCTCCACTTCCTGTCTTATTCGAAGCTCCATCCACGAATCCAATCCAACAGTCCGGCGGCTCTACTTCGGGTTTCTGGGGCAGTGTTAGTTCATCATTGGTAGGATTTTTCTGTTCGGCAATAGTAGGGATTGCCTGATCGAACTTTGCCTCTACAAGAAAATCTGCCAAGGCTTGTCCCTTGATGGCTTTCCGAGGTAGATATTCTATTGAATGTTCTCCCAACTCTATGGCCCACTTGGCAATTCTGCCTGATGCTTCTGGCTTAGTCAAAACTTGCCGAAGTGGAAGATCGGTTAAGACGCATACTTTGTGAGCATAGAAATATGGCCGCAGTCTCCTTGCTGCATTTACTAATGCCAGAGCAATTTTTTCCAGAGGTTGATACCTTGTTTCGGGACCTCTTAATGCTCGGCTTGTAAAGTAGATAGGACGCTGTTTTAGGCCTTCTTCTCGTACAAGCACCGCGCTAATGGTTTGATCTGATGCTGCTAAATATAAGAATATCACTTCGGCATCTGTTGGAGCAGAGAGAGTAGGAAGTTCGGTTAAATAACTTTTGAGTTCGTCAAAAGCCTTTTTCTGTTCGGCTCCCCACTCAAACTTTGGTGCCGTTCTTCAAAACATTGAAGAACGGCATTTGCTTTTCGGCTGCTTGGGAAAGGAATCTATTCAGTGCGGCTAAACATCCAGTTAGCCTTTGCACATCATGTATAGACTTCGGCATTGCCATGTTCTGAACAACTTGAACCTTTAGGGGATTTGCCTTGAGTCCTTCCTTTGAAACCCAACAACCCAGAAATTTTCCCGAATCTACCAAAAAGGTACATTTTTGGGGATTGATTTTGAGGTTGGCTTTTTTGAGCACGTCGAGAGTGGACTTGAGATTGTTTTCGTACTCCGAAGTGCTTCTGCTTTTAACAACTATGTCGTCAACATATACTTCAACCTCTTTTCCGATCAGGTGCCGAAATAGCTTATCTACCATCCTTTGATATGTGGCTCCGGCATTCTTTAAACCAAATGGCATCTTTTTATAAGCAAAAATACCGAAATCAGTAATGAAAGCCGTTTTTGAAGCATCATTCTCATCCATTAAAACTTGGTGGTATCCTTTATACAAATCAAGAAAACAGAAAATTTCGAAGCCTATCAGAGCTTCTACTTTTTTATCTATGTTGGGAAGGGGGTAGCAATCTTTAGGACAGTGCTTATTTAGATCCGTAAAATCTATGCACATCCGCCATCCTCCTTCTTTTTTCTTGATCATCACAGGATTGGCCACCCAAGAAGGATATTTTACTTCAAATAATACATCCGCTTTCAGTAATTGGCGGACTTCGTCATGGATGACTTGATTTCTTTCTGCCGCAAAGAGTCTTTGCTTCTGTTTTATAGGCCGGACTGAAGGATCTATATTTAACCGATATGTAATTACCTCGGGAGACACTCCAGTCATGTCCAACGGAGACCACGCAAAGACATCTTTGTACTCTTTGAGGAGCTGGATGGTCTTTTCCCGGAGTAGAGGTGTTCCCGCGAAACCGATCTTGACCGTTCTGGATGGATCATCTTCGTATAACTGAACTTTCATCGAGTTCGGCTCCGGTGTGACTTCGTTCATTTCGTCTGCCTCTGACTCCGGCTGCTGTGATTGCTATGCTTGATGGTGCCGATCTGATTGTTCGGCACTTTTAAGCGCAATCTGCAAACATTCTTTTGCTCTCTTTTGATCACCTCGGATGACTGCTATCCCTCCTTTAGTGGGGATCTTGATTGTGAGGTGATAAGTAGAGCAAATGGCCCGAACTGTGTTGAGCCAGTCTCTTCCCAGTATAATGTTATACGGGGATCGAGCTTTTACCACAAAAAACTCGATCACCGTACTGGAGCTAGTAGGCGCTCTTCCTACCGTAATCGGAAGGCTGATAATACCTTCAGGGCGGGTGTCCTCCTGGGCGAAACTTTTCAGAGGAAGTGGGGCCGGACTGAGCCGAGCTGGATCCACTTCCAGTTTATCAAAACATTCTTTAAAAAGAATGCTAACCGACGCTCCTGTATCCACAAACACTCTGTGGATCAGTTTGTTTGCCACTCCAGCTTGAATGACAATAGCGTCTTGATGAGGAGAAATGGCCGGGACGGGATCTGCATCTGAAAATGTAATTACTTCCTCCTTCTTCAGCCTTTTATGTGTTGGCTCCTCTCGATTGAAGCCTCTGCGCTCTGATTTTAGAGACGATTTAGTCTTCCCGGCTGGGAGAGCGTCAATAGTCTGGATTACTCCATCATATTGCGGCTCGTCATCGTCTTCGGGATCCTGTTGCCTTTTAGGATCCTGAGGAGCGCAGTTCGCACTTCTCTGTTTCTTATTCTTTTTCGGCGGCTTGCTTTGGTATTTTTTTAACGTCCCTGCTTTCACAAGAACATCAATACCTGCTGCCAAATTTTGACACTCCTCGGTATCGTGACCGTGGTCTTGATGGAAGGAGCAATATTTATCCTGACTTCGGCGCGTGGCCGATTTCGTCATCGACTTTGGTTTTTCGAACATATCAGAATGCAGTTCGAAAATTTCCGCTCTCGACTTGTTCAATGGTACGAACTGAGCGGGTGGTTTCTCAGGATTGAGACGTGGTCCCAATCTGTCTTGTACCGGTGCCCTTTGAATTCTTTCAAAAGGAGTTCGGCGAGGATGTCCCTGATCGCTATGATCGGGCTTCCTCTTGTCTCCTCTGGAAGAGCTGTCTAAAGACCGTTTTCGACGGTCTGCCTCATCAGCACGAGAAAACTGGTCCGCAATGTCCCACATCTCTTGAGCTGTTTGCGGACTGCATTCAACGAGCTTTCTGTAGAGAGCTCCTGGCAGAATTCCATTTTGGAATGCCGAAATGACAAGTAGATCATTGAGATCATCTACTTGTAGGCATTCCTTGTGGAATCTTGTCATGAAGTCGCTAATCTTTTCATCGCGACCTTGACGTATAGAAAGCAGCTGAGCCGAAGTGATTCGGGTTTCCGCTTTCTGGAAGAACCTCCTATGAAAAACATCCATTAGATCTCTGTAAGATCTAATGCTGCCTTGAGGGAGGCTATCGAACCACCTTCTTGCGTTCCCGATGAGCAGCTCGGGAAACAACTTACACATATGAACCTCATTGAGACCTTGGTTCGCCATATTATACTGATAGCGTCCCAGGAAATCATGAGGATCCACTAACCCGTCATAAGTCACTGACGGAGTTCGGTAATTCTGTGGCAACGGAGTTTTGGTGATATCATCCGAAAATGGAGTCTTCAGCGCTCCATACATAGCGAATCCGACATCTCTCCGGTATGGTGGAGATGGAGTTCTCCTGCGATTTCGGTAACAAGGAGGAAAAGGAACATGTCGGTGGTGAGGATTCTTTCTCCTGGAAGATACGACACTACTGCGGTAGTGACTTTCATGTCTGGAGGGGGAGGGAGAATCCGCCGTTTTCTTCTCCGGCTTTTGGCTCTTTTGCAGGAATGTTAAGAACTCATCCTGCTTCTCAGCCAAGAACAACTTGACAGCCTCATTCAAATCGGGCTGCTGGGGAGGCTCGGTGCGATGACTTTTTGAGTGGTTTGTTCTTTCAGAGAACTGGAGGCCGATTTCTCCCGAGGCTGTTTTCCGGACCTACGGGCTGGACTAGCTTCCTCACCTTCATCACGGACGGAAGTATGGGTATTATGTGATCTGGTACGCATTTTTTTTGGTGGAAAAGGATCAAAAACTCGCTTTTATCACAGTTTTGGTTCTCTGTTTCCCACAGACGGCGCCAGTGATGATGTGGCGAATTTTTGATGGGAATAAATGCAAGTAATAAACGATCACAACACGGAAAATTACGTGGTTCGATTTACTGAGGTAAATCTACGTCCACGGGAAGAAGAGAGGGCAAATTTGTATTGCTTGGTCTCGCTTACAGATTACAATACTGATTTGCTATAAGATTCAGGATCTAGAGAGCTTAACCCTTGTCTATCTGATCTCAGTTCTATTTATACAATTCGAACTAAGATCGTGGTTTGCAGCCCTGGTAGGGGGGTTGATAACTGCTTCATACCACTAAATAGATCGTGGGTGTAATAGAGGTCGTGGAGATCGTGGGTGATGATGTAGGTCGTGGAGATCCTGCAGGGGTCCACTATCTCCTTGTTCGGTCGAATACTGAGACCGAACTGCTGGACTTTGCCGATCAGCTTTTGCCGATCTGAGAGTAGAACTCGATTGGTCGGCTTTTACCGAGCTATAGGCTGCGACCGAACTCTTTGGTTGTGCCGAACTGATACTTTTTCTTGGGTTTTGGGCTGATGGGCCGTCACTGCTATTGGGCTCGCAATTAGGGTTTAGTTGTTTAGTTCGTATCCCATCAGTGGGGTTGGGCCGAAAGGATGAGTTCCTCGGATTGGGCAGCTTCGGTTCTGTCAACAATGTTGCATATGTTTGATTTACGAAGGAAGTGCGAAATTGTGTTATTAATTACCTATGGTTGTTGGACGAGAACTAGGGAAAATCCTTAGACGAAATGAGGAAATCAAAAGAAAGATGGAATGGGAAAAGGCAACGAGACATTTGAGAAAATCAGCGTGAAGAAGGAAAAGATTGGGCTCAAGATATCTCCCACTTATTTATTTGTTTGGACTCATTAGTTGTGTAACCCAAACTTATGTAATTTGCTTTCTTTGGACTCTTTTAATCCTCATGGCCCAAAGCCAATTTTGTAGCATAAAACATTGGACTTTGCTTTTATTTAATTAGCATGCCCAAGTCTATTACTTTACTTTCCAACACACATAATTAATTACGCAAGACTTTAATAAATCTCGTCATCCCGTTCCTATAAGAAAATTAAAATCGCACAACGTGACAATTAATGATTGGTGTTGTTCTAAATATTAATTCCTCAACCGGTCCTTGATTAAAACACGCCGCGCACTACATATAATACTTTATTTCCATTCCACCAAAGCAATTCACAATACGCTGAAATTTCAATCATAGTACGCACTCCTCTTCGCGCAATCCCTACAAAATAAATAGTCACTTGGTGTTATGCCAAGTAATATAATAATTCAACATCGTAACCACTTGATTGATAAATCAAGATTTTGTATTTCACAACGTTCATAAAGAACTAAAAGAATTCATAGCGCCAAAGAATGTTATTCGTGTCAACCCAAAATATTTAATACCTTGCTCTACGAGAAATTAAATATTATTTTTCAGAAATTCCATTTAAATCACCATATCACATTCAATAAAAAAAATTTATAGCTCGAAAATTCGCGGGTGTTACACACACATACATAATCAGAGTCTTTCTTTCGCTCTTATCAAATGGCGCCGTTACCGGGGATGGATGACGTTTTGGAATACATTTGTTGCATGACACTTTGGTGTATATATTGTTAATAGTTTTTCTTTTCCTGTGTTTTTCAGTTTATGAGAAGAAGCTCGAATTTCGAGCATTGGAGACCAAGAATACTTCCACAAAGAACAATACTGGTGACCACTCGTTCTGGCCTGTCGACCAATGGCAGATCCGGGATTTTTTATTTGGGGTACGATAAATAATTTTACCAATTCAAAGTTTCAAAATTTAACCAATTATTTTATTTTATTTAACTTTTTTATCACTCAAAATCTATACTTTTAATTTTAATATAAAAATATTATATAGATGTACACTAGAAGAAAATCAGAAAGATAAAAACTGAAGAAACAACATGCATTAGAAGAGAATCAAAATTTATAAAATATAAAAAAACTAAAATTATAAAAATAAAAAGCAACCAATTTTTTGAAATAAAAAGAAAAATGAATGTGTGTGAATTGTGTTGGTTTTGAATCTAATAGAATATTTTAAAACAGAAAAAATAAATATATACTATTATGCATTAGATAGATTTCCCTTTTCAAAAGCATTTTAGAATATTTAAAAAGACATATAAAGATATAAAAATGCAAGATTTGACGATATAAGTATGTTAGAAAATGAAGAAAAATGCAAGATTTGAAGATTCAAATATCGTTGGAAATGAGAATCGAACCCTGGCCTCCAAGGTGAAAGGCAGAGAAATATACCACTACACCACCTATGCGAAGTAGATTTAAGGGTACAGTTGTACCCATATGTTCTTATGTGGATCTGTCATTGCTGTCAACCGCATTGTTTACAGATCTAGGCTCGAGCAGTGACAGGACAAAGCCACATCGATAAAGTCAACACAAGATCCGGAAGAAACCACAAATATGGCTGAAGCCATTGAAGATGATCCTGAGATCGGATCACTGAACTCCCATTCTAAAGGCGAGCCTCCTCAAGCTATAGTTGTCACCCCAGGACAGTCAGCGTGTGATGTGAAGCCGCATGTTATTGCATTGTTGCCTTTGTTTCATGGGAAGAGCTATGAAGGCCTTTATTAGTTCCTATATGAATTCTGCAAGATTTGCAAGGCTTGTATATGATAGGTTTTACGAGATATTTTTTTGTATGAGTTCCTCCATATATATATTACTCCCTTAGTCCTATAATAGATGTTACACTTGGGGTGATGCCACGAGATTTCATGAGATATTTTTTGTATGCGATAATAGATTTAATTTCCAACATCCATATATTGTTCAATATCCAACTCATTCTTAGCCCCACGATTTTGTGATCTGATGGTCGATTTTCATGCTAAATTGAATTATTAAAATAATTAATTTAATTCGAAAAGGGCAGATTGGGGAGCTCAGATTTCAGAGGTTAATTTCATTTCTTAATTCTCTCCTTCTAGTTTGGTAAATATATAATTTGCTCTATTTTCCTTAATTAAATTTATTCTCTCTTCTTGTTTTACGGTAAATGTATTGGCAATCTTCTGCAATTCTTAGAAGCAATCATGTATTTCTTTTTCCAGAAGTTTGTTTAGTATTCCTTCATTGATTTCGATGTTTTCAACTATGGAAGAAGGTTTTTTTTTGTCGTTCTAGTCCAATTTAATTGGGATTATAAAGTTTCACACCAATTATTTTATAGAGTTCCTGTATTGATTGTTCATTGAGATGTATAATTTTGTATTAACACTTTGTGCTTAGTTCACCCATCCATTCGTGTTGTTTGTATCTCGACGTTCATTTTTTGCATGAACCAATCCGAAAACTTGCATCAATTGTCGTTTTATTTTCATGAAATCATCTAACATTTACAGATTTTCGTGTTTTCTTTTTGTAAGTTACAACATGTAAATTTTTGACAAGCGAAACCATCACTAAGCGCAGAGAGTTTGAATCATTTCCCTTAGGTTTAGCAACCCATGGGGCTAGGTTATAACACCACCACATGAATTAAATTTTATTTTTTAATGCGTTTAAGATTTGGCACAGTAAATAATGTACAAATAGTATCTAATAATGTGCACGGATCAGTGAATAATGTACATATTGAAGAGAATAATGTTGAAAGGAAATTGAATTCTTGCCCTTTGGGTTTAATAATCCATCGGGCTAGGTTGTAGTATCCACTCACAAACGGAACCATCACTAATGGCAGAGAGTTTGAATCATTCCCCTTGGGTTTAGCAACCCATGTGGCTAGGTTATAGCACCACCACATGAATTAAATTTTATTTTTTAATGCGTTCAAGATTTGGTACAGTAAATAATGTACCAATAGTATCTAATAATGTACATTCAGATCAGTGAATAATGTACAGATTGAAGAGAATAATGTTAAAAGGAAAATGAATAATGTATAGATTGAAGAGAATAATGTTGAAAGGAAATTGAATTCAAACCATCCCAAGTGCTTTACATCATCATAAATCTAGACAAAATACCCTACAAATCTATTTCAAATCACTTGGACACCTCCTGAAGTACGTGTTGTTGTCTTTCTTGTTTCGACTAGGTGCTGCAACATCTTTGGCTAGCACTTTATCATCCTCCTTATGTGCAGCCAACTATTGTCGAAACTGATGCGCATATGCAAGGGGAATGACCTCATCAAAGTCGTTATCGTATTCTATCCTTGCAAACTTTGAACCTATTAGGAAACATGTACATAGATTAGTTGAAATGTTAAATAAATGTACAACCATGACGCATATTCCATAACAAAGCGAGCCATCTTGAATGTTAAATTACAACAAACTGAATAATGTAATAAAGCAGTGACGAATAATGTGAAAAATGCCTGCAAAATTTAAGTAATGTAATTTACTATATAAATAATCTACAAATTGCCCTAAATAATGTACATATCACATTACCAATTAATCCGAGTATAAAATAATGTACAAATTACCCTAAATAATGTGTATATTTACCAATTAATGTACACATTCGATCACCTATATTTTGGAAATGAAATTGCCTTTAGATGCATAAACCAAACTAAAACCAGAAAACAAAATTTGGAAAATCAAAAGCTCTTAAGCCCAATTGATAACAGAACTACCTTTGTTATGATAAAAAGTAGACTAAAAATCAAAGTACTACACAAGAAAATCAACCAATAACTCTAATTCACAAAATGTATAAACGACTTGAAACAAATTGATAAGATATCAATTTCATCAAATAGTAAATTGATTAATCCGTCAGATTTGAATACGAATTTACACTAATTGCATACATCAATTTCATGAACTAAAAGAATACATTATTAATCGTTACTTCAGCGGACGAAGCCAGTGATTATTAACGGACGATTACCTTACTTCGGCGGACGAAGCCCTCATTTTGGAGATGACCGGTGAGTTTTAACTGACGATTACATTACTTCAGTGGATGGAACCCTCGATTTGGAGGTGACCGATGATTCGACCACGTTTTTACGACGACAGACGGTTGCAGAAGTTTCTTCTCGAAGCCAGTTTGGGGCGGCTATGGTTTTTTGTGGAGAGAAGAATTGAGGGGATACGATTGATGAGAGAGAGCGGAATGATGGAGTGAGAAGGGTATATCAATCGTCGGTCCAACTATCTCGCGTAATTTCCGCACTTGCAGTTTTGAAACTCCTGATATAATTCCGGTGTTTACAATTGTACCCTTATAATGTACATTATACCCCTAATAATGTAACACGGTACACATTACATCCCATATACATCTTATCCATCCAGAATCTTGATCCAATGTCTGATATTAAGTTGATACTTAACATTAATGGGGCAATAGGACCCTAATGTAACCATATATATATATATATATATATAGGGATGTATTCATTTCCTTTTCCTATATTTCCTCCTTTTCCTTCTTAATATCAGCCATTAGATTAGAGCAATGGACGGTCAAGATCAACATTGGGTAATTAATCCCGTGTTGCATTATTTGTCCTATTTTGTGCATTATGAGGGTACAATTTGGTGAATTTGGTGAATTATTCGTATCGTTTTATAATTTGTTATTAATGCGTACGTACTATACCCTAACCCCTAAGCTTATTAAACCCTTAGGGGAAACAAGAAACGTGTGTCAAACATCATAACACATCACATCTTGTTCGTATGCATTGCAGTTCACAAATTGTGCATTATATAGTCAATTATATCCATTACTCGTTACCATGTGAAGATTACATACGTGTCTACGTACCATACCCTAGCCCCTAAGCTTATTAAACCCTTAGGGGAAACAAGAAACGTGTGTCCAAACATCATAACATGGTACATCTTATTCGTATGCATTGCAGTTCACATATTGTGCATTATATAGTCAATTATATGCATTACTCGTGACCATGTGGTGCATTATTCGCAGATACCAAAATGTGGTAGTTACTTTTCCGTCAAATGTCAATAATAACCCTGTAATGCATACAACCACCTTCTATAATGCAACACGGAACCAGTTTTATAGAATCAATCTGATCCGTTGATGCCTTAGATCTAATGCGTAATATTAAGAAGGAAAAAGGATCTAAGATGTGAAAAGGAGAATAATGCTCCCCTATATATATATATATATATATATATATATATATGGATGTATTCATTTCCTTTTTGTATCTTTTGTTCTATTGTTCTTTTTAATCTCAGCCCCACGATTTTGTCATCAGACGGTTAGATTGATGTCATGTGTCATTTAATAATGCAAATTTTCAGTTGAATAATGCACACCGACTAACAATGCACCATTATAGTGTAATAATGCAGATTTTCAGTTGAATAATGCACACCGACTAATAATGTACCATTATAGTGTAATAATGCAGATCATCACAACCATCCAATTCAAGGATCCAAGGGCTGTGATTAAAAAGAAGCTTGGACTGAAAAGCTGCGAAGGACCTTAACACACCCCTATATATATATATATAGAGTTGTGATCAATGTCGAACCAATTTTAAAGACCGAACTAGAGACCAAATATGGGCCATTAGATCTAGTTTTTTTTATGAGATGTGTTGCTGTGTAAATTTTTCGGTCTTCATTACAAGCCCATTTTACTTCATTGTATAGGTTTATTACTTCATTCCGTACGTAATACCTTGAAACTACAACATATTTTTACTTTCTTCCAGTAGGTTTTGAAATGATTCAACATATGTTTCATTTGAATTCATTGACTTGAGTTTTTACTCTATTTACATTTAAAAATGCAATTTATTCAAGTGCGTTTATTACTTCATCCAGAAACGTTATTACTTCATTGGATAAGGTTTTTACTTCATTCCAGTAGGACTTCAAATGCTTCTACACATACTTCATTCCAATAATTTATTACATCATTCCATGTGTTTATTACACCATATCAGCGTTGTGGCGGTGGTGATAAATATTGTAGAGAGAAAGAACGGCACGCGACGGTGAAACCGCATTTACGTACTGGAATGAAGTAATAATCCTACTAGAATGAAGTAAAAACCTACTGGAATGAAGTTAAATCTTCGTAACATGTTAGTATGACTTACTTACCTTCGGATGAATTAAAATAGGCTCGTGATGAAGGCGAAAATAATTGATAAATTTGTGTCTCTCATCCATAAAAAACTAGATCTAAAAACCCTAATTTGGTATGATTCGGTGGTTCGGTCTTTAAGAGTAGATTTGTGAATAATGAGACTCTATATAGATATATATATTAGTGATAAAATGTAAACTCATATACTATTCAAACTCCAAACTATGATCTGGACCGTTGAAAAATGTCAACAGATGGTAAAATTACATCAACACAACATCAACCATTCACACTGTATTGACATTTTTTGTTGATGTAATTTTATCATCTGTTGACATTTTTCAACGGTCCAAATCATAGTTTTCATTTATATATATATATATATATATATATATATATATAGTAGTGATATAGGGCAAGTGCCCACTAACTACATAACTAGAGAATAAATCACAGCCACAAGATTAAGAAAAATAAAGGACTAGTATTAATACATGTAATTTTAGAATTTAAAGGAGAAATTAGTTCCATCTCTCACAAATTTACTCCACAATAACCAAGCGGATGTATAATGGTCATTGGCGGCAGCTAGATCCTTGGTGAGAGGCCACTCGATCTCGTCGGAGACGGCGGCGAGGACGTCGACGGTGTTGCGGCCCTGGCGGAGGCGGATGATCTGGAGATCTCCGGCGGCGAGCTCGACGGAGTAGTTATTGATCGGCCCGTGCGTACCGACCTCGAAACTTCAATCCCTAAGCCCTGTGAGTTCAGTTATACGTTATATGTGTATGTTAATTATTGAATTTTCGAATTTGTATGTGCTGAATGAGCTATGTGATTTTCCCCCAAATATGCTTGCGGTTTTCTGTTTTTGGTTTTGATTAAGAGTTGGTTAATAATTGAGTAACTTAATTTAGACCTGCAACTCTTCTAATTTTGTTATGAAAATGCTAATAGACATTGTAAATGGAGTTTCAGATATGGTAAGAGGATTAGTGGCTGCAGATATGGATGACCTGGATGGAACTCCGGGGCGTAATCATCGTGGTATGAGTGTCCTGCATCAGCATTGTGCTTTCTTTGATCTAGACGACAATTGATGAGGAGGGGTTCCTGTCGGCGGAGGAGGTGGAGAAGAAGAGCGTGGAAGCGAGGGAAGCCATGGCGAATGGGGGATCTTCCCTATCTGTGTGCGTGATTGAGAGAGAGAGTTGGGCGAAGACACTGTTTTAGAGCTCACGCAACTATATCAATTGATAGCAACTCATGATGTATGATGAACCACCATCTCATAAGTTGAGCAAACTTATCAATTCGAATTTAATCAATTGTACTAGTACTAATTTCCAGTTCACTTATCCAACTATCACCGAGGAAATCATGAGTTTTAATTTCCAGTTCACTTAACGAAAGGGGTCATCGTGCTAATAGTGATGTATTTTGTTAACAACAGTGAAGTAAAATCATGATAATAGTGATGTGTTTTGTTAACGGCAGTGAAGTAAAATCATTCTAATAGTGATGTGTTTTGTTAACGGCAGTGAAGTAAAATCATGTTAGTAGTGACGTGTTTTGTTAACAACAGTGAAGTAAAATCATGCTAATAGTGATGTGTTTTGTTAACAACAGTGAAGTAAAATAATGCTAATAGTGATGTGTTTTGTTAACAACAGTGAAGTAAAATCATTTTAATAGTGATGTGTTTTGTTAACAAAAATAAAGTAAAATCACAAGTCATAGAGTTCAAATTCGTAAATGACACGAGAGAAATATGAATTCTCACCGACAAGACAGCTATATACTATTAAGCTAGGATGATTGAAATTGGAATTAACCTAATAAATGACCTAACTGACAGACAGTTAAGTCCAAGTCCAAGTCCAAATCCAATTAAGTTGGACAAAATACAATGCAATACCATATAGTATCTTTGTATATATACGTACGTGGACTTTCCACCGCTTTCATATGTATATAAACACTCTCGCGCCTTCCCCAATTCATTCATTCATTCCCATTTCTACTGATACAAATTAAGCAACTCCTCCATTGATTCTTCTTCTTCACCTCGCAACCTTCTATCAATGCCGATTTTCTTCAAAACATTCGCTCTCTCTATATTTCTGCTGCTCGCCATTGCAATTCCCTATAACCTGATGGATGAATGCAGAGAGCGATGGGAAATGCATGGTTGGATACGAGGAATTTGAGTTTTGTAGACGTGTGTTGGAGCGCCAAATTCGGTTGTAAAACGAGGAAATGGAAATGAGAAATTATTAGTTTCCAAAAATGCCCTTATTAATTAGTTTTTATTTAAAACATGTAAAAATAGCTAAGCCATATAGGGTCATGATAATCTACAAACCCTCTATAATACAAACTATACAAACTTTAGGCGTTGACATTGTTGAAATTCCCCCCACTGACAGAATTTGTATTAGGCGTTGACATTGACATTCCCCCAAGTGACAGAATTTGTATTAGGCGTTGACATTGACATATGAATCCCATTGCTAACCGTTGATTACTTACAAGGAGTGTGTAGGATTAAAGTTTGTAGTTTGTATTATAGATAGGGGTTTGTATTAATAACATATATATATATATATAAATATATATATATATATATATATATAGGGTTGTGTTAAAGATAGAACCATTATTAAGTGTAGAACCTAGAACTCTACATATTTTATTCATTGGATGAGGAAAAAATGACGGTCAAGATTAAAAATCATACATATTAGACTATGTTTTCACGACATTCCGGACTCAACATGTGAAAAAACTCACATGTTGATGGAAGAATGAATGAAACGAAGAAGAGTCCATGCATGCTTTATTTTTTCACTTCTCTGCATTCACCCATTAATAATAGTTTTGGTTGTAATGGGAAGTTGTTGTGCAAATCAACACCATTGGATTAAAAGATCTAACGACCTCCGTTTGGCATTTGTTCTACGTTTGGCATATATATATATATATGCTATTAATTATTTTATTTATGAAAATCCCTCTAATATGTCTTTGAAGGGGTTGGCAGCAGTAGCGCATGATAAATCAATTACATAATAATTCTGATATATTTAGCAGAATATTTAGACAAATTCTATTCACGCAATTATCGCATGTATCATGCTTATAAGTTGAATTAAATCATGTTTTATGTATAATTGAAACCTAAAATATGCTTTTTTACGGAGTAGGATTAATACCTTGATGATTCTCCAAATCATCGAAGATTGCTCGCGACTTCTCCTCGTGAAGATGTTGAGTACTAGACCACGGATCTTCTGACTGGTTCTCAAACTGTATGCTGATATTAGTGTGGGCTGATCTCACCAGGATAGTAGGAATTAAATAAAGAAGACAGATATCCTTCATGGAGAAGGAGAGAAAATCGTCCCCTATGTGAATAGGGAGGGTGACGAAAATTTTGAGTAAAAATAAAAGTGTATTTTTTGTCTCATTTATTCTCCCATTTATATTAAGTTACATATTGGGCCCAGTCAGGGATCTGTGGAAGGTTTTGGATATGGCCTCCCCCAATTAGCTTTTTACTATATTTGAATATTATTAGCAACCACTACAGAAATAATACTGCATTGCCCATCCAAATCCAAAATTACAAGTAATCCGGGTTTTCGTTGTTTGTTATTCATTTCTCGCGCTTAAGATAGAAATGTCCATTAAATAATTAATGTCTGCTAGGGACTTAATTAATTAACATCTTATTGATTCCAAGAGTGGACTAAACAAAGAAATGCTTATTTATTATTCATAGAGTAATCAAACTCCAATTAGCTAGGTTCCGAATTAATTAACATCTTATTGATTCTAAGAGTGGACTCATCTCGCGCACGATTCAACACCGCTAGATGTTAATCACCACTACCCAATATATCTGGATTATTAGGTTGCGAAAAACCTGCACCTTTGATAAGTCAAAGTAGTGCATAATCAATACCGTATGCTCAATGTTAATGTACATTGATTAATAAATAAATAATTATCAAGACCTCGTATTTCAGTAGATAGCATAAAGACCCATCTCGTTGTTAGATCCGTTCAGTGCTGTACCACACCAATGTCATCTTATTTCAGTAAGGCTTAGAAATATGTGCACTGACATTGCAACCTTTCACGATAGGTAGTCTAGGCCTATCTAGGTTGTGAAATTCTTGTTTTTCTTTGTTCAAAACTGACCATGTTACCTTAAAGTGGACGCCACCCACAACCGATCTACTAAAACAAAGACTTAAACTTTGTTAAGTTTCTTATACATTTAAATATGTAATAAGCATCCATTAAATGTAAAACATAACAAAATTATGATAAAAATAATCTGCTTTATTCCTTGGAAAATAAAATAAGAGTTTTTAGAATATTCAATCACTCGAAATGTGATTTCTAGTAACTCCAGTGTCAATAACCCAAGTATGAGTAGATGTCGAAGCCAAACATGACTCAAACACTAGAGCTTGTGCACACCTGTAGCCTTGCCTTTTTTAGGATAGTCTAGCTTCCAATGCCCCTTTTGTCCACACTTGAAGCACTTCCCAGTTTGCTCCCTTAGCATCCTTAGCAGCAACCTGGTTCGCCACTTTATTCTTTCCTGCACCAGGCCTACGACCAGAGAAAGGAAGTGTCAAACTAACCATCACTGCTTTAGCTTGGACCATAAGGTCCTCCGCCGACTGAAGTTTAGTCAACAATTCAACCAAGGTGTAGTTCCTCTTGTTCATCTCAAAGTTGAGCTTGAACTACTGTTGACTACAAATGTTGAACTCTAATAACATCTAAATATGAAGTCCCATTAAATAATTAATGTCTGCTATGGACTGGAATGGACTTAATTCAACCAAGGTGTACTCCAGTCCACATAACACTTAGCCATCTCATTTGCCTTATGCCACCGTTTATCATATTTGTGATTTCTAATCACTCGAAATTTGAGGTGGGTTTCTCATTTGTCTCATTTCAATCACTCGAAATGTGATTTCTAGTAGCTCCAGTGTCAATAACCTAAGTATGAGTAGATGTCGAAGCCAAACATGACTCAACCACTAGAGCTTGGTGCACACCTGTAGCCTTGCCTTTTTTAGGACAGTCTGGCTTCCAATGCCCCTTTTGTCCACACTTGAAGCACTTCCCAGATTGCTCCCTTAGCATCCTTAGCAGCAACTTGGTTCGCCACTTTATTCTTTCATGCACCAGGCCTATGGCCAGAGGAAGGATGTGTCGAACTAACCATCACTGCCTTAGCTTGGACCATAAGGTCCTCCGCCGACTGAAGTTCAGTCAACAATTAAATGACATACTTGGATTTTACATGGTTTTAGACGGTGGTTTTGTATGAATTTGATCATATATTATCTATTATTAGGCGTGTTTTTATCTACTTCTCTATTATGTTGGTATGTTGACCATTTTGTTAAGAATGTGTAGAAAAAGGTGCAAAATAGGTGGATGTGCAACAGCTTTGGTTTGAGACACTTTTAATGGCGATTTTGAATTCCAATCAACCCCCAATGCATATTATTCTCTTCGACTTCGAAAGATCTTCGCGTGGGTATCTTAAACACCTCAATCGGAGCTCTGTAGAAGAAGTTATGGCCGTTTTACAAGCACTGCGCTGTCCAGAAAATCTCACGCTGCCGGGTGAATTTTTACCCTTTATAATTCCACCCGGCCTGGTGACACCTTTATAACGTGAGGACTCCAGAGACTTCTACCCGACCGGGTGGTTGTTTTGGCGTATTTTTATGCGGCCGGGTGGTTGAATAATTCCACCCGGCCGGGTACGTTGTTTTGGCGTATTTTTATGCCAAAAACGCAATTTTTGATGGGGATTAAAAGGAGAAAAAGCCTAGGGTCAAGAATTCCATTGTTTTTCTTAGTTTTGGTTTGTTTTCTACCATGAACATGTGTAGCTAAGCACCTTTCATGTAGAATTCTTGGTGAAGATGCAATGATTCATAGTTTTAATCCAATTGGCTTCGGTTTATCTTGCTCTTGCAATTGTTTGAATTATTCTTGTGTTTTTTCCTATCAATTGCTTGATCACCAATTGAGAGTGTTAGGGTTTCTTAGAGTAATCGAGAGATGAAATATTTAATCTTGAAAGAGGAATAATTCACACCTTAATTCAATAGAACTCGGGAGAGTTGAGATTTTGAGTGGGATCATTAATCTAATCAAACTGTTAGGAGTTAGGTCTAAGAATTAGAAGGGGACTTCAATTATTACACCTAATCTACGGATTTCTCACCTCGGGAGGGGGTTTAATCTACAATTGTGATTGATTCAACAATTCTGGAGACTTTATATGGTAAATCGGTTTTACTTGGGTTAAGCTATGAGTTGTGCATCGGATCCTTGAATTCTGCATATTTCCCCCTCATCTCACACAACTTGCTTAATTGCTTTCTTGTTTAAGTGTTTTATTTTAATCTCTGCATTTACATGTTTTCAGTAGTTGTTAGTTTTAAAACCAAAATTTCTGATCATCTGGATAGTAGTTGAAATTAGTTCGTAGTACTTAGGTTGACACTTAATTGTCTCTGTGGGATACGATATACTCTTGCTTGCTATTTGCTACGATAACCCGTACACTTGCGGGTATTATTTGGGTAAAATAAAGTTGAGTCATTCAACCAAGATGTAGTTCCCCTTGTTCATCTCAAAGTTGAGCTTGAACTACTGAAAGCTAGGGGGTAATCTTTGAAGGATAATAGTAACTTGGGACTCGGGATCGGTCGTCCCTCCCAATACCTCAATTTGATTGAGGTGGCTTATCATCTCGAGGACGTGGTCCCGCAGCATGTTGATATCTAAGCACCATTGACATGGAGGCCAACATATAACACTTAGTCATCTCATTTGTCTTATGCCACCGTTTATGCGCATCTCGTACTGCCTGCGCGGCATTGGCCGCCGGCACTGGAGGCCATGGAGTAGTGAGCACAAACTTGTACTCATCAGCCGTGAGAATTGTAGAAAGAGGATTGAATGACATTTTGACAGTTTAGTTTGCACTACAAAACAGAAGATTTAACTATTTGTCATAAACTTATGAAATTGAATATGTTAACCATAAAACTTTTCAAAATCTTACAACTGTAAAAATAAAATTTTGTACCCTCCATAAGAGGTCAGTATGCATTAAAATTTTAGCATTTTTACTGGTCACAACATCGACGAATAGTCCAGAGACCACATAATGACACGGCCACCTAATGTTGCGTAAGCAAGACCACCAGATTTAGCATTACAGAATTTTATTTCTACAATACACTCTCATAACAATGCTCATGTGCTGCTAAAAAAATCAAGTTGTCTCATAAATTCTGTGTGAACATCTGAAACTCGTAGTTTCTTAGGATTATTGTCCCACATAATGGGTGGCTATAATATTAGAAACCACATTCTAATTCATACTATTTATATTTGAGAAGTTCACCCTCATGAACTTACTGTTTCATAGGATTATTGTCCCCACATAATGGGTGGCGATAATATTAGAAACTAGCTTCACAAAATTTGGCAGACCAATTGATGGAGACCATATACAAACGTAGTTCGTAATCATAGCTTAGATATTTTGGTTATGGTTTTTCGTTAAGTATCCTTAGCCTTAAGGCAGAAAAAGGCTTAATTAAATTCTGTTAGAATTTAATTTACTAGATAATTAAAACTTTCATTATCTTTTAATATCTTATTTAAGGAAGTTATATTAATTTGCTAAAGTTTAATTCTTATTCATGTCATCTATAAGATGTATCTAAAATAAATTGAATTGTTTATATCTTGGACGGACATGGATAGTTAACTTTAAATTAATTACTCGTTCAAGATTAGGAAGAGAATAATTATACTCCCTCTGTCCCGCTTTAACACTCTCAGTCACTTTTAAACACTCATTTTGTAAAAATGATAATAAATAGTTAATGTGGAGAAATGGTAGAGTAAGAGCGATAATAATGTAGAGAACTTCTCTACATTATTCTTTCTCTTACTCTACTATTTCTCTACTTTAACTATTTATTACTCCCTCCGTCCCATAGTAGATGTCACAATTTCCTTTTTAGTTTGTCCCATAAAAGATGACACATTTCCTATTTTGGAAAAAGTTCCCTCTCACATCAATTATAAAATTATATTTTCTATCACCACTTAACATACAAAATAACATCTCCTAAAATCTCGTACGTATCCCAAGTGTGACATCTACTATGGGATGGATGGAGTATCATTTTCACAAAACGAGTGTTTAAAAGTTTAAAAGTGATTGGGACTGCTATAGCGGGACAAATGGAGTATTATTTAATGTATTTCTACATATCTATCCTTATTAGGATTCTAGATATAAAATAATTAGGAATCTATTAAATTATTCATGTCCATATCATCTAGGAATAAAATAAAATATATTTATTTCCATAGATATATCCAATAATTAAAACATTCCTAAAATCTAGGGAAATCTTCCCTAAATATGTTATTACCATTAAATAATATTATTTTATGATTTCTTTTAATTTCAAGAATTAAATAATCATAAAAACAATATTTTCATCGTTATCTCATCGATCGAGGTTCGCACTAATCGACGATGATGAAAATCCGATAAGTTCATCGTCGGAACCCGATGCACAGGGCGTCTCGGCCAACAGGCTCGTGCTTGGCTCAACGGGTGACTTCGTCTCTCGGCCAGCAGCACGCCCGGAGGCGTCGCTGCTCTCGGCTAGACGGTGTCTCCATCTCGGCACGTACTCAAGACAGCCGCGTTCCCCGACGCTGCTTGCTCCCACTGCATCGGCCCACGTCGCGCCAGGAGGTGCTTCGTTCTCGACCAGTTGCTGGAGCCATATCTCAGACCCTTCCGCCTAGGGTTCGGGGCATGACTTGTGGTGTCCTGCAGGTTCTCGGTCGAACCGCCAGCCGCGCCATTGCTCCCTCCGTCGGTCTCGTGTGGGCGCCGCCTAGGGTTTGCGGTCTCGGTCGGTGGTGCGCATGAGCCCAAGCTCGTCTGCGCAACGCCCGTGATCACGTACCCTTAGCTCCCACTACTTCGATGACCCTACTTCGAATGCACGCAGCGCGATACATCTCAGCGCGAGCACCGACGGATCGCACGTCTCGTATGCCCAAACAATTCAAGTTCTTTAATTCGATAGTTCTTGTGTTCATCATGCATAAAATAATTACAACTAAATACAAGAACAAGCTTCGAAATCAAATAACACATGCATAGATGAATTTCGCAAATTTTAAATCCAAATAATCAGAGCCAAAGACTGGTTGGCTCTGATACCAATTGAAGGGGTTGGCAGTGGAAGCGCATAATAAATCAATTATATAATAATTCTGATCTATTTAGCATATTATTTAGACAAATTATATTCACGCAATTATCACATGTATCATGCTCATAACTTGAATTAAATCATGATTTAAGTATAATTGAAACCTAAAACATGCTTTTCTACGGAGTAGGATTAATACCTTGATGATTCTCCAAATATTCGAAGATTGCTCGCTACTTCTCACCATGAAGATGTCGAGTACTAGACTATGGATCTTCTGACTGGTTCCAAAATGTATGCTGATAACAGTGTGTGCTGATTTCACCAGGATACTAGGACTTAAATAAAGAAGAAAGAAATCACTCACGGAGAAGGAGAGAAAATCGTCCCCTATGCGAATAGGGAGGGGGATGAAAATTTTGAGTGAAAATAAAAGCGTATTTTCTGTCTTCTTTATTCTCCTATTTAAATTAAGTTACATATTAGGCCCAATCAGTGATCTATGGAAGGTTTTGGATATGCACCCCCCCTCAATTAACTTTTTACTATATTTGTATATTATTAGCAACCACTACAGAAATAATATTACACTGCCCATCCAAATTCGAAATTACAAGTAATTCGGGTTTCCGTTGTTTGTTGTTCATTTCCCGCGCTTAAGATAGAAATGTCCATTAATTAATTAGCGTCTGCTATGGACTTAATTAATTAATATCTTATTAATTCCAAGAGTGCACTCAGCAAGAAACACTTATTTATTATTCATAGAGTAATCAAACTCCAACTAGTTAGGTTCCGAATAATAAAACCTTGTTTCGAACTCCTCTTGAGGACATTATCAAACGAGACTCACCTCGCGCACGATTCAATATAATAGCAATCCTAGCACCGCTAGATGTTAATCACCACTACCCAATATATCAGGGTTATTGGGTTGCGAAAAACCCGCACCATTTGATAAGTCAAACACCTCGTCTTTCAGTAGATAGCATAAAGGCTCATCTCGTTGTTAGATCCGTTCAGTGCTATACCACACCAATGTCATCTTATTTCAGTAAGGCTTAGAAATATGCGGACTGATAGTGCAACCTTTCCCGATAGGTAGTCTAAGCTTATCTGGGTTGTGAAATTGTTGTTTTTCTTTGTTCAGGTATAACTGTGTTACCTTAAAGTGGACGCCGCCCACAACCCGTCTACTTAAACAAAGACTTAGACTTTGTTAAGTTTCTTATACACTTAAATATGCAATAAACATCCATTAACTGTAAAACATAACAACATTATGACAAAAATAATCTGTTTTATTCCTTGGAAAATAAAATAAGAGTTTTTACAATATTCAATCACTCGAAATGTGATTTCTAGTAGCTCTAGTGTCAATAACCAAAGTACGAGTAAATGTCGAAGCCAAACATGAGTCAAACATGAGTCAACCACTAGAGCTTGGTGCACACCTATAGCCTTGCCCTTTTTAAGACATTCTGGCTTCCAATGCCCCTTTTGTCCACACTTGAAGCACTTCACAGTTTTCTCCCTTAGCATCCTTAGCAGCAACCTAGTTCGCCACATTATTCTTTCCTGCGCCAGGCCTATGGCCAAAGGAAGGATGTGTCGAACTAACCATCACTGCCTTAGGTTGGACCATAAGGCCCTAAAAGGGCTTTTTTGTCACTCCATTATATTGTTGACATGTGATTTCTGCCACATTTTTTTCAGCAACTTCTTGTGTAATTTTTTAATAAGTTTTGGTACTTCATACGTAACTAAAATTTTGTCTTTATTTACACTTTCTAATTTTTTTATAATAATATTTATCATTATTTGCATTAATTAATATGAAAATAATAAAATGAGACCCTTTCTTCCATATAAAACTCATTTTTTGGTATTTTTTTATGTTTTCTATTTCCCCTAATTTTTATTTATTTTTTACGTCGATTATCGATCGATTTTGTTTATTATGAAAGTATCCCAATTTTGCAGTATTAATTTATAAATTTACATTGTTTTAATTTCAGATACTATTATTAATAAAAAAATCTCCAAGGATTAAATAGCTAATGTCACATGCTTGAATATTTTGAAAATATTACTCATGTTTCAATTTTATGATGAATGACAAGAAACTATGCAAATTTATATATAAAGATTGACATATTATATGATGTTAAAAATATCAGTTTGAGCTAAATAAAATTATTAATAAAATATCAATAGATATAAAATCGTCTTAAAGTTATGCTTAGATTAACAAATTAGTTCGATGATACAACGAAATAATATTTTAAATGTCAGTGTTTTCAATAAAATAATACAATATCATTTAATTAAATATGAAATATTTTTTATTCTGTGTATTATTGATTCAGATTTTATTTACATAAATAACTTCACTTTTCCATATTTTTGTTGTTTCTCAATGAATTTCCTACATGATATAAGTACTAGTATATTGTTACCACTAACTAGAAATAGAGGAATATAGGAATTTTTTTTTGTGTACAAATATTGACAAAACTTTAATCATGTATGAAGTACTAGAACTTATTAGGATATCACATAAGAAGTTGTTGACATAAATGTGACAGAATTCATATGTCAACAAATTTAAGGATTGTAAAAAATGCCCTTCAAGCAACTTGGGCATTTTCATCTGAAAAGTGGCTAAAAAAACATTATTCGTGATTATATTTAACGTTAGGGTCCTCTGACGATATTTTTTTGTTAGGAACCTGTGGTGTAACAACCCGAAACGTTAGAGACTTTTGAGGCAGTTCACTCTACTTTTAAATGTGGCTAGCACATTTTCTATATCTCATGAAAAAATATATCTCCAAAGGTCTCGAAGCATAGATTAAATTACATTTAAAGTACATATGCATTATTGATACGCTCGGATTTTGCACGGTTTAAGGCCATCTTTTGGTCCGTTTTTAATGTCAAAGTCGCATTACATGTCCATTATTTGCATATTTTGTCTATTTTGGTATTTTGACATGTTTTGTGAGAAATGTGCATATTTGAGCCTAAAAAGGGAGTCAAAATTCGAAGTTGGAAATCTGGAGTTGTTCTGCATGTCCAGCGGCACGCTACAACATTGCCAGTGACTGTTGGCGCCCAACGGCCGCTAAGCCAGTAGCGGCCCGCTCCGGAAAAGTTGTGCATGAAATCAACACACGCCCAACGAGCGCTACCGAGAGTCTAAAGAGTTACGGGATGTTGGATGGCGACCGCTGAAACAAGTGCAGCGACCGCCAACCAAGGTGACCGCTGGCCAAGGTGCAGCGGCCCGCTAGGAAAAAGCGGCGAGCGGATTTGCCCTACTTTCTTCCCAAGATTTACCATATTTTGCAACCCTTTTCTTTATTTGAGAAGGGGCGATTTCTCCCCTACAAATAGCCCCCAAAGCTTCATCAAAAACAAGTTCCTCTCTTTGCAAAATACTTCCAGAGTTCAAAAGTTAGAATGCTTCATTGTGCAAGGAGTTGAAGAAGGATTCAAGATCATCAAGGCTACAAGGATTCAAACTTCAGGTTTTATTTGCTTTAGTTCCTATGTTTTCATTGTCTTCCATTCAATGTATGTTTTTAACTTATTCTATCATGTGTAACTAAATTCATAGGATTCTAGGGATGTGTTAGTAACTTTTATTGGTTTATACAATTCCTTTTTTTATTTAACATTCATTTGTTCTTACTTTGTTTCTTCCTTAAGTTTGAGTGACACATTCGGTGTTGATTTAATATAACTTGCTACATAATTGTGAGAGGAGGTTGGAGTGTTACATCCACTAAATAGACACTATAATTAGTTTCCTTTAAAACAACACTATTAATTGAGAGTGAGGACTTTATAAGGGTCTTAGGAGCTTCTAGGAGTTACATATTTAGGATTGACAACCCTAATGTTTGTAATCAACATATGCATCGCATGAACATAACCTAGGTGACTCGTTCTATCATGGTAAGAACTGTGCTAGGGTGTTGTAGTTGGAATTTGTATAACCATAATTGTGAAAGCACATCCCTGGAATTCCCTTTATCTCTATACATTTATCTCTGTGATTTATTCGCAATTAGTAGTTTCTTTGTTTTTAAAGTTATTTGTTTTAAAAAATTCTCAAAACTTTCGGTTCTCCAAATAGTAATTGAGTTTTAGTAGAAGATAGACAGTCTGTGTTTGCTTTCCCCGTGATCGATATCTGGTACTGACCTTTAGCTATATTATTCTTATTCTGTATAATTGCAGGTATTTATAGTGCTAATAAAAAGTGCATCATGTTTTTGACGCCGTTGTCGGGGATAGCAATTCACTTCCGAATTGATATCTTCAAACGAACAATTTTACTACTTTGGATTTTAATTGCTTTCTGTTTTTAATTTTTGTTTAATTTGTTTTTGTTTTATTCTTTTCAGGTTGTGTATGCGAACGCGTTCTGGGAAGAACATCTTAGAGCCGCTCGATCCCGAACTTGAAAGGACCCGTAGGAAAATAAGAAGTGAGCAAGGATCATTAGGAGACAGAACAAAACTAGAGAGGCTTCAAACCATGGTCAAGGTATTGATGGAAGAGAGATGCGGAAAAGGCTTCCCTCGAGGCGCAAGAAAATAAGGACAATGAGATAGTGCTCGTGATGCACATGTTCAATCACGGGAATATGATCACATTCCCCGAAGGCCCTCGCATTGATTCTAACAATTTTGAGCTGCGAATGACCCTTATTCAAAGGGTTGAGCAGTTTCATTTTGCAGGCAGGGCCACAGAACATGCTAATTGCCACCTCTCGAAATTCGTGGAGATTGCTAACACGCTCAAGTTGAATGGTGTCGACGACGACGCCATTAGGGTAAGACTCTTTCCTTTTTCCTTAATTGATTCTGCTAAAGAGTGGTTTGAGTGTCTACCCACGTAGTAAGTCTCCACGTGGAAAGATATAGTAGCGGCCTTCCTCGACAAGTACTACCCGCTAGGCATGATATTGAAGCTGAAGAGTGAGATATTCCAGTTCATGCAAGGCCCCGACGAGCCCCTCTACGAGGTGGTTTCGCGTTTCAAAAGCTTACTCCGCAAGTGCCCCAACCACGATTTCACCGTGAACCATCAGGTAGGGATCCTATATAATGGTTTCAATGAAAAAATCAGGGTTATGTTGAACTCAGGAGCCAATGGGGGATTCTTGAGGAAGAGTGGACCAGAGGCCATGGCGGTGATAGAGGAGTTCGTCACCAATAGTAGAGGGTGGTCGAAAGAGAGGCACAACTCGCGGAGACTAGCGGCCATAGAAGAGGCCGGGGAGAGTTCCTTTGCTAAGGAATTGGCCGAGCTTAGAGTTTGGGTTGACCAAATGGACACATCCAGAAGAGAGAATCCGGCTCCAAACCCGACGCTCCTCCCGCTCCCGTAGAAGACATCAACTACGTGCAACAAGGAGGCGGTCCCAATCGGGGTTACAACAACAATTATCGCCCTAACCAGGGGGGCGGTAATTTCAATAATTATAATGAGAACCGTCCTTATCCAAACCTTTCTTATTCTACCAATAATTTCTTGCAACCTCTCGCAAGGTTTAATGTTAGCAAAGGTGGGGTAGTTGAGCCAATCAAGAAGGAGGACAAGTATGACCAAGGGATCATGAAGATTTTAGAAGTACTAGTGCATGATAGAAAGACCAATGGCACCAAGATTATGGTTGTTGAAGTAAGGTTGAACAATCTTGAGCAAAGAATAAACACTATTGCCACTGTCGTTTCGAACATCCAAACTCAAATGGACCAAGTCCACAAGAAGCTCTTGGAAGACAAGGCAAAGGCAGCAGCATGTGTGGCGGACATTAACAAAAAGTGGGTCGCCAAGCAGAAGAAGGACGAAGGCAGCACATCCGGAACGAAATCTAGGGACTGCTCGACACCCAGCGGACCGCCGCACACCTTGTATCGGGCTGCTACTAGGACACCGTCTGGAGTCTGCCCAACGCCTAGTGGACCGCCGCACACTCAGCAGCGGCCCGCCACTGAAGAGGCAGGGGCGCCCGCCAAGAATGAGCTCGTGCGGCACAACGGGATTGTACTCCCTTTCCAGCCGAAGAAGAAGTTTAAGCTTGAAGAGCAGTTCAAGCACTTTTTAAACATGTTTTGCAAGGTCCATACTAACATCCCTCTCGTTGAACCATTGCAGGAGATACCTTGGTACGCAAAGCTACTAAGGGAGGCCGTGATGAGAAAGAAGAAACCCACCAAAGTCGACCTTAAGTTGTCGCATCATTGCAGCGAGATCATTCAAGTGGACAAGGCTCTTTGTGACTTGGGAGCCAGCATCAACATCAAGCCACTCAAGTACTATGAAAAGCTCAACATCGGACCTCTCAAGATGTCAGATGTAATCATAATGTTGGCCGACAATTCGGCAATCGAGACAGTGGGCATGATTCAGGATGTATTGGTGAAGGTAGACGATTTCATTTTCCCTGCCGACTTCATTATCCTTGATATGAAAGTAGACAAAAATGTGCCTCTAATCATAGGCAGAGATTTTCTAGCCACATGCAAAGCTCTTATTGATGTAGGTAAAGGCGAGATCACAATCAGTGACAACTACAGTCGCTCCACCTACAAAATTGAGAGCGAGGTGCTTAAGTATGAAGAGGTGCAACAACCAAGGAAGGAGCGCGAATGTAGGGCGGTCATGATGATCGACACGTCTATTATAGGCCATTTGAAGGGGAGGATTCTTCTAACCTTCTATCTTTATTGTCCATACTCTTCTCCAATCTCCTAAAAAGAGTACACCTAAGCAAGCCAAGCTTCCCTCTCAGGAGAAGGCCAAAAAGAGGAAGAAGGCTAAGAAGAAGCCTCAAGTTCCAATCAACCACGAAGTCTACGTGATCAAGACCTCAAACTGGAAATACAAATGATGGAGAAAAATTAGTTACAATATGATCCAGTTCGCGGTTTTCAGTACTAGGGTCGTTGATCCGCCCACCTAGTTGAGCCGCTTCAAGTCGAGCCAACGACTCAAAACAAAGGCACTTGTTGGGAGGCAACCCAACTTGTTTTTCCCTTTATTTCTTTATTTTTCATTTTCTGTGTTTCCGTAAATTTTCGTGCATTTTCTGTGCACACACACACATATATATATGATAAAAAAATGCATTTAAATCCAGAAATGCAGCCCAAATCTTGGCCCTAGGATTAGATGAGCTAATGGTCAATAATTAACCAAAAACCTAGAAGGTCATAATTAAGCAATTTTAGGTCCTATTATAATATTTGGGTTTAATGTCATGCTAAGATGATTTTAGGTCATGCTTTGTTATCATGACCTAAAAATTAACTAACTATGACCTAAAAGTGGCATACGTCTGATATTGTTCTGCGTTTCTGCATTTAAATATAGTTCTGCATTTTTGCATATATATATATATATAAATAATCGTTGTGGCCACTGCATATTCCACAGCGGTCGCCACAAAATGTTTAAGTGTCCAGGAGCAGTTTGGGCCTAGGGCGGGCTATAGCGAGCGCTGTGTTGGCCGCAACGGCCCGTTGGAGAGGCGCCATTTTTTGAAGACGCGCAACGGTCGCTGCACGCTTCGTAGCAGTCGCCACGAACAGGTCAGAGACGCGATAACTTTTTTATTAGGTGAGTTTTCTCTCCTTCTTTCCACCATCTTCTCCAATTCTCCCTTGCACACGGCCCCAACTACAAAAATCACCAAATCCACACACCCACACTCTCATTCCCTCATTTCATTCCAAATTTCAAGCTTTCATCGTCCAATTCTCTCCAACTCAAGGTATGAATCCTATCTTTAATTTCTAAGTTTTGGTTGAATTCTTCCATAGGATTTTGTTCTTTCATGTTGAATTGTTCGGTTGAAAACAATGTTTTAGTATGGGGGATGATTGTGTGATTTTCATACTTGTGTTTCATGGTTAGATTTTGCATAGGGTGGTGAATTGTTGGTTGTCTTTGATGTTTCCCTCTTGATCATAGTTGTTTATATGATGCAATCATGTTCATAGCATTGTGAGGCTATTATTACTTCCATGAATTGCAATACATGGGTAGTCTTAGAGATTGTTGATTTATGTTGACTATGTTGATACGTCTCTACATGGGGAATGCATTTGCGTTGGGGGATAGATTTAAGTGGTTCTAAATTGTTGATTTTGTTTCACATGCTATCATGTTACAATTTAGGATGCTTATTTATTACAAACTTGCACATGAATGATAATTTGTGATGTATGCTTAGTTGAGTGCAAGTTTTGGGGAACCCTTGTTTATTTGTCTATTATTTAGTGCTCTTTTTAGAGCGTGAAGTTTATTTTGTAGGACAATGACAACAAGAGGGAAGCCCGAGAATGCGAAGAGTTACAGAGTTAGCCTTCCGAATGATGACCACAAGGCGATGTGGAAGAGAGTCTCGGCAAGAGACACGGTGCCCTCATGGTACCCCCACGAGCTTCCCCTCGGTACTTTGGGGATTTTGGAGGACTTTTGGGCGTTATGCAACGCCAGGGAGGGTGACGGCTTGATTCACATGTTTCAAGGGACATGGCCCTCTTATAGAAGACTCACCCTTGAGTTTCTTAGCACACTCAAGGTGCACAAGAAACGCCTCAGCAACCGCAACCACACTTTCTCCATGGAAGATATTTGCGAGGTGTTCCATTGCTACAACCTCAACCCCGATGAAGAAGTGGAGTATGAATATTCCGATGTTTGGGGTGCGATGACAACCGAAGGTGACGATCATGAGCCAGGCTATGCCAAGTCCTCATCCATCCGCAACCCCGTCTTGAGATACCTCCACCGAGCTATGACGCAATTAATGTTCGCTAGAGTCGACGGCGGAAGTGTCTCCCAAACCGAGCTTCATGTTATGTGGTGCCTTCTCACCAAAAGGGGTTTCAACTATGGGATCCTCTTCACTCTCTATATTGACCGAATTTCCAAGAAGGACATGAGTGGTATTTGTTGCGGAGGATTGATCACGGCGCTTGCCGAACACATTGGCATCTCGACCGCGGGGTTCGCGGAGGATATGGGGGAGCGTTTTATCACTTATGAGGTGCTCTTCTCGGTTGGGTTATTGAAAACTGATTCTAGCGGTCAAGCGTTCTTCATGCAAGTGGATCGGGATCACTTTCCCGTTCCCATTCCTCACTTGACCAAGGTCGATACGTGGGACAACCATGCCATATGGAAGCTCGACACAGCCGCCCACCGACGAGCCATCGAAGCCAACCCCATCAATGGGGAGTTTAGGAGGAGGAACATTCCTTCTCGCATCCCCGCCTTCGACGCCATCGAAAACTATCAAGAGGAGGCGGAGAATTCTCAAGCTCAAGGAAGTGGGGCACCGCCACCGCCACAACACGAAGAGGAAGAAGAGGAGGAAGTTGAAGCCCACCGCCGTCGCGGAAGGCCTAATGCCAATGAAGAATTTCAAACCAACACCTCCGCCCAATTAGAAGATATGTTCTCCTACATGTAAAACATGTCCAACACTTGGGACAATAGATGGGTGGAGCAGCAACAAGAGAATGCCTTCAACCGCAAAGGATGGACGGCACAAGGTGATTGGCGGACAGCGGAGCAAGCCTTTTGGGAGACTCAACGGCTAGAAGATGTTCATCAACGTCAACAAATTGCCGAGCTCCAAAGGATGGCGGCCGAGGCTCGCAACGAGCGCCAAACTATGAGTAACGACATCCCCTATCTCATTGGCGCCCACGACGACCTTAATGCTCGTTTCCCTCCTCCTCCTCAAGACTGAAGAAGTTAAGTTCATGACTTTAAATGAGTACTTGTATCATTAGTGTTTTTGTGTTTTGAGACAATTTTTTTTCTTATGTTTGAAAATCTTTTTGAAGTAGTTTTTAGTTTAGTTTTTGGAATTGAAATATTTTCGCAGGTACTGGACCATTCCCAGCGACCGCTGGCGCTTGGGCAGCGGCCCGCTGGGAAAGCACAAAGAGTCTCTGGACCCAGCGACCGCTGGCAGTTCCGCAGTGGACCGCTGGCCATTCACAGTGCCCATCCGCGAATTTTCAATTTTTTTGAATTTTCGCCCGTCCAACCTCTACGTGAAAAATTTCAAGGTATCTTTATTGCTTTCTTAGTTTACTCACGTCCCTACCGACTCTACTAACTTATTTTACACTTTGTTGTAAGTAAGTTTGGGGGGATGAAGTGGTGGACCGGAGCTTAGGTTTTTGTTTTTGTTTTGTTTTTGAAAAATCCAGAAGTTGAATCCTTGTCATGAACTTAACATGAAGAACTTAGAAACACGCATGCTTAGGGACACATAAGACCGAGTTGCCTATGATATAAAGTTCTTTCTTATTTGATTAAGTATGGCTTGACATTTTGATTTGATGGTTTGGTAAAAAGGTGCATAATTTATGAATTGCTTGTTCGCCTAGAATCATGTTCATACCCTTGTGAGATTTGAGCCTTAATTTCTTTCATGTGTGATTTATCTGCATTCATGTATATGTTTCTAGAACCTGTTCCTAGTCTGACTAAGTTTACATAGTGTTTAAGTTGATTTAGGAGGATGTTAGGCCATCTTTTCTACCTACTTTTATATCCAAAAATTTTGACCCTTTTCAAAAAATTTAAATCTCTTTATCCCTTTGGAACCAATTTTGAGCTTTTAAGCCTATTATTTCGAAGCCAAATCAATGGGTTAGTATAGCTTTTACTTTATCTTTTGTAAAGGAATTGGAGAAAAGAAATAAGGAGGAATTGTAGAAAGTGAAAAATAGTGTGCTTAATGTTATAAAAGTGCAAAATGTGAAATAGAAAATTCAAAAGTGTGCTTGATCTAGAAAGAAAGCCTATGAGAAAAGAAAGAAGGTTGTGAAGGAAAGAAAGAAAAATCAAATGATTGGAAAGTGAGTTGAAGGAAGAATGACTTATCAAAAGTGTCTAGGGTTATTAAGAAAAAGTGGAGTCTATTTCACTCTACTTGGGATTTTATTTTTAGTCACTTTTCAGCCAAATATTCCTTACCTACCAAAGAGCCTACATTACAACAAAAAATAAAGACCTTTCGGACTTTTGATGTTTGATCACATCTAGTAGAGGATGGATTAGACTTTGAGCAAACCTGTGGTAAACTTTGCATGATGCATGATTTGAGTGCTTATACACATTACCATATAACTTTGAGAGTGAGAGAACACTTCCCACCTTTGGAAGTTTGCCACATGTGAGTTTATGAATTCAAGGTGTTCTACGAGTTAGTAATGAAAGTGCACTAATAAGTCTTGCTTGATTTGATTGCGTTACTACATGCTTGATTTATCTATTACATACTTTGAGGCAATTATGACGTCAAGTCCTTGTGCATTATGTGCGTCTATTCTTGTATCTTCTAAGTTTTGTTCGAGGACAAACAAAAATGTAAGTTTGGGGAAGTTGATACGCTTAGATTTTGCACGGTTTTAAGGCCATCTTTTGGTCCGTTTTTAATGTCAAAGTTGCATTACATGTCCATTATTAGCATATTTTGTCTATTTTAGTATTTTGACAAGTTTTGTGAGAAATGTGCATATTTGAGCCTAAAAAGAGAGTCAAAACGCGAAGTTGGAAATCTGGAGTTGTTCTGCATGTCCAGCGGCCCGCTACAACATTGCCAGCGACCGCTGGCGCCCAACGGCCGCTAAGCCAGTAGCGGCCCGCTCCGGAAAAGTTGTGCATGAAATCAAGACACGCCCAGCGACCGCTGGAGAATGCGTGGCAACCGCTTCCGAGAGTCTAGAGAGTTACGGGATGTTGGATGGCGACCGCTGAAACAAGTGCAGCGACCGCCAACCAAAGGTTAGAAGCCTCAGATCAACTCATGGCGACCGCTGGCCAAGGTGCAACGGCCCGCCCGAAAAAAGCGGCGAGTGGATTTACCCTACTTTCTTCCCAAGATTTACCATATTTGGCAACTCTTTTCCTTATTTGAGAAGGGGCGATTTCTCCCCTATAAATAGCCCTCAAAGCTTCATCAAAAACAAGTTCCTCTCTTTGCGAAATACTTCCACAATTCAAAAGTTAGAGTGCTTCATTGTGCAAGGAGTTGAAGAATGATTCAAGATCATCAAGGCTACAATGATTCAAACTTCGGGTTTTATTTGCTTTAGTTCCTATGTTTTCATTGTCTTCCATTCAATCTATGTTTTTAACTTATTCTATCATGTGTAACTAAATTCATAGGATTCTAGGGATGTGTTAGTAACTTTTATTGGTTTATACAATTCCTTTTTTTATTTAATATTCATTTGTTCTTACTTTGTTTCTTCCTTAAGTTGTTCCATAATACTTCACGTTTGCGTGACGCATTCGGTATTGATTTAATATAACTTGCTACATAATCGTGAGAGGAGGTTGGCGAGTTAGATCCACTTAATTTAAAACGACACTGTTAATTGTGAGTGAGGACTTTATAAGGGTCTTAGGAGCTTCTAAGAGTTACATATATAAGATTGACAACTCCAGTGTTCGTAATCAACGTTTGCATCGCATGAGCATAACCTAGGTGACTCGTTCTATCAAGGTAAGAACTGTACTAGGGTGTTGTAGTTGTAATTTGTATAACCATAATTGTGAAAGCACATCCCTGAAATTCCACTTATCTCCAAAAATGCCCTTTTAAGCATTTGAACAATTTGTCTTTTCACATTTTAAGTGTTTCAGTATGATATTATTTCGATATACTAAATTTGATATTATTTTAAAATTATCTTCTTCTTCCATTTGTTATCGTTCACTTTATTTTTTTATTTTAATATTAAATTTAATTTTATAAAATTAAATTTAAAATTTAAATTTTTAAATATCAATAAATTATTTTAGTTAAAATTAGTACTCCCAATCCTCCGGTTGCCGCCGCTGTTCTGTTCGTCGGCTCACTAGGCGGCCTCGATTTACCCCCGAAACGCCCAGAGAGATCCCAATTAAACCCGCAGGTACATTCTAAAATTGATTTCGTGAATTTAAAGTTTGATTCTATGATTTGGATTGTTCAAGTTATCGATTTGATTTAGTTACCGATGGTATGCAAAGAATGTGACTGAAATTGAGGAAAACGGGAGAACATATACTTTGGACTGATTTGAGTTGAACACAAAAAGAGGAGAGAATTCGGCCTCTGCTTCTTGAAAATCTTGACAAGTTGAAGAGCGTATAAAAGTTGCGTGGTTTGTATGTTGCAGAGAAAACAAAATCGATAATCAACGACGGTGAATAGACAGGGTCACCGGGATTACCCAAGAGAAGAACCCGGCCACCACTGCCACCGCCCTCTCACCCCTCTTCAGCATCCAGGTTAGTTTTGTTTTTTTTTTTCTGGTTGAAAAATAAATTTATTCAGAGAATTTAGTGGCTACGAATTTCTGGTCTGAAGCCACTTTTGATGATTAAATTCGATGAACTGACTTTATTATAATTTTTGTGTGATTTTACTATCTCACGCCCAGTAATCATATTCCAATTCAATTTCCTTTAGAAGTTGATAACTTGCTGAGTGCACCCCAGGTGTTTGATTAAATGCTCAACTGATCAAGAAAATGGCAGCTCTAGCATTTGCTCCATCCGTCTCTCCTCCGTGGCACCTTGATTCACCTACCTCTTCCCCTTCGCTTGGATCCCATTTCGTGCCTAAACTTGGACTTAGTGTGAGCACGAGGAGACGATCCATTGAAAAACATGTTGTTTCGACCTCATGCTCGGCTTCTCCCCACAAAATAATCCGTGATCCGAGGCTAGACAAGCATGTGGTGAAGCAGAAAAAGATGCGTTTCGTTCAAAAGCTTAAGACTCTTCTCCTTTCTAAACCCGAGCACTTCATGCCTATTCAAGTTCTCTACAAATGCCGAGGCTACTTGTCTTTGCCCAATCCCCGCTCCATCCTACCAATGATTCGTCGTTATCCCACTGTCTTCGAGCTCTTCTACATTCCTACTCCTCGCACTCCGTTCCATGCTGCTGGCCCTCTCACTCAGCTCTGTGTCCGCCTCACCCCGCCAGCTGCAGCCCTTGCCAAGAAGGAGTCGGATCTCAAGAAATCTATGGCTATTTCTTTGGCAGCTAAACTCCAAAAGCTATTAATGCTCGCCTCCCCATATCACCGCCTTTTGTTACACAAGCTCGTGCATTTGGCTCCCGACCTAGGCCTTCCTGTCAACTTCCGCTCCCGTCTCTGCAATGACCATCCGGATAGGTTTAAAGTCGTGGACACTTCTTACGGTCGCGCTCTTGAGCTTATTTCGTGGGACTCCAGTTTGGCCGAAGCTTTGCCATGGCGGGAGGAGGACAGCAAGTCTCGTGGTCTGATAGTTGACAGGCCACTGAAATTCAAACATCTGAGGCTGCGGAAGGGGCTGAATATCAAGAGGTGGCATCACGAGTATTTGATAAAGTTTAAGGAGCTCCCGGATGTGTGCCCATACACTAGCAATCCGGAAGAATTGGCGAGAGAATCAATGAGGGCGGAGAAGAGAGCTTGTGCTGTGGTGAGGGAGGTTTTAGCGATGACTTTGGAGAAGAGGACGTTGGTGGACCATTTGACGCATTTTAGGAAGGAGTTTGGGCTATCGAACAGGGTGAGAGGGATGTTGGTAAGGCACCCGGAGCTGTTCTACATAAGCTTGAAGGGGCAGAGAGACTCGGTGTTTCTGGTGGAAGGCTATAGTGATAAGGGGAGACTGCTGGAGAAGAATGACATAATCGCGATAAAGGATGAGATGATGAAACTGGTGTTACAAGGAAAGAGGTTGCGGAGGAACGAGGTTATGAGCAACAACTCTGATTATCATCAAAATTACATCCTAACTGTGGATAATCAAGTGGATGATGATGATGAGTATGATGATGGATTAGATGATCTCTTCCAAGTAGAAGATTTTACTTCTGATGACGATGACGAAGACGATGATGATGGTGAAAGTGAAGGGCATCAAGAGATAGGGGAGTTTTGGAGTGCTGAGGAAACTCCATTGCTACAATATCATAATGCTTGTGATTTAGAACCATGGTAGTGTCATCAAGTTTTCCCACAAATCCATATAAATCATGTATTTTATCTACCTTCTTGTATATTACTCCATCCGTTTCATAGTAGTAGAGTCAATTTGTCATTTTGGTACGTTCCATAATAGTAGTCATTTTCCTTTAAAGTATAAGGCAACACATTTCTTTTCACTTATTGTACTATATCTCTTCATCTCTCTACCTTTTTTATTTACTATTTTTTTTTTACTTAACTCACTTAACATAATTTTTCTTAAATCGCATGCCGAAAAGAAATGCATCCACTTTTATGGAACGAGGGAGTACTAATGAAATGAAACGAAACCAAAAGATATAATTAATTCATCTCAAAATTTGATTTCTGGTATTAGGTTTTGAAATATAATCGAATATAATGAAAACATAGTATCCCTGTACTCACTATAACTAATTAATAAAATAATAATAAATATATTTATAAATAATTGAGTAGTTCGCTTATTAAGAATTTTGGAGAATGCGTTATATGATGATGACTTGGGTATTATTGTTGAAAGCTGAAACTGTTTCTGTTCGAAGATTTCATTCCTCAGCTCCTTAATTAAAATGATATTTATAAATGAACAAAAGTAAAATTTGATTCCTATTACAAAATAAAGAAGCTTTTACACCAAAATCCAAGATGAAGACAAAGTCTTTGCAGAGCCACCAATCCATCAGGGGCAGTAAACTCAAGCAATTGCAAATGCATTTATTTAGAAATGAAATGAAGGAAAAAAGTATCGTCGAACCAACAGCCGGATGAGTGTCTGACCTGTTGCTGTTCGAGTCTTTGGACAAAGATCCAAATCAGAATCTCTGGTTAATAAGATCGCATCACCCTCTTCATCCACGTATTTCAACTTGAAACTGGCCATCTCCAGATTTAGACGCATCGCCACTTCTTCAGTAAGCTTTGCCAATAATAATGGTTCAGACAACTCAAATCTTATGAATTCCTCGTTATACTTCACCTTTACAATCACCTTGTCTGCGCTTCCTGTGATTATTTGTGTCATATTCTCCAATGGATGAACGTTGCTGGTTGATGGCAACAAGTCTTGCTCTGAATTCGCAGCACTTGCTTCTTCGGAAAGGGATGGCCACCTTTGAATGCCGCGTTTCCTGTTTGCACGCTTTATTGTTGATACTGAAACTGTAAGAACAAGTTAGTTCTCATAATATGCATTTAGTTTTAGACAAGATTGAACCATGGTATACTCACCACCGATCTCTATGGCAACATCTTTTTGCTTCTTCCCATAATGTGATTTGAAGCCTCCGCACTAACATTGAGCGATCTTTTTATCTTCCCTCTTTGTAGTGTATTGGAATCTGAAGCAGCAACGATGCATTCTTCTGCGCGTTCTTCTTCTTCTTCTGTGTGATGGTACTCGTTTTGTTGTTTGTTTTCAGTGTGATGATTCTCCTTTTGATTGTACTTCACACTTTTGAATATGACAGGATACCCACATGCAGGCTCTGATTCAGAGTAATCAAGTGTATTTGCATCAGAAAATTCAATAACTTCAACCACCAGTTCTTCTCCTAGTTCCTTCCCACATGCTAGCTTAAATGATTTTAATTCATGCTTTATCATAGGCAATAGAAGGCTCAAGAAGGACCCAACATACTTATCTGTCATGGGACCTTGGTAAATCGATAATACAAACAAGGTCACCAGTGTCCGAACTTTGCAAACAAATGGCAAAACAAACATCACGTCCATCTCTCATGTCATAGTGTGTAACTCACTTAAATTTGGAAAAAAACATGATTTGTTTTGTGATGACAATACCATCCCAACCATCCATCCCTTTTCTGGCTTGAACATGTATCCAGTGAACTAAATGTGTTAGAAGACAATGCCAGCTCCTATTGGTATTACTTGTACTAACACATTCATCATTAGGTGTCATACGGAGTTGGGGAGGGAATGTCCTTGATCATTTTAAGGGCATTGCTGATTTGTGTCGAAGCTTTTTCCCTACAAGTGACAATCTGATTCAAATAGCACAAATTAAATCAAAAGACACACAAACATGTTAGTAACATCTAAAATTGTGTTAAAGCATACATTGAAATGTTCATTTGCTAAGAATCCAGTTTTGGTTCCTGCGTGGAAGTGGAAATTGTTTTCACAACAATTTTTATATAGTGACAAGTCAAAAGTGGCAAGAGATAGTACCTTCAGTAGTTCTCCGATGGTCAGAAGAATCAAATCCAAGGAACTCTAGCACGCCCACAAGCTCCCCATTGCCTGTGCCTTCATTGTTAAGTATGGGTAAAGCCATGTATCCACGTTTACAACAAAGCATTGCAAAGTTTCTTGCTGGAAATTCTTCTCTCGTGTAGTAGAAGAGGGGTCCATGTTCGTCTTGTTTGGCTCCGGGTGCCCAAAATTGGACGATCCATTCCTTGTGATTCCAATCGTTCAATGCTATTTTCTTCATTAAACCTTGCAACATCCCCTTGGTCAATGATGACTTACTTTAAACATGGTTTTCACATAGTCTTTGTCTGCCGGGCAAGCGAAATACTTACCTGTGGGACAAGCTTGAACTGAAACTATCAATTGACTCGCATTTCCCGGATACAAACGTTACACTATTGAGATTGAATTCCAGCATCCTTGAGAGCAAGTGTAGAAAGAATTGAATGAGGTACAAGTTATTGCTATTGCTTTGATGAGAAACTGGATGCAATGGGCTAATGAATTCTCAGATGTAGTGAGATCACATAAATTTGAATGACCCCTGTGAAGATAGATCGATCTATATAAAGCTTGTGAAATTTGGGATTCCTTATTTCCAATTTCTCATGTGACAGACAAACCTTCTTTATCCAAATCCTGCGTTAGATCCCATCCCTCTCCTCCTCTTAGGAATGAATACACACGTTCCTCATACTCTTCATCCATCAAACACTTGAATCTATTTTGCTGCGAATAACTTTTACTTCCAACGAAGTCTTTGCAAACTCATTAATGAAAAATACTACTACTTCACAACCCATATTGACCACATGTTCCACACCTACACCTTTTGTACTTAAAATATATGGTTTGAAAAGGTAAGCTCTTATTTATAATACTCCCTCCGTCCGCCGTTAGTTGACACACTTTGGTCCGGCACGGGTTCTAAGAAATGTAATAAAAAATGGGTTGAAAAAATTAATAACACTATTTTGATCTTAAATATATGGCTCAAATACGACGTTGGTCTAGAAAATTCACTTTTTGAAAATCGACTCCCTAGCATATAAAAATTTTACCCGATTACCCTTAATTTGAGATTATTAGTCACTTAATTATTTTCTATTTATTTTATTAAATAACTCAATTTTTAATATTTGAATGTGAATAAAAAATCCTCCAACAAACATTAAAATCTCTTCACTTTAGATCGACTCTTCACTTTCATTTGATCAAAAAAACCAAACGTATCTCTCATCACTCTCCCAAGAAACCCTAATTCCTACCAAGAACTAGCCCGATTCCGACCGATTACGGTGTTGGTTGCCATGAGTTGGTAATAGTCGAACCCATACTTTCGTTCCATCGACGGTCTCGTCGACGTGAAAGCCACATATGCAAGGAAGAGGAAGTCCACCCACCCCAGCCACCATCCGCCTAAAAATAGAGCCAAACAAGGTCCGTCGAGGAGCCCTAGTTCCAATGCGGAAGTCCATCCGTCTCTGATTTCCAGAAGTTAGAGACCCTAAACTCCGGCAGAAGATGAACCCTAGTCACGTCATCATACAATCACATTTCTTCATCTTATAATGCACCCCTTCATTCTTTAAAGTAAGCATATACTCTCTCCGTCCCACAATAGGAGTCACTCTTGTTGTGGGCACGAGTTTTAAATGTAAAGAATAGTGGGTTAAAAAAAGTTAGTGGATTATGGGGCCCACTTTTTTATATTTGTTTTATAATAAAATGTGAATGTGGAACGTGAGACATATTAACTATTTATGGTAAAAAGTGAAACGTGACTCTTATTGTGGGACGGACTGAAATGACAATATGTGACTCTTATTATAGGACCGAGGGAGTATATCAAATCACCATAACAACAAATCCAGTTACATCACCACACACATAATTCTGTTACAACAGAACAACACATCAGAATAATGTAGAAACGCTAATTGTATATGAACTGTTCATGAGTTGTTTATGAAGTGTTTATCTATCACACACATACAGCACACATATTTACTGTTAATCTTCTACTTTATGAATTGTTTACCTATCACAAACATACACCACATATATAAATATAGTGTGATACATTGCACATAAATCTAATTACAAATTTACAACACACATAAATCAGAATATATATATATATATATATATATATATATATATATATATACACCACATATAAATCTAGTGTGATACATTGCACATAAATCTAATTACAAATTTACAACACACATAAATCAGAATATATATATATATATATATATATATATATATATATATATATATATACACCACATATAAATCTAGTGTGATACATTGCACATAAATCTAATTACAAATTTACAACACACATAAATCAGAATATATATATATATATAGGGTAGTGATCAAGATATAACTATTTTTAAGGGTATAACTAGAGAACAAATCTCAGCCACACATCTTAATGGAACAAATATTATTAATTTTAATAAAATAAAATATGCTGAGGGTATTTTTGGAAATTACTTTCTGAATTAAAACATGCGATCAAATTACGCGAAATCTTCCAAATCTGCAATCCTTTCTTCTTCCAAATCGTAATTCTGAGCTGGGGGTGGCGCCGGAGAGGATACTGGCGGCGGTGGGGGAGCTGGCAAAGGCGATCGGGGCGGAGGGGCTGTTGGCGGATTCAATCGTCGCGCCAATGCTGAAAAAACCCCAAATCAAAACCTACCTCTACGTCGGACTCACCGGAATCAGCGTCGGCGGGTAAGGAGACGCAACGATGAGCTGCCGTAGAAGAGAAGCGGAGTTTCGGAACAAGAGCGGGGCGCGGTGGCTGTAGGCTCTAAGATTCGTCTTCGATATAGTTAGTTTCCGTCTACGTTTAATGTTACTGATGTATCTTGTGATTTTACTTCACTTTTGTTTACAAAACATCACTCTTGTTCTGATTTTACTTCACTCTTGTTCACAAAACACATCACTCTTGTTCTGATTTCACTTCACTCTTGTTCACAAAACACATCACTCTTGTTCTGATTTCACTTCACTCTTGTTCACAAAACACATCACTCTTGTTCTGATTTCACTTCACTCTTGTTCTGATTTTACTTCACTCTTGTTCACAAAACACATCACTCTTGTTCTGATTTCACTTCACTCTTGTTCACAAAACACATCACTCTTGTTCTGATTTCACTTCACTCTTGTTCTGATTTTACTTCACTCTTGTTCACAAAACACATCACTCTTGTTCTGATTTTACTTCACTCTTGTTTACAAAACATCACTCTTGTTCTGATTTTACTTCACTCTTGTTCACAAAACACATCACTCTTGTTCTGATTTTACTTCACTCTTGTTCACAAAACACATCACTCTTATTATGATTTTACTTCACTCTTGTTCACAAAACACATCACTCTTATTGTGATTTTACTTCACTCTTGTTTACAAAACATCACTCTTGTTCTGATTTTACTTCACTCTTGTTCACAAACCACATCACTCTTGTTCTGATTTCACTTCACTCTTGTTCACAAAACACATCACTCTTGTTCTGATTTCACTTCACTCTTGTTCTGATTTTACTTCACTCTTGTTCACAAAACACATCACTCTTGTTCTGATTTTACTTCACTCTTGTTTACAAAACACATCACTCTTAGCATGATTTTACTTCACTCTTCACTCTTAGCATGATTATTTTTGGGACAATTCAACATTGATATTATAATTAGATCAGCGCAAGAAGAAACAGAAAGGGGCTACATCTGAAATGCATAGCTAAAATCTCACAAAATTCAAATACTACACTACATCCCATCATAAAAATTGCAACGATAGCTTATCACCTAATGTTAATTCCCTAATTAAAGGAAATCAAAACTAAGAAAAACAGAAGATAAATTGGGAAATGCAGGCTAAATTATATCATAGATCTGTGTGTTCCCGCTCGGGGTCAGATGCCACGATCATGTGCGACAAGATGTCGTAGAGCGGCCCGCCCTTGGCCATCGCCTCCTTCTTCTCCTTGATCACCGCGATGAGCTCCTTCCGGAGCGCCGCCGCCGCCTTGTTGACGGTGGCGGTGTTGTTGGCCGCTGGAAGAGTGATGATTGGAGACACCGATGCAGATTCCTTCGTCGGGGAAAGAGAGTCACTTGAATCGCGAAAATATTGATAATTTCCAATCGAATTCCTCTTCAATCGGACGAATCGGCAGTAGGAGAGCTGAGAACTATTTTGCAGAAGAAGGAAGAGGAGGAGAAGAGAAGAATGCGGTTTCTTTTTCAAATGCCAATGATGTAATCTAATTTTGGATGTGCAATGACCATTATACCCCCGCCTTATTATTGTGGAGTAAATTTGTGATTGAGGGAACTAATATCTCATTAAATTCAAAAATTAATACTAGCCCTTGATTTTTTTGATCTTGTGGCTATTATTTGTTCTCTAGTTATATGGTTAAGAGGTGTTTGCCATAGATCATGACCCTATATATATATATATATATATATATATATATATATGTATATATATATATATATATATAGGGGAGCGTTATTCTCCTTTTCACATCTTAGATCCTTTTTCATTCTTAATATTACGCGTTAGATCTAAGGCATCAACGGATCAGATTGATTCTATAAAACTGGTTCCGTGTTGCATTATAGAAGGTGGTTGTATGCATTACAGGGTTATTATTGACATTTGACGGAAAAGTAACTGCCACATTTTGGTATCTGCGAATAATGCACCACATGGTCACGAGTAATGCATATAATTGACTATATAATGCACAATATGTGAACTGCAATGCATACGAATAAGTTGTACCATGTTACGATGTTTGGACACACGTTTCTTGTTTCCCCTAAGGGTTTAATAAGCTTAGGGGCTAGGGTATAGTACGTAGACACGTATGTAATCTTCACATGGTAACGAGTAATGGATATAATTGACTATATAATGCACAATTTGTGAACTGCAATGCATACGAACAAGATGTGATGTGTTATGATGTTTGACACACGTTTCTTGTTTCCCCTAAGGGTTTAATAAGCTTAGGGGCTAGGGTATAGTACGTACGCATTAATAACAAATTATAAAACGATACGAATAATTCACCAAATTGTCACGAGTAATGGATGTTATTAACTATATAATGCACAATATGTGAACTGCAATGCATACGAATAAGATGTACCATGTTATGATGTTTGACACACGTTTCTTGTTTCCCTAAGGGTTTAATAAGCTTAGGGGCTAGGGTATAGTACGTAGACATTACTAACAAATTGTTGTTATTGGAATATACGTATGTGCATTATTTGGTTTAGGTAGTGCATTATGTAGCTGTTAATTGTCTACGTACTATACCCTAGCCCCTAAGCTTATTAAACCCTTAGGGGAAACAAGAAACGTGTGTCAAACATCATAACATGGTACATCTTATTCGTATGCATTGCAGTTCACATATTGTGCATTATATAGTTAATAACATCCATTACTCGTGACAATTTGGTGAATTATTCGTATCGTTTTATAATTTGTTATTAATGCGTACGTACTATACCCTAGCCCTTAAGCTTATTAAACCCTTAGGGGAAACAAGAAACGTGTGTCAAACATCATAACACAGCACATCTTGTTCGTATGCATTGCAGTTCACAAATTGTGCATTATATAGTCAATTATATGCATTACTCGTTACCATGTGAAGATTACATACATGTCTACGTACTATACCCTAGCCCCTAAGCTTATTAAACCCTTAGGGGAAACAAGAAACGTGTGTCAAACATCATAACACATCACATCTTGTTCGTATGCATTGCAGTTCACATATTGTGCATTATATAGGCAATTATATGCATTACTCGTGACCATGTGGTGCATTATTCGTAGTTGTTTCCAGCCTATATTAGATTACTATTGTAACCTCATAATGCACAAAATAGGACAAATAATGCAACACGGGATTAATTACCCAATGTTGATCTTGACCGTCCATTTCTCTAATCTAATGGCTGATATTAAGAAGGAAAAAGGAGGAAATATAGGAAAAGGAAATGAATACATCCCTATATATATATATATATATATATATATATAGGGTCCTGTTAGGTTGAGATTATTTACCTAAATTGAGAAATGAGATGCAATATCAGCCACTAATCCACAAGATTAACTAAATGTCAATAACTATCACATTATGTCAACACGGGGGTATAAGTGTCATTTCGTGTTTTAATGGAGAAGAAGAACTGCAGCCCCAAAATCAGTTTCCAAAACCACGACTGATCCTTGGAACTTGTGGAGCGGGTCGTCGGGGAAGAATATCTTGGAGAGGCGGAGGCAGAGCTTCTGAGAGGTGGTTTTGGGTGGCGGCGGGCAGACTCTGTGAACCTCCAGCGGCGGAAATGGCGGCATTGTTTCCCCTCCTAGCAGGCTGAGTCTCCGGCTGCCCGCTCCCCGCCACTTCGCTTCTTTCACTCTTTTCTCCGTCGAGAATGCCACATTCAATTTCTCAGTCTCACCGTCCGCGCCGTACTCTCTATCTCTTTCTCTCTACCTGAATTTGATATAATTGGGGAAGATCTACTCAGCTTATGATTAATTCATTTCATATTGATTGGAGATTGCTCGCTGCGTTGTTCAGCTAAACTAATTGAACTGAGTGATGAATATCTCCACATTTTGAAAAATTAGGGTTCTTAGCTTCAGTTGTTTAATGTGTATTTTCGTCGGTTTTACAAATTTAGGGATCTTAGCACTAATTTGGTGTTGATTTGCTGACAACAGTTTCTGCAACCTGGCTTTTCTGCGCTGCAATTCCAGCCCTACTAGTTAGTGGTTTTTCAGTTCCTGTAGCTATTCTAGGGAAACTCTAATTCAAGTCAATGCTAATGAAGAACTCAATTTCAAGGATAATGCAATTATGAAATTATATTGATTTTTAGGCAATGGTTGTAAAATGCAATGATTTTGTTCCTTTGATTGGATGTGGTGACATGCTATACTATCCACTGTTTTTCTGCATTGAATGCCTTCAAGAGAGTTGCGGAATCACTGGAAAAGCTAATGGATGCCACGAGGGAAGAGCTGCCGGACACCATGGCTGTCTTTCGATTATCTGGGATGGAGATCAGAGACTTGATAATGGAACTCAGTGACAATGGTTCCGGTTGAAGCACCGATTGTAGCTGAATCGGTTGAAGCGCCGATCAAAGAGAATCGGCATTCCACATCAGCGGTGGTTCCGACTTCTTCAGCGATGGTTCTGACTTCTTCAGGTTCAACAATTGATTCAAATTTTAAGTATATTGCTTCGATTTTAGTGTATTAAAATAAATCTGGATTTGTTTTCTTATGAATTCAATTTCTACTGAATTTTTTTGTTGATTAGCCATGGTAGAATCGCAATTGGAAGCATCACCTTCCAGTTAAGGATTTGTTTAAATTTTTAAGATTATTGACATTTCATACAATAGCTATTGACATAGCTATAATAACAGTATATGCTTGTTTGAATAGTTGTTAGGATGACTGTAGGTTGAACCAGAAAGAGTTATTGATATAGATTTATTGTGTTTCATTTCATACCATAGCTATTGACATAGCTATAAAACAGAGTATATGATTTGTTTGACATGGCTATTGACATAGCTATAATTGGGATGCTTCGACAGCAAAGAAGAATTTCATTTCTCAAATAGATAATGAGATTCAAAGAAGACCAGATTTCAACTGGAGAAAAATTGATTTGGTAATAAGATCTCACAATGACATTTACGTAAGAATATGAGCAAGTGTTCTTTGGATATAATTTTATCTTTAATGTCATTTTATCTTTCATGTCAAACAGGTCTTCTTCCCAGTTTGTGCAAATTTCCATTACTATCTTGTAGTATATTGGATGAAGAAAAACACTATTGAGATAATAGATAACAACAAGCCACATAAAAATATGGATCCGTTCGAGAAGTATGACATTGATATTGGTTTAATGTTATGATTTTATCTATGTTATTGACATATTCTCTACATTTGGTTGTCATAATTTCTACATCATGTTAAAATGCTTTGTTTGTGTAGTTTGATTTAGTTATTTATATATTTTGCAGAAAGATATGTTTGAAGCATACTTCATAGAGAAGAAAATGTTAGATATTTCAGAAAATATAAACAAGTCTTCAATCAACTTTCTGCCTTTAGAGTGAGCCACAAGCACGAACAAAAAAGGACTGTGGTGTCTATTTGATAAGGCACATAGAGACCTATGTTGGCAAAAAGGGCAGTGAATGGGATATTGGCTTCTCTGCGCGTGGTGTAAAGATTCCCCACATACTCAGGGGAAGGTATTGCTACACGATGATTTCATCAATTTACAATAACCAAAGGTCGCCGATGTTACAACTGGCTCATGATTGGATAGAAGCAAACATGGAAAAATTGCTTGAGCTAAACAACAAGTACACAGAGTTGTTTAGTAAAAAAGAAGTAAACAAAAAGTGATATTAATGTTTGATGTTAACTTATTTTTTGGATGGGTTTTAAAACTGCTATTGTGGATTCAGACTTTTGAACTTAGCAGTTATAACAAATGTTAATCAGTTCAACAACTTGATTGAAATGTCAACAACTTATACACAAATGTCAACAGCTTGAATAAAGTGTGTACAACTCAGAAAACAAATCTTAAAATTAAAAAAACAAAATCATACAATAGAATGTCAATAGAGAGCAAAATCAAATATCAACAACTAATAAGAAAATGTCAATAACTTGTAGTATATGTTAACCACTAAAAAACAACTCTGATAGTTGTTGACATGGCTTGTATGTCTAATTGACATGACTTATAATTGTTGACATAGTTTCTATGTGCAGTTGACATGGTTGTACGTGTAGTTGACATGGCTTGTACGTGTAGTTGACACGATATGTATCGTAGTTAGCATGACATGTATGTGCCGTTGACACGATATGCACCATAGTTGACATAGTTATATTAGTTGCTGACATGGCTAGTATATATAGTTGTCATAATTTTTAATTGTAATTAACCTTAAAAACATGAATTGTAATTGTAATTACCCCTCCAGGCAGGACTGGGGTAGCCTGAACGCCCTTATCAGCGAGGAGCACAGAGGCAAGCCTGCCTCCAACTTGTATTGAAATGTCAACAACTTATACACAAATGTCAACAGCTTGAATAAAGTGTGTACAACTCAAAAAACAAATCTTAAAATTAAAAAAACAAAATCATACAAAAGAATGTCAATAGAGAGCAAAATTAAATATCAACAACTAATAAGAAAATGTCAATAACTTGTAGCATATGTTAACAACTAAAAAACAACTCTGATTGTTGCTGACATGGCTTGTACGTGTAGATGACATGTCTTGTAACACAGTTGACATGGCTTGTACGTGTAGTTGACACGATATGTACCGTAGTTGACATTACATGTATGTGCCGTTGACACGATATGCACCATAGTTGACATAGTTATATTAGTTGTTGACATGGCTAGTATACATAGTTGACATAATTTTTAATTGTAATTAACCTTAAAAACATGAATTGTAATTGTAATTACCCCTCCAGGCAGGACTGGGGCAGCCTGGATGCCCTCATCAGCGAGGAGCACAGAGGCAAGCCTGACTCCAACTTGTATTGAAATGTCAACAACTTATACACAAATGTCAACAGCTTGAATAAAGTGTGTACAACTCAGAAAACAAATCTTAAAATTAAAAAACAAAATCATACAATAGAATCTCAATAGAGAGCAAAATCAAATATCAACAACTAATAAGAAAATGTCAATAACTTGTAGCATATGTTAAAACTAAAAAACAACTCTGCTATTTAAAAAAGAACAATTATGTCTACTTTCTGCCACAACTCCTGGCATTATGATCAGTCACTTTATAACACTTTCCACAACGCCTATAAAGGTTGCTTGCTTTTTCAATTGCTTTCTCTATGCTTGACTTAATCCTGCTTTTCTTGTCACTTGCACCTCCCTTTGTACTAACCACATCTGGAGCATGTGCAGTTATTTCTTCAGGTACAACAATACTATATATGTTCTTGATGGAATCATTTTCATCAACCGATGAAGATCCAGTAGTGTCATCAGTAAAAATTTGAGGACCAATACCCGCAAGCAAATTATCCAATGCAATCAGATGATTTTTATTCTTAAAAGCGCGTTGATATAGACCAAAGTAACGTCCATGACACCTGTTACCAATCTGTAGCTTGCCATCTTCGTTAGAACCTACAAACATATAACATGTCAATATCCTATATAAATTATATGAACACTAAATCTGTAACATGTCAACAGCCTATGTAGTTTATGTAAACACAAAATTGAAATATACTAAACATGAGTGTTTTTGTTAGATACAGAGAATGTCGTCGTCCTGTTTGAGCAACATATGACAAATAAACTGAAATATCTATAGGAAACAGTTCACATACCTTTGATATTTGTGAAAAAAGCCTTCACAAATTTTCTTCTTTTCTTGCATCTGATTTAGGATCATTTGAACATCTACTTCTTTCAGTTTCTCTTTAATATCACGAGAACAATTCCTAACATCATTCAACGTACACCCAACAACATCATAACCACCAAAAAACTCCTTTAATAAGTTGAAAGTTGAAGTAGGACCGATGTTAGCTTTGGTGCAATCTTCAACAAACTTGTGATGAACATCATTCATACTGCGACTTCCTTTCATAAATCGGTTATGATCTTTGTCAACCATAGCATGATTGTGTTCCTTAATGAATTGATGCACAAGATAATATTTAACACCACAATCAGGAAAAAAACTTAAAACTGATCCATGCTCCACATGCACACCTTTTTGTGCCACGTCTGCGTTTCTTCTTTGAAGTTACTTCATCATCATCTGACACGTTCACATCCTCAGATATACTTACATCAACATCCAACGGATCAACTGTATGAAAACCTTGTCTGTTGCAAACAACATACTGAAAAAGTAATAACACCACCACTAGACCTATTTCCAAATCTTTGACAATCAAAACAAGCCTCTTGAGCATACTTTTCATAAAAGGAAATTCCCTCCTCAAGTGAAGAAAATTTTTGACCTTCATAGGGCCTCAACTCAGCGTTGCAAATTGGAATAACATATCCTACAACATAATAGGAAAATATGTCAACAACCTAAAACAGATAATGTCAACTAGCACATCTTAACTGACCCACACCAGATTCCAGAATCAAAATCTCAAAATAAACAGCACCAACATATCAGACATCCTATCATGGACTCTCAACCCTACCCATAACCCCTTACTCCACCAACAAACACCACAGCAGGGGTTCTTCAGCCAGGGGAGGGTGCATTTTGCATACAACTATTTTGTATGTCAACAAAATGTTAGTATAGCTACATAGAATATTTAACAGGTAACATACATCATGTCAACATATTTGCATTTATGTCAACAGAACATCAATTCAAACCAGAACATAATGTCAACTAGCATATCTTAACTGACCCACACCAGAATCAAAATCTCAAAATACGCAGCACCAACACACCAACACCAACATCTTAGACATCCTATCATGGACTGTCAACCCTACCCATAACACCTTCCTCCACCAACAAACACCACAGCAGGGGCTCTTCAGCCAGGGGAGAGTGCATTTTGCATACAACTATTTTGTATGTCAACAAAATGTCAACAAAGAGTATAACTATATAGAATATTTAACATGTAACATACATCATGTCAACAGATTTGCATTTATGTCAACAGAACATCAATTCAAATATCAACAACTGTACATTTATGTCAACGTAGTATAATTCACCAACAAAGTACAAAAAAGTCATGTTAATGAAAACCAATCCAAATTACCTTCACCATTCGTCAACGTTGACTCAGAATAAGATGAAGAATCCATCAGATAACACCTTAGGTATTGATTATGAATTGAACTCGAAGCTAAAGATGAAAAGGCAAAAAAAACTGATTAGGAACAAATTCGACTGCGAATCAACAAATAAAGCATAAAAACAGAATCAAAGTCGATAAAATCAACCTAAAAACTTCAGATTCAACCAAACTCCGTCGAATTAGTCATTTTTTCAAAAATTGATATGCTGAGGAATCGTCGAATCCGAGATCGTTGAAATCATCTGTGTTCTAATTTTCGAATCAATTGAATCAGAAAGCATTGGAATCGCTCCGCGCTCACCACGAATCGCTCCATCTCGTCCCTGACATACACCGGCAGGTGCCCCTCTGGAACGCCGCCGGAGGAGGAGCGCTTCCGCAGCGACTCCGATCTGAGCAGCCACTACTGCGACGAGTCGCCTACTTTGGATAATCTTCTCATGAGCTTCCTCGGTAGACGGTGGCGGAAACGCCTTCCATTGGCTAATTGGTTGAAGATTTGGTACAGGCGTTGCTTTAATGGAGGAAATTTGGGAATGGAATTGGAGGAAAATTGGGAATGGAATTGGAGTGCTGGAAACCACACGTGTTTCATTTGTTTCTAACTTAAATTACCATTATACCCCTTTCAGAATAAATTAATTTAAAAATATTTTTTGTGTGGCAAAATCTGGACCACTCATTTAATAAAAATGTGTGGCTGAGATTGCATCTCATTTCTCAATTAGCTTAAAAAATCTCAATTGATCATGGACCTATATATATATATATATATATATATATATATATATAGGGTAGTGATCTATGGCAAACACCTCTTAACCAATTAACTAGAGAACAAATCATAGCCACAAGATCAAAAAAATCAATGGCTAGTATTAATTTTTGAATTTAATGAGATCTTAGCTCCCTCAATCACAAATTTACTCAATAATAACAAGGCAGGGGTATTATGGTCTTTGCACATACAAAATTAGGTTACGTCATTGGCAAATTCAATTCATTTGAAAAAGAAACATTATTCTCCTTCGTCTACGCCGCTGTTGTCGGTTTTCCTCCAGGATTCCGCCTCCTCCTTCGTCTACGCCGCTTTCGGATTGCTCTCAGCCGCTGAATTCATGCTTTGGATTCGCCGGAGACTCATCGAGGAGGATGCTGCCGCTGTTGTCGGTTTTCCTCCAGGATTCCGCCTCCTCCTTCGTCTACGCCGCTTTCGGATTGCTCTCAGCCGCTGAATTCATGCTTTGGATTCGCCGGAGACTCATCGAGGAGGATGCTGCCGCTGAGCGTTAGATTCGGAGATGGCAGATACTCAGTTTCTTCAACACTGTCTATGGAGATTTGGGGGGCAAAGGATTTTGCTGAGATTGCCAGTTTGAACGTGTATGGCAGTAGAAACAGATTTTGTTGTATTTTTTAGTATAGTTTATAACTCTTACATTCTGATTAAATAAATATTCCACTTAATTTTATTTTATTTTCTTGTAAGTCTTACTACTATAGTTAATGATGTGTTGTGTACTCCATTTTATCTTGTAAATCATGCTAAGAGTGATGTGTTTTGTAAACAAGAGTGAAGTAAAATCAGAATAAAAGTGATTGTTTTGTGAACAATAGTGAAGTAAAATCAAAGTAAGAGTGATTTGTTCTGTGAATAAGAGAAGTAAAATCAGAATAAGAGTGATGTGTTCTGTGAACAAGAGTGAAGTAAAATCACAGTAAGAGTGATGTGTTTTGTGAATAAGAGTGAAGTAAAATCAGAAGAAGAAGAGTGATGTGTTTTGTGAACAAGAGTGAAGTAAAATCAGAATAAGAGTGATGTGTTTTGTAAACAAGAGTGAAGTAAAATCATAATAAGAGTGATGTGAATTGTAAACAAGAGTGAAGTAAAATCAGAATAAGAGTGATGTGTTTTGTAAGCAAGAGTGAAGTAAAATCAGAATAAGAGTGATGTGTTTTGTTAACAAGAGTGAAGTAAAATCAGAATAAGAGTGATGTGTTTTGTAAACAAGAGTGAAGTAAAATCAAAATAAGAGTGATGTGTTTTGTAAACAAGAGTGAAGTAAAATCATAATAAGAGTGACGTGTTTTGTGAACAAGAGTGAAGTAAAAATCATAATAAGAGTGATGTGAATTGTAAACAAGAGTGAAGTAAAATCAGAATAAGAGTGATGTGTTTTGTAAGCAAGAGTGAAGTAAAATCAGAATAAGAGTGATGTGTTTTGTTAACAAGAGTGAAGTAAATTCAGAATAAGAGTGATGTGTTTTGTAAACAAGAGTGAAGTAAAATCAGAATAAGAGTGATGTGTTTTGTAAACAAGAGTGAAGTAAAATCATAATAAGAGTGACGTGTTTTGTGAACAAGAGTGAAGTAAAAATCATAATAAGAGTGACGTGTTTTGTGAACAAGAGTGAAGCAAAATCATAATAAGAGTGACGTGTTTTGTGAACAAGAGTGAAGTAAAATCATAATAAGAGTGATGTGTTTTGTGATAGTACTATATTTTTAAATTTTAAACCGCATAATAATATTATTTCTCATTTTTAATATACAGCAGTTCAAAATGCATGGTGGGTTTTACACACTCGGCATTATATATTTATAAAATCTGATTTTCTAAATTTATAATAGAAAATTAATTTATGACATAATTAGTAAAATCATAGAAGATAGTAGTAAATCAGATTCGTATTCAATTGGGAATTAGATTGAATCATTATAAGAACACAGGTAGCATGCAAACGCACAATTAGTGTGTGACTGTGTGTTGCTGGTGCTTGGTTCTGTGTATTGAGGAACGAAAATTGACCAACCCTCCGTTCTCGGACTTTTTCAGCGGCGGCCACCACACGGCCGCCTCTAGCTCTGCAGGGAACTTCTCCAGCATCGCTCCGATCAGGGGGAGAAGTTACGCTCTGTTGAAAGCTAGAACTCTCTCCATCGCGCATGGCACGTCGGTTTCGGTAATGAGATCGGTTATGATCAGCGCCGTTTGGATCTCTTCGTGTAGTTGCTTGAACAATCTGGTGGCGTTGCGCTGCTCTTCAGCGAGCTGCGAGGGTTGGAGCTTGTTCACCACCACCGTCATCTCCACGAACAGCCCGACGGAGGACGCCTTCAGGGGAAGAACCGGCGTGTGCTGCGGCGGCGGAGAGGCCGGCCATGCAGAAGCGAGTTCTCCAGCAGAATAGCCTCTTATGAATTTAAAATGATTTCCAAAAATACCCTTGCCTATTTTACATTATTAAAATACATAATATTTGTTCCATTAAGATGTGTGGTTGAGATTTGTCCTCTAGTTATACACTTAAGATTAGTTATATCTTGATCACTACCATATATATATATATATATAGAGTCCCATTATTCACAAATCCACTCTTAAAGACCGAACCACCGAACCATACCAAATTAGGGTTTTTTGATCTAGTTTTTTATGGATGAGAGGCACAAATTTATAATTTATTTTCACCTTCATCACGAGCCTATTTTAATTCATCCGAAGGTAAATAAGTCATACAAACATGTTACAAAGATTTAAATTCATTCCAGTAGGTTTTTACTTCATTCCAGTAGGTTTTTACTTCATTCCAGTAGGATTATTACTTCATTGCAGTACGTAAATGTGGTTTCGCCGTCGCGTGTCGTTCTCTCTCTCTACAATATCTATCACCACCGCCACAACGCTGATATGATGTAATAAACACATGGAATGATGCAATAAATTATTGGAATGAAGTATGTGAAGTCCTACTGGAATGAAGTAAAAACCTTATCCAATGAAGTAATAACGTTTCTGAATGAAGTGATAAACGCACTTGAATATATTGCATTTTTTAATATAAATAAAGTAAAAACTCAGGTCAATGAATTCAAATGAAACATATGTTGAATCCTTTCAAAACCTACAGGAAGAAAGTAAAAACATGTTGTAGTTTCAAGGTATTACGTACGAAATGAAGTAATAAATCTATATAATGAAGTAAAATAGGCTTGTAATGAAGACCAAAAAATTTACACAGCAGCACATCTCATCAAAAAAACTATATCTAATGGCCCAGATTTGGTCTCTAGTTCGGTCTTTAAAATTGGTTCGACATTGATCACAACCCTATATATATATATATATATATATATATAGGTCCATGATCAATTGAGATTTTTTTGGCTAAATGAGAAATGAGATGCAACATCAGCCATTCATTTTAATTAAATGAGTGGTCCAGATTTTGCCACACAAAAAATACTTTTAAATTAATTTATGATGAAAGGGTATAATGGTCATTTTGTGGTTTAGTTTAGGGTTCTTCAGCCTTCTGTGAGATTGGCGATTGGCGATTTCTCTGAGACCATTGATTCGAACGCTTTCTAATTCAATTGAGTCGAAAATTAGAACACAGACGCTTTCAATGATTTCAACAATCTCTGCTTCGACGATTCCTCAGCATATCAATTTTTATGCTTTATTTGTTAATGCCCTGTTGAATTTGTTCCTAATAGGTTTTTTTTGCCTTTTCATCTGTAGCTTCGAGTTCAATTCGTAATCAAAAGCTAAGGTGTTATCTGATGGATTCTTCATCTTATTCCGAGTCGACGTCGACTAATGGTGAAGGTAATTTGGATTGGTTTTCATTAACATGCCTTTTTTGTACTTTGTTGGTGAATTATACTCTGTTGGCATAAATCCACAGTTATTGATATTTGAATTGATTTTCTGTTGACATAAATGCAAATCTGTTGATATGATGTAAGTTACATGTTAAATATTGTATGTAGATATACTCTTTGTTAACATGCAAAATAGTTTTATGCAAAATGCACTCTCCCCTAGCTGAAGAGCTCCTGCTGTGGTGTTTGTTGGTGGAGGAAGGTGTTATGGGTAGGGTTGATGGTTCATGATAGGATGTCTAAGATGTTGGTGTTGGTGTTGGTGTGTTGGTGCTGCATATTTTAAGATTTTGATTCTGGTGTGGGTCATTTAAGATATGATAGTTGACATTATATTCTGATTTGAATTGATGTTCTGTTGATATAAATGCAAATATGTTGACATGATTTATGTTACCTGTTAAATATTCTATTTAGCTGTACTCTTTGTTAACATTTTTTTGACATACAAAATAATTGTATGCAAAATGCACCCTCCCCTGTCTGAAGAACCCCTGTTGTGGTGTTTGTTGTTGGAGGAAGGGGTTATGGCTATGGTTGATAGTCCATGATAGGATGACTGATATGTTGGTGCTGCTTTATTTTGAGATTTTTATTCTGGATTCAGGTGTTGGTCAGTTATGATATGCTAGTTCACATTATCTGTTTTAGGTTGTTGACATATTTTCCCATTATGTAGTAGGACCTGTTATTCCAATTTGCAAGGCACGCCTTATGAAGGTCAAAAATTTTCTTCACTTGAGGAGGGAATTTCCTTTTATGAAAAGTATGCTCAAGAGGCTTGTTTTGATTTTCGAAGATTTGGAAATAGGTGTAGTGGTGGTGTTATTACTTTTCAGTATGTTGTCTGCAACAGACAAGGTTTTCTTACAGTTGATCCGTTGGATGTCGATGTAATTATATCTGACGATGTGAACGTGTCAGATGACGAAGAAGTAACTTCAAAGAAGAAACGCAGACGTGGCACAAAAAAGTGTTGATGTGGAGCAAGGATCAGTTTCAAGTTTTTTTCTGATTGTGGTGTTAAATATTATCTTGTGCATCAATTCATTGAGGAACACAATCATACTATGGTTGACAAAGATCATAAGCGATTTATGAAAGGAAATCGCAGTATGAATGATGTTCATCACAAGTTTGTTGAAGATTGCACCAAAGCAACATCGGTCCTACTTCAACTTTCAACTTATTAAAGGAATTTTTGGTGGTTATGATGTTGTTGGGTGTACGTTGAATGATGTTAGGAATTGTTCTCGTGATATTAAAGAGAAACTGAAAGAAGTGGATGTTCAAATGATCCTAAATCAGATGCAAGAGAAGAAGAGAATTTGTGAAGGGTTTTTTCACAAATATCAATTTTCAACTGATGATAATAAGTTAGTGAGCTTATTTTGGTCTGATGTAGAGTTTCAGAAACATTACCATATGTTTGGAGATGTTGTAGCATTTGATACAACATATTCGACAAACAGGTAGTTTATTTATTATACTTGGTAATTGACATACATAGTAGTTAGTTGACTTAGTAGTCAACATAGGATATATTTGTAGTTGACATTGGTTATTATGAAAAATTTGTTGATGTTTTGTGTTGATCTATTTGTTCAATATGTATCATATGGTGTTTCGTCCATTTACCGGGAAAGACAATCACGGGGGTCCTATTGCATTTGGAGCTGGTTTCGTATCCAGTGAGAATTGTGATGCATTCTCATGGCCTTTTACTTTGTTTGTTGAATGCATGGGTGTTGCTCCAAGGATCATAATCACAGACCAAGATTGGGGAATGAGGCTTGCAATTGAGAAGGTATTATCTGGTACAAGGCATCGTTTGTGCATGTGGCATATTATGAGCAAGTTGTTTGAGAAAATACCTAAATCTATTTCTGATAGAGAAAAGTTTAGTAAGGAGTTTAAGGCTTGTGTTTGGTCAGAATTGTTAGATCCAGATGAGTTTGACATATTATGGACTGGTATTGTTGAAAAATATGGTGTGAAAGATCATAAATGGTTTAAGGACATGTGTGCTGTTAGACATATGTGGATCCCAGCCTACTTTAGAGATGTTCCTATGGGTTCTTTAATGAGAACAACATCTTTTTCAGAATCTGAAAACAATTTTTTTAAGAGGTACTCGAAACCGTTGTTTAATTTTGCTGACTTCACTCTTCAGCATAACAATGGCATTGATGCTCAAAGGAATCAAACTGAAAGGCTCGACTATTATGATTCTGTAATCTCACCAAAATATGCCACTGATTTAGCATTTGAGAAGCAATTGACATCTGTATACACGGATAGGATGTTTAGAGTGGTACAAGAATTGATTTATGAGGCTGATAAGAGTTGTCGGATGATTAGCATGTCCACTTTGGAGAACATCGAGGTCTTTAAAGTTTCTGATGCTAGAAAGAAGACCTTCACAGTTACACATTAGAAAGAGACTGAGTCATTTGATTGTGAGTGTAAACTCTTTGAAAGGTGTGGTTATCTATGCAGCCACCTTTTCTTCGTCCTCAGAAACAAAGATGTCAACAATATTCTAGAGAAGTATGTTGGTAACCGGTGGCTGAAAAGTGAATTATTGAAGGCAGTTCATGGTCTCACGAGTGACGAGAGTGCATCTGGCAAAGGTATATGAACTGTTTCTTATAGATATTTCAGTTGATTTGTCATATGTTGCTTAAACAAGACGCCAACATTCTCTGTATCTAACAAAAACACTCATGTTTAGTATATTTCAATTTTGTGTTGACATAAACTGTATAGGCTGTTGACATGTTACCGATTTAGTGTTCATATAATTTATATAGGATATTGACATGTTATATGTTTGCAGGTTCTAACGAAGATGACAAGCTATAGATTGGTAACAGGTGTCATGGACGTTACTTTGGTCTATATCAATGCGCTTTTAAGAACAAAAATCATCTGATTGCATTGGATAATTTGCTTGCGGGTATGGCTCCTCAAATTTTGACTGATGACACTACTGGATCTTCATCAGTTGATAAAAATGATTCCATCAAGAATATATATGGTATTGTTGTACCTGAAGAAGTAATTGCACGTGCTCCAGATGTGGTTAGTACAAAGGGAGGTGCAAGTGACAAGAAAAGCAGGATTAAGTCGGGCATAGAGAAAGCAATTGAAAAAGCAAGTAAACTTCATAAGCGTTGTGGAAAGTGTCATAAAGTGACTGATCATTATGCCAGGAGTTGTGGCAGAAAGTATACATAATTGTTCTTTTTTAACAAACAGAGTTGTTTTTGAGTTTTTAACATATGCTACAAGTTATTGACATTTTCTTATTAGTAGTTGATATTTGATATTTTGGCTATTGATATGAGAATTATTTAGTTGTTGACATTTTATACAGTTTATTGACATTTTTATATGTTTTTAACATTTGATTTGGTGTCTATTGACATGTATTATATGACCATAATTCATGTACATGTGCCAAATAGGGGGAAAATATTTGTTTTTTTTAATTATAAGATTTGATTTTAAGTTGATGACATTTTCATATTTGTTTTTAACATTTAATTTGCTGTCTATTGAAATGTATTATATGACTACACGTACAAGCGACGTCAACTGTGTTACAAGCCATGTCAACTACACGCACAAGCCATGTCAACTGCACATACAACCATGTCAACTGCACCTACAACCATGTCAACATTTAACATTAATATCACTTTTTGTTTACTTACAACTAAACAACTCCTTGTACTTGTTGTTTAGCTCAAGCAATTTCTCCATGTTTGCTTCCATCCAATCATGAGCCTGTTGTAACATTGGCGACCTTTGGTTATTGTAAATCGATGAAATCATCGTGTAGCAATACCTTCCCCTGAGTATCTGGGGAATCTTTACTACGTCCAGAGAGGCCAATATCTCATTCACTGCCCTTTTTGCCAACATAGGTCTCCATGTGCCTCATCAAATCGATACCACAGTCCTTGTTGATCGTGCTTGTGGCCCACTCTAAAGGCAGAAAGTTGATTGAAGACTTGTTTACATTCTCTGAAATATCTAACATTTTCTTCTCTATGAAGTATGCTTCAAACATATCTTTCTGCAAAATATATAAATAACTAAATCAAACTACACAAACAAAGCATTTGAACATGATGTAGAAATTATGTAAACTAAATGTATAGAATATGTCAATAACATAGATAAAAGCATACCATTAAACCAATATCAATGTCATACTTCTCGAACGGATCCATAGCTTTATGTGGCTTGTTGTTATCTATTATCCCAATGGTGTTTTTCTTCATCTAATATACTACAAGATAGTAATGAAAATTTGCACAAACTGGGAAGAAAACCTGTATGACATGAAAGATAAAATGACATTAAAGATAAAATTATATAGAAAGAACACATTTCATATTCTTACGTAAATGTCATTGTGAGATGTCATTACCAAATCAATTTATCTCCAGTTGAAATCTGGTCTTCTTTGAATCTCATTATCTATCTGAGAAATGAAATTCTTTTTTGCTGTCGAACCATCCCAATTATCCGGCCGATTTGTTACATTTAAATTCTGCATTTAACAAGTTTGGTTAAGGAGACGTCTGATTCAAACAGTTCACCTATAATTTAAGATTACTTACACATGGAGATGTAGTCAGGAAAAAGCGTGAAAGTGATGTTGTGGGCCTTTCTTTTTCTCTGTTGTTAAGGTGTGAAGCCCATGCACTAATTACACCCGCATTAAATCCTTCATGGGGCTTCAGTGACGAAAACAATTCCTTGGTCGCCCAAGCAAAATCATCCTCATAAACGCATGCATCTCTGAAATGAAGTTATACAAACGACACAAGAACAACATTCTTCAATCATGTTAACTGCACAGAAAACTAAAAAATATTTTTTAGATCAATGAAATAATTAAATGATGCATACTTGTCTATTCCTTCTGTTTCTAGTATGTAGTAGTAGACATCTCTTTCATTAGCTTCCAGGTATGTTTTTGTATGTACAGCTCTTATGTCAAATGGAGAGCCTATGAATGGGTCAGAATGCGTTTCAGCATGAGACTTTTTCACTCTGACTTTTGGCACTGGAATCTCCCAGAATGGAACAACATTCTGTTATCAGTGCAATAGAATTCATGTTAGTTACAATTAAAATTATGTCAAATATATATACTAGCCATGTCAGCAAGTAATATAATTATGTCAACTATGGTGCATCTCGTGTCAACATCACATACAAGTCATGTCAACTTCAGCACATATCGTGTCAACTACATGTACAAGTCATGTCAACTATGTTACATACTATGTCAACTACACATAGAACGATGTCAACTACAATTATAAGTCATGTTAAAAACAATCATAAGCCATGTCAACAACAATCATAAGTCATGTCAACTACACACAGAAGTCATGTCAACTACACACAGAAGCCATGACAATAACAGTTAAAACCAAATGCCAACTTCACTTTCAAGTCATGTCAACTACACAAAAAACATGTCAACAACAATTAAAACCAAATGCCAACTTCACTTTCAAGTCATGTCAACTACACAAAAAACATGTCAACAACAATTAAAACCAAATGTCAACTTCACTATCAAGCCATATAAAAAACAATTCAGTCATTTTAATCATAGTTTAGTTATTTTACTTTAACAATATTATCTTCTTTCTCTTTCCCTTTGTCCAGTTGATTTTCTTTGTTCGTTTCAACATATGCGTCATCCGTTGGGCCTGCAGCTGGTGGTAAGAAGGAGAGGCTGATTCATTACTGTCATCAACCACTGTGTCCTCTTTTGTTCCTTCTCCTTCTCCTTCTCCTTCTCCTTCTCCTTCTTCAGCAGCCTATTCAATTAGTAATTTATAATTAATATCAATTTAATTTCAATTGATTCTAAATAACAAAAGATAGGATTTGGCTCACCCCTTTAGGATCAGAAACTGGCGAAGTAGGGATATTTTCTCTGTTTCCTTGCTCTGCATACTGCTTGTAAATTAGTTCTACAATGTTAGTATCTAAACTACAGGAGTAATCTAATATGAACTCAGAGAAACATATGTAAAGAAAATGATGTACTTACTTTATCTAAGAAACGTGGCGTTTTGAAAGTTGGAAATTCAGCCAAATCTTCAAGTGCTTCCTTTTCTTTTTGAGCAAGAAGTATTGATTCTGAGATTGTTTTCCAACGATCAAAAGTTTCAGGCTTGTCTTCCTCAAACATCTTGGACAATAGTTGACACTTCTCATTCACAACCTCAATTGTCGTTGTTTGGCTTCCAACTGAAGATCTAGCCATATCACACAATATTCTGAATAAATAATTAGTTTTGATGTGTAGAGGAGCTTCTTTAAGGGTCTTGACAAGATTGACTTTCCCTTGATTCATGTCAAGAATGTTTGTTACTACATTCTTTATGAATTTTTTTGGTATTTGTAGATTATGGGAAGACCCAACCCACTGTCAGGAGTCATCTGTGGTTGAGGTACATGTTCCTCCTCCTCCTCCTCCTCCTCCTCCTCCTCGTGTTCCTCCTGCTCGTGCTCCTTCTCCTCCTTTTTCTCCTACCCCTCCCCATGCTGCTCCTCCTTGTCCAAAATATATCTCTTCTTTATACGTCCTAAACCAAAAACTCTTTCTCTGATCTCTTTATCTTCTCTAGCCTGAAGATGTTCACTTTTCCATCCTTTCATTAACGGAAGTGAGCAAGGAATAGGACGCTTGTCTTGTATAACTCTATCTAACTAGCAAAGCTGCACATGTTAAAAAATGCATGTCAATTACTAGTGTGTAGTGTCAACTCAATATAGAAGCCACTTAAATAACTAATACAACTTATGTCAGCTAATTACAAGCTATATCAACTACACATACAAGTCATTTCAATAAGTAATGTAATGCAAAATGTAAAACATACCATGAGGAAGGGAAGTGGTCCTGCAAAGGCATTTTTTCTGTCTTCGACCAATTTTCCATAGCAAACTTGAGCACAAAGATTGTATATGAACACCAGTTGATATTTCTAACATTATCCAAATCATCAACTATCTCTCCAATCTTAGATTTTATTATTCCACATGTTGAAGGCTCAATCAATGCGGATTCTAATAGGACCAAGAACAATCTCTTGAATTGTGGTCCTCCTTCCTGATCGGCTAACATAAGCTGTTCAACAGCTTTATGGTTCACGTTTGCTGGTTTCGTATCACATTGCTCTGCTAACTCCCTCATTAAAGGTACATTACTCCCTGCAGTAAGTAATGTCACCTCTTGGAAATCAATACAAAAGCTCCACATTCTCTTCCGTGATGTGAATTTTTTTGCCATTACAAAGCTTTATCTTACACTTTTCTTCATCAAAGCTCTTCAACAAAGAAAATGCTAATCTACTAGGAATGTATTCAATTCTGTAATGCAAGACACTCTCAAAACCCATCTCCTTCACATAATTAATTTGTGCCTCATTCAATTGGCTTATTGCATCAACAAAAAACAAAGGATTCCTTTTCACTATAAGCCTTTGAGATACCTTTTCAGCATTCTGACTCTGTTTTTCATCCTCTATACTTTTCTTTTGTTTTTTCTCAACATTCATTAACTCTTTCTGAGATACCGAGGTACTCCTTTTTTGCTTTGATATTTTCCTGTTTTCTGGTTTAAAATGAAACACAATAAATCTATATCAATAATAAGTTTGGCCATTAAGTATACTCTGTTAATAAATCCAAAATGAAACACAATAAATCTATATCAATAACTCTTTTTGGTTCAATATACAGCTATTCAAACAAATCCTTAACTGGTTATTATAGCTATGTCTATAGCTATGACGATAGGTATTGTATGAAATTATCCTTACCTATGTTAATAACAACCATATATATAACAATTATATAACAATGGCAAGTACACATATAAGTCAGCCATCGTAACAGCCATATATATAACAAGGGCAAGCATACCTTGTTTTCTACACTATGTCAATAGCTATTGAGATACTACTTCAAAATGTCAACACCACTATGTCAACAGACATCCTTTAATGTCAATAATTATTGTAATTTAAATATATAGCAGGAGTACTTAACTCGAAGAAGATTTTTCCTCTGTTTCTTTATTTCCCGCTTCCGACCCTTCGTCAATTTCCATAGCTAATCAACCCCCCAAAAAAAGCAGAATTCGAACTCATCAAATAACTAAATTATGAAAACCAAACCATAAAATTTTTGAATACTCAAACTTTGTTTTAAAAAACTAAAATTAAGGCCATACAATTAAAAAACGAATGTAATCTTTAACCTGAAAGAGTCGGTTCAGTCGATTTGGTGTTGACCTTCAAATTGGACGTCATTTTTCCAGCAACGGTCGACTGCTCAATCGGTTCCTGAATGTCAATCGATTCCCCTGTCATTGTTTTAGAAATTATTTTTTAGGCAGGAGATAAAAACGGCTTATAAATCAAACTTCTACAGCCTTGAACTTGTTCTGTAACTCAGGTAATCTGTGCTTGTTTGCTGTCATCCAGTCATCAAGGACGCGTACCATATCCATACACTTCTTATTGCTCCTTGATGTAAGCATCGCTTCGCAATATCTTCCTCTGAGTATCTGTAAAATCTTTGTGCCACGTGGAGAAAAACCAATATTCCATTCCCTTCCCTTTCTGCCAAAGTAAGTTTCCATGTGTCTCATCAAATATATGCCACTATCTTCTTTATGGGTGCTTGTGGCCCAATCTAAAGGAACAACTTTGTATGGAGACTTCTTTATATTTTCTGATAGCCCTGATATGTTCTTCTCTTTGAAGTATGTCTCAAACATATCTTTCTGCAAATATATAAACAAAACTAAACTAAACTATTTATACAAAGCATTTTGACAAGATGCATAAATTATGTCAACAAAATGTAAACATAATGTCAATTTTATTGAAAAAAGCATACCAGTATTCCAACATCAATTCTATACTTTTCCAATGGATCCTTGGCTTTAGGTGGTTTGACACTATCTATTATCTCAATTTTGTTGATCTTCATCCAAAATACAACAAGGTAGTAATAGCCAATTGTAAAAACTGGGAAGAAGACCTGTATAACATGAGAGAAAATATTAGAGAAAGGAATTTGACAACACCTGTCCAAATTTATGTTGTTGACATTGTGAGATCTCTGTACAAAAATAAATTTGTTACCAAATCAATTTTTCTCCAATCAAAATATTGTATTCTACTAGTCTCTTGATCAATTCGTGACATAAAGTTGTTCTTGGATTGTAATGGATTCCAATGAGGCTCCCGATTTGTTATATTCAAATATTGCATTCAACATTTTTTTGTGAGTGAAATATGTCATTCAAATAATTTTTATATAAATTTAAATTACTCACGCATGGGGATGTTGTTAGAAACAGGCGTGGAGGTGACGTTTCTGCCCTTTCTGTTTCTCTGAAGTTTAGGTATGTTGCCCATACATCAATTACACCTATACTGATTTCTATATGGGGTTTCAAAGATGAAAGCACTCATTTGCTTGCCCAAACAAAGTCATTAGTGTAAGCACATGTATCACTTAAATGAAAGTGTGCAGACAAAATTTAAACATCATTCATAAATTATGTCAACTGCATAGAAATTTAAAAGTGATTCAAAGAATTAAATTATGAATACTCATTTGTTCCTTCAGTTTCTACTATGTAGTAGTAGATATCTCTTTCATCCAGGTTCAGGGTTGGTTTCATATGCACAGCTCGTATTTCAAATGGTGAGCGTAGCACTGGGCTAGAACGCATTTCAGCATGAGTCCGTCTCTCTCTAGCTTCAGCCAGTGGAATCTCACAGATTGGAACAGGGTTCTGTTGTCAGTGAATTTAATGTTACTTACAATTACAAATCATGTCAACTATATTATACTGACCATATCAATAACTAATATAATTATGTCAACTAGAATACATATCGTGTCAACTGAACATACAAGTTATGTCAACTATACATACAAGTCATTTTAACAACTATTACAAGCAATGTCAACAACAATTCAGTCATTTTTTTAAAAATAATAAGGTTAATTTTACTTATTTTACTTGGTAGACAGTCATTCTTCTCTCTGCGTTTTCAGGAGTTTTTTCTTTTTCCTCATGCATCTTCTCTATCCATTTATATCCTTGTTTTTGCACGTTCCATTCAGGAGGTGTGTCATCTATTGTTTCAAGACCCTCTTGCATCATATACTCAACAATTGAGCATGCAGCTACATCCTCCCTGTCTTCCTGAAACTCCATATATACAATTTATATTTACTACTGAAACTCCATGCTATATCATGTTAATTATGTATTTATCAATGTCAAATACGATATCCACAATGTCAATAACTTATATAAAATCTATAAAATTTATATACAAAGCTTCAGGAGTTTAAGATAATCATTGTAAATTGTACCCGTTCATTTATGATATCAACAATGGTGTTTGTGGCCTTGATTGCTTCTTCATTGTTGCCGATTTCATAGTCACCACATACTTTTGATAATATGTGCAAGGCATCTTGTGTTCTTAACTCTCTATCAGCTTCAACATCTTCTTGAATTTCTAACTCACTTCCCCTGTTCTCAGATCCTATTAGTGATGCCAGTGTGTTGTCATGCTCTGAAGCATTGACTTCTTGTTGCCGGAGAGATGGGGATGCTGTCCGTGGAGTTCCTAGTATGGCTGTCGAGATAGGAGAGTTTGATTCGTTATGGTCATCACAAATCACGGTCTCCTTTCTTTGTTCGTCTTCTTCAACAGACGGTCTGACCTCTTCAGGATCACCAACTGGTGAGGTAGGTAAGTTATCTTTGTTTCTTTATTCTACAGCCTGTTCAAAAATTAGTTCAACAATGTTACTTTCTAAACCATAAGAATAATTCAATGTCAACTAAGAGAAACATATATCAACAAAATGATGTATTAATATCATTATAGGTTGTTTATGTACTTACTTTATCAAAGAAATAATCCAATCTGAAAGTTGGAAATTCATTCAAGTCTTCAATTGTTTCGCTTGCTTTTTCAGCATTCCGTATTGAATCAAACAAAGCTTTCCAGTTATCAATAGCAACATCGTTGTCTATATTATATGACTGTGACAAGTGGAGAAAAATGTCACTCACAGAGGCAACTGGAGACTTTTTGCTTCTAATTGCACTTCTAGCTATATCACAAACAAGTCCAAATAAATCATTATTCTCGATCTGTGATGAAGCTTCTTTGAGGACTCTCAGAAGGTTGGTCCTAGGGTTGGAACGGCACGGTATACCGCGCCGAAATGGCCATATCGCATACCGTACCGTGCGGTATGACCAAAAGCCATACCTTTACCGTACCGCTTTTGTCGATATACCGCAATTGCGGTATACCGAAAAGTCGGTATACCAAATTTAGATATCGTTACCGTACCACTTTTGTCGGTATACCGCATATTGCGGTATACCGCGGTATACCGTGATTTCCGGTATATACCGCAACTGCGGTATATACCGTATTTGCAGTATACCGTGTTATTTGCGGTATATACCGTAAATTTGCGGTATATACCATAAATTTGCGGTATATACCGCAATTGCAGTATGATGCGGTATAATGCGGTATACCGCGGTATATACAAAATGCATACCTTTATCGTACCTAAAACTGTCGGTACGGTATGATACCGTACCGAAAAGTACGGTATACCGAAAATTCAGTATTTTCGGTATATTTCCGGTACGGTAAGTGCGGTATTTCGGTATTTCGGTATATTTTCCCAGCCCTAGTTGGTCCTGCCATCATTTATCTGCTTGATGTATTTTACTACATTGGCCACCATATGTGATGGGAGTATGTTCTGAGAAGAAGATCCAACTCCACTTTCATTTACATCAACACTTTTTTCATCATTCCCTTGCTGTTGCTCCTCCTGTAAGAAATTTTTTGGGAGTAGGTTCTGGGAAGACCCAACCGCACAGTCATCGGGAATCTGTTGTTGATGCATCTGCTCCTCCACCTCAGCCTCCTGCTTCTCTTCCTCATGCTGCTCCAGAGTACGAACATACCTCTTCTTTATACGTCCTAAACCAAAAACTCCTTCACTTGTCTCTCTATCTTCTCTAGCCTGTAGATGCTCACTTTTCCATCCTTTCATTAATGGAAATGTGCGAGGAACAAGACGCGTGTCTTGTGTAACTCTGTCTAAGTAGTAGAGCTGCATATGTTAAAAAATTCATGTCAATTACTGGTGTGTAGTGTCAACTGCATACACAAGCCCCTTATATAACTAATGTCAACTATAGTACAAGCTATATCAACTACACATACAAGTCATTTCAATAAGTAATGTAATGCAAAATGTAAAACATACCATGAGGAAGGGAAGTGGTTCTGCAAAGGCGTTCTCCTCTGTCTTCGACCAATTTCCCATAGCAAACTTGAGCACAGAGATTGTATACGAACACCAATTGATATTTCTTACGTTATCCAAGTCATCAATTATCTCTCCAATCTTAGTTTTTATCATTCCACGTGTTGAAGGCTCAATCAATGCGGATTCTAATAGGACCAAGAACAATCTCTTGAACTGTGGTCCTCCTTCCTTATCTTTTAACATAAGCTGTTCAACAGCTTTATGGTTCACATTTCCTGGTTTCGTATCACATTGTTCTGCTAACTCCCTCATGAAAGGTTCATTACTTTTCCACTTCTCTCTACAGTAAGTAATGTTACCTCTTGGAAATCCATACACAAGCTCCACATCCTCTTCCGTGATATGAATTTTTTTTCCCATTATAAAGCTTTATCTTACACTTTTCTTCATCAAAGCTCTTCAACAAAGAAAATGCTAATCTACTAGGAATGTATTCTATTATGTAATGCAAGACACTCTCAAAACCAATCTCCTCCACAGAATTAATCTGTGCCTCATTTCAATTGGCTTATTGCATCAACAAAAAACAAAGACTTCCTTTTCACTAGAAGCCTTTGAGATACATTTTCAGCATTCTGACTCAATTTTTTCATTCTCTATACTTTTCTTTTGTTTTTTCTCAACATTCATTAACTCTTCCTGTGATACCGAGGTACTCCTTTTTCGCTTTGATATTTTTCTATTTTCTGGTTTAAAATGAATCACAATTAATCTATATCAATAATAAGTTAAAGCATTAAGTATACTCTGTTAATAAATCTATGTCAATACCTATGTCAATAGCCATGTTAAACAAATCATATACTCTGTTCAAATAAGCAGATACTCTGTTTTATAGCTATGTCAATAGCTATTGTATGAAATGAAATAAAATAAATCTGTATCAATAACTCTTTCTGGTTCAATCTACAGTCATCCTAACAGCTATTCAAACAAGCATATACTGTTATCATAGCTATGTCAGTAGCTATTGTATGAAATGTCAATAATCTTAAGAATTTAACCAAATCCTTAACTGGTAGGTGATGCTTCCAATTTCGATTTTACCATGGCTAATCAACAAAAAAAATCAGCACAAATCAAATTCATAAAAAAACAAATCCAGATTTAATTTAATAAACTAAAATCGAAGCAATATATTTCAAATTTGAATCAATTGCTGAACCTGAAGAAGTCGGAACCACCGCGGAAGAAGTTGGAATCACCGCTGAAGAAGGCAGAACCAGCGCTGATGTGGAACGCCGATTTTCTTCGATTGTCGCTTCAACCGATTCAGCTACAATCGGCGCTTCAACCAATTTTCTTCGAATTTCGTCTTCATTCGTCGTTGTAGAAATGTATGTTTGAAGGAAGTTCAGCAAATTTGTGTTTGCACAGAAAATATTTCACCGAGTGTTTTAGAGAGTTTGGAAAATGATTTGAAATATAATTTTATTTTTTCCACCATTCGATTAATGAAATGACAGTTATACCCCTGTGTTGACATAATGTGATAGCTGTTGACATTTAGTTAATCTTGTGGATTAATGGCCGATATTGCATCTCATTTCTCAATTTAGGTAAATAATCTCAACCTAACAGGACCCTATATATATATATATATATATATATATATATATATATATATATATATATATATATATATATATATACTTCAGTTGATGTTGAACAGCTTCATCTTATAATTTTATAATTTCAGTTGCGTCCATCCAATAAATATCACCAATAATTTGAATGAATGAACTTTCCTTATCTCATAAGTTCCAGTTATATATATCACACACATAAATCCAATTACATGCATCACACATAAATCCAATTACAACACAAATAAATCAGAAAAAAAAATACTTCATCTTATAATTTTATAAGTTTAGTTACGTCAGTCCAAACTTCATCCAATGAATACCACCACTAAGTTGAACGAAATTTTTTTCTTTATCTCGTAAGTTTCATAATGAATGAATGAAAAAATAAAGTGAACTAATTTGAAGAAGGAGAATTTAAAAAACATGAAGTTGAACTAAATTAACATATGCACTAAACTCAACACCATCGGATGCAGATCTGGAACGCAAATTCCGCTCCTCTATAACCAAAATTCAAGACAATAAATACGGTTAAGTTTGGCCCGCCACAAATTAATTTGATAAGTAGGGATAAAAAAGACAAGACGAATGGAATAGCGCCGCTGCGGAGTGGGAGAAGAATTCGAGAGTTGAAAAGTGAGTGGGAAGTGGAAGCAATGAAATTATTTTGAAATAATTAATTAACCGAATGAATGACGATGGAGTAGTATTTTTAATATTGATGAGTGAATTCCGTCTATGCCTATTTTTGGAGTGTTACAAGTTTACTGTAATATTTTTTATTTCAAAATTCAAAATACTTAAAAATCAAGTTAGATCTATAAATTAAAATGCTTTACCAATTTTAATAATCATATACTATTATATCTATAATATAATGGGTGCATCATAATGCTAACTTTTCTTAAATTACTAACTTGTTAACTCATTAATATAGTTTATATAGTATATGGAGTTTGCATTTGATATATTATGCATTTGTAATTATACTTAATATCGAATGTGATAATATATTAAATAAAAATATAATTGAAGAATACGTCAGAAAGCAAACCTATGCTTATATATAGAGAAATTAAAAAGCAGGATTCATTAAAGGTTTGATAAACATATCATAAAAAAAAGAAGAAAAAAAGGACATAGTTATTTGTGTTTCATTCAGAAAGTTGTGCGTTTCAACCATGTTGAATATAGGTTTTTAGGGAATAATTTCATTATTGGTTGATTGATTTACAAAGGTTTTACATGCCTCATATAGGCCATCAATTCTCCTCAATATGATAAGCTATTAATTCCTACTCCTAATTTCATACAAGGTATAGAAAAGATATTAATCAATCACTAATCTTGTGTGCCTTGATTGTGTAATCTGCCGAGAATGTGGTGAGATTCTTTCCTTCCAACACTCCCCCTCAAGTTAAGTGACGGGATTACCGATGCTTAACTTGTCCAATACTCCATGAAAAGATTGAGAGTTCACAGCCTTGGTCAAGATATCGGCCAGTTGATCTTCCGACCTGACATATGGTAATTCCACGATCTTTGCATCAATTGTGTCTTTTATAAAGTGTCTATCCACCTCCACATGCTTGGTTCGATCATGTTGAACCGGATTCTCGGAGATACTAATAGCAGCCTTATTATCACACAATAATCGACATGCTTGTTCCGATTTGAGTCCCAACTCAGTCATAAGTCTCCTAAGCCATAGCACTTCGGCTAATCCACTCTTGATTCCTCGGAACTCTGCTTCAGCACTCAACAGAGCTACTACTTTCTGCTTCTTGCTTCTCCATGTGACGAGATTCCCTCCTAGAAAGGTGAAGTACCCGGCTGTTGACTTTCGATCATTTGGGTTTCCTGCCCAATCTGCATCTGTATATCCATGTATCTCTAAGTGATTGTGCTTCTTGAATAATACTCCATGTCCTGGCGTGCCCTTCAAGTACCGTACTATTCTTAGGACGGCCTCCCAATGTTCTTCCTGGGGTGCATGCATGAACTGGCTTACTACTCCAACAGCATAGGCCAAATCCGGCCGAGTATGGGATACATAAATGAGCTTTCCCACTAGTCTCTGATATTTTCCCCGATCAGCCCGTTTAGCTCCTTCACGGATTTGTAATCCATGATTCTGAACCATAGGAGTGTCTGATGGCTTACAGTCGACCATTCCTGTTTCTGCAAGGATATCAAGTACATATTTTCATTGATTGATGAATATACCTTGTTTCGACCTTTTCACCTCGATGCCTAAGAAGTATTTCAAGGCACCAAGGTCCTTCATCTCGAACTCTTTGAATAAATTCTTCTTCAGCTAACTTATCTCTTCTTCATCATCCCCGGTGATAATCATATCATCGACATAAATAATAAGGCAAGTGAGCTTACCCTTTCTCTTCTTAAGGAACAATGTATGGTCCGAGTTGCTTTGTTGGTATTCATACTTTTTCATTACTTCAGTGAACCTGCTAAACCAAGCTCTCGGGGATTGCTTCAAACCATACAAGATCTTCTTGAGTTTGCAAACATCTCCATCCAAAAAATCTCCTTCGAAGCCTGGAGGAGGTTCCATGTAGACTGGCTTGGTCAGTACACCGTGTAGGAAGGCATTCGTCACATCAAATTGGTGAAGAGGCCAGTCTCTATTGGCTGCGATTGAAAATAGTACTCTTACTGTGTTGATTTTGGCTACTGGTGAGAATGTTTCGGCATAGTCCACACCGTAAGTCTGAGTGTACCATTTTGCTACTAGCCTTGCCTTGTATCGATTGATAGACGCATCTGGCCTCCTTTTTATGGTGAACACCCATCTACACCCCACAGTTGCTGCTCCTTTGGAAAGTTTGCTAATTTCCCAAGTTTTATTCTTCATTAGTGCATCCATCTCTACTAGCATTTCATCTCTCCACTGTTTCTTCTGCCAAGCTTCCCCTGCCGTATAAGGGATTTCTTCCTCTTCATAGAGTGCAGCCTCAAAGGCTCTCGCCATTTTGGTTAGGTTTGCTTGGGAGAAGTTTGCAACCGCATAATGACTCCGCCTTCCTATCTTCTCCGGGGAGTATCTTTTCGGTGGAACTCCCCGAGTGCTCCGGGGCGGAAGGATGTACCTCCCAGTACTCTCATCCAGAACAGTCTCTGTATCAATTTTGTTAGGGATCGAAATTGTTTGAGGATCATCAGAAGTTACCTCGGATATCGGTTGAGGAGGATCATCAGGTGGTGGCTGAGAGGACTCGGTGTTTGAGACGTGCTCGGTGGCCGTGCTAACTTTCTCTGTTGAGTCCTCGTTGGAGTGGTTTGACCGAGGCACAAACCAACTTAGGTAGTCAAAAGTATTTTCTGACTCACTCTCCCCCTGACTACTAAAGTTGGTGTGGTAGAAGAATTCGGTTTCTAAAAAATTACAGTTCATTGTGGTTACGACTTTTCGTGTGTTTGGATCATAGCATCTGTACCCTCGTTGATTAACCTCGTAACCCACAAAGACGCATTTGGTGGCACAGGGTGACAATTTGGTTCGCTCGTGTTTTAGGATATGGATATACACTGTACATCCAAAGACTTTAGGTTGAAGGTTCAGTTGTTCGGGAATTTTGGTGAGTTTGGTCAAAGTATCAAGGGGTGTCTTTTTGTTTAGAATCTTGGTCGGGAGTCGATTTATAAGAAAGATCGAGGTGGCAACTGCTTCTGGCCAAAAGGATTTAGGGACTTTGGACTCAATCATCAAGGCTCGGGTGGTTTCAAGGATGACTCGGTTTTTTCGCTCGGCTACCCCATTCTGCTCGGGGGTGTAGGGGCAAGAAGTTTGGTGGATGAGGCCCTTTTCGATAAAGAAATCTAGCATTTTTTGGTTAACGAATTCTCTCCCATTGTCAGACCGAAGAGTTTTGATAGTGGTATGGAATTGGGTTTGAATGAGTTTAAAGAAAAGAATGAATTTGTCTGGCACTTCGGATTTGTGTTTTAAAAAATATATCCATGTCATCCTAGTGCAATCATCAACAAATATGACAAAGTATCTAAAACCATTCCCCCCCCCACAACAGGTGCAGGACCCCAAACATCAGCATGCACAAGAGAGAAAATGGAATTCATACGAGTGTTTGTAGGTTTAAATGATTGTCTGTGGCTTTTGGCCAAAACACAAGTCTCACAACTAAAATCTTTTGGAATCGAAATCTTAGGAAAAAGTAAACTAAAATAACCAGGAGAGGGGTGTCCCAGTCGTTGGTGCCAAAGCCAAACCTCCCTTTTCGTGGACCCGTGAGCCAGCAACGCACTTCCTTGTTGAGCTATCTCATCCACGTAGTAGAGTCCTTGGCTCTCAGTGCCACGCCCAAGTATCCTCCTCGTCCGAATATCCTGCAAGATACAAAAGTCGGGATGCATCAGTAACGTGCAGTTTAATTCCTTCGTCACATGACTTATAAACAGTAATCACTGGGACAAGGTAGGAACATAGAGGCAATTTGAAAGTCTCAATGTCGGGGATATTTCAATAGTGCCCGCCCCGGCTACAGTGATTAATTCCCCACTAGCAGTCTTTATATATGTCTTAGTAATATCACTAAAACTGATAAAATTATTCTTATTTGGGGTCATGGTATCGGTGGCCCCACAATCAAAAATCCATCCCTTTTTCTCCCCCTCAATCCCACAGTTCACGATATATGCAGCGGAAATTCGGTTTAGAGGTTCAAATCGGTTTTTAAGGTAAATAGGGCATATTTCGAATTTTTCAGAAATGTCAGGGGGCTTTTCACAAAATTCTATAAGTTGTGGGTCACTATGCAGGTCATCATAAATTTGGGGGGTTTTGTGCAAAGTGTGGGGGTTCATTGTATATTTTTCGGAAAGTGGTGGGGGGACTTTGTAATAAACACAAATTACTAGGGTTAGGGTTGTGAATCCCCAACCCTTTACCTCCATTTGACGAGGCGTCGTTCCCTCTCTCGTTCCAGTTCCGCCTCTCGGCGAAATTACTGGCTCCGACGACGCCTCCGCCTCCGCCTCCGTTGGAGGCTTCTGGTCCCCCTTCCTTCTGCTTCCCTCGCCCATTTGGTGGTGCTTCCCATTTCTCAGAGTTCGACTTTCTCGTCTCATTCCCGACGGTTAAGCCGACGGCCATTTTGGCCCTTCCCGTCTGCTTCTCTTCCCACCAATCGGGATATCCCACCAATTGGAAGCAATTTTCTCGCGTGTGCTTCTGCATTCCGCAGTGAGAGCACCACAATTTGGACTTGTCCACCGGTTTGCTTCCCGGGCGGTGTGTGGTGGCCGTTGGTCGTGAGTTCCCAGCCAGATGAGGTTGTCTCCGTCCTTGTGCTGCAAGGCCGTGGCCAATTCCTCCAGATGCTAGATCGGTTCCTCCATGGCTGTTGTCAGTGGTGTTGTTGAGGGACATTGGTGGTCCGATTCTCCGTCGAGCCGCCTCCTTCTTCACCCAGCTGTACGCGGCTTCGATTGGAGGTGGTGTCACCACTTTGAGGATGTCGCGACGAACACCCTCGTATTCCTCATTCAGTCCAGCGAGAAATCGAAGCACTCGCTTGGTCTTTGAGTATGCTCGGAATTGGCTTACCCCTTTGTCGCAGCAGTCGATCGGTTGCTTTTGGCACCGATCGATATTGATCCACATCCCATGGATTTTTCGATATTAAGTCTCGAGGTCCATATCTCCCTGTTTAATCGTGTTCGCCTTGTCCTCCAGGTCGTACACGAGGTAGAGGTCCGCCTCACTTTCATAGGTGGTGGCTAGACTCTCCCAGAGTGCTTGGGCAGATTGGTGGTGGGCAAAATCCGCGATTATATTGTTCTCGATGTTGTCCACGATCCAGGAGAAGACGATGAGATCGGTCTCCTCCCAATCTTCGTACTCCTTGCTGTCCGGCGCTGGTGGGGCTGGTTTTCCAGTTATGTGGGAGTAGCCTCCCCTACTCCCCATTGCGACTTTCATCAGTCGCGACCACAACGGGTAATTTCCTCCGTTGAGTTTGAATGCAACAGTTACATTCTTGCTTGATCGTATCTTGCTGCTTGATGATTCTGTGGTTGGTTTATCGTCGGCCATTTTGGATTGGGATTTGGTTTTCTCACTTGCTTCTTGGTTTTTTTTGGTCGGGATTGGTATGGGGCTGTGATGAGATTTTTCTGAGCCCTAATTCATAACCTGCTCTGAAGTCATGTTGAATATAGGTTTTTGAGGGAATAATTTCATTATTGGTTGATTGATTTACAAAGGTTTTACACGCCTCATATAGGCCATCAATTCTCCTCAATATGGTAAGCTATTAATTCCTATTCCTAATTTCATACAAGGTATAGAAAAGATACTAATCAATCACTAATCTTGTGTGCCTTGATTGTGTAGGATCTGCCGAGAATGTGGTGAGATTCTTTCCTTCCAACAAACCACAACACCAATTGCTGTGATTTCCTCCACATTAGGGGATCTCATCCCAAGGATTTGGTTGTTGAAGTTATTGAATTTTCTGATGCAAACAAACTTGATTCCTCTGAACTAGAGCCTGCAAATACAAATATGTATCCAGTAATTCTTTAGTTGATTGAAGTTCAAGGCACATAAGGGCTCTAACCATATTTCGACTTGTGATCAATCCATAGATACCAACAGAAAATAAATAGGCACTCAAAACAAGTATATGCTAGAGCATCATTAATCAACTCCTTATCAATTTGGATTTGTTTTAATCTGAACAATAATTGAATTGATTCGATTCTAACAAATATGAAACAGGGAAATAGATTAGTAATAGATCGATATAAAACGAAAGCCTTTCTATTCGATTTTAAAAAGTAATTCAAATTAAATTAACGAATTCTAACTTTTGTGTTAGGTATCATTAACCATTTCTTTTTGTTAGTACGAGGAATTTATCCCGTCCTTTATATGGATATTAGAGGCCGGGGGCTGTTCTGTTGACTCGTATTGATGAGAATTTGACTCCACGAGAAATTGAACAAAAAGCCGCGGAATTGGCCAATTTCTTGCGCGTACCGATTGAAGTATTTTGAGAAAAGGAACTGGGCTGAAGAACGAATGCTTTCTCAGCAGGAGGGAAAAAACGCAAGAATCCTGTTTTTTCTATAACTAAGTGATACTTAAAGTATGGAATCTTGGGTTATTAATTGGGCGAATATCGGCCAATCCGAAATTTTTTTGACTGATATTCAAGAAAAAAGTATTCTAGAAAAGTTCATAGAATTAGAAGAAATCGTCTTCTTGGAAGAAATGATCAAGGAATACTTGGAGACATATCTATAAAAGTGAGTGTCCACAATAGAGGCGGAACAGCCACGCCACAACCACAAAAACACTTCTGCCTAGTCAGCACAGCCACAAAAAACTTGTCCAGTCCAATAACAGTCACGCCACAGTCACAAATCACATTATTTTTTATCAATTGTTAGTATATTTTAATTGGACTAGAATAAAATTAATTAGAAAAAAAATATGTTAAAAAAAATAAAACCAAATCTTCGTTGTATTATAAATATTGAAAAATTATACAACGAAAATTGTCTAAAAACACTTAAAAAACACCGACACCGCTCATATCACGATGTGCTCGCTCCCCTTTCTCATATCTCTTCAAACGTTCTCTTTCCATGCGCATATCGCGGAAAGCTTGGAGCAAGTATTCATCACTACGCGGTACTCCCATTTGCAAGGAGGCAGTGGCAACACCGTGACTTGATCCAGTATCATTGTCTGATGACCAATGCTCCGCAGATGGTCCTTCATCATCTATTATCACGTTATGCAATATGATACATGCATACATGATATCAGCGACATCGTCTTCGTGCCAAACTCGTGACGGGCACCGTATAATGCCCCATCATGTTTGGACCACACCAAATGCTCGCTCAACATCCTTCCTCGCACCCTTTAACGTTAGGTAAACCAAGATTTCTTCAGACCAACTGGATGCCGAATCGTCTTCACAAATACGGGCCAACGAGAGTATATCCCATCTTCCAAATAGTAGCCCCTATTGTATTGTGTGTCGTTGGCCACGAAGCTGATCTCCGGACCCTCACCCCGGCACTGCTCATTGAAGAGAGGCGACGACTGCAAAACGTTGATGTCGTTGTTAGACCCTGCAACATCAAAATACGCATACCAAATCCATAGCCGGTAGTCATCAACGGCTTCCAGGATCATCGACGGGTGTTTGCTATTCAACCCGGTAGTGAAATGTCCTTTCCAAGCCACCAGGCAATTCCTCCATTCCCAGTGCATGCAATCTATGCTGCCCATTGTCCCTGGAAAACCGTGCACCCTCCCGTGCATATCTAGTAGTATCTGGCAGTCAGTGGCGGTTGGTTTCGTAGATAATCTCCACCGAAGATGGCCCTGATGCCCCTACAAAACCTCCTCAAAACCTCTAAGCTAGTCATCTCACCCATATGTATGTATTCGTCGAACATGTCAGCCGGTCTGGCATAGGCCAGCTGCGGTGCACTTCTGCAACGTAGACAGTTCGATCTTGCCACTTGCATCATATCGGAGGGTGAATGATACGATCATGGAAGTCGTGCATCAAAGTTTGTACCTGCAGCTGGCTTCAATCAGTATTCTACCTATCTCGATGACGTCCAAAAGCTATGAAACTGCCACCATTGTCTTTCCATTCGAGAGAGCTTCGCGTGAGTATCTTACACGCCCCAATCAGAAGTCGTGCAATGCAGAATGCTCCACCCGGGCAGGTGGCCTCTCGAAGGCACATTTGAGACAGCGAATTCCACCCGGGTGGGTGGCTATTGGAAGGCTAGGCCACCCGGCCGGGTGGCCACTCGAAGGCACAGTTGAGGCAGCGACGTCCACCCGGGCGGGTGGCACCTGGACGGCTAGGCCACCCGAGCGGGTGGCTCACGCATAAGCTAGATTTTGTGGGCCTTTTCTTGAATTTTGGGCATAAACTATAAATATCACATTTTATCATTTTATTCCTTAGTTTTTGATGAAATTAGATGCTTGAGAGATTTGTTCATCTTGAATACGGTTTCTTATCCAATTTTTAGTTATAGGTTGCTTGAATCCATCAATTCTTAGTGAAGCATGAATCAAGTAGAGGTATGGTTTGAGGATTGTAGTTTTCCTTGAAGACTTAGCCATGGATGCTTGTTAGTATAATGTAAATGCCTTAGCTTATTCCATCAATGACATTCATATCTTAATCCACATTATCTTTTGTTGATCTTCCTTCTTTTAGTTTAGATTCAATAGCTTTTGTTGGATCTATTATTTTATCTTTGATTGCCTTGGAAATTACAAATCATTTCACAAAAAAATTGCTAGATCAAACATCATCAAGGGTAATCTACATGGATCCTTATCAGTGAAGCACATGTATCGCGAAGCCAATGACGACGATATATGGATGAAGAGCCGTCGAGACATTTTGAAACACCGACAGAAAAGCTCTGGCGTAAAACGAGAGTTTTCACCAAAGTAGTCATCCATCAGCCGTTAGTTAGCCCCGGCATGGTCACGTCGGATTGTCTGCCGACGATGGATCGGACAAGGGACCGCCGCCGCACGCTCCACAACCTCATGTACTTCCCGCTCCACCTCTCCAACCACCTCATCATACACCTCATCCCATGCGCGTTGATGATGCACTTTTTGTTAGCACTATAAATACCTGCAAGTATACAGAGTAGGAATAGTATAGCTAAAGGTTAGTACCGGATATCAATAACGGGGAAAACAAACACAGACTGTCTATCTTCTACTAAAACTCAATTACTATTTGGAAAACCGAAAGTTTTGGAGATTTTTAAAAAACAAAGAACTTTTGAAAGCAAAGAAACAACTAATTGCAAATAAATCAAGGAGATAAAAGTATAGAGATAATGGAATTCCAGGGATGTGCTTTCACAATTATGGTTATACAAATTCCAACTACAACACCCTAGCACAGTTCTTACTTTGATAGAACGAGTCACCTAGGTTATGCTCATGAGATACAAACATTGATTACAAACATTAGAGTTGTCAATCCTAAATACGTAACTCCAAAAGCTCCTAAGACCCTTGAAAAGTCCTTACTCTCAATTAACAGTGTCGTTTTAAAGGAAGCTAATTGTAGTGTTTATTAAGTGGATCTAACTCGTCAACCTCCTCTCACGATTATGTAGCAAGTTATATTAAATCATCACTGAATGTGTCACTCAAGCGTGAAGCATTATCCATTAACTTAAGGAAGAAACAAAATAAGAACAAACGAAGGCTAAATACAAATAGTAATTGTATAAACCAATAAAAGTTACTAACGCATCCCTAAAATCCTATGAGTTTAGTTACACATGATAGAATAAGCTAAAAACATAGATTGAATGGAAGCCAATGAAAGCATAAGAACTAAAGCAATAAAACTCAAAGGTTGAATCCTTGTAGCCTTGATGATCTTGAATCCTTCTTCAACTCCTTGCACAATGAAGCACTCTAACTTTTGAACTCTGGAAATATTTAACAAAGAAAAGATCTCCTTTTGATGAAGCTTTGGGGGATATTTATAGGGAAGAAATCGCCCCTTCTCATATAAGGAAAAGAGTTGCAGAATATGGTAAATCTTGGAGAGAAAGTATGGCAAATTCTGCTCGCCGCTTTTTCCTGGCGGGCAGCTGCACCTTAGCCAGCGGTCGCCATCCATCATCCCGTAACTCTCAGGACTCTCGGTAGCGGTCGTCATGCATTCTCCAGCGGTCGCTGGGCGTGTCTTGACTTCATGCACAACTTTCCCGGAGCGGGCCACTACTGGCTTAGCGGTCGTTGGGCACCAGCGGTCGCCGGCAATGTTGCAGTGGACCGCTGGACATGCAGAACAACTCCGGATTTCCAACTTCGCGTTTTGACTCTCTTTTTAGGCTCAAATATGCACATTTCTCACAAAACATGTCAAAATACCAAAATAGATAAAATATGCAAATAATGGACCTGTAATGCAACTTTGACATTAAAAACGGACCAAAAGATGGCCTTAAAACTGTGCAAAATCCGAGCGTATCAGTTGATACTTGTCGTTATCCATTTTCTGATAGTGGAATTAAGTAAAATTTGATATTGGAGATTGGAATGGAATGAAAAAAAATGAATTGAGAAAATAAATAAAAATATATAAAAAATCGCCGGCTCCGCCGCAGCAGTCATCGGCGTGCACTAGGCCGCCGCGACCGCCCCTCCCCCGCCCAGCAATTGGCGCCGCGGCTCTATTAGTGTGGACACTCTTAAAAGTGTGGTGTACAGTTAAAAAGAATACCATCACATCAAAGAAGAACAAAACATAGAATTATGCACTGTTAATGCTTCATATTCCAAAACACGAGAAAGAGATAAGAGAAAAAAATCCCTGAATCGAAGTGTTGAGGTTCTCAAATCACATTTTGGGAAGAAGCTAATAGATGTTGCAAAGTGGTGAGTATAACTATAAACTACGGTTCAATCTTCTATAAAACTAAATGTATATTATCTACTGACATTAATGAGAATTAACTTGTTCTTATAGTTGGAAGATCAACAGTAAATAGTTGAACACAAGAGAAATCCATCCCTTCTTGAAGAAAAAAGTGTTGCAGATCCACAGCAAGACGTGTTGCCATCAACAAACAGACTTCACCATTGGAGAATGTGAGACAAATAATAAACGCCGGAAAGAGTAGACGACTTGATTGTAAAGCTGAAGTATAACGAGGATTTTATAAAATTTGAGTTTTCTATATCATTATTAGGATTGACAAAGCTTAGTGAAGAAGTGGCCACGAATCTAAATCTGGAAATGGAGTTTCACGTTGAAATACGAGGATGTAGATGGTGATGAGACTTTACCAAAGAGGAGTAAAAGTTCTATTTTTTTTAAAACATATGACTGAAATACGAAGTTGGTCCATAATATTTAATTTCTGAAAATCGAATCCTAAATAAATGAAATTGTCGAATCGGTCCTTTTTTTATGATTCGGTCAAAAACTAATGGTTAATGGATGATTATTAAATTTTGACTAAATTATTAATCCATGATTAATTAAAATAAAATAAAATATAAAATAAAAAATTAGAGAGAGATGGGATGGGAGAGAAGAAGAGAGATAAAAGTGATTTTTTATTTTCTATTTTATTTTAATTTAATTAATCATGAATTAATATTCCAATTTAGTGAAAATTTCACTAATCCTCCGTTGACCGTTAGTTTTTGACATAATCATAAAAAAGAGAACCAATCCGACGATAATATTTTTTTAGGACTCAATTTTCAAAAAGTAAATGTTGTAGACCAATTCCATATTTTGATCATATATTTATAACTAAAATAGTAGTTTACTCTAAATGTTATCTGGATCCTTCATTGCTTCTAATAATTCCGACTCTTTCAAAATTGATTAATGATTTGCCATTGTAGGGAAAACATTAAACAAATATGTGACAGCAATGAAGTCTGCAAAACAATCTTCTATATCACATATTTAAGACAGCAAAGAGCTGAATATAAATTATTTACAAAACAAAATTATTTTTGGAATCCCAGTCAAACATAGTATACAGTATAAATAATGTAAAGATTGACAACTCCCTATGACGAAATATGAGTACTTAAATGCTTAATTGGATATGATGGCTCTTAACAAATCTATCTAATAAAGTGACAACCAGTCAACCATATATAAATATGTTTCATTATCCTGCGCTCCCGCAGCGTAATGATAAAATGCAAACGGTATCTTATCTACAAATTCTAAATTAGGGGCGAAGCCACAATTTAATATAAGGACCCGTAGCGTAATGATAAAATGCAAACGGTATCTTATCTACAAATTCCAAATCAGGGGCGAAGCCACAATTTGATATAAGGAGGAGAAAAATATATTTATAAATAGATTTTTTAGTAATGAGAAGGCGCATTCAAAAGAGAATATGGAGTAATTTTTTTAATTTGATAAAAAAAAATATCATTGGTATAAACTTTGAGGAGGGGTAAATGCTCCACCAACCCTCCATATAGATCCGCCCATGTTTCAAACTATGATCTAGTCCTTTAGATTCCAAAACTTGATATCAACAAATGACAAATGACGTCAACAGAAAATGTCAACAGAACACCAACATTGTCAAAACTAACGATCCAGATCATCGTTTGGAGTTTATACAATATATAGAGTTTGTATGGAAAAAACAAAATTCACTTATTGATAAACAAACAATCATTTTAATATGAAGGAGAAAATCACAAATTCAAATTCGATATACCAATAGCTCCAGAAAACGAGAGCAAAAATTCAATACAAAAGCAGTTAGTACCAAAAGTAAGATGAGAAAATAGAAATGAAAATGGTGAGCATCTTTGTGTGTTAGGTACAACAATGACCTTGCAACAGTAAAAGGGAGAATTAGACACCTTGCTTACAACTTACCTTCTTCATATAAATCTTCTCTTCAATGATGTATAGGCAGAAATGAGAGAAGCTACAATGGTAGGTACGTACAACTCTTTCATATATAGTGATCCAATAAATCCAGATATATAAGAATTCCATACAAACTTCAAACCGGGACACAAGATAATGCTCGTTGCAACGCAAAAACACATACAATTATTCGTCGTTAGCAATCAAAAATTGAAGACCACTCACAGCTAATGCACCAGGATAGAAACTTGATTTGATAATTGTAAACACAAAGCTATTCAATCGAATCCCATCTACAACAATGTGGAGAAGCTACAGAAACATCAGACATTCGAGCTTTGCTCGCTTTCAATAGGCTCTATCAATTGTTTGCCAAGGCATCTCTATCATTGCCAAGTACCATAGCGCGAATACTATTCTTTCCTACAAACTTACCACTTTCGAACCTCAAACTTGACACCCTTTTCTTGGATCCGGACTTAGATTCACCACCCTCCTCTACGAGAAACCTAGACTCCCCATCAGGGCCAGACATCAACTCCATCAGATTGCTCCGGACCCCCAAGTCCGAGTGCACTCTCCGTGGGGTTGACAATGGTGTTCCAGCTTTGGAAACATCATCACCAACACCCTTGATAGCCTTTCTTGGTGGCGTTTGCACCGGCTTGCCAACAGTATCCACCATCAAACAAGGATTAGCAATACCATTCCAAGAATGAAGCGGGACTAGTCTACTCAACTCACTCAAACACTGAACCACCTCCTTCATCGACGGCCTCCTCTCCCTACAAGACCTCACACACTTGGCAGCCACCACAGCCAACGTGGAAGCGTCCTTAGGCGGCATAACCCTCGGATCATACACAGACAGCAATTTCCCCCTCCTAATCAAAGGTATAGCCCAATCCACAATGGAAGGAGGCGAATACGCAACATCAATCGCCTTCCTCCCACTAATAATCTCAAGAAGCAATATCCCAAAACTAAATACATCAGTTTTCGTGCGAAGATTATCCGGGGTAACATAGCTAGGATCAAGATACCCCATTGTACCTGCAGGTGGAGTTGATTTCAACCTAGAATCATCCACACACCTCAAAGCCAGGCCAAAATCCCCCAATCTGGCATTGAAATTTCTATCAATCAAAACATTAGCAGATTTAATGTCTCTATGAATCACAGGGGGATTCAAAGAATGCAACACATCGACAGCTTTAGCAATCTGCAAAGCCAATTTGATCCTCCTCCCCCAATTCGGGGGCCGTGAGGTGGAATGCAAAACATCAAAAAGTGTACCGTTGCTCATGAATTCGACCACCAAAAGGCGATCTTGGGAGGGATTCTTGGTGAATCCGACGAGATTGACCAATCTAGGGCTCTGCAGCTTGGACAAGATGTCGAATTCGTTCTCGAATTCGGTGGAATTCTCGGGCAGTCTGTGAGGGGCTCTGGAGGGTTTTTTGACGGCGACGAGGCGGCCGCCGCGGAGGACGCCTTTGTAGACGAGGCCGTGGCTGCCCCGGCCGAGGAGAGTGGCGGCGGAGAAGTTGTCGGTGGCCAATTCGAGATCTTTGTAGTTGAATTCTTGGAGTTTGATGGGATTGGGGGTTGAGGCGAGGTGGGAATCGGTGATGGAGATGGAGGATTCTGCTTTACAGGAGAGATAACCCATCGCGATTCCTTCAACTACTGTTGCGAGCGAGTGATGTTGAATTGGAGCATGTAAATTGAGAGGAAGAGATGGTTGGTGGTGGGGAGCTGTAGATTGTAAATTGATCGATTTGGGAGTTGACTGAATGGATATGAAATTCAATGAAGAAGAAAACAAGATAAGATTATTAAGTACTATATTGCGCTTCAATTTGAAGGGATCAAAACTTGCGATGTCCAACTATGTTTGTTGATTCAACCATTACCAAAGTAACTGCGTTTCAAAGGAATTACTGTTTACAATAAGTTTTCACCGCTTAAATGAGGACTCTATTCTTCACCACAGTAATGAATGGTGCTTCGGTTGTCAGCCTCAGTCCTTGAACTAGTCAATAAATTTTGGGGGAAAAAAAATACTCCTCCATTCATGAGTTATAGTCCCACTTTAAATTAAAGCATTAGCAATGGTGAGATCCATTTCCGGAGCTCATTTTAGAGTCTATCTCTAATTTTTTACTGTCATGTCATCTCAGAGTCTATCTCCCTGCGATGAGAGCTCATTTCAGAGCCTAATCTCATTTTCACATCATCATTGTTTTATCTATTTCACTTATAATTATCGTGTAAATTAAAGACAACGTAATATACGACAAAAAACAAATTCATTAAAAACAAAATAAAACAACATACACCCCCAAATCGTCGAGCTAGTGTGTCGGGACCCCTGCGAGCTTTACTTGTTCCTATATTTTCGTGATACGCCCCCAGAAACCGCCCTCGCAATAGTTGGCTACAACCGGGTCCTCAGAGATCTCTGTCCAACAATGAGCAAGAGCAATCGACTCCTCTATGGAGTAGGTACTCATCGTCCGCCCAGCTTTAGACGCCTCCCTGACTATCTCCTTCTTCTTCCCCTTCATGTCGGGCACCTTGTTGCTGAAGTTTATATCATTGTGAAGAGAAATAATAAAATTGAAATTGAGATTGGAAATGGATGGAATATGAATTAATGGAGAATGGGTATATAATATTGATACATCCATATATAATTATTACTTACATATGACGCATAGGTGCTACACTAATTTGGAATAATTATAATATAAATAATTTATTTAATTAATGATGTACAATAATAAAAATAAAACAAGAGCTAAACTATATAAGTATTCATTTATCAAATGATGTGCAATGACATAAATGAAATAAGGGCTAACCTATATAATTTTCATTTAATTAATAATAATAATGATGTGCAAAGTATAATTTTCATTTAATTAATGATTTTTAATGATAAAAATAAAATAAGAGCTAACCTATATAATTTCCATTAATTTAATGATGCAATGATAAACAAGAGCTAAATTATATAACTTTATATAATTAATATACAATATATGTGAAGAGAGTTTGATGGTTTTTGTCAAGAGAAGGGCATAAGAAGGCACAAGACCGTTCCTGTTAACCCTCAGTAAAACTGGGTAGCAGAAAGAATGAACAGAACACTGCTAGAGAGAGTGAGATGCTTGTTGTCTTCTGGTGTTGGTAAGCATTTTCGGGCAGAAGTAGTGTCTATTGCATCCTATCTGAATAATAAGTGTTCATCTTCTAGAATAGAGGTTCAATACCTGATGAGATGTGGTACGGGGCAAAGTCAGATTATTCTAGATTGAAGTCGTTTGGTTGCAAAGCATTTGCACACTAGAAATAAGGGAAGCTCAATGCTAGAGCAGTTTAGTGTATTATGCTTGGTTATGAGAAAGGTGTGAAGCGTTATAGGTTGTGGTCTATTGAGCCTGGGAATCAAAGAATACTAGTAAGTAGAGATGTTGTCTCCATTGAAGAAAAAATGCCTTTTATGATAAAAAGAATTTGCAGACAAAGCTGGCACTGCAGCTGATGCTCATCTTGAGGTGGAGTCAGATCTTTTCTCTAGTGAAAGTCAGAAAGAAATTGAGGATGTAGATGGAGCCATGAAAGACCATGAAGAATGGAATGAGACTCACCAAGGTCAGCCTCCACCGCAAGATCATCAGCTAGCTAGAGATAGACCAAGGAGAACTAATGTGAAGCCTCCTACAAGGTTTAGTGACTATGAAATGATGTTTTATGCACTTCATATTGCTGAGCAAATTGAGCTTGTTGAGCCTAACTCCTATACAGAAACTGTAAATGGGTCAGAGAGGAAGGAATGGATTCAAGCCACGAAGGAGGAAATTAAATCTCTGATCAACAACAAAACCTGGATTCTGGTGGAGAAAGCTGAATTCAGAAAAATTATTGGATGCAAATGGGTGTTCAAAAAGAAAATAGAATCAACACAATCTCAGAAAATCAAAGGGATTTAACCAAGAAGAAGGAACAGACTTTAATGAGGTATACTCTCCTGTTGTCAAGCATAATTCCATTTGAGTTTTACTGGCAATTGCAACCAAGAGGAATTGGGAACTAGAGCAGTTGGATGTGAAGATAGCCTTTCTAAATGGTGATTTAGAAGAGACAAACTATATGGCACAACCACAAGGCTTTGAGGTCCCTGGCTTAGAACAGAATGTATGTATGCTCAAGAAAAACATCTATAGCCTTAAGCAAAGCAGCAAGCAATGGTACTTAAAATTTGGTGAAAGTCTAGCAAGGTTGGGATTCTGTAGATCACTCTATGATAGTTGTGTGTTTGTAAAGAAGCAGGAGAACAAAGATCCTATATATCTTCTACTGTATATAGATGATATGTTGATATCTGGACCGGATGCCAATGAAATCAGAAAGGTAAAAGCTCAGTTAAAAGCAAACTTTGAAATGAAGGATCTTGGAGTTGCTAAAAGAATCCTTGGAATGGATATAGTCAGGGATAGAAGTAAAGGGAAGTTGTGGTTATTTCAGACAGCTCTGAGGAAATTCAATGTAGAGAATATGAAGAGCACAACAACTCCATTAGCAGTGCATTTCAAGTTGACAAAGAAGCAGAAGGCTGAAAGTGAAGAAGAAATGAAGGAAATGGAGTTGATTCCTTATTCTAATATAGTTGGCAGTCTGATGTACATGATGATATGTACAAGGCTAGATATAGCCCATGCTATAAGCACAATGAGCAGATACATGGCTGACTTTGGCAGACAGCACTGGAGTGCTTTAAAGTGGACTTTGAGATATCTAAAAGGAGCTGATAAACTAGTTATTTTGTTTACAGACAAGGGAGGAGCAAATGATGAGCCTCTGGTTGGTTTTTGTGACTCTGATTACGCGGCTAATCTTGACACAAGAAGATCACAAACACAATACATCTTCACAGTGTTTGGATCTGCTATATGTTGGAAGTCTAGCTTGCAGAATGTAGTTGCACTATCAATTACGGAGGCAGAATATATTGCTCTTACTTCAGCAGTGAAGGAGAGTAAGTGGCTACCTGGCCTGATATCTGAGTTTGGAGTAGATCAACAGAGTGTAGCAGTACACTGTGATAACAATGGGGCAATATGCTTGGCGAGGCATCAAATGTTCCATGAGCGCAGCAAACACATTGATGTAAGGCTGCATTTTATCAGGGATGAGGTGTAAAGTGGCAGGGTTAAAGTGATCAGAATAGATACTACACATAACCCCACATATATGCTTACCAAGCGCTCGAGCAAGGAAAAGTTTGAATACTGCTGCAGGCTTGTGAGTTTGTATGCAATAGACTTCGAGTGTTACTATATCAACCAAGGTGGAGATTGTTTAGATGTAAGGCTGAGCATAGCACCGAAGGCGCATGAAATCATAGGATGGAGTAGCTGCAATGGATCAAGAAGGGATTCAAAAGTTGGTTGAGAAACTAGCCGTTAATGGCAGTTTCCACACTTAGTTGTAACAAATTTTATGAAGCTCTCGTTAACTTAATATTTGAGTATAAGTAGTAGAAAGTTAGTTGCTTAATGTAAGTCTTTTTCAAGTTGTAAACACTTTGAGAACTCCATTGAATGAAACCCGTTTCTGGTTGAAGCTATAGCTCATCTCTTTCTCTTCAAATCTTGTTTTTGGTTGATCTATTTTGTTCATACTTTCAATAAGTTCTTTTGGATTCATTCAATGAAACAGTAACAATTCACACTCTTGCTAAAACATGAAATATATCCCATGGCTTTCTTCTTCATGAACGTGTTGGAAGAAGAAAAGGCTGGAATTCATGGAGTTTTTGAAACGGAAAAACTCTCTCTCTCAATAAACGCGATATTTAATATACTACCATATTTATTTGTATTCATTAACTCCCTTATATTCATTAAAAAAGAATAATTTCAAATTAGATTGTAATTTTTAAATTAAAATGATAATTTTATAGATATCTTCAAAACTCCCATTTTATATATAGATATAATTTTATATATGTATAGATATAGATAAAGAAAAATAAAGGCAAAAGTTAATTGAATATAGAGAATATATAAATTTAGTGAGTGTATGGTCCACTACTTAAAATAAAAAATAAATAAATGGAACTTTGAATTAAGACAGTCCCAAAATAATAGATTGAGACCATTTAGAAATGACAATGTAACAAAAAAAGGAGAAAAGATTTTAATAAATAAATGCAGACTATTTCTCTGGGATGGATAAATATAGGAAATTGAGTATATTTTTATGGAATGGAAGAAGTAGTATTAACTTAAATAAAATCAAACTTTTATTGTAATCTTTGGAAAACGAACTGCTGAATATGATAGAAGAATAAACTTCAGCTTAAATTTTTGTAGATTTCGTTCTATGAATTTACTTTTTAATCTTTCAGTTCTTAAATTATTGTTGAATTTGAAAAAAATGAAATTGAGGTTCTTAACTTTTATTTTTATCCATAAACTTAAAAAGGGCTAAAAACCTCTCTCCCTTCCTCTCTTCGCGGGATAACTACCGTATGTACAAAATGTTTCACCAATGCTTCAATTTAGTACAAAAAGTTTTAAGTTAGCATACATCATATAAAAAGTTTATTAGTATTTCAAATTTATACATTTCGTCTAAAATCACTAACACCGTTATTTTTCTTATTTTCTGATCCTATCAATTCCAAAATTAGCTATAAATACTAGCCAAAAATTACAGTGGATTCATTATTTGATAAAATGCCTATAAGAAAATACATGGAGTATTATTTACAGAAATAATATCATGTTTCACCAGGCATAATTTTGGAGTGGATAGGATGAAAAATAAAAAGTAATGGTAGTAGTGATTTTAGACGGAATGTATAAATTTGAAACACTAATCAAACTTTTTTGTATGATATACTAACATAAGACTTTTTATACTAAATTGAAACACTAGTGAAACATTTTGTACGTATGGTGTAATTATCCCACTCTTCGCACTATACCTTTCTCTTATGTGTCGTAGCGTGAATTATATTTTAATATCTAAATTTAAAAATTCTGTAAAATGCAGTAACCAAATTTAAACATTATCCCTACACGTTCCTAGAATTTAAGGTAATATCGTTAAAGGGACTTTTACGCTTTTTTTAAAAACTTTTTTTATACAAAATTCCTTCCAGTCCTTAAGGAACATTTTAATCTATTTGAAATGAGAGACTTTGTCATCATTTTCTTTTTTATATTTGTAGAGATGTATCCACCACTACTACTATATTAGATAAAATTTGTGTACTTTTTCCATTCCATAGAAATAGATGTAAAAAATCATGGATTAAAATATGCCCGGTCAATGGATTTTGACCAAATAATAAATGTGACGAGACATTTAATTTTGTGAAATTAAATGACATATCGTCGATCTACATTTTACGTAGATAAATGTAGTATATTCACTTTCTCAAATCCGATTTCCGGTGAGTGAGAAATAGTGGATTAAAGTTGGGCATAATTAGCTTTTAATTAAAGCTTGGAGTTGGAGCTTAGGGAATAATTAACTAGTGTTAATTATCCCACATTGGAGGATTAACACATCTTTTAATGTGTATAAATTAAGTGACTTTATGTTACTTAATAATTATAGTAGACCAAGATGGGTGAAAGAGCCCACAAACGCGCGCCGCCGCCGCCCGCCCGAGCCCGTGCTCGTGGTCGCGGGCCCGGGCCCGGGCCCGGGCCCGAGCCCGATCTCGATCTGGATCTCGATCTCGATCTTGGACTTGGTCTTGGCAATTGGCAATTGGTCTTGGACTTGGACTTGGACTTGGTCTTTGGCTTGACACGTCGTCAAGTGAGGCACAGTCACGGCTGCCACGTGAGAAATCCGCACGCTCCACACACGGATGGCACATTCCTGCCACACGCTCGTAACCGTCGGCGGTTACGGATCTGCCATGATGAGCCTTCATGGCTTGGTTGACCCTGCATGGTGGCTCGGCCTATAAATAGGCTAGTCATTCCACTGCATTAGCCACTACATCATTCACAAGCATTACAGCATAAGCTCTCTCCCTCTCTGCATTGTCTTTCTGTCGAAGCTTTGCCCTCTCCTCCATCCAGTTCGCCGGAGCTCTGCTGATTGCGGTGCTGCATCAATAGAGACGTAGCCGTTTTACCTTTGGGGACGACACGTCAAACCGAAGAGCACTACCGGGGCGTATCTCGTCTTGCGGGAAGAGGCCTCCTCGACTCGGCTTATACATTATTCACGGTTACTGTTTCATTTTTGCATTTGTAATCTCATTCTAGTTCAGTTTCCTCTTTTGTATTCCTTCTTTTGGGTTGTATTACGCCCGGCTTTTATCTCTTGTAATCCCCAGAATCCAACAATAGATTATATTTTTTTTCGTCCGTTCCATATAAATAGTCCATATTTATTTATCGAAACCTTTTTCTTCTTGTCTTTTATTTATTATTTATGAGTCTCACCATCGACTACACAAGTTCACCCACTTTTTCTCCTTCTCTCTTATTTTATCAATTACGCATTAAAACTCATATCAACCCCAAATAACTTATTTTTATGGGACAAATGAAGTATAATAAATCTATGAAAATAGAATAAGAAAATTTGTATAAAAATTTGGAGTGTTTTAGAAAATTGTCATTTCTATTTCATCACAAATAGACTAAAATCCCCTTTAAAGGCTGGGGAGTATTTTGAACCAGAAAAAAGTCCAAAAAATCTCCAGCGATATTACATTAAAATCTAGGAACAAGTGGAAATATTTTTAAAGTTTGAATACCGCAATTGATACTATTTCAAAGTTTAGGTACAAAAAATATATCATTCTATCATTTATATGACAATTTCATAGTTTAGAAGTACAAAATTGTATAGCTTACTCCGTCGTAAATATATTGTGATACTTCAATATTATGTAGTGTGATTTGATACGTGTACTCACTCCGTCCTTAAAAAATAGACAATTTTATAACTGTACAAGTTTTAATGCATAATTAGTGAAGTAAGAGAAAGATAGAAAAAGTGATTTGAGTATTGTTAGCAGAGAATGGGGAGAGAGAAAAATTCCTTAAATTGAATCAGTCTATTTTTAAGGGACATCTCAAAATGACAAATTTAGTATATTTTTAAGGAATGAGAAGTATAATTTTATTTTATAGGTGTATATAATTTGGACATCTCAAAATGACAAATTTAGGAGTATATTTTTAAGGAATGAGAAGTATAATTTTATTTTATACGTGTATATAATAACCTCAATAAACTAACATGACATCATTTTAAAATAATTACATCAACATTTTTGAAAGAAGTAACATCATTTTGAACTGAACAATGAACAAAGCTTCCTCCGCCCCACTATAATTGATCAACTTTATATTTTAGGTTGTTCTATCATAAGTGATTGATTTCTATTTTTTTTGGGAAAAAAACATTTTTTAAATATAAAATTTTTACTGCCTTTCAATAAAATTGAAATATGGACTAAAATACAATTTATATTTTCTAAATTATAAAAATTAATTTCCATATACATAGTACTCCCTCCGTCCCAGAATAGTTTGGTCATATTCTTTTTTTGATTGTCCTATGGTAGCTGAGTCATTTCTTTTTTATGACAAAAACTTTATTTTCTCAAATATACTTTACTTTCTTCCTCATTCTTACTTTATTCCCCCTCTAATTCTAACACATCAATTTTTTAAATGGATCGATTTGGGAGTTGACTGAATGGATAAGGAGATCCAAGACTAAATGATTTGGATTATGAAATTAAATGAAGTAGAAAACACTCGCACGTCATCAATCTAAACAAGATTAGATTATTATGTGGTACTACAATTAATTGCTTCGATTTGAAGGGATCAAAACCTGCAATGTCCAACTATGTTTGTTGATTCAAAGTAACTGCATTTTGCTTAAATGAGGACTAGTATTCATTTTCAACGCGTAATGAATACTTGCTTGGTCTTCGGTTTCAGTCATTTTTACTAGTCAATAAACAAAAATATAAGTTTAGGAAAAAAACAAACTACTAACTAATACTCCTCATTACAGACAAACTTATATTCCTCGTCCCTCCTAAATATACTACTTCACCTCTCATTAAAGATGACTCACTTTATCTCTACTTTATTCTCTTCCTCTTACTTTATTCTCTCCACTTAACACACAAAATAAAGTTGCATAAAATCACGTACCGCCCAAAGAAGGGGTTGTCTTCCTTGGAACGAAGGGAGTATATTTTCTTTTTTTGTCCGTTCCATAAAAAAGTTCATATCCATTTATGAGGAGAGATGAGAAAGGAATTTATTTCCAAATATGGAAAGTGGGCATCTTGGCCACCGATCTTGATTTTCCATTTCTTTTTCATTTTTTTCCCACCCCTATATGCATCTTCACACCTCTCTCTCAATTTTCTCTCTTACAAAAGAATGAATCTTGATAACGACTTCTCAAACACCGGCGAATCAACATTCCCCGGCGGCTACTCTCCGTTCCAGGGCGGCAGCTCACCATTTTTCCAAGGCAGTTATGTCGATGTCGGCAGACAGCTCAACCCGAGGGTCGGTCCAATAGGATGAACTACACTCTACCTCAGTCACTTGCTATTGCGAATTGTTGGGTCGACGCTTGCTTGGGCCAATGGGAATGATAGGGAAGCCTGACGCTGGTGGGGATGCTGGGTATAATAGGGATGTTGCCCACAAGTAATGGAACAGGCTTGTACATTTTTTTAAAATTGTAGATTTTTTTTATTTTAATGTATTATGGTTTTTTCTATATTGTTTTCTTCAAACTTATTTTGATGTTATTTTATATTTGATAAACATCAACAATTAAAATGAATTATAGAGATAATGATGTGGAAATTAAGACATGCTAAGGATAGGTTGGATGATAAAATGCTGACAACTGGAAATTGGAGATGGGTTGAAGATGAATCATTTCGTGTAGTTCCTTTAGAGTGTGGAACATGCATGCCTTTTACGGCTGATAAACCCCAACAATTAAAATGAATCATTTCGGTAATAGTAGATGCAAAAAGTTCCTATTTTTATGGTATTTTTAAATATAAAAATTACTATGTTTCAATAAATTTGAAATATGGACTAAAATATAATTTATATTTTTTAAATTATAAATATTACTATGATTCAATAAAATTAATATGGTACTAGAGTAGATTTGAATCCGTCGCTAGTTTAGTCTTGAAAATAATAAAAAAACATTAGGGTTTCTTCTCTTCTACTATGCTACTTCTCTGTTATGTTGTGTTGATTAAAAATAAAGGTTATTTTCTCTGCCACTCGCTGCTACAACTCTCTAGCTACAGTTGCTAGTTTTAGTTGTTATTGCTACAATTGTTCTTTTCTTCTGTTGCTTCTCTGTTATGCTGTGCTGATTAAAAATAAAGGTTATTTTCTCTGCCACTCGCTGCTACTGTCACACCTCAACCCCTCTGACGTATACTCTTTTAATAAATAAATCCCTTATCATAAAAACAATCAATACACGTGTCTAATTCATACAACACCCATATAATATAAGTTCAAACCAACACTTATCCGATACATATTTCAAAATATCTTGTAAAGTAGTGGAACCCTCTCACCACTCTATATACTACACATTTTTCTACATGCAAAAATGATGAGGAAGAGAAGGTTGCCAATATGCGTCAACCGCCGAACCTGATAACATGTGGAGTTCCTATGACCCACGTCAGTCAAAACTTTACTGTTATCTTAATCCTGAAAAATTTAGTGGTTTATATGAGCCACAACTCAGTATATATAAATTTTCACCTTCAATCTCACATGATACAAACATCAAACATATTCTTTTATCAATACATATAATCAGAAACAATATATAACATACTTTAAAAACAAACCATTTCATATTCATATGCATATGCCACTCTATTCAGTTTATTATTCTGTAACAGTCAAGTCTGGTATCTGCCCGGGATTCCTCTATGACCCGAAGGTCTCTCTGTAATTGGACTCATAGGTCCCTCTGTATTTGACCCGAAGGTCCCTCTGTATTTGGACTCATAGGTCCCTCTAAAATTTCAGATCCAGTACAAGGCTGTCACAGATCCTCTTTAATCCAATGATTCACATAATCGGTATCATAAACATATCCTTTGCACCAATAACATATCCATATCATATTCCATAAAATTATCCAATATATCTAAACAAGCATGTCCATTTCAACAATCAAATATTCATATCATATTCGACCATCAAAATCAAATAAATCATAATCATATCAATTTCAACCATATAATCACATAATTTATTCCAATTCAACATATAACAATCAAGCACATAACACATGTAAAACTAAAAGTGTGATTTATACACACCTGATTAGGACAGATAATCAAGCCGTGCCCTTGTCCCTGTTTCTTGATCTACGTTCCTTGTTCTTCTAAAAAATTCATAAGTGTAGGATTCCTCTCTTCCCCCCTTCTTTTTTTAACCTCTTTCAACTCCTTTATATATATATTTACCGAAGCTTACTTCATAAGCTAAGTACGAAGCTTACCTCGTAAGCTAAATACGAAGCTTACCTCGTAAGCTAAATACGAAGCTTACCTCATAAGCTAAATTAATACAAGGAGTTACTTTCTTTTCTTTCCCTATTCTCACTACATATTACTTTAAATCTCATGCACACATTTTCCATGCACAAGACACTTAGTATTAAGCACACATACACATTTACATAACTAATATATATATAATAAAATATGTAATTATGCAATATAATGTATGATTTGGGTCACGGATGTCACAAATCTTCCCCTCTTTAAGAATTTTGTCCGCAAAATTCATTTCTTTCTAACATCTGTATAATTCTCTCTGTCTTACCATCTTTCTGTTGGTGAAAAAAAATATTACTAAAATGTAATCATGTCTCCATAGATAGTGAATTGCGGAACTCTAGACATAAAAGATAGAATACCATATAATTGTGCTGCATCTTTCGCATACCTTTCAGCTAAGTGATATAACGAACAACGCCATCTTATAGGTGAGAAATGTACTATCGGTGACTCTGTACCAAAATTTATGGTTATGTGTTCTCATTTTGAGACTAGAATAGGTAAAGGCTTCAACAAACCTGTAGGTACACACTGTTCTGCTTTAACCTGTTGATATATCAACACCTTGAAACAAACTCTACGACTCTCTTCTTCATCTTCGACCACTAATAATACTTTAATAATGATGTTATTTGCATAGGTGTGCTCACTCTGCTGGACTTGTAACTCAAAGTATCTGTAACAACATTCACCTCTTAAGATGGTATTCGATGGTGCAATCATATTCTTTAAGAAACTCCATCCAATGTCTTAGTCTCATATTCAACTCCTTCTTACTCTTCAAATATTTCAAACTCTCGTGATCAACCAGAATTCGACGTAGTCCTCCATACAAATAATAATGCCAAATCTTCGAAGGAAAACCACACTGCTAAATCTAGATCAGAAATAGAATAAGAAGCTTCATGTACTCGTGATTGTCCTTGACGCATAAGCAATAAACTTTCCATTTTTTTTAATAGAAGAAAATCAAATCCATGTTGCAGTGCATTACTGTAAATAACATAATATCATGTACCTGTGGAAATAACCAATATAGACATAGTCAATCAATGCTTCCACTCATCAAAACGGTTTTGACATGCTTCACTCCATATAAGAGGAGAACTTTTCCGTAATAACTTCTTCATCAATTCAACCATAATCGAAAATCATTTTCAGTTGACAAATACTTCAATATTCTGTATATCCATTTCTATTCTTCAACTTGATACCATGTGTCCCAATAATACCATATGATTTAGCTAGACTCACACTTACCCAACCTTGCAATAAGATGTTTATCTCGCAAAACTTGTAACACTGACTGCAAGAGATTAACATGCCCATCTGTACTTCGTGAAATATAATAGTAAGTCAATAAAAATAATCACTAAGTGATATAGGAATGGTTGAGAGACTTTGTTCATCAATGCCATAAATAATTATAGGTGCAATAGTTAATTTGAAAGGCATAACCAAAACTCATAATGGTCATACTGAGTTTAAAATGATGTCTCTGCAATATTCTCTTTAGCTATCTTCAACTGATGGTATCTTGATCGAAAATCAATACTCGAAAACAGTTGCATACCTTGAAATTGATCAAATAAGTCTTCTATTCTCGGTAATAGATATTTATTCTTCACAGTCACTTGATTCGACTTCCAATAGTGTATATAATGTCGCAGTGTGTCGTCTTTCTTCTTCAAAATTAATATTAGTAATCTCTAGGTAAAACATGGAGTCATACATATCTCTTGTCTGACAAGTAACTGTTTCTTAAACTCCTGAAATTCTAATGAAGACATTTGATAATGGTGAATATAAATAAATGCAGTACCTGGTAGTAACTCAATAGTGAAGTTTGTCTCTTGATCAAGTGATAATCCATAGAGATTTCCACTTCGAATAAATTGAAAAGTTGATGTAGCTAATATAAGACAAGTTGCAATTGGTCGATACCATTAAATATCACTCGATCTCCTCTCGATGATTATATTACCATTTCTTTAACATGGCAAGCTGTCTTAGTTCGATGAAGTGACAACCAATTTATACCCGTGATAATATCAAATTTGTGTATGAACAAGAGAATCAATATTCGCTGGCAGCTCAACTGAATTAACTCGCACCACGTAGTCTAGATAAACCGTGTATACTGAAACAATGTCAGCTCGTAATCAACAATAAACATAGTTCTTGTTTAAAGACAGAATCTCTCTTTACTTCATCATCACAATACACTTCTTGCATATATTTATCATTAAATTCTCTAGGAAAATCGTCTGAACTGAGTACCAGAGGTTGTATCATAGATTGTGGGACTGTTTCTCACCAATAGTAAGTATTGCTTCAAGGAAGAGACACTGTGTAATGCTACTATGACATCCTACTCATCTGATTGAACACATGTTCTAACCTTTTCAACCATATCTCAGCCTCGAGCGTATCAGTAGTATCATCAAGTCAACAATTCCACTTTTCGGTGCTGTTTAATGTTTCTACCTCTTTGACTCATCATTGGTCCATGTATTTACTGGAAGTCACCATATGATGCAATATGTATATGAGATGTTTCTATAATTAATTGACGATGCAGGGCGGCTGACCCTTCTCTCCTCAGTGAGACATGTTCATGACAATACAAATGCAAATGACACTTATAACCAATACGTATCATATGCAATGCATGGATGCAATGTCCCAGCGGGATCCTTATCCCTGCTCTGATACCACCTAAACTGTCATACCTCAACCCCTCTGACGTATACTCTTTTAATAAATAAATCCATTATCATAAAAACAATCAATACACGTGTATAATTCATAGAACACCCATATAATATAAGTTCAAACCAACACTTATCCGATACATATTTCAAAATATCTTGTAAAGTAGTGGAACCCTCTCACCACTCTATATACTACACATTTTTCTACATGCAAAAATGATGAGAAAGAGAAGGTTGCTAATATGCGTCAACCGCCGAACCTGATAACATGTGGAGTTCCTATGACCCACGTCAGTCAAAACTTTACTGTTATCTTACATGATACAAACATCAAACATATTCTTTTATCAATACATATAATCAGAAACAATATATAACATACTTTAAAAACAAACCATTTCATATTCATATGCATATGCCACTCTATTCAGTTTATTATTCTGTAACAGTCAAGTCTGGTATCTGCCCGGGATTCCTCTATGACCCGAAGGTCTCTCTGTAATTGGACTCATAGGTCCCTCTGTATTTGACCCGAAGGTCCCTCTGTATTTGGACTCATAGGTCCCTCTAAAATTTCAGATCCAGTACAAGGCTGTCACAGATCCTCTTTAATCTAATGATTCACATAATCGGTATCATAAACATATCCTTTGCACCAATAACATATCCATATCATATTCCATAAAATTATCCAATATATCTAAACAAACATGTCCATTTCAACAATCAAATATTCATATCATATTCGACCATCAAAATCAAATAATTCATAATCATATCAATTTCAACCATATTATCACATAATTTATTCCAATTCAACATATAACAATCAAGCACATAACACATGTAAAACTAAAAGTGTGATTTATACACACCTGATTAGGACAGATAATCAAGCCGTGCCCTTGTCCCTGTTTCTTGATCTACGTTCCTTGATCTTCTCAAAAATTCATAAGTGTAGGATTTCTCTCTTCCCCCCTCCTTTTTTTAACCTCTTTCAACTCCTTTATATATATTTACCGAAGCTTACTTCATAAGCTAAGTACGAAGCTTACCTCGTAAGCTAAATACGAAGCTTACCTCGTAAGCTAAGTACGAAGCTTGCCTCATAAGCTAAATTAATACAAGGAGTTACTTTCTTTTCTTTCTATATTCTCACTACATATTACTTTAAATCTCATGCACACATTTTCCATGCACAAGACTCTTAGTATTAAGCACACATACACATTTACATAACTAATATATATATATAATAAAATATGTAATTATGCAATATAATGTATGATTTGGGTCACGGATGTCACAGCTACAACTCTCCAGCTACAGCTGCTAGCCATTCTACGACTTTTGGTTACGTGCTTAGCATTTGCATGTACTCTTTGTTATCATGTCTAATTCTAGATCGTCTATAGGAACCACCATTAAGTTCAATGTGTCCAGCTATATGCTTTGGTCTTATGTTTCTGCTAGCCCTTCTAAGTCATGTTCGAATTCTTCGTGTCTACTAGTCGTACCAAATACAACTTTTTTGATAAATTCAACTATGTGTGCTCGCAGTCGAGGTTCGTATGGTGGGTGTGGCCATGGCTGTGGTCAAGGTCGTGGGCTTCATGACCGGCTATGTAATCATTGTGGTTGTTCAAACCATGAGTCCATAAAAATTGGAAGAAGTTTGGCTGACCAAATTTAATTAACAACACAACGTTTACCACACCAACTTCTTCATTTACTCCTGTTGCATATACCTTTGTAGATGTGCTGGTTGTGTCTCCTAGTATGTCTTAGATGTTAGATTGGGATGCCTCTGGTACAAAATCATGTTTGCCATCTTTTTATGCAACCTCTCTTACATCTAATCGTCTTGCTAATGGAAATTCCCGGTAAACGTCAAATGTTGTGGTAAAGTAGAGACATTTCTTTATGGCATGAACTTGTTTAGTGTATTAAATGTGTAGGTAATAAAGTAGATAAAATGATAGAGAGATAGAGAAGTAGAGAGAATAAAGTAGAAAACTGAATGAAGTAGTGAGAATAAAGTAAGAGATAAAATAATGTTCCTGAGAGTTAATCATAAGTTATAGTTCAACTAAATCTGTTTAATCCAGAGTATTATTCCGCTTAGAGCTGTGGTGTATCTGACCAACGAACTCAACTTGAAGTTTGTTATAGTTAACGAATTATGTCGGATCCAAGTGCCAGTTGATATCCAAATCACTGCAATAAATGAAATCCCTGAGTTGATTTAGAGCTGCATATCTATGTTGTAATAGCAAGTGCTGCGAATTCTCTGCTTGCTCCTGATTCTTGCCACTTCTTTTCCGCGGCAATTTTTTTGAGATGCTTTTCCACTTTGCTTCAAATTGATAAGCTACATCAACATGTGTGGAAATGACCGTGTTACTAGTCAATACATGATAGGATGCATATACACATGCGTCGAATAAAAGTATAGTGATAGAGATGGCAAAGATAGAGTTAAAAGCATCTGTATGTTACATAGTTCAAGGGATTATTCTAGGGAAACCTAATTCGTAATGTGTCCTATTAAAACTCTAAAATACTCGACTCTCAACTTTGAGAAGTACCTACAAAGAACTAAAGTCCTCTTAAAAGGGTATGCATGTTCCACGCTCTAAAAGACCATTTTAGCAGTTTAAAGTATATCTAGTCGCTATGTGTTAGCAAGTAGTAGTATTTGTTGCGCCATCTTTATATATGACTTTTCCTCATACCACATTCCCATCAGTTTTAGACATAAGTGTGTCATAACTGGAGAAATTTAGACATTGCTTTGTGATAAGTCAGGAGACTGCATCACCCATCTTGTCTGAGTTATACATTAGACATAAGAATAATTCCCACAAACAAAAAAAGATAGCAAGTAAAACACACTCTGCACTAAAGCTGGTAAAGCAGTACATAGTGTCGACTGTGCAAGTGATCGCTTATGATATAGGAGTATTATAATTCCTCATACTTTTCTCATGAAAGTAAAATATTCGTTTTTGTTATTTGGTTTGTAAACGCACATATCATATCTTGATATGCTTGTTATTTCTAAACCTATATAAGGAAAGTTTATGGATTGAATAGAAAAGGAACAATGAGCTTATAATTTATTTGAAAATTGAAAGTGGTAGCTCATTACTTATAAAAGGAACACAACCACAACGGCAAGCAGAAGCACACACAATCTCAACAATAAGACAGAACTACAAGATATAAGATGGGAGCAAAAGGTCTGCCTGAAGAGATTGACATAGAAAAATTGTTGCGTAAAGAAAACATAGCTCCATGTTTAACCTTTATGCATCCTTCTCCAGGTCAAACTGTTATGTGGGCTAGCTATAAGTTTAAACTACCATGGTTGAGGATATACGTGCACTACAAAGTGCAAACAAATAGACTTCCTATAGTATAAAAAACTACAATGCCCTATTGTTGAACTTAAACATCCAACGGGTTTTGTAACTAAAACTTCAACATCCAAATAAGATTGAAATGCTAATCACTGAGTTTGAATATAAAAAAGCTTTCTTTTTTTTTCTGGAGGAACATCGTTCATATGATTTAATATGGTCTGAATGACATATATTGTTATCACTTATGAGTACAGTAAACTCAGGCAGAAACGGAAGACCGTCAGGAAGATAATAGAGCACTTGCACTACATTCCTCAAGTACATATTTTCACTAAATTAAACGGTCACGATAGATGAAGCTTTATTGTCTAGATTCTAGAAGAGTGTAGAAAATCCATTGCACTAGTAAAACGAATATGTGAATACCACTGCGGATTTTTGTTAGAATAGAATGAATTTCACTGTAAAAGGATAACAAAGTTGCAGCACCAACATTGCAGATATTTCCGAGTGATCTTTCAATGACTCTTAAATGGCTTAGTTACCTTTACATTTATCCGCAAATCCCTGTATAAGACATGCACAAGTCCACGGCCTTCCAGCAGTCGAGGCTTTTGCGCCACCTATTAACTCTCCGTTGTGCTGTTTCAAGCTAGAAAAGAGAAAAACTCAGCGAAAGGAACATCTTAGCACTAGACACATATCCTAAAGAACTAACACACTGGCATTTATCAGGCTAATAAAATTCCCATTTGTGCTAATTGAGCTAGGGTTTTCTCAAAACTTCAATCAACACTTACAAATCACAAGATACCTTTCAGGAGATAGAGATTAAATTAACAAAAAATTCACTGATGACAGACACTTAATTATGCACCAACTAATGGCAAGAAGAAGGATATACAACAGTGATGTTTATATGCACATCTATTATCAGGCTAATAAAAGTCCCAATTATTCTAATTGAGCTAGGTTTTTTTTCAAAACTTCAATCAACACAAAAACACAATGAATTTGCCTAAAATTACACAAAATTCACTGACGACAGACACTAAAAATACACCAATTAATGGTAAGAAGGATATATAACAGAGATGTTTATATACACATCTATTATCTTATACAGACTAAACAATCACATGGTGAAAATCGAAAAAATTCCAATCAAATTATAGATTAAAACAAGAAATAAATTCAAAATTTTTATCATAAATTGTAGATTATACCAAAGTGAAGGTGGAGAGGAGAATGTAATACCGGCGAGAGAAATTATTGGTGACACCGACATAAGTCTTGATGGGCGGATTGGTGGAGAGGATTAGATAAACAGTCCAAGGATTCTTAGGTGGAGATGTTGTAGCGGGTGATGAGGGTTTCTCCGGAGATTTGACTTGGGGCAAAATAATTGGTGGGAATTCAGATGAAATGGGTGTTTTGGCAAAGGGAAGAACAGTATTTGAATGGGGTTTCACTGATCTGAATGTTCTCGACAATGGCGTCGCCATGATCGAAGGTGCCGTTTGGTTGAATATCGGAAAAGGAAATGAATTAAAGAAATAGGATATATGTTTTAAATTTACATTTCACCAGTATTTGATGAATAATCTGATTAAATTTCAAATTATTTTCGTTTTAGTAAATACTTCCTCCATTTCTTTAAATGGATTTTTTTTTCATTTTTGTCTGTATTTTAAAAACTGAAACATTACTTTAGTAATCTTCTTTCTCCAATGACCCTTTTCTACTAATACACTTTTTTTCTATTTTTTATTTTATTAATTTTACATTAAATTTTAAAAATTTTAATTTTTAAATAGATTTAATATTATTATAAAAATAAACGAATTTAACCATAAACAACCTATTTCATATCAATTGAATCCATTTATATATTTATCGATCAAACTGCAAACAATGTCTCAGGTTTGCATATTTGTGGTATCCGATGAAAATAGTAGTATTGTCATTTTAAACATCTCGGCTTGCATATTTGTGGAATGTGATGGTCAAAAGATTTATTAGATCATATGGTACACTCAAATTTAAACCGAGGTAGGTAATTAGCTTTAATAGTGTACTCCAAAACTTATTCTATTTTTAGTTTTTGGGAAAAAAATATCTATCTTTAGGTTTACACTAAACCAAACCCAAAAGTTTTTCAAATTTTGTGAGTAAAAAAAAAGCATAATATAGAGAATATTCTTTTAAGTTGGAGTTTAATGTAAATGGTTGGAGTAAAATCATATTTGATGGGATATTTATGCTAAAATCAGTGAGTTTAGTGTAAATGATTGGATATGCTTTTATTCGCAATGGCGGACGCAAAACTTTTTTCTAGCCGAAGCTCTATTATACACTTCATTTGTTCCACGTTAATAGAGTCGTACTCCCTCCGTCCGGCATTAGGAGTCCCGGTTAGACATTTCCATAAAAAGTGAAATAAAAATATTATAAAATAAAATACTAAAAAACACAAGTAAAAACACATCCAAAGAATAAATCAAATAATAATGCAAATGGGTCCCACATTCCATTATCACACACTCCAATTATGACACACTCAAACATTTCTTAAAACTCGCACCCAACTCAACCGGGACTCTTAATGCCAGACTGAGGGAGTAACAAGTATACAAAAATGCAGGGGAAAGAAAACTCCATGGACAAAAGCTTGAATTAATCTTTGCTAGAAATTCATATCTAAAATTAAATCCGAAATCGAAATGACTAAGTATGCAATTCATACGTTTTCGCGAACTGACTAACATGCAAGATGACTAAAACTAAACGACGACCAATCTCATACATGTTCTTCTAATTAAACCGATCAGAAACCTACAATCCTTACTCAATAACCAGAATTAGCCTACGAGAAAATTCCAATGGACACAATCAACGCAAAACAACATAAAGCGAGATTCAAAACACATGATGTTTAAACAAGGAAAGGAAATATGATCCACGTCAAGATTTTAAAGAGCATGAGTTTAAAACTACATAAAACTTAAAACCAAAAGCAGTAAAGATTGTTTGACTCCTCAGAGCGATGAAACAGTAGATCTTCTAACTACAACAGCTGGTTGGAACGACGACGACTCCCCTTCAGCGGATGGCCGAAGTCTTCAGGTGAATGTTGGACTAAGAGCGATGAACGAAAAGGAATGGAGCTAGTCTCCAAGTGTGGAATTGGAACCTACTAGAAAAGTCTCTCTCTTCTTCAAGTGACCTTCTATTTATAGGGTGGCTTGCCCTAATTTCTAAGGCTGTCTCTTCATGTGAAATGTCATCCTTGCTTCTCAAATAGTTGTTCGTTTCCTAGCGATCTTTCATTCTCCATCTCGAGCTCTGCGGCATGCATCCTGGCCAGTATTACACGCCTCCAGTGTCCCTTTCACCTGAATTTACTTCGGGACCTTTCTTCCTGACTTGTACATTATCCTGCACACTTCAGCAACTTTCTTGCACATAATATATAATTAAGCCCATGTCCAGAGCCTTTGTCCTAGCGGCAATGAGCTTAGACATTATTGTATAAGGTGCCAAGTTCGAGCCCTCTTGACATAAGTTGTAATTTCCTCCTTTCTATATGTGTTTATTTGTAATTTCCTCATTCATATAGGATTTAATTTTTTTTATAAAATATACTCCCTCCATTTTTTAAAAATAGGGACATTTGAAACGGCACGGGTTTTAATGCACAATTTGGTAAAGTAAGAGAGATGGAGAGAAAAATTGGTAAAGTAAGAGAGATGGAGAAAAAATTGGTAAAGTAGGAGAGAGGGGGAGAAAAAAAGTAATGAAATTAATGTTAGTAGATTATGGGGCCCACTTTAAGTTGTTAATTGTAGTGGTATAAGTGGTAAATAAATTGATGTATGGGGGTGTAAAGATTTCCTAAAATAGAAAGTTTGAAAGTTGCTATTTTTAAAGAACGTACTAAAATGGAAAGAGTTGCTATGTTTAGAAAACAGAGGGAGTATATATACACACACACACACAGGGGATCATTAAGGTCCTATTGCCTCCTTAGTGTTAAGTTCCAACTTAATATCAACCATTGGATTAAGATGTTGGACGGATTAGATTAGTAGGAGATGTGATAGTCCGTGTTACATTATTAGGTCGAAATTGTACATTATGGGGGTAGAATAGGAAACACAAGATTTTATACATGCGTTTCAAAACTGCAAAATCCGAGATTTCAGCAAAATGATATCATTCCAATTTTGAGAGACCATTGACCTTCCACTCTCTCACCATCACTTGGTCTCCCTGTTCTCCCTCAATTCCCCTCTATTCCAAAATCCTAACCGCCTCTGAAATCACCCAAAAAACCCTAACCACAGCTCATAAGTAAAAAAAACTCCAATCAACGCTGATTCAATCCCCTACGACGACTTTTAGTAGTTCGTATATGATGAAGATGAGCACGCAGGTGTTCGGGTGTCGTGCTAAGCAAGGGTGTATCCTACTGATCAGGATAGAAGTCTCAGCCAACCTGAACCTGGCATCAAAGAAATTCCTCAATCCACTTCTACTGGCTAGTATAGTGGAGGTAAGGGTTGAATCCCACAGAGATGGATGCGCTTTGGGTAATTGTGGTGATAGTCTGGAGGGGTTTGGTTATCTACCACGCTTGGGTTGAGATTCTACCTAGACAGAAATTAAAGGTTGTACTCTACTGACTGGTGGTGTAAAAGTGATCGACATGCAGCTGTGTACGTGAGAGTGGGGGACACGGTGTTTCAAGGACATGTGGAAAGTAGATAGTTACTATAAAAGGCTAAACGGAATATCAGATAATAAGTGGTGGTTGGGTGGCTGCACTGTCAGATCTGTAGGGTACCAGCAGAAAAGCAAATGACAAAAACAAAAAGTAACTAAAAAGCAAAAGTGGTCCCAAACTTGGATGTGGATGTTGTCTTCTTCAACTTGTATGAGCACAAATCAAACAAACTCAGATTCCATAGATGAGATTAAAGATCAACAACTTCACAATTCAGATCTACGATTTAATACACTAAAATTTGAAGATTAAACGAGTGAAATCAAGAACTACATATACTGGACGACATGCAAGGTGGCAGAATAACGTAAACTCAGATTTCGCACTTAATCACTTCAGAAACTAAATCTAAATAGCTACTTAACTAACAATCACAGATCGAGCAACTCCAAATGATATCATGCTTTCAACACTTAGAAATTACCGCAACAACTAGATCTAAGCTACCTAGGCAGAATGAAGCAGATTCAAACTTAAAGAGATGCATAAAAACAACTTCATTGCATAAAACGTTTGGATCACAACAAAATACTTCAAAAGCTAACAAGTACCGAAAATGCAATAGATCCAACGTAAGGAAACAAGTAAAGATTAACTAGGAAAGCGAATAAAGATTGTTTTGCCACTCCGGGCGATGAAACTGCTACGACTACGGGATAAACTGGCTGGAACGATGGAAGGCGAATCTCCGGCGGACTGATGGAACTTCAGGTGACCATGGCTGTGGTGAGGAATGGGAAGATCTTGGATTATGCTGAAGGAACTGATCTACCGAGAGAGAATACTCTAACTAAGTGTGAATGTCGATTTTCGATGATGCTTTTTCTCTCCAAGTGGCTTCCTTTTATAGGGGGCTTGCCCTTGCTGTTTTTAGGGTAGACTCTCTTCGTGAAATGACTCTTTTGCCCTTGTTTGTGGTTGATCCTTCCCAGCAATCCTTCTTCTCCATCTCGAGCCTTTTTGGCATGCATCCTGGTCAGTATTGCACCCTTTTGGCGCTTTTGTCACCTGAATTATCCGACCCCTTTCGTACTGACTGGTACCCTTTTCCTGCACACTTTAGCAACTGTTTTGCAGATATAATCCAAATTACGCACGTTATACTGACCAGTAACCAATGCCTAGAATGCGACTTATCAGTATACTGATTTCCTTCATCTCAACGTGTGTTGACGATCGACCATACATCATCTCACAGTCGCTTACTCCTTGGTCAGTAATAATGTAATTTTTGGTCAACTTTTAGTTGATTCAACATTAGGAAAACTGATTTTAGTTGCCTAGTTGCATTATTGTGAAATTGTCCGTCAACCCTCAACCAAAATGCAGGGATTTTTTTTTGATTTTGGTTGATTTGGATGTGTTTAGGTTTTAGTAATTCTTTGATGAATCTACTTATTTCTGATTTTAATTGAATGGGTTGTTATTGGGATCCAATTTTTGTCAAATTTGAATCTTGATACAGTTAATGTGGTCATTTGCTGTGCATAGTTATGTGTTTATGTGAAATGTTTTGTTACTACATTATTCTAATTTTAATTTGAATGGGTTGTTATTGGGATTCAATTTTTAAATTTTTTTAGTTACAGTTTCTGCTCTATATGGTCCTCTGTATCTTCTTTTAAAAGGCATATGCACATTATTTAACCCAATATTTACATTACTTCATACTGATGTGCTACATTATTCTGTGTTATAGTATGAATGTATGATATGTTACATTTTTTCATTTTTTCATTTTTTCATTTTTTCTATACATTATTTACTCAAAATTTTACTTTATTCGATACGGATGTGCTACATTATTGTGTTACAGTTTCTGCTCTATATGGTCTTCTGTATCTTAGCGTTCTGGCCTGACAATACTTAGCGTTATGTGCATAAAATGTACATGGTTTGACGTTCTGACAATACTTATCGTTCTGGCTTGAATACATCCCTATATCTAGGGATGTATTCATATCCTTTTACTATTTTTTGTTAAATCTTCCAAATAAATCTCAGCCCTTCAATTTCAAGATATGATTGCCGAAAATAATGCCACATGTATTTAATTAAATTGTTTAAATAATTCGAAAAGGTCATTTTTGGTATACATAATTAAGTTGGTTATGGTATATTGCTTGATTTTCTCCATCAAAAGATCACAACGGTTTTTGTTACGGAATTACACGATACAATCTTTCTTCTCTCTCTAAACTTTCATCATTTTTTCTCCGTTGAAGACAAACCTTATTGAAGACATTCTCCCTAAACTTTCATCGTTTTTTTTTCTCGTTAAAAACCATTTTTTGGAGCACTCGTTCATTGTTTTCGTTTTCTTTAACAATGGAAGCATGTAATTTAATTTGTTCATTCATTGATTATTAAACTGATTTGTTCACTTAAATACCGATTCGTTGGAGTAATCGTTCATTGTAGAAACTTACTGTATCTTTTGTTTGGTTGTGTTATACAATTTCATGAGTAATTTAAGATTGGTAGTTTTTTATTGTATGGCGCAAGTTAAATTTATTCCCCAAGGGTTTAGCAATCCTTAGTGCTACGGTGTAGTATGGAGTAAGTAACACAACCGTCGCCAAAGTCCACGAGTTGCAGTCATTCCTCTAGGGTTTAGTTATCATCTCGGCTAGGGAGTAGTATTAACTAGTAAATATAATGTACAAATATTTCAGTGTAATGTATTTTATTTACCCAGTAATGGACGATGTGTGTACTGTAATGTATATTTTTCTGAGATGTTTTTGTTGTGATTGTATACAGTGTTGGTTGTACCTGAATGTTCTCCAGAATTGAAGCTCGTCATCGGTCAAAAGTTCCAATCACTAGATTTCACTTCACGTTTTACGATGTGTATGCCCATGCTGTTGGATTTATACGCGTAAACAAGGAATAAGGAAGACAGACGATGTTACTACTTGGTATTATATTGTATGCAATAGGGAAGACAACAAGAAGTCAAACGAGGATAACCAATTGAATGCACGTTTTGGTTTTTCTATGAAATGCAGACGGTTATCCAAGCGTTGTGGTTGTAAAGCGAGTATATCGTTTAAGTTCTTCTTCGAAGGAGGACTTCCAGGTTATATTATTCAGGAGTTCAACGAGGGTCATAACCATTATATGGTTGAGATTGAGCATCAACATTTTATGACACTTAATCAAAATTGGATGATATACATCACAAATTCATTCTTGACTGTTTGAAAGCTAATATAGGCCCCACACTTACCTTTAAGGTGTTGAAGGAAATGCTCGGTGGGTTTGAACTTGTTGGTTGCACTGTCGGGGATATCAGGAATGCTTCTCGAGACATCAAAGCATACGCAGATGGGATCGACGTACAAATGATGTTGGATGATATGGCTAAGAAGAAGGAACTGTCTGAGGCATTCACATATAACTATGAAGTTAACGCTAGTAACCAGTTGGTTGCTCTCTTTTGGTGCGATGGTTTGATGAAGAGGAATTACCATATGTTTGTTGATATTGTGGCGTTTGACTCTACGTACAACACAAACAGGTATACATTATTTTCTTATTAACCTACTACTTACAGTTACTTTACAACGCGCGGTATTTTACATTACTCTCTGCATTACAACGCTTGTCCTGTACATTATTCGTAGCTAATGAAGCATTTTTTCGATTGTGATACGCATGTATTGTATGATATTCACACCATTCACGGGAAACGACAATCATGGAAGACCTGTAACCTTCGCCGCTGGATTGGTGTGCAACGAGAAAACAAGGGCATTTGCTTGGTTGTTCAAACATTTCATTGAATGCATGGGTGTTTGATAGGGTTCGTTACAAGCATGGTTTTGTAGGGTTTATTACACTAACATGGCTGATATTGTGCGAAAAGAATGGTGAATTTGAGTGTGCAAGGGCTATAAAGTGTAAAAGTGGAAAATGCAGGATCGGAAAGGGGTGAAGAATGGACAGAATTGGAGCTAAGTTGATTAGTTGCGTACGAGCAGTGGAATTTCCCAACCGACAAGTTGATCAAGTGGAGTTCACCCCATGAAGTGATGAGTCACAGGAGAGAGAAGAAAAGATGTCATCTCAAGGGGCATAAATGTCAAGATAGGATGGATTTAACCTAGGAATTCAGGCCCAACACTTTCCTATAAATAGCAAGGAGAATGCATGCAAAAGTAGTCTTCGGCCTTTCAAGTCCAACATCACCTTAGTTATCACACAGTCCTCTTTACATATTCAAGCATGGAGAGCGGGAGCTAGGAGTCATCGGAGTCGCAGTTCTACTTCAACCGTCCTCTTTTCTTCCTCATCGGGAAGAAAAGACGTAGATCCGCCTAAGAAGGCTTCATAGTTTGTTTTTCTTTAAAACCTCGAGGGGTCGAAACAATTGTTGCTCAGTTTTCATTCCTGTTTTCTTCCATATTTTAGTTGTTATTTTGGTTTAGTTGATACTCTGTTCCTTGTTGCTGATCGTTCTTCTGATTTTGAGAATTGGGATTCTGTTTTGTTTGTTGAAGATCGTTTATGAAATGGAGTTTTCGATACAAGCTGCCTTGGATCTGATGCCCTCTGTCGTGCTTTCTTTCGTTTAGCTTAGTTTTGTTTTAAATCGGAAATATCTCTGCGCACTCTGTGATTGATGTTCTGATCTGAATTTAGGATGAAATATGCGATACATGTTGAGCTGAGTATGGTGTTTTGGGAGTTAGAGCTTGTTTGGATTGCCTTCGTTGCTCTGTTTTTCATTCTCTCGTGGTTCGATCTAAGTTTCACTTCGTTAACTTCCATGAGTTTAGGTTAGGCCCCCTTAATCTATTTTCTCTTCAGTTAAATTGCATGGATCTGTGTCTGATTTGCTTGTTTCTTGCTTTAATGTCGTATGCTCTATTTCCTTTGCCGTGATGTTTATCATAGATTCTTAGTGAAGAAGGTAATCATAGTTAGTTAGGATCGCAGTCCATGTCACCTTTTCGTTGCTTGCAGCTTTTTGTAGTGCGCTTTTTTTTTTCAGTGGTCCCCGCTGTTATGTTGACGTGTGATTTCTGTCCAAGTTGATCAGTTCTAGTTATGTTGTTTCATGTTGATAGTTGAGTGGATCAAATTAGTTTATCGCTTTAGTAGTTTTAGTTAACCCACTCGTAATAAAGCGTGGCAGCAGCCATCCCCAAACATGTGTCATACACAACCCTGCATGTAACATCCCTTACCCGGTAGGTAAACCCACCGAATACGTGATGTCACGTTTCAGTATCGACAACCCGTACTGAAATTTTCCTATTTTTTAAAGCACAATTAAAATCTATTACATTTAAAAACTTAACATTTATCGAGCGGATGATTAAAGATTAAACTATTTCACAACATGCCACGACTACTAAACCAGATTGACCACCAGTGACTCGCCAAAGATGCAAAGCTGCGCAACACCACTGACATACTATCAACTCTAACCTGCAGGGGGGGTAAAAGAATATAGGAGTGAGCTTTCCACAGCTCAGTAGATATATCCAAACTATGAAAATCAATTATCTAATCTAAACTATATTGAGACTTTTACATTATTTATCTTTTACTTATAAACAATCATTCTTAGCACTTCCCACTTTCATAATTTACTATATTAATCTTTTACTCGTCAACACATATTAATTTCCGTATCACATTCCACATGTTGTCATTTCTTAAGACATCATATATCATCATTCTTTTCTTGTATTACCATATATCACTTTATTACAACATCTATACGTTCACCGTGTTTTCCAAATAATATCTCATATCAATACTATCACATTGTACCATAATTCTTCATATACTTACTTACAAAATACATATTTCCATATAATTCCTTAATTTATTCAATTAGCTAATTATTATTTATTCACACTTATTCTTATCTTATAAGCATATTACTTCCCACAATATGTCATACGTCCTATTTCCATATCCAAAGTCATTCAGTAATTTATAACTTTATGTCACATTCTTATCCACACACCAAAGCAGACAAATCGCAAACGTTAACTCATTTCAAACACATATAACGATCACCAAAGTACTCATTTACCGAAATACATATAATCAGTAATAATATACAACCTATATCATAAACAATTTCATATCCATTTACATATGCCTCTCTATTCCTTTTTATTATTCTGTGACGGATCAGGCCTGGTATCTGCCCGGGATTTCCAATATGATTGACCCGAAGGTCCCAATATGATTTGACCCGAAGGTCCCAATATGATTTGACCCGAAGGTCCCATTGTGATTTGACGCGAAGGTCCCACTGTGATTTGACCCGAAGGTCCCAATATGATTCAGATCCAGGGCAAGACCGTCACAAATTCTCTTTAGTCGAATGATTCATATAATTCCAATATCATATGCAAACCATATCAATTTCATCAATCACGTATCCATATCTTATCCTACCAAATAATTCGAATATAACATATAAAACATATGTTTTACACCAATCACATATCCATATCGTATTCCACCATCAATATCAAATAACGCATAACCATATTTAGTTCACACCATATAACCCAAATATTCACCACAATCAACATATAGCAATCAACCACATAATATATGTAAAATTAAAAGTGTGATTCATACACACTTCAACACATATTATCACATTATACACCAAATTATTTATATCATCATCATATAATTATATTTATACCGTTTCTTTGTAGAACTTTCATATCAGGTTTACAAATATCATAATAATTCCATTTGTGTCTTCTAATGACATATACATAATTATCACATAGAATAACATATTATTATTCAATTAGTTCACATAGTTCAAACCAGAAGTAAAGTTCATAGTAAGGATATCCTACCTCTTAGGCTTATGAACATAAGCATATTTCACCTTGATACTTCTCTACCTTCTAGGTTCACTCCTTTGTCTCCAAAACGCACTATAGGTTCCTTCGCCTTTATGCATAATATAAATAGCGTAACTATTAATAACTCATATTTACCCAAAGAAGTTCAGTTATAATTCAACATGATTCACTCAAGGCTTCCTAATAGTTTAAGAGATATTCTTGTTTTCCCATAGACTACCAAAATCAAACAATTTCTGGCAGCATTTTCTAAATAATTTTTATAAATGGTATTTGTACTCTTTAATTAATCATAAAATTCAGAGAACAACTAAACACCTTATAGTTAATTTAGAAATTATGAAATCAAGTTTTCATCGAACTTACATGCCCTGAATATTTCGGATGACACATACCAAAATATGACAAAGTACCAAAATTTTGACAGTTCATAGTTGTATCGTTATAACAATTTATACACATAGTAAATGAACTCCTAAATTCTCCATATAAATCAGGGACTCTCTAGACTCATCAGAGTTATTATAAAAATTGATAAATCACAGTCCTAAATATTCAAAACAATTCGGAATATGGGGATGAAAAACAGAGGAGTAAATCTAACTCATACTTTTGTATCAAATTCTATTTCCATTTATGTTTAATCATCCCATTAACCATAAATCAACAACCATTTACTCTATATAATATCAAAACTATTTAATTATAGCCAACTATGTTCGGTTATTTTACAATTTCTACCAGAATTGGATTTCACTCCGATGATCAAATCAAACGACGTTTATAGAAGAATCTAACCTCCAACATAGCTATTTTGGATGTTGGGTCAAGGTGGGATTTAAATTCAATATCCGAAATGAGGAGGAACTAGGGAAATTAGGACTTGGGGGGAGCTATGTGAGCTTCTGGCATCTCGGCGACTTCGCTGGCGAGCTCGGGGAGGAAAGGTGCAGCTGAACAAAGAGAGAGCAGGGGCGGCAATGGAGATTGCAGAGAGAGGGAAAAAGACGTGGGGAGAGAGAGAGAGGAGAGTGTGAGGGATTAATTTTGATTCATATGTCCAACTCCCTTTTTTTTCTATTTTATGAATTCTTCTCATCTTCTTTTTTTCCTTGATTCTATGCATGACACGTTCCATCTCTACCATTTATCATTATCACTTCAATTCCATTTCCTTTTCTTTTATTTAGTTCTTTTCCTTTACTTAGACTATTGGCTATTCTTTTCCATATATTGACTATCATATGCACATACATACACACAACAAAACATATACTCCCTCCGTCCCGAGCTACTCGCTCATTTCCTTTTCGGCACGGAGATTAAGGAATGAGTGTATAGGAAAGTCAAAAATGACGGTTGTAGGTGAAAATTTTTACTAAAAATGGAAAGAGTGCAAGTAACTTGGGACGTCCAAAAAGGAAATACGTGCGAGTAGTGCGGGACGGAGGGAGTATTAAACTCTAGCTCTTAACTTTAAATTTTAAATTTTCAAAAGTTAGGGATATTACACTGCATGCCTCTGTCCCTGTGGGATTCAACCCTTACTTCCCTTAACTAGTCTATAGTATTATGGGTTAAGGTATTGAAGGCCATAAGCCTCTCCGTTTGCATAACCAACGACTGGATAACTGGATCAGTTAAGCGATATCAACATAATAAAAACCTGTTGTGTGAACTAGAGTTCTTAGGTTGAGAGGAATCACCTCTCTGCATAATTATATTGCACAGGGTTTGCTCACGCCGGAATCTGCAGAGAAAATCGTGATGAGAAATTTGCGGAGTAGTTGGGGTAGTGGAGTACGGGAGGTTCAAATTGCACACCAATTAGGCCTTGTGTCCAACTGGGATACGTGACCTCAAGAACCGATAACAAGTACCCACACCAATTCATGTTCCTAATCTCATCCACATCGTCGATGAAATGCAGAATCTTTGGCTTACAATTGTCGTCGGTCGGTGTCTCCATAACGACATTCTCCAGCATAAACATGAAGAGTTTCTTGAAATCTGGACTGCCATCAACATCCTGCATCATCAACTCCCCAATGTCTCCAGGGGTCATTTTGAATCGCCCTTGTTACAATGTAGTGCAACATAGTCATTGTACTCAAAGTTGGTTTGTCTTTCGGTTGGCCGTTGAATGGGTGTCGGACCTCTTGGAAAACCTAATGTCAGATGTACGTCCTCCTCTTCCAGGGTCAGGCTGTCACCCCTAGACAATGGAATCTCGCACCAGGCTTGGTTGGATTGATCTCATGAACCAAACACATTAGATATATAATCTTGGGATACAATCTTGTAAACCGAACACCCCTTAGTACATGAATTAAGAATCATATACTAACATTCTTTAGTAAAGGAATTAAGAATCCTATACTATCATATGGGATTTCCAAGGACTCCGTCATCGGAAACAACTGGAAGTTTTGAATATTTTAGGACTGTGCTGCTGAGAAGTACAACATTGAAAGGTCAAGGGGCACTATACCTCGTGCCTCCAACTTGAAGCACTGGGCCCGGGTTAAGAAGGATGAAAAAGTGGGGCGAACTCTACTCCAACGCCTTGAAGATTTGGCCAAGTGAACACAGCTTGGCCGACATTGCCAATAAGGCGAACGATGTTTTCTTCGCGGAGGAGGCATCAAGTACTTAGACGGCTGACAATTTCTCTAGAGGAGCCCCAAAGTTGGCGATGGCTCTGATACTTGAGCTAGAAGTGGTGCGTCTAAGAAATCAAAAATTTCGGCAAGTGGTGACTACTCTAGAAGTGGTAGAGTTGTTTCCATCGACTTCAACTATGCGGAGAAAGAAGAGCATGATAACTTCGGGTTGTCGCTCAGTAAGGATCTCCATTATAGACGTTCCTACCTCGTAGGAAGGTAAAGATCTCCTAAGATATCTCATCATACATCTCCTAATACACTAAAAAAAATAAGACATGTGAAATTTATTTATAAAAATAAATAAAAGGCTAAAATTTTAATTCTCTTACTACACTAATTAATACTCCCATCGTCCCAACTAAGTTGAGACAAAACTTTTGGGCACGAAGATTAAGAAATTGTGTTGTAAAGTAGGAGAGAGGAATAAAGTCAGAAAGATAAAGAGTGTATAAAGTAGATGGTGGAATAAGGTACGAGTGATTAGATGTTCTGTTTTTTGTTAAAGAAGGAAATGATTCAACTTACTAGAGACAAACCAAAGAGGAATATGACTCAACTTAGTTGGAGAATGATGGAGTAGTACTACACTTAAGACATACATTGGCGGACACACGTATAGATGGGGGAGGGCTTAAGCCACTTCCCACAACATTTTTTTTAATTTTTCCTATATCAAAAATGATTAAAAGTTGGTCACAATAAAGTAAAAAATGAGCTATGGGAAAAAGTAAGGGATTAATTAACTAAGTATTAATTATCCCACATCGGGGATGATAAACTTCTTTGATGAAGTATTTAATAAGATGAATTATTATCTGTAATAATTATCGTGGAACAAGACGGGTGACAGAGCCCAAACGTGTGCGTCGCCGCCCGCCCGCGAGTCGCGCACCGTGCACCGTGACTCGTGCCCCATGTGCCGCTTATTACGCTTTTTAAAAGAATAAGTGGGGCTTGAACCCCTTTGGGACCATCTCCGGATTCACCTCGAGTGGATCAGTCGGTTCCACTTTCAGTGGTTCCATTGGATCCATCATTGGGTCGAGTATCGGGGCCTTCGGGCACGGCACGGGTGTTGGACCCTCCGGGTCAACATGAGTGCTAGCTCCTTCGGGGGCAGCACGGGTGCTGGACCCTCCGTGGTCGGCACGGGTGCTAGCTCCTTCGGGGGCAACACTGGTGCTGGACCCTCCGAGGTCGGCACGGGTACTGGATCCATCGGGGTCGGCACGGGTGCTGGATCCTTCAGGGTCGGCACAAATGCGGGGGCCTACATGCTCCACGCAACTATAGGGGGTACTGTGTCCCACCCAATTGTTAGCTCCTACGGGGGCAACGGACTTGGTCCCTTTCATGGGACAAACTCGGCACCAATTGTACCAAGGATGATGCCACCCGCCGAGAAGCCATCGAAGTTCACGGGAACGGATTTCAAGAGATGGCAACAGAAAATATTGTTCTACCTAACAACGTTGGGCGTCGTGAACTTCCTCAAGGAGAATGAGCCAACCCTGCCAAGTGAGGACGAGGCACATGTCGAGATGTACGTCGAGTATGACGCTTGGCGCAAAGGAGACTATCTTTGTAAAAACTCTATGATAGTCTCTACAACGTGTACTGTACTATTCCCCCATTAAAACAAGTGTGGGAAATTCTAGATAAGAAGTATCGTAGTGATGATGCGGACACTAAGAAATTTGTAATAGCCAAGTACTTGGACTACAAAATGGTCGATTCCTGACCAATCATGGACCAAGTGCAAGAGTTCCAGCTGATCATCCACGACCTCGCCGCCGAGGGAATGGCTCTTCCTGAAGCTTTCACGGCGGGCACGGTCATTGAAAAACTTCCACCCGGCTGGAAGGACTTCAAGAGCTAACTTAAGCACAAGTGAAAGGAGATGAATCTTGAAAACTTGATCGTGAAGCTGAGCATCGAGTCAGACGTGCGCAAACGTGATGGTTTGGCTAAGGGCCATGGCCCACCTGTTGCAAAGGCCAATCTATTGGAGCGGGGCGGTCCCTCCAACAAACGCTTCTGTCCAACTGCAAAGGACAAGGGCAAGAGGAAGCAGCCTGCGAGGAAGATTGAAGGCAACTGCTACAACTGTGGCAAACCTGGCCATTTTTCCAAAGACTGCCGCAGACCGAAAAAGAAGTCGACTGCCCACGTTGTTGAAAAAGAGTTCAAGGACAGGGATGAAAGTGATCTTGTTGTTGTGGTCACGGAAGAAGTCAACCTTGTTGATAACAAAGTTGGCTTGTACATCGACACTGGAGCTACTGCCCACGTCTGTGCCGATAAAAGCAAGTTCTCCTCCTACACTGCTGTTGAAGGGAGGAAAATCAATATGCGGAATCAAACCTCGTCTCAAGTCCTCGGCATTGGGGACGTGATTCTCATGATGACGTCCACCGTCACCATCACTTTGAAGGATGTGCTGCACGTCCCGGACATCCCCAAGAACCTAGTGTCAGGATCAATACTAGTGAATAAGGGGTTTAAACTTGTATTCGAATCTGATAGGTTTTCTTTTGTACAAGTTTGGAAAGTCATTCGGAAAAGGTTTTGTAACCGACGGACTTTTCAAGCTTAGTGTAGCTACACGCCATGTCCCTAAGCCGTTGGCTAATAATAAGAATGCATCTACTTCCTCTTACTTGGCTGAGTGTTCTAACTTGTGGCACAATAGATTGGGACATGTAAATCCAAATGCCATGAAAAGATTAGTAAGTTTAGATTTACTAAAGACAAATGAAGTAAAAACACAAAACAAATGTGAAACTTGTTTTGAGGCAAAAATGACTAAGTTATCATTTCATTCGGTTGAACGGAACACAAAACTCCTTGAATTAATTCACACAGACGTATGTGACTTAAAGTTGGTGCAAACGAGAGGTGGTAAAAAATACTTTATCACATTCATAGATGATTGCACAAGATATTGTTATGTGTATCTTTTAAGAAGTAAAGACGAAGCAATAGAAGCGTTCAAAAATTATAAGAACGAAGTCGAGAATCAATTTGGATGTAAAATCAAAATGATTCGAAGTGATAGAGGAAGTGAATACGTAGCCCCGTTTGAGGAATTATGCAACACAAGTGGTATAATTCATCAAACGACTGCATCAAATTCACCACAATCTAATGGTGTTGCAGAACGCAAGAATCGAACTCTCAAAGAGATGATGAATGCGTTACTGATCAGTTCGGGGATGCCCTAGAACATGTGGGGGGAAGCTGTTTTTGACAGCCAACTACATCCTAAACAAAATCCCACGCAAAGGTAAGGACGTTACTCCTTATGAGTTGTGGAAGGGAAGGAAGTCATCCTACAAATACCTCAATTGTGGGGGTGTTTGACAAATGTGATGGTTCCTCCGCCCAAAGAAATTACAATCGGTCCTAAAACGGTTGACTGCATCTTCATTGGGTATGCACTTAATAGTAGTGCATATCAATTTGTTATACATAAGTCTGAAATAACTATGACCGTGGGAACAATAATCGAGTCAAGAAATGTTGTATTTCTTGAAAATATATTTCCTCGCAAAGACAAGGAAAATATTGCACCCAATTATAAGACAAGAATTAAGGATGAAACCACTAGTTCTAAATCAGTGGATGAAGAGCCAGTATCGCGCAAGCGAACAAGGCCTGATCCAAACGATACGGTACTAAGACGTGGTAGCAGCGTCAGAACACCAAAGACATTTGGTCCTGACTATATTGCATTTATGTTGGATGAAGAACCAACATCGATAAAAATAGTCTTTGCTGGCCTAGACGGGTTGCATTGGAAAGAAGCTGTTCAAAGTGAAATTGATTCAATTTTGCTAAACCACACGTGGGTGTTGGTTGATCTACCTGAAGGTGCTAAACCTTTAGGATGCGAATGGGTCCTTAAAAGAAAGTTTAAGGCCGATGGAACATTGGACAAGTATAAAGCTCGATTGGTAGTCAAAGGCTTTAAACAAAAGGAAGGGTACAATTTCTTTGATACCTACTCACCTGTAACGAGGATTACATCAATTCGAGTGCTTCTCGCGATTGCTGCTGTACACAATCTTGAGATTCATCAAATGGATGTTAAGACTGCGTTTCTAAATGGTGACCTTGAAGATGAAATCTATATGGAACAACCTGAAGGTTTTGTAGTACCTGGACAAGAGAAAAAAGTATGTAAACTAGTTAAATCCCTCTATAGATTGAAACAAGCACCGTTGCAGTGGCACTTGAAATTTGATAACGTGATGTTATCAAATGGATTTAAAATCAACGAATGTGACAAATGTGTCTATATTAAGAACACTGATAATGGATACGTTATAGTGTGTTTCTATGTTGATGATATGTTAATCATGGGTAGTAACACCCAATTGATTAACGACACGAAAGCCATGTTAAAGAGAAACTTCGACTTGAAGGATATGGGTCTAGCCGATGTAATTCTTGGAATGAAAATTCTAAGAACATCTGAAGGAATCACCTTAACACAATCTCATTATGTTGAGAAAGTATTAAAGAGGTTCACGCCAATGATGGCATCCCGGCTAAAATGCCTATAGAGCTCAATGTTCACTTGAGCAATAACAGGGGTGAGCCCGTTGCACAAGAAGATTATGCACGGGTCATTGGATGCATTATGTATCTTACTAATTGCACTCGACCTGATATTGCTAGCGCCGTGAACAAGTTGAGCCGCTATACGAGAAATCCAAGCAAGGAGCATTGGAAAGCTCTTGTAAGAGTTTTGAGGTATCTCAAGTATACTCAAAATCATGAGCTCACTTTTCGAGATACCCCCCAATACTTGAAGGGTACTGCGATGCAAACTGGATATCCGATAACAAAGACTCACTTTCGACAAGTGGATATGTCTTTACTATTGGGGTGGTGTTGTCTCGTGGAAATTCACAAAACAGACATGTATAACTCGATCCACCATGGAATCTGAATTCATAGCTTTAGATAAAGCTGCGGAAGAAGCCGAATGGCTTAAAAACTTCCTTGAAGACATTCCATGTTGGTCAAAGCTCGTGCCTCCAGTGTTAATTCACTGTGATAGCCAAGCCACTATTGGGAGGGCAAACAGTGTCCTGTACAATGGTAAGTCTCGACACATCCGTCGACGACATAATACCGTGAGACATTTGATCACAACAGGGGTGATTACAATTGACTACGTGAAGTCATTGGATATTCTAGGGGATCCGCTAACCAAAGGGTAAATTGTGATCAAATGAATAAATTGCTTGAGGGAATGGGTTTGAAATCCACAAACTAAAGAATTGTCGTAGTGGTAACCCAACCATGATGACTGGAGATCCCAAGAACTTGGTTCAATGGGAAAACTAAGCTATGAGAGTTCGTGTGAAGCACTCATCTATATCTATTCTCTAAAGAGCAATAGAGTGTTGAAAAACTTGCCTAGTGGTGAGGTTAAGTCTATGACTTTTATTGATCCCTAAAGGATCTCGTTGAAATGAAGTTCTCACGGAGACCAAGTATGGCAAGATACTTAGTAATGACCCGCTAAGCCAATATTATTAGAAACAATATTATTAGCTTGATTACCTATAAGTGACTTTTATGCGTTTAAATCCGAGCTACGATAGATTGTCGTCGTTATTTGTTTTGACGATAGGCAAGTGAATAGAACACACAAATATATTACACCTATATGAATATAATAAATTTAAATAAATAATAAATAAGATCATAAAATTCAAAATCTGGATGTCCGATACATTCAACAAAAATCCAACAAAATTTAATTTTATACATCCTGTGTTCTATGAAAATCGGGTACTTTTACATGGACAGTCACGAACTTGAACCGATTATACCTACACCAAATTAAACGAACAAGTGAACAAATTCTCAAATAATTACTATAATAGTAATAATAAATAAATAGAATAAAATAAGGTGTAACATTGGAAAGATCCGAGAGAATATATGCCATCATGCAGCATTTAATGCTGCATTAATTAGAGAGCAGGAGGAAATCATATCCTCTGACCGAATATATTTTTAAGGATAAGTTTCATGGCCATCTTATCTACTGACAAAGGATAATATTTGGGGGAAGAATGTCAGCCACTTGCTACCACCGTCACTTTCACTGCCTTGCCTTGCCTTGCCTTGGTGAGTACGCATATAGATGCACAATCAATTTCTTTTACTCACCCCCACATCCCAACCAAATCCTCTTCCTCTATAATATTTGCTGCACAATCCATTTCTCCCGTCTCTGCAGCAAAACAAGATTCATTCTTTAATTTTCCTACTCAAGAAATCGAGAACCAAATTCGAGAGAGAGCTATCGATAATCCTCCCAAAATCCGTCGAAGGTATACTCCCCCCTATTTCAAGTTTAATCATCAATTTTTGCATACCATCATCCGAACTAATCGCATAACTCAAGCAATTAACACAATTGAACACTCCCACGCTGAACTCGGAATTAAATGAACAATCTGGAATCAATCTTTAATCGTTTTAATCAAAGCGAACTGAGTTCAAGAACCAGACTTTAACACATGAAACCAAGTAGAAACTTACGTCAAGACTCTTCGAGGCTATTCGAAGCTGTTCGGGGCAGAATCAAAGTTAATTGGGGGCTGTCCAGAACCTTTCGGGTGGTTCGGGTTAGTTTCGGGGCTGTGCGGTGTCGTTTCAGAGCTGTTCGGGGCAGTTCAGACAACTGCACGAACCAGCGGAGAAGCCGACAGCGATGGCGACGGCTCTGTGCATTGACGGCAGCGGTGGCTGGGCGCTGCTGACTGCGGCGGTGGCTGGACGCTGCTGACGGCGGCGGTGGCTGGGCGAGTTTGGAGAGCGACGGATTGGACGACGGCGGCGACAGCAGCAGCCTGACCCGGCGGTGACAGCAGCAGCTCTTCCGGCGTCTGACGGAGGCAGTGGCTGGACGACAGCAGCAGCAGAGTCTGACGACATATTGAAATGGCGAAGAGCCGTGAGGAAGACGGAGGAGGCGTTGTTGCTTCTTTGTTTTCAATTAGGGATTTTCAGATTTGGGGATATGAGAGAAATTTGCATATGAGAAATAGGAAAGGAGTGAGAGGGAAAGGAGGGCGCCGACGAGGTAGCCGGCAGCCTGGTGCGCTGACTCGAGGGACGGACGACGAGCTCGACAGTGATCGAAGGAGAGATTGAGAGAGAAATCAAATTGGGGATCTCGAATTAATGAAGGAGAAAGGAAAAGGAAATGTTTGGGGAAGAATCTGGAGAAGTCACGATGGGTGAAAGGGAATATGAATGTGGGGCTGCCCATTTCTAATTATTGGGCCTTTTGTGTTTTACAGACTTAGGCCTTTGTTTGTTAAAAAAACAGAGAAACGAGGCCTTATAAATCAAATTGGATAATTTATTTAGTTTGGGCTCCATTTAATTGTTTTGGGGCTTTTAAGTAAATCTTTGGGTCGATAATTAATCGTGACGAAATTATTTAATTAAATTCTAGAATAATTTTTGAAGTATGAATAATTTATCCCAAGTCCGAAATAAATATATTTTTGAGGGGAAATGGTTGCGATAATTTAATTGTGCACTTTTATAATTTTTGAGATTTTAATTCGATATCGTGGAGGGAAATACGAGGAGCCAACGGAGGAATTATGGGCGTAAGCGGCCGACCGGCGTCTCACGCGACGCCTTGGGCGGCCGCTGAATAATCGAAAATACGCGAAAATTGAGAAACGAGATAAAAGACTTTAATGAGGGTGCATGCATTCTAATTTAAGTAGTTTTGTCCTTAAGTATAATTAGTGTATTATTATATTGTGATTTTTTTTAAAAGGGTGCTTTCGCAAGTAAAGTCGGAACGAAAGATTCAAGTTAAGGAATCTAAACGATCAAGGTGAGCTTTCCTATACTAAAAATACAAATCGTATTTTATGAAAACACGAACACATGTTTGTGATTTTTAAAGATGTTGTCTTGCCATAAATATTTTGTGTATGATGCCTATCTGTTTGGCTAAGGCCAAGTGAATTATGAATGATGATATAAGTCGAATTCGGGTCCCAGTGAGGGTGGTGTCCCCGCTCGGATTAGTGTACACGGGATACCTCTGACATGTTGGGCAGAGAAGATGACCGTGGAAGGTGGCCACCTTCCCGGCACAAGAATACCTCTGACATGATGGGCAGGGAAGGTGACCGTGTGAGAACACCATCTCGACGGCACAATGTGATCAGATATGGCTAAGTACAGGAAAAAGGGACTACAGTCCAATGTGAATATTTTTAGTAAGCTCAGGCCTTTTCAATAAACACCCCCGAGTGTTACTGTGATGATGGCTTGACAATATTTTCAAATGTATACTTGTATTTTCGGCAATGTGTTCACTGAGTACTTTTGTACTCAGCCCTGCATATAATTCTAAATGTGCAGGTTGAGCAGCGAAGGGGTGGGGGAAGTGCTATTGAGACAAGACATTTAATTCAGTCAGATTTTGACTCTCGGAGGTTCATGTCTTCATACATGGAACCGCGTTCATTTGCTTTCGTTGTGCATCTTAAAAGACTCAGGTCTATTTTGTTCAAAACTCTAATATTTTGAAATTTTTATAAACAATTACTCGAGTTTTCATGATTGAGTATCTTTTCTTTTACCTATCAGCACTTGATTAGTCATGTCTCGCAACCAATGTTTGATTTTATTTTCCCTAAATTCTTTTCCCGTTTCTTATACCCCCACCCCTAGTCACGGTTCCCCGACTATGCTATCCTTAGCAAGTGCGGTCGTGACAGAGTGGTATCAGAGCATTCTTCCTCGCTCTGAACCCGAGAGTCTTCTTTGAAAATCTTTGGTCTAGCCTTGTTCCACTAGACTATCTAATCGATGAAAATGCTCTTAGCACTCCCACCAATCGCGCTCAATGAGGAAAAAGGTAACTTGTTCTTTTTCAAAAGAAAGTCAAGATGTTTGAAAGTTTGACATGGAGAAATAACGCATGCAGTTAATTTGAATGAACAAGTGAAAATACTAAGTTTAAAGAAAGAGATGATGTTTCTTGATTTGGTAGCATGCTTAAAGAAAGAGTTAGTATGTCTTTTCTTGGCTAAAGACTGTGAATGTATGAATAAAAGAAGTAACTATCCTAAATGGAAAAAGGTACTGAAATATGAAAGTATAAAGTATACGAGTCTGATACCAATTGTTGAAATGATGTCTCTTTTTGAGTTTGTGAAATGATACCTCTTTTGTGTAGTCTTTGAATCATGTTGCTAGTATGGGGAAATAAAAATTTCCAAGAAGTTAGAATACTTAGTTATGCGTTCCTTCTAGAACACATTATGAACTCGAACTTAGACGTACAATATGAACATTTCTCGCTTTCCCGAGCGACGAAAAGAAAGGGACGCGATAAGAAAGAAACTTCGTCACAAGAAAAGCAATCCAACATAGAACAAAACGATGTTTCTAGAAAGATGGTATGGGTTAGATGCCATTCTCTACGTCCCAATGACATGAATAATCTGGGTTAGCCATTGTCTTTCTGGACAATCCAATTACTCCAAAGGGTCATACCTTTGATCCAACTAAGCGATGTACACATACATAGCAAGAGAATATGATTACAATGTAAAACAAAGAACCTAGATCTACAATATAAGTAAACAGAAACGACGTGTTACGAGGATGATCGTTATGACGAACCGAGAGTACCAATGAGTCATAATCCCCATATATGGTCGTCTGACGTGATCGTAAAGTGATAATAGCTTGTGACCAAAGTTTCTCATAACTCAGTTACCATTCTCTATGAAGAATTAAACAAGGGAGTATCACTATTGTAGTTAACCAGGAAGATTCATCAGCAACGCCTACTTGGGCTCCCATGAATTCCATTTTCTCGCATCCCCTTTGATCAAAATACTTTTTATTGAATTAAGATATTAAATGACTTCTTTTGCAAGGTAATGTGTCATTATGTTCCCTCTTCTATGTCAAGGTTGTGAATCACTTTCAGTTTTGAGCTTGCTCCCTCATGTTTTCTGATAACCTCCAGTGACTACGGTCCTTCTTTACTCATAAAAGCAATACTTTGACTCTCTGAATTCTTGCCACCAAACTCATATACTAGGAGCTACTTTATTTATAGCCTTCAGAATGAACATGTTTTACTAAACTATTGTCTCTTCAATGATAATATTCTTCAAATATTATTACTAGACCTTTAGTGTTTTCAAGTGTGCTTGCTGACACTCATTAAGTTATACAAAATAGTCACCTCTTTTTAATCCCACTAGAATTATTCCGTCATGCTTTGAGCTCTTTAGCAACTCCAAGTCTAAAGTAATTTGCTCTCTTCCCAAACTAGTTTGCTCTGGTTGTCTTCTCTACTAGTTAATTTCCGTGATTTGGTTATAAACTTTGTAAATTCATTAACGTGATATAGTATCACGATGTTATTGACCCAAAAGGGTAGTTCCTTGTCATTCTTCTTTCTCAAATCCACTTGAGCCCAATCATTTTCAGTCTTACTGTTTTGGAGCAGCCATCTGGTGAGACCTTGAACCTTTTAATTTGACCCTTTGTGTTTTCAGACATACTTATTGACAAGCTCTTTGTTTTACATGAGTATTCTCACCTTCTGAATTCAAATATGATTATTGTCTCTTGATTTGAGCTTTCCTGCAAGCTCCATGTTAAAGTTGTCACATTGCTTCTCCCTTGGCTAGTTTCCTCTTGTTGCCCTCTTTATTAGTTAGTTTCCCTGAATTGCCTATAAACTCTAAAAATTTCGTTGATATGATCTTCTATCACAGTGTTGTCGAGCAAATTGCAATTGTTTGTTTTTCCTATTCTTTTCAAATCCATTGTAACCAACCATCTCAGGTCTTCCTGTTATCATCTAGGGATACTGGAAACTTTTCTACTTCACTGTTCATTTTGATTATTTTATTGGCAACCTATTATTGACATCTACATTCTATTCATCATACCCTCACTTTTGCAATTTATTCCATCTGGCAAGCTCTTCCCACAATAAAATTCTCAAGCTCTATGGGTATAGCTTAAGCCCTTTGAAGTTGTATCTTTTCTTTTCTGAGAGTGAGCATAATGAGCCCAATTGAGCCTAGTCTTTGCACTTCATGAAAAACTTTGTTGCAAGCTACTGGTGAAAGTTTGTGGTGAACCAAACACTCACATAATTGAAATAATTATAATCGTTTTATTTTCATGGCTACCTTGGAGCCTACACAAAGCAAGAATGATTCGAATATTTCTCTTGGAATCCCAAATTCAGTACCTATCAAAGTTAAAACGGTTAGATCAACTCTATATTTCCTCACGTGAGATCCTCATGGGAGGCAAGACATTGACCACTGCAGAAAACGCCAAAAAAAAATTCCTACGCCGACGAACGTCGGACGGAATTGTAATTTAACATCGGAGAGAAGGTCTTTTTGAAAGTATCCCCTTCCAAAGGAATAACCAGATTTGGACTCAAGGGAAAGTTGAAACTACGATTTATTGGACCCTATGAAATTCTGGAAGAAGTGGGCCCAGTAGTATATCGCTTGGCATTACCACCCAACTTTGGGAATGTACACAACGTATTCCACGTCTCCCAGCTTTGAAGGTACGTGTTCGATCCAAAACATGTGATTCGCCACGAAGAAATCACTCTAGAGCCTAACCTGAGTTACGAAGAAAAGCCGGTAGAAATACTATATCGAAAGGTGCAGCAGCTTCGGAACAAGTCGATTACTACAATGAAGGTTTTGGGAAAAACCACGGACATGAAGAAGCAACATGGGAACTAGAAGAGAAAATGAAGGAGAAATATCCCGAGCTTTTTGTCGAAACACTTCCTAAATTTCAGGACAAAATTTCTTTTAAGAGGGGTAGTATGTAACGACCCGCTAAGCCAATATTATTAGAAACAATATTATTAGCTTGATTACCTATAAGTGACTTTTATGCGTTTAAATCCGAGTTACAATAGATTGTCGTCGTTATTTGTTTTGACGATAGGCAAGTGAATAGAACACGCAAATATATTACACCTATATGAATATAATAAATTTAAATAAATAATAAATAAGATCCTAAAATTTAAAATCTAGATGTCCGATACATTCAACAAAAATCCAACAAAATTTAATTTTATACATCCTGTGTTCTATGAAAATCGGGTACTTTTACATGGACAGTCACGAACTTGAACCTATTATACCTACACCAAATTAAACGAACAAGTGAACAAATTCTCAAATAATTACTATAATAGTAATAATAAATGTTAAAGAATGGATATTGCAAAGAAGATGGGAAATTGAACTTGCATATATGAGAAATCTTGAGGAGTTACAGAGCTCGATCGATTACAGAGAGAGAGATAGATTGTGTGTGTGTGAAACTGAAATTACAATCACTAACTAACTATTAAAACTAATCTGAGGCTAAACGGCTATTTTATCTAACGACCCAGATTAAAAGGCCCAAATTAATGAACCTCATCTAACGGCTGCTGAAGCTCGAGTGAGCTTCTCTTCTTCACTTTAACATCCAGCTGATTCATCACAACTACAATCTCCACCTTGATGTCTCAGCTGGTAACTATTGCATTCTGCCCAAGTTCACAAGTTTCATGCACAACTCAAGCTTGTCCTTTGGCAATGGCTTCGTAAGCATATCAGCCGGGTTCTCGGCTGTATCTACCTTGAATACTTTCACCATTCCTTTCTCTATCTCTTCTCGAATGAAATGCAAGCGCACGTCGATGTGCTTGCTCCTTTCATGGTACACTTGATGCTTGGCTAAACAAAGCGCACTGTTATTGTCGCAGCCTATAGCCACTGCTTCTTGCTTTATGCCGAAATCTCCTAATATGCCTTTTAGCCAAAAGGTTTCTTTTACAGCAGCTGTCAAAGCCATAAATTCTGCCTCTGTTGTTGACAATGCAACAACACTTTGAAGACTGCTCTTCCAGCTGACCACAGTCCCATAGAGAGTGAAGATATAGCCAGATTGAGACTTACGAGTATCCACACTTCCAGCATAATCAGAGTCACACCAGCCCTTAAGCTCATCACCCTCTTGACAGCTCAATCCATCAAACAGAATCCCAATATTAGTAGCACCTTTCAAATACTTCATCAGCCATTTCAAAGCTGACCAATGCTCATTCCCATAGCTTGACATAAACCTACTGGTTACTGAAACAGCTTGGGCTATATCCGGTCGAGTGCTTATCATAGCATACATGATGCTACCAATCATGTTCGCATAAGGAATCTTCTGCATTTCCTCTTCCTCGGCGTCATTCTTGGGTCTTTGATCAACAGACAACTTATAATGTTGGCCCATAGGTGTGGAGACTTCTTTCACATTTTCCATGTGAAACCTTTTTATGACTCTTGATACATATCCCTCCTGAGTCAGCCAAATTCTTTTCTTGCTCCTATCTCTGTGAATTGTCATTCCCAGAATCTGTTTAGCTGGACCTAAATCTTTCATGTCAAAAGCAACCTTGAGATCCTTCTTCACCTTCTGAACCTCAATACTGCAAGAGCCAGCCAAAAGCATATCGTCTACATACAATAGCAAATAAGCAACAACAGCTCCACCTTGACTCTTAATGTATACACATTCATCATATTTTGATTTCAGAAAACCAGACCTAAGCATGTGCTCATCGAACTTCATATGCCACTGCCTACTAGCTTGTTTCAAGCCATATATACTCTTCTTTAGTAGACATACCTTGCCTTTATTCTCTGCCACAACAAAGCCCTCCGGCTGTGCCATATAGATGGTTTCCTTCAAATCACCATGGAGAAAAGCTGTTTTCACGTCTAATTGTTCCAACAACCAATCTCTCCTTGCAACAATAGCAAGCAGAATCCTGATGGATGTGTGTTTGACAACCGGGGAGAAAACCTCATCAAAATCCACCCCATGTTCCTGTGTGAAGCCCCTTGCCACAAGTCGAGCTTTGAATCTGACTTTCCCACTCTCAGCAGCCTCTATCTTCTTCTTGAAGATCCATTTACAACTCACAACCCTCCTGCCATCCGGCCTCTCCACTAACACCCAAGTTCCATTCTTCAACAGTGAATTGATCTCCTCTATCATAGCTTGCTGCCACTTTTCCCATTCCTCACTTTGCATTGCCTCATTGTAGGAACAAGGTTCTGAGTATTCTACCTCTTCAGCTACCATCAATGCATAAAATAGAAATTCTGCATCAGAATATCTTGCAGGTGGCTTGATGTTGGTTCTCCTTGTTCTATCCCTTGCAAGCTTGTAGTTTTGTAGATCAGCAGAACTTGTTGCTGTGGACCTTGCTCCATTACTGGAGTATCATCTTTATCAGAATGTTCCTGCTGAGAGTTCCCAGGCTGCTGCACAATACTCCCGGGCTCCACCTCAATCTCAATAGTGTCACCATTCTCAATCATCTTTTCTGCCTTCTTGAATGGAAATTCCTTCTCCCTGAATATCACATCCCTGTTGATTATGATCCTTCCATTGTTAGGCTCTGTACACCAAAGTCTGTATCCTTTGACTCCTGGTTGGTAGCCCAGCATGACACACCTCACTGCCCGAGCTTCCAATTTACCCTGCCTTATATGTGCAAATGCCTTGCACCCAAAAGCCCTCAAGTCAGAATAACTCCCATGCCTTCCAAACCACCTAAAATCAGGGGTATCACCACCAATGCTTGAAGCAGGACATTTATTCATCAACTTGACTGCTGTGGAAGCAGCCTCAGCCCAAAACCTCTTCTGCATCCCAGCAGCCAGCAACATACACCTCACTCTCTCCAAAATTGTTCTGTTAGCACGCTCAGCCACCCCATTTTGCTGAGGGTTCAAGGGTACCGTACGATGTCTCTTGATGCCCTTGAGCTTACAAAACTCATCAAACTCTTGTGATAGGTACTCAAGACCGTTATCTGTCCTTAAGCACTTCAAACACATTCCCTTCTCAGCCTCCACTTCTATGCACCATTCTTTGAATCTCTGGAATGCTTCTAACTTTTCCTTCAACACATACAACCAAATTCTCCTTGAAAAGTCATCAATGATACTCATATAGTATCTCCCACCTCCAACAGATTTTTCTTGGGCAGGGCCCCAAAGATCACTGTGCGCATAATCTAGAGGTTTTGTAGAAGAGTGAACACCTTTTGGGTATGGGAGCTTCTTGGATTCACCAAGTATACAATCTTCACATCTGAGATCTTCTGACTCATCTGAGCATTGCAACAATCCTTTCTTCACTAGTTCTTTCACACATCCTGCTGCTGGATGACCCAGCCTGCTATGCCACAGATCCAAGCTACTGACCCCAACAACATGGAGTTCACCCGGCTTACTTCTCTGCACAGTGGCATTCATATAGTAGAGACTCCCTTTTCTAGTTGCCCGCATGAGCACCTTACCTGCTCTGCAAACTTCCATCACTCCACCAACCGAGGCAAAACTGCATCCCTTCTTCTCCAGGGAGCCAAGTGAAATCAGGTTCCTCTTTACATCTGGGATATATCTTACCCCACTCAAAGTAACCATACTTCCATTTTCAACCTTTAATCTCACAGTACCTATGCCTCTGATGTAGCATACCTGATCATTGCCAAGTATTACAGAACCAGAAGTCTCCACAATACTATCAAACCATCTCAGATCTGGACTCATGTGAAAGCTACACCCTGAGTCCATAATCCAGGATCCACAATCCTTTCTCTCCATCACATTCAGGGCCTCAGAAACCTCCTCATCTTCCACACTCTCTGCTGTATTTACAGCCTTCCCTCCACCATTTCCGTGCTTTCGCTTCCAAGCATAACAGTCCCTTTTCAAGTGACCGGGCTTCTTGCACCAATGACAAGAACGAGTCTCTTTTTGATCACTGGTGGAGGCTTTGGAAAAATCTTGGGCCTTCTTAAACGGTTTCTTGCCCTTGAATTTCTTCACATTCAAGCTTTCTGCACTTGCATCACTAGGCTTGACTTCACCTTTCTGTAACTCCTCCGCCCTTAAAGCTGACTGCACTTCCAATAGGGTAGTGGATCCCTCACGGCCATACAGAATCGCATCGCGGAGCTGGTCATATGAGCGAGGAAGCGCATTCAACAGCAAGATCGCTTTATCTTCGTCACTGATTGACACATCGATGTTTTCAAGGTCGTCTACCGCCTTATTGAAGTCCTCTAACTGCTCCAATATCCCTTTTCCTTCCAAGAGCTTGTAGGAGTAGAGGCGTTGTTTCATGAACAACCTATTCGCTAGAGACTTCGTGAGATAGAGCTCCTCCAATCTTTTCAGAATGCCCGCAGCACTCTTTTCCTTCGCGACCTCACGCAGCACTTTATCAGCGAGGCAAAGCACAATAGCACTATGCGCCTTTGCCTCGACTTCAGCTCGTTTCTGAATAGCCTTCTCATCAAGAACCCCTTTCTCTTTGGAATCTTTCGCCTCAACTTCCAGCGCTGATGCCAAACCTTGTTGAATCAACATGGCTTTCATCTTCATTCTCCAAAGCCCAAAGTCATTATTTCCTGTGAATTTCTCCGCCTCAAATCTGGAGGCCATCTTCACCGCAAATCTAATTCCAGATCGCAAACCCCACAAAAATTCTTTGAGGAATCTACTTTGATTCCCACAGACGGCGCCAATTGTTAAAGAATGGATATTGCGAAGAAGATGGGAAATTGAACTTGCATATATGAGAAATCTTGAGGAGTTACAGAGCTCGATCGATTACAGAGAGAGAGATAGATTGTGTGTGTGTGAAACTGAAATTACAATCACTAACTAACTATTAAAACTAATCTGAGGCTAAACGGCTATTTTATCTAACGACCCAGATTAAAAGGCCCAAATTAATGAACCTCATCTAACGGCTGCTGAAGCTCGAGTGAGCTTCTCTTCTTCACTTTAACATCCAGCTGATTCATCACAACTACAATAAATAAATAGAATAAAATAAGGTGTAACATTGGAAAGATCCGAGAGAATATATGCCATCATGCAGCATTTAATGCTGCATTAATTAGAGAGCAGGAGGAAATCATATCCTCTGAACGAATATATTTTTAAGGATAAGTTTCATGGCCATCTTATCTACTGACAAAGGATAATATTTGGGAGAGGAATGTCAGCCACTTGCTACCACCGTCACTTTCACTGCCTTGCCTTGCCTTGGTGAGTACGCATATAGATGCACAATCAATTTCTTTTACTCACCCCCACATCCCAACCAAATCCTCTTCCTCTATAATATTTGCTGCACAATCCGTTTCTCCCGTCTCTGCGGTAAAACAAGATTCATTCTTTAATTTTCCTACTCAAGAAATCGAGAACCAAATTCGAGAGAGAGCTATCGATAATCCTCTCAAAATCCGTCGAAGGTATACTTCCCCCTATTTCAAGTTTAATCATCAATTTTTGCATACCATCATCCGAACTAATCGCATAACTCAAGCAATTAACACAATTGAACACTCCCACGCTGAACTCGGAATTAAATGAACAATCTGGAATCAATCTTTAATCGTTTTAATCAAAGCGAACTGAGTTCAAGAACCAGACTTTAACTCATGAAACCAAGTAGAAACTTACATCGGGACTCTTTGAGGCTATTCGAAGCTGTTCGGGGCAAAATCGGAGTTAATTGGGGCCTGTCTAGAACCTTTCGGGTGGTTCGGGTTGGTTTCGGGGCTGTGCGGTGTCGTTTCAGAGCTGTTCGGGGCAGTTCAGACAACTGCACGAACTAGCGGAGAAGCCGACAGCGATGGCGACGGCTCTGAGCTTTGACGGCAGCGGTGGCTGGGCGTTGCTGACTGCGGCGGTGGCTGGACGCTGCTGACGGCGGCGGTGGCTGGGCGAGTTTGGAGAGCGACGGATTGGACGACGGCGGCGACAGCAGCAGCCTGACCCGGTGGTGACAGCAGCAGCTCTTCCGGCGTCTGACGGAGGCAGTGGCTGGACGACAGCAGCAGCAGAGTCTGACGACATATTGAAATGGCGAAGAGCCGTGAGGAAGACGGAGGAGGCGTTGCTGCTTCTTTGTTTTCAATTAGGGATTTTCAGATTTGGGGATATGAGAGAAATTTGCATATGAGAAATAGGAAAGGAGTGAGAGGGAAAGGAGGGCGCCGACGAGGTAGCCGATAGCCTGGTGCGCCGACTCGAGGGACGGACGACGAGCTCGACAGTGATCGAAGGAGAGATTGAGAGAGAAATCAAATTGGGGATCTCGAATTAATGAAGGAGAAAGGAAAAGGAAATGTTTGGGGAAGAATCTGGAGAAGTCACGATGGGTGAAAGGGAGTATGAATGTGGGGCTGCCCATTTCTAATTATTGGGCCTTTTGTGTTTTACAGACTTGGGCCTTTGTTTGTTAAAAAAACAGAGAAACGAGGCCTTACATATCAAATTGGATAATTTATTTAGTTTGGGCTCCATTTAATTGTTTTGGGGCTTTTAAGTAAATCTTTGGGTCGATAATTAATCGTGACGAAATTATTTAATTAAATTCTGGAATAATTTTTGAAGTATGAATAATTTATCCCAAGTCCGAAATAAATATATTTTGAGGGGAAATGGTTGCGATAATTTAATTGTGCACTTTTATAATTTTTGAGATTTTAATTCGATATCGTGGAGGGAAATACGAGGAGCCAACGGAGGAATTATGGGCGTAAGCGGCCGACCGGCGTCTCACGCGACGCCTTGGACGGCCGCTGAATAATCGAAAATACGCGAAAATTGAGAAACGAGATAAAAGACTTTAATGAGGGTGCATGCATTCTAATTTAAGTAGTTTTATCCTTAAGTATAATTTGTGTATTATTATATTGTGATTTTTTTTTAAAGGGTGCTTTCGCAAGTAAAGTCGGAACGAAAGATTCAAGTTAAGGAATCTAAACGATCAAGGTGAGCTTTCCTATACTAAAAATACAAATCGTATTTTATGAAAACACGAACACATGTTTGTGATTTTTAAAGATGTTGTCTTGCCATAAATATTTTGTGTATGATGCCTATCTGTTTGGCTAAGGCCAAGTGAATTATGAATGATGATATAAGTCGAATTCGGGTCCCAGTGAGGGTGGTGTCCCCGCTCGGATTAGTGTACACGGGATACCTCTGACATGTTGGGCAGAGAAGATGACCGTGGAAGGTGGCCACCTTCTCGGCACAAGAATACCTCTGACATGATGGGCAGGGAAGGTGACCGTGCGAGAACACCATCTCGACGGCACAATGTGATCAGATATGGCTAAGTACAGAAAAAGGGACTGCAGTCCAATGTGAATATTTTTAGTAAGCTCGGGCCTTTTCAATAAACACCCCCGAGTGTTACTGTGATGATGGCTTGACAATATTTTCAAATGTATACTTGTATTTTCGGCAATGTGTTCACTGAGTACTTTTGTACTCAGCCCTGCATATAATTCTAAATGTGCAGGTTGAGCCGCGAAGTGGTGGGGGAAGTGCTATTGAGACAAGACATTTAATTCAGTCAGATTTTGACTCTCGGAGGTTCATGTCTTCATACATGGAACCGCGTTCATTTGCTTCCGTTGTGCATCTTAAAATACTCAGGTCTATTTTGTTCAAAACTCTAATATTTTGATTTTTATAAACAATTACTCGAGTTTTCATGATTGAGTATCTTTTCTTCTATGTATCAGCACTTGATTAGTCATGTCTCGCAACCAATGTTTGATTTTATTTTCCCTAAATTCTTTTCCCGCTTCTTATACCCCCACCCATAGTCACGGTTCTCCGACTATGCTATCCTTAGCAAGTGCGGTCGTGACATACTTACAGAGGAATCACCTATGTAAGTGTGAAGTGGGGCCGCTTCAAACAATATACTTATGAATCCAAAGTGGTGTCCAAGGCCTGAAATGGACACAAAACGTGAGAACGGGTGAGGTTGAGGTGTTTAAGTGTTAACATCATTGTCTCGGTGCACGCCGTGGAGGAATAGTTCAAAGCATCGTGCTACTAGTCCGCCTATGTATCCGATGGTGTTGACTATGGATGGTTCAAAGCAAAAAACTACCTATCCTTATGCTTACATACCTTTTGAGGGTTGGGCTTGTGTCTGCATACATTTGCATTTGACAATTTCCACTCATGTGGGGGATTGTTGGAATCGTGCTTGGTCAAACGACTTTGACTAATAATAAATATTACAACATTTAATTTTATGAAATTAAATGCAATAGCGACGATCTACATTCCGAGTAGATGACCGTAGTATATTCATTTTCTCAAATCCTATTCCCGGTGAGTGAAAAATAATATATTAAAGTTGGTCACAATAAAGCCAAAAATGATCTATGGGAAAAAGTAAGGGATTAATTAACCAAGTGTTAATTCTCCCATATTAGGGACGATAAACTTCTTTGATGAATGATTTAATAAGATGAATTATTATGTGTAATAATTATCATGGAACAAGACGGGTGACAGATCCCAAACGCGCGCACACGCGCGAGCCGCGCACCGTGCGCCGGGTGTCGGGTGACGTGTGCCTTGTGCGTCCCCGATGGGTCCGGTCCACGTCATGTTCCCGCTGCACCCCGACGCATAACGGGAGACAAAAGGTCCCCGTTGGACCCCGATTGCCCATGGTGTATCCCGTCGTGTAGCATGTCCATGTGCGTCGTGTCTCCTCAGTTCCCAATGGCTAATGCACCAGTCAATAACCCCCGGCGGTTACAGTTAAGCCATCATGGCACACATAATGGTTGTTGACTCCATTGCATTCCATTAAGAACATACACAAGCATTCTTGCATACACGCTCTCTCCCTCTCTGCATAATCTTCCCATCGAAGCTCTGTCCCCGCCTTACTCTCGTTCGCCGGAGCTCTACTGCTAGCGGTACTGCTACTTCAGAGACGAAGCCGTTTTATCTTTGGGGACGACACTCTAAACCGAGAGCAATACCGGGGCGTATCTCGTCTTGCGGAAAGTGGACTCCTCGACTCGGCTTACCACTTTTCACAAGTTTTTCGTGTAATTTGTTCAGTTATGTTTCATGTATTTTTCCTTTATTTTCAGTGTAATTTTTTCACTTGGCAAGTTTGTATCTCAAATTTTTCCAACATTTTGAATTTAGATAATGATTTTTATGTTTCTTGTTTTCTCAATGATTGAACGGCAGTGACGTTAAGTTAGTAGTTATGTGAATTATAATGCTCCGCTTGAAAGAGAAAAGCTCCTATCAACATTTCGGTGAAAGTATGCTCAAATTTAGTGAAAAGTTCTCAAGAGAAATAACTACTCCATGTTTTTCTATCTCGGAAAAACTTAATAGTCTTAATCTATTTTCTAAGACTAAAGTCCAAATTTTATCTTTTATATTTGCTCTAAAAATCTTTTCAGTCCTATACATTAAGTGTGTTATCAAGTGTGTTATCTTTTAGTTCTAAGCAATGATCCGGAATTAACATTTTTTTTAAAACTTAACGATCAAACGTGTGTTGACCATATTAGATAATTAATTATGAATCTAATTATTCAAATTAACCTAATTAATTTAATATTATAATTTATTAATATTTTTACATATAATAAAAGTTAAAACTACATCAGAATTGATAAAATATTTTACCTTTATTTTTTAATTATAATAAAAATTACATTTGTGAATATATTTAAAATTTTAATTCAATTCAATTTATTTTCTATTATAGGAAAAAATGTATTTATTTTATAAATTTTAGTATTTCATCCGTCCCAACTAAGTTGAGTTAAAAATTTTAGGCTCGAAGATTAAGAAACACATGTCAAATTTATGTGTCTTTTATCTCCTCAATCCTTTTTCTCTCTCGTTTTCTTCTTATTTCTCTCTCTTGATCAGCCTTATGCCACTTTGGGCAATTCACTAACTATTTATTTTGAGCTAGGCAAAAGTATGAAAATTTGTTACCTAACTGAAATTATTTTAAATTGAGAGTGCCTATATCTTTCACATGTAGTTTCAAAAAGGAGAACGGAAAAGGGAGATTAGAGAGAAAAAAAACAAAGAAGAGAGTGGGAGATATGGTGACACGGAATTAAAAATTCCACCTAAAATGTCTACTTTTATATTTGGAAATAAATTCATCTTTCTTCTCTCATCGTTAAACACACAACTATCTTTTTCTCTTTTTTCTCTTTACTATATTAGTATTTTTTTCTAAAACTTCATGCTACTCAAGATTATGGATATCTTAGTAGCATTATGGATATCTTAATGGGACGAAGGTAATAGTACAAAAATTATACTCCCTCCGTCTCACAAAGATGTCACACTTGTAGGACGACCCGAGATTTTATGAGCTTTTGTTTTGTGAGTTAAGTTGAGAGAGAAAATATAATATTTATATAAATGTGAGAGTGATCTTTTTCTAAAAGTTGAAATGTGACATCTTTATTGGGACAGACTAAAAAGAAAAGTGAGAAATCTGGGACGGAGTGGTATCAAATAATTATAGTTTTGTGTTCCTTTTATGTCCCAAATTTTAAGTCTGATCTCAAAAATCATTAATTTTAGCAAATTTTCATAATTATAATTTCACGTTCATTTTTATTTTCATTTTCCACTTGCGTTTAATTCCATTCCCACTTACTTTTAACAATTAGGTCAGCACACAAATATTTGTATTCATGTGGATGCTAGTAAAGAGCTTAAAATGAATTGAATCTATCCATAATTAGTCAGTTTGTGTGCTTTTCTGTATATACTAAAAAAGTATTGCTTATTATTATTGCCTATATATATAGCTATCTCTTTATCTAAATTATATTAAAAATTTATTGTAATATCTTTTTCTTGGTGTTGTCCACAGACTTAAATACACATCGTTTTGAATTAAGTAACTGATTCATATATTTATTATTTATATTTCATAATTACTTGTGCATTTTTTTTTCAATTATCCAACTTGTTATATAATTGAATTATAATAGTAGAATGTATACTTATACCTTTCATGCATGAGAGAAAATATACATATTTTGTTACATATAAAAATATACATTAAGTAATTTTTGTATTAGTGCAATAATTTTGTGCCATCTCTTCGTATCACTTAATTTTGCTACATTTGAAGCTATCACATATTTATTGACGCTTAATATCACTAAATTTTAAAAAAAAATTGCATAAACTTTGAACTTGACATATAATATCACAAATTTAAATAGTTGTTGAATTTTTATCATCGGCGACCAAATCCAACTGTATTAAAATGAGATGGATAACTATATTTTGCTTTTATAGACATTGTAATCACTTTATTATCAATTTGCAGTGGTAACCATATCTTATGTAATGTAATAATGTATCACATTATTAAGAAATGGATGTTGAGTATGTAAATAAATAGATAAAAAGTAAGAGAGGGAAAAAGTAGAGAGAATAAAGTAAAAGTGAATAAGTAGAGAGAGGAAAATGTTACTATATATAAAAATGACTCAACTATGAGGGAACTTACCAAAATGAAAAAATGACTCAACTATAAGGGAACGGAAGGAGTATAAAAAAAATAATCACTAAATTCCACAAGCAGGAGATCGATCGATAATAATGTAAACCATACAGTTAAAAGTGGAATTTTGCTTGAAAATTAAGCTAAGGGTCCACTTTTTTCCCACGCGTAATGGGAAATTTATGGAGTACACATACTGGAGATAAATATTATGCAATCTTTTTTTTAATACTATTCGTTATTCTTATTATCAAGGCCTTGTTTAGTTGCCAGGATTCTGTCTGGGAAAGTAATCTGATTCCTTAAATTTTAAATTCCTGTGTTTGTTTCCGTTTTTAATCAAACTGGGAAAGTAATCAAAATCCTGAAACAAGGAAAGTTAGTACAACTTTTCAGGATTCTGAATCCTAACTTTTCATAGGTATTCTTTTTCCCAGTTTTAGGATTCTTACATATTTAATGCAATATAGTACAATTTATTATTATTATTATTATTATTATTATTATTATTATTATTATTATTATTATTATTATTATTATTATTATTATTATTATTATTATTATTATTATTATTATTATCATCATTATTATTGGTATTATTTATTACAATGTTTTTAAAATAATTTAAAAGTATAAACCATACTTAATTTCAGGATAATAAATAACTATAATTCAAATTATCATAATTATAACTATATTATTAATATTTATTTTTATTTTTATTATCATAATAATAATAATTTATTAAATAATTAAATATAATTATAATAATATAATAATATAATAATTATTAATTTATAAATTAGTAATTAACAATAAAATTGTAGTGAAATTTTAAATTATAAAATTTATTCAATTAAAAATTAAGTAAATATAATGATTATAATAATAATAATAATAATAATCTTATTTAGTATTATATTATTATTATATATTATGATGTATAATCCATATTTAAATATCTATCGTAATAATAAATAAAATAATATAATTATTATCGTTTGTAATTAATAATTTATTAAATAATATGTATTATTATTTTTTATAAATAAAAAAATGATAAGTATATTTTTAGTTTAGTGTTTAAATCAAATATATACTTTCAAATATTGATATTTTCCAAACACGAGAAAGTAAAGTTATTAGAAATCATATTCCTGTGATTCATTTTCCCAGTATCATTTTCCTTGCCAAGTTTACTTTCCCGCCAACCAAACAAGGCCCAAGTTCCGTTTGGCACTTGTAGACCTACTTTTATTTGAGAAAATATATGAACGAAAGTATAGTCCACTCGACACCTGTGCTGTCCGTCCGTTTACATAGAAAAATTGTTATTATATCCTTAATCTAAGCCGGCTTTAGGTCTGGTAAATATACAAATTCCAATTTTTATTTGAACATGACATGAATTCCAAATTTTAAGTAGAAAATTGTTTAAAAAATTACCCCGTAATGATAACCGATTACTTGCTGAAGACTTGATAACATTGCAAATTTACGGATTTTACAAAACTAACAAAATACTCCATTAACTTTTTTTTTAAAATTAACCCCTATATAAAGGGAAATTACAAATAAACTCCTATAAAAAGAAGAAAATTACAACTGATTTCAAGAGTGCTATAACTCGACACCTAATACAATAATGTTTAAGTTCTTTGTCGCTAAGGAAAAAGACTCTGGACAAAATATTTCATTAACTTATAGAAGTCTGTCAGACAGCTCTACGATTCATCCACCAGATGTGGTTTCCTGTCTCTATTCTGGGCATTCCTTTTTGTAGGGATCAGATCACTTAAGATTCACTAATTATGTGGACCTCTTTTATTATGTAACAACTGAGATGACTAATCTCAGTAAGAACAAGCCAAATACAGAACCAGATGTTACAACAGGATAAGTAGAGTACAATTGCAAGAATTACATAAACCCTAATCTATTGCTAAGCCTTGACTGCTTACAATAGCTCCGGTTCCTACACTGCAATTCACCTGCACACTCACACACAAGTTAGTAACAACAGGTAACAGATCCTCTCGGATCTAAACAACACTAAACTGTAACCGAAAGAAACTTGAAACACAAAGATCAGAGAATGCCTCAGGTCGCACACACGACTTCACAAGGGCCAAAGACCTCTTCCGTCTTATCCAACAAGTCACAAGAGAGCACAGTGGAAACAATCGAACCCCGAGCTAGGGTTTCCTGATTACTACCGCACGAAAGCCACCCCACGCGTTCACTGACTCGCAATCACAGCCTAAACACCTCAAGAACACTCTAAACCTACGGATCTATGAAATCAACCGAAGATCTCCCCAGAAAAAACCAAGAGAACGAACTCAACCGTTCGAATCTCACACAAATCTCCAGATCAACACAGATGTTGAGAGATATCACTCGATCCTCACAAAAACAGATAAAGGAGTCATCGGAGAAGAAGATCGGACGAGATTTCAGAGAGAGAGAGAGAGAAGAATCTAGAGAGAAGCTGGAGTATGAACTTGAAGAGAGAGAGAGAGTGTAGTGAACAGAATGAGGGAGTCAAGGAGTCGAGTGAGAGGATAAAGACTCACAAGAAACACACCTTAAATCCAACGGCTCAGCGCCGTGATCCGCGTGATGGTGACACGTGGCAGCCATCGGGGTAACTAGCATAAGTAATGGGCCAAGTCCAGAATGGATCAAGACACCAATGGAAATGGGCCATCAATAAATCAGGCCAAATGGTCAGTCCATTATTCCACACTTTTACCCCAATTACCAATTATCAAATCTGAAATATCTCTGATACGGGCAGAAACACTTATGACTGATTTACTGATTACATACACTATCTTCCTGATCTCACCGATCCAAAAAATTGAACACATGTAAGCAAATACCCACAAGCCAACCTACACTGAGGCCGGTCTATGGACGGACCCCACCCCAGCAATAGTAGTTTTTACTCCCTCCGTCCTATTCAAGATGGTAGACGAAAAAAAGATACTTCCTCCGTTCATGAAATATTGTCCAAGTTTGATCCGGCCTGAGTTTTAAGAAATGTGAAGAAAAGTGAGTGACAAAGTTGGTAGAATAAGGGTCCGACATTTACAAATTAGTTTTATAATAGAATGTGAGTCTAAAGAGTCAGTAAAAAGTGGGTCCATTTACCAAAATAAAAGAAAAGCAAAGTGGACAATTTTTCGTAGATGGATTAAAATAGTAAAACTGGATAACATTTCACAGACGAACGGAGTAAATGATATTTTAGTGAGGAGACAAGAGAAAGAGATTTGTTTATATATATAGAAATTAAACATCTTTAAAAATTGACATCGTGGGAATAATCCTACAAGTTTCACACACAACCACCCGGGATATTTTCATCTGTTAGTACAGGCGGCTAACGCACCTCCTTGAACTCTTAATTCATTTATATCTTTCTATTTCTCATTTCACATTTGAACACAACTTTTTACTATGTCAACTTTATTTCACATTTGCTCATTTTTTTTAAAATACACACATGCTTTAATTATAACTTAGCACACTTTATTTTTTTGGTTTCACACGCACTTTCTAATAAAATACTACTTGTTTCACACATACTTTTAATATAAAAATTTATTAGTTATAGTCAAATTTAAAAAGTTTACATACACCACAAATTTTTTATTTCGAAAACAAATGTGTATAATTGATCTTATAAGTATACGTGACCATGTCAGTTTTTTCAATATTTACGTTACTTCATTATATGTATCTCTAGTTATTGTCACCACCCTTTTATTATTTGTCGTTCATTATCGGTCTATAGATCTCGACTTCCTACCACCATCCATGTCACAATTACTTTTGGTGAGACAAATATCACAAAACAATATATAATTGTTGATAGTAATTTGGGGCATGGGGACTCCAGTCGAAATTTTGAGTCTGTCACAGTATATACCTTTTTTTCGTAGGTACAATAAATGTATTAAAATGCTCGAGCCATCGGCAAGAGGTGAGCAGAGTAAAAGAAGAAAACACAACAAATCAATAGAATTTGGAGCATCACCCACCCCAAGCTAAAAAAATTACCATTGCCCTAACCTAACACCACAATATCAAGAACCATAGAGAGTGACAAAATCTAAATACTAACACCAGCACATAACCAGTGATGAGGCTTGTTTTATGCATGTGTTTTGTAGTAAAACTTCATCAAATTATGTTAACTAACGTCTAATTTTGAGCGAGGTGTGTGTGTAAGTCCACCGTTTTCAGAAACTGAGTTGATCAACTGGGCGGACGAACGGATCAGGAGAAGGAGCCAAATTGCTGCACAAATGGTTCAAGTTGAAGCAAATGACACGCAGTGAAGCACCCAGTGAGAAGACTAATGCGTCGCACAAGAAAAATCCTCGAGGGCAAAGGGTAAAGATGACTTTTCAAAGAACGAATGCCCTAAGGATCAAGACCTCACGCCAGGGGCGGACGCAGAAATAAACATGAGTATGGGCTAAATTTTCAAAATTTTATACAAAAATAAATTTTCATGTAATTTAAAATATTATTAGGGGCTTTTATATACTAATATGTTAAAAATATGAATAAATTTTAAAATTTTATAATAGAAAAAATAAAAAAAATTGGATTCATTAGGGGCTTATGCCCTCCCCTCTTTATATGTGGGTCCGCCAATGCCTCACGCCTTCCTATAAATGGAGATAGAGAAGGAGGAAGGAGGCAGCTTCCGTCGGTGTCACTCACTAGCTTTTAGCTCTCTTCCAGAGCTGGAATTGGGAGCTCCAAACACTTCATCTTCCTGTTTTCGCACACACACTTGGTCATGTTCTAGTTTAGTTTAGTTTAGTTGGCGTTTTAGTATTGGTTTCCGCACTTTTAATCTTTTGGTTCTGTTATTCCTCTTCGAGAAGAAGCGATGAAACAATTTCCTTCTTTCCTTGTTAGTTTTTCAGTTTACTTTTGGATGTTATCGACTTTTGATGCTTTGATTTAGTAGATTTGAAGTTATGTTTTAGTTTCTAACTGATGTGTCCTGTTTCATGGATGATGTTTCTGATCTGTTTTGAAATTTGTTTTATGTCGCACATTTTAGCTCAAAATGTTTTGTGATGTTTCGATTTAGTCAGATCTGATGTTTTATGCTTGAAAGTTCTTAGGGTGTTTAGATCTAGTAGCTTTAGTTTCGCTCCTGGATTAGTATGGGTTAGATTTGTGTGTACGTAGCCGCAACTTAGATTTTTGGAGTAGATTTAATTTTAGGAGTTGTTTGATGTTCCTTTTCTGTAGTTTTTCTCGGATCTGTTCTTTGCTCTGTTTTCTATGATGATTTTGTGAAGAAGATGAAGTCGTTAAAAAGTTTTTGCTTTATCGTACACTTTGCAGGGGACTGACAGTCTCCCGTTTATCCTGTTTGTCCATTTATGGAAAGTTCAGTTGAGTTGACAAAGTAGACTAGTTAAGCTTTTATGAGTTGATCAGTTTGGTAGCTTTAATCTCTCATGTCTAGTAGTTAACCTAACCCACCCCTATAAGCGTGGCAGCAACCATTCCCTTTTCGTGTCCAGCATGCAAATCTCAAACGCCTCTTCTCTGTGGGATCTATCCTTACTTCCCTATACTAGTTAATAGTATTAGTGGGTTAAGGTTTTGACGGCTTCTCGAACTCTCACTCAAGTTGAACTTGAATCAAGCCAACCAATCCGAATCTCAAATGGATCCACTCACTCGCATCTTGCAGGAGATGGCATACGTTAAACTAGCCGGATCAGTTTGACCATTTGACTTGAGTAACTCCAAGACGACAAAAACACAAAAAGTAAAGAAGAGTAGAAGAGTATGCCACATCAAATGACACTGTTGTCGAGGATGATGGTGTTTACCCTACATTTGTTGTAAGACACTTTGGGTGTAAATATTGTTAATATTTTCAATTTTTGTTTGAGTTCAGTTAAGAGACAGCTCAGAGCAACATAGAGAAGAATCAACGTCCTGATCTATGTCGATCAAGTGTTTTCCCTGCTGGTGTGAATCAAAGGGACGGCTGAAGAAGGGAACACATAGATGGCCGGAGCATCTCAGGTTTTTCTTAAGAATCTTAGTTTTAATTTTGTAAATAAGCTTTTTGTTGTTTTCTGTTTACCCCAGTTTGAAGGCACTGAGTTCAGGAGGCGAATAGAGGAAGAAGGATGAGTGCAGCCAAACACTGTCCAAGACAAATCACTACCCGCTCCACCAATTGACTCGGAAGCAACTTTGAAGAAAGCAAGGGCACCACTTCGGCGCGTCCACTTGAATCGATAGCAACCTTTGACAAGGAAAAGGTAACCATGGTTCGCGACCAGGAAGATGATCTGGAGTTAGGTTCAGTCTATGCCCATTCAGTGAAAGAACAAACATCTGTCATATCTATCACTCAAGGGCAGGAAGTGGTGTATGTGAACTCAGACATGCTTGCCATTTTACCTACCTTTTTGGGCACTGATGGGGAGAGCCCGATTGAATTCCTCCGTGAGTTCGATAAAATTTGCAGAGTACAGAAAAGACCAGAGGGGTCAAATGAGAAGGATTTTAAGCTAAGGGTTATTCCACTCTCTCTGAAGAGTAAAACAGATGCCTGGTTTAGAGGATTGGAACCCAAAAGCATCCAGACATGGTCAGTTTTCAAAGTGGAGTTCCTGATCAATTCTTCCCAGCAGCAAAAGCAAATGCATTCCAAAGGGAAATCCAAGAGGCTACCCAAGGGTGTGGTGAAAGCTTGAGCAAGTACTGTCACAGATATAGAGGTCTTCTGGATGCATGCCCAAACCACAATCTGCAGGAAGTGGAGGTTTACTCAAAGTTTTATGATGGAATGGATGCAAACAGCAAGGATTTGATAAACTCGTCAAGTGGATGGAGTTTCTACAAACTCAGGCTGAGTAAGGCCAAGATTGTCTTGGAAAAGCTTCTAAATGCAAGAAGAGAGTACGATGATATAGCAATGACCCCATTGCAAGAAAACGTAAAGAGTACTCCCACAGAGGAGAAGAACAATCTACTAAAGAGCCGGTTTGACAAACTAGAGGAAACCCTCCAGTCGATGATCGAGTCAAGACAACATCCAATCATTCCAAATCAATCCCGCTTCCAGACCGATCAAGTAAACTTTCACCAGAATACAGGTGAGATCTGGAGTTCAAATAGGAGTTGGAACTCCGAAGGTCAAGCAGAGGTGTACCAATAGGAATACACACACTGTGGAGAATGGAGCTGGTCGGAAGAGCACCTACCTTTCCCATACCATACAGAGCCCTATCCGATTTCCACTCAAACACCCTCTTGGCAGATGGGATATCCACAATACCAAACCTACCCTGAATTTCAAAGCCTTGAGTTCAATCCACCCACTTACCAACCTGACTATTCCAGCCATTACACGTCATTCCCAAGTCATCCTTATCAGACCTACCCTTCCGAGGCAAGGGACCACTTCCTTACATGGTCGAATGAGGATTGGCAAACTCAAGGTACCCATAATTACCAAGACCAAACTTGTCTTGATCAACACCAACCTCAACCTCAACAGAGTCTTGAACCACCCTTGAATGAAAAGCAAAATGCAAATTCTATAGAGGGGGGGAATTGAGGGATTGAACACTTCACAACAGAACATGAGGAGCTGCACAAGGTCAAATGATGGATTGGTGATGGAAATGCAACAGGCTCAGAATGAACAGAAATCCAACATGGATGATATGATCAGGCAGGTCGGCCATTGACTGAGATAATGAAAGAGATACAAGAGAACATAGCAAGGTCTCAAACAGAAGGTGTAAGTGAAACCAAAAAAAAGGAAACATCCAGTGCTGAGAACAAGTCAGAGCCATCATTGGAGAGACCAGAAAATGAAGAAGCCATTGAGGCCAAATTAGTAGAAAAGGAGTCTCAAACTGAAGAAGAGTCGAGTGTCACGCCTCTCATGGACGACCTGACATACAAAACTCCAAAAGAATCAAAGGACAAATTCCCGGGGCAGAAAGAAGAAGACCTCATACACCCTGAGAAACCAGTAGCTTCATTATTCTACCTTCAGGTGGAAACAGAGCATGTCCTTGAAGGGAGAGTAGTGAAAGTATTGTCTAACATGGAAGGAGAACATGCACAGCCAGGAAGACCACCTCCAGTGATAGACAAGCCCGAAGGACGCCGTGGCGAAGACAAACCAGGAACGAAGGAGGAAAGACCAAAAAGAAAAGCAGCAAAGTACAGTTAGATCCATGGCTAGAGTCGTTCAAGGTGGAAAAGTGTCCTGACACTAGACTACACCCCATGGAAAAGAAGAAAGTTCAGGGGACTTATAAGAATCACAAGAGAAAGCGAGCAGCCGTGAGGGTGATATGCCTTAGAAAAATCGGTGGAGTGTGAGAAGAAAAGTGCGATCGGGATCCTCAATTGATGAATTTTTATATGACAGGTTGTAAATCTCTGAACTGATCAAGTTGGAAAGGAACTCATCCCCAATTGATCCAGTTAAATGCTTGGAGAGCAACAGAACCTGAAGATGGATTATTGTAAGGAGGGAAGGAAGTTGCTGGGGCAGCAAGTATTACTCCTCAACTCTTTGTAGGAATCGAAGCAGATCACATTCAGAAAAACAAGGAACAACGTTCGACTCCACCAATCCACCGCCTTCAGGGAGCCACAATGTTTGCAGGGAGTATCCTGGTCTATAATTTTTCTTATTGTTCCATTTTAAAGAGTATTAAACAAACTAGCAGTATGTGCAGCGGGAGAAATTCCACTTCGCATATTTCTCTTGACCAAGTGAATAAGTGTATACTTTTGCCTTACCTTTAATTTTTAGAAAAATATAAAAAATAAAAGATTTTGGATGTATTTTGGAGGAGTTTTATAATTTTAATGATAAATCTTTAATGCTCAGAAGAGAATCTCCGACTAGTACTCCACAAAATATCACTTATTTTGTTCCTTGCAGCTTTCTAGTTAATATTTAGCTGAATAAGGGAGAGGGAGAAAATTGAGTGTAAATTGTTTTTAACTGGAAAAAGTAAAAGAGAGGGGGAAATTGGATGTGTAAATTGTTTTTTTACCGAGAATAGTAAAATGCGGAATTATTTAAGATTAGAAAATTAGTGCAGGAAGGAGAACAGGAACTGATGTCATGGCGACCGTTTCCACTTCCCCCTATACTCCTATATCCGCGTTTATCTCTAACACTTCCCCACATCTAGTTAACCTCTGCAAACCATCAATTAAAGAATTTTCAAACATATTTCCCTCATATTTAAAGCAAAACCTCACTCGTTCACCAACTATGGAGAAACCATCAGCCTCCCACCTTCACCGTCAACCTGTTTCCAGCAGACGGGTTCGCCTGATTCCGGCAACCCCTCGCCAGGAACCTCCGACACCCTCCTCCTCGTCTTCATCGACTACCGACTCCACTCAATCACGAGAAACCTCTTCAAGCGATTTTGCGAGCAGGAAATCCCAAGGGAATAATGCGAAGAGTCGAACCTACGGTGGAAATGCCCTATCCGTTCACCTACCAAGCCGCCAACATCAGAAACGAAGAATTTCCCCCATCTGTACCTACCAGCCCGACATCGTCGTCCTCACTCGGGTTCAGCGACGGTCTGACGTTTGAGGAAATCGTGTCCGAGGTGATTCGGGAAATGCGCGAAGCTGAAGAGAGGGAGAAAGAAAAATCAGAACAAGGACCATTACAGATTTCTGTAGAAGCGGCTACCAGGGGACCCCAAGAAAACCCCGTTAAGGAGGTTCACGACCTGACAGTGACAGATGAAGAGGGGGAAGCTGCGTCTGATGACTGGAAGAGTTAAATGAAGAACACGGTGAACTTACTGATAGTGGATAATGCAGAGCAAAATGTTCGGACTACCGCAGCGGAAGACACGGAAAACAAACAGGTCCTTACGGATCTATTTAGGTGATTATGCATTGGATTCCAATTTCATGCAATTATTCCAGATCTATAGATGAACACATCAAATAAACACATTAACATGCAATTTAATGTAGATTCGATTGTTACCTCTTGATCCATCATAGGATAGACGTTGGTAGCTGCACCACCCGGAGATCCTTGATTGATCGACCACGAATCTTCCATACTATTCCCACGTCCTTGATTATTCATCCGTGTGGGCGGATCTCGAAGAATCAAATAAAAGTGATATGAGATCTAGGGAAAACCAATCACAAACACGAGATTGCCTTGATCTAATCCTATGAATTAGGATAGAACAAGAACAAAAAACCAAAACCCTAATTCTCCCACGTGCTAGGCATGAAAACTGAGGCCAAGAGGAAGAGAGAGAGGCGCCGACTTTAGGCGGCTAGGGTTAGGGTTTGGAGTGTTGTATTTTGTGTTGTGATGTGAATGTGCTAGGGTTTCCCATCTCTTCACTATTTATAAACTTGGACTTATTGGGCTAGGATGAGGATCCATGGAATGAAATAGATGTTGGGCTCACCCATTAGATAAATATCTAATTAAATCAAATTACTCATGATTTAATATATTATCAATAGAATATTATTTTGTTCCACTAAAGAATAATATTGCACTCCCATCTAAATCACCAAATTACAAATAACTTGGGTTTATTTTATTTTATAATATTTCCCGCGTTTAAGAGTATCTTAATCCGTCAATTTAATTCTTTGTCTGCTATATGACTTGAATTAAATTAATTCTCCAAAGAGTTTTCTAGTTTGAAACTTTATTTATTATTCGTGGAATAAAATTTCAACTGCGTAGATTTTTGAATAATAAATTCCTTTTTCAAACACCCCTTGGGGATTTAATCATACCACACTGGGCACGCGAATTCTATGAAATAATATTCCAATACCTTCATGTTATTCAATTACTACCACCCAAGATATCATGTTTGAGTTACGTAAGAACTCTCTCATATTGATAAGTCAAAGTGGCGTCTGATTAAATAAACAATATTCATATTAATTTCATAGACTAGAAAACACTAAAATTCCTGAATTATATTCTTTCAGTAGATAGCAATAAAGAATACATTTCGTATTAGATCCTTTCAAGGCTTTACCACACCGGTGTTACTAATCTCTTCTTGGGTAAGAGAGAATATCACAAATACCGCAACCATACCAATAGGTAGCCAAAGCCTATCTAGGCTGTGAATACGTTTTTCTTCTTACTAGATCTGGCCAAGTCCCCTACTGGAAAACTCATGAGGATTTAATCATACCACACTGGGCACGCGAATTCTATGAAATAATATTCCAATACCTTCATGTTATTCAATTACTATGTCACGACCGCACTTCCTAAGGATAGGAAGCACGGGAAAATCGCGACTAATGGGGGAATTAAGAAGCGGGGAAGAAGGGGGAAAACGATCAAGACAATACAACTTATCGATCAACGATGAAATTTCATTTATCAACAAGGTTTCAAATCCCGAAGGTACATAACGTGAATGACATAGTTTGACAATTCAAAAGAATTAAAAGAAATTCTTAAAACTTGACGTAGCGGAAGCATTTGAGAGTTAGCTACTACTGTGTATGAAGACACAATAGCAACCGGATCATTTATTGAATATTGTCTCTGTCCAATGCTCAACATCCTCCGTCCCCCGTCCACGCTCAACCTGCACATAGGGAAAACATATGCAGGGGCTGAGTACTTGATGCACTCAGTGAACTCATGCCCGAAATACTTTCATCGATTAAATTATGTCAAGCCATCATCGAGTGAATCTCGGGTTTTACTTTAAAAAGGCCGAGAAACACTAAAATCATTTCTATCATAAAACATGGCTGCGCAGCCCATCATCATCTCCATCATGTACCATATCTGAACTATCATGTGAAACGAGACTGTGGCCACAATCTCGATCACTGGACCGGCCGACCTAGGGGACGGCTCACGATCCCTATCAGTGCACTAGTCCGAGTAGGGACTCACTCTCTAGTCAGACCCGAATTCGTTAACTATCAAAGTCTAGTAGGATATTATCCCAGTAGACAATCAGATGGCAATTCAAAACATAAAAACGGCATGACATACTATTTTAAACCACCCTTATTTCACCATAAACATATCATTTCAAAATAAAAGAATTTAAGTAATAAAGCCCACCTCGAAAGCTTAGAATTTCAGTAAAATTCCTCGTTCCGTCTGTTAGTGTGCGTGCGAACCACCTTTTCGGAAAATACATAAGATTCATATCAATTCTCGGTAACGACGATATTTAGAATGCATGCACTCTAATTAAAATCTTTAAATTCTTTTTCTCGGTTTTCGTGCGTTTTAAGTTATTCGGCGGCCGCCCAAGGCGTCGCGTGCGACGCCGGTCGGCCGCTTACGCTCGTTCTTTCCTCCGTTGGCTCCTCGTATTTTCCATAACGTCAAAAAAAATTTCTAAAAAAATTATTTAAGCGTATACTTTAATTATTGTAACTATTTATCGTTAAAAAAAAGAGTATTATTTCGGATTTGGGTAGCATTATTCATCCTTCAAAATATTTCGGAATTAATTACATAATTCGTCAAAATTAAATTAATTATTGGGCCAACTTCTTTCTTTTTTAGAAAAATCCACAAGCCCAAAGCTTAGATTTAAATCCCCCAAATTTGTATGAGGCCCAAACTTTAAATCTCTACCTTTCACTGTCTCCCTTCTCTCTCTCTTCTCTCTCTCTTCTCCCTCGCCCAAATCGGGAGTTCCAAAATCTCCGACGTCGTTCCTCTGTCGCTGTTGTCACTGTTCCGAGCAGCCATCGCTGCTACTGAGCAGTCTCCGCTACCCCGGTCTGCTCTTGAACCGAAAATCTGCGCCGAAACGCCTCGGCTGCTGCTGCTCGTCGGGAAGACGGGATGCCGCCGCTGCGGTGCAGGCGACACTGCTGCTGCAGCTCGTCGCCGCCTCTCAGCCGCCGGGTCAGGTTGCTGCTGCTCGTCGCCGCCTCTCAGCTGCCGGGTCAGGCTGCTGCTGCTGCCGCCGGGAGCCGCTGCTCCGTCGGTGGTCGCGCAGCCCCGAAACCACCCCGATATCAACCCGAAACAGCCCCGACAAAAGTTCTAACAATTACAGTTCAGTTTCGTTTGTGTGTTCAATCAAAAAAATTACTTCTTTTTGCGTTTTAAGTTTGTAAGATTAAAGGGGAGTTCGTGTTGTGTGATTGAAGATGCTTGTTGATTGAATTATGTGGGAAGTGGAGCATGATGATATGTTGTGAAAAAAAAACATGCTTTGGGGATTGGTTAGAGATTATACCTCAAGAATTGAACTTGGTTGTGGTTGAAACAAGATGGAAGCTACTTCTCCTTCTCCCCTTTCTCTCGGCTCTTTCTCGCTATCTCTTTCTCTCTTTTTTTTTTTTTTGTGAAGTGCAATGTGAGAAAAGGATTGAAGGGCTAATGTATTAACTTGTGTGACTCTTGGGTGGTAGAATTGAAGGTGGAAGAGGGAAGGTGAAGGATTGGAAATTGGAGGGTCTCCATGGGAGGATGTAACCGGCCGAGAAGAAAGAAAAGAAGGAAAAAGAAAAGAATTCTTGGGCATGCTCCCATTTTTTATTTAATTTGTTTTGGGCTCAAAAGTTGCAAGCCCAAGTTTGTATATTTATTAATTGGCTAGATTCTTAAATAGTTAGGGCCCAAGCCATTTTTTGTAGATAATCATTTGGACTCTAACTTAATTCGAGAAGCCCAAATAATAATATACGTACTTTATATTCTCTCATTTCTTTCGATAATTAAAATTCACGGGAACTTTATTAGATTTCGTTATCTTGTCTTCACAACGATTAAAATCGCCCAACGCAACAATTAATATTTGGTGTTGTTCCAACTATAAATTCCTCAACCGTTCTTCGAGTTACGCGCGTCAAGCACTATACAAGTGCGGGCGTTACATACTACCACCCAAGATATCATGTTTGAGTTACGTACAAATTCTCTCATATTGATAAGTCAAAGTGGCGTCTGATTAAATAAACAATATTCATATTAATTTCATAGACTAGAAAATACTAAAATTCCTGAATTATATTCTTTCAGTAGATAGAAATAAAGAATACATTTCGTATTAGATCCTTTCAAGGCTTTACCACACCGGTGTTACTAATCTCTTCTTGGGTAAGAGAGAATTATCACAAACACCGCAACCATACCAATAGGTAGCCAAAGCCTATCTAGGCTGTGAATACGTTTTTCTTCTTACTAGATCTGGCCAAGTCCCCTACTGGAAAACTCATGAGGATTTATCGAATTTCCCTACTTTGACCTTCTTAGTAAGAAGCCTTAGACTTGTTTATTATATTTCAATAAATAAATCATTATATTATACTATTTAATCTCATAATTAGGTAAACAAGTGGACGTGGCGTTTATCGTATACATGTACAAGCTGACTGTACAAAAGCATGTACGCTCGAAGCATCTTTTAGGATACAAACCCCAACAATCTCCCACTTATACTCAAAGAATGCTTTCGAGTATACCAACCGCTTTATTGGCCTTGTGCTACACATTAACACACATTTTCTCCCACTTATACTCAAAGCAGGATTTGGATACTATGTACTCAAAACTATAATTCTCATAAAAGAATCTACCAACATAGTTTGCTAGAGTACATAAAACGAAAATATACTTGTAATTCATATCCTTAATTCTTGCTTAGGAGCACATTTATTTTTCAAGATATTTCTAGGTCCTTTGATCTAGTGGAATAATTTTATGTGCCTTTCTCAAGTGCACTTATACATATTCCTCTATCAAAATCCAATATTCTTGATCCTTCTTAATTTCTACTAATTGAAAGTAGAATACCTATAGCAATATATAAAGTTTTAATCATGTCGAATATGATTTCCAAAACTTTAATTGTATAATCCCAATTTAACTTGGTATTATCATTGCTATATTATTTGTGATGTAAATATATGTATGAACATAATAATCTCACCACAATGACTAATTGGAAATTAGTCCTTATGACAAAATAAAACTGAATGATTGCATTCTTTGTTTTATAGTCATAAATTTCAAGAGTTCATTATTTATCCATTGTTGTGATCTCTAAAATACTTTCTTTGGAAATCCAACAGTATTTCTAATTTTAATAGTTAACTTGGAAATACGTTTTAACGTTATTAGAGTTTTGAAAGTTGTGCAAATCACCACTGCTTTCATTATAGGGTGTGAGCCCTTTTAACTCTATCGAACATTACCTTAATTCCATTTATGAATATTCTATCAGACAAAATTTAGCTCCCACTTTCAAAAGTAGAAAAATTGAAGTATCAATATTCTTTAAGCTATTAAAACAATTTAAACAGTGTCTGAAGTTAAATTCATCCTAGTTTAATAAAACGAGCTATAAAGCTCTTATTAAACACTTGGAATTTAATCGTTCCTTAAGAAAAGCTTCCACTATTTTAATTATCACTTTTCACAACAAAATAAATAAAACATCAACTATTCAAATAGTTAACTCTTGGCTTGGAACATTAAAATAAATTTCTTGTAATTATCACTAGTTGAATTAATTCACTTGTCTTGTAATCAATTATTGTGATTATTTTTCTTATGTCTTTATTTGAACAAACGCGATTGTAAGATCATTTTATTTTGCTTTGAATCCATGTCGAACATAAATGTTCTATTGATTCATCGACAAAATAATGGTTCAAAAACTTAAGGATTAAAGAAAATTAATAATCAACATAACTTAGAAGTAAAACTTCTTAATAATTGAATCAACAAGTATAACCACAAGTAAACAATTTGATATTAAACCTCGTTTCATTCAATGTCATAAGTAATCAGATAATCAAAAGTTCATTTTTCTAATAATGCAAGCATTATAAAACGATATTGATAATTCAAAATGATAATTGATAATCTAGGAATATAATTCTACACCAATAATCCAATATGATATCAAAAACAGTAACCAAATATCTAAAACCCAAATTCAACAATTGTAAATAAAAGCAAAATTAAACTTCTTCTGACTTGAACATGGTCATCTCAAAAACCACCCCTCTTCTTCATCTCTGCTTGAGCACTTACAAGCTTGTTATAAAGTTCCTAAATTAAAATCGTTTTGTCGCTAAACAAAATTTCATCTCTGACTTCATTAAAGCTATCTAGAAGCCCATCATGGATCATTATCTGTCGGGTTTCTAGGTCAATTTTCCCCCCCGACAAGACAAGTTCATGGAAGTAGCCATGCATGACTAGGACATACTTGCCCACGACTTGGCCCTCTTCCAATACTTCACTCCTTGAATGCTTCACAACAAGTCCAGCTCTTGCCTTGGAGGACACTTCTGCAAACCACTTGGGCTTGTTAATAAACTGCCTATTGGGTTCGTCAAACTTCTCAAGGGCATTGACAGTAGTGGCCAACAGAAACCCCTTGAGATGACAATCCGCGGTATGCCATCGAGCATGCAATTCCTTGTCCTCATCTTGTAGATGGAATGTAGGAGGATGGTCCTCACTGAGAACCAACTTCAAGTCATTGACCAAGAGGTCAACATCAAGTCTATTTTTCCATCCGTTATATAATTCCAAGTAGTAATCATCTTTCGTTCAAGCTGAGAATAAACACCAATAATATAAACATGTAAAATTTCATAGAATTGCAAATAACCACAAAACAACTCATCCATTTTACATCCACAAAATTCAAGCACAAACGTTCTTCAACGAGGAAGCCGTGTCATATTCATGCAAGAAATTCATTAGTTTTACTGGACACAATGTCGACAGATAGTCTAGAGACCATAAGAATGGCATGGCTGACTAACATTGCTAAAGCGTTTTAACAAAGCGTTTTAACCATAAAATTAAGCACTAAGGATTCATCACTTGTGCGTGAACTCCTCTATAGAAAGGTCGAACCGGACAAGCACCTCCTCCTATAGCTCCCTCAAAGCATTATTAAAATTCAGTCCTTATAATTTCGCAGCAATATTGCTCCGGTAAAGACCAGTCGCGATATTACTGAAAAACTAATTTTACGATTTTAATAACCTTTATCTAGAGAAATCTAAACATACAAACTGGTAATGTTCCTCCCGTAAAGACATGACGGTCACTACTTCGTACTTAGATCAATTTTATAGAGGCCGTATACAAACGTGTTGTAATTATCGCTTCATATTTTCATGTTGGTAGTTTTAATAGTTTAATTATCACTTAAGCAGATTAGACAGACATCCACATTCAAAGTATAATTAAACATGTACTATGTATGCATGCAATGCAATAAGTACATAGGTGATGCCCAAGTTAAACTAGATTTTAACAAATAAAATCATAACTCAAATTAAATATCCATCAATCATCATTAAGACATGTAAACACATTTACAAGTGGTTCACATAACCATAATGACGAAACTTTATTATTTAATTAAGCATCTAATATAGATAGAATTATAATTCTACCTTCACATAAACAAGATTATCTAGACATTGAGTCTAATCTTAAATAATCATACATTATCAATTAAAACAACGTATCTTGATTATTAGAACTACCTTTTTAATATACTTAGGATTTACTTAGATAGAATTAATCTATTATTATCCTAAAATTAATGTCTAGGTGTATATAATAAAAGATTAGCCAAGTCTTAATTTAAAATGCCCACTTGGATATATAAATTCGCATTTATCCAATCAAAACTAAATTCATTTAAAACACACCAATTAAATTCGAGAATTAAAATTCTCATATCTTTCATAAAATCAAATAACAAGAAGAATTTTATTACATCTTTAATTTATAATGATGTTCTCTGGATGAAATAAAATTCACCTTCATCAAAGATTAAAGAAAAAATTCAACTTAAATAAATAATTAAGGATTTTAATAGCAAAATTAATGCTCTATGAATTTCTCATACCTTTAAATCAATTTGATGTTAACTAGATGAAACAAATTCACCTTCATCAAAATTAAAGATAAAATTTAAATTTTAAACTAGGAATTGAATTCCAATTAAAATTCAATTAATCATTTCACACTTTAATAATTTAGGATTTTAGTAGCATGTCAATGCCAAATGAATTTCTCACTTCTTTAATTCAATTGACGTTGTCTAGATGAAACAAAATTCACCTTACATCAAATAAAGATAAAATTCAAATTTTAAACTAGGAATTGGATTCCAATTAAAATCCATCCAATTATTAAACATGTAATTTTTGAAATTTTAAGGCTTTGAACAATTGAAAAACTCGTATATTTTCCTTAGGTATATTTCTAGGAAATAATTCCATAACACACCATTTAAAATAAAGACAATTTCAATTAAACCTTAAACTAATACATGGAAGCATACTAGAGAGAATATTCTTTAAAAATCAATCCCATTATGGAAATGCCAAAAATTAGATCAATCATATATTGAATTTCCTTATGTTAATTATCATGATATTATCTAGATGGAAAGAATCCATCAAAATCAACTAATCAACAAATTAAATCAATTATTGAACTAATTATTCCAATTGGTAATTTTTAAAGAAGGCAACATAATCTCTTTAAATTAGAATCTTGATTAAACAAATTATTCATTCTAATTTACCACAAGTTATATTATTATTCTAGGTTTAGGATTTTAAACCAAAATTATAAATTACTTGTGCATCAAGAAACGAAACGAAATCACGAAAAACGAAACAATGAGACGACGAAAACTGCGGCCCAAGCCCTAGCTAGGGTTTCGGGCGCCGTCAACCGCTAGGCCGCAGCCGCAGCCCTCCGCCGTTAGCCGCTAGGCCACTGCCGCAGCCCTCCGTTGTTCCACCCTCGACTGGTGTCTGGAGCCACCGTCGCGAATCGCCGCGTGTGGCCGCTGCAAGCGACGATCAGCTGCTGCTGCGACTTTGGAGGCCCACGCTGCCAGATCCGCTGAGGCAGATCCAACGCCCCTCCAGCGCCGCCGCCTCGCTGAGCCGTCGCCTACACTGCCGCCTGGAGCCTTCTCGACGTCAGTCAGTCGCTACAACAACCGCCGGAGGCCCACGGCGTCGGATCAAGGCAGATCCGGTGCGCCCCTGACAGTTCTGCCGCCTGCTCGCACCGCCGCCCGCCGTTGCTCCTACTGGACTGAAGCCTTCGCCTGACGACGACCAACGCCAGCCGCCGCCCCCAGCTCCTCCTCCCACGCGATTTCCGGTGGGTGTACAACTAGTGCTTTTCGAAACCCTAGTTCCAATTTTTTTTTGTTTTTCGATTTCAATAAACTCGATTCATCGCGGTCGCTTCGCTTGACCGCGATCTTAAATCTTAATTCATCGTTTCTTAATTGTAACAATCTTTTATGTTCACACCAATATGCACATTTAAATTTCAAGCTTTTAGCAATTTAAATTGTTCTAGCATATTAAGAACATAAAACTATAGATCTATGAATACTTTCTTAGATCTAGAATTTTCTTGTGAAATTGAATAAAATTCAAGATTCATAATATTCTTTCATCGATCCAAGTATTCAATCATGAATCACTTTATTTCTTGATTAAAAACACATATATTTACTTAAACACATACATATATGTAATCATTCAAACATATAATCTAGTATATATTACTTAGAATATATAGATCTAATGATGTTCATCATAGATATAGAATATTTTGTAGATCTTAGGATTTAAATCCAATAATCTCAATATTCAATCATCCATCTAGAACATCATATCATAGATCCGAAAATAAAATCAAGAAAAACATAGATCCAACACATATTAAATATCTAATTAAATCAAATGACCCATGATTTAATATATTATCAATGGAATATTATTTTGTTCCACTAAAGAATAATATTGCACTCCCATCTAAATCATCAAATTACAAATAACTTGGGTCCATTTTATTTTATAATATTTCTCGCGTTTAAGATTATCTTAATCCATCAATTTAATTATTTGTCTGCTATATGTCTTTAATTAAATTAGTTCTCCAAAGAGTTTTTATAGTTTGAAACTTTATTTATTATTCGTGGAATCAAATTCCAACTGCGCAGATTTCTAAATAATAAATTCCATTTTCAAAGTAATTCTACAGTCAGTTGTGCATGTATACGAGAAACACGCAAAATGAATAAATAAATCATTATAGTACTCCCTCCGTCCCGGGCTACTCGCTCCTTTCCTTTTCGGCACGGAGATTAAGGAATGAGTGTATAGGAAAGTAAAAAATGACGGCTGTAGGTGAAATTTTTTACTAAAAATGGAAAGAGTGCAAGTAACTTGGGACGCCCAAAAAGGAAATAAGTGCGAGTAGTGCGGGACGGAGAGAGTATATTATTTATTCTACAGTCATATTCGCAATTACTCCCCCATCTGCCATTGACTGCACTATGAGTCGTGTTTACACGCCACAGAATGTATAAGCACTTTACTACACGCGCCAATTTCCAGGACACACACTCCTTCGCCCATTATTGTGGTGTGTGTGCATTGTACACCCGAATGAGTGTGCTACAACTATATCCAGAGTACTTCTAAAAATAAATGAAAATGGAAATTTGATAAAAAAAAATCTGCCTGTTTAAGCATATCTATTGCATGATTTTTGCTATGTATATTTTAGTTGCGCGTTCATCTATAAATAAGCACTTTCGTCCGACTTCATTCACATCACTACTATCTGCTTCTTCAATTTCCCTCCAACATTTTCATATTTTTAGTTATTTTAATAAAATAAGTATGTTTCATTTATTCGCAAACTAATGTAATTAATATATATAAATAAAAAAGTTAAAAATAAGAAAAGAGAAAAATAGGTGCAAGACCTACAAATAGCAAGTACGTGAAGTTATGAGTGTTAATTATAGTGCGTATAAGAGCATCTCCAATGGCGGACGTCCGGTCGGACGTCCGGGACGTCCGCCATTGTGGCGTCGAAGGTCGGATACGGACGTCCCGTGAGGACGTCGGGTGTCCTCGGACGTGCGGGCGACGGGCGGGCGGACGTCCGCCATTGTGGAGTGGTAATTAATTTTTTTTTAAACTCTATATATACGGTTCGTTGAACTTCATTTCATTCGCACCACTTGTGTTAATTAACTATATTTTTTTTTATGTTTTATGACTATGTATTTTTGCCCGTATTTTGCTTTCTCGTATTCCGTGTCAAAATTATAATTCCATTTTTACGTAATTACATTATTGTGATTTTTTTTATTGCAGGAAGTCCTAGTGGTAAGGGCGATGGGAAGGGCGGATTGTGCAGGGGATGTCCTAGTGACGTGGCAGTGGGATGGAAAGTCCTAGTGACGTGGCAGGAGGTGTTTTTGGGATGTCCTAGTGGATGTCCGAGTGGGACATCCGCCCACTGGAGATGCTCTAAAGAGATATATGACTCAAAGCCCTAATTAATCAATAATTTTAATTAAAATTGAAACTTAATCATCTTTTGTTTAAGAATAATTAAACACTAACTGTGGGCGTCGGTGGTCCCACGGTGTATGAAGCATTCAGGTGAAAAGTTGAATAGTAATTAATTACTGTACTCATTTTACCTGATTGAGAAAGGTTTTATTCCAATATTACCCTCTCTTAGTCCTTGTTCTTCTCCAAAATGTTTCAACAATATATATATCCACACAAAATCCCCATACAACACACAAGTTTTGTATTCGACATACATCTGTTATGAGCCATTTTGAAATAAAGTACCACACTTTCTAATGTTGTTCATTATTAGTCTATAATACTGCATTGGGTAACAGATTTAGTTCATTTCAGAAATCTTAGTTCATTTCAAAGATCTATTGAGAAATGGAAAATATAAAGTAAGATTAATAATCTACTCCTACTATATATTTTGTCTATTCTCTTTAAGCTTGCAAAAAGTCTAAACAAATTCAAATTCAAAATGTAAATGAAGTAAGACACTACATGATTGAAGTACAGAAGTAAGGGAATGAAGAACATAATTATCCGAATGAAGTAAATTTGGAACAGAACTACTTGAACTAAATAAAACAACCAGCCTCAACATCAGATTTTCCTCCTTAAATGTTGTTCAGTATTAGCCTGTAATACTGCATTGGGTACCATATTTAGTTCATTTCAGAGATCTTAGTTCATTTTTGAGATCTATTGATTATTGATAAGTGAATGACAAATGGAAAATATATCAAAGTAAGACTAAGAAAAACATTATAATAAAGAAAAATTAAGTCATTATAAAAACACTTCAGTCTATTCTCTTTAAGCTTGCAAAAAGTTTTAACAAATTCAAATTCAAAATGTAAATGAAGTAAGAAACTACAAGTCTGAAGTACAGAAGTAAGGGAATGAAGAACAGAAATATCCGAATGAAGTAATAAAACAACCAGCTTCAATATCATCATCAAACCCACAATGCACAGCCTTGAAAAATTAGACTTCAACCAACATCCTCCATATAACTCGTTAGGGATTAATTTTTGTTTCTCAAGACCCAAAAGATGTGACTGCATACAAGCCCAATCCTCCCAAACATCTTACAACTACATGCATATGAATCAAAAGATGTGGAGTATGACACAGTCCAGTTCTTCGAGAACTTGTCGTTGACTACATAAATCTCAACACAATAACGTTCACGTTACTTCATTTGACCTGCGGATTACTTCATTCAGCCAAACTGTTACTTCATCATACATCTGTTTATACTACATGCATGAAAAACTCGAAAAAATATCCATCAACATCGGAATTTTTCATGAGATTCTGAAGGTAAGCTTAAGAAGTAATCGGAATTCTAATCTCACGAAGTAATCGAAATTCTTCACGTCCGGCTTCGTTGTGTAGATATCTCCAGCTTTTTATTCAGAGATGAATCACGATTAGATGATGATTGCAACACGATTTGAGGAAGATTGAGATAAGAAAATAGATATTAACAAGAGAAAAGATCGGCAGATCACATCGACGATTTGCTGTGTATGCCTCGTTCCACGTGTAGTCGGAGAGCTTCTCCATCTCCACCAGATCGGAGATCCACTCCGCTGTGTGGTGCTTCTTCCTCAACTCCAATGCAGTGGGTTGGGGTAGGCCGCACGGTAGGTAGTTGGAGCCGGCCAGCCGGGGACCGGTGAGAGAGAAACGTAGAGAGAGAGAAGTGGATTGGATTTGGGAATGGAGGAAGAAGTGTATTCACGTAACTGCATCATTTTTGGTCTTCCAAATCTACCCTTGTGTCAATTTAATTAAATAAAAAAATAAGATAATGTGTAATTGTTAATAACCATTAGATGTGATTAATGGATGGATGAGATTTGGTCTCTAGTTCGGTCTTTAAAATTGGTTCGACATTGATCACTTCCCTATATATATATATATATATATATATATATGGGTGCATTATAATGATAATCCAAATTTCCGTAATAACCCTATAACTAAATCTGGACCACACATTTTTAAAATCACGTGGTCTAGATTCAAACTTAGCTTTCCTTCATAAAAAAGGCGCAGAGGGTAAATATGTCATTTCGCTTATTTAATTTCTGAATTTCGCTCATGATAAAATTTACGTATCCAAATTTCGCTCATTTAAATACGTAAAATCTTATTTCCCATGATATACAGATGTATGAGGTTCAGTTACACGTATGTATGGGGTTCAGTTATACGTAAAATCTTATTTTCCATGATATACAAATTTCGCTTATTTAAATACGTAAAATCTTATTTAATTATCATTTTATCATTTTATCATTTTATCAGTCAAAAGTATCATTTTATCAACTCAGAGTATCATTCTATCTAGCAAAACTATCATTCTATGCAATAAACCTAACATATATTATTTTATCATTTTATCAGTCAGTCAAAAGTATCATTTTATCAACTCAGAGTATCATTCTATCCGGCAAAACTATCATTCTATGCAATAAACGTAACATATATCATTTTATCATTTTATCAGTCAGTCAAAAGTATCATTTTATCAACTCAGAGTATCATTCTATCCGGCAAAACTATCATTCTATGCAATAAACCTAACATATATCATTTTATCATTTTATCAGTCAGTCAAAAGTATCATTTTATCAACTCAGAGTATCATTCTATCCGGCAAAACTATCATTCTATGCAATAAACCTAACATATATCATTTTATCATTTTATCAGTCAGTCAAGAGTATCATTTTATCAACTCAGAGTATCTTTCTATCCGGCAAAACTATCATTCTATGCAATAAACATAACATATATCATTTTATCATTCAGTCAAAAGTATCATTTTATCAACTCAGAGTATCATTCTATCCGGTAAAACTATCATTCTATGCAATAAACTTAACATATATCATTTTATCAGTCAGTCAAAAGTATCATTTTATCAACTCAAAGTATCATTCTATCCGGCAAAACTATCATTCTATGCAATAAACCTAACATATATCATTTTATCAGTCAGTCAAAAGTATCATTTTATCAACTCAGAGTATCATTCTATCCGACAAAACTATCATTCTATGCAATAAACCTAACATATATCATTTTATCATTTTATCTGTCAGTCAAAAAGTATCATTTTATCAACTCAGAGTATCATTCTATCCGGAAAAACTATCATTCTATGCAATAAACCTAACATTTATCATTTTACGTGATATTTGGCAAAATTCAGAAATTAAATGAGGGAAATGACATATTATCATTTTATCAACTCAGACTATCATTCTATCCGGAAAAACTATCATTCTATGCAATAAACCTAACATATATCATTTTATGTGATATTTGGCGAAATTCAAAAATTAAATGAGGGAAATGACATATTTACCCCCCGCGCTTTTTTTTATGAAGTAAATCTAAGTTTGAATCTCAACCACAAGATTAGAAAATATGTGTGGTATATATCTTAGTAAAAAATTACTCCATCCGTCCGTGAAGTGTTTGTCTAGTTTTTCCATTTCGATATTTCCGTGAAAAGTTGTCCAGGTTGTTTTTTTTTTATTTTTGGTAAATGGTCTCCACTTTCCACCAACTCTTTACACTCATATTCTATTATAAAACTAATATATAAATCATGGTATGAAATAGACAGAACTGCATCAAAAGATGGAGGCCTGTCCATTCTTAGTCGAAGATTCAAGACATGCTCGTAATTAAACTAACACACACATTAATATGCATACATATACACCTAAGTAGTGATCAAAACCGTAGAAAGTGATGTAATTTCAGGAGTTTGAAGAGTGTATTGAAGTTAAAGAATTACTTAGAGCGCATGTACTCGGAGGCAGCACAATACAACGCGCCGCCAGAATATCCGGTGACGATGGTGTGTAGAGGGGTCGATGGAGCTCCAAAGGGAAGCGACGTTATCGGCAGGATTTTTGTGGGAAAAGAAGTTGTTATAATATGACTGCCCGCCACACTCAAACTAACGTCGGCTGGAGATGGCAACTGAGTTACTCCTTCTGTCCCTTGAAAGTTTGTCCCATTTTTCCATTTCCGTCCGTCCTACAAGATTTGTCCCACTTCATTTTTTTACTATTTTTTGTAGTGGATCTCGTATTCCATTAAGTCATTCATACTCACATTTTATTATAAAACTAATATATAAATTTAGGACTCACATTCTACTAACTTTTTCAACTCATTTTTCATTATATTTCTTAAAACTCGTGTCAGGTTAAAGTGGGATAATATTTGGGGGACGGAGGGAGTAGTTATCTAGCTATATATATGATTTGAATAGTATTGATTGATAATATTAGTGATCTGAATATTGTTTTAGTTGTTGAAGAAAGGTAGCGAAATGGTGATACCGATTGGGATAGCAAACGACACAATGTTTGAAGCTTATCCATATGATTTAGCTGAATTTATCAAAGGCTGCAAACAATCGTTTGGCGTATCACCTAGACCTCATTGGGTTACAACTTATTACGGTGGCCATGTAAGATAATACTACTACTATATCACTTGTTTCATTTTTATTATAGGAAAAATTATATCTTTGTCACTTACATGTTACATTTTGTTGTACTAATTAATATCAATAGTACATGATGGTTTATTAAATAATGACAATGATTTAATTAGTACTCCATATCATATGTAACTTTTTCTACACAAAATCATCAACTCTGCATATAATTATAATAGTATCGGCAAGACAAGAGTAGTTGGTTCGTTGATTCCAGCTAAATTTGTGTACAGGATATTAAGTTGGTACTTAGGCCACCCGCAACGCGTCTCGCGGGTGGCTCGTATCTCGTCCCGTCGAGACGAGACGGCGACGAGACGCGTTGCCCGTTCCACCGAGACACCTCGCGGGCTGTCTCGCCACGCACTTGCGCGACGTGGCGCGCTCCGGCGCCATGCGTGACGCCCACTCGCCGGCCCGCGAGTGGGCTTCGTCACGCTGACGCAATAAATTATTTTTTTAATTCAAATTTAATTAAAAAATAATAATAAATAAAAAATCGAAAACGGTAAAATTACCGTTTTTCGACCGTTTCCCTTTTTTTTACTCTATAAATACTCTTATTTAATCCTCATTTCACAAACAAATACATATCAAATCCTCCAAATCATCTCCATTTCCTCTCCAATTTTCATCTAACCTCTCATCACAAAATGTCCGGCGACGAAAACTCTGGCGGTGGCGGCTTCAGCGGGTTTGACATCAACGCGTTTGGCGACTGGGGGGGGGACATGTACAACGTGTTGGGTGGTTCCGGTTCGTCTACGCCGGGCACCCTGGCCTCGTCGACGCCGGGGGTACCAACCACCTCATTTTGATGTAGATGCATACGCTCGTCCCTCCGCACCGAGGTATTCGCAGGGATTATCCCAAATTCGGGAGGATTATCCGGATGAACCCCATCCGGAAGGAGGACGAGGCGGTGGAAGCTCCAGGGCATTTGACGCCATGGAGGAAGAGGCGGAGGCGGCCGAGGAGGATGAGGATATAAGCCGGCATCCGTACAGCCGCAAGGACACGATGGCAGTGTACAACGCCTGGATCAACGTCTCGTACGATCCCATCGTCGGGAATCAACAATCCCGGAAGTGCTTCTGGGAAAAGGTCACTGAGGCCTACAACGAGATCAAGCCAAGAGGGTCCCGCCGCCACACATTGAAGATGCTCCACGCTCACTTTGACCGAGTCGATAGGGAGGTCAAAATATTCTGCGGCATCTACAAGAACGAAGCGACTCATTACCAAAGCGGAGCCACTGGAGCCGACATTCTGAGATCGGCTTTGCGAGTCTACTTCGACGACAACGACAAAGAATTCATACATGTCTATATCTGGGAGGCCGTGAAAGACGAGGAAAGGTGGGCCGGCGGTGTGCGGTCCAGCTCTGGCTCGACCTCGTCTAGTGGGGGCGGTTCGGGAAGCGCCGCACAAGAGGCTGCCTCGCAGGAGGTTGAGGGCACGACAGACGATGTCGGGGAGTCCTCCCGTGTTCGCCGTCGGCCGCAAGGGACCAAGGCGGCGAAGGCGGCTAGAGGGAGGAGGGGCCGAGGCGAATCAAGCCAGGCTGGCTCGGGCTCGAACATCCTATTGTCCATGTACTTGACCGCCACGATGACGCCTCCACAATACCAAGCCCATCTTGTCGGAATTGAGTATATGGCAAGACAAATTGGTATTCCCCCTCCAGGTAGCTTCAGTGCCCCGCCACTGCCTTCGGGAGATGATTCACCGGCGGAGTAGTTTTTTTAATTTTTATAAAATTGTATTTTAAATTATGTTTTTTTTATTTATTTTGCCACTAATTTAATTATGTATTTTTTTAGGATTTTAAGTTGTACTTTTATTTTATTTAATGAAGTATTAATTGAATATGTTGGAAAAAAAATAAAAAATGAAATTGAATGAATAGTAAGTTAAGAGATGGTTAAGAGATGGATAAGAGATAGAGGGTTGCAGGTTCTGTCTCTTAGTTAAGAGATGGAGTGAAAAGTATAGTGGGACCCATGAATAGTTAAGGGATGAGACGGATAAGAGGCAGCGTTGCAGATGAACTTAAGCAGTTTGGGAGCAACATTATTTTCTCAAATGGCCTAAGAGATCCATACAGTACTGGAGGGTAAATCACCTAATTTTTCGTTATGGATCATATTAATGTTAGTAATTAATTTTAATGGCTTCATATCAAATTAGTCTGACGATATATACCTTGCAATCATTATCTTAACATTTTATTCAGTAGTAGTGGTATATATTTGAACTAATTTTGATATATATCTTTCACATGGTGCTAGAAGACTTGTCTGAAAGTATCCTTGCAGTGACTACGCGTAATGGTATGTTTTTTTAAATACTTCATCCGTCTAGGTCTAAGTGACACATAAATAATTAAAATGAAAAGAAAATAAAGTAAAAGAGAGAATAATGTAGATGAGAGATTGAGATTGAGATTGAGATTAAGTGATGTTATTGGATATATTTGGCAGGTTCACATTGTTTGGATATAGTTAGGCATGCACAACGGTTCCGAACCGCCGGTTCCGGTTCATGAACCGACGGTTCACAGTTCATCATAATCATGAACAAGAACCGGTTCTAGTTCCGGTTCAAAAAACTGCCAGTTCACCAGCCGGTTAAAAACTGTCGGTTTTTGGCTTGAACCGCCGGTTCCAAGCCGGTTCGGCGGTTCAACCGAAATTTAAAAAATATATTTTTTATTTATAAAAATTGACTTTTATATTTAAAAACAACTTTTACAAATAAATGAATACAAGAAATTCATAATAGCCCATATATATTTGATGGGCTTGCGAATTTATGAAACCATTCTTGGTTGTTTCTCTTTTATAGAGACATCCTTGAATGTTTTATGTTTCACTTTCGATGTGAGACAAAATCATTCTTGGTTGTTTCTCTTTTATATAGACATCCTTGAATATTTTATGTTACACTTTCGATGTGGGACAAAATCATTCTTGGATATTTCTCTTTTATAGAGACATCCTTGAATGTTTTATGTTTCACTTTCGATGTGGGACAAAATATGTTGAAGTATTTTCTTTTATAACTACATGTTTAAAGCATTCATTCATCTTTTTCCAATGTGGGATACAAAACTTTCATTTGTCTTCTACTTTTCTTCATGTTTTGTATGATATATATAAACAAAATTATTATTCAAATATATTCTTGATTGATAAAAAAAAGAATTATTGAGAAATATGATTTGTATATAGAAAATATCAATTTGTATAATAATTATGGTTAGGTTTATACAATTTGTATAAGAATTATTCTTTCAATGTGTATAATATTATTTATTAGTTAACATATACATAAATTTATAAACATAAGCAAATCATTAATGATAAAGAACTAATGAATTATAGTTTATGTAATAATATTTGTTGTTAAATTATAATAATAGAAAATAGAGTATTAATATAGACAAAGAATGATGGATGATCTATTATAAACTTACAAATAATGACTTATATCTCACATTGAAAGAAAGAGTAACACATCCAAGAATGTGTAACTATAAAAGAGAATAATCCAATATAAGTCATTATTTATAAGTATATGATAGATCGTCCATCATTCTTCGTCTATATTAATACTCTATTTTCTATTATTATAATTTAACAACAAATATTATTACATAAACTATAATTCATTAGTTCTTTATCATTAATGATTTGCTTATGTTTATAAATTTATGTATATGTTAACTAATAAATAATATTATACACATTGAAAGAATAATTCTTATACAAATTGTATAAACCTAACCATAATTATTAGACAAATAAATATTTTCTATATACAAATCATATTTCTCAATAATTCTTTATTTTTATCAATCAAGAATATATTTGAATAATAATTTTGTTTATATATATCATACAAAACATGAAGAAAAGTAGAAGACAAAAGAAAGTTTTGTATCCCACATTGGAAAAAGATGAATGAATGCTCTAAACATGTAGTTATAAAAGAAAATACTTCAACATATTTTGTCCCACATCAAAAGTGAAACATAAAACATTCAAGGATGTCTCTATAAAAGAGAAACAACCAAGAATGATTTTGTCCCACATCAAAAGTGAAACATAAAACATTCAAGGATGTCCCTATAAAAGAGAAACAACCTAGAATGATTTTGTCCCACATTGAAAGTGAAACATAAAACATTCAAGGATGTCTCTATAAAAGAGAAATAACCAAGAATGATTTTGTCCCACATCGAAATTGAAACACAAAACATTCAAGGATGTCTCTATAAAAGAGAAACAACCAAGAATGATTTCATAAATTCGCAAGACCATCAAATATATATGAGCTATTATGAATTTCTTGTATTCATTTATTTGTAAAAATTGTTTTTAAATATAAAAATCAATTTTTATAAATAATATTTTTTAAAATTCGGTTGAACCGCCGGTTCACGGTTCAAGAAATCCCCGACCCTGAACCGGCCCGCCTGAACCGCGAAACCGCCTGCCGGTTCCGGTTCATGAACCAGCGAGCCGGAACCGGCGGTTAACCGCCGGGCCGGTTCGGTTTGTGCATGTCTAGATATAGTTGGTGCAAAAGACAGTGATCCAGAATAGTTGGTGATACAAAGGAAAACAGAGGTTAAGATTATTGAAGGATGGCTTACAACATATTATACCGATCTGAAGGCATAAAATATGGACAATCGTGGAGTCAAAATGAACTTAATTCCTACACACATAGTAGAATTTGAATTAAGTTCTAAATTTCGCTGCGTAGCCCACTTGATCAATAAAGTACTATGCTTATTCGATGTGAATTTGTGTCCTTAAAATATTAAAGTTATCTATCTCATGTTATAGAGCATAGTTAACTTGGATCATGATGCGCATACTTCAAATCGTAGCCACACTCTTACAAAATGAATTTATACAATTTTTGGTATAGAATATAATACTATTAAAATAATACATTAGTTTTATATATTAACACAATCATTTTTACATTTGGTATATTTAAACAATATGAAAATCTTAAATATGTATTATTCACTTCATAGAAATAAAGTGCAAGCACTTTAAAACCGTAAATATTGGCCTTCACATTAACATGACAACCCACAAATTAGGGGGTTGCTTACAATAATTTTGTAAGCAAATTAGGGTTTGCGAACTCAGCAAATAATTTTGGAGGGGATGGAATCAATAATTTTGTAAGTTTGCTTACAATACTATTATTCCTTAGCAAACTGTCCTAAATATCACAAATTTTTGCGATTTTTCGTTTTTCTCATGAAAGCAGCATATAAAATCATGAACTATTTAAACTGTGCGAATTTTTCATACGTACCCAACCCTGATATTTTCCAGTAAAATTATGCAGACATGGCTAGTTTGAATACGTAGAAATGCTGGAAAATTTTTTGGTCAGAATGTACATGTAGCTTTGATAATTTAGGGCAGACTGCCTTAAAAGTCAAAAACTTTTTAAAAAAGCTAGTTTTTTCCATGAACTACAAATATAGCATACAAAAAGTCATACTCCCTTCGTCCGCCCATTAATTGTCCCTAATTTTCTTTTTCGCCCGTCCCTATTTAATTGACAACCTTACTTTTCTCAAGGAAGATGACCCCTTCCTTGGACGGCACGTGATTTTGTGCAGTTTAATTTTATGTGTTAAGTGGAGAAAGGGAATAAAGTAGAGATAAATGTGTTTCTATTTTAGGTAATTTGAGAAACACCAAAAAGGAAAGTGGGTCATATTTAGTAGTAGAACAGAAAGAGTACTACCATTAATATTTTTAGCGATAAACCTTATATTCTACTAACTCGCTACACTCATAATTTATTATAAAATTAATATATAAAAATAGACCTCTTATTCTACTCCCTTCGTCCCATCACAAGTGATCAACTTTTCATTTTGGGTTGTCCCACTACAAGTGATTGATTTCCTCTTTTAGTATAAAACAAAATTTTTTCTCTCTTACTTTATTCCATATCTCTTACTTTTTTCCATCTTTCTTACTTTATTCTATCTTCATCTCTCATACTTTATTCACTTCATTTTAACTCAATAAATATAATTTCCTTAAATTCTGTGCCTAAAAGAAACTCACCAGTGATCGTGGGACGGAAAGAGTATTAATCGTATTTAATCACATTTTATTATTTTATTATAAAATTAATATAAATATTATAGGACGGAGGGTAGTAGTATATCTCAATTATAGCGTAGAAAAGGAATGATTGTTCGATCCCCACTTCAAAATAAGCCATAACCTGTAACTTTGAGTCTCTCTCTCTCTGTTCACAAGCCATAGACTGACATGAGTCAGAGCTGACGTTTCTGGTTGATCGCATTAAAATCTACAGCTTTCGGTTGCCATTGATTGGCGGATGGTGGAAGAGAGGAACTGGGGTGATCGGACTGAGAGCAGTGACTACACATCGGAGGACTACAGGCGCGGCGGATCAAGCTAGGCTGGGGCCATTTCTCCCACTACTAGAAAAATTACCTGTTATTACATTAAGGTTTCACATTTTATTAAAAGTGCCAGCATAGAAGCTCTAACAACACATTGATCTTTCATCACATTTATGTCACGCACTAACGTTACACTTGACTTAAAATGTCATTTCAATAATCCTATATTCACACTTCTATCAAGTGCAAACAATGGAAACTTGCTCCTACGTCATACGCGGAGTGGTTGTTATAATCGAATGCTTAAACATGATTCTATAATAAAAAAATCAAATTAGTAATTAAGTTTAGTTTTATAAGAAAGTAATTAAAAACCAGTTATTGAAAAGATAATTGATAAAAATTAATTTAGTCGAAATTACTAGTTCATGTTTTGTTGTTTATTTTGATTGTAATACTTTAACAATTCCTCCATTATTTATTTTATTAATTTACATGACATGATGACATGTATTGTTTATTTAAAGTTATTGATGAAGTGAAAAACATAATCATTTTTTATGTAATTGTAAAAATAGTGATGACAATAATAATCTCTGGTTTTAAATTAATTAATCCAATCAAATATATGTCTAAATTAAACCTATAATGTAGTCAATCACTAATTTTTTTGAAGGAATAGTAAAATAAATAAAAAAATTACTCATTGTACAACTTGTTTAAAATAGAGAATCAGAAATAGTGGAGGCAATTTTCCCACTGAATTTTTTTCAATGCTTTATGTCGAAATTTAAAACACAATTAAAAAGAAAGGGAATAAAGAAACTGTGTTCATCCCCATTTTGCTTTCCTTACGCCGCCTACAGACGGTAAACCCTATCACTCTCAAATCTCAACAAATTCTCGTCGAGAAAAATATTGTACAAAGCCTCTGATTACTCAGCAAATGCGAGGATTGTGTGTTGGCGTGCTCTGGTATTTCTATTATAATTGCCCTATCTACAGATTGTTATAACGCTTCTCTTTAATTCTCTACATTTTGTTGTGTAACCGTTCGATTCGTATATGAATTTTGTAGAGACTCAACAAGGAGACATACTGCATCCCTCGATTTCACTTCAGCATTTTCTCCTTGTGTACAAGGGTCCTAAATTTATCATTTCCTTACCCTAGTCTTGGTGCATTTATTTTAAAATTCTTTTTATGAATCATAGTTACGTTTTGATTCCATTTAGAATTTGGATAATTTTGGTGCAGATTAAGTTTCTAAGGACTTTGTTGGATTCAATTAGGCTTGGAGCATGGATATCTTTGATTGGATATAGAGAAAACTCTCCAGTTCTTTTGGTTCTTTTTTAAGTGTTCTTTTGAACTGTAGATCAATAAGCGTTTTTTGAACATTAGATGAACAGAGGACCCTTAACTCAATTTCAGTTATACGTTTTAAATCTTGATTTTGTAGCAGGCCTTCAAGCGAAAAGCATGTCAATGTAAGTTATTAAAACTCAATAAAAGTTACTTGATATTTCACTTATTGTTGGTTTCTCTACTTTTTGGACTGTGATTTTTAGAGGAAACTGATTTATGATGATTAGGGTTCAGACAAATGTATGATACATTAAACTACTTAGCTCTATCATTGGCCTCAAGTTAATTTCAAAATTAGATGATTGATTTCATATGCTGGTATGCAAGATAGATTGTTGAATTTTGTGATAGGTCATGGTTTTACATAGCAGCAGTACTATTTCCATTGGATTAGCTTTTGAATAGCAACTTCATGATTATTTAGCTTTATGGTTACTAGCACTAGTATTTGAAGATGCAGTAGATGACATTATGGTTACTACTTTTCTTTTCATACCTAACTTGCAAGTATTTTACATTATTAATATCCATCAGTGACATTTTGCTGAAAGAGAGATTTAGATCAAGATCCTAATCTGATTAGCATCTGAGTCGTGTCTTTATTATAATATTGCAGTGTAATTGTTGACTTTGATTTGTTGACTTTGATATGAGATGGTTAATTCATGGTAAATATACTCATTTGCAGTTTGCTCAATCTTTAATTTTCTTCCTTTATTCCTCATATTTAATTTAAATGAGTATATTTCTATGGTGTTTTTGTGTATGTGGTTCATCTAGTATAGTCTATAAAGGACTAAGGAGTAAACCCTTCAATATCAGTGAGTCTTACATAGACAAGGTTGTTATATTTGGTTCATTTGCTTTTACTAATTAAATTTTGTTTTTGGTGTCAATATTTTAGAAGTGTGTTTGGCGTGCTATGGACTATGAACTAATAGCTATTACACGTATAAGTTTTCAAAATGTTTGATTTATGTTTGTGGCTTGAGTGTAATTGAAATTTACATTGAAACCTTCTTACCAGAAATTGTGTCGATATTGTTGCTTCGGCGAATAGATAGGTTATGCCGTATTTCTGATTGCTTGAAACTTGACTGGATGATAAATCAAACATTTTTGAACTAATAGGGAGTGCTTGAACTTGATGAAGGGTTGCTGGAAACAAAAACAATTGTGGAGCTTGAGGAAGAGCTGCTAGAAACAAAGGTATGTCTTTAACTCTTATTTTTATTTTGTTTTTGTTTATTAATTATTAGACTGTATGTGAATTAGCCATGGGTGTGATGAGATACTATATTTTAGTTTGGTCAGGTTGGAATAAAGTATTAAGGTTCTATGATGCACTGCTTGATTGATTTGCTTATTATGTTATAGGCAATAGTTGAGGTCAATTAAATAACTAAATTTGACTAGATGAAAAATCGAACATTTTTTAACTAAGAGGGAGTATTGGAGCTTGATAAAGGGCTGCTGGAAACAGATGCAATAGTGGTCAAGCTTGAGGAAGAGCTGCTGGAAATAGAGGTACTTCTTTACCTTTTATTTTTGTTTCATTTTTGTTGATTGGACCTGGAACTTAAGCTTACAGACTATTGAAAATTCACTAGGAAACGGACAAGTAAAAGAGCGTTTGTAAATTCATTAACAATTTGAGCTCGGTGTGATAAATTTTCTTTGTCCTGAAGAGCAGGTAACACCTTAGTAATTTTCTTGACCTTATTTATGATGTTATGGAATGTAGCAATTTTTGAGTTATCATTGCTAAGATATGTTATTGACAAAATTGATGTTAATATTTTGTGTTTCTAATATCTTAACAGGAACACATGATGTTGGTGCGAAGATGAAGTTAACCAAGTATTCTAGTGCGGATGAGAATGCAATAAGGAGCTTCTAAGAGAAAATCTAAGTGATATATAAATTGTATAGTCATTTAGAACCTTTTTTGTACCTTTTTATTTAATATTGTATACTTTGATTTCATGAAAATTATTACATAAGTTATTTATATAAAAATATGTTTGGTATTTGAAGTCATGCTGAATGTCATGCGGAATTGATAGCACGTTGGAAAATGGATGTAATTATATATATTTAGATTTAGAAAAATCATATAATGCAATTTATAAATGTTTGAAGGATAATTTTTACATATATGTAGGTTAAAACTGTAAATTATGGATATTTGTAGGTGAAAATGTAATTATCAATATTTGTGAGGGGTATTTTGTAGATATTTAGATATAATAATGGGTGTGGTCACATTGATCATATCCTTACACTTTTAAGTGACATGAGATTGTGTTTTTCTTGATATTTATGAGTGTGGTAATAGAATATGTATTATTACATGTTACCTATTATTACATTTACTGTCATCACACTCACACAAGGTATGACTATAGATAAAGTGTAATAAAAACATATTTCTGCTCACATTTTCAAGTGTCATTAAAAGCCAATTTTCTAGCATTGGTCTGGCTAGCTTCAGACCTTCACAAATATGTATATTTTCTCCTTTTCCTCCACTTTTTTTTTTGTACTTTTACTTAAGTTTGCAATATACTTACTGTCTTGATTTCTTTCCTTTTTCTTTTAAAAAAAAAGTAGTAGGAGTACTACTATTGTTCTACATTAAATTATGATTATATCAATTGTGTAATTTGCAAATAGTAACTTTTTTTTGTAATTATTTTGGTTTTCATGTTCAGAAAAGAAAGGGAAATAAATTCGGCTATCACACGTGAGTTGTCAATATGCCTTTTGTTGTTCAAGTATAAATTTCCGTTTCATCTCTTTACGCTGTCTTTCTATTGAACGAGTTAAATGTTGCTACATATTGTATTTTTTCAATTAAAATTAGCAAGCACACCCATTTTTGAAAATTTACACCCTGCCAAGGCCTCATACATCTGTTATATCTTTAGAGCATCAATAACCCCGGCCAGGTTTCAGGCCCCAAGTCTCCTCCACGTCATCATTCATCTACAGTTGCGGCCCATGCCCCAACTACTCTAACCCTGCAGGCCACAACTCGGGCCGCAACTAATAAATGACACTATTCACAACTTCAACATATTTTGACTCGTAAATATAATTCGTTGAACAATTGAAACCGGGAAAATACATTGTTTATTAGAAATTAACATTACATTTCATAGACAAAGCAAATAAAAAATACAAGTTATAGAAACCCGGGCCGCAACTACTACTTCTTCATTTGTGCGGGAAGGTAGGCGATCATCTCACGTTGCAACTCGAGATCGAACTCCGACATGGTCGAGGTATCCCTCGATGTCAACTCCGTCAGCTGGCTCATCCGCCAGGTAAGACTCATCTCCGACAAAGAGTCGGCCATCTTATCCAGAGACTGATAGGGCGGCGGTGGCGCCATAGCGGAGTTGCTCGCAGTTGCCTTCCCCTTTGCTGCCTTTGTTCACATCGGGCGGCTATGAACGCTATGAGATGAGACGAAGACGTCGTCGTCCGTCACGTTGAGATCGATCGCCGGACCTCCTTCGCTCGAAGAGTAGTTTCCGGAGGCGGAAACTTTGGTTGTCTTCGCCGCCCCAGATGCCGTCGGTTCGGCACCACTGGTGAACATCGAGCTCTTCTCTACGAGCTTCCAAACGTTGAAGTACTTGAAGTGCTTCTTCCCGTCCACGAAGAATGCCTCCTTCGCCTTCTCGACGAGGTCTGCCTCGCTGTGCCAACTCGGCCACATCCGGACTACGTTGGCCCACTTTCCATTCCATTTGCTCATATCCGCCTGGACCTGACCCCAATGCTTGGGCAGCTGCACATAGCTACGTTCGAACGACCCTTTAGGACGCCCAGCGTTATACTTCTCAGCAATCCGCTCCCAGAACACCTTGCCGGACTGGTGGTCGCCGAAGGATTCTCGGCGACGTCGACGTAGTTCCTCGCAAGCCACATTATGTCTTGCGGTCTGTACGTCTTCGGCCCGTCATCCTCGTCGGCCTTGCCCTTGCCCCGCCCTTTAGCGAGCTCCATCTCACAGACCTCGAACTCATCGGTGTTGACCGACGAAGTTACGTCAATGTTGCTACCGACTCCCGAACTAGGCTGCGTAGGTGGTGATGCCGGCATGCACCAATTGTTCGAGTTGACGAACTCATCCATCTGACGTTCATCGCTATTAAACCATTCCATTGAAGTCGAAAGAGAGAGAATAAAAGAGAATTGAAATAGATAATGTACGTAAAAATGGTGTACCATAGCTCCGTATTTATAGAGACGAAATCGAAAAAAAAAATCTGGGGACTTGCGGCCCGGCCCGGAGAGTGTGTAACGCCGGGCCGGGACTCGCTTGCTGCGTCCCGTCCCCAATTAACGCCTGCCAGGCCGGACCCCGGGAGCGTCACTGGGCCGGGCTGGGACTCGCGACTTGCGGCCCGGCCCTCAGCGTTAACGATTTTCTTATCATTTGTAACTTCACTTGCTAAGCTCCTTTGCAAGTTATTATTGTTTTCATTAATCTGGTGATAGATATATGTAGCTTTGAAGGTTCAAAAGAGTGCACAACACTACACTGAAGCAGCAACAATAGATTAAGAGAGATTGCTGAGGGTGATCCAGAGGATAAAAAATGTGTCGTTAAACTTTTGGATCACTTTATGCATTCAGGGCCAAATAGATCGAGGTCTTCCGATTCACAAGGTTAAAGAAATGACCCAGATAATGAGGCAAGCGGGCCTGAAGATTCTCATGAAGATGAGGAATCCAGTGGAGAAGAGCAATGTAATGCTTCAGTTCTTGGAGAAGCAAATAATGATGAAAATAGTAATGTGTATGTTTGGACTAATGATAGCAAGAGGAGTAGCCAGTCTGAAAGGCAGAAGCTCTTGGCTGAGGTTGATATAAAGTGCAAATTGGTTGATTTTGGATACATAAACAATTCACGAGTGATACTCACACAAGGCAGTATAGAAGCCCTGAGGTTATTTTGGGATCTAAGTATTCAACCTCAGCTGATAAGTGGTCATTTGCTATGTGGATCCTATGATCAAATTGCCTGGCCGGCCGTACACCCATCGGGATGCTGAAGACCTGACTATTGGATAACAAAACATCGTGAATCGCGGCCGGTATCTCCTGGGAAAATTCCGAGCTACTATTCTCATCTGGCTGAGCATCATTGCTTAACTGCAAAACCTCAAAAACCTCCATCTCGGACATCAATGTCGCCATAGAGTGCAAAGACACCTCACAGATGTATGGGGCGTCGCCCTTCAGACGAACCTCCTTGCCATCAGTTGTCACCCGGCGAATCCTCTATAGCCACTTCATTCCCAGAATTATATCCGGAGCATGCACCTCTAGAATGTGGATATCGACCTCAAATAAGTTTCCTTGTAAGAGCAAAGGGGTTCCCGAGCAGACGTGCGAGCAAATCATCGACGCACCGTTGCCCACGTAAACTCAGAAGGGAGTAATCGCCTGCAAGGTGAGGCATAATTTCTCGGCCAGTTGAGGGAGAATAAAATTGTGGGTTGCCCCTGTATCGATGAGCACCAACACTGGAGTATTGCGGATCGTGCCTACAATGCGAAGTGCCCTCTGGTTAGCTGAGCAAGTGAGAGGACACACGAGACATCCGTCGTGATTCCGTGATTAAGGCCTTGGTGTCATCGGGGTGAGACTCGGGTATGATCTCAATGACGTCCTCGTCTTCTCCCATAACGACCAGCATCCGACGTTTGTAGACATGGGTGGGGGTGTACTTCGCCGAGTCCGATTCGCCTTCTCCACCGAGGATATCTGCACCACCCGGGGCAGCGGCTGCTGTGAGCTGCCCTGGGGAGCACTGGACGCGATGGTGGTGGCCGACGAAGGCTAATCTCTGTTGACCCACATCTGCTGCGGTGGGTCGTCGTTGTTGAGTTTATTAAACTCAATTACTTCAAGATTAAGAAAAGTGATGAAGTAGGTGCATCACCTAGTTATTATACGTGGATGAATTTTGTTTCCTCATGGATACATGAAAGCCACGTACTATATTGATGTGTATTGTAGCTAGCAATAGTTGACTAGTTTTGAATCTCTATAAATAGGGTAGTAGTAGTTCAATGTAATTAATCAAGTGAAAAAGAAGTGAGTGAATTGAGAAAAGGAGTCGTAACTCATCGATAGAGAAACAGTGAGAGTTTGTAGTGCTGAAGCACATCCTTTTGTTTGAGTGTATTTGTATAAGCCTTTGTGAGAAGTTTTTAATCCCACTTATCTTCCATATTTCATCCTTGTTGAGTGCTCATATATTTTGTGTGTCAAATATTCCAACAAAACTGGTATCTAGAGCCACTCGAACCTACCTATGGCGGCAACGTTGAACATGGTTCAACCCCAGATTCCCAAATTAGAGAAACACAATTATGGGAATTGGAGTATTCAGATGCGAGTCTTGTTGCAATCACAAGAGTTGTGGGGTATTGTTCAAGACGGCTACACTGAACCTGCCTCCCAAGAAGCCGAAGATGCCCTGACGAACAACCAGAAGAATGCCCTCAGAGACGCAAGAAAACGAGACAAGAAGGTGTTGTTCAATATCTATCAAGGTATTGATGAAACTACGTTCGAGAAAGTAAGTGCAACCACCAAATCAAAACAAGCCTAGGAGATACTGAATAATTCCTTCACCGGCGTTGATAAGGCGATACGAGTTCGACTGCAGATCCTACATGGCGAGTTCGAAAGTTTGGCCATGTCTGAAACGGAGAGCATTTCAGACTATTTCACAAGAACATTAGTTATTGTGAATCAAATGAAACGGCAAGGAGAGATAATTGAAGATGTTCGTGTCATTGAGAAAATTCTTCGTTCCTTTACGTCGAAATTTGAGCACGTCGTTGCGGCAATCGAAGAATCAAAAGATCTCAACACTATCTCAATCGACCAGTAGCAAGGCAGCTTGGAAGTCCACGGGCAACGCATGAAGAAAAAGACCACTCTGTCACTTGAGCAGATGCTACAAGCGAGGATGTCAATACAAGAAGACAAGAAGTTTGAGCCTGGGACATCACGTGGCGGATACAACCGAAGTCGAGGCCGAGGTCGAGGCTATCGTGGCCGAGGAGGACGTAGCCAGAATTACCAGTATCAAGGAGGACGAGGCCAGAATTATCAAAATGAGCGAGGACATCAAAATTCCACCTATCGAGGCAGAGGTCGAAATTCTTATGGACAACGAGGACGAAGAAGAGGACAATACAGAGGCGGTTATTCTCAAACCTATAATCAATCAGGGTTTGATAAAGCAAATGTTGAGTGTTATACTTGTCACGGGTTCGGGCATTACAGCTATGAATGTCCAACAGCCAGAAATACCAGGTCCAACCAACAAGTCCATTATGCCGATGGTGGAGACAATAATGAGCAGGTAATTTCAACCTCTCTTTTTACTCATAAAGGACTTGAGGGTGATCAGTGCAGCACGTGGTACTTGGATACTGGAGCTAGTAACCACATGCGCGGGAACAAGGAACTCTTCGTGGAGCTGAAGGAGACATCTTATGGGGATGTTACTTTTGGAGATTCCTCCAAAGTAGCGGTGCAAGGAAAATGTAATATCTTGATTAAGTTGAAGAATGTAAATCATGGCTTTATATATGACGTCTATTATGTGCCTGCCATGAAGAGCAATATTTTGAGTCTTGGTCAATTGCTGGAGAAAGGATTTAATGTTAGTATCAAGAATTCTTGCCTTACTATCAATGATGCTCGTGGTAATTTGGTTGCCTGTGTGAAGATGTCCAGAAATAGATTATTTGCATTAAATATGAAACATGATATCTTGAAGTGCATGAATGCTATTGTTAAAGATGAATCGTGGTTATGGCATTTGCGTCTTGGACATCTGAATTTTGGTGGTTTGAAGCTTCTGTCCTCAAAGAATATGGTGAAAGGCTTGCCGCATATTGATCATCCTGAAGATGTTTGTGAAGGATGCATACTGGGAAAACATCACAGGCCAAGTTTCTCAAAAGAAATGAGATGGAGAGCATCACGCCCATTGGAGATCGTTCATACAGACGTTTGTGGTCCCCTAAAGCCTATTTCTACTGGAGGTAATCAGTATTTTCTAACTTTCATTGATGATTATTCCAGAAAGACTTGGGTGTATTTCTTGAAAAGGAAATCTGAGGTGTTTGATATTTTCAAAGAGTTCAAAATCCTTGTTGAAAGGCAGAGTGTGAACTATATTAAAGTTCTCAGATCCGACCAAGGAGGCGAGTTCACATCCGATCTGTTCGAAAAGTTTTACACGGATCATGGAATCGTTCACCAACATACACCTGCATATACTCCTCAATTGAATGGCGTTGCTGAAAGGAAGAACCGAACAATTCTTGATATGGCGAGGAGTATGATCAAAGGGAAGGACTTACCTCGAGAATTCTGGGCTGAAGCTGTCGCAACAACAATATATCTCCTGAACCAGTGTCCCACCAAAAGTGTTCGCAACATGACGCCCGAAGAAGCATGGAGCTCGTTCAAGCCCAGTGTTGCGCACCTGAGAGTTTTTGGCTGCATTGCCTATGCCAAAATTCATGAAGCTCGAAGAATCAAGCTTGATGATAAATGCGAAAAGTGTATCTTTGTAGGATATGGAGATCGAGTAATGGGTTACAAATTGTATAACCCACTCACAAAGAAGGTGATCATAAGCCGCGATGTGGTGTTTGAAGAAGATCAAACATGGAGCTGGGAGGATAAGAAAGCTGCAAGCTCGTCAGAAATTGTACCTGATCAGCAAGAAGATGCACGTGAAATTGAAGAAACAGAGTCACCTACATCATCTCAAGGTCCAGGTGGAAGGCCTAGAAGAATGCGCAGTCTAAATGATATATATGAAGCTACCGAAGAAGTTGATGAAGCTGTGGAGGAAAATGTGAATCTTATTTGTTTTTATATGGATGTTGATCTTATTGCTTATGCAGATGTTGTGCAAGACAGGAAATGGAAGATTGCAATGGATGAAGAAATCAATGCGATCGAGAAAAATAATACTTGGTCGTTGACAACACTGCCAGAAGGCCGAAAAACAATTGGTGTGAATGGGTGTTCAAAACAAAGAAAAATGCCAATGGTGAAGTGCAAAGGTACAAAGCGAGGTTGGTGGCAAAAGGATACAAGCAGAAGGCCGAAATTGATTATAGTGAAGTCTTCGCTCCTGTTGCTCGTCTTGAGACGATCAGATTGTTTATCTCGCTGGCTGCCCAACACAATTGGAAGATCTATCAGCTCGATGTGAAGTCAGCTTTCCTAAATGGTTTCCTTGACGAGGAAATTTACGTGGAGCAACCTGAAGGTTATGTGAAACGAGGAGCTGAAGATAAAGTTTACAAATTGAAGAAAGCTTTGTACGGGCTCAAGCAAGCTCCACGCGCATGGAATTCCAGAATCAATTAGTATTTTCTGAAGAATGACTTTGTGAAGTGCCCTTTCGAACATGCTCTATACTTGAAGAAAGATGCTGCAGGTAACATGTTATTTGTTTGCCTATATGTTGATGAACTAATCTTTACTGGAAATTGTGAAGCAATGTTTCATAAATTCAAGAAGAGCATGATCAAGGAGTTCGAGATGACGGACATTGGTTTGATGGCACATTTTCTGGGAATTGAGGTAGTGCAAAATGAAGATGGGATATTTATCTCTCAAAGCTCTTTTGCAAAACAAATCTTGGAGAAATTCAAAATGGAGTCCTGCAATCCTGTTAACACTCCCGTGGCGATCGGTCAAGAATTGAGGACGCATGATGGTGAAGCAGAGGTGGATCCAACTTACTTCAAAAGCCTCGTTGGAAGTCTACGATATCTAACGTGCACTAGGCCTGATATTCTCTATGGAGTTGGATTAATCAGCAGATACATGGAAACGCCGTCATAGTCTCATTTGAATGCGGCCAAGAGGATTTTGCGCTATATTAAAGGTACGCTGAATGAAGGTATACTTTATCCCTCTAATCAAGAAGTTAAGCTTGTTGGTTATTCGGATAGCGATTGGGGAAGAGACTTGGATTAAAGAAAGAGCACTACCGGCTACTGTTTTTATATTGGAGATGCTATCTTTACTTGGTCGTCAAAGAAGCAAGCAATAGTGACACTCTCAACATGTGAAGCTGAGTATGTTGCAGCAAGTTCAACGGTGTGCCATTGCATTTGGTTAAGAAATTTTTTAACTTTTATGGGATTCGCGCAACAAGGCCCGATGGAGATACGTGTTGATAATAAGTCAGCAATAGCACTTGCAAAGAATCCAGTGTTACACGAAAGAAGTAAGCATATTGATACTCGTTATCACTTTATTCGGGAGCACGTGAACCAAAATGATGTGGAGTTAGTATACTGCAAGTCACAGGATCAAATTGCAGACATATGTATGAAGCCACTGAAGCAGGATATCTTTAGAAAATTGAAATTTATGCTCTGCATGAAGACCTTGAAGAATTGAGCTTAAGGGAGGATGAAACTCAATTACTTCAAGATTAAGAAAAGTGATGAAGTAGGTGCATCACCTAGTTATTATGCGTGGATGAATTTTGTTTCCTCATGGCTACATGAAAGCCACGTACCATATTGATGTGTATTGTAGCTAGCAATAGTTGACTAGTTTTGAATCTCTATAAATAGGGTAGTAGTAGTTCAATGTAATTAATCAAGAGAAAAAGAAGTGAGTGAATTGAGAAAAGGAGTCGTAACTCATCGATAGAGAAACAGTGAGAGTTTGTAGTGCTGAAGCACATCCTTTTGTTTGAGTGTATTTGTATAAGCCTTTGTGAGAAGTTTTTAATCCCACTTATCTTCCATATTTCATCCTTGTTGAGTGCTCATATATTTTGTGTGTTAAATATTCCAACAGTCGTGGCATTCCGCCTATTCCCGGGCTAATGCAAAAGCTTCTGGCAGGGATTACGGTTGTTTGAGGTTGTCCTCCTTATGGAGGGGATGGTTGGGGCCCATCACAAACACGACTACTAGTACAAACTCCGGAACACATGCGACATGGATGAGTATGTCTTCGAAGGCATTCTGATACTCAATCACGGATCCAACCTGCCGCAAATTAGCTAAATATCAATATAATTCACATAAAGGCCCGCGTCAAATCTGAGGCGCACCGCATTCAAGAACTTCGACCACGTAACGTCCTGATTATTACGACAATAGTAACGAATCCAACTCGCACCCGGAGGGTCGAGAATGGGAACAAAATAGCGTAGCGCTCCGTGTCTGTCGCGCCGTAGCAGTCGAAATAATATTCAACGCAAAAAATCCACCCATTCAGATCCGTATCATCGAAATGCGGCGGGTAAAGACGAAAATGCAGACCGGAGTCGGGACCGCCCTCCTGCGCCGTCGTGCGGGATAGTGGAAGGCGCCAGCAGGAAGTACGCTCTGGCGCGATCTGATGCTGTCGAATAACCTGCTTAGGGAGGTGGGGCGCGGGGTCCGACAGTATCGGTGCTCTGGTCTGGGCTGGGAACTCCTGTGCCGTCGTCATGAATTGCTCGAACTTTCTATTGATATGTTCCTGTTCGAGTTGATTATGCACCACCGCTTTGCCATTGTTGTTGATTGCAGCGAGGATGGAGTCCGTACGAAACTCCAAAGACTCCAGCGAACTCTCCGCCTGAAGCTCTGGCGGAAACTCCTCCACCACCGGTTCAGAGAGTACAATGATAGGCTAAAATGAGAACTCAGCCCAAAAGACTAACTTTTAGGAGAGATTGCCCATTTAGTCTATATATCCCATACCAATTGTTCTCACAACCGATGTGGGAATTGAGTTCGTAACATTCGACCCTTCTTTAAGGGTCAACGTCGTAGTTGGTCACAGCTGGCTCCAGGCCACCACTCCGAGTTCTCGTTGGTCATGGCAGATTCTTTGCCCCGGCCACCACTCCGTGGGTCACCATTCCGAGTCTGCCCCAAACATACTCGTTGGTCACGGCGAGTTCGTTGTCCGGCCACCATCCCGAGCCGTTTGGGCTCTCAATGAAAGCACCAGGCGATGTAGAGAACTTGTATCTGATCAGCAAGAGAACGAAGTCTTGGTCCCTGCACGTGAATGAACGATCGAAGAGAGAATAATTGTGAAGTGTTGGGCACGAGGCAGCCTAGGGTTTCAAGAGGAAACCCTAGCAACGAACAATAGAGTAGTAAAGAATATTAGATCTCTTATTAATCAAGACCGTTAAGAGATTTATATATTCCCTAGACCTAGGCGGTTCGACATGATACAGCACCAGGAAAAAACCGCGAAGAAAACTCGGTGTGGGCTTTATAGTTTTAGCCCGACTCAAGATTAAAATAAAAATACCGAAATAGTTCAGTCCAAAAACAAAAGGAAAAAACGACTAAACTAATCATTAAACTAAACATAGTCTTCCAAGGATGGCGCGTTCAGAACGCAATGGGCTTGTCCACCTCCGAAGGCGGCTCGCGCTCTGCTGCTGTGTCTTCATCTTCCGGCCTCTCTTCTTCGTTGGTCTCATCCTGGCATGTATCAGTCACTCTTAAAGAGAAACTTACACTAAAAACTTGGAGAATATGTCAATCATGTCCGACCATAAGAAAGGGGCTTGGTTTGGTGAATTGAGAATTTTATCAATCAAGATTATTATTATTCAAAGCTAAAGTCTCCTCAAATTGTTTTGGGGTTAAACTCCTACTGTAGTTACTAATTAGTAAGTCACGAAATAATGCCGACATGTCATTTGGTTCGTTCACAAAATAATGTCTACAATTACTTTTTTCATTTTGAGTAAATGGACGTCACTTTCCACTACGTCATTACACTCACATTCTATTATAAAACCAATATATAAAGTGGACCTACATCCCACTAACATTTTCAACCCATTTTCTTTCACATTTCTTAAAATCCGCACCGAGTCAAAGTGGGACTTTAAATCATGGACAAATGATAATTAGCATTCATAAGATGTGCTTATTTTGTAGATCTAATTAACCAATTAAAGTAGTAAAGAATTTGCATCATGATGATAAACTATTAGCGATTCACCCTCCAAAAACAATGTGAGTAACTCTTCCTTTAAGTAGAGTTTTGTTGTTGCCACTCCCCAAAAGAAAACTTGCATAATTTTTCAGTACAAGGCAAGATGACAGATATACAAGCAAAATGTAATCTCATCATTCGCCTATTCCATATATCATACTTACTTCTCCAACCAAACAATACACATATATATATCATCATTCTTGTTTCATTTCCATGAAACACAAATCACAAACCACCAACACATAAAAAAAATGCAAGGAGGTACATCAGGCCATGTATCCCTAGGGTTTGCATTCTTGATCATAGGAACATGGCACCTCTTCAACTCCATCAAGCACCATTCCCTCCAACCCAAAACCTTCATCTCCCTCCCGTGGTTCCCCGCCCCAAGACTCAAATACCTAGAGCCCCTCACCATCATCTTGGTCACAACCGTCTTCATAATCTCCGAGCTCTTCCTCGCCGGCACCGGCAGCCCCACCGCCGCCAACAACCTCCGCCACCTCGAGCACTCCCTCATCGCCCTCTCCTTCTCCATCTACGCCTCCTTCGCGGTCCTCCTCGACCGCCTCTCCCCTCCCCCGCCCGCCCACCGCAGCCTCCTCCACCTCCTCCAGGCGGCGGCGTTCGCGCAGCAGCTCCTCATCCTCCACCTCCACTCCACCGACCACGCCGGCGTCGAGGGGCAGTACCACTGGCTGATGCAGCTCGTCACCTCGGCGGCGCTGCTCGCCACCCTGCTCCTCGCCGCCAACCCTAGGAGCTTCCTCGCCTCCTTCGCGAGAGGCTTCTCGGTGGTGTTTCAGGGAGTTTGGCTCGTTGTTATGGGGTTCATGCTGTGGACGCCGGAGTGGATGCCAGAGGGCTGCTTCTTGAAGGGGGGGGCGGTTCTGTGCCGCGGAGACCGGGCCCTGCACCGGGCCAAGGCCTTGGTGAATCTACTCTTTGGATTGTATCTGATTGTTTTGACGGTGTTTGTGATGGTGTTTTACTTGGTTTTGATCAAGATGTACCCTCGACAAAAAGATGAGTATAGATCGTTGATGGTCAAGTTTGATGAGGAAGAAGAGGGAGATTAAGGTCTACCAATTTAAAAACAAATTAATTTGATATGTCTATGTATATAATATGTTGTTGGTGTGGTAGTGATTAATTTGGTCTCTTACATTAGTTTGATATTTATGGGAATTACATCTTATGATTTATGAATATCGATATGTATACTTTGTTATAATTGCGGGAGAAACATGTGTATAAAATCAAAATTGAATTACGGTTAGTAAATTAATGTTTTAGAACTATTCTCTTCTGCACGTCCATGGAGTTTTGAAAAATCCAAACATCTCAGAGATAGAGAGGTAGGAATTTCCCGAACGAACCGCACTCCTTCGTATACGTCAGGAGTCCATTGATGAGAATGGGACGGGACGGGGAAAGCTTGAACCCAATTCCTGCAGTGATGAATATGAGCGCAATTGAAATTCCCGGGGAGTTATACATTTGTGTATTGATAAGACCATTCACTATTTCTTGAAGCTCGATCTCTCCCCCGGATAAACAATCCTTTATTTTACCTATCAGCCGCTAATGTAGAGCCTTTACACGATTCATTCTTATCAAAATAATTATAGTGAAAAATGAAATATTTGTAAATAGAAGAGAGAAGGCGACTGGCAAATCGATCTTCTTGTGTTTATAGCTTTTTTATTCTGCTTCTTGTGTGATGTTATAACTACAAGAAGTATTTTTTATAATAATGAATTAATGTTTGTTGAGACAAATAGCTTGCCGTGGACTCCAACGCATGATCAGTTTGTTGGATTGGATACGTGATTATGATTCAAGTTACCGTATAGCGAATACTTTTGTGTCGCACAAATTAAAAGGCATGTTACGTAGATGATTGGACTAATTATTAACCATAATTTCAAATTTTTAAGTTGGCTTTGAACTAAATAATCTGAAAATTTGTATTTTAAATTTATATAGTTGATAATTTACATTAGAATGATGATGTTTTGAACTTTAATATTATAAATATGCTTAAAATATTTTTTTCGCCATTTTATAGTAAATTAGTTATAACTGGAACACAATAATTTATTAGGGAGATGATGCAATATCTTGTAAGAGTCTTTAGGGGAATAAGAGCTTTCACTAACGCAAGGTGCAATAACATCCGCCACAAAATTCGAGGGTTAATCGTAACACCCGTGCAATGTAAGGTCGGATGACCATTGTCGGGATTTTGAAATTAGGAGTGCAAAAATAATTATAGCGATTTAAAAATAAAAAAATTATAAAAGATGCTCTAATGCCAAAGTTGCAACATTAAATTCACAACAAGGTACTAGTCTCCAGCTGAGAAGATGGAGCTTTCCACCACCAGATCACTTAAGCTCTAGGCCTCGTTTGATACACTATCCTTGTTTAGATATTATTCATGATATATTTTCCCTTCATCCCACAAAATTTGTTAAATATTTCCATTTTCATATGTCCCACAAAATTTGTCGCATTTCATTTTTTACCATTTTGGTAGTGGGCCCCACATTCTACTTAAAGTATGAACATTTGGTTTGTCATGGCTTTTATTGGATAATTGGTAAAGTAAGAGATAGATAGATAGATATAAAAAGTTTTTAAATTATTGTTAGTGGAGAATGAATCTCACCTCATTAGAGATAAAAGAGTTTCCAAAATTAGAATGTTCATACAGTGTAGAGACGGACTAAAAAGGAAAGAGTTCATATTTAGGGACGCGGGGTATAAAACTAATATTAGAAAATAGGACTGATATTCCACAACTTTTTCAACCCACTTTTCATTATATTTCTTAATACATGTGCTCGGTTAAAATGTGACAAAATGTTAGGAGTAGAGGGAGTAACATGGTTTGTGCTAGTTACAATTTTAAGTGGTGTGTTGAATAGTTTAATAAAAAAAATTTAAGCTATCTTTAATTTATATTTGGTTCAAAGAAAAAATACCATATAAAATTTTGTGTGGACTAAAATAACCTCAATATATACATATGCATAAATTGAGAATGGGAATGATGGAGAGCCATTTAGTAATTTACTCCACTATCTTGGTTCAATTTTCAAAGATGTTAGTATAATCCACTAAAGTTTTGGATTAATTTTCTAGGTTGAAACATAGGCTTCAAGGCAGGCTTCTCCGAGCCATAAAAATAACACATGTTACTAACTCTTCAAGGCAGGCTTCTCCGAGCCATAAAAATAACACATGTTACTAACTTAAGGCAAATATAAGCACCAAACGTAAGACTAAAGCTAGATAAAGTTTTTCATCGTTACAGAAATTTGGTGTTGACCTATGTGTTAGAGTTTGTATACTAGAAATCACCTTTCGAGTGATTGAATACTGTAAAAACTCTTATTTTATTTTCCAATGGATGCAACAAATTATTTTGTCATAATGTTGTTATGTTTTACATTTAATGAATATTTATTGCATGTTTAAATGTACTCCCTCCGTCCCGGATAATTTGTCTCATTTTTCCATTTCGGTCCATCCCACATAATTTGTCCCATTTCACTTTTACCATTTTTGGTAGTAGACCCCATATTCCACTAACTCATTCCTACTCACATTTTACTATAAAACTAATATATAAAAGTTGGATCCACATTCCACTAACTTTTTCAACTCACTTTTCATTACATTTCTTAAAACCCGTGCCCGGTCAAAGTGAGACGAATTATCCGGGACGGAGGGAGTATAAGTAACTTAACAAAGTCTAAGTCTTTGTTTTAGTAGACCGGTTGTGAGCGTCGTCCACTTTAAGGTAACACGATCAGTTCTGAACAAAGAAAACAAGAATTTCACAACCTAGATAGGCCTAGACTACCTATAGTGAAAGGTTCCAATGTCAGTCCGCATATTTCTAAGCCTTACTGAAATAAGATGACATTGGTGTGGTATAGCAATGAATTGGATCTAACAGCGAGACAAGACTTTATGCTATCTACTGAAAGACGAGGTCTTAATAATTATTTATTTCTTAATCAATGTACGTTAACATTGAGCATACAGTATTGATTATGCACTATTTTGACTTACAAAATGGTGCGAGTTTTTCACAACCCAATAATCCTGGTATATTGGGTAGTGGTGATTAATATCTAGCGGTGCTAGGATTGCTATTATATTGAATCGTGTGTGAGGTGAGTCTCGTTTGATAACGTCCTCAAGAGGAGCTCGAAACAAGGCTTTATTATTCGGAACCTAGCTAGTTGGAGTTTGATTACTCTATAAATAATAAATAAGTGTTTCTTGCTAAGTCCACTCTTGGAATTAATAAGATATAAATTAATTAAGTTCATAGCAGACACTAATTAATTAACGGACGTTTCTATCTTAAGCGCGGGAAATGAACGACAAACAAATGGAAACCCGGATTACTTATAATTTCGAATTTGGATGGGCAGTGCAATATTACTTCTGTAGTTGCTGCTCGTAATATTCCAATATAAGCTTGTATTAAATTGTGGTTTCAATTTAATTAGTAAAAAAATTATTGGGGGAGCCATATGCAAAACCTTCCATAGATCCCTGACTGAGCCCAATACATGACTTAAGATAAATAAGAGAATAAAGGAGACAAAAAAATACACTTATTTTTAATCATAATTTTTGTCCCCCTCTCCTACACTGTGAGGGACGAAATTTTGTCCTTCAGCTCTCCTCCGTGAGATAGAATTTTTGACTTCTTTATTTAAATCCTAGTGTTCTGGTGAGAGCAGCCCACACTGATATCAGCATACAGTCCGGGAATCAGTCAGAAGATCTGTGGTTTAGTACTCAAGATCTTCACGTGGAGAAGGCGCGAGCTATCATCGATTCTTTAGAGAATCTTCAAGGTAAAATAGCTAATCCGTAAAAAAGCATGTTTTAGGTTTCAATTACACTTAAAGCATGATTTAATTCAAATTATGAGCACGATACGTGTGATAATTGTGCGAATAGAATTTGTCTAAATAATCTGCTAAATGGATCAGAATTATTACGTAATTGATTTATGTATGCTTCCGCTACCAACCCCTTCTATTGGTATCAGAGCCTTATTTGGATTTAAATTTCACGAAATTCATGTATGCATGTGTTATTTGATTTCGAAGCATGATCTTGGTTTTGTTGTTGTTATTTTGTGCCTATTGAAATCAAGAACAATTGAATCAAAGAACTTGAATTATTCGAGCATGCGAGACGTGCGATCCGTCGGCGCTTGTGCCGAGACGGATCGCGTGACGTGCGCCCGAAGAAGGGATGTCGAGACAGTGGGAGCATGGAGCGGCGATCACGGGGCTACGCGCAGACGAGTGAGGGCTCGTGCGCGCCGCCGACCGAGACCGCAAGCCTACGCGAGTTTGGAACCGGAGCGACGAGGGAACGGCTATGCGGCGGGCGGTTCCACCGAGAACCTGCCAGACAACGCGAGCCGAACCTTAGACCCTAGGCAGAAGACCAGCGAGAACCAGCCTTGCCGAGAGCTCCGCGCCTGTGTGCGCGTCACTGGACCAGGCAGTGGGAGCCGCTGGCGGCAGACCGGCCGAGACAGAGCAGCACCACCACCGTGCACGCTGCTGGCCGAGAAGCAGCGACGCCCGAAGCGCCCTGGCGCTGAGTCGGATGTCGCGATCAGGCGACCCGTCGAGCCAGCTAGCCGAGAGCAGGCGCACGCTCAGTGCGCTGCAGGCCGAGAAGCCTTGTGCATCATGTTCCGACGACGAACTCGTCGGATTTTCGTCGTTCATCATTCGTGCAAACCTCGTACGATGAGATATCGATGATGGAATTATTTTATGATTATTTAATTCACTGAAATTAAAAGAAAACATTAAACTATTATTATTTAATGGAAATAAAATATTTTGGAAAGATTTTCCTAGATTTTAGGAATATTTTGATTATTGACTATATCTATGGAAATAAATATATTTTATTTTATTCCTAGATGATATGGACAAGAATACTTTAATAATTTCCTAATTATTATATATCTAGAATCCTAATTAGGATAGATATGTAGGAATACTTAAATAATACAATTATTCTCTTTCTAATCTTGGATGGGGAATTAATTTAAGTTTAATTATTCATGTCAGTCCAAGATTTAAATAATTCAATTTATTTTAGATATCTTATAGAAGACATGGATAAGAATTGAACTTTAGCAAATTGATATAATTTCCTTAAATAAGATATTATAAGATGATAAAAGATATAATTATCCAGTCAATTAAGGCTAAGGATGATTAATAAAAACCATAACTAAAATATCTAAGCTATATAATTGCGAACTATGTTCGTATATGGTATCCAATGATTGGTCTGCAATTTGTGAATGTAATTTCTAATATTATCGCCACCCATTATGTGGGGACAATATTCCTATGAAATAGTAAGTTCATGAGGGCGAACTTCTCAAATATAAATAGTATGAACTAAAATGTGATTTCTAATATTATCGCCACCCATTATGTGGGGACAATGATCCTAAGAAACTACAAGTTTTAGGTGTTCACGCAGAATTTATGAGATAGCTTGATTTTGTTAGCAGCACATGACCATTGTTATGAGAGTGTGTTGTAGAAATAAAATTCTGTAATGCTAAATCTGGTGGTCTTGCTTGGACAACATTAGGCGGCCATGCCATTATGTGGTCTCCGGACTATTCGTCGGTGTTGTGACCAGTAAAAATGCTAAAATTTTAATGTGTATTGAACTCTTATGGAAGGTACAAAATTTTAATTTTATAGTTGTAAGTTTTTGAAAAGTTTTATGGTTAACCTATTCAAATTAATTACATAAGTTTATGATAAATAGTAAATCTTCTGTTTTGCAGTGCAACCTAAATCGTCAATATGTCGTTCAACCCTCTTTCTGCAATTCTGAAAGAAAACAAACTCGAGGGCCAAAATTACATAGAATGGAAACAAAATTTGGACATCGTTCTCACAACTGATGAGTAGAAGTTTGTGGTCACTGCTCCACGACCTCTTACGCCAGCGGAAAATGCCAGACAGTTCAAGATGCGCATAAACGGTGGATAAGGCGAATGAGATGGCTAAGTGTGTTAGGGTTAGTATACTGAAAAGAATGTTTCGAGCGACTTCGCATGAATAGAATCTTGCTTGTGTACGGAAAAACTCTACAATCCACTTTTGACCCGATTCAGTATCATTCGAGCAGTTTGCACGAATAGAATCAATATATTATTACATTGTGTTTGCTCGTGCGTTTATAATATATTTTATAAATATTTAAATGCATAAGAAGTAAAAAAAGTCTACGTCTTTTGCTTAGTAGACTGGTCGTGGGCTGCGCTCACATTAAGGTACTATAGTCGGTTCTAAGCAATGCTTTGCAAAAGAGAAGAAGAATTTCACAACCTAGATAGGCTTTGGCTACCTATCGTGAAAGGTTGCAATGTCTGTCAGTCCGATTATTTCTAAGCCTTATTGAAATAAGATGACGTTGGTGTGGTATAGCACAGAAAGGATCTAACAGCAATACGAGTCTTTATGTTATCTACTGAAAGACGAGGTCTTGATAAATATCTATTTCTTAATCTACATACGTTAGCATTGAGCATATGACATTGAGTATCTACTACTTTGACTTACCAAAGGTGCGGGTTTTTCGTCACCCAACGAACCAGGTATATTGGGTAGTGGTGATCATTATCTAGCGGTGCTAGGAATGCTATTATGTTGAATCGTGCGCGAGGAGAGTCTCGTTTGATAATGTCCTGAAGAGGAGCTTGAACAAGGTTTTATTATTCGGAAACTGGCCAACTGGAGTTTTATTACTCTATGAATAATAAATAAGTGTTTCTTGCTAAGTCCACTCTTGGAATTAATAAGATGTTAATTAATTAAGTCCATAGCAGACTTTAATTAATTAATGAACATTTATATCTTATGCACGGGAAATAAATAATAAATAAAATAGAAACCCGGATTACTTGTACTTTCGGATTTGGATGGGGAGTTCAATATTACTTTTCTAGTGGCCGCTCATAATATTCCAATATAAGCTTGTATTAAATTGTGGGTTCAATTTAATTAGTAAAAAGCTATTTGGGGAGCCCATATCTAAAACCTTCCATAGATCCCTGACTGGGCCCAATATGAACTATTATAAATAGGAGAATAAAAGAGACAGAAAATATACAATTAATTGTCATGAAAATTTCGCCCACTCTAATTTTAGAGGGGACGAAAATTTCGAAAAGATTTTCTCATCCGTGAGATTTTTAGCCCCTCATTCGTGAGAAATTTCTGTCTTCTTTATTCAAGCCCTAGTGTTTCGATAAGATCAGCCCAACCTAATGTCGGAATAGAGTTCGGGACACCAGTCAGAAGATCCGTGGTCTAGTATTGAAGATCATCGTGGAGAAGGCGCGAGCAATCGGCGATTCTTTGGAGAATCAACGAGGTAAATTGGCTAACTCCGTAGCAAGCATGTTTTAGGGATTTTTTGTGCTAAAGCATGTTTGAAATTCAAGTTATGAGCATGATACATGTGATAATTACGCGAATATAATTTGTCTAAATAATCTGCAAAATAGATCCGCATATGTGATCCGTTGGAACACATGCTTCCGCTGCCAACCCCTTAAAAGTGTTACTCCCTCCGTCGAGCTCTTTCTTCTTTTGTGCTAAGAAACTAATGGAATTCCAATTTAATGAAGGAGAATAGAATCATTCTAATTGAGGGAGTGACGCATAATGGTTGTGCGTCGTTCTTAATGAAACGCACAACCCTTATGCGTCGTTAATTAATGACGCACAAGTATTATGCGTCGCTTAATGACGCATAAGGGTTGTGCGTCGATCTTGAACGACGCACAATGGTCATGCGTCGTTAAGGCGGCTTTTAACTCCCTCCAAGCAGACGCAGAACACAGAACGCACCTTCACACACTTTCATTTCCTCTCTCGGCGATTTCCGGCATTTTCAGGCGATTTCCGGCGATTTCTCCATAAGATCCGGTAATTTGTTCATCAATTTAGCTACATTCATCATTATTCATGTTTATTGTGCTTTCATTTGTTAGTTTTACCCAATTTATACAAATTAGGGCTTGTAGGAAAATGTCCATAATTGTCGTTGTTTTATATGTTTTTGATGCAGAAATCATGCAAGTATTTGTGAGTTTGTATTGGGGTGGTAGAGTAGTTCAACTACCACATATGGGTATTGGTTATGACCCACCTCGTGCGAGGAGCTCCATCATATTAAATTCAGGTGTTTCCTATTATGAGTTGGTAGCAATGATCTGTGATGCGATGGGAATAGATATGAACCAACACACAATTGAATTATTATGGAGACAATGTATAGTCTATGGTTCCGGTATGAGTTATACATGTTCTGTGATTCGCAATGATGATAGTGTAATGTTTATGTTCAACAATGCTCAAAATTCAAGTGGGTGTATTGAATTATTTGTTGAGTATTCACCGGTGAGGAGTGCAGAAATCCCACCAGTTGTTGGTTATGGTATTGGAGCATCTGCAAGGTTTGAACAAATGAGTTTTGACTGTGGTATTGGATCATCTGCGAGGGTGGACCAAATGAATGAGCAGAGAGATGTTGTAGATGTTGTAGATGTTGCTGATGTTGGTGTTGGATTGAATGATGAGGTAGATGATGCAGATGATCTTGATGAGCCAAGGCCACTATCCGAGACAGAGCCAGACCCCGATCTCAGTGATGGTGATGGTGCTGATGATGTCGGTGCTAGTTCTGATGATGAGATAGTACCATGTAAACCTGTTATGCAAGGTGAACAACCACTTCCGGAATACAATCCTAGTGGGTTTAGATTCTTTCGTGAATTACCAAGTCGTCCGACTGGAGTATCGGATGATGGTGGTGGCAATGAACACAACCTTTTGTATTGGAATGAGAATGAGCCGCATCGGATTGTGTTGGGAACAAAATTTGATTCCAAGCTACACGTGAAGACTGCTATAACTATGTGGAGTTTGTGGAATGAAAAACAGTTTAAGGTTGTCGAGAGCAAATTAAGAAGGTGGCATGCTGTATGCAAATTTCCAGCAGGAACGACAGTAACAGGGGCAGGCATCATCAGCACCACCGACGCTGAAAAGGCGAGGGAATGTAAGTGGGAGGTTTCAGTTACACAAAGGTCGCATGACGATATGTGGGAAGTTAGGAAGTGGAAGAATCGACATACCTGTATAGGCCATCGTGCTAATAGAGATCATGCTAACTTTTCATCCCCAATGATAGCTCTGTTGATTCGACATCATGTGCGACAATGTGCCGATTTCAAGGTCTTCTCAATAATAGCTGATATTCAAGACAGATTTGGTGTGTTAATCAGTTATAAGAAGGCGTGGTATGCAAAGAGAAAGGCTATAGAGTTTGTATACGGTGGATGGGAGGAATCGTTTAGGCAGTTGCCAAGCTACATGTTTGAACTCCAGTCACAGAATATGGGCACAATTGTTGAGTGGAAGCATAACGATCTGTTGAGTCAGAGGCGTACAATGGTGATCAACTATGTTTTCTGGGCATTTGGGCCTGCAATACATGCGTTCCAGAAGGCCGCACCGGTGTTAACAGTGGACGGGACTCACCTCCGAGGAAGATTTAAAGGTAAGTTGCTTGTTGCTTGTGGTTTTGATGCTAACAAGACATGCTTGCCTATTGCATATGCTGTGGTGGATGAAGAAACCAATGACAGTTGGTCGTGGTTTTTGGATCATGTCAGAACTCATGTAGTGAAATACGAGAGGGAGGTGTGCATTATATCAGATAGGCATAAAGGACTCTTGAATGCAATGGAGTCTGAAATCATGACTAGGGCCCCGCAGATACACCACAAATTTTGTTTGCTTCATGTGAGGGCAAATGTGTTGAAGAAGCACAAGGGCCCCAATGTGAAGGCCATTATATGGAAGTTGGGGGTCAGTTCTCAGGAAGGTAAATTTGCCAGAAGACGTCGAGCACTATATGATGTCAACAGTGGTGCGGTTCGAATGCTGAATAGGATTACAAAAGAATGTTGGTCACTGTGCTACGATGGTGGACTTAGGTGGGGGGTGGCCACCACAAACATGTCGGAGTGCTACAATAACGTCTTGAGGGGTGTGAGAGAGTTGCCGATTAGAGCGTTGGTTGATTTGACATTTTGGAGGACGGTAAAATGGTGGGTGGAGAAGAAGACAACAATAGAACACACCGAAGGTGAACTAACCCCATGGGCGAGGGACAGACTTGCTAAGAATGACTCAAAGGGGCGAAAACATTACATCACTGTCATTGACCGAGATATAGGGAAGTACCATGTCCGAACTCGAGGAAGAATCGTACAAGGAGTGTCAAAGGGCAACAATGTTCAAATAGTCAGGTATTTGGAATCGAGTTGCAGTTGTGGTAAGTGGCAGATGTGGAGAATCCCTTGTTCGCATGCTTGTGCGGTTGCTAGAGACAGAGGTCATGTTATGATTGACCTCATAGATGAGAAGTACTACCTAGGTACATGGAGATCACAGTACTATAGTGAAGTTTCATTTGATGCACCAAGACATGAAGAGTATTGGGTTGCACCTTCATGGAAATTGTGCATCACCCATCAGCAGTTGATTCCTAGAACGCGTGGCCGAGTTAGAAGAAGGAGGATACTTAATCAAATGGATGTCCAGGAGGAAGATGAACCGAGAGCACCCCGCCGTTGCAGAAATTGCGGGATAGAGGGGCATGACCGAAGAAATTGCTCAGCCGGTGCCGTTCAGTAAAGTCATGGTAGCCATTTGCATTTGCGTTGTGTATTTGAGATGTTATGTATGTATCAACATTTGTGAGATGTTGTCTACAGTTATGATGTGTTTTATTATGTCTGGACTAAAAATTTTGTAACATGTTTCAACCCGGCAAAAATGTTCATAACTCCACATACAACCCGGAAAATGTGAAACGAAATGTTTCTGGACTGGACTTAACAGGGCGAAACGAAATTCACCGGGTGACGCATAAGCATTATGCGTCACCAATGAACGACGCATAAGACTTATGCGTCACCAATGAACGACGCATAAGAGTTATGCGTCACCCAATAACGACGCATAAGAGTTATGCGTCACCAAAGCAATGTCGTTATGCACTGTTGAGTCCAGAAACTTTGCCCGGTCGGGCGATTTTACGTTCATAAAACGCCCGGTCGGGCGATTTTATGTTTCAAATTTTTTTATCAAAATCATAATACGGTTTATTTTTGGTATTTGTTTATTTTTGTAACCGAATTTTATATCAAAATCATAATACTGTTTTATCAAAATCATAATACTTCGCTCGGTCATATGTTGGTATTCGTTTATATTTGTTTATCAAAATCATAATATTGTTCATTCCACCATAGAAAACATGGAGCTTTATCCTATTTTTCCTCACATAAAAAATGTTCAAAAATCAACTTACGACCACAACCTGTTTCAATAGACACAAATACCAACATATGACCGAAATCTATCTAGATGGAGGCGTGAACTTTGTCGGAGCCTTCCCTTTGTTCTTCCTTGTTGAAAAGCCCCTGAATACATTCTGCATAGCCCGGCCAATCGTACTTGATGATCGTGAGGATCCCGCGGTCGGTGGTCGGAATATTACTTCGTCAACTTCCTCCCCGCCCTCTTCTTCCCCGCCCTCTTCTTCCGGACCCTCTTCTTCCTGGCCCTCTTCTTTCTGACCCTCTTCTTCCCACACAGGATCCATAAATTGATAATTCTGAAAGTACGTATCACGTCCTTGTTGAGATGCATCCCAATCAGACACACCGCCAAAGAATGAATCACATGACGCGCGTGCTCCCCATTGCGAGGGCTCAATGCTTGCACCACTCAACTGAGACCATCCTGGGGGATCGTACTCCGGACTCAAGGGCTCTGGTACCGCATACTCAGGTTGCGGTTGCTGCTGCTGCGCCAACCTATGCTGTCGTGTAATCCCATGCCCACCCGTCCGGACACCCGGCAGTCCATGACGAAGAGAAGTTGGTGGGCGTGGCGGCACGACCACATTTTGCCGTTGAGAAGATGGATACTCCATCGCATCAGCATGGTTCATCGCACGAAGTGCCGAAGCAGCCATTTCTCGAATCTGCCGTAACCGAGGGTCTGTGTCATGCTCAGAGGTCAAATGCCATATCCCCTGAAGGGTCTCAACCTAGATAACAAAAATACAAATGACATCATACCACGTGGAGCAATACAAACTTTAAACTAAAGACATTTTAATATACAAAAACATCACATACCGCCAATAAATTAGAAGAGGCTGCCTCGTTCATCCCTTCAGTTGACTGTGTCCCAGGTTGAACTAGGTACGACACGGTGATCCTATTGTACCACGCCATATAGCCCGGATTAATGCGACCATCCATTGTCGCCGTTGCGTGGTCAAAAGTTGCTTGGAACCTGTCGTGGCGCAAGTCCCATTCATCAATGAAGAACTTATGTACCTTAGCCCAATCAGCGCCCTTCCTCCCACGGCGATGACTTTTACTCAAATGGCCGGAGCTATGTAGCATCCTATCACAGTACTGAGGAATACGCTGGTAGCGGTTAAATTGTCGGGAAACGCGTCCAGCCTCGTGTGCCTCGACAAATGACCAGCACACCAAATAAGTATCGCACAAGTAGGATGCAGTCGAATCAATGCAGTACTCAGGGAGGATACAGTCTGCATAGGGTGTCCACAGAAACTACAAACAAATAAAATAAAAAACACAATTAATTTCATACTATAGTAAGTAAATTCATTAATTAAGACAACACAAATAAATTTCACCTGGCCAGGACGGATCAGTGATAACTGATCACGATAATGAGCGACTGAATGTCGGGGAGCATTTCCAATTTCAGTAACTCCGTGCCACCTATACATAATATTAATGTCAAAAGTTATCAACAAAACACATAATTATGTGAGTTAATTTAAACAAAAACATTACTTAGCTCCGCACGGGGTATACGGCGTGTGCCTAGGCGATATCAAGAAGGCTGGCCTCAATGTAGGCATTCTTTCCCAGGCCCACAGCTGCAAGAGAACCATAGGTCCACCCACATCTCTTCTCTGTCTGCCTACAGAAAAAATCGCACAAATAATGATACAGGTATGCTAAAGCAGCACTACCCCAACTGATATTAGCCACATCTTCCGGATCGTCTAAGGCATTTAACCACATAAAGGGGACCTTGCGCCCTGTGGTGTCCGGCAAAATAAGCCCCCCTAACAGGATCAGAGCATGTATACGTGCTCTTTGAATGTATGCATACGCAGGCAGCCCATCACCCAACGGCATCGTCGCTTGGTGGATCAGAGACGTCATCAACAAACCACCGTGCTTCGTTTCGGTTTCTGAGTCAGGTATCCATCCCAACAAATCTCTACACTTGCTGGACCAATCTTCAAATCCAACAGGGTAGTCACGGCCAGTGAAAGCACGACCGTCTGCTCTCAAACCCCACAGGCTTTGCACATCCTGTAAGGTAACAGTAACTTCCCCAACTGGAAGGTGGAAACAGTGTGTCTCCGGCCTCCAGCGCTCGATCAAGGCAGTTATTAGCTCATTGTCCATCCTCATCGGTCTTCCACATTCAACCACGCCTCTGAACCCCCATACACCTAGCCAATACATCACATCTTCATGTATAGGCAATGCCCACACCTTACTCTCCGTCCTACGACTTCTCAACACATTTGCTGTGCCATTCGCCAACAAGGAGCTTGAAATATGTTCGTTCTGATGAAACAGTAGTGATGGATCCTCAGGTCCATAGCATAACTGTTGTTCGGAACTTGCAGATGCCATCTACTTCAAAACATTCACCCATGCTTCAATTTTTTTCATAACAACTCAACAAGCTAACTAAATTGCAACTTAGGGGCACAATATATGCATATGAAATACCCAAATTACATAAAATCGCCCACCAAAAGGGGCACAATTACAAAAACTTAATCAATTGCTTCTACCCATTCAATTATATGCATATGAAATACCCAAATTACGGAAAATCGACCAACAAATCTAACAATTTCATCATAAACCCTAATTTTGCTAAATTAAATCCATATGAAATACACAAATTACGGAAAGTCGACCAAAAATTCCATCAATTTCATCATAACCCATAATTTCATCATAATCCCTAATTATATGCAACAAAACAACACAAATATACCAAAAATCCATCAATTTCATCATAAACCCTACTTTTACTAAATTACGGAATATCTGCCCAAATTAAGCATTAAAGGATGTATTTAGACAAATTGAAGAACAATTACCGGAATATGGTTGCAAGAGGGTGGAAATTCGCCGGAAATTGCTCGGATTCGTCGGAAATTGCTTTGGTTGCGTCGCTTGGTTTCGGCTGCTGCTTCTTCGTCGTTCGTTTCTGTCTCTTTCTGCCTTTTGGGTGTTTTAAAACGCGATGGACGACGCATAACCATTATGCGTCGATAGGCAAAGACGCATAAGAATTATGCGTCGCTAGGGAAAGACGCATAACCATTATGCGTCACTATTTAACGACGCATAATGGTTATGCGTCTTTCCCTAGCGACGCATAATTCTTATGCGTCTTTGCCTATCGACGCATAATGGTTATGCGTCTATACGTTAACGACGCATAACCATTGTGCGTCACTCCCTCAGGCGGAATTCAACTAATGCTCTTCATTAAAATGGAATTCCATTAAAGGGCTTTACCAAAAAAAGAATTGTTCCTCCCTCCGTCCCACGTTACTTGAGACGTTTCTTTTGGGCACATGATTTTAGAAAGTTGTGTTTAGTGAATTAAATAAAGTAGATGAGAGAATAAAGTAAGAGATAGAAGAGAAAGTAAGTGTGATTAGATGTTTTATTTTTAGCCAAAAAGAGAAATGACTCAAGTAACTTGAGACAACCCAAAGTGAAATACGACTCAAGTAACTTTAGACGGAGGGAGTATATGTTGGCCTCTATGTCAACAGGTGCTTAGACATCAACATGCCGCCATGGTGACTGCCGCCGAGATTATGCAAAATCTCACAAATCTTTTTGGTACTCAGCATCGAGATTATGCAAAATCTCACAAAGTCTCAACCCTTTCAGAGTATCATGGCGAAAACTATAAAGGAAAGCTCTTCCGATCGGGACCATGTCCTCGAGATGATGAGCCACCTCAATCAAATTGAGGTTTTGGGAGAGATAATCGATCCCGAGTCCCAAGTTACTATAATCCTTCAAAGTCTACCCCCTAGCTTTCAGCAGTTCAAGCTCAACTTTGAGATGAACAAAAGGAACTACACCTTGGCTGAATTGTTGACTGAACTTCAGTCGGCGGAGGACCTTATGGTTCAAGCTAAGGCGGCAATGGTTAGTTCGACACATCATTCCTCTGGCCCTAGGCCTGGCGCAGGAAAGAAGAAAGTGCCAAACCAGGTTGCCGCTAAGGATGCTAAGGGAATGAAGAAAAGGAAGGCAAATAAGAAGCAAACAGGTAAGTACTTCAAGTGTGGACAAAATGGGCACTGGAAGTCAGACTGTCCTAGAAAGGGCAAGGCTACAGGTATGCACCAAGCTCTAGTGGTCGAGTTATGTTTGGCTTCGACGTCTACTCATACTTGGGTTATTGACACAGGAGCTACTGATCATATTTGTTTTGATCCTGACTTAATGGAGGTGACAAGGCGGCTATATGATCGTGAGATCGAGGTCAAGTTGGACGACGCTACTAAAGTGGCGGTCGTTGCAATGGGAGATGTTTATTTGCGTTTTAGTAGTGATATATTTTTAATGGGAAGAATGTTTTGTTGATACCTTCTTTTAGAAGAAATTTAATTTCAGTTTCTAAATTAGTTTTTTATGGATATTCGATTTCTTTTAATGACAATTGCGTTATAAAGAAAGATGGTTCTTATATCTGTCGTGGTATCATGGAAAACAATCTATACACAATCACATCTACACAATTTAATGATCGCAAATAAGAACTCAATACAACATCGAAAATTTAAAGGGAAAGGAAAGAACCTTCAAGTTCAATGAACGAAACGTACTTATGGCACCTTAGACTTGGTCATGCCAACGAAAGAAGGATTCATTCTCTAGTGGACCAAGACCTTATTAAAGGTTTAGAGAAAGAGTCGTTCCAAACGTGCAAATCCTGCTTAGAAGGCAAGATGACTAAGAAGCCTTTTAGGGCAAAGGGAAATATGGCCAAGGAAGTACTTGAGCTCGTTCATACTGATGTGTGTGGACCAATGTCATCCGAGGCAAAAGACGGTTTTCGATACTTCATCACATTTATTAATGACATCTCGAAAATTGGATACGTCTATTTGATGCGCTACAAGTCTGAATCTTTTGACAAGTTCAAAGAATTCAAGGTGTATGTTGAGACTTATCATGTAAAGAGTATCAAAAGTCTGCGATCTGATCGCGGAGGCGAATACCTAAGTGCCAAGTTTTTAGACTACTTGTCAGTAGCGGGAATTAAATCCCAATTGACTGTGCCGGGAACGCCCCAGTAGAACGGCGTGGCTGAAAGAAGGAATAAGACCTTGTTAAACATGGTCTGATTGATGATGAGTTATGCACGATTGCCTATTTCGTTTTGGGGACATGGCTTGCTTTCTGCGAGTTATATTTTAGTCAACTTACCATCAAAATCCGTTCCTACTACTCCATATGAGTTGTGGACTGGGCGCAAGCCCAATCTAGAACATCTCAAAGTATGGGGTTGCCAGGCTCATGTATTGAAAAATGATCCAACTAAGCTGGAATCAAGGACGGAGGTATGTGTGTTTATTGGTTACCCTAGAGGATCGAAAGCTTATGAATTCTATAGTCTCCGAGACAAGAAAGTCATTGTGAGTACTTACGCGACATTCTAGCGGTGATCGAAAGCTTATGAATTCTATACCCAATAATCCTGGTATATTGGGTAGTGGTGATTAATAACTAGCGGTGCTAGGATTGCTATTATATTGAATCGTGCGCGAGGTGAGTCTCGTTTGATAACGTCCTCAAGAGGAGCTCGAAACAATGCTTTAGTTGGAGTTTGATTACTCTATGAATAATAAATAAACGTTTATTGCTAAATCCGCTCTTGGAATTAATAAGATACAAATTAATTAATTTCATAGCAGACACTAATTAATTAACGGTTGTTTCTATCTTAAGTGCGGGAAATGAACGACAAACAAATGGAAACCCGGATTACTTATAATTTTGGATTTGGATGGGCAATGCATTATTACTTCTGTAGTGGCTACTCGTAATATTCCAATATAAGCTTGTATTAAATTGTGGGTTCAATTTAATTAGTAAAAAACTTATTAGGGGAGGCCATATGCAAAACCTTCCATAGATCTCTGTCTGAGCCCAATATATGACTTAATATAAATAGGAGAATAAAGGAGACAGAAAATACACTTATTTTTAATCATAATTTTCGTCCCCCTATCCTACACTGTGAGGGACGAAATTTTCTCCTTCAGCTCTCTTCCGTGAGATAGAATTTCTGTCTTCTTTATTTAAGTCCTAAAGTTCTGGTGAGAGCAGCCCATAGTGATATCAGCATATAGTCCGGGAACGAGTCAGAAGATCCGTGGTTTAGTATTCAAGATCTTCACGTGGAGAAGGCGCGAGTTATCATCGATTCTTTAGAGAATCTTCAAGGTAAAATAGCTAATCCGTAGAAAAGCATGTTTTAGGTTTCAATTACACTTAAAGTATGATTTTATTTAAATTATAAGCACGATACATGTGATAATTGTGATAATAGAATTTGTCTAAATAATCTGCTAAATAGATCATAATTATTATGTAATTGATTTATGTATGATTCCGCTGCTAACTCCTTCAATTGGTATCAGAGCCTTATTTGGATTTAAATTTTGCAAAATTCATGTATGCATGTGTTATTTGATTTCGAAGCATGATCTTGGTTTTGTTGTTGTTATTTTGTACCTATTGAACTCAAGAACAATTGAATCAAAGACCTTGAATTATTAAAGCGCGCGATACGTGTGATCCGTCGGCGCTTGTGCCTAGACGGATCGTGCGACGTGCGCCCGAAGAAGGGATGTCGAGATAGTGCGAGCGTGGAGCGGCGATCACGGGGCGAGGCGAGAATTTCACAATAGGTCTAGACTACCTATCGTGAAAGGTTACAATGTTAGTCCGCATATTTCTAAGCCTTACTGAAATAAGATGACATTGGTGTGGTATAACACTGAATTGGATCTAACAGCGAGACAAGTCTTTATGCTATCTACTGAAAGACAAGGTCTTGATAATTATTTATTTCTTAATCAATGTACGTTAGCATTGAGCATACGGTATTGATTATGCACTACTTTGACTTACCAAATGGTGCGGGTTTTTCGCAACCCAATAATCCTGGTATATTGGGTAGTGGTGATAATATCTAGCGGTGCTAGAATTGCTATTATGTTGAATCGTGCGCGAGGTGAGTCTCGTTTGATAACGTCCTCAAGAGGAGCTCGAAACAAGGGTTTATTATTCAGAACCTAGCTAGTTAGAGTTTGATTACTCTATGAATAATAAATAAGCGTTTCTTGCTAAGTCCACTCTTGAAATTAATAAGATGTTAATTAAGTAAGTTCATAGCAGACACTAATTAATTAATGGACGTTTCTATCTTAAGCGCGGGAAATGAACGACAATCAAATGGAAACCCAGATTACTTATAATTTCGAATTTGGATGAGCAGTGCAATATTACTTCTGTAGTGACTGCTCGTAATATTCCAATATAAACTTGTATTAAATTGTGGGTTCAATTTAATTAGTAAAAAGCTAATAGGGGGAGGCCATATCCAAAACCTTCCATGGATCCCTGACTGGGCCCAATATGTGACTTAATATAAAGAGGAGAATAAAGGAGACAGAAAATACACTTATTTTTAATCATAATTTTCGTCCCCCTCTCCTATACTGTGATGGACGAAATTTTTTCCTTCAGCTCTCCTCTGTGAGATAGAATTTCTGTCTTCTTTATTTAGTCCTAGTATTCTAGTGAGATCAGCCCACACTGATATCAGCATACAATCTGGGAACCAGTCAGAATATTCGTGGTTTAGTACTTAAGATCTACACGTGGAGAAGGCGCGAGATCTTCGATTCTTTGGAGAATTTTCAAGGTAAAATAGCTAATCCGTAGAAAAACATGTTTTAGGTTTCAATTACACTTAAAGCAAGATTTAATTCAAGTTATGAGCATGATACATGTGATAATTGCGTGAATAGAATTTATCTAAATAATATGCTAAATAGATCAGAATTATTATGTAATTGATTTATGTATGCTTCCGCTGCCAACCCCTTCACTATGAAACATCATCGATGTCGTTGATGAATATTGGAAGATGAGTTCAACTATGACGAGAGATTATGTCATAGATTTTGTTGAATGTGTTATTTCATGTTTTGGCGTCATATCTCGGAAGACCTACTTAATAAGATATGGCTAGACATGTAGTAAATCAAAGTTGTTTTCTAGGCATGATTGGGAGTATAGACTGCATGCATTGGGAATGGAAAAATTATCCTAACGCATGACATGCATTCATTGGAACTCCAGGTCCGTACAATGATATTAACGTACTACATCAGTTTCCTATTTTTGATGATACTTAGAAGGTCAAGCATCATAAGTTAATTATACGTAGTGAATGGTCATCAGTATATTAGGGCATATTTTCTCATTAATGAGATATACCCCTGCACGGGTTGCATTAGTTTCAATCACTTCTCCACAAACTCAAAAGCATAAGTTGTTTGCTTAGCACCAAGAGTCTGTTAAAAAAGATATTGAGTGACCATTTAGAGTCCTATAAGCGCGTTTCACATTTTTGTGAAGGCCATATCTTGTTTAGGACAAGATTTTGATGGAAAAAAAATGATTGCTTGCAATATCATGCATCAATGACGGACCCAGGTGGGGTCGGTCGACCCCACCTTGGTCCGACGAGCATTTCCGAAAACTACATTCACGGAGTTCCGATATCCTGTGCAACTCACCTTCGACCCCACGGAGCTCCGCCTTGACCCCAAGCAGCGGATCTCCACCGCAATCAGCCTTTGCCGGAAATATAAGAGAGAATCAGTGGAATGATAAGATGAAAGAGATGGAGACGGAGAGAACAGAGTCTGAGAGTTTCAGATTTACAAGGAAGGAAGAAGACGATATGTTGGTGGAAATGGGCTAAATATTTAGGCCTACTACTAAAATCAGTCGGCTCTTTTATATTCAATGTGATGGGTTGATTTATTTAGCTATGATACTTATTGATTGACTAAAGATAATTATATTCATAATTAATTAATGATAATTCATTTTATTTTTATTGAAGTTATTGATTTTTTAATAAATTATTGATAAATACAAGAGTATTTTTTAAAATAATTAATAAAAACTTTAAAAATAAATATTTAAGTTAGAATATAAACTAATTTAATTACTCTCTCGGTCCACTTAAATGTCCACATTTTTGAGTGGTATGTGATTTCAGGAGAAGTTGTTAGGTAGAGTAAGTAGAGAGAACAATATAATTGAATATTTTTAATGAGGAAAGAGGAGAGTGATATTTGTTTCCAATTATAGAAAGTGGACATCTTAAGTGGAATAAACTAAAAAGGAAAGGTGGAAATCTTGAGTGGGACGGAGGAAAAGTATAATAATTAAAAAATATATATTTATATATTATATTTATTATTATTATTTTGTAGTACTATTATATTCGACCCCACGAATTTCAATTCATGAATCCGTCATTGTCATGCATAATACGATAGATGAAGATGAACGTAATGCACATGAAAACTATTATGATCTGAGTTTTTCGAGATACACCTATAAAAAATATAAGAAAAAAATGCCAAAGCTTTTTGGTGCTCTACTCAATGGACCAGGAGCTTGTTTTCATAGTATATAAAAAATCTAGATTAACTACGTAATACAGAAGCTCATATTACCTTTTGAAACTATTTGATTGATGAGCATATTTGGAAAAAATTTAGCAACAATCTTGTTTAAATTATCTTTCTATTTTTACTTCTAATTTGTAATTTAGTTTATTTATTTTTTATATATCATATTTTTTTTATTTGTATATTTTATTATGTTGTACTTCTATTATATAAATTCCTAATACGTTCTATTTTAAATTTGAGTAATAAAATAACTTTTATAAATAGTATATATATATTTTTAATATATTTCGATAAATTATGATCTCCGTTCATTAAGGTATCAACAAAAAATATAAATTTGAGTAATAAAATAACTTTTATAAATAGTATATATATATTTTAATATATTTCGATAAATTATGATCTCCGTTCATTAAGGTATCAACAAAAAATAGTATTTCAAAAATAAAAACTTCTTCCATATTTTTCTCCCTTTCATTTTACTAATTTATTATTAAAGTTCATGTTATCCACCTTACTAATTTATTATTAAAGTTCATGTTATCCACGATTTAAGACTTTTTCATAAAAATATAAAATACGACGTCCCTAAAAAGTATAAACTATATCTTTATCCATAAATTAACTTTTTCATGAAAATATAAAATACTCTCTCCGTCCCTTTGTCCCTAAAAAGTAGGAACTATTTCCTTTTCCGTCCATCTTTTTAATTTCATATTTTCCTCTCATTCACTTTATTAATTTATTACTCCCTCCGTCCCTCCGTCTTATCTCAAGTGATTGATTTCCTTTTTTTAGCTAAAAGCAAAACTTCAACCATCTGTTACCTTATTCACTCTCTTACTTTATTCTCTTTTTCTTATTTTATTCTTTCTTTATCTCTCTTACTTTTTCCTCTCTCATGCTTTACTCTCTCCACCTTAACTCAATACATATCATTTTCTTAATTCCCATAATGAAAAAAAAATCCATCACATGAGATAAGACGGATGGAGTATTAAAATTTATATTATCCACTTTACTAATTTAAAAGTTCATGTTATCCACGATTTGAGACTTTTTCATGAAAATATAAAATACTCCTTCCGTCCCCAAAGAATATGACCTATTTTCTTTTCCGTCCGTCCCTATTCCCTCCGTCCCAAAGAGTGAACTATTTCTTTTTTCATCCGTCCCTAAAAAGTATGAACTTTCTAATTTTAAAAATTCAAGCAACTCCTACCCTTACACATTATTTCATTTACAAAATATACCATGACCATTAACAATTATATCATTATAATAACATAGACCACACCCTCCACTCAACATTATTTCCACTACCCTTTCTCCCCCTCTCCCTTACTTTTTCCCTTATTTATTAAAACTCGTGCCGAACCCAAGGTTCATACTCTTTGGAGACGAAGGCAGTATGATTTATATTCATTAAAATTAAGTGAAATTTTTTTTGATTGATAGGAATGACTAATGGAAGTGAACATTATATGCGAGATAAAAAATTGAAATAATATTTTATTAAAAAATATATTTGAGTTGGTCGAGTGAAGACGTTCTAAAATTTTTCATTCCACCACGTAAACAGATAGACTATAATTTCCAAATAACATGATAGATCAAATTAAAACAATGGATGCATGTATCTAGCTATTAAATTCATCAAGGAAAGAGCGAGAGGTCACGAAGAAGCATATCTTGTTGATGAGTGGGGAGCTCGATGGGCGGATTGTGCTTGTCGAAGGGAAGCTTGATCCGGCCGATGGAATGCTGCGGCACCAGCTTCAGATTCTCGCAGTTACAAATCTCAATCATAAATCCGTCCGGATCTTTGAAGAAGAGCTGGTCGATGGCCGCGCCTTCTTGCTCTCATCTTCATCTACTTGATGTTCATCTCCTTCAGCTTCTTCACCATAGCCTCGCACTACACAAACAACCACTCATATTTCAAATAAAATCCACGTTTACAATCTAATTCATGATAAATCATATTTTAGTACCATAGGGGACCGTTGAATTACAAGCATTTTAGATTTTATAACTCCTAAAAACGGATACTAAAGCGAATCTATATACAACGAAGATGAACCTAATACTTTGGACACCACAAAATTTTATATAGCAATGATATTTTAAGTATTACTCCCTCAGGCCTTGTGTAGTAGAGAGGTTTATTTTCAGAACAGGATTTTAAATTATTTCAAGTGAGTTAAATAAAAAAAATAAAGTAGATGGGTAGTAGAGAGGTTTATTTTCAGAACAAGATTTTAAATTATTTCAAGTGAGTTAAATAAAAAAAATAAAGTAGAAAGAAAAAAGATTAGAGAAATGGAATATAGTATTTTTTTAAAAAAAAGGAAAATGATTGTAACTATAATGGGACAACTCAAAATAAAAAAAATAAAGTAGAAAGAAAAAAGATTAGAGAAATGGAATATATTATTTTTTTTATAAAAGGAAAATGATTGTAACTATAATGGGACAACTCAAAAAAAATAGACGAAGATAGTATTATAATATATAAATTGAGAAAATATAAAATAGTAATAAATATGTTTTTATTTTTAGTAATAAGATGAGTTTTTTTGGTATAGACCGAAATGAGAAAGTGAGTTATTTTCATTAGGACAGATGGAGAGAATACCTAAAAGGAGATATGGTTATCCATGGGATCAAGACGGTCCTTATCTCGGGGCAGCTTGTCCTCGTCCTTGGACTGCACCAAGTGGATGCCGATGCCGTAGTTGAAGAGCCAGGAAATGGAAGGACTCGGGCCGCTTGATCAGCACGAACCCGAGAGCCTTGGTGTAGAATTCGACAGATTCCTCCACCGATCGACAAACCCTAGACACATGATTCAGCGCCATCAAAGGGGCCTCTTTCTCCTCTCCATGCTTCTCATCATCAAATCTCTTTTCTTGTCGGTTCTGCATTTTTTTTTAATTTCATCCTCCTATGGCGGACACTTGAGTTGACGCGTGGTGCTCATCAACATCCTTCTGCCACGTGTCAAAACTGTTTTGCCACTGTTAAATTCTCTAAATTCTGTCCCACATCGACTTGGTGAAGATCCCATCTAATCTATATAAGTGTGGATAACCCTCCCCCTTATGAGGCCTTTTAAGGGGTGAGTGACCCATTTCTAATATGGTATCAGAGCGGGCCCAAGTCGATGATGGTTTTCTCTTTATCTCTTATCTACCTCACGAGTGGAAGACCGATGTCCTTTCCGGCCCACATCGATGATGGTTTCTCTTGCATTGCCTACCCACGTGATGAAAGACCGATGTCCTTTCCGGCCCACACGTGAGGGGGCGTGTTAAATTCTCTAAATTCTGTCCCACATCGACTTGGTGAAGATCTCATCTAATCTATATAAGTGTGGATAACCCTCCCCCTTATGACGCCTTTTAAGGGGTGAGTGACCCATTTCTAATAGCCACGCATACATGAACTCATCTGCTTCAACTTTCACATGCTGCTTAAGTTTAACATACAAGTACGATAGGCCACTCTACTTTGTAACGTATTTACAGAGTACATTAGTCCCAAATTATAGAAAATGTGTTTTGTATATTCCCTTTTAAACTATGTTATGTGACGTATTTAAAGAGTACAGTAGTCCCACCTATACAAAATTTGTTTTTTTTATTCCCTTTTAAACTATGTTATTCAACTTCTCCCAAATTATTTGCAATATTTCTATTTAAATAGAAATTAGAATATTAAATTAATATATTATAGTTAATTAACTATATTTTTATTAGGTAATTTTTATTGCACTTGAAATATTTAATTATATTATAAATCAATCACAAATTTACGACTTCAAATGAAAGTATAAGTAACATGGAAACAATAGATGACAAGCAAAAATTTATAAACTAAAATCAATTCTATGTCACAGGACTAGACTCAACTCAACAAAACTAAATACAGTAAAAACTTTTGGACATGCGGATTACTACTTAATTTACAAAAAAAAAATTTAAACACTAAATTATGAATTAACTTAACGGGCCGGGCTTCACATTAACAGGCAAAGACAATAGCATTCTCTCTCTACTACAATTCCCACTATTTACTCAAAACAAAAAATATTTTTCAATAATTGTTTGCCAAAATGATGTGAATCAAATTGTAGTCATTTATTGCACTATTTTAACAAACTTTTAAGGTGAAAAGTGGACTCATTTTAATATATTGTACGATAAAAGACTAACCTATAAGTGAGAACAGAGAAAGGAAAAATGGTCCGAATCTGAACAGTAATCAGCCCTCAAAGATCAATTTAAAATGCTTCTAAAAGACCATCATTGCATTCATTTTCGAAAGAGTTTCGCGTGGATACCTCGCACGCCTCAATCGGAGTCCGCTAGAAGAAGATATGACTGTTTTACGATGACTGCGCATTGCAGTGACAAAACATGCGAGCTGGGCGAAAATTGCCCAACCAGGCGATTTTGGGGCATATCGCGATACCTAATAAGCGATTTCTGAGAAAACAAACGCCCGGCCGGGCAAATGTGATTGGGCATGTTTTTCAAGCCCTAACTATTTAAATAGCTAGGGCACAACTCAAAACTATCTTTTGGCAGCTTCTGGCGATTTTTAGTGTGACATCCCCAACCCGAAACATGCATCATTTTGCATATTAATATGGTTTTATTTATCATTGCATATATATAATACTATTTACATAATTATATAGTACACATGTATAAGCGTGTATGTATACATGACCTTAAATAAGCTAATTTAAGTGTGTGCATGGGAGTGCTTTACTGCATGAAAAAATATATATATGTATACCCGTTCTTATACACATAGGCACAAAATTGAATATGACCAATCTCCTAATTATTAACTTTATTTATATATTTATATTTAGGTGACACGTATATATTTATTATCACTTCCAATTAGATATGTAGGCGACGCGTATCACTATGATTAACTATATACATGCCATTTGGATTACTAATATTTTAATTAACAGGCATAAGTCGGCAAGTGACCGACGTGAACTTTGATATATAATGGTGCATAATTATGTGAAAAAAAAGAGATATTGGAGGAGAGTAAAACGAAAAAAAAAAGAAAAATGCAAGGAATTTATTGAAGTTCACTTTGGGTTTTTTTTAGTCGTAAGTGTTATTTCATCTATACTATATATACAATGCTATTTATTTTGATTTCATGTAGATGTTAGTTATATAAATTGTTTTTTTCTCCATTAAATTCTGCATCTACTAATTTATAGGATCAAGGGTTATAAATCAAGAGTTGGGAATCAGAAGTTCAATAAGTTTACTTATCATAATCAGGTGTGAAATCACACTGTTAGTTTTGCATGTGTTATGTGGTTGATTGTTATATGTTGAATTGGAGTGAATTATTGGATTATATGGTGTGAAATTGATATGATTATGAATTATTTGATTTTGATGGTCGAATATGATGAATATTTGATTGCTGAAATGGACATGTTTGTTTAGATATATTGAATAATTTGATGGAATATGATATGGATATGTTATTAGTGCAAAGGATATGTTTATGATACTGATTATGTGAATCATTGGATTAATGAGGATCTATGACGGTTTTACCCTGGATCTGAAATCACAGTGGATATATTGGGACCTTCGGGTCGATCATATTGGGACCTTCGGGTCAAACATATTGGGACCTTCGGGTCAAATCATAGTGGGACCTTCGGGTCAATCATATTTGGACCTCCGGGTCAAACATATTGGGCCCTTCGGGTCAAATCATAGTAGGACCTTCGGGTCAAATCATAATGGAACCTACGAGTCAATCATATTGGAAATCCCGGGTAGATACCAGGCTTGACTGTTACAGAATAATAAACTGAATAGAGTAGCATATGCATATGAATATGAAATGGTTTGTTTGTAAATTATGTTATATATTGTTTCTGATTTTGTGTATTGATAAAAGAATATGCTTGATGTTTGTATCATGTGAGATTAAAGGTGAAAATTTATATATACTGAGTTGTGGCTTATATAAACAACTAAATTTTTCAGGAATAAGATAGCAGTAAAGTTTTGACTGACGTGGGTCATAGGAACTCCACGTGTTATCAGGTTCGGCGGCTGTCGCATATTGGCAACCTTATCCTCCTCATCATTTTGCATGTAGATAAATGTATAGTATATAGGGTGGTTAGAGGGTTCCACTACTTTACAGGATATTTTGAAATATGTATCGGATAAATGTTGGTTTGAACTTATATAATATGTGTGTTCTTTGAATTAGACACGTGTACTTGTCACGACCGCCCTTACTAAGGATAGTGAAGACGGGGAAAACGTGAGGAGGGGAGGGACTAAGGAGTGGGGAAGAAAAGGGGGGCGCAATGAAAGACAACAATAAAGGACGAGATTGAATATGAAAACCCAATTAACTTCAAAAAGAAATATTTTGGTCTATCGAATAGTTAAACAACGGATTAATGTCTCAAGGTAAATAATTTCATAACGTAGTGTGGGGAAAAATGAAAGACTTTATCAAGAACGATTCGAAACAAGGCAGCGGAAAAACAAGTATCAAAGGAGAGTCATAGGATGACGCCCATGTATGAAGACACGACGCATCCGGGAATTCCTAAAGCTCACTCAACATCCGCTGCAACATCCCGCTCAACCTGCACATAGGGAAAACATATGCAGGGCTGAGTACTTGTTGTACTCAATGGGCTCATGCCGAAAACATTTTATAACAGTTATGTCATCCAAACCTGTGAACTCGAGTTTTACATGTAGTTAAGAAATATCATCGAGAACACAAAAACATTTTCATAGTCTGGCCAGACAAAACAATCTCCCCACTTTCTCATCAATCAATCAATCATTCACATCCTCTTACCATAGTGCGACGAAAGTGTGGCAACACTATTCGCCCACGAGACCGGCCGACGGCTCTCGATCCCACATGTGTACACAGCCTGATAGAGTTTGCGGCCCTACTCAGACCCGAATTCGTTTATCATAACCCTATAGCCTAATGGAGCGAACTCACAAACTAGGCATCAAGCACAATCTCAACATAGCCCTATAGCCTAACGGAGCAAACTCAAACGAACTAGGCATCAGGCAACAATCTCAACATCAAAACAATCATGACATGACATAACACTTTAAACCACCCTTATAGCTCCACAATCTTACTTTGGAAAAATAAAAGAGTTTAGTTAAAGAAAGCCCACCTCGATTACTTACAAACACGGTTAACAACTTTATTGAAATCCTTGCTCTTCGTACCTACGTACGCACAACAACCCTTATCAACATCATAGCCACATAATACAATACAATCAGCCTTCCTTCAATACAATTTATCATGCATGTCCTATCGTTCCTTTCATCGTTTTCTTAAATTGCACATCCCAAACGTTCACCAACATAAGGAAATACCCCATAGTATTTCTCAACGTGTCACACATAACCACGCCATAAGATACGTTCCTTAATCACACATGTATCATTTATTCACTCAAAACTTGACAATAAGTATTATTTTAACATGACAGAAATCTGGCAGAACTGCGCGGTTGTTTTGTAAAAATCATTTAAAATCCATCCGACCTCCGTTGGGGCTGAAATTTTACCACAACACAGTAGACACATCAAATATCATCCAGTTACAATTTCACATCAAAATCACATCTTTAGGTCGGTCAAATAAAAAACGAAACTCACTAGATGAGAATACAAATTCTGACAGAACTGTGCAGTTAACTTCAAAAATTCATAAACATTTATATTTATTCAAAAAAGGCTAAAATTTATACAAAACACAGAAGACATCTCAAATTTTACTCAGTTAAAAATTCGTGCCAAAATAAGATTGTTTGGTCGGTCAAACACACGTCGGAATCTACTATCCAAACACCACAGTTTTCATGCTTCACAAATTCGAATTAGGGTTTATCTATCATTCATCCAAACACATATATTCATGCTTCCAACACATAATCATGCTTTAAAAAGATCTCACCACCATGTTCTCATATATTAACATATCATTCACCAACGAATCATCCACAAGTTCATTCATCCACATCAATAAACGCATACACATATATTTTCTCATGTAACCCTCAATCCCAACCGATTAACTTTGAGATCTATGATCTCTACACTCACTATATGCATGAGAGGTTCAAAAAAAACATGGGTTCAATGGAAAGGATGAGAAAGAGAATTCAATATACCTTTTTTTTGTTCAAAACAATCGGTAATGATAATTGATGCGATTCTTTGATGAATCTTGAATTTCCAACTCCACAATGATGCAAGAACAAGGAATTGGTGAAGGATTGGTGGAGAAGGAGAGGGACAAAGGGAAAAAGTGTGGGAGAGAGGAGAGGGAGAGAAAAAGGCGTTGAAATAATGGGTCTAGGGTTTGGGTTTCTCCATTTTTATATTCTAGGATTAATTCCCCACTTAAATAAACAAAAATAAAAAATAAAACAAATTGTGGAGTGAAAATAGGGAAAAGGGACGTGTACTAAGGGAGTATTTAAAAAAAAATATTTAAATCCTCAATTAAACAGGAATAGGATTTAAATTGGTAATTTCTTATAGGAAAAGACTCCCATAAAATAGGTAACAAATAAATTAATCCCACAAGTAATTGAAAGGCATATGGGCAAAAATTATGTAGAATAGCATATGGATAATTAGGTTTGGATTTAATTTAGATAAATATCCCAAAGCAATTAATTAAATCCATGAAAGAAAGTATTATTCCCAATGGATAGGAGGGCCGAAAATTCCAAATAATATGGCTAGAAATATATGCATGATCCCACTGAACTTAATTCACACATTGGAAGCTTAATCACATTAACTCACATAACCCACAACAACTAATTTTACATAATTAACTCAAACACATAGAGACTCAATTTCCACAAAAGAAATTCTTGTTCAACATCCACATTAATTAAAAAAAAATCCATCAAATAAAAATAAAATAAAATTAAAAGTCACAATTTTCCGGGGTGCTACATCCTTCCCCTCTTAACAGAAATTTCTTCCCGAAATTTAGTCGTCTCACAAAAACAAATCGGGGTACTTCTCTTTCATCTTATCTGCTAACTCCCACGTCATAGTACTTTCACACATAACACACCTTTATGACATCACACAATTCATGCTCACGTTGCAACATAATAGTATCATCACATTAGCATATTCACACATAACTTCCATACACATGCATACTCTTGCCAATACACCCTTATCATATCATCATCAATTCCATATTCTTTCAATAACTTAAAATATACATCACTCTCTTGTGGTTGAGCGTGATGCTTCGGATGTTGAGCCTTCGTGACACATTTAATCTAGGGGTACTAATCTAGACTTAATCTGAAAGAAGACTCTCGGACCAGAGCGAAAGAACGAAGCTCTGATACCACTTTGTCACGGCCGCCCTCACTAAGGATAGTAAAGACGGGGAAATCATGACTAGGGAAGGGACTAAGGAGCAGGGAAGAAGAAGAGGAAAGCAAAGAAAGACAACATCTTAAACAAAGCTTCAAAAGAAAAGTTTTAATCGATTAAACAATTAAGCAGCGGGTTAATATCTCAAGGTAATTAATGTCAAAAAGTAGTGTAAAGCAAAACGAAAGACTTTAACAAAAACGATTCGAAACAAGGCAGCGGAAAAACAAGTATCAAAGGAGAGTCATAGGTGACGCCCATGTATGAAGACACGACGCATCTGGGAATTCCTAAAGCTCACTCAACATCCGCTGCAACATCCCGCTCAACCTGCACATAGGAAAAACGTATGCAGGGCTAAGTACTTGTTGTACTCAATGGGCTCATGCCGAAAACATTTTATAACAGTTATGTCATCCAAACTAGTGAACTCGAGTTTTACATGTAGTTAAGAAATATCATCGAGAACACAAAAACATTAACATAGTCTGGCCAGACAAAACAATCTCCCCACTTTCCCATCAATCAATCAATCATTCACATCCTCTTACCATAGTACAACGAAAGTGGCCACACTAATCGCCCACGAGACTGACTGACTTGCAAGGACGACTCTCGATCCCACCTGTGTACACAGCTTGATAGGGTTTGCGGCCCTACTCATACCCGAATTCGTTTATCATAGCCCTATAGCCTAATGGAGCGAACTAACAAACTAGGCATCAAGCACAATCTCAACATAGCCCTATAGCCTAACGGAGCAAGCTCAAACGAACTAGGCATCAGACAACAATCTCAACATCAAAACAATCACGGCATGACATAATACTTTAAACCACCCTTATAGCTCCACAATCATACTTTGGAAAAATAAAAGAGTTTAGTTAAAGAAAGCCCACCTCGATTACTTACAAACACGGTTAACAACTTTATTGAAATCCTTGCTCTTCGTACCCACGTACGCACAACAACCCTTATCAACATCATAACCACATAATACAACACAATCAGCCTTCCATCAATACAATTTGTCATGCATGTCCTATCGTTCCTTTTATCTTTTTCTTAAATTGCACATCACAAACGTTCACCAACATAAGGAAACGCCCATAGTATTTCTCAACGTGTCACACATAACCACGCCATAAGATACGTTCCTTAATCACACATGTATCATTTATTCACTCAAAACTTGACAACAAGTATTATTTTAACATGACAGAAATCTGGCAGAACTGCGCGGTTGTTTTGTAAAAATCATTAAAAATCCATCCGAGCTCCGTTAGGGCTAACATTTTACCACAACACAGTAGACACATCAAATATCATCCAGCTACAATTTCACATCAAAATCACATCTTTAGCTCGGTCAAATAAAAATGAAACTCACTGGACGAGAATACAAATTCTGACAGAACTGTGCAGTTAATTTCAAAACTTCATTAAAAATTCATCTTTCGTCAAAAGAGGCTAAAATTTATACAAAACACAGAAGACATCTCAAATTTTACTCAGTTTAAAATTCGTGCCAAAATAAGGTCGTTTGGTCGGTCAAATACACGTCGGAATCTACTGTCCGAACACCACAGTTTTCGTGCTTCACAAATTCGAATTAGGGTTTGTCTATCATTCATCCAAACACATATATTCATGCTTCCAACACATAATCATGCTTTAAAAAGATCTCACCACCATGTTCTCATATATTAACATATCATTCACCAACGAATCATCCACAAGTTCATTCATCCACATCAATAAACGCATACACATATATTTTCTCATGTAACCCTCAATCCCAACCGATTAACTTTGAGATCTATGATCTCTACACTCACTATATGCATGAGAGGTTCAAAAAAAACATGGGTTCAATGGAAAGGATGAGAAAGAGAATTCAATATACCTTTTTTTTGTTCAAAACAATCGGTAGGAATGATAATTGATGCGATTCTTTGATGAATCTTGAATTTCCAACTCCACAATGATGCAAGAACAAGGAATTGGTGAAGGATTGGTGGAGAAGGAGAGGGACAAAGGGAAAAAGTGTGGGAGAGAGGAGAGGGAGAGAAAAAGGCGTTGAAATAATGGGTCTAGGGTTTGGGTTTCTCCATTTTTATATTCTAGGATTAATTCCCCACTTAAATAAACAAAAATAAAAAATAAAACAAATTGTGGAGTGAAAATAGGGAAAAGGGACGTGTACTAGGGAAGTATTTAAAAAAAATATTTAAATCCTCAATTAAACAGGAATAGGATTTAAATTGGTAATTTCTTATAGGAAAAGACTCCCATAAAATAGGTAACAAATAAATTAATCCCACAAGTAATTGAAAGGCATATGGGCAAAAATTATGTAGAATAGCATATGGATAATTAGGTTTGGATTTAATTTAGATAAATATCCCAAAGCAATTAATTAAATCCACGAAAGAAAGTATTATTCCCAATGGATAGGAGGGCCGAAAATTCCAAATAATATGGCTAGAAATATATGCATGATCCCACTTAACTTAATTCACACATTGGAAGCTTAATCACATTAACTCACATAACCCACAACAACTAATTTTACATAATTAACTCAAACACATAGAGACTCAATTTCCACAAAAGAAATTCTTATTCAACCTCCACATTAATTAAAAAAAATCCATCAAATAAAAATAAAATAAAATAAAAAGTCACAATTTTCCGGGGTGCTACATCCTTCCCCTCTTAACAGAAATTTCTTCCCGAAATTTAGTCGTCTCACAAAAACAAATCGGGGTACTTCTCTTTCATCTTATCTGCTAACTCCCACGTCATAGTACTTTCACACATAACACACCTTTATGACATCACACAATTCATGCTCACGTTGCAACATAATAGTATCATCACATTAGCATATTCACACATAACTTCCATACACATGCATACTCTTGCCAATACACCCTTATCATATCATCATCAATTCCATATTCTTTCAATAACTTAAAACATACATCACTCTCTTGTGGTTGAGCGTGATGCTTCGGATGTTGAGCCTTCGTGACACATTTAATCTAGGGGTACTAATCTAGACTTAATCTGAAAGAAGACTCTCGGACCAGAGCGAAAGAACGAAGCTCTGATACCACTTTGTCACGGCCGCCCTCACTAAGGATAGTAAAGACGGTGAAATCATGACTAGGGAAGGGACTAAGGAGCAGGGAAGAAGAAGAGGAAAGCAATGAAAGACAACATCTTAAATAAAGCTTCAAAAGAAAAGTTTTAATCGATTAAACAATTAAGTAGCAGGTTAATATCTCAAGGTAATTAATGTCAAAAAGTAGTGTAAAGCAAAACGAAAGACTTTAACAAGAACGATTCGAAACAAGGCAGTGGAAAAACAAGTATCAAAGGAGAGTCATAGGTGATGCCCATGTATGAAGACACGACAATCAATCATTCACATCCTCTTACCATAGTACAACGAAATTGGCCACACTAATCGCCCACGAGACAGGCCGACTTGCAAGGACGACTCTCAATCCCACCTGTGTACACAGCTTGATAGGGTTTGCGGCCCTACTCATACCCGAATTCGTTTATCATAGCCCTATAGCCTAATGGAGCGAACTAACAAACTAGGCATCAAGCACAATCTCAACATAGCCCTATAGCCTAACGGAGCAAGCTCAAACGAACTAGGCATCAGACAACAATCTCAACATCACAACAATCACGGCATGACATAACACTTTAAACCACCCTTATAGCTCCACAATCATACTTTGGAAAAATAAAAGAGTTTAGTTAAAGAAAGCCCACCTCGATTGCTTACAAACACGGTTAACAACTTTATTGAAATCCTTGCTCTTCGTACCCACGTACGCACAACAACCCTTATCAACATCATAACCACATAATACAACACAATCAGCCTTCCATCAATACAATTTATCATGCATGTCCTATCGTTCCTTTCATCTTTTTCTTAAATTGCACATCCCAAACGTTCACCAACATAAGGAAACGCCCATAGTATTTCTCAACGTGTCACACATATCCACGCCATAAGATACGTTCCTTAATCACACATGTATCATTTATTCACTCAAAACTTGACAACAAGTATTATTTTAACATGACATAAATCTGGCAGAACTGCGCGGTTGTTTTGTAAAAATCATTAAAAATCCATCCGACCTCCGTTAGCGCTAAAATTTTACCACAACACAGTAGACACATCAAATATCATCCAGCTACAATTTCACATCAAAATCACATCTTTAGCTCGGTCAAATAAAAATGAAACTCACTGGACGAGAATACAAATTCTGACAGAACTGTGCAGTTAACTTCAAAACTTCATTAAAAATTCATCTTTCGTCAAAAGAGGCTAAAATTTATACAAAACACAGAAGACATCTCAAATTTTACCCAGTTTAAAATTCGTGCCAAAATAAGATCGTTTGGTCGGTCAAATACACGTCGGAATCTACTGTCCGAACACCACAGTTTTCGTGCTTCACAAATTCGAATTAGGGTTTATCTATCATTCATCCAAACACATATATTCATGCTTCCAACACATAATCATGCTTTAAAAAGATCTCACCACCATGTTCTCATATATTCACATATCATTCACCAACGAATCATCCACAAGTTCATTCATCCACATCAATAAACGCATACACATATATTTTCTCATGTAACCCTCAATCCCAACCGATTAACTTTGAGATCTATGATCTCTACACTCACTATATGCATGAGAGGTTAAAAAAAAACATGGGTTCAATGGAAAGGATGAGAAAGAGAATTCAAATATACCTTTTTTTTGTTCAAAACAATCGGTAGGAATGATAATTGATGCGATTCTTCGATGAATCTTGAATTTCCAACTCCACAATGATGCAAGAACAAGGAATTGGTGAGGAATTGGTGGAGAAGGAGAGGGAGAAAGGGAAAAACGTGTGGGAGAGATGAGAGGGAGAGAAAAAGGCATTGAAATAATGGGGCTAGGGTTTGGGTTTCTCCATTTTTATATTCTAGGAATAATTCCCCACTTAAATAAATAAAAATAAAAAATAAAACAAATTGTGGAGTGAAAATAGGGAAAAGGGACATGTACTAGGGGAGTATTAAAAAAAATATTTAAATCCTCAATTAAATAGGAATAGGATTTAAATTGGTAATTTCTTGTAGGAAAAGACTCCCATAAAATAGGTAACAAATAAATAAATCCCACAAGTAATTGAAAGGAATATGGGCTAAAATTATGTAGAATAGCATAGGGATAATTTGGTTTGGATTTAATTTAGATAAATATCCCAAAGCAATTAATTAAATCCAAGAAAGAAAGTATTATTCCCAATGGATAGGAGGGCCGAAAATTCCAAATAATATGGCTAGAAATATATGCATGATCCCACTTAACTTAATTCACACATTGAAAGCTTAATCACATTAACTCACATAACCCACAACAACTAATTTTACATAATTAACTCAAACACATAGAGACTCAATTTCCACAAAAGAAATTCTTATTCAACATCCACATTAATTAAAAAAAATAATCCATCAAATAAAAATAAAATAAAATAAAAAGTCACAATTTTGCGAGGTGCTACAGTATTGATTGCTTTTATGATAAGGGATTTGTTTAGAGTATACGTCATAGGGGTAGAGGTGTGACAGTTTAGGTGGTATCAGAGCAGGGATAAGGATCCCGCTGGGACATTGCATCCATGCATTGCATATGATACATATTGGTTATAAGTTGCATTTGCATTTGAATTATCAGGAACATGGATAATCCTGATCACATGTCATCGAGAAGAGAAGGGTCAGCCGTCCCGCATAATTCATTAACTGTAAAAGCATCTTATACACCTGTTGCATCATCTGGGGGTAGCCAGCCAATACATAGGTGGGTTGAACAAGAAGTACAGGGGCTAGAAATGAGACCAAGGGATAGAAATTTTAAAGAACTGCCAAAGATGGGAGCCGTTGACTTTGTTCGGACTACTGATCCTGCCGAGGCTGAGACATGGTTGAAGAGGACAGGTATTGCAGAAGAACGTTTTGATTACTCAGTGTCTCTTCTCCAGGGTGATGCTTACTATTGGTGGGAGACTGTTCCATGAGCTATGATACATCCTTCAGTACTTAGTTGGGATGACTTCTTGAGAGAGTTCAGTGGTAAGTATATGCCACCAGTGTATCGTGATGAGAAGCAAAGAGCGTTTTTGTCCCTTAAACAAGGATCTATGTGTTGGGGTTTTGGAGCCCCTTGCACAGCGGAAGACTTGTACAAACAAATAAATCAGACGTAGGATCTATTTGACAGATTACGGGATTAATCAATTCACATGTTAATACAAAATTGCATGCTAGAACGCAAATAATTCATGCTCATAGAATATAAATCCTAAACATGAATTCTACGGAGTTAGCCAATTTACCTCGTTGATTCTCCAAAGAATCGTCGATTGCTTGCACCTTCTCCACGATGATCTTCAATACTAGACCACAGATCTTCTGACTGGTGTCCCGAACTGTATCTCGACATCAGGGTGGGCTGATCTTATCGAAATACTAGGACTCGAATAAAGAAGACAGAACTTTCTCACGGAGAAGGAGCTGAAGAACTCACGGAGGAGAAATTCTTGAAAAAATCGTCCTCTTCATAATAATAGAAGTGGACGAAATTTTCATACTGAAAATTAATTAAATTTCTGTCTCTTTTATTCTCATATTTATAATAGTTCATATTGGGCCCAGTTAGGGATCTATGGAAGGTTTTGGATATGGGCTCCCCCAATTAACTTTTTACTAATTAAATTGAACCCATAATTTAATACAAGCTTATATTGGAATATTACGAGCAGCCACTACAGAAGTAATATTGAACTCCCCATCCAAATCCGAAATTATAAGTATTCCGGGTTTCCATTTTATTTATTATTTATTTCCCGCGCTTAAGATATAAATTCCCATTAATTAATTAAAGTCTGCTATGGACTTAATTAATTAACATCTTATTAATTCCAAGAGTAGACTTAGCAAGAAACACTTATTTATTATTCATAGAGTAATAAAACTCCAACTGGCCAGTTTCTGAATAATAAAACCTTGTTCAAGCTCCTCTTGAGGACATTATCAAACGAGACTCACCTCGCGCACGATTCAACATAATAGCAATCCTAGCACCGCTAGATAATGATCACCACTACCCAATATACCTGGATCGTTGGGTGATGAAAAACCCGCACCTTTGGTAAGTCAAAGTAGTAGATACTCAATATCGTATGCTCAATGCTAACGTACATTGATTAAGAAATAGATATTTATCAAGACCTCGTCTTTCAGTAGATAGCATAAAGACACGTCTTGCTGTTAGATCCATTCAGTGCTATACCACACCAACGTCATCTTATTTCAATAAGGCTTAGAAATAATCGGACTGACATTGCAACCTTTCACGATAGGTAGCCAAAGCCTATCTAGGTTGTGAAATTCTTCTTTTTCTTTTGCAAAGCATTGCATAGAACCGACTGTAGTTACCTTAAAGTGGACGACGCCCACAACCAGTCTACTAAGCAAAAGACTTAGGCTTTGTTTACTTCTTATGCATTTAAATGTTTATAAAACATCTTATAAACGCAAAAGCAAACACAATGTAATAATATACTGATTCTATTCGTGCGAAATGCTCGAATAATACTGAATCGGGTCAAAAGTGGATTGTAGAATTTTTTCTTACACAAGCAAGATTCTATTCGTGCGAACTCGCTCGAAACATGCTTTTCAGTATACTAAACCTAACAATCTCCCACTTATACTCAAAACATGCTTTCGAGTATACCCACTGTTAGGATCGTCGACTGCAACATTAGTTTGATATTGTCCGCTTTGGGTCAAGCCCGCACGGATTTGTTTTTGGGTCACTCCCAAAAGGCCTCAAACTAATTGGGGTTGGACAGGAATTATATACACCTTCCAACTTCCCTCACTTATCCGATGTGGGATGGGTTTGTACCCCAACAAACCTCCCCTCAAACCGAGACCACATCGGGAACGCAGTCGACATGAACATGGGTCGTTCCAGCCCTGACCCCTGGGTCATCCTGGGCCCGACTCTAACTCTGAGTCCTTCAGGGACCGACCCTAACCGGGGCTCATCCAGGCACAACCCATAGCCACCTGGGCTCTGATACCACTTGTTAGGGTCGTCGACTGCAACATTAGTTTGATATTGTCCGCTTTGGGTCAAGCCCGCACGGATTTGTTTTTGGGTCACTCCCAAAAGGCCTCAAACTAATTGGGGTTGGACAGGAATTATATACACCTTCCAACTTCCCTCACTCATCCGATGTGGGATGGGTTTGTACCCCAACACCCACTGCCAAAAACTCTCCCACTTATACACAAAGCAGGTATTGGAGCTAGATATATCGAACTACCAATCATTTCACATCATGTTTGAAACATGTTGCCACAAAGACATTTTTCTGTGAAAAATCTGCTTGGTTGTTCTCTGATAATATCTTTTCCATCACTATGTCTTTGCTGCGTACTTGATCTTTAATTAATTTTATCTCTCTATGTGATTGCTTAGCTTATGATCTCGTGTCCTTTGCTAGAATATAAATACTCATTGGCATACTCAAACTTATGATCAAAGCTACTAGGAGTATACTCCTAAGGTAAACACATATAACGAGGATGACTTACTCAATCACTGATTAGTCATAAGACTTAGTCAGTGTAACCCCAAGGACATTGCATGAATGACTGACAAACTAGAATATAGCGATTAGTCTTTTTCAAGTACTATGATATATTCATTACCTCAATCAAAGTCCTTTGCCATGGTTAATATGATATATACTTGCTATGAAAAAGCACAACTAATATCAAACTTAGTACACATCATAGCATACATGAGACATCTATCTGCAGAACTAGTCTCATAATTCTTGTTCTCACTAAGCGTCAAACAACACTTGACTAGAGACAATACAATTCCATCTTGAAAGGTAGAAACCTTTGTATGGAAATTCTAATGCTAAAATGTTCCAAGCTATGTGTAGAAATAGGATTCCTAAGAGAATCTCAACATTCTTTCTAGCAATCTTAAAGACTTTAGATGCTTAGAATGTAATTAGTTTCTCTATAATCCTTTATCTTAAACTGGGTAGACAACCAGTTTCCTACGCTAGATGCCAATCTTAGTTGTTTGCAACTTTTATAGATTTCATAATCGTAGAGTACCAATAATACCATATTTAATGCACTTTCCACTTCCTTGTGCATACTACACACTTAAAGAGCACATGTCAAATTCCAAACATTTGACAATCTCGACAAAACACTTATCTCTGATTTAGATGCTTGCCTAAGACCACAAAGGTCTTCATAAGCTTCTAATCATGTGTTTCTTGCCCTCTATTACATACCTATTAGGATGTTCCATGTAGATGATTTCTTCAAGACTTCTATTAATAGAAAGCTGTCTTGACAATCATGATACATACATTCTAATTATGTAAGTGCTGATAGACAATAGGATCAAACAAATCTTGGCACAACGACAGCGAGAAGATGATATTTCTCTTTGGGCATAGCCCATTGTCATTGTCTAGCCATTTGAGATCCACATTTATACTTGCAAATGTACTAGCTCCCACTGACTGACACATCCTATAGGTAGTATTGCAAGTCTTGTATACATGTTGTCTATCTAAGATTGTAGTTTGGAATCTATCACCTTTCCAAGGATGAATATCCAAATGAACCAATTATACATTGTAGTTAAAGGGATTATGTTCAAGTTAATCTAAGACCGAGTCTTTCGACACTCTTAGACCCATGAACTAGTCATGTTCCTGGGAACGCTCCCACTACGACATGGTTCTAACAATCTTAGGTGTTGAAGTTGATTTTATTAGTGCAAAAGTTTCTAATGGTATGACTCTTTGGTAATATGGAAAATCCGATATCTCTCTATGTCCTGAGAGTTATCACGCTGTTAGGCTTTTAGTTCTATTCTTGATCTTCATACAAGAATTATATCTTTGAAGATTACAGAACTTATAATATTACATCATTTGGGACTACCTTAAAACATACCTCAGTACTCAACTCCAATTACTTGGATACCTTTCCAACATGCGTTGGAACAACATTACACCTTGAGATGTGCTAGACTAGAGTCACTCTAGTCCATAACTCGTGTTTTGTAGAAGGTACTGATGATGGTAGTTTCTTTAAGGTGTATCTCGTTGTATCTAATGCTTATCCCATCAATGATAAGATTTTCATGAGTACAACTCATCACTTGATCAAACTTGTCTTAGAAAGACTTCGATTCCTTCTTACATAACTATCCCATTCTTTGAAAGAATGCTTGGATTCGTTAATGGAGATTAGACTCCCACTACTGATCATAAAGCTTTGCTCGTCTTCTTATTGGTGTAAACCATTGAGACTTGCTAGTCTTTCTACGTTGCACTTTTATAAGTATTCTGAATCATAGAATTCTAACTCATAGTGCATCAGATAGACATTCTTGACTTTCAACCTATTTAACAAACAAATTGTTAAAAACTTGATAGTCTAGATCAGTTTGAACAATAAATAAGTATTTTCTTGGTCTTAAGACTAAGAGCCATAAACACTTTATCATTCATTGTTTAAGAAGTCGATGTATTGTTTATTACTCAATCTTGTTGCATCTATGTTGTTTCAATACTATGATGCCTTAAACATCAACCATAAAACAATAGTTGAGCATTAAGAGCTCCCACTACAACAAAATCCTAACTGGATCAAGATCTCTTACTTAGAAGTTGCATTGTCATGTATGTCATTGTCCTTCTATAAAAGAGGTCAATCAAACTTACAAAGCATCTTTACTCGCTTTAGACAAACTTTGATGACAATTCAGGCTCTCCCATTTCCATATCTAGTCTTTTGTTCAAATGAAGTAGGACTTAGGAAAAATGCAGCCTTCATGAATTCGTCATCTATCATGTTACTTTCCTCTAACAGTAACATAACGACTAATATTCTGAAGGTTTTCTACTTTTCAGTTAAACCTTCTTGTAGTCATTTCTTATTACTTTAGGCGATGACTTGAGTCAGAAAACTATTTGAGTGATCAAAAGATCCCTCAAAACATTCTTTCCCTCTAGGATATTCCAATAGAATCATCTTGACAGATTCTATTGATATCCAACTTTCATCGTCACTAACAAAGACTTGTCGTGCTACTTAAAAGAAAATAGCTTGACCTTATTCCTCAAAGAACTTGTCAAGTACATGTAAAAAGCATTCTTGAACAATCTTCGTAGGATTATGTCGAGGAAATGGAGGACATGAATTATTGAGTATAAACTCTCAGTTTTAGCGATGAGAATCTTATCCATTTACATTTCCAGCCCACATAATTTTGGCATTCGAGTTTATTCCATTAAGATTGCAGACAAAATATGAATGACATAATGAAGATTTGGCAAATAAACTTATTATCACATACTTATGCTCAATACATAATCGCAAATAACCACAAAACAATTATGTATCTTGCAACTGTAAAATTAAAATTTTGTACCCTCCAGAGGAAGTCAATACGCATTAAAATCTTACAATTTTACTGGTCACAACACCGATGAATAGTCCAGAGACCACAGAGTGGCATGGCCGCCTAATGTTGCCTAAGCAAGACCACCGAATTTAGCATTACAGAGTCTCATTTCTACAACACACTCCCATAACAATGCTCATGTGCTGCTAACAAGATCAAGCTATCTCATAAATTCTGTGTGAACTTCTGAATCTCGCAGTTTCTTAGGATTATTGTCCCCACAGAGCAGGTGGCGATAATATTGGAAACCACATTCTAGTTCATACTATTTATTTTCGAGAAATCCGCCCTCATGAACTCGCTATTTCTTAGGATTATTGTCCCCACAGAGCAGGTGGCGATAATATTAGAAAAAAGCTTCATAAATTGCAGACCAATTGATGGAGACCATATACAACGCACTTGTTGTAATTATCGCTTAGATATTTTATATGGTTTTTGCATAATTATCACATAAGCAGATAAAGCAGATAATCCACTTACAAAGATAAACACCAAATAAACAGATAAATCCATTTAATGCATGACATTTAGGATTTATCAAGATAGTCTTAACTATCTAAATCCATTTAGGATCATTCTAGATTTTATTTCGATAAAATCAAATCCTTCAATTCAAGATAACGTTGATCTAGGATTATCATTATTTAAATCGTTCTAGGATATTACTAGAAAGAAACAATTCCATCATAATCCATACGATAAATAAAATCCAACCAACCAAGATTTATACAAATCTTAATTCTATTTAGAATAGATATCTAGAATATATCATACATTACTTAGGATTTCTTAGATAAATAAGTTTATCTAAATCCAATTAAATAAGGACTTTCTTATATATTATCTTTATCCTAATCTATCTAGGATATAAATCCAAAAGATAAGGATAACTTGGATTAATGCTTATTTTAATCCATCTAAAATTTGTCATAATAGAATTAAATCTATTCAAATCTATAAGATAAAATAAATTAATATTAATATTAATCCTAATCCATCTAGGATTTATTCTTGGAGTAAATCCATATAAATCCATAGAATTAGATAATATTATATTATAATTATTCAAATCTATCTAAGATTTATCTAGGAACAAATCCTCATAAATCTATAAGGTAAGAATAAAATATTATATTATCACTATCCAAATCCAACTAGAATTTATCTATGAATAAATTCATATAAATTCATAGGATAAGAATAAAATAATATTATCATTATCTAAATCCAACTAGGATTTGTCTAGGATTAAATCCATATAAATCCATAGGATATAGATAAAAATTAGATTATTATTTTCCAAATATAACTAGTATTAATCTAGGAATAAAATCCATATAAATCCATTAAATAAGGAAAGAATCTAACTAATCCAAGATTTGATTCATAATCAAATCTCATATAATATATAAAATTCTCAAAAGATATATTCAAATCTTATTTCCATATTAATCTTGAATTATTTCCAAAATTGAATCCAAGGATTTGGAAACCCTAATCAAAATTGGAAAGCGAAGTCACGGAATTGAGGTGATGCGACGTCGCGCGGGTGGGACCCGCGCGAGCGTCGCGCATAGGGTAAACCCTAATCTTGCGTCGTCGTACTCGAGTCCGGGAAACTGCCCGCGAAGGGCTCCCACTCGAATCACAGCTGCTACTCTCCGTAGCCGCCGGCGCCGCTCATGGCAGACCACCGTCCTCGGCTGCTGGAGCGCGTCATCGTCGGATTGCTGGCGCTGCACTGCGGGATACCAACGCTGCTGTCGCTGCGTCGTCGCACCCGCCGCTGCCCGATCCCCACTGCTGATGCTGCACAGCCACCTTCGCGGTGCTGCTGCTGCCTCGTTTCCACACTGCCGCGTCGCTGCTGCAGTCCGTCGACGACACAGCTGCTGTCCGGCGCTGCTGTCCGAAGATACAGCAGTTGCTGCCGGAGCTGCTGTCCGTCGCCAACTCTCTTGCTTCCGTCGACTGTCGAGTCTGGGAACTGCCCACGAAGGACTCCCACTCGACTCGCGAGCTCGCCCAACTTGACGTCTCCGACGCTGCTGCGTCGACGTCGCTCCGCCGGCGCTGCCCCGTTCATCGCTGCTGCGGTGTCTTCAATTCGAGAGTCGAAGTCGAATTGACTCACAATTCACGAAAACAAAATTTCGTTCATGCATGTTTTCAAAACCATTGGAATCAAACTAATCATTACCACATAATTATTATGTTATGATTACAAATAGTAGGAATTAGATTCCACATGTTCCGACTCCAACAATCACGGAAAAACACAACGCAATTCATCCAGCCACGCAATGGTCAAAACATGCATTCAAGCAACTCATATAACATGAAATTAATCCACATAATCAGAGCCAAAAATTGGCTCTGATACCAATTGTTGGGTTTTGGAGCCCCTTGCACAGCGGAAGACTTGTACAAACAAATAAATCAGACGTAGGATCTATTTGACAGATTACGGGATTAATCAATTCACATGTTAATACAAAATTGCATGCTAGAACGCAAATAATTCATGCTCATAGAATGTAAATCCTAAACATGAATTCTACGGAGTTAGCCAATTTACCTCGTTGATTCTCCAAAGAATCGTCGATTGCTTGCACCTTCTCCACGATGATCTTCAATACTAGACCACAGATCTTCTGACTGGTGTCCCGAACTGTATCTCGACATCAGGGTGGGCTGATCTTATCGAAATACTAGGACTCGAATAAAGAAGACAGAACTTTCTCACGGAGAAGGAGCTGAAGAACTCACGGAGGAGAAATTCTTGAAAAAATCGTCCTCTTCATAATAATAGAAGTGGACGGAATTTTCATACTGAAAATTAATTAAATTTCTGTCTCTTTTATTCTCCTATTTATAATAGTTCATATTGGGCCCAGTCAGCGATCTATGGAAGGTTTTGGATATGGGCTCCCCCAATTAACTTTTTACTAATTAAATTGAACCCACAATTTAATACAAGCTTATATTGGAATATTACGAGCAGCCACTACAGAAGTAATATTGAACTCCCCATCCAAATCCGAAATTATAAGTATTCCGGGTTTCCATTTTGTTTATTATTTATTTCCCGCGCTTAAGATATAAATGCCCATTAATTAATTAATGTCTGCTATGGACTTAATTAATTAACATCTTATTAATTCCAAGAGTAGACTTAGCAAGAAACACTTATTTATTATTCATAGAGTAATAAAACTCCAACTGGCCAGTTTTTGAATAATAAAACCTTGTTTAAGCTCCTCTTGAGGACATTATTAAACGAGACTCACCTCGCGCATGATTCAACATAATAGCAATCCTAGCACCGCTAGATAATGATCACCACTACCCAATATACCTGGATCGTTGGGTGACGAAAAACCCGCACCTTTGGTAAGTCAAAGTAGTAGATACTCAATATCGTATGCTCAATGCTAACGTACATTGATTAAGAAATAGATATTTATCAAGACCTCGTCTTTCAGTAGATAGCATAAAGACACGCCTTGCTGTTAGATCCATTCAGTGCTATACCACACCAACGTCATCTTATTTCAATAAGGCTTAGAAATAATCGGACTGACATTGCAACCTTTCATGATAGGTAGCCAAAGCCTATCTAGGTTGTGAAATTCTTCTTTTTCTTTTGCAAAGCATTGCATAGAACCGACTGTAGTTACCTTAAAGTGGACGACGCCCACAACCAGTCTACTAAGCAAAAGACTTAGGCTTTTTTACTTCTTATGCATTTAAATGTTTATAAAACATCTTATAAACGCAAAAGCAAACACAATGTAATAATATACTGATTCTATTCGTGCGAAATGCTCGAATAATACTGAATCGGGTCAAAAGTGGATTGTAGAGTTTTTTCGTACACAAGCAAGATTCTATTCGTGCGAACTCGCTCGAAACATGTTTTTCAGTATACTAAACCTAACTCTATGTCGGTTGCAGATTATGAAGTGAAGTTTACTCAGCTTTCTCGTTATGCATCGGCATTGCTACCTACAGAACAAGATAAGTGCAGACGTTTTGAAGAAGGATTGATATATGAGATAAGAAGTAAAATCACACCTTCAGACTTTCGTACTTACAATGATCTACGTGCAGCAGCTATACGAGCAGAGAGACTAGTGAAAGAAAGACGTGTGTATATTCAAAGACAAATGAGGGGACCACCGGAGTATAGGGGTAAATCAAGCTCGAGCATTTCAAAAAGGCCTAGTTCTTTTTCTTCGGCATCGAGTTTCAGTAGAGGAGGTCCATTGGGTCAAAGAGGCGGGCGTGCACCACCTTTCAGTTATGAGTGGGGACAAGGATCTGGTATGACAGCACATGCATGACCTTTATGCGTGCACTGTGGACGACCACATACAGGGGAATGTCGAATAATTACAGGAGGTTGCTTTCACTGCGGACAACAAGGACACTATTATAGGGAATGCCCACTTCGGTCTAACATGATATCAAGTGGAAGAGTAGCGACGGAACCAACAGTACCGAATGTGCGACCCGCAGCATCGAGTGCAAGCATTAATCGAGGTCGTGGAAGAGGACAAGCTATGAGTGCGCCTATGGGCCAAGGGCGAGGACAGTCAGAGGCACATGGATCTACACCCCGGGGACATGCTTGTGTGTTTGCTATGACACACGAGGAGGCATCTAGAGCACCAGAGGTCATTACTGGTACACTTTATTTAGTTGATGCTATGATATATACATTGATAGATCCAGGATCTACTCATTCATTTATATCACTTGTCATCACATCACATATGCATAAAGAACTTGAACCTCTAGATCATAGACTAGGTGTACACACACCCTTGGTGAGTTATTTTAGTATATACAGTATATCGAGATTGTGTTTCAACTGATTCAAAGTGGATGTGAAGCATATCTTGCCCATGTTGTAGATTGTACTACGGTTAATGATCAAGTTCAAGACATTTCCGTTAATAAAGAATTTCCTGACGTTTTTCCTGAAGATTTACCTAGGTTGCCACCTGATCGAGAAACAGAGTTCACTATTGAGTTGTTACCAGGTACTGCACCTATTTCAATTCCTCCTTATCGAATATCGCCATTGGAGTTACAGGAGTTGAAGAAACAATTACAAGAGTTGTTAGATAAGGGATTTATACGGCCCAGTGTTTCACCTTGGGGAGCGCTAGTGTTATTTGTAAAAAAGAAAGATGGTACATTCCGACTTTGTATAGACTATCGGAAATTGAATCAAGTCACGGTGAAGAATAAATATCCATTGCTGAGAATAGAAGATTTGTTTGATCGACTTCAGGGTGCACAAGTGTTTTCAAAAATAGATCTCCGATCAGGGTACCATCAGTTAAAGATTGTTAAAGATGATATTCCGAAAACAACCTTTCGAACTCGATACGACCATTATGAGTTTTTGGTTATGCCTTTCGGACTGACGAATGCACCTGCAGCTTTTATGGCACTAATGAATAAAGTATTTCAACCATTTCTGGATTAGTTTGTGATTGTTTTTATTGACGATATATTGGTCTACTCGCGAAGTACAAAGGATCATGTTAATCACTTGCAGTCAGTATTACAAGTTCTACGAGATAAACAGCTTTATGCAAAGTTGAGTAAATGTGAGTTTTGGTTAGATCATGTGGTATTTTTGGGACACGTGGTGTCAGGTCGAGGAATAGAAGTAGATCCACAAAAAATTGAAGCAATTGTTAACTGGAAAGTGCCAACTACAGTCACAGAGGTTCAAAGCTTCCTGGGTATATAGCTGGATACTATAGACGTTTTGTGGAAGGATTCTCGATTATTGTGGGATCAATGACAAAATTGTTACGGAAGAATGCCCCTTTCATATGGAGTGAAAAATGTCAGAAGAGTTTTGATGAGTTGAAGCATCGATTGACTACAACACCCATATTGACTATTCCGACAGGTATAGGAGGATTCGTTGTGTACAGTGATGCTTCTCGGCAGGGACTTGGTTGTGTTTTGATGCAAAATGGAAAGGTTGTTGCTTATGCGTTACGATAGCTAAGAGTACATGAAGTTTCATATCTTGTTCATGATCTGGAATTGGCAGCTGTTGTTTTTGATTTGAAGATTTGGCGTCATCATTTATATGGAGAAACTTTTGGAATCTTGACAGATCACAAGAGTTTAAAATATTTAATGAGTCAGAAGGAGTTGAATATGAGACAAAGACGGTGGATGGAGTTGCTTAAAGATTGTGATTGTACCATTGAATACCATCCGGGGAAGGCAAACGTTGTTGCAGACGCATTAAGTCGGAAGTCAAGCAGTATGGTAGCACACATGTAGATGACCCCATTATCAGAGTTGATTGCTCTTCGAAGTTTGAATGTAAGATTACAGCTAGATACGAGTGAAGGGTTAATAGCGACTCTTGAAATTCAACCAGTGTTGAGACAATGAATTCAAGGTGCTCAAATGAAAGATGAAAAGTTTGTAGAATTTATTAATGAGGTACGAAAAGGTAGAGACACACCGTTCATTCTACAAGATGATACATTGATGTTTGGCACTAGATTGTGTGTACCAGATGTTGATAATCTTCGGAGAGAGATTCTAGATGAGGCACATAATGCTCCTTATGCAATGCACCCAGGAACAACAAAGATGTATCATACTATGAGGCAACATTATTGGTGGCCAAAGATGAAGAAAGAAGTGGCAGAATTTGTTTCAAAGTGTTTGACGTGTCAACAGGTAAAAGCAGAACATCAAGCACCTGCCGGTTTATTGAAACCTTTATCTATTCCTGTTTGGAAATGGGAGCGTATCACAATGGATTTTGTAACGGGTTTACCGAGGACTCAGAAAGGGAATGATGCTAGTTGGATCATTGTAGACAGATTAACTAAATCAGCACACTTCTTGCCTATACGATGGGGTTGTTCGTTAGACTAGTTGGCTGAAATGTATGTGAGGGAAGTAGTACGCTTGCATGGTATTCCGATTTCCATTGTATCGGACAGAGATCCGCAATTCACATCCCGATTTTTGGAAAGTTTTCAGACAGCCATGGGAACCCGACTACATTTTAGTACTGCTTTTCATCCCCAGACAGATGGTCAGTCTGAAAGAACTATATAGACGTTAGAAGAAATGCTTCATGCTTGTGTGATTGATTTTCAGTGTTCATGGGACAAGTATATTCCGCTGATGGAGTTCGCGTACAATAATCAATAATAAAAAAATGAGAAAGAACTATCCACATCTGTTTACGGGTTAGTGATTTTTTTTGGATGCATTAACTCATGGGAAAAGTGAATTTTGCGGACAAAATTCTTAAAGAGGGGAAGAATTGTGACATCCCCAACCCGAAACATGCATCATTTTGCATATTAATATGGTTTTATTTATCATTGCATATATATAATACTATTTACATAATTATATATTATACATGTATAAGCGTGTATGTGTATGTGACCTTAAATAGCTAATTTAAGTGTGCATAGGAGTGTTTTAGTGCATGAAAATATATATATATATATATATATATATATATATATATATATATATATATATATAGGGGAGCGTTATTCTCCTTTTCACATCTTAGATCATTTTTCCTTCTTAATATTACGCGTTAGATCTAAGGCATCAACGGATCAGATTGATTCTATAAAACTGGTTCCGTGTTGCATCATAGAAGGTGGTTGTATGCATTACAGGGTTATTATTGTCATTTGACGGAAAAGTAACTGCCACATTTTGGTATCTGCGAATAATGCACCACATGGTCACGAGTAATGCATATAATTGACTATATAATGCACAATATGTGAACTGCAATGCATACGAATAAGATGTACCATGTTATGATGTTTGGACACACGTTTCTTGTTTCCCCTAAGGGTTTAATAAGCTTAGGGGCTAGGGTATAGTACGTAGACACGTATGTAATCTTCACATGGTAACGAGTAATGGATATAATTGACTATATAATGCACAATTTGTGAACTGCAATGCATACTAACAAGATGTGCTGTGTTATGATGTTTGACACACGTTTCTTGTTTCCCCTAAGGGTTTAATAAGCTTAGGGGCTAGGGTATAGTACGTACGCTTTAATAACAAATTATAAAACGATACGAATAATTCACCAAATTGTCACGAGTAATGGATGTTATTAACTATATAATGCACAATATGTGAATTGCAATGCATACGAATAAGATGTACCATGTTATGATGTTTGACACACGTTTCTTGTTTCCCCTAAGGGTTTAATAAGCTTAGGGGCTAGGGTATAGTACGTAGACATTACTAACAAATTGTTGTTATTGGAATATACGTATGTGCATTATTTGGTTTAGGTAGTGCATTATGTAGCTGTTAATTGTCATTATCTCAGTATATTATGCATTATTAGAGGTATTGTGTATATGGGTTAATCAACGGATTGAAGATTACATACGTGCATTTAGTAATGTCTACGTACTATACCCTAGCCCCTAAGCTTATTAAACCCTTAGGGGAAACAAGAAACGTGTGTCAAACATCATAACATGGTACATCTTATTCGTATGCATTGCAGTTCACATATTGTGCATTATATAGTTAATAACATCCATTACTCGTGACAATTTGGTGAATTATTCGTATCGTTTTATAATTTGTTATTAATGCGTACGTACTATACCCTAGCCCTTAAGCTTATTAAACCCTTAGGGGAAACAAGAAACGTGTGTCAAACATCATAACACAACACATCTTGTTCGTATGCATTGCAGTTCACAAATTGTGCATTATATAGTCAATTATATCCATTACTCGTTACCATGTGAAGATTACATACGTGTCTACGTACTATACCCTAGCCCCTAAGCTTATTAAACCCTTAGGGGAAACAAGAAACGTGTGTCCAAACATCATAACATGGTACATCTTATTCGTATGCATTGCAGTTCACATATTGTGCATTATATAGTCAATTATATGCATTACTCGTGACCATGTGGTGCATTATTCGTAGCGGTTTCCAGCCATTATTAGATTACTATTGTACCCTCATAATGCACAAAATAGGACAAATAATGCAACACGGGATTAATTACCCAATGTTGATCTTGACCGTCCATTTCTCTAATCTAATGGCTGATATTAAGAAGGAAAAAGGAGGAAATATAGGAAAAAGAAATGAATACATCCCTATATATATATATATATATATATATATATGGGGGTGCATTATAATGATAACCCCAATTTCCGTAATAACCCTATAACTAAATCTAGACCACACATTTTTAAAATCACGTGGTCTAGATTCAAACTTAGATTTACTTCATAAAAAAAAGCGCGGGGGTAAATATGTCATTTCGCTCATGATAAAATTTACGTATCCAAATTTCGCTCATTTAATTTCTGAATTTCGCTCATTTTATCATTTTATCAGTCAGTCAAAAGTATCATTTTATCAACTCAGAGTATCATTCTATCCGGCAAAACTATCATTTTATGCAATAAACCTAACATATATCATTTTATCATTTTATCAGTCAGTCAAAAGTATCATTTTATCAACTCAGAGTATCATTCTATCCGGCAAAACTATCATTCTATGCAATAAACCTAACATATATCATTTTATCAGTCAGTCAAAAGTATCATTTTATCAACTCAGAGTATCATTCTATCCGGCAAAACTATCATTCTATGCAATAAACCTAATATAATCGGCACAATACATAATATACAAACCTACAAAGCAGTAAACGTATCATTTTATCAACTCAGAGTATCATTTTTATAAGGTTACTGTCATTTTATCCGCTTAGATTATCATTTTATCAGGTAAAAGTATCATTTTATTAAACAAAAATGTCATTTTATACACCAAAAATACGTATCATTCTATCGGCTGAAAGTATCATTCTACCCGGCAAAACTATCATTCTATCGGCTGAAATTATCATTCTATCCGGCAAAACTATCATTTTATGCAGTAAACCTAACATTTATAAGCTAAAAGTATCATTTTATCAACTCAGAGTAACATTCTATCCGGAAAAACTATCATTCTATGCAATAAACCTAACATATATCATTTTATCATTTTATCAGTCAGTCAAACGTATCATTTTATCAACTCAGAGTATCATTCTATCCGGCAAAACTATCATTCTATGCAATAAACCTATCATTTTATCATTTTATCAACTCAAAGTATCATTCTATCCCGCAAAACTATCATTCTATGCAATAAACCTATCATTTTATCAGTCAGTCAAAAGTATCATTTTATCAACTCAGAGTTGTGCGGTTATTAATGTACAATTCCATTAGGGTTTACTGGAAGTTTTAGAATACAGTACATGTAATTGAGTTAGAATACCGTAGGCTTAATCTCGGCATAGGGCTATAGCTTTTGATTTTTTGCCGCAACTTAAATCCTTTCCCTAAGGGTTTAGCAATCGTTGGGCCTAGGGTGTAGTGGTAATGTACATATATTACTGTGTAATGGTTTTTATTGAGTCTGTAATGGACGATTTATGATCTCAATCTATATGTTTGCTGAGCCGTTTTTTTGGTGATTGTATACAGTGGTGGTTGTACCTGAATGTTCTCCAGAATTGAAGCTCGTCGTTGGTCAGAAGTTCCAATCACTAGAATTTGCTTTCGAGTTTTACGATGTATATGCCCGCGCTGTTGGTTTTGATACGCGCAAACAAGGAATGAGGAAGACGGACGGTGTTACTACTTGGTATTATGTTGTATGCAATAGGGAAGGCAACAAGAAGTCGAACGAGGAAGACCAATTGAATGCACGCTCTGGTTTTTCTATGAAACGCAGACGGTTATCCAAGTGTTGTGGTTGTAAAGCGAGTATATGTTCAAGTTCTTTTCCGAAGAAGGACTTCCAGGTTATATTATTCAGGAGTTCAACGAGGTTCATAACCATTATATGGTTGAGTCAGAGCATCAACATTTTATGGCACTTAATCAAAAGTTGGATGATGTACATCAAAAATTCATTCTTGACTGTTCCAAGGCTAATATAGGCCCCACACATACCTTTAAGGTGTTGAAGGAAATTCTCGGTGGGTTTGTACTTTTCGGTTGCACTGTCGGGGATATCAGGAATGCTTCTCGAGATATCAAAGCATACACACATGGGTTCGACGTGCAAATGGTGTTGGATGATATGGCTAAGAAGAAGGAAATGTCCGAGGCGTTCACATATCACTACGAAGTTAATGCTACTAACCAGTTGGTTGCTCTCTTTTGGTGCGACGGTTTGATGAAGATGAATTATCATATGTTTGGTGATATTGTGGCGTTTGACTCCACGTACAACACAAACAGGTATAAATTAAAACGAACTGTATTGTACATTACTCTCTGCATTACAACGCTTGTCATATACATTATTCGTAGCTAATGATGCATTATTCGTAGGTAATGATGCTAATGATGCTTTACTCTATGATACGCAGGTATTGTATGATCTTCACACTTTTCACCGGAAAGCACAATCATGGAAGACCTGTAACCTTCGCCGCTGGATTGGTGTGCAATGAGAAAACAGGGACATTTGCTTGGTTGTTCAAACATTTCGTTGAATGCATGGGTGTAGCACCCAAAATGATCGTAACAGATCAAGACTTGGGCATGAGATCAGCTATTGAAGAGGTTCTTGTTGGCACTCGACACCGATGGTGTATGTGGCATATAATTCATAAGTTGGCCACCAAGGTTCCAAACAGGATGCTGAGGGATGAAGATTTCAAGAAGGAATTCAATGCCTACATTTGGTCGAACCTCCTTGAACACGACGAATTCGAAGATGAGTGGAATGGAGTGGTGGAACGTCATGGGCTAGAAGACGTTGACCGGTTCAACACATTGTACGACTATAGGTAATTTTGGATACCGGCGTACTTCAGAGATTTTCCACTGGGATCGATGATTAGGACTACGTCCATATCCGAATCGGAGAACAGCTTCTACAAAAAATTTTGAAACCCCGAGCTAACATTGCCGAATTCTACTTGAATTTCAACAATGCCGTTGAATTTTAGCGGAACAGTAGAACAAAGTTGGACTACCACGATGCAACTGCCCAGCCCATATTGGCCACTGCTTTGCCATTCGAGAAACATGCTTCGACGTTGTACACCGATAGTATGTTCAAGAAAATACAAGAAGAAACTGTTGAGGGTAATGACAGATGTCTCGTGCTTGGTTTTTCATCTACAGATATGGTTTACACCTACAAGCTTGGGGACAGCAATTGCAATTCGTATTTTGTGAGGCACAATAAGACTGATGACTCATACTAGTGCGAATGCAAACTTTTCGGTAGGCAGGGATATTTGTGCAATCATATCTTTTTTTTGTTCTGGAACAATGAAGTGAAAAAATTCCTGATAAATACTGCGAATGCAGATGGATGAAGATTCCATTAGCCAAGGCTGTACATGGGCAAATTGATGAAGCCCTACCTACCAGGTCCATCATTGACGATAGTCAAACTGTTTCAAATTAAGGGATTTCGATCTTCTATGGTTTTCTTCGACGATTTAAGACAGACATTGATGTGCTTCGTGCATTCGTAGGTGGTGTGGAAGAACTTGGTAATTCTCTTCAAGCTGGAACTCTTACAACGTCTGCCTCGGAAAATAGGTGAATGATTGAAGAGTTTTATGGAATGGTAAGGCCTGAGGTAGTTGAGGTCCATCCTCCGGATGTTGTCAAGACCAAGGGCCACGCTAGCAGCTCCGCGAGCCGTCTAATTTCCAAGAGAGAAAAAGGCTATAAAGGAGGCTACTAGGCCTCTTAGACGGTGTAAGGCATGCGATGGGATGGGCCATCACGACTCTAGAAATTGTCCAATGCTTAAAGAGATGTCGATGGAGAAAGAGGAGCGGAAGGCCAAGAGGAAAAGTTGATGTATTTTGCACCTCACAACATTATTGGTTTTGTTTTTCGGATTAGTCTTATGATTCAATTTGTTGTCTTAGTCATATTAGTATTACCACTGTCAACATTTTATACATAATAATATTGCATTATTAATCTGTTAACGTACATTATTATTCATGAAGTTGTACATTATTGTTTATAAGCACTTAACTTACTGTACACAATTATTCTAGTACAGTTCATTAATAAGCACATTATGTACATTATTCGGTTAATTACATCCATTATATTTTGAGAGTCCATGATCGCATAACTCTATTTGCAATATCTGTTCAATTTTTTGTACATTATTATTTAAATTCACTTAACGAGTTTTACATTATTTTATTCCTATTTTACATTATTAAGCATTAACGTGACATTATTCGGTAATTTACATCCATTATATGTTTTGATTTAATGACATCATACACTAATACCAAAATATGATTATGTTTGCAAGAAGTTCAGCACACTAGATATTGTTCAAAAAGCCACAAGTTTGTTGTTTTCCCTTCCAACATGAGTTATAAAAAAACATAGAGTTCAAACAAATAAAAAAAACGTATCCAATCATCATCGATATGATTACTCCAACCCATAATTGTCGACCCACTTATCAAAGTTGAACTTTGGTGGCCTCTCTCTCCAATGCCTGGTGAATTGACTTTGGTTGTGCCACCTCTGGAGTTATGTGCACAGGTAACGAGAATCTTTGCAAACTTTATTCAGAACATTTCCAAGCTCTTTGTCCCCTTGGCGTTGAATCTGCACTCCTATTGTAACATCCCAAATTTTGTGACATTTATTTAAGATATGTCGATTGGAAATTTCATTTATGAAATTTAAATTGTTGTTACGTAATTGAGTTTGATTATGTGGAATAAATCGTCATGGGGAAATTGGAATGAAGTGCTAGTTATATTTAATGTGGGGAATCAATTTAAATAAAGATCATGCATCTTGTTCTAGCCAAATAAAGTGGCTATTGTCGGCCCCTCCAATTATTGGAAATCTTCTTGGATTTAATTAATTATTTTGGGATATTCATCCAAATTAAATCCAAATCAAATTATCCCTAAATTGTGCTATATGAAACTCGAACTCTAACCTTTTATTTTTGTGAGTTTCGGATATCCTCTACTTGAATTAAGAGGATGAATTAGTTTCTTTGATAAAATTGGTACCTTGTTGATTCCTTCATTTATTTTTAAATCCAATTAAATTTTGCCACATTTTATTCCCTCACCCCAATTAAATTAAGAGTTGCATTATTTCCTTGTGGCTAATTAAGCCAATTTTCGGCCACCCTATTTGTAGAGGAGAATATATTTGTTTCCTATTATGTGGAATTCCCTTTATTCAATACCAAATTAATACCTAAGCCAAATTAATTGGGGATGTGAATATTTTCCTTCTATTGTGTCTCCATCCCACACTTTTTTAGCTTAATTTCCTTGGGGGAAATCTATTTTATTGCTGCCTATTTTATGGGAGTCTTTTCCTATAAAGAAATTACCAAATTTAAATCATATTCTATTTAATTGAGGATTTAAATAATTTCCTTGTGCACACCATCAAGATTTTCGCCCCTTCCCTCATTATTTCCTACTTGGAGATTTAATTTATTTTGTTCCCTTGTTTATGGAATATTCATTGACTATTTCCTAAATTGTGAATCTATTTCTCTCCAAGTAAATACCAAATAAATGCCTTATTGAATTTATTAACCTAATTTTCGAAATATTGCCTTCTTTTTAATTGTGGGATTATATTTATTGGCCTCTATTTTTGTAACGCCCCACTTTTCGAACCCTAATTTTCGAACCCTAAAATATTGCATTAAATGTTTTAATGCCGTGAAGTATGTGGATTAATTGACGAGTGAATTAATTGCTTGATTTCTATGCGACCTAATTTTGTTTTGGAGTTGAGAGGTGGAATAGTCAATCTTGTCGAATTGATGACGTGGCCTTAATTAATCGATGCGGAGTGAAATATAGCCGCAAATTATATTTTTATTTTGGGGAGTGAGATTTTAATAGGATCATCAATAATTGCCTTACCCATTTTATTGGAATTTTCGACCACTATGAATTTATGGAGAGGAAATATTTTATTGGATTTAATTATTTGCTTGGGATGATTACCCAATTAAATCCAAAGTCTAATTATCCTATTTCTTGATGAAAGAATCGGCCCCTATTATTCCTAAGGGAGATTTCGAAATCTCCTAGCTTGTGGGAGAAGAAATTATTCATTATTTATTTTGATCCCTTAATTATTTCTTTCCATGTTTTAATTGGAATATCCTAGCAAATCTTGCCTTATCTTTATTTTACTCAAGATTTGGAAATTATTCCTTGTGGGATGAATTTAAAACACCCGCGTATTCCCAATTGTGGGAGGATTCTTATTTTATTTTTCTTGCTCCGTATTATTTTATTCTGCTATGTGAAAATACTAAATTAAATCAATGGCTAATTAAATAGCCTTGATTTTCGAATATTCTCCTTATTTCTCCCACTAATCACACGCCTTTTCCTCCATAAAATCTCCCCAAATCTCCTCTAATTATTTTCCCAAATCTTCAAATTAATGTGGATTTGTTTTTTCCAACTCTATAAATAGGGATAACTAAGACTCCTAAACCTAGCCCCACAATTCACACGCCCCCTCTCACCTCACACGCCATTCTCCCTTGCTCCACTTTTCCCACACTTGTTCTTCCACTCTACTCAAGATCCTTTCGAATATCCAAGAGATTATTGAAGAATCAAGACTTTTATTCGTTCCTACGGTTTGTTTCGTCCAAGAGAGGTAAAAATCGGACCCTATTCTTCAATCCTCTCCATCTCAACTCTTCTTTTGTTCCCTCATGCATCTAGTGAGTGGAGGGATCTCAAATCTAAGGGATTTAATCGGTGGGAATTTGTGTTTGGATGTGTGATTTGCTTTTTGAATGAATTGTTTGATGATTTAATGAATCTATGGTGAATGATATATGATGTTACGAAAACATGAGTATAAGGACTCTCTCGAGCATGTTTGTGTGTTAAAACCATGAAAAAGTTGATTTTGAATAAATAGGGATAAACCCTAACTCGAATTTTTAAAGGCATGAAAAGCTGTAAGTTCGGACAGTATGTTCCGACATATATTTGACCGACCAAATGAACTCCGATTTGATCGATTCTTTTTCCTGAGTAAACTTCATGATGTCTTCTGTATTGTGTGCGAATTTCAACTCATTTGGACGAAAGATGATTTTATGGTGAATTTTTAAAGTTGACTGCATATTTCTGGCAGAAAGTGTTTTCTCGACCAGTGAGTTACGTTTTCTATTTGACTGACCTAAAAACGTTATTTTAACATGATTTTTTAAACTGGAAGTTATTTGATGAGTCTACTGCGTTGTGGTAAAATTTTAGCCCCAACGGAAGTCAGGTGAATTTTTAATAATTTTTATAAAATGGTTGTGCAGTGCTGCCAGATTTCTACCTTTACAAAAACACTATGTTGTTATAAGTGATATACATGATTGATATATGTGATGACATGATGTGTTCAAAGATAGGAAAAGGGAAAACGATAGGGACATGCATAATATTAAGTCAATGGTTGTGACTGATAAGATATATACATTATCTAAAGGTGATAACTCGTGCGCGAAGCGTGATAACAAAGGAAAGGCAGTAGTTGGTATCTAAACGGTCGAGGTGGGCTTCTTTTCTACCCTACACTATGTGTGGGCTTTCTTTTACTAAACTCTTTTACGTATGATTGTGGAGCTATAAGGGTGGTTTAAAGTATTTATCATGCCGTGATTTGTTTTAACGTGCCTATCTGATGTGGCTGTTGCCACTGTTATATAAATCGAATTCGGGTCCTCGTAGGGCCGCAAACCCTACTCTGATTAGTGTACACCTATGGTAGATCGTGTGCTAGCGTACGGGCTGGCCGGTCTAGTGACCTGGTTTGCGGCCGCATTCCTTGTCATGTATTGGCAGATATGGCTATTGTCTATGGGAAAATGACTGATCAGTCGAATTTTACAATGGAAAATGATTTGAGTGCCTCGGGCCTTTCTAAAGCTAAACCCCGATGGTTACTTACGTATGGCATGATAAACTATATCTTTATTAAAAATGTTTTCGGCATAAGTCCACTGAGTATTTTATAAGTACTCAGCCCTGCATATATTTTCCTTATGTGCAGGTTGAGCGGCGACGAGCGGTTGGCGGTGTTGAGCAAATTAAACGAAATGATAATATTGTCTTGAAACAACGAGTGTCGTCATGTCTTCACACATGACTTCACTCTTTCTCTTGGTCGTTTTCCGCTGCGATATTTCTTTTACTTATTAGCAATTGGGCTTGAACTTGAATTTGTTCCGTTATTGGATATTTTAAAGTCTTGTTGGATAATGTCAAACTTTTAATCTTTTCCGTGAATATTAATGTCTGGCCCAACTCATTATTTAAACCCGAGCCCTCATCTTGTTTTATACTTAATTGCTCGTTTAATATGTTGGTCAAGCCTTATTGATGAAACCCTAGCCTATTTTCCTTGTTATATTTAAGTCTGTTTAAGTCGCGATCGCCCGCATTTATTATACCCTAGAAGGGCGGTCGTGACAGTTTAGTATCAGAGCCTCAGTTCTTTCCGCTCTGGACCTAAGAGTCTTGTTGGGTCAAAGTCTATTCATGTGTAATTTGACTAAATGATAATCGTCGAAGGCTCAACACCACGACTCGTCTCCGCCCAACCACGAAGAATGAGGTAACAAGTATCTCAATTTATATTGATCCGAACCTGTGAAATGTTGGAAATTTCGATGGGAATATTACTCTTGTGAGAATGAAATTATTTTGATGGAAATCGAAGATAATATGACGTCTTCGAAAATGTTGTTTGAAGTGTGGGATGATGAAAATACATGTATATGAAATTGTTTAATACTACTATGCCAAAAAAATGATGAATATTGTTGTGCACACCCCGATGAGGAAAATCGGCGAATATGTGATTGGACTTGTATGAGTTTGGATAGATGAAATTCTAAATGATTGAAATCACATGAATTGTGAAATGTAAAGTATGTGTGTGATTACTCGATTATACTATGAAACAACACCTATGGAAAATAAGTAAATACTATGGCTTTTGGAAAATGTTGTGAAGATATGAACCGTGAGACACTATGAGATTATACAATTGTTTTTGTTTAACAGTGAGGCATGATGGCTTTGAATATGCTGGATATTGAAGTATGATTGTGAACTTGTATTCATTGATGTTGAGATTTGCTATTACGTCCACGAAACTGCAAATTTTTACTTGAAGAAAATATATGCTGCTTCCATGAACGACAAAACTTTTATGCCTAGGCGGTTACAATTTCATGACTATGAAACTGTGAAATGCAAAGCATGATACACGTGTAGTTGCGAGTTTTTATTGTGATACAGATGAACATGAACTGCATGATTTATGAAATGCGATTCCATGGATGATTGATTGACTGAGTGTTGCTATTCACATATATTAATGTACGATGGTTGTTATGCTATGGAACACCAAATGATTTATACGAATAAATGTGTTGATTGTGCAATATATGCATGACGTTTATGTGGTGAAAATTCATGACCGGTGAAGTACGAGGTATCGTATAGAACCACTATTAAAGTGGAATGTGGAACTTTTGAACTTAGCTGCAAACGTAGGAGCCAGATGAAGCTTAAGTTAGGTAATGATCAGATAGATGTTGAAGTACGAGGCTTCAAGCTATGCTTGAAATTATAACTGTAAGTTGACAAATGCAATATCACTTTCCTGAGTGGTAAAACCAACAAAAATATATATTTCGAACTTTGGTGTATCCTCACAATGGCGAGATCATACCTAAGATCTAATAAAACCATGCAGTCTTGCATACCATGCCAAAGTGGCGATGCGACACAAATACGACGACGTTTACGACACCTTAAGACCATGTGTGAAATGGCAATGCTTTTCGAAAACTACGTGGCATGGCAAGAAGACTTTGAAGATGCGACTATCAAAAAAAAATGTTATTAATTTCGACAATACGATGAATCTCAACTTGGAATCCACGATTCCATAGAACGATGATACCATGTTCAGGCTCGTGAAAATGTGCGAGGGAGTACGACCCTCGTAGCTAGAATGAACGATTTTTTTTCAACAGTACTTACTTGGATTCTAAGTACTTTCGGGACGTTTTGAATAAATGTGAGCCCTTGTCTATTTAAACACCTTGGTTGACTCCCAATTTGCAAGTAATGCCCACTATATTTTTCCCATATCGAGTCATGACTCGCTTTCAGTTCTTGAAAATTTGTACTTGCCTTCGTACCTTGGACATCTTGATTAGTCGTCTTCTTTGATTCATCTTTCGTAAGGACAATATTTTGACCTTGTGAACTTCCGTCATTGAACTTCATTCCTAAGGTCGTTTGCAGTTATGACCTTCAGTGTGATCACACCTCCAGACCTGTTTTCTTTAAAGGATGGAATATTCTTCATGGAACTACTAGCTCACCTCTTTATTCGGTAACCATGTATGTGGCAAGTTCTTTCTTGCAGAAGTGAAATTCTTTTTAACTCGGTTTCACTACATATATTGCTTCATACTCAATGATTTTTCTTTCTGCAACACCAAGTTAAGACTATCTTGTTCTCTTCTTCCTTAATGGTTGATCTTGTTAAATTTCTGAAAAATTCCATTCACTTTGAGTTGCCTTTAACAAACCCGCAAACCCATTGATGTGAGTTCATCTTTTTCCAATACCATGATGTTGTTGAACCATTATTTGTACTACTTCATGACATTTGTCTATGTTTCTAAATCCTGCCGCGACTGATTATTTTAGGCTTTGACCCGTTTGAACGATATCATTCATTGCTGTCCGGAATTTTTGCAAATTGTGATCTAGCAGTCGGCTATGGAATTTGAGAATTTTTGTAATTTCATCATGTTTCCATGACCTATCTCATGTTCTTTCGAGCTCTCATCAGAAGTAAATTCTCAAATCTCTATGGGTTTTATTTAATACCTCTAAACCATTTGATTCTCAGAATGGACGGGTTGAGTCCAATGGAACTCAATCATTGCATTGTTGTTCTTGTTTCCTTGATTAATTTTGGAGCCTTCCCGACTAAAAACATCCTCAGCAATGTTGCAACAATTTGAAATCTGTTCATATCCAAGTAAGACTGTTGGGTCAAATTTCGAATCCTTGTTACTAGACAGTAGGGAAATGCAGTAGTCGACTCGGATATATGCAAGGAATAAGTTTCTATAGTCGGACAGGCTCAAAAATGACACACCCACCAGAAGCATCGACATAACCGACGAGATACATATATGAGTGAACGATCGATCGAACGATAAGCGAATAAAGAATATGAGAAGATGTATTTACGGTCACCATCGTGCGAGGAAATTATAGAGGAAGTACAAGCCCCTTCATAGAGGTTATTGCACAAAATAAATATCGTCAGCAAGAAAGAACCTATGAAAGGTGACGAGAAAGAGCCACGGGACGGCGATACGATCGAGAAAAGAAATGTGTGATAATACCATGAATATTAGAAAAAAAAATCGTGTGGAAGTTAGAAGACAAAACGAGAAGAGTTAATAGAAATTTTCATGGGAGAACTTAAGTTAGTCGCTCACGATTTGCAAGTTATGGCGATGAGGGATATCGACGTAATTCTAGGAATGGTTTGATTAACCACGAATTTTTGCGATGATTCGTTGTAAGGAGAGACAGATATCTCTACAAGCCCAGGGCAAGGAACCCACCTTATGCTATGGAATCTTGATGAACCGGCGAGCATCTATCATCTCCGCGCTCCAAGCTAGTACGATGGTAAGAAAGGGGCGTCCTGCCTATCTTGCCTAACTACAAGGAGAAGAGGTAGGAGAAAGTAAAGTGGGAAATGTTGTCGTTGTACGAGAATTTCCCGACGTTTTCCCCAAAACTTTACCTGGACCACCGCCAGACCTACAACTGGAGTTCACAATCGACCTAGAGCCAGGGTCGGCACCTGTGTCCAAGACACCATACAGAATGGCGCCTAAGGAGTTAGAGGAACTCAAGATACAGCTCCAAGAGCTTATGGACCTGGGTCTTATTAGACCCAGTGTTTCACCGTGGGGCACACCGGTGCTTTTTGTGAAAAAGAAGGATGGATCGATAAGAATGTGTATCAATTATAGGGAACAAGATGACCCTCAAGAACAAATATCCACTGTCGAGGATAGATGACCTATTCGATCAACTTCGAGGAGCCGGTGTATTCTCTAAGATGGACTTGAGGTCCGGGTACCATCAGTTGAGAGTCCGAAGAGAGGATATACCAAAGACGACTTTTCATACGAGATATGGTCACTATGAGTTTGTCGTAATGCCGTGTGGATTGACGAATGCACCTGCGGTATTCATGGACTTAATGAATCGAGTGTTTCATCCGTACTTGGATAAGTTCATTTTGGTGTTCATCGATGACGTGCTTCTCTACTCGAAGAATGAGATAGAGCACGAGGGACATCTACGAATCACCTTGGAGACGTTGAGGACCGAGAAGCTATACGCTAAATTCAGCAAGTGTGAGTTTTGGCTGGAAGAAGTCAACTTTCTTGGTTACATCGTGTCGGCAGAATGAATCCGAGTGAATCCTGCCAAAGTTGAGGCTATACAACAATGGAAGTCACGATCGTCACCGAACGAGATTCGGAGTTTCCTAGGTTTGGCAGGATACTACCGAAGGTTCATAGAAGGATTCACCAAGATAGCGAGACCAATGACCCAACAACTCAAGAAAGGAGTCAAAGTCAATTGGACCCCGGAGTTTGAAGCAAGCTTTCAACCCTTGAAGGAGAAATTGACCACCGCGCCAGTGTTAGCTGTGCCGGAGCCTGGAGTGAACTACGTAGTCTACACCGACGCTTCGAAGGTGGGACTAGGATGCGTGTTGATGTAGAACAACAAAGTTATCACATACGCGCCACGATAATTGAGACCGCATAAGTTGAGCTACCCAACCCAAGACTTGGGTCTAGGTGCAGTAGTACATGCCCTAAAGATTTGGAGGCATCATCTCTACAGAGCTCGATGTGAAATCTTTACGGACCACAAGAGCCTGAAATATTTCTTCGAGCAAAAGAGATTTAGACATGCGACAACGAAGATGGCTCGAATTGGTGAAGGACTACGATTATGGCATCAACTACCACCCTGGCAAGGCAAATGTAGTGGCAGATGCCTTGAGCCGGAAGGGTCATTCCCAACTAGCCACCTTTCTCACCATAGAAGAAATCCTGGTTCGCGAGTGTAGTAAGATGCGCTTGGAAGTGGTGAGAGCACCGGAAACAGTGGAAGCGCGAATCGCCACTTGAATGGTTGAACCTAATCTAAGAACAAGAATCGTTGCAGCACAACGAATGGATACGAAAGTTGGAAAATTTCGAACTAAAGTGAGAACTGGAAAATCTGGAAGTTTTAGTGAGGAATCCGACAACGCCCTCACTTTCGAAGAGAGACTGTGCGTACCAAACAACGTGGAACTCAAGAACGAGATCATGAGTGAAGCTCATGAGACTCCATACACCGCTCACCTGGGAAGCACGAAGATGTATCCAGACTTGAAAGAGTCCTTTGGGTGGAATTGTATGGAGAGTGACATAGCGACATTTATGGAACGCTGCTTAGCCTGCCAGCAAGTGAAGGCTCTACATCAACGACCGTACGAAAAGTTTCAACCACTAGAAATTCTCGAGTGGAAATGGGAGCACATTGTCATGGACTTTATGACAGCTTTGCCAAAGACGCAAAAAGGGAATACTGCCATATGGGTAAGTATAGACCGACTCACCTACCGATTCCCGCAACGCCTGGATCGAGCAAGCTAGCTAAGATCTACATATAGGAAATAGTGCGACTGCATGGAGTCCCAGTGACGATCACGTCTGACCGTGACTCGAAACTCACATCAAGATTTTGGATGAGTCTGCAACGCGAGCTTGGAACTCGATTGAATTTTAGCACGACTTTTCACCCGCCGACCGATGGACAATCTGAGAGGGCGATCCAAACTCTCGAGGTCATGTTGAGAACCGTGGTGCTCGACAACGGAGGAAGTTGGGAATCAATGCTACCGCTGATCGAATAAGCTTACAACAACAGTTTCCAAACAACAATAAACATGGCGCTGTACGAAGCCTTGTATAGAAGAAACTGTAGATCGCCGCTCTCTTGGGACGAAGTTAGCGAACGAGGAGTACTTGGACCTGATGCAGTTAAAGAAATGATTAAAATTGTTCGACAAGTTCGTGAAAAGATCAAAGAAGCTCATGACAGACAAAAGTCGTACGCGGATGTCCAACGAACCTACTTGCATTTTCAAACCGGCAACAAAGCTTTCCTCAAAGTATCCTCGTCAAGAGGGATAACGCGTTTTGGTGTCAAGGGAAAGTTGAAGCCACGATTTATCGGGTCTTATGAAATGCTAGAAGGAGTAGGACCCGTTGTGTACCGTTTGGCGCTACCCCCAAGCCTTGGAAACATGCACAACGTCTTTCACGTATCACAATTGCGGAAACACGTATTTGGCCTAAAGCATGTGATTCACTACGAAGAAGTCGCGTTGAACCCGGACTTGAGCTACGAGGAGAGACCCCAAATGACTTTAGACCGAAAGGTCCAGAACGTGACAAAATAAACCGGTTGCTTACGTGAAAGTACTTGAGAGAAACCACGGACACGAGGAAGCCACGTGGGAGCTTGAGGACAAGGTAATGGAACTGTACCCAGAACTCTTCCCTTGAGAGTACCAAATTTCGAGATGAAATTTCTTTTAAGAGTGGTAGGATGTAACGCCCCACTTTTCGAACCCTAATTTTCGAACCCTAAAATTTTGCATTAAATGTTTTAATGCCGTGAAGTATGTGGATTAATTGACGAGTGACTTAATTGCTTGATTTCTATGCGACCTAATTTTGTTTTGGAGTTGAGAGGTGGAATAGTCAATCTTGTCGAATTGATGACGTGGCCTTAATTAATCGACGCGGAATGAAATATAGCCGCAAATTATATTTTTATTCTGGGGAGTGAGATTTTAATAGGATCATCAATAATTGCCTTACCCATTTTATTGGAATTTTCGACCACTATGAATTTATGGAGAGGAATTATTTTCTTGGATTTAATTATTTGCTTGGGATGATTACCCAATTAAATCCAAAGCCTAATTATCCTATTTCTTGATGAAAGAATCGGCCCCTATTATTCCTAAGGGAGATTTCGAAATCTCCTAGCTTGTGGGAGAAGAAATTATTCATTATTTATTTTGATCCCTTAATTATTTCTTTCCATGTTTTAATTGGAATATCCTAGCAAATCTTGCCTTATCTTTATTTTACTCAAGATTTGGAAATTATTCCTTGTGGGATGAATTTAAAACACAGGCCTATTCCCAATTGTGGGAGGATTCTTATTTTATTTTTCTTGCTCCGTATTATTTTATTCTGCTATGTGAAAATACTAAATTAAATCAATGGCTAATTAAATAGCCTTGATTTTCGAATATTCTCCTTATTTCTCCCACTAATCACACGCCTTTTCCTCCATAAAATCTCCCCAAATCTCCTCTAATTATTTTCCCAAATCTTCAAATTAATGTGGATTTGTTCTTTCCAACTCTATAAATAGGGATAACTAAGACTCCTAAACCTAGCCCCACAATTCACACGCCCCCTCTCACCTCACACGCCATTCTCCCTTGCTCCACTTCTCCCACACTTGTTCTTCCACTCTACTCAAGATCCTTTCGAATATCCAAGAGATTATTGAAGAATCAAGACTTTTATTCGTTCCTACCGTTTGTTTCGTCCAAGAGAGGTAAAAATCGGACCCTATTCTTCATTCCTCTCCATCTCAACTCTTCTTTTGTTCCCTCATGCATCTAGTGAGTGGAGGGATCTCAAATCTAAGGGATTTAATCAGTGGGAATTTGTGTTTGGATGTGTGATTTGCGTTTTGAATGAATTGTTTGATGATTTAATGAATCTATGGTGAATGATATATGATGTTACGAAAACATGAGTATAAGGACTCTCTCGAGCATGTTTGTGTGTTAAAATCATGAAAAAGTTGATTTTGAATAAATAGGAATAAACCCTAATTCGAATTTTTAAAGGCATGAAAAGCTGTAAGTTCGGACAGTATGTTCCGACATGTATTTGACCAACCAAATGAACTCCGATTTGAACGATTCTTTTTCCTGAGTAAACTTCAAGATGTCTTCTATATTGTGTGCTAATTTCAACTCATTTGGACGAAAGATGAATTTATGGTGAATTTTTAAAGTTTACTGCACATTTCTGGCAGAAAGTGTTTTCTCGACCAGTGAGTTACGTTTTCTATTTGACTGATCTAAAAACGTTATTTTAACATGATTTTTTAAACTGGAAGTTATTTGATGAGTCTACTGCGTTGTGGTAAAACTTTAGCCCCAACGGAAGTCGGGTGAATTTTTAATAATTTTTATAAAATGGTTGCGCAGTGCTGCCAGATTTCTACCTTTACAAAAACACTATGTTGTTATAAGTGATATATATGATATATATATATATGTGATGACATGATGTGTTCAAAGATGGGAAAAGGGAAAACGATAGGGACATGCATAATATTAAGTCAATGGTTGTGACTGATAAGATATATACATTATCTAAAGGTGATAACTCGTGCGCGAAGCGTGATAACAAAGGAAAGGCAGTTGTTGGTATCTAAACAGTCGAGGTGGGCTTCTTTTCTACCCTACACTATGTGTGGGCTTTCTTTTACTAAACTCTTTTACGTATGATTGTGGAGCTATAAGGGTGGTTTAAAGTATTTATCATGCCGTGATTTGTTTTAACGTGCCTATCTGATGTGGCTGTTGCCACTGTTATATAAATCGAATTCGGGTCCTCGTAGGGCCGCAAACCCTACTCTGATTAGTGTACACCTATGGTAGATCGTGTGCTAGCGTACGGGCTGGCCGGTCTAGTGACCTGGTTTGCGGCCGTATTCCTTGTCATGTATTGGCAGATATGGCTATTGTCTATGGGAAAATGACTGATCAGTCGAATTTTACAATGGAAAATGATTTGAGTGCCTCGGGCCTTTCTAAAGCTAAACCCCGATGGTTACTTACGTATGGCATGATAAACTATATCTTTATTAAAAATGTTTTCGGCATAAGTCCACTGAGTATTTTATAAGTACTCAGCCCTGCATATGTTTTCTTTATGTGCAGGTTGAGCGGCGACGAGCGGTTGGCGGTGTTGAGCAAATTAAACGAAATGATAATATTGTCTTGAAACTCCGAGTGTCGTCGTGTCTTCACACATGACTTCACTCTTTCTCTTGGTCGTTTTCCGCTGCGATATTTCTTTTACTTATTAGCAATTGGGCTTGAATTTGAATTTGTTCCGTTATTGGATATTTTAAAGTCTTGTTGGATAATGTCAAACTTTTAATCTTTTCCGTGAATATTAATGTCTGGCCCAACTCATTATTTAAACCCGAGCCCTCATCTTGTTTTATACTTAATTGCTCGTTTAATATGTTGGTCAAGCCTTATTGATGAAACCCTAGCCTATTTTCCTTGTTATATTTAAGTCTGTTTAAGTCGTGATCGCCCGCATTTATTATACCCTAGAAGGGCGGTCGTGACAATTTTATTCCTCCACAATTAATTAATTAATTAATTAATGGGATTAAACCTAGGACTATATAATCACCTAAACTAAACCCTAGCCCCCATTCTCCCTCATAATTTTCGTGCCTCACCTCTCCTCCCTCTCTTCATCCTCTCCAAAATTTCTTCCATCATTGTTCTTGCATCCATTGAAGTTTGATTTTCAAGAGTTCCCGACGAATCGCATCAATCTTTGCTTCTACCGTTTGATTTTCGATTCAAGAAGGTATAACTAAATATTTTCCTCATCTTCTCCATTGAAACCTTTTTCTTGATTCCTTCATGCATATAGTGAGTGTAGGAATCATAGATCGCAAAACTAATCGGTGGGAATTTGTGTTTGTATTAGAAAAACTGTGAATATGCGATTGTGAATGAATATGTGTAAAGTTTGAATGATTCATTGGTGAATGATGTGTGGTTATATGAGAACATGATTGTGAGAACCTTTTGAAGCATGTTTGTATGTGGGAAGCATGAAAAATTGTGTTTGGTTGAATGAAGAAGAAACCCTAATTTCAAAATTTTGAGACCTGAAAACTGTGGTGTTCGGACAGTGGATTCCGACGTGTGTTTAACTGACCAAAGGATCTTATTTTGGTTCAAATTTTTAACTGAGTAAACTTCAAGGTGTTTTCTGTGTAGTGTGTAAATTTCAGCCCCTTTTTACGAAAGATGAATTTTGAATAAATTTTTGAAGTCGACTGCGCAATTCTGCCAGAAACTTGTATTCTCGCCCAGAACGTTTCATTTTCTATTTGACCGAACAAATGGCCTCATTTTGATGTGAATTTTTAACTGGATGAAATTAGAAGTGTCTTCTATGTTTTGTGAAAATTTTAGCCTCATTGGGTATCGGATGAATGTTTGGTGAATTTTTCAAATGAACTGCGCAGTGCTGCCAGAATTTTTATGTTCCGACCAGAGAGTTGCATTAATGTTTTGACTGACCAATCGACATGATTTGAGTGAGAAATTTTAACTGAATGAACTTGAATGTGTCTAATGTGTTGTGACCAAATGTTAGCTTCATATGAGGTCAGATGGATTTTTGGTGATTTTTACAAACAAACCGCGCAGTTCTGCCAGATTTGTTGTTATGTGGAAATATCACTTGTTGCCAAGTTTTAATGAATTATATGATGCATGTATGATTTGGGAAGGTATCCTGTGACGTGATTATGTGTGACACGTTGAGAAATATTAGGGCATGTTGTTCCTTATGTTGATGAATGTTGGGATGGGTAAATTAAGGGAATGATAAAAGGAACGATAGGACATGCATGGTAATGTGAATTTATGGAAAGCTGATGTGTGTTGTGATGATTGGCAAGGGTTATTGTGTGTACGTGAGCACAAGGAACGAGGGTTTCCTTAGGTGGATATTGAACTGATTAAACCAACGAGGTGGGCTTTCTTTACAAATCTTTTTATTTTCTGAAAATATGATGTGGTGTTATAAGGGTGGTTTAACTTGTTATGTCATGCCAAGGATTGTTTTGATTGAGATTGTGTGCATGATGCCTAGTTCGTGTGAGTTTACTCCGTTTGGCTATATGGCTGTGTTGTGAAACGAATTCGGGTCTGAGTAGGGCCGCAAACCCTATCAGGCTGTGTACACTGGTGAGATCGGGAGTCGTCCTTGCTAGTCGGCCGGTCTCGTGGGCGAATAGTGTGGCCACACTTTCGTCGCACTGTGGATTGATGATTGTGATTGATGGATTGTTGAGAAAATGGGGAGATTATTTGACTGGCTAGTCTATGAAACGTTTTTGTGTTCTCGATCATATTTCTTTACTACGTATAAAACTCGAGATCACTAGTATGGATGACATAACTGTATAAATGTTTTCGGCATGAGCCCATTGAGTACAACAAGTACTCAGCCCTGCATATGTTTTTCCCTATGTGCAGGTTGAGCGGGATGTTGCGGTGGATGTTGAGTTGGCCTAGGAACTTTGGATGCGTTGTGTCTTCATACATAGACGTTATCATTGACTCTCTTTAAACCTTATTTCCGCTGCTATATTTTTGAACTATGCCTCAAGACTTTATTCTGTTTCGTACTGTGTTTGAGCATGTTTGATTGTGTTAGGCGTTAATCTGATGTTTACCCTGTTACTCTGAAATGGTTTTTCGTGAACTAAACCGAATGTTTTCTTTTGGAAGTTAATTGGATTTTAATATTTATTTTCTCCGCTGCTTCTTTTGAAAAATCCTTTTCCATTAGTCGTTGCTAATTAATAATAAATTTATAACATTAAGTTTCTTTAAACTAAAAATTTGTTGTCTAAACTTTTAATGAACTAAAATATTATTCCTTTAAGCTAATTAAGTTTTCATATAAAATGTTATTCTTGTAAGTTGTCATTTTTGTTGTCCCTTGGTCACGATCGCCGCGTTTGTAGTACCCCTAGTATGGGCGGTCGTGACACCTATTCTTTTTCCCTCTCGCCAAAGAAGGTCTCCATATGCCGCATGACATAGACCCCCGTCTCCATGGTGCAGATGTTGTTCTCCAGGGCATTGTCACGACATGTGTACTACATTTTCGGACTTGAGCTGCCATTTTTGGAACCTTGCACTTCGTAATTGCAACTGCCGAGAACTTTTTCTACATCAAATAAATAAAAAAGGTACAAGAACTAAAAATAATGTACATTTTGTTGAATATAATGCAACGTAACTGAAGACCCACATTACATACCAGAATGGAGGGTGTCTTCCCATACTTTGCGCTGAAGGAGCCTTGGGATTCAGCCAAACTATGGTCGATGATGTTCATTTTGCCATCAGGCAGATCGAAACAGACCACGTACTGTTGGCTCGTACCCCAAATTGGGAAGAAGAACTGCACAATGAAAGGTACATTATATGACACAATATTGTGTACATTATTAATGACTATCAGATACATTATTATAATATCACTCACCATGTCATATTTCTCCCATTGAAAGCTACCCGTTCCAAGCGTTTCCTCGAATAGTGGAGTCCAGAAAGACTCAAACTGCCATTGTTCTGTCCATTCAGGAGGTGTGTCGACCACAGTGTGTTTCTACAGTTTATTAGGCTAACTTGTTAATTATTTGTAATTACAATTGTAAATGACAGTATAACATTTTTCACTCACACATGGATTTGTTGAGAAGAATAGCCTGGAAACAGTCTCTGGTGCCTTAAGAATTTCCATGTTATTCAAGTATGAGCTCCAAGTATCTATAATAGCGGAGCTCACTGCCTTGAACGACGCTAAAGACTAGAACTCAATATGGACAGTTTTCCTAATGTTGTCTTGGTAGACAATAGAATCCCTGAATACCATTAAACCGTTAAACAAAAATAACTGATGTGCCAACAATAACAACAAAATTACAAAACATACTTATTTGTTTCAGCTGTGCTAAGAACCCAGTAGTAGACCTCCTTGTCAAAATTGTTGGGCTTGGCTGTTAGTCTAACTGCCCGCTCGTTGAATGGAGACCGGGCAGCCAGACTGGCTTTCTTCAATCGAGATGTTGCAAGATTCGAAGCCTCCTGCACGAATGGAAGATATGGTTAACACAAGTGAGCAACATCCATACATGGTAAAATTGACATATCCAGTACTTTAATGTTTGAATGAAATAAGCTATTTCATACCACATCTCCAGCCTCATCCTGTTGGATCTGCTTGCCTTTCCCTTTTCCTTGAGCAACCACATTTGGAATGGCCAACTCTTTTCCACTTCCACCCTTTCCAGCTACATCTTTAGATGGCTGTGTTGTTTTCACAACACCAATCTCAATGCCCTTCCCCTTAGCTGAAGCAGGTTTATGATTGAAAAAAATAAAAACCAACTAATGTAGGTAACCACCAAAATAATGTACCAATACAAGCATATAATGTAGTTATGCAACCACCTTTGGAATGGCCAGTTGTTTTCCCTTCCCTCCCTTAGGAGCTCCCTCCTTAATGGGCTGTGTTATTTTGTCAAACTGAATCTAAGCGCGTCCCCCCATGGTCGAGGCATGTATCTGAGTTAAAAAACAAATTAATTTAGGAGACCTGTATAATGTAGTCAGACAGACATATATTGTAATAATAAATGCAGTGGCAATAATGTACCAATACTAGTATATAATGCAAGTAATGTTTAAGATGTAAATACCTTGACACTCTCCTCTACCGTTGCACTCTTTTTGGTGGCTTTCTCTGTCTGAGTTTTACTCTTAGATCCGATACCAGCTCCATCTTTCCTCACCACAATTGCACCACCTCCATCTTCAACTCTTGTCTCAGACCGCCTGTACACAATTGCACCAAAATTGAAAACATGTTAATAATGTACAAAAGTAAGAGCACCAATGGGTTTAGTTCGTTAATGGATACCTCAGTCTTGCTCAGCACTCCCCCACCAGCCGCCATATCTGATGATGTCCCAGTTGCACCGAATGAAGTATGCATTTCATATGGGACTTCAAGTCCGGCTACACCATCATCCTTTGATATGATATCGGGGATATCATTACCTCTTGGCTCGTGTATTGAAATGTCTCTTGGCTGATCATCAACTACCGGCTGATCAACAACTGGGGCATCATGTGCTCTCTCATCATTGTTGTTTTCCTCTCCACCACCACTACCCTCTCCCCTATATGTTTGATGTGTAGCAAAGGGGTCAGGACAATCGAACCCACCCAACACAAACGATGGCCTAGCGAAGCTGCTACTAATCGTCTTCTTCTTGTTATATGCCACCATCATCTTCTCCATCTCTTCAATCCATTCCTGGTTGTACTCTTCTTCGTCGTCCCTTGCCTGCGTCAGTTTTGTTACAATTTCATCATCTTCCACCACATTCTCATCCTCCAATCCCAACAATTTCTTTCCTATCTGACTGCCTACTTGGAAGCACTCATCATCTAGCAACTCAACAGGTATTCTTTTAAAATCATCTACCCAAGTCGAAATTGCGTGGTCCATGAGCGACCTTGAAGCGATAAACTGATCTCTGATTCGCTTCGCTCTATACCTGCTGGGCGCTCCTCCTTCTCCACTATTCAACGATTCCAACCTCCTTACTTCCTCATCCTGAAGAAACTTCTCCTTGTCAATCCGAGCCTCCAACCTCCATGTTCCGTACCGGTCACCCTTTGCGTCCTCCCTTTGCTTGAGGGTCTCCGACGTCCAACCTTTTATTGTCGGCCAGGCACGGATCACTCGCCTCCGGCAGTGAACCACGCGGTCCAGATACGCACACTGACAATAACCACATAATGTAACAGTTCAATAATGTACCTAAATATGTATACAATGCATGTGCAACAGGGGTATAATGCCAGAGATCAACAACAGTAATGATTATTGCAACTGAAACTTAACAGATGATTCAAGGAAACATATCAATAATGTACCAAAAGCTATTACATTTTCCATGCAAATCAGTAATGTACCAACAAGTCCATGTAATGCATACATTGTAGATGCAACAAGATTGACAGAACTATATAATGAAGCAAATAAGGTGCAATAATGTACCAATCCATATATATAATGCATTTGTTACCGCTAATTCACTATTGCATATTGTATCATGACAGTAATGTATGTAAATTGGCATATAATGCAGTTTTTATTTCACTTACCGATAAGAAGTGGATAGGCCAGGTGAAAGACGCAATTAGGCCTTTTGCCCAAAAGAACGGATAACAGGTACCCACACCAATTCATGTTTTGGAATCTCATCAATATCGTCGATGAAATGCAGAATCTTTGGCTTGCAATTGCCTTCGGCATGAGTTTCAATAACGGCATTTTCCATCATGAACATGAACAGTTTCTTGAAATCTGGTCCCCCATCAACGTCCTGCATCATCAACTTAGCAATGTCTCCGGGGTCATTTTGAACCGCCCCTTATTACACCGTACTGCAGCATAGTCGTTGAACTTGAAGTTGCTTTGTTTGTCGGTTGGGCGTGAAATTGGTGTCGGACCTCTCGGAAAGCCTAACATCAGATGTACGTCCTCATCATCCAGGGTTAGGCTCTCACCCCAGACAATGGAATCTGGCACCGAGCTAGATTAAATACCGTGAGAACCCAATAGGCTAGGTATCCCAGAATCTCCTTTATGTTGAAATGGAGGATAGCTCCAAAACCCAGTTCACAAACAGCATCCTTCTGCCGTGGAGTTAGGCTTTTTAAACAGTTCAGGAACTCGGTTGGAGTCCTTCGACAGTAGAGATGGTCGACTTTCTTGCCTCTCGGTTTCCTCGGCTCGACCTCTTCACAAGCTGTACTCGTCTCCGCCTCTTGCTCAGCCAATCTCTCCTGGAACTTTTGCGCTATCGCAATAGGAATGACATCGTCAACCGTTTCGTCAATGTCCAACCAAGCGTGCTTGGCTGCTGTCCGAAATACGACATCAGAAATGTTTATAATTGAAGGTATCAATACTGTATTGCATTTATATTATGTGATGCATACTACTTGGTATATAATGTACAACAACCATCAAATAATGCACAAATGAATATAACAAATGCCAATTAACAAGCTTTCTATTACACCGATTGATGTAGCTTAAACCAAATACATAACGCACACCATTGCTTATAATAATGTACAACTACTCCATGAATTCTAAAGGAAAGTGCAATAGATTGCTAACCTGCATCCTGTGTTGGTTGGCTTTTGAAAGGTCTGCCTCTTTTCGTTATTGTGGATCTGTGAGACGAACAAAAATCAAAACCCGATAACATTTCCTCTACAAAATCGCCCAATACACAATTGTAAACCAGTAATTAACTACGAACTTCAATAATGGACAGAACCTTAAAAAATGCACACGATTTCATGATTTACGAAAATATGGACCAAAACGTGTTTGAAAGTTGTGATATTGTTTGTGAGAAAAGATTGAATGGACTGATAAGGCTCATTTCATGCATCAATTTTGGGGGTAAAACATATACTACTTGATAGGTTTATCGCGCAAACAAGTGTTAAAATGTGCAGAAATGCTACTTGTCCAAGGCAGCAAGGCCGAACTGATCAAGCACGTACAAAAGGCGAAAAAGGCCAAAAATCGGGGGAGTTGATCGAGGGGCAAGGTCAAGCAGTTAAAGTGGGGACCGCTGGTTTCTAGAAGGAAAACGTGAGGAAATGAGCTGGATGTGGCGCACCATTTTGTTACCCAGGACGACGTTCTAGAAGGGGACACGTGCCAGCTTGTGAAGACGCCAGGACGAACCGATCAGAAATTTGTTATCCAAAAGCGTCGTTATTCTAGAAGAAAGAGCACGTAGCAATCAATGAGTCGCTCATCCTCTGCATGAGTGAATATTCCCTGTCAAGATCGTTATCCAGCTGGAGGCCGAATCGAGCTTATAAATAGAGGCTGCACCACCACAAGAAAGTATCCGAGACTTTACTTTCCGCCTAGTTTAGCTTAGTTCAGCTTAGTTCAGCTCTCTAGCTTAGTTTAGCTTAGTTTAGTTCAGATCTCTAGTTAAAAGGGCGACCGAAGGGAGCGCTGCAGAATAACCATTTCTGTCGGCGTAACTTAAGTTTCCCGCTGAGATTCTTCTCAGTTTACCGCTTTCTTTATTTTTGAAGTGTTAGCTTAGTTTATTTTCACGCTGTAATCGTATCTTAGTTTAATCGAAGTTATTCTCTCTTTTAAATCGAGCATTTACTTTTCTGTTATTACCTGCAATTTACTTGACCCAGTATTTAAATTTCCGTTGATCAAGCTAGCTAGTTTGAATTCTGCCTAGATAAAAACTGTAGTTAAAACTCCCAAGTTAAAGCGTGGCATCAACCAACCCCCCTGTTCACTACTCACACACTCGACACACTAACTTCTCTGTGGGATCGACCCCGAACTTACCGCTTTACTGTTAAAGTAGTGCAAAATCGGGAGTTATAAATATTATCTTTGGCGCGTTTCGGTTCGAGGATTGATTCGATTAAGTGGCAACGACAATTTGCTAACTAGTCCAACCGATTCAGTTATCCTCCATATAACTTGATCCAATCTTAATCAGCGCGTTTCCGAGCCTGCCAAAATGGCGCCGTTGCCGGGGAAGCATGGTGTTACTTTATGTTTGTGTGTAGTGCGTAGGAGTAAATAGTTTATTTCTTTCTTTTCTTATTTGTTTTTCCTGCTGTTGATGAGAAGGTACCACCAAGGCGATTACTGGAATCATCCTTTGATATATAGAAGAACTAACAATCATTGGAGTGTCCAGGAAGTCGGCGTAGTTACCACTCGTTACAGAGCAGCTTTAGAGGCAGCAGCAGCAGCTGAGCAAAACCCACTACCACCACCACCAAAGCAAACAGAAGCAGAGATGGTCGTTGTCATCGACGACTCGGGAATCGGCTCTTTGCACGCTCATGATGAGAAGAAGCCCACACATGCCATTGCCGCCACTCCTGGGATGCGGACCATCGCTATCAAATCAGGAGTGCTGGCCGTCTTGACCCACTTCTACGGTCTCTCGAAGGAATGTCCGTACGTCTTTCTGGAGGAGTTCTGCCGATACTGCGATATTCAGCCCGTCCCGGCTGGATCCACGTCTGAAGATTACAGGCTCAAGGCTATCCCCTTCGTTTTGAAAGGGGACGCAGGAGTATGGCTGTCAAGGCTACCAGAGGGATCCATCAGGACTTGGGCGGAATTCCGCATGATATTCCTCGACCGTTTCTTCCCAGCATCAAAGACAAGTGCCCTGAAAAGGGAGATTACAGAGGCCAGACAAGAGTACGACGAGCCCCTCGGCCAGTACTGGGATAGATTTCAAGGGCTGCTTCAAGCATGCCCCAACCACAAGCTGGGAGAAAAGGAGATCTACTCGATCTTCTACGGCGGACTCACGGTGGACAACAAGAACGACCTCAACCTCGCAGCTCAAGGGGATTTCTCAAAAACCCCTTTTAGCCAAGCTAAGAATATTCTGGAGAGGCTGATCGAGGCCAAGCGGTCGTATGAGACAACCCGAGGGCAGTACAGACGAGGGGCAGTGCACGCAGCAGAGGCGCGCAATGATGAAAAGCTAGAATCTCGATTTGAGCAAATGGAGAAAAGGCTGCTGGAGGCAGTGGAGAATGCCAGACCACCACCACCAACTGCACCCAAGGAAACGCAGTATTTGCCGCAACCACCGCCGCCAGAGGAACATCATTACTACTACTGCGAGTTTCCCCCTGAGGTTGAGCAAGTGAATATCGCATGCCACTAGAATGCAAATGGCAACTGGATCCAGGGGAAGCAGAGAGATGCTCCATGGAGGGATTACCCAAACTTCAGATGGACCGATCAAAATCAGAACCAACCACAACTACCCCATCCACAGCAGACGCACTCCTCTGACGGGCAGTCCAACTGGCCGTCCCGAATCATGGGTAGACCAAACACTGGAGGAAACACAGTACGAGGAAGTCAAGCAGGTTGGTCAAGTGCCCCTCAAGGGAACTGGTCAAGCGGACGACAATCCAATTGGTCAAGCCGACAAAAGGAAGGAGACTGAGGAGGATACCAACACCAAATCCCCCAGTATAGCAACCAGGGAAGGCAGTCAAGTAACCAAATGGTGAGTTATGTTCCACAGTACTTCCAAGGGAACCAACAAAACCACCAGTTCCAGAGCCAACCAGAGCAGTACGGATTGTCCGGTTTCTATCAGTAAGGTTATGGAGGAGGCCGATTTAATCAGAGAAATAACAGGCAGCAAAATGAAAATCCAGGGGATATGACGATTCCACATCAGCCCAATGATGCGGTGCGTGAAATACAGGAAACCCAGAGGGAACAGAGGGCTGCATTAGAGATGCTTACCAAGCAGTTATCTCAAGTCGCCATATTGCTGGGCGAGCTGAGAGGTAATGAAGGAAATATTCTGGCTACAGTGCAACCACCAGCAGGGCAGGAAAACGTCAACACAGTGTCCCTGAAATCATAAGGAGTTTATCAAAGCAAAACTACAAGTTTTCCGACACCCAGGATCAATCATAATGCAAACTCTAAATCTGTCACCTCTGATCAAGTCACAGCGGAGGAAGAATCTGACATCTGAAAACAGGTTGCTGAAAAGAGAAGGAGGATCGAAGCAAAAGAAGTGACCAATATGATCCGACCTGGTGATCTTCCTCCCAAGAGAACTGACCCAGAGGTATTTACGCTCCCAATCTCCGTCAGAAACGTCCAAATAGAGCACGCAATGTGCGACCTAGGGGCCTCCATCAATATTATGCCATACACTATATTCAAGAAGCTGGGGAATGCCAAGCTCATCGAAACTAATATGGAAATACAGTTAGCAGACGGATCTTGCATTTACCCCGAGGGAGTTCTGGAAGATGAGGTCGTCAAGGTGAATAGATTCATGTATCCCGCGGATTTCTTTGTTATAAAGATGACGAAACCAGGAGCGGATGAGTCTATTGGAATTTAGGGAGACCTTTCTTATCCACCGCCAACACAGTCATTGACGTTCGCTAGGGAACAATTAATTTGGAGTTTAAAGGAGAGCGACGTATAATCGAAATTAATAAAGCTGCAAAACGGTTGCAGGACAGAGAAAGCCTACAAAATGTAGACGCCATTGGCCCTCGGAGACAGAAGCATCCGATGGAGGAGTCCTTCAAGGAGCCACCATCTGTCTCCACTAAGAGTAAACTGATCAGGAGAGAGGCCGAAGATTGGCTTGAAGTGACAATGACTGGAGCAAGGGATGATCAAGCCGTTGGGGGCGCAATTATGGAATTTTGCCAACCATCGCGACCCACCGAGGCAGGAGAGGGTACCCAACCGAGAAGGGTTTAAAAACCTCCAGACTGAACCCCCCCACTAAAAGGAATGCTGAAAAGGGATCTCTCGCTTACAAGGCAACTACTCCCCCAACATCACTCCCAGCTGATGCCTAAGAAGCGAAGTTCAACTTGGTCGGACCTTCGAGAAGTCACGGCAAAACTTCCATACCCCATTGACCAAGAGGAGGTCAGAGCATCGTTAAGACGCGTTGGAGCCCATAGAAGACTCATAAAGGATTTCACCGAAAGAGCACAGGTCCTGACGAAGTCACCCCGGAGCAACGTTAAATATCCTGATGTCTGCGAGACCGCGTTCCCGTTTCTAAGAGATCGATTCAGGAGTTATTCTATGATACGCGGTCCTGACTGGAATCACTCTTTTGAAGTGATGTGTGAAGCTGGTGACCATGCAATCAGAGCAGTACTGAGTCAGAGAATCCGAGGAAAGAGTCATGTGGTCCTCTACGCGTCAAAAACATTGGGTCAGGTGCAAAGAAACTATGATGCGACCAAAAAAGAAATGCTGGCAGTAGTTTTTGCATTTGAGAAGTTCAGACAGCATCTTCTTGGTTTGAAGGTGCTGGTGTATACTAACCGTGCGGCCATCAAGTACCTACCGTCAAGGGAGAAGTCAAACCCGCAATTGATCAGATGGTTACTCTTCCTACAGGAATTTGAGTGGGAGGCAGTTGATAGGAACAAATGTGAAAATACAGAGGCGAATCACCAGCGCCGAGCTCTGCAGGAAGAAAGAAAGGGGGGCCTTTCAGACAGAATCCATGAAAAGCACTTGTATTTGATCAAGTCCAAGTCTGAGAAACAGCGGGTCTACCAAAAAGGGAGGACTGATCAAGGAAGACAAAATAGCTGGGAACGACTTGAATCCAAGAAGGCAAGGCTTGCAAGTAGCAACGGATTGAAGGAAGAATGGTTACCCGGAAAGGACAAAAGGGAGGCGTTTGTAGTGGACTACATGTCACTACCAACGCCTAGCTCGCGCCAGTAAACAGGTAAAAGGAGTGATCGAGTATTCATGGATAGTCTGCTTGATCAATCGATAATGTCTAAATTTCTTAATCTGATCAAGTGACATTCCAAGAAAACTCGGTCAGCCCCTTGTTAATGTAAATAGTCTTTAGTAGGTTTAGTTTTATTTAAATCAAAAGTCGGAAGTAAAAGCAAGAAACTGATCAAGTAGGATTATGTGAGATGTCATGGCCCACGTGATCAGTGCAAGTTGAGTTCAATTAGTGGTGTAGGGATTGAGTTGATTAAAAACAGGAGATGATAAGAAGTGTGCAGTAATTAAAGGAGTGTCAGGCGGCGCCGACTGTTGAAATGAAAGGAAACCCTGAAGAGAGAGGAACGAAGCGTGTCGGGGAAGCTTTGCCACCTGGTATTCTAAAAAGGCGCATCGGTATGCGAAAGGTCGCAGAGACTTCGATAGGAAGGAATCTCAATAGTCGGAGCTCAAGCATAAAAGGGATCTTTCGGATCTCACTTTCCATCAGCTACCTCTTTACTATCCTTATCTAATTCTCTCCAATGAAAATCACCTACAAACATAATCAGAAGAGATGAAGGACAATCAACTCAAAGTTTCCAGTACCTCCTCGTTTTCTTCAGGAGCCGGCATCAACAGTGATAATCAGAGATCCTTGTTACCGCCCAACCCACCAACAACCAGAACCCCTTCATTACCTCCTAGGGTCATCGGCCCACTCCCAGTTATGAGCTCGACTGACATAAGGCGTGTGGGTTTCTTACTCAGAAGTTTCCCCATCGGCGCTGACCCCGTGGAAAGACACATCGCCGTCAAGGTTCGCCAAACAATTTCTCGACCAAAGGATTTCTCTACGCCGCCACCGACGGAGGGTATGCTTGCTCAAAACACCAAGTCACTACCCAGTGGCAAGGACCTTATGCACCTTCATGAAGAGGTGCCTCTTCCTAGTAATCCCCTTTGGCAACGGAAGGAGACAGAATGTAACCTTTCTTTGACTATAGAGGTTTACTCCATCCCGAAAAGGACGCGTCACCAGACTCCGAACCAACTCATTCTTGAAGCTGAGGGTTCAAGGAAGCAGGTGGATGAGAAGAGACAAGTAGACCGAGGGACCATGCCAGCCGCAGAAGCAAGCAAGACTGTGGGAGGCAGCGAAATTAAAGCTGAGGAAGGAAGTGTTCTTCCTCCTCCGTAGAAGGACCACCCTACCAATCAAGGTGTGAAAGTCCACTAACGCTGCCAGCATAAGTCTTCCCCTCCCAAGGAGAAAAAGAATAAAAATTCCAAAGAGGAGGAGCTCCAATAAACGTAAGAACCATGGAGGCAATAAGGAAGGCCTGTGAAAAGGAGGCTATAAGGAAGGCGTGCAACATCCCCTGATCCAACCATCCAGAAGGCAACAGTATCACCCTCAACTATGTTTCTTTGTGCAAATTGCATTTTGATTCCACTCTCACACTTAGTTCTAAGTCGAGACTAAGTGTGAGAAGTGTATGGAAAATTGTTTTTAGTTTTGCTTAAGTGTTTTGTGTTTCTTAGCATGTTTTGATTATTGGCACCGCCTCACACTTAGCCGAATGCTTGGTCTAAGTGTGAGAAGTTTCCCTTGTTTGTTTTTGTGCAAATTGCCTGTACCTAACCCTTCTTTCCACTACATCCAGTCCCTCGGGATGAGCTCATATGCAGTGGGGAGGGGGACGGGTTAGTTACAGAAAATTCATACATGCTAAAATTTTTCAAAAATAACAAATTTTAGATAGCAATAAGATAGGAAAAATGTATGAAATCGGATAAATGAAAGACTTGATTACTTCGTGGAAGAGTTAGAGAAAGGATTCAGTACGCTCACATGTAAAACTTGATTGCAAAAACTTGATCAATTTGAATGACGCAAGTATGATGGAATCGCTCAATTTCTAAACCAACTGTGAAGCCTCTCTATATGTGAGTTATAAACCAAAAGTAGAACACTTTCTACTACTCTTTACAAAAGAAAAATTACGAGAGGCTAACTTTTAATATTGAGATGAAAATTGTACAAGTAGTGAGGACTAAAGGCATTAGGATTTAACCAGTTGAGCCGTTTTTCTTCCTTCGTTCCACGAACCCGCCTCATTATTAAAGGCACCCCTTAGTTAGCCACTTTGAGCCCATACACTCTTACCCATTCTTTGAAACCTTAAAACCAAAAATTTTTGTATCACATGAGGGAAGAGGGTCAAGGAGATGAAATTTATCAAGGGGGGACAAAAGGGGATAGCAATAGAATAAAAAAAATTAAAAGGTAGCCGGGTCGATCAAGTTAGACAATCAGGTTGATCATATAAAAAAATTGAGAAAAGGTTTAAGAAAAGAAAGGGGCAGGAAATAGTTGCAACCTGACCCAGGAAAAAAATAAAATAAAGCTGAAAGTTATAAGGCTAAGGGTCAACATTGACCGAGAAGGAGCATCAAGTGGAAGAAGAAATAAACACCCCAAATTTGATCCAACAAGTTTAGTCAAATCTTTGGCTTTTTGACTCATGTGATTTTCTCTTTTAAACTTAGAACCCCTAGGACCCTACCCTAACAAGTTACTACCCCTAGGCCCTGTTACAACCCAAAACAAAGACTTTAAGGAACTATCTTGTGCAGTCCGATTCAAAGTATTAAATTTGTAGCAACACCGAGTGAACAGTCCTAACATCTTTGGTGAGAAATGAGTGATTGAGTGAATCCAACAGTGGTTTTTAAATTGAGCAATCTTGACAAGCTGACTCCTTGATCAAGCAGAAGCGAAAAAGCAAAAACATAAGGTACTGGTTAATGGTATGACCTCGACCTCGGGTATGATTGTTGGAAAATTATTCGGTCCAATGCATACATGTGAATACGTGTTTTTAGTTCTTGTTCTTCTTTCTTTTGCTTGTGAAATAAGTAAACCATGCCTGAAATTTGCCTTATCTTTTTCTCTTTCTTTTTCTTTCTCTTTATACTTGAGGACAAGTATGTTTTAAGTGTGAGCAGTTTGATAAGGCTCATTTCATGCATCGGTTTTGCGGGTAAAACATATACTACTTGATCGGTTTATCGCGCAAACAAGTGTTAAAATGTGCAGAAATGCTACTTGTCCAAGGCAGCAAGGCCGAACTGATCAGCACGTACAAAAAGTGAAAAAGGCCAAAAATCGGGGGAGTTGATCAAGGGGCGAGGTCAAGCAGTTAAAGTGGGGACCGCTGGTTTCTGGAAGGAAAACGTGAGGAAATGAGCTGGATGTGGCGCACCATTCTGTTACCTAGGACGACGTTCTAGAAGGGGACACGTGCCAGCTTGTGAAGACGCCAGCACGAACCGATCAGAAATTTGTTATCCAAAAGCGTCGTTATTCTAGAAGAAAGAGCACGTAGCAATCAATGAGTCGCTCATCCTCTGCATGAGTGAATATTCCCTGTCAAGATAGTTATCCAGCTGGAGGCCGAATCGAGCTTATAAATAGAGGCTGCGCCACCACAAGAAAGTATCCGAGACTTTACTTTCCGCCTAGTTTAGCTTAGTTCAGCTCTCTAGCTTAGTTTAGCTTAGTTCTGCTCTCTTAGCTTAGTTTAGTTCAGATCTCTAGTTTAGCTTAGATAGCGTAGTTAAAAGGGCGACCGAAGGGAGCGCTGCAGAATAACCATTTTTGTCGGTGTAACTTAAGTTTCCCGCTGAGATTCTTCTCAGTTTACCGCTTTCTTTATTTTCGAAGTGTTAGCTTAGTTTATTTTCACGCTATAATCATATCTTAGTTTAATCGAAGTTATTCTCTCTTTTAAATCGCGCATTTACTTTTCTGTTATTACCTGCAATTTACTTGACCCAGTGTTTAAATTTCTGTTGATCGAGCTAGCTAGTTTGAATTCTGCCTAGATAAAAACCGTAGTTAAAACTCCCAAGTTAAAGCGTGGCAGCAGCCAACCCCCCTGTTCACTACTCACACACTCGACACACCAACTTCTCTGTGGGATCGACCCCGAACTTGCCGCTTTACTGTTAAAGTAGTGAGAAATCGGGAGTTATAAATATTATCTTTGGCGCCTTTCAGTCGAGGATTGATTCGATTAAGTGGCAACGACAATTTGCTAACTGGTCCAACCGATTCAGTTACCCTCCATATAACTTGATCCAATCTTAATCCGCGCGTTTCCGAGCGCGCCATGGACCACTAGGTGGTGTGTCGGCGGTGAAAATTGGCGATTAACAGTGGGTATTACCAAAAATTGAACCATTTAAACCCTACCTTGTTGTCAACTTGAACTTGATGGTCGCGCCCGGAGGGAGAGACGTTACGACTGTGAAACGGCGCGGGAGGTTGATTTAACGGCGAAAATCAACGCAAGGGTTGATTTCCGGTGGCTTGGAGTGGCGGCTAGGGTTTGGAAATTGGGGGGAATTAGGGGAGACGAAATTGAATCGTGGGTTGAGGAGTGAGACGGTTGAGTGAGACAGAGAGTGAGTAGATGGAAGGTCGGTTGAAAATCCCGCTTAATTCTCGCTCCTTTCGTTTGTGATTCAGTGTTGTTTTACAATTATACCAGTATAATGTACAGAATATGCCTAATAATGCAACACGGATTCATTTATCAAAGTTTTATCTAGTCCGTCCATCCACCTAATCTAATGGTTGATATTAAGTTGGAACTTAACACTAAGGGGGCAATAGGACCTTAATACTCCCATATATATATATATGGGTGTGATAAAATACAAACTCTCTAAAATACAAACTATACAAACTTTATCATACTCACTCAATACAATTAATCATCGGTTAATATAAGAGATTTTTCTAATGTCAACATTTTGACATCGAAAAATCAGAATTTGGACACCCCCGTCGACAGAATTTGTACACTCCGTACATCCCCCGGTGACATAATTTGTACATTCTGTTGACAACGACCCCCGGTGACAGAATTTGTACAGTCCGTTGACATAATTTGTACACTCCGGTGACAGAATTTGTACACTCCGGTGACATAGTTTGTATAGTTTGTATTTTAGAGAGTTTGTATTTGATCACACCTCTATATATATATATATATATATATATATATATATATATATATATATATATATATATATATATATAGGGTAGTGATCTATGGCAAACACCCCTTAACCAAATAACTAGAGAACAAATCATAGCCACAAGATCAAAAAAATCAAGGGCTAGTATTAATTTTCAAATTTAAGGAGAAATTAGTTCCCTCAATCACAAATTTACTCTATAATAACAAAGCGGGGTATTATGGTCATTGCACATAAAAAATTAGATTACCACCACCGTCAAAAAATGGATAGTTGTAGCAGCAACACACGATGATGGAGATCTACACCGTCCCTTGCGACTCCCACTGCGTCCGCACCACCGTCACCGCTACCGCTCCCACCGCCGCAACTCCTCTCTCGTGGCGGGGCTAGGCATCCAGTGGTGGGTCCCCGCCCGCGCCGTCACGCTCCAGCTCTGCGTGTTGCCCAACTGCCTCATCTTCGAGTTGTACCACGCCCCCCGCTGCCCCGCCGTGCTCCGCCGCTTCCTCGTCGACACCGACGTGATCCTGGTGGGGCTGTGGAACCACAGCGATGCGGCGATGCTGATGCACTCGAGGTGGGGGAGGTGGTGGATGCGCGGGAGCCGACGCACGAGCTGAGGGGGTGCCTGCTGGGGGCGTCGATTGGGGAGCTGGCGGAGGAGGTTTTGGGGATTTACGGGATGGGGAAGGATAATGCGGTGGGAAGGAGCGACTGGGAGGATAAATGATAAATTTGTTGATAACTTAGTTGTCATCTGTTATTTTCATTCTATTTTCTATCTTCTGACCAAACTGTCCAAATTTAGTTTCACTTAAAGCCAAAATAGAAGCAAAAAATAATATAATTATCAAATGAAGTAGTTGGAAACAAATATTTAATACTGGAAATATTAAATAATAATGTGTTTTGTGAACAATAGTGAAGTAAAATCAGAACAAGAGTGATGTGTTTTGTGAATAAGAGTGAAGTGAAATCAGAATAAGAGTGATGGGAGTGAAGTGAAATCAGAACAAGAGTGATGTGTTTTGTGAACAAGAGTGAAGTGAAATCAGAAAATGTGTTTTGTGAACAAGAGTGAAGTAAAATCAGAACAAGAGTGATGTGTTTTGTGAACAAGAGTGAAGTGAAATCAGAATAAGAGTGATGGGAGTGAAGTGAAATCAGAACAAGAGTGATGTGTTTTGTGAACAAGAGTGAAGTGAAATCAGAACAAGAGTGATGTGTTTTGTGAACAAGAGTGAAGTGAAATCAGAACAATGTGTTTTGTGAACAAGAGTGAAGTAAAATCAGAACAAGAGTGATGTGTTTTGTGAACAGGAGTGAAGTAAAATCATAATAAGAGTGATGTGTTTTGTGACACCTATGGCAAGAAAAACTACCCTTGTGGCTGCTGACAAAAATAGAAAGAAAATCTAATTCATACCAATCTATATTTTTATAAATTCATACCAATGTATTAAGATTTAAATATGCATGGTTGTTATAAAAAAAATTAAATATGACCAAATATACATATTAACTAAGTAGTACTTAATATGCATCTCATCACATCTAAAGAGTCCCATAAGCCGTACCCAACACTTAGCTGCTATATGTGTGATACTGCTACAGCATACATATATCTAACTTTTAATTTCATAAAATCAACACGATATGTTTTATATAACTGTATTTGTGTTCACTCTTATTAGATTGATAACTTAGTGGATAATAAAACATTGTATATATCCTCAGCGAATAAAATCGACACCAGTTTTGAAACCCATAGAGATAAAAGGGGAGTAGTTTTTCTTGTAGTCAAATTCCAAATAATGTCATCAAATAAACAAGAAATACAAACATCACTAACAAATTTTCTTCCATAAAAGATACTAGTGTGAGTACATCACTAAAACACATCAGCATCAGCATCAGTACATTAAATATTCATACCAATCTGTGCATCAGCATCTGTACATCAGCATCGGCGCCACCGCGGAGCGTTGCGTGAGTGTGGAGGCGGAGAACTCGGTGATGGCCGCGCAAATGATGGAGCTGACGCATAGGCTCGGATCTCTCAATGAAATATTGAGCTGCATCGGTTCTGTTAGCGCCGCCGCTGCCGTCGGCGGGGGCGGAGGATGCATGTTTCAGTCGGAGGAGTTTCAGGTTGGTGATGGCGCTCCGTGGAACTTAGTGGGGCTGAGCCACCACCCAATCATGGCGGAGATGTTTGACTATTGCCAAATATACCCTTGGCCTATTTTGTATTATTAAAATAAATAATATTTGTTCCATTAAGATGTGTGGCTGAGATTTGTTCTCTAGTTATACACTTAAGATTAGTTATATCTTGATCACTATCCTATATATATATATATATGGATATATGCTAATAGGGATATACTAATATGCTAACTAATTTTAAAGTGCTAATGTACATCCAATCATGTGCTGCCGCATGGCACGAAAAATGCAATATACATTTGTCAAGCTGTAAATGCATTTTCGTAAGATTGCATTTTTGTTATATGCGGATTGCATTTCTTATTGTTGAGTTTTGCTTTTTAGATATAAGCTGTTTATTTGCATTTTATATATAGACGGATTGCATTTATATATAATTTATTTTGCATTGTAGACAATTTACGTTAACATGCAAAACTTAACAATATAAAATGCAATTTTCCTATAACTAAAATGCGATCTACGAAAATGCATTTACAGCTTGAAAAATGTATATTGCATTTTTCTGTATACAATATTGCATTTTTCGTGCCACGTGGCAGCACGTGATTGGGACTCATAGTCCACTAACTTATTCAACTCACTTTTCTTTACATTTCTTCAAACTCGTACCCACACTAAATGTGACTCCTATCATGAGACGGAGGTAATATTATTTTTAAATATATTCCCCCCGTCCCTGAAATTTTTCACACTTCTTTACTGCATTCGTTTTGTAAAAATAATAATAAATAGTTAGAGTGAAGAGAGTGTAAAGTAATAGAGAGAATAATTTAGTTAAGACTTTTCTCTACATTATTCTTTTTATTACTTTACCCTCCCCCATCTTAACTATTTATTATTATTTTTACAAACGAGTGCAGAAAAGAAGTGTAACAAACTTTTAGGGACAGATGGAGTACGTTTTTTTTTAGGTTCATGTAAATCAGATTTAAATCATGTAAATTGGGTTTTATCATGTAGTTTATATTTAAAAATTAAACCATCGTGTAATATCATGTTTGATCGTGTAAATCAGGTTTGTGTAGTTATCTTGCTGTGTCAACCTGCATTATAACATGTCTTTAGCGGATCAGTGTCGAATGCGGGTCAGACCCTATTGGATTGGGTCGTTAACAGATTGATCCGATACCTATCCAACCCGTACGATTTGCCACCTATAGTTAGAACATACAAATAAAGCATGCTCCATTTAGGTCATCTACAACAATGTCTCTTATTCATCTTTTAACCATCTTGTAGCTACATTATTCATGGTACCGATACCACTTTTTATCCCATCTCTTCTTAAGAAAAAAGTACATGCAACCCTTCATTTCTTAACTATCTCTTCTCTCTATACACGGGTGATGGGTCCATCTAATTCTTTTCTTTAATTTAAAAATGCAACTAATTAAAAACTATTTCATTTAAAATGCCTAATTAAAAAACTTGAAATTACATTTTATATTCCTAAATATGAAAGTGCATAGTTAAATTCTAAACGTTATATAATTAAAATCCTAATAAGTATTGTGGTGGCGGAAGATCCTCGGGGAAGGCCTATTTGAGCCCTAAGAAGCTGAATTGCTTCGTGTGTCACCAATTAGATCGGCGTCATATGGAAATTGTCGACCATTGTGGCGTTAAACAACATTGACATTAGGATATAATTAAAATCCTAATAAGTATTGTGGTGGCGGAAGATCCTCGGGGAAGGCCTATTTGAGCCCTAAGAAGCTGAATTGCTTCGTGTGTCACCAATTAGATCGGCGTCATATGGAAATTGTCGACCATTGTGGCGTTAAACAACATTGACATTAGAACTTTATCCAGATATTTGGGGGCCTCTTAGATTGGTTCGCCTCGTCCTATGCCTTTAACCGCACCCGCAACCTCTGTCCTTGCATTGGCTCACGTGAACTGGCTTGCGACCTCCTCGTCGCTGGGCTCGAGTTGATTGGTCACCCAATGTGTGGTTCATCAGTTTGGAGCTCGAGACTGTACTAGACTAGGTGCCACCCGTCCACTTATCGATCCTCTGAACCCTATCCCAAGTGTTGATATACTCTAAGGCCCTCCCTTTAGTGTCTTGTTAGGGAAGATCAACATAGCTGACCTCATTATTACAGCGCAATTCTTCATTCATGTAGAAGCAAGATAATTCGTGGATATCCTTGTTCAGTAGGTCGAAATGACTCTGAAGCATCTTACACATGCAAGAAGGAGTTCCTGACGGCCGCAAGTTATTGTAGGTTTCAGCCACCCTCGCCCCCAAAATATTCCAATGTTGTTGGGTTCCCACGATCGGATTCTTCAAAGTGGCGGCCAATACTTCGAACAACTTCTGTGTCTTGGCCACGGTGTAGGGATGACGGGCACTAACCTCGATGTTCCGCACGACTTCTGGATGTTCTTGTGCATTTTCATCTGGAATTTGGTTGTTGTCCTCCCGTAATTTTGGACAACAATTGTGTCTACCCATAGGGAGTCGCCTTGTACTACATGTGGGGCATGTGCACCATGTAGGGTCAGTAGATATCCTTAGTTGGAGTTCGCGACCTCTAGTAATTGGGCGTCGTTGGCCTTGGGTACCTGAAGTTGGATAATATGGTGACGGCGAATTATTGTTGTTGAGATTGAGGATGCTCCACATATTCAATTTGGGTTGGCCGACTATATCTGCACAAATTGAGAATGAAATTTTGGAGAGAAAAATGAGTGAGAGATGAAGTACAGAGAGTTTTTAGGTTAAAAATATTATGTGGTGAATGTGTTATTTATAAATAATTTTAAGTTTGTTGGAGGATAAAAAAATGCATAAATAAAAGATATTAGCTAAAAAATGGTAATATTTTGTGAAGTGGAAATTTTTTATTAATTATTCAGTTTTTTCAATTTTTTTAAACAATTTTTAACGACCACAAATTACGTTCACTCGCAGGGCAACGAGTGGACTTCAAGAGCGAACAGAGACGCGCCATGTGGAGGGAGACGGAGTGGCCTTCCCCCACACAACACTCTTTGAGAAACAATGTCTAGCTAATGTTTCATCTCGGTGAGACGACCCCAACGAACACCGTTGTCAATGTTTTAATTGTAATTTACTTGCAAGTTATTAATGATTTATTGTACTATACAACTTATTACTTAGGAGTGTATCGTATTTATATTCAGTGGCTACATTGAATAGTAGTTTTGGTTGATATCTCACAAATAAATGATAAAATTATATTTTGCATTGGGATATTGATCCCTAAAATTATAAACTTTGGTAAATTTTGATATTTTCCATGAATCTTAAAATTAATTTTAAAAATAACAAATTTTACATTTTATTTGTTATTTCCCAATCAAACCTAAATAAGATATGTTCTAAGAAATACATCTATTTTTATGGGATAGAGTGACTAGGGATGTCAATCGGGCAAACCCGTTCGGGTTGTCGGGCCATTCGGGTACGGGCTACTCGGGTTATGATTTTTTTGGGTTATAAAAGTTCGACCCTAACCCTAACCCTTCAGGTTTCGGGCTAACCAACCGGGTTATTCGGGCCAATTCGTATTTTTAATTCTTTTAATATTTTCAAAAAAATAATACGTATTTTAAATTTTCTTTAATTATATACATATTTTTAATTAATCATTCAACAATGAAATACGTATTTTTAATTTTCTTTAATATTTTTTAAAAAGATTAAGTTATTTAAATATAAATAAATTATTCATTACATAATTATTTACAAAATATCTATCAATAGTATGTTTATGGTTATATATTTAAAACATAAATCAACACTTTGTTTCAAAATTCAAACATAAATCAATTCGTAGAAAATTGAATAAAATTTTCATAACGTGAGAGGTGCATCGTAGATGTAACAAAAATATTTTGAATTGTTAAAGAGTGAATTATCAAGATGCTAGGTCAAATAAGAAAATTATCTTTATTTTTGAATTGTTAAAGAGTGAATTTTCTTGAATTATGATTGGTCAAATTTAATTTATTCCAGCTGTAAATAAGTCAAATAATATCTTTATTTTAAAAAATCATCAAGGTACGCATAATTCAATGACGAAGCGACGCCAAAACACTTTGCACTATTATATTAGAAATATACTAAATGAAAGCTTTTATATACGAGTATTTATGAATTCATGAACCACATAGTGATTTTTTTCGTGATCTTATATAATCAGTTGACGTATTTGGATTTTGCATTGTTTTAGAGGGTTGTTTTGGATGATTTTGATTATATTTCTATATTTTAGTATGTTTACATGTTTGTTGAGAAATGATAGAAAATGAATTAGAAAATGTACACAAAATATGCGGATGTGCTGCAGCCTTGTTTGAGTCAATGTTTCTTGCGATTTTGAAGTGTGATAAACCTAATGCATATCATTCTCTTCATCTTCGAAATGCTTCGCGTGGATATATTGCACGCCTCAATCGGAACTTTGTAGAGAAAGTTATGACCGTTACAAAAACTGCTCGCTGTGCAGAAGCCTTCAACCCGACGGGCAGACCCGTAACCCGAACGGGTCAGCCCGCCTAACCCAACAACCCAAACGGGTCAGCCCGAATGGTCCGATTTTAAATTCGGGCTGCGAAATTACAACCCTAACCCTGTATTTTTATTGGGTTATTCGGGCCGGCCCGCGGGTTCCGGGTTACATCCATATCCCTAAGAGTGACTATATTCTTAGGAGGGTAATGGGCCAAAAAGCTGGCTGACGGCCCATAAAATAAATTCGTTGGCCGTTGCCGATGAGTACAGCTTAACCGTCAACAAACAGTACATAGCGCTGCAATGAGTTGTACCTTCAATATCTTCCACTAAAACAAGACTATCTCTAGAAATCGGCAAAGACAAAGTGTAGACTTCACTTGTACTCTCTTCTCTCTCTCTCTCTCTCAACAAAGCGGAGACTTGACGATGTTCAGGGATGTGTCGGCGTGCAGCACCTACAACTACGCCGACGCCCTCTACTGGGACGCCCGTTACATTCAAGAAGTGGAGTGCGGCTCCTTCGATTGGTACCAGCGCTATTCCGCTCTCCGCCCCTTTATTCGCAAATACATCCACCCTAATTCCCGCGTCCTCATGATTGGCTGTGGGAATGCAGGTAATTCATTCTTTTTTTAATTTTGCCCTTTTCAATTGCTGAAGTGAAGGACCTGATTTTGGCATCGCCTTTATCTAATTACTGCTGTCTTTTTTCCTGGAAATATCTGATTTTTGAGGCAATTAGTTATGAGTTATGTATCAAGAAACACTTCATGTCTATTCCTCTCTCCGTCCCAAGTTAGTTGAGACATTTCTTTTGGTCACGTGAGTTTAAAAATTGATGTTAAATGGTTAAAGTGAAGAAAAATGAAGTATGGGGGTGAAAGAGAGAGTAAAGTAGGATATTTTGCCAACACTGGAAACGACCCCAAAAAGAATACTCCCTCCGTCCACAAAAAATAGTCTCATTTGTGGACGCACGGGTTTTAATAAGAAATTGGTAATGTAAGGGAGAGGGAAAAAAAGTAGGTAAAGTAAGACCGATATTGAAGAAAAAGTTAGTAATGTATGGGAGAGAAGAGAAAAAAGTGGATAAAGTATGAGAGAAAAACTTTCCATTTTTAGAAATGAGACTTTTTTTTGTGGACATGACAAAATGAGACTATTTTTTGTGACGAGGGAGTGAGACTCAACTACCTTAGGACCGAGGGAGTACTATTTATCGGCTAAATGGTGTAATATGTCCCAAACTATATCACGGTTTTTTCAATTCTGTCCTGAACTATCTGCCTTGAAGTGGCTTGCCGCGTGTAAAAATGATTTCTTTCAAAACCAAGACACGTCAAATTCGTGACTATCCTACATAGATTTCAGATACTGAAGATTTTTCCCACGATATAGATTTCCATGATTTGGGTAGTATTGGTTAAAGTCGAGAAAGGACTGGAAAATGGAAATGTGGCGTTAGCCTAGAGAGATAAAATCAATATAGACTAATCATTGTATAGTAAGATTAATTACAGCTTTGGGATATACCAAGGCCCTGGATAATCTTTATCGTTTCAGCTAATTTTGTTTGATTCATATCTCATTCAAAGTGTAGGAATAAGGATGAAAATACTCAGTCATATATCTTATCAATCAAGAAAGTAAAATCCTTCTAACAGTTTGGTATATATTTGACTATTTACCCTTATTTATTTGTTTTTTTATGAGCATTGATGCTCTCGCTTTCCTGGCCGGGGAAGGAATTTGCTTAATTATCATGTTGTCGGTATAATTATTCTGCACAGGTAACTTTTACTCAGTTTGTGACTACTTGTATTGTTTAATTCTTCTTCAACTTTTAGGCTGTTGTTCTTGTGCATTTTGATTATATGCTTACATGTGTTAGTTTCATAGAAGCTTGTCCTTTGTATCATCTCTAAATAGATAATCTCAATATCACTTTGCTAGTTATCTCGGAGGACATGGTTAAAGATGGGTTTGAGGATATAATGAACATCGACATATCTTCAGTGGCTATTGAGATGATGAAAAAGAAGTATGAGAGTGTACCTCAACTTAAGTGTATCCTTGCAGATTATTATTATTTCTAAACATTTTCCTACTCAACATTACAGAAGTATGGTTGATAGGTCCTTTCAACATTATCGGTTGCTTAGGTTTTATTTAACTTTTCCCTTTTTTTGGTTAGTACACATTCTTTCCCTTGATGTCCTTAAAAAGTTCTCCAGACATGCAAATGGATGTTAGGGACATGAGTTTATTTCCCGATGATATGTTTGAGAGTGTCATCGATAAAGGTAAGTGGATGTCATCTTCTGATATGCGTTCCAGAGTTTGTAGTTTTGTTCACGTGCTGTAAATTAATCGAATATTTCGCCTGATATCTTTACTGACCTGCTGACCTGCATAAGGGACTCTTGATTCATTGATGGTGAGTTAGATATACACCTTTCTTTCTTTTCATCGTCTCTTTACTTAAACAGCTGACAACTTTTTTGTCGGTTTTGTTCTTTAGTGTGGTACTGATGCTCGATTAAGTGCTTCTCAAATGTTGGGTGAAGTTAGCAGGTTCTAGGACTTTATGCTTTTGTGCTGCTCATTTAAATTCTGTCTCTTTTCAATTCTCGGTCAGTTTAGGTTTACATTGCATTGCACGTTTTTTCTGCTGTATGACGAGTTTCTAATATCACCTTGCAGGCTTCTTAAACCTGGAGGAGTTTATATGTTGGTAATTATGGCTAAATATGATATATCTTTCCATGCCTTATTATGAAGTTACCGCTCAATATACATTTTCTTACTCTGGCTATTTTCAGATAACGTATGGTGATCCTAATGTGCGGATGCCGCATATAAACCGACCGGTTTACAATTGGCAAATCAAATTGTATATCATACGTAAGTATACTCTTCCTACTGCATACAAATTCTTTACTATAAGTGTCACAACTTGGATTTGGTGAATCATCAATGCGTACTTTTTTCCGATATCCATTTGTTGTTTCCTTAATACTATTCCCTAAGTGTTTTCTTACTCCACAGTTGCCAGTTGGTTACCTTAAACATAGTGCTCGTAAAGGAAAATACTTACTCACTCCGTCCCACTCAAGATGTCCACTTTTACTTTTAAGTTTGTCCCACTCAAGATGTCCACTTTCTATATTTGAAAATAAATCTTTCTCTCCTGTCATTAAAATATTCAACTACTTTTTTCTCTCTACTTACTCCACCTAACAATTGCTAAATCCCGTGCCACTCAAGAATGTGGCCATCTTGAGGGGGGTGGAAGGGAGTATATAAACCTTTGGAGCTCCTTAATTATTATAGTGACCGTCCTCTCTAGACCTTTAATCGCATAAACATGCATAGAATTACGTATTGCATGGATAGCTAGTTTATGGGCATTTATGAATGATGAGATGGATGGATAAACGTAGTATTGAGTATTTGAAGGATATGATGGACAAACAGGTTCAAAATTAATCAACCCATTAAAGTAAATGGCAGGTTTGCCTGTATAATTTTTATCCATCCATCCAATCACTCAAAGTGAACATCTCATGGAGAAAAACATTCATGTCGATTGTGATGGCATGTCTATTTGCAGAATTAGGTAATGTTCATGGAATCAAAACCCAACCTAAAGTTGATTGATCTCCATGGATTTGTATACTGATTTTTCTTTCATTTAAAAGTTCTTACTAATAAGATGAAGAAGCTCCACCTTTAGAGAATTCTGGAAAAAAAGAAAGGAACACAATTAGAAATCGCAGAACACATATATTCCCTCCGTCCTACCGTAACTGCGGCGTATTCCTTTTTGGGCCGTCCCGCTATAAATGAGGCAATTCCTTTTATGGCAAAAAAAACAACACTCTCTCTCTATCTTACTTTATCATCTTTCCTACTTTTTCTCTCTACTTTTTTCGCTCTCCTACTATATTCTCTCTTCATTGAAACACTAGACACGACTTCCTAAAAACATGTGCCCAAAAGAAATGTGTTACATATGGTGGGACAGAGGGAATACTAAGTTTATACAACCTCATGAATACCTTCACAGAAACACTAATTCATCTCTGTACTTGTTTTCCCTCTTGACTTCTTCAGCCTTTCCCCCCTCGTTCCTTTTTCTTATCATGCCACCAGCAATGTGACTATTCCCACAATCTAATGCAGACTCCTCTTCGACAAACTGATTTTAAGCTAATAAAGAGCTTCTACTGAATATACAAACATGTATGTGAAATTAATCTCAGAATTGTTAAACTGGAAAGGACAGAAAACAACATATTCCATCTATGTATTGTTTTACCTGTGACTTAAGCCTTATTTGTTTTGTTATTGGATGTTTTCTTTTATTTTATTGACATGATTCATTCAACTTCTCACTAAGTTGTTTGACTAAGAATAGTTCGAATGCAGAGAATCTTCTTCTGTAGTCATTATTAGCAAAGAGATTGAAAACTACAAACTGATCAAGATTAATCGTGGATGGAACTGGTCTCTCAAGAAACAACGATAATATTTCGGTGAATTTGGTTTATGTCATTACTCATTTAGCCTTCATGGTTTAGTTAAATCACACCAAACAACATGTCTGAAAACTCTACGATATTCGTTTTGATGAATTACTTGAAACAGAGATGTTGTGGATCTTGTGGTATGGTAATGTTGAAATACCTGTCGAATGTTGCAGCTAGACCTGGATTTCAGAAGCCTGGTGGAGCCCCTCCTTTGAGGTCACACCTCGACCCCATTCCTCTCACAGAGAAAGGCCTACTTCCTGCAGATTATGTGATGGAAGATCCAGAATCACATTTCATTTATGTGTGTAAAAAGATAGCTGCACTAACTGATCTCCCCAGCAAATCTGCTGATTCCTTGGCTGATGACGCTATGCAAAGATAATACACAGAGCCTGATTCGAAGGTCTGTTCCTTTTGTTAGTAATATAGCTTACATCACTTTCTTCCAATTCTGGTTTGGTACATGTAATAAAATTTTGCCTCCAAATATACGAACATAACTTTTCACACGATTGTCGATTTCCACAAATTAATGTCATATTGGCTAGTTGAAGTGGCAAATTGATGTCATAGCGACTAGCTGAAGTGGCATGTACATCCATCCACTTACATTAGCCATATAGGCAGATTAGTCATCCCCCTCAATACTGCCTCCGTCCCTTAAAAATAGAACCTATTTCAATTTTGGGTTGTCCCTTAAAAAAAAGAAACTTTTGCATCTTTCTGTTTTAGGACGTGGGCCTCCCAATCCGCTAGCCATACTTCCACTACTTTTTCTCTTCCTCTCTCTTACTTTACCAATTGTGCATTAAAACTCATGCCGTTTCAAAAGTTTCTGTTTTTCGAGGCAGGAGGTAGTATTATTTTGGAGGCAATCAGCTACCAGGTGAAAAATCACAACTGAAAGTTCATGTATTTTAGAGGCAGAATTCTTAGTTCATGCGCATAACCAGAATTTGATGAAAGTTGGTGGTATATATGTGCAACTACCCCTATTTAGAACCTGTTTTGTAAACATGTGACCTATGTAGAAGCATTTTATGGCAGTTAGCTCCTGATAATCAAGCTAGGCGTTAGAGGGATAGAGAGGAAGAGGCTTGTCCGCACTCTGAACAACGGATAAGTGGTTGCTGGTCGGAAAGTTAAAATCTGAGATTACGCTAGCCATGTTTGTGTTTGATTCCCAACTTACTCGATGAATAGGTTTCCAATTCTCCATATTGTTGAATTATACTCCATATCACTAATACATGCCTCCTTGGAAAACAAATCTGGTGAGTTCTTCTGTTTATGTTTAAAAAGATGAAATAAGATTGAGATTGGTTCGATTTTGTGTAATCATATCCTTCTCTCACGTGTCACACGCGCACGGATATCATCTTGCTAGAGCATCTGCTGCTTGGAAATGCATGTGTAACTCTGCAGTTAGGGTATAGTTTGTAAATTTGGTGTCCTTTACAGTTTGCAAGTTATATATAATTTCAATATTTCCATACTTTGCTAATCGAGATAGAAAGAGGGCTGTTGATGTAAGAAAAGATAAATCTCATCCTCTAAATGCAAACTCTAAATATTATACAAACTTCAAACTATGATCTGGACCGTTAGAATATGTCAACAGATGATAAAATAATAGCAACAAAAATGTCAACACAGTGTCAACTGTTGATGCTGTATTGACATTTTACACTATGTTGATATTCTGTTGAAACTGTGTTGATAGTATGTGGAGGAGTTTGGAGTTTTTACAATATATAGAGTTTGCATTTTATCACTACCTCCAATAACTATCTCTAATCCTTCGTTTTATTCGCTACAAATTTTAATAATACCTTCTTGGCTTCTAAGATTTTCATGGATATCATCAAGAAAAGGTGTTTGTATGCAGACAAATGGGTACATATACCCACGCGCACACACAAAAATCAGTTTTCTATTGTGTTTTTCTTCTGTAACTGTGTGTTTTCTTTTGTATTAGTGGAATTAGAGGACTGATCAAGGTCTAACTAATTTTAAGTGTATAAATAGAGAATAAATCTCAGTCACACATCTTGTTACTTCAATTTAATCTTATAAGTTAAACAAATTTTCAGAATTTTGTTAAAAATAATAGCCCAAGGGCATTTTCGGAATTCAATATCTCAAACTCAACGTGATTTCTCCCAAATTCAAAGTGCGATTTCTTCCAAAATTCAAGCATCAATTTCGTCCAAATTTAAGCGCCGATTTCTTCCAAATTCAAAATTTGTTCTTCATCGTGAATCCTCCTGATCTGTTCTTCATCGTAAATTGCGTGATTCCTAAATTATATATCTCGTTTTATTTCAGATTTCTGATCGTCTTCATCGTGAATTGTCCAACGCGACTAATTATCCACGATTTGTTCCTCCGTCGCGATATTTTCTGATTCATTAATCAGGATTCATTCCTCCATTGCGATTGATCAGCCACGATTCATTCCTCCAGCGTGACATCCGAATTCCTGATCATATGGATTCAATTCCGATACGATCATTGGGGGATTATTTAGATTCTGATTACTCTTTGTCGGGAAAGCAAGGAGAAACTGATTTAGAGGTAATTATCAAAATTATTATCAGTTAAATTGACGAAGTTGAAGTCTCTGTGTTTGTTCTCAACATGATTAGAGCGTGTGATGTGAAAAGACGTTAGAGTGAAGTATTTATTGGTTAACGTGATGTATATATGCTTTAAATTGAAGTGTACGTGTTTTGAGAATTGCTCAACATGATTAGTTCTAATATTACTTATATTATGTTGGAGTGGAGTATTTATTGCTTATAGTGATGTGATTATTTCATATAGTGAAGTATATATAACGAACATTGAAGTATAACATGACTTTTTTATACAACATTGATTTATCGCTTACAGTGATGTGAATATTTCATATAGTGAAGTATATGTAATGAACAATGAAGTATAACATGCCTTTTTTATGCAACATTGATTTATCGCTTACAGTGATGTGAATATTTCATATAGTGAAAGTATATGTAACGAATAGTGAAGTATTGAACATATACTGATGTATGTTGAGCATATAGTGAACTAGTATATACTTATAGTGAAGTATATTCTGCCTGCCTTGTAGTGCATATAGTGAACTAGGATATATGCTTATAGTGAAAGATATTACAATGAATCAGTGAAATATATTGAGAACATAGTGATGTATATTGTGCATATAGTGAACTATGATATATGCTTACAATGAAGTATATTACCTTTATAGTGAATTATATTATGCTTATAGTGATGTATACAATGCTTATAGTGAATCATATTGTGAAGTATACCATATAGTGAAGTAAACATGTGAAATAGTGAAGTTTATATACCATATAGTGAAGTAAAAATGAGCAAACACTTTATGGTGGTGACTTGTCTTATACTGAAGTTTATATTACTTACTGTGAATTAAAGTTTCTTTATAGTGTACTTATATGACGATTTTAATATGTAGGTCTTGTATGAAGTTTGCTCCGTTTACAGACAAGAATAATCACGGTTTTCCCGTGACATTTGCTGCTGGACTTCTGCCCAAGGAAAATACTGACTCCTTTTATGGTTAGAACCAATTTGTGAAACGTATGGGTGTGGCTCCCAAATTTATTGTAATATACCAAGATTTGGGAATCAAAGTTGTTATTAAGAAGGTCCTTGACAATACGACCACTGGTGGTGTATGTGGCACATTGTAAATAATGTTTAGTTCACTTTTTACTTGTTTTTAGTTCACTATAAGGGAGTTTGTTTCGTTGCGGTTTTTTTGTGCTCGACTCAAGTGCGAATTCGTTCTTAATTTCTTACATATATTTAGTTCACTTCTTACATGTATTTAGTTCACTTTCTAATGGTTTTAGTTCACTGTTAATGAGTTTTGTTTCGTCGAAAACTTTTTTTTTCGTTCAGCATACGTATTTCATTGTAAACTTATTTTTAGGTTCACTATAGGTGTGAATTATTTAACTACTTTATATTACTCTCTGCTTTCATAGTAGTGAAGTCATTTTGCCATTTTTATACATTTCATAATAGTGGAGTCATTTCCCTTTGTAGTAAAAGTCAACACATTTTCTCGTTCTTACTTTTCCCTCTCTTTTACTTTATCATCTCTACCTTTTCTTCTCTCCAACTTTATTACTACATCCGTCCCACATTAAGTGTCACATTTTCCCATTTCGATCCGTCTCACAATAAGAGTCACATTTCATTTTTACCATAAATGGTAAGTAGACCCCACATTCCACCAACCAATTCTATTCACATTTTATTATAAAATTAATATATATAAGTGGGACACATAGTCCACTAATTTATTCAACCCACTTTTCTTTATATTTCTTAAAATCTGTGCTCACATTTATACATTAAATATGACACTTAATGTGGGACGGAGGTAGTATCTTTTTATTTAATACATTACACATTTTTTTCTTAATCTCCGGCCGAAAATAATATCTTCACTACTATGGAACAGAGGGAGTAGCTCATTTGTGAACTGTATATTGTTTAGATGCATAACAAGTATTTCATTTGTGAAAAAAAATAGCTATGAACTAAACAGATAAAATTTTTATATAAAAATAAATGTTAGTTACAGACATATTATTGAATTTAAATGAAACGAATAGGGTTTATAGTGAACTAAATGAAACATGTTAAAAATATCAAATTGGTATAATCTTTGCCTTCATAGACGCCAAATTTTCAATCATCATCTTAGCCTCTGCTTTTGCTTCTCTAGATCTTTATCTTCGTATTTCTTTAAATATATGAATCACAAACACTTCACTCTAACCATAGAATATATCACTCTAAGCATGTTTTTACTTCACTGTGATGAAAAAAACAGATCACTATAAGCAATGATCACACACACTTCACTCTAACTATGGAATACTTCACTGTAAGCATGTTTTTACTTCACTGAGATGAAAAAACGGATCACTATAAGCAAGGATCACAGACACTTCACTCTAACCATGGAATACATCACTCTAAGCATGTTTTTACTTCACTGAGATGAAAAAACAGATCACTATAAGCAAGGATCACAAACACTTCACTCGAACCATGAAATACTTCACTGTAAGCATGTTTTTACTTCACTGAGATGAAAAAACGGATCACTATAAGCAAGGATCACAGACACTTCACTCTAACTATGGAATACATCACTCTAAGCATGTTTTTACTTCACTGTGATAAAAAACAGATCACTAATAGCAAGGATCACAACCACTTCACTCTAACCATGGAATACTTCACTCTAACCATGTTTTTACTTCACTGAGATGAAAAAACAGATCCATATAAGCAAGGATCACAGATACTTCACTCTAACCATGGAATACTACACTGTAAGCATGTTATTATTTCACTGAGATGAAAAAACATATCACTATAAGCATGCATCACAGACAATTCACTCTAACCATATTTTTACTTCACTAATATGAAAAAAATAGATCACTATAAGCAACTTGTTCTCGAGATCCATCTTCCCGATTCTTCGACCTTATTTCAGTAGAAGCTGTAGTAACTTGATGTTGAGGTCTATCCTCCCGATTCTTTGACCTCTTTTCGGCTACAGCGGCTTCATTTGTTGAAGCTTTATCACCAATTGGCTTTTGCATTTGTTCTATAGAAATACTTAAAATTAGAAGATTCTTTCTTTTTAAATGCATGAAGAATCATAAGACTGAAATTATTGCATGAAACCTTTGAGTTTGATGATGGGTATAAACTAAGCATTCATTGCTGCCAATGTTTTATCCGCTGAAATATCAAACATCAATAAAGGCACCATTATGCGTCATAATACTTCACTCTAACCATGGAACACATCACTCTAAGCATGTTTTTACTTCACTGATATGAAAAAAAATAGATCACTATAAGCAAGGATCACATACACTTCACTCTAACCATGGAATACATCACTCTAAGCATGTTTTTACTTCACTGATATAAAAAAAATAGATCACTATAAGCAAGGATCACAGAAACTTCACTCTAACCATGGAGTACATCACTATAAGCATGTTTTTATTTCACTTTAGTTCCATGTTTTTACTTGGTGTATACAATCGTATCCTCCGGTTGTATAAATAACAATACACCAAAATATTGTAGATTAAATTAAAAAATAGTAGGAATGACTCATGGTCGGAGCCTTGATGTTTACAGCCGGAACTTCCGGTTGCATTTTTCTTCGGACGTTCAACAGATACAAAAAAATTTAAATCTAAATCAATTCTAAAATCAAAACCTACAAATAAATGTTAATCAGTAGGAAATTTACATTTTGAAAAATCTCTTTGATTTGTAGCCATTTGTTCGACTAAGGAATGTGAGAACTGGATGTTGACGACTATGTATGGAATGAGGCGACGGCGACGGCGACGGCGACGACAAGGTTGAATCGCGCAACAAAAGTTGGAATTTTGCAGAAGAGAGAAGAGGAGAAGAGAAGTTTAACCGCGCGAGGTTTAATTTTCAAAATGAGAGCAATTTTACTTTTAACCCTAATTTTGTTTGTTAAATGACAATTATACCCCCACCTTCTTGTAGTGAAGTAAATCTTTGGTACAATGAACTGATTTTGCTTCAATTTCGAAAATGACATGGCTAATATCGGCCCTTGATTTCTTGATCTTATGGCTGAAATTTGTTCTCTAGTTATGGACTTAATAGGCACTTGCCCCATATCACTACTCAGTGGAATTAATGATATCATTGTGATGTTGTAATAAACTGGATTGCAGTAATAAATTGTCGGGTGTAATATAACTCAGAAAAAAATAGAAGTAAATTTACACTATATATAACACTGAAATTTGAAATCGTAATGTTGTAAAGCCTAGTTGTGGAGGAAGGTCTTCACAAGATGAGACACATCTATGTTTTGTTCATTGCAGCACCTCAAACGGTTCAAGCTCTGGTGAATAGAGGATGTCTAGGGTGAGGATAGAGCTCTGACAGTGTAGCGAGAGTGTGTATGCTATATAGGATGGTCGCAGCATCTCAAAGACCAACTGTCAAGATCTAAGTCTCCAACTCCCGAGGCATTGGGACATTGTCACGATGACTGACACAAGGCACGAGATGAGGCGGCGGCGCGCGTGTGAGCTTTACAATCCACCACTTGTGCACACAATTATTACATGTAGAAATGAAGCCTCTTAAATACAAGATTTAACGAAGATTTAATCTCCATAATATAACTCCATTTAATTATTTCATTTTTAAGTGACAAACTTTAATTCTCACTCACCGAAAATTGGTGAGAAAATGAATATGCAATGATCATCTACTCGTAACATAAACCGATTCTAAATTAGTACTAATAAGGATTGGTTGTTTGCCTCGATTTGGCCATGTTGAGAGGAATTTTCTAAGTTCGGGGAAAAAGATGACTTTCAGAAAAAAATTTAAGATCAAACTCTTGCTCGTGAAACAATGTTAAATTGTATTTGAAACTGTATTGTATTGAATGAATATAAGGTGAGATCGCTCTTTATAGACGGGACGAAGTAGTGAACAAGAAATACAAAATATACACCTAGAAATATACATAAGGGAAAGAAATCCCTTAATATTCACTATGATTATTCTGTGATATTACTACCTTTTCTAAAAACTCCAACCAACATTACTATGCAAAACTTGAGTCTAAGATTCCGCAACGACATTATGCTTGTAAGCCTGAAATCTCACTCCTTCAACTGTTGTCCAATGAAAGCCTCAATATTTCCCGTCAACAAAGTACTATGAAAATATTACTTGTAGATTACAAAGTTAGGATTTGGAGTACTAGACAGATCATAACAATTTGTAGTGTGCATCACAAATAACCTGCTATTACGTCAAAAAAATGTGAATTTCATCGATGTCACAGTATTGTAATAAATGTGTTGCATAACAATTATATACTTTTTGCATGGTACAATTATATTAGTATCATATAAGCTTTTTTAATTAAATTTATATCTTGCTTCATGTTTAAAGAAATATAATTTCCATTATAAATACTCCTCTCATCCCATAATAAGAATCACATTTGTCATTTTAGGTTCGTCCAACAATAATAATCATATCCTTCTCTCATCCCATAATGTTACTCTTTTGAATTTATTTATAAATTTAAAATATAATACATACGAGATTATTTCAATCCCTAGATACTTTGAATTTAATAATTAATAATTTGTCTTAGTTATTTTTTAATGCATCTACACACTAATTTTTTATTATGCAACAATTGAGGAAAATATTAAAATTTTAAATTAAATATCTATATATCTTAGAAAAATATATTTTTATTTAATATTGTATAGTATATGAATGAAGCTCAAAATTATGATAAATTTTCTGTAACAATTCTTTTGTATTGCTATAGAATAATATAACTAATACCCCTTTCATAATAGGATTTACATTTGGTGTGAGAATGAGTTTTAAGTAATGTAAATAATAGTGATGAAAAGTTAGTGGAATATGAGGTCCACTTTTTATATTCCATCAATCCCAAGTTACTTGAGTCGTATTCCATTTTGGATTGTCTCAAGTTACTTGAGTCATTTCTCTTTTTTGGCTAAAAACAAAACTTCTAATCTCACTTATTTAATTCTTTCTTTTACTTTGTTTTCTCCTCTTTCTCTTACTTTATTATCTCCTCGACTTTATTTAATTCACTAAACCCAACTTCTTAAATCACGTGCTGAAAAGAAACATCTCAAGTAACGTGGGACGGAGAGAGTATTAGTTTTATAATAAAATGTGAGTGCAGTGAGTTAGTGAAATGTGAGGACTTTTTTATATTGATTTTATAATAAAATGCGAGTGAGGTGAGTTAGTAGAATATGAGACCTACTTACCATTTAAGGTAAAAGTAAAATGTGACTCTTATTGTGGGCGGATGGAGTATAATGTAATTTAATTTAAAATTCAAAAACATTATATACATATATAATTTAATTGTATATTTATATTTATTCTTATTAATTTAACCGTAATCATCTTTAATGAAAATATTTGATCAACCACATACATGAAATTAATGATAAAATAAGTTGACTTCCATTGTAAAGAAGGTAGATTCTTATCTATGTCCTTTCCCTCTTTTGCCCCTTTCTCCTTTTCTTTTTATTCTCTCACATTATGTATAGGGAAAAGTGGATCGGTCACCATGAAAATTCTTGATTCACATTCGCTTTTCTGATAGATATGTTTAATTGCTTTTTCTCTTTTGAAATAACAATATAAAGTAAAAGGTAAAAGAAGAAAAAGCAAATAATGTAACAACCCAATTATGACCAAAGACCTGTTAGTGATCAGCTATTTCCAATTTTTTATTCCATAATTGGAATTTTATCAATTTTTGTAGTAAATGCAATTGAAGTCATCACTCCTTACTAACATTTCTTGAAATGAAGAATATCAATTACTAATTGGTAATTAGAAGCTCACTAAGCTTCTGGATGAGAGAATCAATGAGGGATAATGTGAATGAGCTTCTATTCAAGCTGAGAGAGTTATCATTTTGCAACTCTGCCTCTCCGAAATTAACTACATGCACTACTCCTGTCAAGACATCTTCATTAAACATATGTGAACCTATAATTTTTCTGTCGTCATTATCATATAAAAAATAAAGTTGCTATTCAGATTTATTTGGATCGTTTGAACAGTGCTAGGTGAGAACTCATACACATTATATTCGTCTCCAGATGATAAATTGGGAATGAATCATGAGAACTGTATTTTTATTTAACGTGGGAAAAATTTACATGTCCATGATGGTTACTTAAAATAGAATTGTCCAATTTGATCAAATTGTCCTACTTATTTGGTCATACATACTGTAGATTCTAGAGAACTACCCTGGCCTTTAGCACAAATAAAGTCAATTTTTAAATTTACTTCAGTATATTTCGGATAATTGAGATTTGGAAACTTATACTTAAATCGTTCCAATTTCGTTATGTACTGATGTTATAATTTATTAGGTTAATCTACTATTTCGATTTGATTATACTCTCTCGTTCCATAAAAATAGGGACTTTGTGGACGACACGGGTTTTAATGTGAAATTGGTAAATAAGAGAGATGTAGAAAGAAAAATTGATTGAAATATTGTTAGTGGAGAATGAGACTCACTTTATAACAGAGAAAAAACTGTCCAAAATAGAAAACAACTATTTTTGTGGAACGGACTAAAATAGGAAAAGAAGATTATTTTTATAGAACGGATGTAGTATAAAAATAATCAAATAAGTGCCCTACGTCTATATATAGAGTTTGAGTTTGATTCAATTTAAATATTTATTGATTTCAAAAGATAAATAAAAAAGAATCGGAATACATTCAATAGTCCAAACTCGAAGGGAACGCTCTCATGTGCGAGCGTTCTACCGAACAGTGTGCTCGAGTCTGACTCATCCAAACCCGGTTATCTAAATAGATAAAATAAATTAAGGTTTTTAAGTTATATTTTTAAGAAACTAATGTACCACTTGATGCACATATCTTATATGTATTTATAGTTTTGTAAATTGTAATTTGTATACTTATTTAATACTGATAATTTGTTGAATAAGTAATATAGATGTATGGACATAACAATAACTGAAGTAAGAAAATATAATCCAATATATTTCCAAGATCAGATTCAAATATAATTTAGTAATCTCCAATTCTTAATTTGAAGTCGCATAGTCTAAATTTGTCAGACTATACTTCTCAACAATGTGAGGTATATTGCAAATTTTATTTAGTATGTGTGGATAAATAATTCAAATCTTCAAAATTATGTTTCAGATGGACTCTAAATATAGATAGCACAATCCACAAGCTTTTCTTCAATTTCAGCTGGACTCCAAAAGTTGAATGTATAAAACTAATGCGATTTTTAAAATCAAGATTTGTGGATAAGATCTAAAAAATCACAAACTTGGATCGATGTTTTATGCGATTCTAAGTTTCATATTTTTGGTCAAAGTTAATAATTTAAACGACATCATTTTCAAAGATTCATTTTAGCTTTAATTTTGCCACCTTAGATTCCGACTAGCCACAACATTTTTTGATGTTGTCCAAATCCAAAATTCACTATATAAGATCATAGGAGGAGGATCCTCTACTGTGCCCAATTACACAACAGATCTTGATGTGCCACAAAACGCAGGAGGATGAGATCCTCCTCTAAGGCCATCCACAATAGGAATAGCCCAGTAATAGCTCAGCCATAGCCTAGCCACTCCTCCTGCCACATCATCAACACTAAAAATCCTTCTGCCACATCATAAATAGCACAGCCATAGCCTAGCCACATCATAAATAGCCCAGCCACATCAATAGCCACATCACTCAAAATTATATAAAACAAATAATTAACAATCACACAAAATACGCAATTTAATTTACGATACATATACGAGAAAATTCAATAATATTATTAAAATTTAAAAAGTACATTAATTAAAAAAAATTACATAATTAACAAAAAAAAAATTAAAAATTAAGATAGAGAGAGTACTCGTTAATACAAGTGGTGCGAATGAAAATGACGGGCAAGTCGCGTATATATAGTGTTTCGAAAACAAAAAAAAAATTTAAAAATTCGCGCTAGGCGGTGCGCTAGGCGATCCGGACGCTGCAATAACGCCTAGCGGATCGCCTAGCGCCACGGAACCGCCGAGCGCTAGGCGGTTTTTTTTCGCGAAAATCGCTGGGCGGCTGCAATAGACCGCCTAGCGCACCGCCTAGCGCCGGCGCTCGGCTAGGCGGTGCGCTAGGCGCTATTGTGGATGCTCAATAAGATCATGGAGTAGTTTATATTTCTAACAACTAACTTTAAAATTTATGTAAAATGTTAAAGTTTTGTGATTTTAAAAAATGTTATATTCTTTAGAATAGACTTAATACCAAGAATTGCGCTTACTTTATCAATATTTAAAATTTCACCCAATAGTACCCAATAAAAAAAATACTCATCCGATGTCCATTATATAATGCTAGAAAACTATAACAAGCAAGAGTACAAAAAATTTGTATTCTTTGTATACCTTTCATTTCTGTTATCCCATGTAAATGGGAAGACTCAAACTCAACGTCTTTCCACTATTTACAAATATGGAAAGATGAAAAACAGAATTGGCAGAAGCCATTACAACAATTTTGAAGAAGCTCAAGTTTATTCACAGGAAGGGCTAAAAGAAAATGATCTAATATAGGGATTGCCTGGCCAGCCACCGGTCTGGTTCAAGCAGTACGGTGGATACGTGACCGTGAACCAAACCGCAGGCCGAGCTTTCTATTACTACTTGGCTGAGGCTCAAATCTCTCCGAATTCATCGCCTCTCCTTCTCTGTCTACTAATAATAAACTTTTTATTGTTAGAATAATTTATAGGCTAATTTCATTTTGTAGTAGTACTTATTAATTTGGACTAACTGTTTGAATCATAGCATATTTCTTTTGTCTAATTTCTTATTTAATCACAGTATATTTGTAAAATTTATAATCTCTCAGTCCACAAGAATAATGCCACTTATGGACGGCAAGAATTTTAATAAGAAATTGGTAAAGTAAGAGATATATGGATATAAAAATGGATAAATTATGGAAGAGAGGAGAAAAATTAGATAAAGTATGAAAGAAAAACATTTCATTTATAGAAATAAAACTAATTTTTGTGAATGTCCCAAAATGACAAATTGTGACTATTTTTCGTGGAATAGGGTCTGGTTGTTCTTCATTTGGGTATGGAGCAATGCAAGAATTGGGACCCTTCCGCGTTCACAGCGATGGCAAAACTCTCTACAGAAATCCATTCTCATGGAATCAAGGTCTCTCTCCCTCACTTTCACTTTCACTTTCACTTTCACTTTCACTTTCCTTTCTCTCTTAGAAAGTGGTATAATTATGTTGGTATACAAATCCTTCCCATATCGGATGAGTGAAGGAATTGGATTAGTATATAAGTGATATCCACCCCTAATTAGTATGAGGCCTTTTGGGGTGACCTAGAAATAAATCCGTGCGGACTTGGCTCGACCTAATTTGGATAGTTATGAAATTAATATGCAGTTGACGATTCCAACGAATTAAAGATTAAAGGATGAATTCAATTAATTCAGGTGCAAATGTGGTGTTTTTCGAGTCACCAGCGGGAGTTGGGTTTTCGTATTCGAACACATTGTCGGATGTGAAGAGCAACGGGGAAGAAGAACAGCCATTGACAACTATAATTTCTTGGTGAATTGGTTCAACAGATTTCCAGAATACAAAGAGAGGGATTTCTACATTGCAGGGGAGAGCTATGCTGGCCATTATGCACCACAATTGGCACAAACAATTCTCTATCACAATCGATACTCCTCCAATACTACCACTATTATCAATCTCAAAGGAATTATAGTAGGCCATTTTTATTAACAAATCAAAAAGGATTTGAGTTAAAATGAATATATATATAGGGTAGTGATCTATGGCAAACACCCCTTAACCAACCCCTTAACCAAATAACTAGAGAACAAATCTCATCCACACATCTTAATACTCCAAATTAATCTTATGGCTTAGCTATTTTTACATGTTTTAAATAAAAAGTAATTAAAAAGAGTATTTTTGGAAACCATATTTCACGTTACTAAAAAAAAAGAACTCACTTTCTTCCGTTGATCAGGCTGCATTGTCAGAAAAAAAAACACTCAAATCTTCCCCCAAATTAGAATTCTCAGCAGCAACAGCTACAAAAATCCCCAATTGAATAGATAAAACTCAATCAGCATTCAAACTCACAAATTCAGTCGCATTTGCCCCATCGGCCGCGGCTACGGACGGCGAAGGAGCAGTCCCACCGCGTGCGCTTCGAGTTGTTGCTGAAGACAAAGGGGAAGAGATTGGTCATAAAACGCGCCGCTTCTCCTCGTCCGTCTTCCTCCGCCTCCTCGCCCGCAGTCATAGAGCAGCAAAATCGACATAAAGCATCTCCTCTCTGCAGCTCTAACCCCTCTGATATTGCTTATACGCAGAATTGAGCTTTAATTGCGTGCGAATATATGGATGTGAAGCATCCATAGATGATGTGGCAGCTGGCGTGGGGCTTAATTAACTAGACTCTTAATTTTAAAAACATTGTAATTAAAGCACCATATTTTTACTTCATATCACTATAGCCATGCTAACAGTGATGTGTTTTGTTAACAAGAGTGAAGTAAAATCATGCTAATAGTGATATGTTTTGTAAACAAGAGTGAAGTAAAATCATGCTAATAGTGATGTGTTTTGTAAACAAGAGTGAAGTAAAATCATGCTAAGAGTGATGTGTTTTGTAAACAACAGTGAAGTAAAATCATAATAAGAGTGATGTGTTTTGTAAACAAGAGTGAAGTAAAATCATAATAAGAGTGATGTGTTTTGTAAACAAGAGTGAAGTAAAATCATGATAAGAGTGATGTGTTTTGTAAACAACAGTGAAGTAAAACCATAATAAGAGTGATGCGTTTTGTAAACAAGAGTGAAGTAAAATCATAATAAGAGTGATGTGTTTTGTAAACAAGAGTGAAGTAAAATCATGCTAAGAGTGATGTGTTTTGTAAACAAGAGTGAAGTAAAATCATGCTAAGAGTGATGTGTTTTGTAAACAAGAGTGAAGTAAAAATCATGCTAAGAGTGATGTGTTTTGTAAACAACAGTGAAGTAAAATCATAATAAGAGTGATGTGTTTTGTAAACAACAGTGAAGTAAAATCATAATAAGAGTGATGTGTTTTGTTAACAACAGTGAAGTAAAATCATAATAAGAGTGATGTGTTTTGTAAACAAGAGTGAAGTAAAATCATACTAAGAGTGATGTGTTTTGTAAACAAGAGTGAAGTAAAATAATGCTAATAGTGACAAAATTGATCCCAATAAATCCAATTGTAAAACTCAATTAAGTTTGATTAAATTTTTAAGTTTTAATTTAGATTTATAATTTCCTCAATTAGCTAGAGTTTATTAAGTTTCGAATCAAATTTAATAATTATTTAAAATAAAATTTAAAATGATTGGGAAGAAGGCCGATCTCACACGAAAGCATTCTTAATTAAGTTTGTCGTCTTTAATTATAAATCATTATCTCTAATCAATGCATCCAATATAATATAATCACAGCTGAAACAGAAAAGCAGGTACTTATGTTTGTTTGGAATATAATTGGAGGGATCCTTCTGCAAGATACAAAATAAACCAAATTCAAAGGAATTTATAACAGAGAAGCCGATTCCCTGTTTGCACTCCCTTCCCTTTCGATTGTTGTTCTCACACAAGTATACCATTACAAATCAATCGGAACTCAAAACTAAATCAGCAACTAAAGCAATTAATTTAATTGCAGGATTAAAACAGGTTGCAATTGGCGGCGCCGGCGTGGTGGGTGATGTTGAGCTCGGCGGCGGAGGCTGGGGAGAGGAGGAAGAGAGGGGAGAGGAAAAGGAGTGTGAACAAAAGCCTCATTTTTTCTAAAATTGGAGTTGGAAATTTGAAGGAGACGGTTGGAGTTGAATATGGTTTCCAAAAATGCCCTTGTTAATTATTTTTTACTTAAAACATGTAAAAATAGCTTAGCCATAAGATTAATTTGGAGTATTAAGATCTGTGGCTGAAATTTGTTCTCTAGTTATACACTTAAAATTAGTTATATCTTGATCACTACTATATATATATATATATATATATATATATATATATATAGAGTTGTGATCATATGATAACCCCCAATTTGTGTGATAACCCTATAACCAAATCTGAACCACACATATTTTCTAATCTTGTGGCTGAAATTCAAACTTAGATTTACTTCATAAAAAAAGGCGCAGGGGGTAAATATGTCATTTCTCTCATTTAATTTCTGAATTTTGCTTCATTCTTTCATTCTCTCTCAGTTCGATTATCTCCTCTTTCTCTGCGATTTTGTTTCCATATTCCTCTTCTCATCGATTTTGTTCCCAGATTTGATGGTGTTGAGGGAAGAATTCTGGTTGATGAAGCTTCTGAAGCGGCAGATGACGCCGGATCTGGAACAGAATCGCACCGTCTCTTCCCGGAAGAAGGCCGGCCGAGAAATGTTGACTCTCCTCGCCACCGTCGTTAGACAAAGCTAGAGAGTCTTAATTTCGTTCCAAAAATAATTTTATGTTTTGCGTCAATAAAATAAGTCGATGTTTTCCCTTCATATTTGACTGAATTACATGTTATATTTGGTTGTAGTGTGTTGTGATTGTGAGTGACTGTGTATATAGCAAACAACTTAATAATTATGATTGCCTATTAATTGGCATTTTCAATCGATACCGTTTCATCTAATGGTTTAATTTGGTTACATTTGTTGAAACGGTAACTATTTCTTGCACTTATTAGTAGGAGTAGTAAACAATTAGTAGTAGTAGTAGTTTGTTTTAGTGTCCCGTGACCTTGATATATATTTATTTGGAACAAACACGATCGAGTATATCCCAATTTAATTTGATTTGTTCAAAAAATTTAAAAACTTGGCAAGGCTGGGCTATATGTCTGGGAAATAATGTTTGTTTATTGGTTTCCAGATGGACAACCTCATCACGGTTCTTGTGTCGGATTTTGAATCCATCATTTAAATTAGTACAAACACTCTCTTACAAGCTCACTATGTTGTACTCTTGGGACTTACTCAACCACTCAAAACAGAGAGAGATCTAATTATCAATTGTGCTGGTTGATGTATTATATTGGCGTCGGCAATTAAAATGACAAATGTTCAAAACACTTCTTCATTTTAGTGATGCTAAAATGATAGTTTTGCCAGATAGAATGATACTCTGAGTTGATAAAATGATAGTTTTGCCAGATAGAATGATACTCTGAGTTGATAAAATGATAGTTTTGCCGGATAGAATGATATTCTGAGTTGATAAAATGATAGTTTTGGTTAGATAGAATGATAGTCTGAGTTGATAAAATGATAATTTTGCATGATATAATGATAGTTTTTATTTTTGACATTAGAGCTTCATGCTGCTGGAAGGGAAATTGATGAGTTATATGTCAGCATGTTTGTCAGTTAGGTTTGTTATCTCTTTGGTTTAGAGCTTGTCAAAGTTGCTACTTCACACAAGGTTTGAATTAAAAAAAAATTTAAAATATCAGCTTGTTATCGTATAGCCATGTCTAAATAACTAAAAATATCATAATCTTGGAACAAAAGAGTAAGGATAAATTGTTTGGTTATAAGCTTAAGCGGATGTTTTTGCGTAATTGCCAGCAATAAGGTCAAGGTAATAAACACCAAAATGTGAAGAGGTAAACTTAAACAGACGGCATTATCCAGTTAGATTTATAGTTGTTTTGCAAATAAGAGTGAAGTGAAATCATAATAAGAGTGATGTGTTTTGTGAACAAGAGTGAAGTGTTTTCTGGACAAAAGTGATGTGTTTTGTAAAAAAGAGTGAAGTGTTTTCTGGACAAAAGTGATGTGTTTTGTAAAAAAGAGTGAAATGTTTTCTGAACAAGTGTGATGTGTTTTGTGAACAAGAGTGAAGTGTTTTCTGAACAAGAGTGATGTGTTTTGTGAACAAGAGTGAAGTAAAATCAGAATAAGAGTGATGTGTTTTGTGAACAAGAATGAAGTGTTTTCTGAACAAGAGTGATGTGTTTTGTAAAAAAGAGTGAAGTGTTTTCTGAACAAGAGTGATGTGTATTGTGAACAAGAGTGAAGTGTTTTCTGAACAAGAGTGATGTGTTTTGTGAACAAGAGTGAAGTGTTTTCTGAACAAGAGTGATGTGTCTTTGATTTTTTTCTATATTGATTTTTTTCTCATATCCATGAAGCTGCTGCAGCCGAAATAAGGTCTAAGATGCGTGATTGAAACACGATTGCAAAGGACACATCAGAGGACACGACAAAAGACGATTTGTAATTGAAACTATCATTTTATCATTTCAAACTATCATTTTATCCACTGAAACTATCATTTGAAGCTATCATTTTATCATTTTATGCAAAAGTATCATTTTATCATGCTAAGAGTGATGTGTTTTGTAAACAAGAGTGAAGTAAAATCATGCTAAGAGTGATGTGTTTTGTAAACAAGAGTGAAGTAAAAATCATGCTAAGAGTGATGTGTTTTGTAAACAACAGTGAAGTAAAATCATAATAAGAGTGACGTGTTTTGTAAACAACAGTGAAGTAAAATCATAATAAGAGTGATGTGTTTTGTTAACAACAGTGAAGTAAAATCATAATAAGAGTGATGTGTTTTGTAAACAAGAGTGAAGTAAAATCATACTAAGAGTGATGTGTTTTGTAAACAAGAGTGAAGTAAAATAATGCTAATAGTGACAAAATTGATCCCAATAAATCCAATTGTAAAACTCAATTAAGTTTGATTAAATTTTTAAGTTTTAATTTAGATTTATAATTTCCTCAATTAGCTAGAGATTATTAAGTTTCGAATCAAATTTAATAATTATTTAAAATAAAATTTAAAATGATTGGGAAGAAGGCCGATCTCACACGAAAGCATTCTTAATTAAGTTTGTCGTCTTTAATTATAAATCATTATCTCTAATCAATGCATCCAATATAATATAATCACAGCTGAAACAGAAAAGCAGGTACTTATGTTTGTTTGGAATATAATTGGAGGGATCCTTCTGCAAGATACAAAATAAACCAAATTCAAAGGAATTTATAACAGAGAAGCCGATTCCCTGTTTGCACTCCCTTCCCTTTCGATTGTTGTTCTCACACAAGTATACCATTACAAATCAATCGGAACTCAAAACTAAATCAGCAACTAAAGCAATTAATTTAATTGCAGGATTAAAACAGGTTGCAATTGGCGGCGCCGGCGTGGTGGGTGATGTTGAGCTCGGCGGCGGAGGCTGGGGAGAGGAGGAAGAGAGGGGAGAGGAAAAGGAGTGTGAACAAAAGCCTCATTTTTTCTAAAATTGGAGTTGGAAATTTGAAGGAGACGGTTGGAGTTGAATATGGTTTCCAAAAATGCCCTTGTTAATTATTTTTTACTTAAAACATGTAAAAATAGCTTAGCCATAAGATTAATTTGGAGTATTAAGATCTGTGGCTGAAATTTGTTCTCTAGTTATACACTTAAAATTAGTTATATCTTGATCACTACTATATATATATATATAGGTATTTGATCAAAACAAAAATGTACTTAAAACAAGAATTACAGACCAAATAATGTCCGTTGGATTATTAAATCTAATCTTAAGATGAGAGTAATTAACGGCCTGATTTATTGTTGAGATATTAATATTTTAATCATTTTTAATCGATGAAGGCTAAATAAGTAAATTTCATTTATAGGTAGTTATACTAAATCCTAATTTCATGCATCGTATTCTCTCCTCTAACTGCTCTCTTGTTGATTTTAATAGCCCTTAATTTATTATGCTTCAATACTCCGTTTAAACTGAATGTAGTTATGCATATTCTGTTCAGTTGAAGATTAGCAAAAATTCTTCGTCGATGTAATCATTTTGGCGTCGTCTTATTCATTGTCAACATTTTTGTCTCAAGTCCAAAAACTAGATGCTTGCCATTTCCTTTTAAATTGTTATCTTCCATTCAATTATTCAATTTGAGGTGCTTGTATCGCTGTGGAATATATACGGTGAGTTTTTGCAATCTACTTCAGTTGTGTAACTCATTTTTATTGTATGGTTGCAATTTTTATGTTGACGTATGAATTTATTTTTATGAAATTTCATTGATATTGTGTAATCTTTTAAGAATAAGTTTTGATATATTTTGTTACGATATAGACAGCCGGGAATGGATTATGAAACACCATCTACTTCGCATGTAGAAAATCAGTTACACGTAGATGACATTGTGGAGAATACAGGTTATCCTTTAAAACATCCTTTGAAGACTTATACTTTTAATCCTTCATTTTATTCTTGCTTATGTATCAATATTAGTAACGATGTAAACTTGGCGTGTGACTATGACATTTTAGTGCAGGCTGTTAGTACTCCCTCCGTCCCGTGCTACTCGCACGTTTGCTTTTCGGCTCGTCACAAAGTCCTTACACTATTTATAATTTAAGTTAGAATTAATGCATTTAATTAATATGTTAGTTTAAGTTAAGAGCTCTTTTATTAAGTGATGTCTCATTACACCTAAAATTCTTTTTTAATTACACAAAAAAATCAATCCCAAATTTACGGCCTAAAATGAAAAGTGCGAGTAGCATGGGACGGAGGGAGTATATAATTTGTATCAGCTGTTTATGATTTGCTTATAGGTGTGTTTAGTATGACCCATATTTGTATATGATAGTTGTAGCACTTCTATGAAGCGATTTCAATCTATTATGACATATTATAATAGGAATTACCCTTTTGAATCTATACATTTAATTTATTATTTTCTTTATAGTAGTATCAATTATGAACCGTTTTTATTTTATTATTACCTATAAGCATACTAGTTCCAGTTAAGGATTATTGTAATTTTCTTATTGAATTTTTGGTATTTTCTCATTTTGAATTATTTCAGATTTAAATATTCCAGAATGCCCAATAGAATTTAAACCATTTGTTGGTCGTAGCTTCCCTACTTTGGACAACGCAATTGAGTTCTACGAGAACTATGGGCGACGCGTTGGATTTGATTCAAGGAAAAACGGTTCAAAGAAGGTTGATGATATCACCTTATGGTTTTACATGGTGTGTAACAGAGAGGGTGAACAGAAGTTTAATGATCAACAACCCAAACGACGACGAAAATCTAAAAATGTGGATGTAATGCTTCTGTTGCTTTCAAATTTGATTCAGATCGTGGTTACGTAATTAAACATTTTAACGAAGAACACAACCATCCCATGGTTGAGGTACAACACCACAAGTTTATGAGGCTAAATCGTCGACTTGAACCAGTGCATCAAAAATTTATTTCAGATTGTGCTGGAGCTAATATCGGGCCATCTCTAACTTTCAAGCTGCTTACTGAGTTGATGGGCGGTTATGAGTCTGTTGGTTGTACTGTGTTGGACATTCGTAACTATACACGAGATATCAGAAGATACGCTGAAGGATGTGACGCCCAAATGATCATAGATGAGTTGAAGAATAAGAAGCAAAATTGTGATGCCTTCATGTACGAGTATGAAGTTGATTCTCAGAGTCGTTTGAATCATTTGTTTTGGTGCGATCCTATAGCCAAGTTGAATTTCTTGCAATTTGGTGACATTGTTTCTTTCGATACTACGTACTCAACTAACAGGTAAATTTATGTAGGTATATTTTATGCTTTTTTTGGTTTGTTATGACATGTTATGTTGATATACCAGTATGTTCGATTAAATCGTTTAATATCCCATTTTTTTTGCTCGAAGGTACTCCATGATATTTGCTCCGTTTACTGGTAAGGATAACCATGGTCGTGCAGTGTCATTTGGAGCTGGTTTGCTTTGTAGTGAGAGTGCGGATTCGTTCTCTTGGCTTTTTAATCAGTTTGTGAAATGCATGGGCAATCATCCGAAGTTGATAATTACTGATCAAGACTTGGGCATGAAAGTAGCTGTTGAAAAAGTTCTGGTGAATACTCGACACAGATGGTGTATGTGGCACATCATGGCAAAGGTAGCTGAAAAGGTTCCTAAGTCACTTCTTGGTAATAATGATTTCAAAAAGGATTTGAATTCATGCGTTTGGTCTGAGTTGATTGAACCTACTGAGTTTGAAGACAAGTGGAAGAATGTGATGGTGACTTATGATCTTGTTGACTCTGAATGGTTTGTCTCTATGTTTGAATCAAGAAGGTATTGGGTTCCAGCCTACTTTAGGGACTTTCCTAATAGTTCGTTGATAAAGACGACATCTGTTTCGGAGTCGCAGAATAGTTTTTTCAAGAGGTACACTCAGTCTAGGGCGAACCTGGTTGTTTTTTTAATGAATTTCAATAATGCAGTTGATGCCCAAAGAAACTATTCTGCAAAGCTGGATTATATGGATTTTAATACAACTGCAAAGTTGAAGACAGAATGGTCGATTGAGAAGCACGCATCCACAATATTTACTGATGGGGCGTTCATGGAAATTCAAGAACAGATTATGGAGGCTTATAACCATTGTAGTCTGGTTTCTATTTCCAATGACTCAAGTACAGAGATTTATAAGGTTTTAGATCATTTTTCAAACACCTGGACGGTCACATTATCTGCGCAGGATTCGATTTGTGTATGTGGTTGTAAGATGTTTTTGAGGACTGCTCTTGTATGCTGCCACATCTTCTTGGTGTTGAAGAACAAAAAATATCGATTGATTCCGGAGTATCTGATTGGTGGTCGATGGTTGAAATCTTCTTTGCTTAAGGCTGTTCATGGCGTCCAAAACTCAGATGTTGCCACCCATGTTTATGTTGATGAAAAGAAGAAGGCTCAAGCAATTTTATTGGGAGAGATGTTGGGTCTGTACCAAGCGGTGTCTGTTGATATTGACCAAATTCATGAGCTGACATTGATAGTGCGTGAAGCTCGACAACAAATTTTTGCCGATGGGGTTGTGACGTCTACAGCACAGAAGAAGAAAATAATGGAGGAATTTTATGGGGCTGAGGCACCTCAGGAAGTGGAGGTTCAACCACCTGAAGTTGTCAGCACCAAGGGATCCGGTAGTAGACTCCCTTCTAGAGTTGAGAAGGCTTTGAAGCTTAAGAACAAGCCTATGCGTCAATGCAAGAAATGTCAGGAGTGGGGTCACCATGATTCTAGGAATTGCGACAAATTTAAAGAGAAAGAAATGATGCGCTCCAGAAGAAATGCTGATGTTTGATACAAGTTTTTTAGTTTTTAAATGTGATGTTTGTTTAATTCATTTAGTTTGAACATTTCGTTTGCAAAGTTAAGATTATAGGAATGAAAGTGGTTTAATTTTTAAATTTTTGTGGCTTTCTTTTTTGGCCATAGGTATACGGTTTGGATAAATTTTGTAATTATTATGCTTAATGTTACATTATTATGATCATGACCTATTTTTTGTTTGTTATGACACATTAGAATACATTCATCTTTTGAGTTATAAAATATAATCATGTGTTACGATTTCAATGTAGTTATAGTTTCACCCTTTTTTAACATACTCTTGTTATGACACATAACATCACCTAATATGACCAAAATGGTTGTCTATTATTCTACATAATTTTTGTGGATTGCTTGAAATCTTTTCCACTTAAAAAAATGCATGGTTGTTGTACTGCATTTGTTACACACCAAATTATTTTTGTGTTGATCGTACTGTTGTTTAGGTAAGTCGTTTGGGTCACAACAGTGTTAGATTTTGATTTATGGTGTTATTATTATTATGACACATTGTTTACTCCAATTGTTATGACCTTTTTATGCACTCTATTATGCCTTAATATATGGTTTACTGTTTACAGCCTTAAACGTTTCGAAAAAACAACCATTAATGAGAAGACCGTATGATGGAATTACTCTTAAGACACATTATATTACCATGACCTATTTTTTGTTTGTTATGACCCATTAGAAGATATTCATCTTTTTAGTTATAAAACATAATCATGTGTTATACATTGAATGTAGTTATAGGTTCACACTATTTTAACATACTCTTGTTATGACATATAACATTAATTAGTATGACCCAATTGGACGTCTATTATTCTACATAATTTTTGTGGATTACTTGAAATCTATTTCACTTAACAAAATGTATGGTTGTTGTACTGTATTTGTTACAAACCTGATTATTTTTACGCGGATCGTTCTGTTGTTTTGGTACTTCGTTTGTGTCATAATAGTGTTAGATATTGATTTATGGGGTTATTATTATTATGACACATTGTATACTACAAAAGTTATGACCTACTTATGCATTCTTTTATGTCTCAATATATGGTTTACTGTTTACAACACCACTTTCGAAAAAATACTTTTAATAAGAAAACCGCAAGAAGGAATTACTCTAAAAAAATTCATAACTTATAGGAGAACCAGACTGACGTTGTGTTTGATATCCGTGAGATGTGTAAAACACAATTCCAAAAAAAGGGTAACAGTGTCATCAAAGAAACGAACAAAATGAAAAACTTATTTAACCTACGAAATATACATTTGCACCGATCCGTAGTTCGCTATCATGTGTTCTACGTTGATCTTGGTTTTCTTGTTTTCCTTCGCATAATGTTTATATGCCGCTTCTTTATTGAGTAACGCGCTGTGATTAATTCCTGCCAACATCAACACACGGTTGTATTTAGCTCTTAAAAACTGTAGCACACCTTTGTTCTTTGTTGTTAGCCCACAATTCCATTGGCCCTCCCTTTCACCCATGTAGACTTCAAGGTGTCTAAGCAAATAAACGCCACTGTCTTCTGCATTGTCTCTTGTTCTCCAACTCATCTTCATCCTCTGAATAGGAGCATTTATAACTGATTTGCATTGATTGTGACATCCTATTCTTGATAAATACTTACAAAAGAATGTCCTCTGTAATGCATGTAAAGTGTTAGTTTCAGTAATTATGTTGTAGTAATGTGAGTTGTAATTTGAATTCGTACCAATGCCTCTGGAATACTTCCGTAGGTGAATCGCATGTCATTGTCTTCTCCATCTTTACAAGCATCTATAATCACCACTGATTTTCGTTTGAAACAAAAGCACACAGTGTAGTACCTTTTTGAAATGCAGAATGCAAAGAATACCTATTTTGTGTAATGTGTTAGTACTGAATGGTAGAATGAGTGATTTTTTTGTTCATAGTAACGTAGTAGAATGATTATGACTATGCAGCAACATACCATGTCTATGTCACCCCATGCGAAGTGTGGTATTTCGCTGACCTCTTTGTCAATGTTTGAGGCAAATTCATCTAGTTTGTCTGCATCATCATCCCGTCCATTACTCATAACAACCGTGTATAGCTGCACATATTTGTATCAGAAGTGTTAGTTTTTATGCTTAGGTTAAAAAAGCATCGAATGGGGTAACTCACGGCAGGGTAGGTTGTGAAAAATAGTCGTTTTGGAGAGGTGACAGATTTCAATGCTTCCATATGGTTCAGTACGGAGCAGAATGAGCTAATTACTCCACTTGAAACCTCATGATGTGGCAGTAGCGAACAGAACTCCAAAAGCATGACCTCAACTACTCGGTCATTGTAGATAATTTGTTCTCTGTACTTATTACAATTATATATTTGAATGAATTCAGGGTAAAAAAAAAACAAAATCCTTGAAGATATCAAAACGCTTACTCATTCCCGTGGTGAGTGGTCATCAACCAGTAATACATTACTCGTTCATCTGGTGTAAGCTTTCGTGACACAGACACTGCTCTCTCAAGAAATGGTGATCGCAGTGCATTAGAACATCTCATGTCTGTCTTGGTGCGAATGTTCATATTAAATGTTTGTTGCCTGTCATTTGGCTAACAGTAGAAGGTTTTAATCAGGGGTATATGATTTAGATACAATATGATTGGTTGGATTAGGAGGTATGCGTCATACCACATACGTCTACATTGCTAATTACAACAAAGCTTACTTTTTTGTTTGACTTGATTACCAAAGCTTCGCCCACTTTGGTTCTGATTTATTAGTGAAAGGTGTGACAAAATCTGCATCATCCTCATCACATTCCATGTATGCTTCTACTGCAGATTTTACTATGGCCTCCACATCGAGTTCCTCACCCTACATAAAGTTAACAAATCCGTATATATTACGTAATATTAAATATCAACAAACATCATAATAATTTTGACAAGTCACATACATTAGTTTCATCATTTATCCTAAGCTGATTATCCAATCTTGGTGTCGTTTTCGTTGCTGATGCCTCCGAACAAAATTCGTCTGCAGCGTCATCACCACCGCCATCCATGTAGTCAGCCATTGCTGATTTTACAATCTCTTCAACATTGATAGTCACTTCCTGTTTATGTAGCAGTGTGTATTAGGCAGTGTAATAATATGCGGATGATGAATTTATGCCTGATATATTGTTAATAATGGGTCCATACAAGAATATGTAGCCATCTAGTTTGTACCTGTTCTTTACCCTTCTGCTTCGATGCAACGCTACTACCGTTAAACGATGTTCCAATCATGTTGTTGCGTTCCTGTGTATCACTCTGGGCGGAATAAATTTCAATACATAAATAGGAACTCAACAAGCTTTGCAGTTCACATAGTGTTCTAAATTCATTTTAAATTTGGATATTTACCTTTGATGAACACAAAAGTGCTTCTTCAGATCCAACACTTATAATTGTTTTTTCTGTATTCGAGCTCTGAATCATTCCCACAGATGTGAAGCTACTAATCTCCACGACAGACTACATTATATAATAATATTACTGGATGTGTATGTATGTCAATGATGTACAGAATCATTTGGTTAATATTATACGTACGGGTCAGCTTAGAAACAATTTTGTAGCATTAACCAATAAAGCCAAATGTTAGTACAATAGGATTACCTTGTTCACTCCATTATGTGGTGTAACATCACAATTTTGAATTACATTTACGTTTGTAATATCAACTTGTTTCACACCGCGTCTTCTTGCGATTCCACCCTGCAATTCATTATGGTCATAATAAGCTTTGAACACGTATTACAATATAATTAATTAAATGGATACGTCAGGGTATGAAAATGCAATAATCGAAGTTATAATAACATATGGATGTGGCCATAGTAAGTAGTAAAGTCGTCTGAGGCTTAATATAAATATTTAATTGATCACTGCTGGGTCGTAATAGTGATACAATATAAACATTTAAATGGACACGCCAGGGTTTGAAAATACAATAATCGAAGTCATAATAAATTGTGGATGTGGCCATAATAAGGAATTAAGTTGTTTAAGGCTTACAATATAAATATTTAATTGATCACCGCTGGGTCATAATAGTGAAACAACCGGAGTCATAATAACATATTCGGCCAGAACAAGCATTTACTTAGTAATGCATTTTTTGTATACACAATTTAACAACTAAATACATATCCACTACACGCTAGTTAAATGTATAATAAAATATAGTTAAAATTTTGGTCATTGTACGCGTCTAATACGCCAGATGAGTAGTACAAATAATAGTTACATGAACACCTTAGGTAAGAATATGCAGTAATTTAGGTCATAATAATATATAGTCGAGTTTGGTCATGGTAAATTTTTATCAGCTCTTAAGATTAAAATATAGCTCGCGTATAAAAAAGGCATATTATTCGTCTTACTCGTATACCGTAAATACTTAAATGATCAGTTTTGTGTCATGTTATGCGCCATACCAAGTCATAATAACATGGTGTCAATCTTGGTCGTGGTTCGATTTTAATGTCATAATAATAAATAATAATAATAATAATATTACAATGAACATTTTAATGTCAAAATATACGCTAACATATGTCATAATAACGTATAAACACGATAGGTAACATTTAGCATGAAACTATTAATACGCTTATAATACACATGCTTCAATCTTGGTCATGGTACGATTTATATATGTCATATGAGTAAGTAATAATAATAATAATATTAAAATGGACACTTTCACTTCAAAATATGCGCTAATATATGTCATAATAACATATAACCATGTTAGTTCATAATAAGAATGAAACTATTAGTACGCTTATAATATACATGCTTCACTAAATAGATACATAACAATTTTTGGGATGTGGTTGTCGGAGTTGCTCAAGTCTATTGTGATCTAGCTCATAATGTAGAATAATAAACTAAATCAAACTCGAGCCTGGGTCATATTTATCACATAATTGGCTCATAGATAAAAAAGGTTATAGAATGTGACAATTAAGATGGTCCTGGGGTTCACAGTGTCAATTGTAGCAGTACAAATCACGCAGGTCTTGTGCACTAAACTGTCCAAAATTATAGTACAGACCAAAATCGTTCACCATCCTAAATAAGTTTCGGGTTTGAGTTAGCTTTTAACTTACATTCTTTTGTTGAAATGAAGGATGGATGTCGAAGGGTGGCCCTTCATCAGCGAGCTTTGTAAGCCTGGTTGTGACTTTGATCATGTTCTTCACAGCTTCTACAAGTTCGTGTGAATTGAATTTCTCCTTCGCCAACGCTGCCTCCAGAGATGTCACGGTTTCTTTCTCATCCACCGTCGTCTCAGTAATGACCCCAATCATATTGCATGCAGTTGAACCTGCAATCTTCATGGATTCAAAATTCTGGATCATGCATTTCAGATCAGTCATACTTAACATCAAATTTGAAGGCCCCTCGCAGCATCTTCACTAGCTGTTGCAAAACCCTCGATTGCAACTTCCAATTTATCCTTTTCTGTTGTCTCTGTCTCTTTGAATACAATTATGGTCGAAGGACGAGGCAGCTTGTCAGGGTCACCTCTTTCTACTAAGCTTCCCCTCCCGAAATTATGTGACGATTGAAGCTCCATCTTCTCTCTTAGCCTTAGCTTCTCGCTTGTCCACCCAAAAACTGTTGGGAAAACGCGCGAAACCAACATTTTTTGGTGGAAAACCCGATCCACATAAAAGGCCTGATTTAGATGTTCAACAGATTAATAGTAAATGACAATGATGAAAGATGTGTAATATAATATGTAATTTTCGTACGTGTAATATAGAATTATATTAACATAATGCTTCCGTAAAGGTTTATGCATCGCTTACCACCAAGAATGATATGGGTCCTGTAAACGGTGTATTTTTGGAGGACCTCCAGCTCTTTACTGCAACAGATAGTGTCTCCAGCACATATGCACACCAGTTGTACTCCTTCACCACCGAAATATCTCTGAACAAATGGTCAATATGTGTCCTACACTTACCATCACCACAAGGATTGATGAGTACTGTGTCAACTATTAGGAGGAAAACCTTCCGAAACCACTCGCCCCCAGTTTTATACTTTAATGCCTCCTTCATCAGATCATCTGGTAGAATTCGCTCGACATGCTTCCCAACCCGTCGACCCACCTCATCAACGAATGGCTTCTTCTTTTGTCTGTTTATGCGGTTGATCAAAGTTCCACCGATAGGCAGCCCTAAAGTAACGTACACATCTTCTGGGTATATTGACAGAAGTTGGTTTTCCAACTGTAGTGTCCAATCTACGTCGTTGAATCTTTTCACCAGGTCATAAGCCAATTTCCCCGGGACCTCAGTTATTCCAAAATGTTGTAGCGCACCAAAACCCATATCAACCACTTCATTCAACTGTACTTCGTTAAGCGATTGAAACAACTCGATTATTTTCCTAGGGCTGGTTTTCAGCTTCAAAGCTCCATGTATGACATTTTCCTCATCTGTCTCTCCCTTCTCTACCCCCTCCCCTACTTTCTCCTTCTCTTTGTTCAACTTAACTTTGGCAACCTTCTTTGATGCAGCGACCTTTCTAGATTTTTCAGCAGGCTGTATTCCAGCTTGTTGGTCTGCTTCTGGTTCGTGTATTCCAGAAACAGATCCTTTCATGCGCTTCGACCCTGTAAAAATAAAACCAAATCTCATTATATTATGCATAAGTGGTAATATTAGTTGGTGTAGAGTATTGGCATACCTTTGGTCTTATCAGGCGTATTCTTAACTGCATCATTGTCTGGGACATGGCATGTATCTGCATTCACATTACCAGTCGTTTCCAGATTCATTCTTTTTAAGCTTTCCTGTGCACGGGCTCTTTTCCTAATAATCAGTTCATTGGCTTTGTTCAAGGACAATCCAGTCCTTCCTACAGCTAGACATTGTGATACATTTTCAAAAACATGATCAAGTTAGTTCTATTGTATTCCCCAATCATAACAAACATAGACAACGAAGTTTGAATATGAAATTGAGACATAAGCATCATAACAATTAAAATATTATATAACACAAATCACTTCAAATACTGCAAGACATCTTAAGTTTAGTATTGTTCTCACCTTTTCCAGATTGAGATACGGGTTCAGCCGTGTCTCCAGCATGTTTAACCAATACTGGCAACGTTTTTGGGTGTAGTCCTAGCATCTGAAACTGTAATCATGATTAGTGCTAATTGTACATAAATATTCTGCCAACACTACATACAATGACATTCTTATAAACACATAGTATCCATCTCTGAAATCGCCAAATCAGAGTCAGTTACCAGGATTTGTTGGTTTTGCAACAGCCGCTTGCCCTTTTGTCGATAGAGGTGTTGTTTTGTGTTGCAATACAACCCCTGATACATAATCACAATAGCTGTGAACATTAAATTTTAAAATTCACATAACAAAAAACTAGGTACCCAAGCAATAATTTTTCTGTTCTGTATCTCTTTCTTTTGAATTTTTAAGAGTGAAGCGGCACAAAAATAAAACAATTTAAGCATAATAATATAGATTTATGTCATGCATACACTCACAGACCAATATGTTGTTGGGTTTGTTGCAGAATGGGGTTTTGGTTATGACAAATAACACAATTACATACGCTGCTTTCCAAAATTGATATGTTATTAACGCATTAAATATACAAGAAGGGGAAAACAATTTACCTGTTTGAGATTTGGGGATCTGTGGTGGCTTATTTTTAGTGTTCCTCCGTTCATATACTAGTTGAACAAAAAATACTTTTAGTGTTGATGTATTTGAAAGCGGTATAGGCTATGGGATACTACAAACATCTAACCTTTTCCGTCGGTCGTTGCAGATCCAGAAGCTCGAGTATTCACCATTTTCGTGCTGATTGTCTGATTTTCCCTGCGTTGCTTGGTGGTTCGGGAAAGATTGTATGTGCTGGAGCGTGTATTGTGGCTGGCTGATGTCGGTGAACTATCGGACGCCTCTTCGACTGACCCAAGAGTGGTGGGAGCTAGTAAATGCTGTGCCGCTTCAGAAATTCTAGAAGTAATGGTTGATTTTGGTGATTAGGGTTTTTTGTGGCGTTAGATATATTTTGGGGGGAGAGACGCAATGAATAGGCGGGAACCGAACAATCCGCGTAATGGCGTGTGGAGTGGTGATTCCATTAAATCCGCGAAGATAAACGGATCGTCTGGGTTTTATTTCCCATTTTTACCCTTTTATGCCTCCATTATACCTTATTATGACATACATTTATAATGTTCAAGAGCAAATCATGGCCGCCCATAGTCAGATCTAACGCTTCAGATTTAGTCTGTATTTTGGACTTAAGGGTGTATTTTGGTAGATTAAGACCCTATATATATATATATATATATATATATAGAGTTGTGATCATATGATAACCCCCAATTTGTGGGTGATAACCCTATAACCAAATCTGAACCACACATATTTTCTAATCTTGTGGCTGAAATTCAAACTTAGATTTACTTCATAAAAAAGGCGCAGGGGGGTTAAATATGTCATTTCTCTCATTTAATTTCTGAATTTGCTTCATTCTTTCATTCTCTCTCAGTTCGATTATCTCCTCTTTCCTCTGCGATTTTGTTTCCATATTCCTCTTCTCATCGATTTTGTTCCCAGATTTGATGGTGTTGAAGGGAAGAATTCTGGTTGATGAAGCTTCTGAAGCGGCAGGATGACGCCGGATCTGGAACAGAATCGCACCGTCTCTTCCCGGAAGAAGGCCGGCCGAGAAATGTTGACTCTCCTCGCCACCGTCGTTAGACAAAGCTAGAGAGTCTTAATTTCGTTCCAAAAATAATTTTATGTTTTGCGTCAATAAAATAAGTCGATGTTTCCCTTCATATTTGACTGAATTACATGTTATATTTGGTTGTAGTGTGTTGTGATTGTGAGTGACTGTGTATATAGCAAACAACTTAATAATTATGATTGCCTATTAATTGGCATTTTCAATCGATACCGTTTCATCTAATGGTTTAATTTGGTTACATTTGTTGAAACGGTAACTATTTCTTGCACTTATTAGTAGGAGTAGTAAACAATTAGTAGTAGTAGTAGTTTGTTTTAGTGTCCCGTGACCTTGATATATATTTATTTGGAACAAACACGATCGAGTATATCCCAATTTAATTTGATTTGTTCAAAAAATTTAAAAACTTGGCAAGGCTGGGCTATATGTCTGGGAAATAATGTTTGTTTATTGGTTTCCAGATGGACAACCTCATCACGGTTCTTGTGTCGGATTTTGAATCCATCATTTAAATTAGTACAAACACTCTCTTACAAGCTCACTATGTTGTACTCTTGGGACTTACTCAACCACTCAAAACAGAGAGAGATCTAATTATCAATTGTGCTGGTTGATGTTTATATTGGCGTCGGCAATTAAAATGACAAATGTTCAAAACACTTCTTCATTTTAGTGATGCTAAAATGATAGTTTTGCCAGATAGAATGATACTCTGAGTTGATAAATGATAGTTTTGCCAGATAGAATGATACTCTGAGTTGATAAAATGATAGTTTTGCCGGATAGATGATATTCTGAGTTGATAAAAGATAGTTTGGTAGATAGAATTGATAGTGGTTGATAAAATGATATTTTTGAATGAATAATGATAGTAATTTTATTTTGACATTAGGCTTCATTGCCTGCTGGAAGGAAATTGATGAGTTATAGTCAGCATGTTTGTCAGTTAGTTTGTATCCTTGGTTTAGACTTTGTCAAGTTGCTACTCACACAAGGTTTGAATAAAAAAAAATTTAAAATATCAGCTTGTTATCGTATAAGACATGTTAAATAACTAAAAATATCATAATCTTGGAACAAAAAGAGAAGGATAAATGTTTGGTTATAAGCTTAAGCGGATGTTTTTGCGAATGACCAGCAATAAGGTCAAAAATCAGTTACACGTAGATGACATTGTGGAGAATACAGGTTATCCTTTAAAACATCCTTTGAAGACTTATACTTTTAATCCTTCATTTTATTCTTGCTTATGTATCAATATTAGTAACGATGTAAACTTGGCGTGTGACTATGACATTTTAGTGCAGGCTGGGAGTATATAATTTGTATCAGCTGTTTATGATTTGCTTATAGGTGTGTTTAGTATGACCCATATTTGTATATGATAGTTGTAGCACTTCTATGAAGCGATTTCAATCTATTATGACATATAATAATAGGAATTACCCTTTTGAATCTATACATTTAATTTATTATTTTCTTTATAGTAGTATCAATTATGAACCGTTTTTATTTTATTATTACCTATAAGCATACTAGTTCCAGTTAAGGATTATTGTAATTTTCTTATTGAATTTTTGGTATTTTCTCATTTTGAATTATTTCAGATTTAAATATTCCAGAATGCCCAATAGAATTTAAACCATTTGTTGGTCGTAGCTTCCCTACTTTGGACAACGCAATTGAGTTCTACGAGAACTATGGGCGACGCGTTGGATTTGATTCAAGGAAAAACGGTTCAAAGAAGGTTGATGATATCACCTTATGGTTTTACATGGTGTGTAACAGAGAGGGTGAACAGAAGTTTAATGATCAACAACCCAAACGACGACGAAAATCTAAAAAATGTGGATGTAATGCTTCTGTTGCTTTCAAATTTGATTCAGATCGTGGTTACGTAATTAAACATTTTAACGAAGAACACAACCATCCCATGGTTGAGGTACAACACCACAAGTTTATGAGGCTAAATCGTCGACTTGAACCAGTGCATCAAAAATTTATTTCAGATTGTGCTGGAGCTAATATCGGGCCATCTCTAACTTTCAAGCTGCTTACTGAGTTGATGGGCGGTTATGAGTCTGTTGGTTGTACTGTGTTGGACATTCGTAACTATACACGAGATATCAGAAGATACGCTGAAGGATGTGACGCCCAAATGATCATAGATGAGTTGAAGAATAAGAAGCAAAATTGTGATGCCTTCATGTACGAGTATGAAGTTGATTCTCAGAGTCGTTTGAATCATTTGTTTTGGTGCGATCCTATAGCCAAGTTGAATTTCTTGCAATTTGGTGACATTGTTTCTTTCGATACTACGTACTCAACTAACAGGTAAATTTATGTAGGTATATTTTATGCTTTTTTTTGGTTTGTTATGACATGTTATGTTGATATACCAGTATGTTCGATTAAATCGTTTAATATCCCATTTTTTTTGCTCGAAGGTACTCCATGATATTTGCTCCGTTTACTGGTAAGGATAACCATGTCGTGCAGTGTCATTTGGAGCTGGTTGCTTTGTAGTGAGAGTGCGGATTCGTTCTCTTGGCTTTTAATCAGTTTGTGAAATGCATGGGCAATCATCCGAAGTTGATAATTACTGATCAAGACTTGGGCATGAAAAGTAGCTGTTGAAAAAGTTCTGGTGAATACTCGACACAGATGGTGTATGTGGCACATCATGGCAAAGGTAGCTGAAAAGGTTCCTAAGTCACTTCTTGGTAATAATGATTTCAAAAAGGATTTGAATTCATGCGTTTGGTCTGAGTTGATTGAACCTACTGAGTTTGAAGACAAGTGGAAGAATGTGATGGTGACTTATGATCTTGTTGACTCTGAATGGTTTGTCTCTATGTTTGAATCAAGAAGGTATTGGGTTCCAGCCTACTTTAGGGACTTTCCTAATAGTTCGTTGATAAAGACGACATCTGTTTCGGAGTCGCAGAATAGTTTTTCAGAGGTTACACTCAGTCCTAGGGCGAACCTGGTTGTTTTTTTAATGAATTTCAATAATGCAGTTGATGCCCAAAGAAACTATTCTGCAAAGCTGGATTATATGGATTTTAATACAACTGCAAAGTTGAAGACAGAATGGTCCGATTGAGAAGCACGCATCCACAATATTTACTGATGGGGCGTTCATGGAAATTCAAGAACAGATTATGGAGGCTTATAACCATTGTAGTCTGGTTTCTATTTCCAATGACTCAAGTACAGAGATTTATAAGGTTTAGATCATTTTTCAAACACCTGGACGGTCACATTATCTGCGCAGGATTCGATTTGTGTATGTGGTTGTAAGATGTTTTTGAGGACTGCTCTTGTATGCTGCCACATCTTCTTGGTGTTGAAGAACAAAAAATATCGATTGATTCCGGAGTATCTGATTGGTGGTCGATGGTTGAAATCTTCTTTGCTTAAGGCTGTTCATGGCGTCCAAAACTCAGATGTTGCCACCCATGTTTATGTTGATGAAAGAAGAAGGCTCAAGCAATTTTATTGGGAGAGATGTTGGGTCTGTACCAAGCGGTGTCTGTTGATATTGACCAAATTCATGAGCTGACATTGATAGTGCGTGAAGCTCGACAACAAATTTTTGCCGATGGGGTTGTGACGTCTACAGCACAGAAGAAGAAAATAATGGAGGAATTTTATGGGGCTGAGGCACCTCAGGAAGTGGAGGTTCAACCACCTGAAGTTGTCAGCACCAAGGGATCCGGTAGTAGACTCCCTTCTAGAGTTGAGAAGGCTTTGAAGCTTAAGAACAAGCCTATGCGTCAATGCAAGAAATGTCAGGAGTGGGGTCACCATGATTCTAGGAATTGCGACAAATTTAAAGAGAAAGAATGATGCGCTCCAGAAGAAATGCTGATGTTTGATACAGTTTTTTAGTTTTTAAATGTGATGTTTGTTTAATTCATTTAGTTTGAACATTTCGTTTGCAAAGTTAAGATTATAGGAATGAAAGTGGTTTAATTTTTAAATTTTTGTGGCTTTCTTTTTGGCCATAGGTATACGGTTTGGATAAATTTTGTAATTATTATGCTTAATGTTACATTATTATGATCATGACCTATTTTTTGTTTGTTATGACACATTAGAATACATTCATCTTTTGAGTTATAAAATATAATCATGTGTTACGATTTCAATGTAGTTATAGTTTCACCCTTTTTTAACATACTCTTGTTATGACACATAACATCACCTAATATGACCAAAATGGTTGTCTATATTCTACATAATTTTGTGGATTGCTTGAAATCTTTTCCACTTAAAAAAATGCATGGTTGTTGTACTGCATTTGTTACACACCAAATTATTTTTGTGTTGATCGTACTGTTGTTTAGGTAAGTCGTTTGGGTCACAACAGTGTTAGATTTTGATTTATGGTGTTATTATTATTATGACACATTGTTTACTCCAATTGTTATGACCTTTTTATGCACTCTATTATGCCTTAATATATGGTTTACTGTTTACAGCCTTAAACGTTTCGAAAAAACAACCATTAATGAGAAAGACCGTATGATGGAATTACTCTTAAGACACATTATATTACCATGACCTATTTTTTGTTTGTATGACCCATTAGAAGATATTCATCTTTTTAGTTATAAAACATAATCATGTGTTATACATTGAATGTAGTTATAGGTTCACACTATTTTAACATACTCTTGTTATGACATATAACATTAATAGTATGACCCAATTGGACGTCTATTATTCTACATAATTTTTGTGGATTACTTGAAATCTATTTCACTTAACAAAATGTATGGTTGTTGTACTGTATTTGTTACAAACCTGATTATTTTTACGCGGATCGTTCTGTTGTTTTGGTACTTCGTTTGTGTCATAATAGTGTTAGATATTGATTTATGGGGGTTATTATTATTATGACACATTGTATACTACAAAAGTTATGACCCTACTTATGCATTCTTTATGTCTCAATATATGGTTTACTGTTTACAACACCACTTTCGAAAAATACTTTTAATAAGAAAACCGCAAGAAGGAATTACTCTAAAAAAATTCATAACTTATAGGAGAACCAGACTGACGTTGTGTTTGATATCCGTGAGATGTGTAAAAACACAATTCAAAAAAAGGGTAACAGTGTCATCAAAGAAACGAACAAAATGAAAAAACTTATTTAACCTACGAAATATACATTTGCACCGATCCGTAGTTCGCTATCATGTGTTCTACGTTGATCTTGGTTTTCTTGTTTTCCTTCGCATAATGTTTATATGCCGCTTCTTTATTGAGTAACGCGCTGTGATTAATTCCTGCCAACATCAACACACGGTTGTATTTAGCTCTTAAAAACTTGTAGCACACCTTTGTTCTTTGTTGTTAGCCCACAATTCCATTGGCCCTCCCTTTCACCCATGTAGACTTCAAGGTGTCTAAGCAAATAACGCCACTGTCTTCTGCATTGTCTCTTGTTCTCCAACTCATCTTCATCCTCTGAATAGGAGCATTTATAACTGATTTGCATTGATTGTGACATCCTATTCTTGATAAATACTTACAAAAGAATGTCCTCTGTAATGCATGTAAAGTGTTAGTTTCAGTAATTATGTTGTAGTAATGTGAGTTGTAATTGAATTCGTACCAATGCCTCTGGAATACTTCCGTAGGTGAATCGCATGTCATTGTCTTCTCCATCTTTACAAGCATCTATAATCACCACTGATTTTCGTTTGAAACAAAGCACACAGTGTAGTACCTTTTTGAAATGCAGAATGCAAAGAAATACCTATTTTGTGTAATGTGTTAGTACTGAATGGTAGAATGAGTGATTTTTTGTTCATAGTAACGTAGTAGAATGATTATGACTATGCAGCAACATACCATGTCTATGTCACCCCATGCGAAGTGTGGTATTTCGCTGACCTCTTTGTCAATGTTTGAGGCAAATTCATCTAGTTTGTCTGCATCATCATCCCGTCCATTACTCATAACAACCGTGTATAGCTGCACATATTTGTATCAGAAGTGTTAGTTTTTATGCTTAGGTTAAAAAAGCATCGAATGGGGTAACTCACGGCAGGGTAGGTTGTGAAAAATAGTCGTTTTGGAGAGGTGACAGATTTCAATGCTTCCATATGGTTCAGTACGGAGCAGAATGAGCTAATTACTCCACTTGAAACCTCATGATGTGGCAGTAGCGAACAGAACTCCAAAAGCATGACCTCAACTACTCGGTCATTGTAGATAATTTGTTCTCTGTACTTATTACAATTATATATTGAATGAATTCAGGGTAAAAAAAAAACAAAATCCTTGAAGATATCAAAACGCTTACTCATTCCCGTGGTGAGTGGTCATCAACCAGTAATACATTACTCGTTCATCTGGTGTAAGCTTTCGTGACACAGACACTGCTCTCTCAAGAAATGGTGATCGCAGTGCATTAGAACATCTCATGTCTGTCTTGGTGCGAATGTTCATATTAAATGTTTGTTGCCTGTCATTTGGCTAACAGTAGAAGGTTTTAATCAGGGGTATATGATTTAGATACAATATGATTGGTTGGATTAGGAGGTATGCGTCATACCACATACGTCTACATTGCTAATTACAACAAAGCTTACTTTTTTGTTTGACTTGATTACCAAAGCTTCGCCCACTTTTGGTTCTGATTTATTAGTGAAAGGTGTGACAAAATCTGCATCATCCTCATCACATTCCATGTATGCTTCTACTGCAGATTTTACTATGGCCTCCACATCGAGTTCCTCACCCTACATAAAGTTAACAAATCCGTATATATTACGTAATATTAAATATCAACAAACATCATAATAATTTTGACAAGTCACATACATTAGTTTCATCATTTATCCTAAGCTGATTATCCAATCTTGGTGTCGTTTTCGTTGCTGATGCCTCCGAACAAAATTCGTCTGCAGCGTCATCACCACCGCCATCCATGTAGTCAGCCATTGCTGATTTTACAATCTCTTCAACATTGATAGTCACTTCCTGTTTATGTAGCAGTGTGTATTAGGCAGTGTAATAATATGCGGATGATGAATTTATGCCTGATATATTGTTAATAATGGGTCCATACAAGAATATGTAGCCATCTAGTTTGTACCTGTTCTTTACCCTTCTGCTTCGATGCAACGCTACTACCGTTAAACGATGTTCCAATCATGTTGTTGCGTTCCTGTGTATCACTCTGGGCGGAATAAATTTCAATACATAAATAGGAACTCAACAAGCTTTGCAGTTCACATAGTGTTCTAAATTCATTTTAAATTTGGATATTTACCTTTGATGAACACAAAAGTGCTTCTTCAGATCCAACACTTATAATTGTTTTTTTCTGTATTCGAGCTCTGAATCATTCCCACAGATGTGAAGCTACTAATCTCCACGACAGACTACATTATATAATAATATTACTGGATGTGTATGTATGTCAATGATGTACAGAATCATTTGGTTAATATTATACGTACGGGTCAGCTTAGAAACAATTTTGTAGCATTAACCAATAAAGCCAAATGTTAGTACAATAGGATTACCTTGTTCACTCCATTATGTGGTGTAACATCACAATTTTGAATTACATTTACGTTTGTAATATCAACTTGTTTCACACCGCGTCTTCTTGCGATTCCACCCTGCAATTCATTATGGTCATAATAAGCTTTGAACACGTATTACAATATAATTAATTAAATGGATACGTCAGGGTATGAAAATGCAATAATCGAAGTTATAATAACATATGGATGTGGCCATAGTAAGTAGTAAAGTCGTCTGAGGCTTAATATAAATATTTAATTGATCACTGCTGGGTCGTAATAGTGATACAATATAACATTTAAATGGACACGCCAGGGTTTGAAAATACAATAATCGAAGTCATAATAAATTGTGGATGTGGCCATAATAAGGAATTAAGTTGTTTAAGGCTTACAATATAAATATTTAATTGATCACCGCTGGGTCATAATAGTGAAACAACCGGAGTCATAATAAACATATTCGGCCAGAACAAGCATTTACTTAGTAATGCATTTTTTGTATACACAATTTAACAACTAAATACATATCCACTACACGCTAGTTAAATGTATAATAAAATATAGTTAAAATTTTGGTCATTGTACGCGTCTAATACGCCAGATGAGTAGTACAAATAATAGTTACATGAACACCTTAGGTAAGAATATGCAGTAATTTAGGTCATAATAATATATAGTCGAGTTTGGTCATGGTAAATTTTTATCAGCTCTTAAGATTAAAATATAGCTCGCGTATAAAAAAGGCATATTATTCGTCTTACTCGTATACCGTAAATACTTAAATGATCAGTTTTGTGTCATGTTATGCGCCATACCAAGTCATAATAACATGGTGTCAATCTTGGTCGTGGTTCGATTTTAATGTCATAATAATAAATAATAATAATAATAATATTACAATGAACATTTTAATGTCAAAATATACGCTAACATATGTCATAATAACGTATAAACACGATAGGTAACATTTAGCATGAAACTATTAATACGCTTATAATACACATGCTTCAATCTTGGTCATGGTACGATTTATATATGTCATATGAGTAAGTAATAATAATAATAATATTAAAATGGACACTTTCACTTCAAAATATGCGCTAATATATGTCATAATAACATATAACCATGTTAGTTCATAATAAGAATGAAACTATTAGTACGCTTATAATATACATGCTTCACTAAATAGATACATAACAATTTTTGGGATGTGGTTGTCGGAGTTGCTCAAGTCTATTGTGATCTAGCTCATAATGTAGAATAATAAACTAAATCAAACTCGAGCCTGGGTCATATTTATCACATAATTGGCTCATAGATAAAAAAGGTTATAGAATGTGACAATTAAGATGGTCCTGGGGTTCACAGTGTCAATTGTAGCAGTACAAATCACGCAGGTCTTGTGCACTAAACTGTCCAAAATTATAGTACAGACCAAAATCGTTCACCATCCTAAATAAGTTTCGGGTTTGAGTTAGCTTTTAACTTACATTCTTTTGTTGAAATGAAGGATGGATGTCGAAGGGTGGCCCTTCATCAGCGAGCTTTGTAAGCCTGGTTGTGACTTTGATCATGTTCTTCACAGCTTCTACAAGTTCGTGTGAATTGAATTTCTCCTTCGCCAACGCTGCCTCCAGAGATGTCACGGTTTCTTTCTCATCCACCGTCGTCTCAGTAATGACCCCAATCATATTGCATGCAGTTGAACCTGCAATCTTCATGGATTCAAAATTCTGGATCATGCATTTCAGATCAGTCATACTTAACATCAAATTTTGAAGGCCCCTCGCAGCATCTTCACTAGCTGTTGCAAAACCCTCGATTGCAACTTCCAATTTATCCTTTTCTGTTGTCTCTGTCTCTTTGAATACAATTATGGTCGAAGGACGAGGCAGCTTGTCAGGGTCACCTCTTTCTACTAAGCTTCCCCTCCCGAAATTATGTGACGATTGAAGCTCCATCTTCTCTCTTAGCCTTAGCTTCTCGCTTGTCCACCCAAAAACTGTTGGGAAAACGCGCGAAACCAACATTTTTTGGTGGAAAACCCGATCCACATAAAAGGCCTGATTTAGATGTTCAACAGATTAATAGTAAATGACAATGATGAAAGATGTGTAATATAATATGTAATTTTCGTACGTGTAATATAGAATTATATTAACATAATGCTTCCGTAAAGGTTTATGCATCGCTTACCACCAAGAATGATATGGGTCCTGTAAACGGTGTATTTTTGGAGGACCTCCAGCTCTTTACTGCAACAGATAGTGTCTCCAGCACATATGCACACCAGTTGTACTCCTTCACCACCGAAATATCTCTGAACAAATGGTCAATATGTGTCCTACACTTACCATCACCACAAGGATTGATGAGTACTGTGTCAACTATTAGGAGGAAAACCTTCCGAAACCACTCGCCCCCAGTTTTATACTTTAATGCCTCCTTCATCAGATCATCTGGTAGAATTCGCTCGACATGCTTCCCAACCCGTCGACCCACCTCATCAACGAATGGCTTCTTCTTTTGTCTGTTTATGCGGTTGATCAAAGTTCCACCGATAGGCAGCCCTAAAGTAACGTACACATCTTCTGGGTATATTGACAGAAGTTGGTTTTCCAACTGTAGTGTCCAATCTACGTCGTTGAATCTTTTCACCAGGTCATAAGCCAATTTCCCCGGGACCTCAGTTATTCCAAAATGTTGTAGCGCACCAAAACCCATATCAACCACTTCATTCAACTGTACTTCGTTAAGCGATTGAAACAACTCGATTATTTTCCTAGGGCTGGTTTTCAGCTTCAAAGCTCCATGTATGACATTTTCCTCATCTGTCTCTCCCTTCTCTACCCCCTCCCCTACTTTCTCCTTCTCTTTGTTCAACTTAACTTTGGCAACCTTCTTTGATGCAGCGACCTTTCTAGATTTTTCAGCAGGCTGTATTCCAGCTTGTTGGTCTGCTTCTGGTTCGTGTATTCCAGAAACAGATCCTTTCATGCGCTTCGACCCTGTAAAAATAAAACCAAATCTCATTATATTATGCATAAGTGGTAATATTAGTTGGTGTAGAGTATTGGCATACCTTTGGTCTTATCAGGCGTATTCTTAACTGCATCATTGTCTGGGACATGGCATGTATCTGCATTCACATTACCAGTCGTTTCCAGATTCATTCTTTTTAAGCTTTCCTGTGCACGGGCTCTTTTCCTAATAATCAGTTCATTGGCTTTGTTCAAGGACAATCCAGTCCTTCCTACAGCTAGACATTGTGATACATTTTCAAAAACATGATCAAGTTAGTTCTATTGTATTCCCCAATCATAACAAACATAGACAACGAAGTTTGAATATGAAATTGAGACATAAGCATCATAACAATTAAAATATTATATAACACAAATCACTTCAAATACTGCAAGACATCTTAAGTTTAGTATTGTTCTCACCTTTTCCAGATTGAGATACGGGTTCAGCCGTGTCTCCAGCATGTTTAACCAATACTGCAACGTTTTTGGGTGTAGTCCTAGCATCTGAAACTGTAATCATGATTAGTGCTAATTGTACATAAATATTCTGCCAACACTACATACAATGACATTCTTATAAACACATAGTATCCATCTCTGAAATCGCCAAATCAGAGTCAGTTACCAGGATTTGTTGGTTTTGCAACAGCCGCTTGCCCTTTTGTCGATAGAGGTGTTGTTTTGTGTTGCAATACAACCCCTGATACATAATCACAATAGCTGTGAACATTAAATTTTAAAATTCACATAACAAAAAACTAGGTACCCAAGCAATAATTTTTCTGTTCTGTATCTCTTTCTTTTGAATTTTTAAGAGTGAAGCGGCACAAAAATAAAACAATTTAAGCATAATAATATAGATTTATGTCATGCATACACTCACAGACCAATATGTTGTTGGGTTTGTTGCAGAATGGGGTTTTGGTTATGACAAATAACACAATTACATACGCTGCTTCCAAAATTGATATGTTATTAACGCATTAAATATACAAGAAGGGGAAAACAATTTACCTGTTTGAGATTTGGGGATCTGTGGTGGCTTATTTTTAGTGTTCCTCCGTTCATATACTAGTTGAACAAAAAATACTTTTAGTGTTGATGTATTTGAAAGCGGTATAGGCTATGGGATACTACAAACATCTAACCTTTTCCGTCGGTCGTTGCAGATCCAGAAGCTCGAGTATTCACCATTTTCGTGGCTGATTGTCTGATTTTCCCTGCGTTGCTTGGTGGTTCGGGAAAGATTGTATGTGCTGGAGCGTGTATTGTGGCTGGCTGATGTCGGTGAACTATCGGACGCCTCTTCGACTGACCCAAGAGTGGTGGGAGCTAGTAAATGCTGTGCCGCTTCAGAAATTCTAGAAGTAATGGTTGATTTTGGTGATTAGGGTTTTTTGTGGCGTTAGATATATTTTGGGGGGAGAGACGCAATGAATAGGCGGGAACCGAACAATCCGCGTAATGGCGTGTGGAGTGGTGATTCCATTAAATCCGCGAAGATAAACGGATCGTCTGGGTTTTATTTCCCATTTTTACCCTTTTATGCCTCCATTATACCTTATTATGACATACATTTATAATGTTCAAGAGCAAATCATGGCCGCCCATAGTCAGATCTAACGCTTCAGATTTAGTCTGTATTTTTGGACTTAAGGGTGTATTTTGGTAGATTAAGACCCTATATATATATATATATATATATATATAGAGTTGTGATCATATGATAACCCCCAATTTGTGTGATAACCCTATAACCAAATCTGAACCACACATATTTTCTAATCTTGTGGCTGAAATTCAAACTTAGATTTACTTCATAAAAAAAGGCGCAGGGGGTAAATATGTCATTTCTCTCATTTAATTTCTGAATTTTGCTTCATTCTTTCATTCTCTCTCAGTTCGATTATCTCCTCTTTCTCTGCGATTTTGTTTCCATATTCCTCTTCTCATCGATTTTGTTCCCAGATTTGATGGTGTTGAGGGAAGAATTCTGGTTGATGAAGCTTCTGAAGCGGCAGATGACGCCGGATCTGGAACAGAATCGCACCGTCTCTTCCCGGAAGAAGGCCGGCCGAGAAATGTTGACTCTCCTCGCCACCGTCGTTAGACAAAGCTAGAGAGTCTTAATTTCGTTCCAAAAATAATTTTATGTTTTGCGTCAATAAAATAAGTCGATGTTTTCCCTTCATATTTGACTGAATTACATGTTATATTTGGTTGTAGTGTGTTGTGATTGTGAGTGACTGTGTATATAGCAAACAACTTAATAATTATGATTGCCTATTAATTGGCATTTTCAATCGATACCGTTTCATCTAATGGTTTAATTTGGTTACATTTGTTGAAACGGTAACTATTTCTTGCACTTATTAGTAGGAGTAGTAAACAATTAGTAGTAGTAGTAGTTTGTTTTAGTGTCCCGTGACCTTGATATATATTTATTTGGAACAAACACGATCGAGTATATCCCAATTTAATTTGATTTGTTCAAAAAATTTAAAAACTTGGCAAGGCTGGGCTATATGTCTGGGAAATAATGTTTGTTTATTGGTTTCCAGATGGACAACCTCATCACGGTTCTTGTGTCGGATTTTGAATCCATCATTTAAATTAGTACAAACACTCTCTTACAAGCTCACTATGTTGTACTCTTGGGACTTACTCAACCACTCAAAACAGAGAGAGATCTAATTATCAATTGTGCTGGTTGATGTATTATATTGGCGTCGGCAATTAAAATGACAAATGTTCAAAACACTTCTTCATTTTAGTGATGCTAAAATGATAGTTTTGCCAGATAGAATGATACTCTGAGTTGATAAAATGATAGTTTTGCCAGATAGAATGATACTCTGAGTTGATAAAATGATAGTTTTGCCGGATAGAATGATATTCTGAGTTGATAAAATGATAGTTTTGGTTAGATAGAATGATAGTCTGAGTTGATAAAATGATAATTTTGCATGATATAATGATAGTTTTTATTTTTGACATTAGAGCTTCATGCTGCTGGAAGGGAAATTGATGAGTTATATGTCAGCATGTTTGTCAGTTAGGTTTGTTATCTCTTTGGTTTAGAGCTTGTCAAAGTTGCTACTTCACACAAGGTTTGAATTAAAAAAAATTTAAAATATCAGCTTGTTATCGTATAGCCATGTCTAAATAACTAAAAATATCATAATCTTGGAACAAAAGAGTAAGGATAAATTGTTTGGTTATAAGCTTAAGCGGATGTTTTTGCGTAATTGCCAGCAATAAGGTCAAGGTAATAAACACCAAAATGTGAAGAGGTAAACTTAAACAGACGGCATTATCCAGTTAGATTTATAGTTGTTTTGCAAATAAGAGTGAAGTGAAATCATAATAAGAGTGATGTGTTTTGTGAACAAGAGTGAAGTGTTTTCTGGACAAAAGTGATGTGTTTTGTAAAAAAGAGTGAAGTGTTTTCTGGACAAAAGTGATGTGTTTTGTAAAAAGAGTGAAATGTTTTCTGAACAAGTGTGATGTGTTTTGTGAACAAGAGTGAAGTGTTTTCTGAACAAGAGTGATGTGTTTTGTGAACAAGAGTGAAGTAAAATCAGAATAAGAGTGATGTGTTTTGTGAACAAGAATGAAGTGTTTTCTGAACAAGAGTGATGTGTTTTGTAAAAAAGAGTGAAGTGTTTTCTGAACAAGAGTGATGTGTATTGTGAACAAGAGTGAAGTGTTTTCTGAACAAGAGTGATGTGTTTTGTGAACAAGAGTGAAGTGTTTTCTGAACAAGAGTGATGTGTCTTTGATTTTTTTCTATATTGATTTTTTTCTCATATCCATGAAGCTGCTGCAGCCGAAATAAGGTCTAAGATGCGTGATTGAAACACGATTGCAAAGGACACATCAGAGGACACGACAAAAGACGATTTGTAATTGAAACTATCATTTTATCATTTCAAACTATCATTTTATCCACTGAAACTATCATTTGAAGCTATCATTTTATCATTTTATGCAAAAGTATCATTTTATCATTTGAAACTATCATTTTATCTACTGAAACTATCATTTTATCCTCTGAAACTATCATTTTATCCACTGAAACCATCATTTTATTAAGTGCAACTATCATTTTACCTTCTGAAACTATCATTTTATCCCCTGAAACTATCATTTTATCCCCTGAAACTTTCATTTTATCAAGTGCAACTATCATTTTACCTTCTGAAACTATCATTTTATATTTTGATAAAATGATAGTTGCATACAATGATAGTTTTGTGGGATAGAATGATACTCTGAGTTGATTAAATGATACTTTTGGCTTATATATTTTAGAACAACTTACTAAAATGGGTTGTGTTTGACCTGTACATGCTATACACATAACAAACCCACAAATTTATTCTTCATTGCAACAATACAATAAGATGAAATATGGTAATTAAAATCCTCTAGTAATTTCAACGTAGCCACCATGTTTCATTATTTCCACCCCTGATTTCACAGAAGTTGAACACCAAAACTTGTTGATAAATCATTCTTTCGTCGTTGTCGAGTTGCGGGTTTCTGCAAAGTGGACACGTTCGACGGCCATAGGCAGCCCATCTCTCAAAACAAGCCATGTGGAAGATATGGCTGCATTTGAGCTCCCTAACCTCTTCGGCGGATTCGGTGTACATCGGAACTGAGGAGAACTCCTTCCCCATTGGTTTACTGCATACAATGATAGTTTTGCCGGATAGAATGATACTCTGAGTTGATAAAATGATACTTTTGGCTTATTTATGTCAGGTTTACGGCATACAATGATAGTTTTGCCGGATAGAATGATACTCTGAGTTGATAAATTATTTCAGATGATCTAGCTGGTTAGTATGATGAGTCATAAAATCATGTGGTTTTTACTTATGGCTATAGTTTACCTTGAGTTTGTTAATCCAAAAGTGAGCTATAGTTTATCTGTCTCTTATATCGTCTTTATATCTTCTCTGCTTCGTGCGAATGCAGATTGCATTGGGGTAAATAGACTGGGAAACGAGCAAATATTTAACTTCATGTATTTTTATTTGGTTGAATATGATTGTGACTATACAAAATTCCATTCGTATTATATATTGCTATTGCTCATGATGAGAGAAGACACCGCGCTTATTTCTTATCTCTCTTCTTCGGTTTTTCTGGCTCTAAAAAACTTTGCTAGCTCCTCGACTTACCTACTCGTTGCAAAGATTACAATGTCTGATGATTTTCAATCTCACCACGCTACCTCTATGTTCCGTTAATTGATGCATGCGGTATATGCCTAAATATCTACTCCACATCAATTCAGAAACAAACAAAACTAGTTCTCAAACACCTGCTCCAACTGGCTGAGGAGGCGGACGCGGCGCTCCTCGACGGAGGCCGGCTGGGAGATCCAGAGGTTGTAGTTCCGGAAGAGGCCCCTGGGGAAGTTGAGGAGCGCGCCATTGGAGGAATTGGGTTCAGGATCGTAGTCGTCGTCGGAGGGTTTAGTAACGAAATGCAAATTTTGCCCTTAATATATCCGAAAAATGATAGTTTTACTTGATAAAATGATAGTTTTATTAGATTAAATCTAGACCACATATTTTAAAAATGTGTGGTAGAGATTTAGTTATATGGTTATCACATAAATATGGGTTATCATTACAATGCACCTACTTATTTTGATAATCTCCCTATATATATATATATATATATATATATAGGGGTGCGTTATAATGATAACCTCAATTTCCGTAATAACCCTATAACTAAATCTGGACCACACATTTTTAAAATCACGCGGTCTAGATTAAAACTTAGATTTACTTCATAAAAAAAAGCGCGGGGGTAAATATGTCATTTCGCTCATGATAAAATTTACGTATCCAAATTTCGCTCATTTAATTTCTGAATTTCGCTCATTTTATCAGTCAGTCAAAAGTATCATTTTATCAACCCAGAGTATCATTCTATACGGGAAAACTATCATTCTATGCAATAAACCTAACATATATCATTTTATCATTTTATCAGTCAGTCAAAAGTATCATTTTATCAACTTAGAGTATCATTCTATCCGGAAAAACTATCATTTCATTTTGTCACGTTAAAGTATCATTTTATCAGCTTATATGCAATTTCTTCAGCTAAACTATCATTTTTATAAGGTTACTGTCATTTTATCCGCTTAGATTATCATTTTATAAGGTAAAAGTATCATTTTATTAAACAAAAATGTCATTTTATACATAAAAAATACCTATCATTCTATCGGCTGAAAGTATCATTCTACCCGGCAAAACTATCATTCTATCGGCTGAAAGTATCATTCTATCCCGTAAAACTAAAATTTTATCATTTTACGTGATATTTGGCGAAATTCTGAGTATCATTTTATCAGACAAGAGTATCATTTTATCTACTCAGAGTATCATTCTATCCGGCAAAACTATCATTCTATGCAATAAACCTATGATTTTATCATTTTACGTGATATTTGGAGAAATTCAGAGTATCATTTTATCAACTCAGAGTATCATTCTATCCGGCAAAACTATCATTCTATGCAATAAACCTATCATTTTATCATTTTACGTGATATTTGGCGAAATTCAGAGTATCATTTTATCATTCAGAGTATCATTTTATCGGCTGAAAGTATCATTCTATCCGGAAAAACTATCATTTTATCAGTTTTATGTCATTTTGTCACGTTAAAGTATCATTTTATCAGCTTATATGCAATTTCTTCAGCTAAACTATAATTTTTATAAGGTTACTGTCATTTTATCCGCTTAGATTATCATTTTATCAGGTAAAAGTATCATTTTTTTAAACAAAAATCTCATTTTATACACCAAAAATACCTATCATTCTATCGGCTGAAAGTATCATTCTACCTGACAAAACTATCATTCTATCGGCTGAAAGTATCATTCTATCCGGAAAAACTATCATTTTATCAGTTTTATGTCATTTTGTCACGTTAAAGTATCATTTTATCAGCTTATATGCAATTTCTTCAGCTAAACTATCATTTTTAAAAGGTTACAGTCATCTTATCCGCTTAGATTATCATTTTATAAGGTAAAAGTATCATTTTATTAAACAAAAATGTCATTTTATACACAAAAAATACCTATCATTCTATCGGCTGAAAGTATCATTCTACCCGGCAAAACTATCATTCTATCGGCTGAAAGTATCATTCTATCCGGCAAAACTATCATTTTATCATTTTATCATTTTACGTGATATTTGGCAAAATTCAGAGTATTATTTTATCAGTCAAGAGTATCATTTTATCAACTCAGAGTATCATTCTATCCGGCAAAACTATCATTCTATGCAATAAACCTATCATTTTATCATTTTATCATTTTACGTGATATTTGGCGAAATTCAGAGTATCATTTTATCATTCAGAGTATCATTTTATCGGCTGAAAGAATCATTCTATCCGAAAAAACTATCATTTAATCAGTTTTATGTCATTTTGTCACGTTAAAGTATCATTTTATCAGCTTATATGCAATTTCTTCAGCTAAACTATAATTTTTATAAGGTTACTGTCATTATATCCGCTTAGATTATCATTTTATCAGGTAAAAGTATCATTTTATTAAACAAAAATGTCATTTTATACACCAAAAATACCTATCATTCTATCGGCTGAAAGTATCATTCTACCTGACAAAACTATCATTCTATCGGCTGAAAGTATCATTCTATCCGGAAAAACTATCATTTTATCAGTTTTATGTCATTTTGTCACGTTAAAGTATCATTTTATCAGCTTATATGCAATTTCTTCAGCTAAACTATCATTTTTATAAGGTTACTGTCATCTTATCCGCTTAGATTATCATTTTATAAGGTAAAAGTATCATTTTATTAAACAAAAATGTCATTTTATACACAAAAAATACCTATCATTCTATCGGCTGAAAGTATCATTCTACCCAGCAGAACTATCATTCTATCGGCTGAAAGTATCATTCTATCCGGCAAAACTATCATTTTATCATTTTATCATTTTACATGATATTTGGCGAAATTCAGAGTATTATTTTATCAGTCAAGAGTATCATTTTATCAACTCAGAGTATCATTCTATCCGGCAAAACTATCATTCTATGCAATAAACCTATCATTTTATCATTTTATCATTTTACGTGATATTTGGCGAAATTCAGAGTATCATTTTATCATTCAGAGTATCATTTTATCAACTCAGAGTATCATTCTATCCGGCAAAACTATCATTCTATGCAATAAACCTATCATTTTATCATTTTATCATTTTACGTGATATTTGGCAAAATTCAGAGTATCATTTTATCATTCAGAGTATCATTTTATCGGCTGAAAGTATCATTCTATCCGGAAAAACTATCATTATATCAGTTTTATGTCATTTTGTCACGTTAAAATATCATTTTATCAACTTATATGCAATTTTTTCAGCTAAACTATCATTTTTATAAGGTTACTGTCATCTTATCCGCTTAGATTATCATTTTATAAGGTAAAAGTATCATTTTATTAAACAAAAATGTCATTTTATACACAAAAAATACCTATCATTCTATCGGCTGAAAGTATCATTCTATCGGCTGAAAGTATCATTCTATCCGGCAAAACTATCATTTTATCATTTTATCATTTTACGTGATATTTGGCGAAATTCAGAGTATCATTTTATCAACTCAGAGTATCATTCTATCCGGCAAAACTATCATTCTATGCAATAAACCTATCATTTTATCATTTTATCATTTTACGTGATATTTGGCAAAATTCAGAGTATCATTTTATCATTTAGAGTATCATTTTATCAACTCAGAGTATCATTCTATCCGGCAAAACTATCATTCTATGCAATAAACCGATCATTTTATCATTTTATCATTTTACGTGATATTTGGCGAAATTCAGAGTATCATTTTATCATTCAGAGTATCATTTTATCGGCTGAAAGTATCATTCTATCCGGAAAAACTATCATTTTATTAGTTTTATGTCATTTTGTCACGTTAAAGTATCATTTTATTAGCTTATATGCAATTTCTTCAGCTAAACTATCATTTTTGTAAGGTTACTGTCATTTTATCCGCTTAGATTATCATTTTATCAGGTAAAAGTATCATTTTATTAAACAAAAATGTCATTTTATACACCAAAAATACTTATCATTCTATCGGCTGAAAGTATCATTCTACCTGATAAAACTATCATTCTATCGGCTGAAAGTATCATTCTATCACGAAAAACTATCATTTTATTAGTTTTATGTCATTTTGTCACGTTAAAGTATCATTTTATCAGCTTATATGCAATTTCTTCAGCTAAACTATCATTTTTATAAGGTTACTGTCATCTTATCTGCTTAGATTATCATTTTATAAGGTAAAAGTATCATTTTATTAAACAAAAATGTCATTTTATACACAAAAAATACCTATCATTCTATCGGCTGAAAGTATCATTCTACCCGGCAAAACTATCATTCTATCGGCTGAAATTATCATTCTATCCGGCAAAACTATCATTTTATCATTTTATCATTTTACGTGATATTTGGCGAAATTCAGAGTATTATTTTATCTGTCAAGAGTATCATTTTATCAACTCAGAGTATCATTCTATCCGGCAAAACTATCATTCTATGCAATAAACCTATCATTTTATCCTTTTACGTGATATTTGGCGAAATTCAGAGTATCATTTTATCATTCAGAGTATCAGTTTATCAACTCAGAGTATCATTCTATCCGGCAAAACTATCATTCTATGCAATAAACCTATCATTTTATCAGTAAGTCAAAAGTATCATTTTATCAACTCAGAGTATCATTCTATCCGGCAAAACTATCATTCTATGCAATAAACCTATCATTTTATCATTTTATCATTTTATCATTTTACGTGATATTTGGCGAAATTCAGAGTATCATTTTATCAACTCAGAGTATCATTCTATCTGGCAAAACTATCATTCTATGCAATAAACCTAACATATATCATTTTATCATTTTACGTGATATTTGGCGAAACTCAGAAATTAAATGAGCGAAATGACATATTTACCCCTCTGCCTTTTTTTATGAAGTAGAGTATCATTTATCCGACAAAACTATCATTTTATGCAATAAACCGAAAATATATCATTTTATCATTTTACGTGATATTTGGCGAAATTCAGAAATTAAATGAGGGAAATGACATATTTACCCCTCCACCTTTTTTTATGAAGTAAATCTAAGTTTTAATCTAGACCGCGTGATTTTAAAAATGTGTGGTCCAGATTTAGTTATAGGGTTATTACGATATTTAGGGGTTATCATACGATCACGACTCTATATATATATATATATATATATATATATATATATATATATGGGTTGTGATCAATGTCGAACCAATTTTAAAGACCGAACTAGAGACCAAATCTGGGCCATTAGATCTAGTTTTTTTGATGAGATGTGCTGCTGTGTAAATTTTTCGGTCTTCATTACAAGCCCATTTTACTTCATTGTATAGATTTATTACTTCATTCCGTACGTAATACCTTGAAACTACAACATGTTTTTACTTTCTTCCAGTAGGTTTTGAAATGATTCAACATATGTTTCATTTGAATTCATTGACTTGAGTTTTTACTTTATTTACATTAAAAAATGCAATTTATTCAAGTGCGTTTATTACTTCATTCAGAAACGTTATTATTTCATTGGATAAGGTTTTTACTTCATTCCAGTAGGACTTCACATCCTTCATTCCAATAATTTATTGCATCATTCCATGTGTTTATTACATCATATCAGCGTTGTGGCGGTGGTGATAGATATTGTAGAGAGAAAGAACGACACACGACGGCGAAACCGCATTTACGTACTGGAATGAAGTAATAATCCTACTGGAATGAAGTAAATACCTACTGGAATGAAGTAAAAACCTACTGGAATGAATTTAAATCTTTGTAACATGTTTGTATGACTTATTTACCTTCGGATGAATTAAAATAGGCTCGTGATGAAGGTAAAAATAAATTATAAATTTGTGCCTCTCATCCATAAAAAACTAGATCAAAAAACCCTAATTTGGTATGGTTCGGTGGTTCGGTCTTTAAGAGTGGATTTGTGAATAATGAGACTCTATATATATATATATATATATATATATAGGGTAGTGATCAATGTATAACTAATTTTAAGTGTATAACTAGAAAATAAATCTCAGCCACACATCTTAATGGAACAAATATTATTTATTTTAATTATAGAAAATATGCTGGGGTAATTTTGAAAATTACAATATTAAATTTAAATCTGCGTACAATTACACTGTTTCCTTAATTTGAACTACAGGGAATTGCTTCAAAACCTATACAAAGTGAACGCGAACAATTAAACGAAGAGAAATCGAAGAAGCAGAACCTCAGATCTGGTATTGACGTAGCTAACATCAGCGGCTACACCAGGCGTTCCGGCGATATCATAGTGTGAGAGGTGTGAAACCATCGGATTCAGCTTCATTAAAAGAGATGGCGTCTGTCCGATCCCTCCGGTGGTGCCCAAAATTGCTACCTTCCATTGCTGCCCCGGCGGCGAAGCGAAGGCACAGATCGACATGTACGACGCTGTCGCGCTCCTCCGCAGAGCCCATCTCAACAAGGCGGCCGTCATTGTTAATTTTCGTTTATGTAAATATGAGCTTGAAAGTGTGTGCGTAGTGTTTGTATGATTATGAGAAGCGGTCAATGTATGATTGCCTTTCTCGATACCACCTCGCCCCTCAACATGCTCCCTTTGATGTTTTCCTTGTCGCATTGCAGTCGCAGAAAGAGAGAGAGTCCTCCTTATCCTCTCCTTTTAATAAACTTTTGCCATCAATATTCAATTAATCTCATATTGCATTCTAAAAATGAAGAAGATAAAGATTGGAGATGATAATCCACAAATCCGAATCGGTGAAAAAAAAAAGAAATATTAGCATGATTTTACTTCACTCTTGTTTACAAAACAATCACTCTTAGCATGATTTTACTTCACTCTTGTTTACAAAACACATCACTCTTAGCATGATTTTACTTCACTCTTGTTTACAAAACTCATCACTCTTAGCATGATTTTACTTCACTCTTGTTTACAAAACGCATCACTCTTAGCATGATTTTACTTCACTCTTGTTTACAAAACACATCACTCTTACTATGATTTTACTTCACTCTTGTTTACAAAACACATCACTCTTACTATGATTTTACTTCACTCTTGTTTACAAAACACATCACTCTTACTATGATTTTACTTCACTCTTGTTTACAAAACACATCACTCTTAGCATGATTTTACTTCACTCTTGTTTACAAAACACATCACTCTTACTATGATTTTACTTCACTCTTGTTTACAAAACACATCACTCTTAGCATGATTTTACTTCACTCTTGTTTACAAAACACATCACTCTTAGCATGATTTTACTTCACTCTTGTTTACAAATCACATCACTCTTAGCATGATTTTACTTCACTCTTGTTTACAAAACACATCATTATTAGCATGTTATTGTGGAGTAAATTTGTGATTGTAGACTAAATTTTTTATTAAATCGCCAGAATCGGAGGAATCGAATCGATTGAATAGAAATTTATTAAACCAATTGCGAACAGACGCAATAAACTGACTTCCTATCTCACAAGCAGTTCACTTTTATAGTTTCCACCTTGAATCCATTGAACACAAATTTATCAGCATACACGCAATACACTGAATTCATATCTCACAACTAGTTCAGTTTCCTCCTTGCATGTGTATTTTTCACCTCATCTCACACACGCAGAGTTCGCATTCGTTAATTCTCGTACATAGATAAGCTGTAGTGGACCACCACCTCATGCCCGTAGTGGACCACCACCTTTCCGTCAACCTCATCGCAGCTGCACGGCAGCGGAATGGTCAGATTCTGGCCCACTTCGATTAAATCGGCATTAGGTATCCCCGTTGGCAGCCTGAATTTCGACTGCGGTGACGATGTTGGAAAAGACCTCGGCGACGATGTGCCAGAGACCACAGTGTAGACGGGGCGGCCGTTGGAGACGCCGGTGCGGTTGCAGAAGATGCAGAGGAAGGAGATTCGAAGCTTCTGTTGGGCGACCTAACCTGATTTTAATATCAAGCTTTTACAAAATTACCATAATACACCACCTTATTATTATGGAGTAAATTTGTGATTGAAGGAACTAATTTCTCCTTAAATTAGAAAATTACATGTATTAATACTAGCCCTTGATTTTCTTGATCTTGTGGCTGTGATTTGTTCTCTAGTTATTTGGTTAGGGGGTGTTTGCCATAGATCACTACCCTATATATATATATATAGGAATGTATCAGTGCCCTTACACCTTTCTAGGGGTGGTTCGGTACGGTGTACCGTACCATGAGTGCTATACCGTATACCGTACCGAAAGTTACGGTATGACAAAACACCATACCGATATCGTAGGGCTGGCAAATCGTGCGGATTGGGTCGTTATCGGGTTAACCCGATAACGACCCAACCCAATAAGGCCAAACCCGAACCCAACCTGTTAAGGAAACCCCAAACCCGAACACGAATCCGACCCGCCCCTCCGAACCCGGACACGACCCAAACACGATAGCGACACAAACCCCTTTGGGTTGACCCTACACGATAGCAACACGATATCGACCATAACACGATAACAACACGAACCACTTTGGGTTGACCCAACACGATAACAGCTGCCAATCTGTAAAAAAAAATTCAACTCATTTTTAACAGGTAATCTGCCCAAAGAGTACAGCCGCGCAAGCTGTGGGGCAGCGACGAGCAGGGGATGCTCTCACGCGAGCTCGATAGACGGGGCAGCGAAGCAGCAGGCCAAACGCCGAAGGACGAAGGCAGTGGTGACTCCGGTTCACCGAGCACCGATGGCGTTAATCCGCCGAGCTCCGGTGAGGCACAACAACGGCGGCGACTCAGGGTCGATGCCGCAGTGAGACGAGAAGAGAAGAGAGACGGTAGAATCGGAATCATGTTCGCTGTTCTTAGAGTTGAGTTTGGGATCCCCTCGATTTGAAATAAAATGTAGAGATACAGCTGGACGGAGACGGAGTGTGCGGGCGGAGTCCGCCGGAGAAGTGGAGACGGCGGCGCTGAGGCGAGAGGAGGGAGATGTAGCTGCTTCTTCTTCTCTCAATTAGTGGTTTAGAAATTTGGGGACGGATGAAATGGGGGAGAAATAGTTGGGAGTTCCCTTTTCACTTCACTGTGGGATGATTTTGAGAAAATGGAAGAGTGAATTGGAGGAAAACTCACGATGGGAGAGCATCTCACAATTAATTTTTAACAGGTTACCTGAATCCGACCCGCATCCGACCCGAATTTTTCGTGTTCTTATTGGGTCAACCCAATAATGACCCGTATCCAATAAGACTTGATCCAAACCCAATTATTTCGTGCGGATTCGTGTCGGATTATCGTGTCATGTCAAAAATTGCCAGCCCTACGATATCGTACTGAATTTTCGTTATACCGAATTCCAGTATACCGTAAAATTCGGTAAGGTAGTTTTTGATACCGTTACCATACCGTATTTTCGATATACCGATCCACATTTCGGTTCAGTATACCGAACTGCAGTACGACATGCCTTTATACCTGTTATACCGAAAAAAAATCATTATACCCAAAATATGCAAAACAACAATATAATTTTTATTTTTGTATAACAGAGAATTATATTTTTAAATTTTAGTATAAATATTATGTATATGTATTTATATATAATAATCAATCGGTATACCGAAGATTCGGTATACCACGGTATACCGCGGTATAGGAAATCTAATACCGTTACCGTATCGAAAACTACGGTATACCGAAAAATCGGTCTTTTCAGTACTTTTTCGGTACCGTAAGTCCAGTATTTCGGCTAATTCCTCAGTCCTACACCTTTTTAGTGTAAAACACAATACACATCATAGTCATTTGATCCTTGGATTTTAAAATATGAATATATCTCTATATGTATATATGCAGATCGGAAATGGTTTTATGAGCTGGGAGACAGACGTGAAAGGGATGTACGAGTTCTTGGGCAGCCATGCTATAGTATCAGATGAAATAACAGTCCGAATAATGAAATATTGCTATTCCTCGAGTAGCGATAGCATACAACAACAAGATGAATGCAGTGAAGCTGTTGAGAAGCTAACTCTCTAGCCAATGCTGTCAACAATTAAAACATTTATGCTCCCACTAGCTTCAATCATAGCCTCACACAAAATCCTAACAAGCCTTCTGTAAGTCTTTGCTTCCGATGATCATATTTATATATGGAGTACATGAATGTAATCAAATCCAAACTCTATGTATTGTACAAACTTCAAACTATAATTTGGACCCTTAGATTTGAATATTTGATGTCAACACATGACAAATAATGTCAACAAATGACAAATAACGTCAATAAAAAATGTCAACACAAGGTCAACATTGTTAACCGATTGACATTGTGTTTGACATTTTCTGTTAACGTTATTTGTAATCTGTTGACATCAAATCTTGAAATCTAACGATCCAGGTCATAATTTGGAGTTTGTGGGAAAAATGCAGTTTGTATTTTATCACTGCCCATGGAATATGATTTTACATATATATCAATAATCAGGTGTTGCATATGGATCCTTGTACCGATGATTATGGGAAGCATACTTGAATAGGCCCCAAGTTCAAAAGGCCCTCCATGCTAATCACACCAACATCCCCTATCCTCGGCAACTTTGCAGGTTCATTACTACTACTATAACACTTTTCTCTCATTCACTTCTTCCAATTTTGTAAACAAAAAACAACTAACTCAACTCAAACTGCCTTTGGTTTTAAAAAAAAATTGTAGCAATGATATATCCTTTTATTTGCAAGATATGCCTAGGACAATACTTCCTCTTCTCAAGGAACTTATGGCGAATGGGCTCCGAATTTGGTTGTACAGGTTGCTAATTTAACACATACTTACAATACGTGATTCATTAAATTCTTCTATCAATACTAATGTTTTACTTTGGTGTATGTACTCCGAATTTGGTTGTACAGGTTGCTAATTTAACACATACTTACAATACGTGATTCATTAAATTCTTCTATCAATACTAATGTTTTACTTTGGTGCATGTACGTTGGAATCGTGCTGGGTCAAATGTTTTTTGACTAATAATAAATATTACAAGACATTTAATTTTGTGAAATTAAATACAATAACGTCGATCTACGTTCCGAGTAGATGACCGTAGTATATTCATTTTTTCAAATCCGATTCTCAATGAGTAAGAAATAATATATTAAAGTTGGTCACAATAAAGCTAGAAATGAGGTATGTGAAAACACTAAGGGATTAATTAACTAGGTGTTAATTATCTCACATCGGGGATGATAAACTTCTCTAATGAAGTATTTAATCAGATGAATTATCATGTGTAATAATTATCGTGGAATAAGACGGGTGACAGAGCCCACACGCGCGCACGCGCGCCACCGCCGCCTGCCCGCGACCCGCGACCCGCGCACCGCACACCTTGTGCCTTGTGCCTTGGTCTTTGGGTGATCTTTGGGCTGTTCTTTGGAGCTAGTCGTTGAGCGTGGTTCGTGCATCGCTTGTTCTTTTTAGACCAACCCAAACTCTACGCTATCCCCGACGGTTCCTGGTCCACGTCATGGACCCCGACGCATAACGGGAGTCAAAAGGTCCCCGCTGGACCCCGACTCACAACGGGAGTCAAAAGGTCCCTGCTGGACCCCGACGAATAACGGGAGACAAAAGGTCCCCGATGGACCCCGTCGGTCCATGGTGTATCCCGTCGTGTGGATGTTCAGGTGCGTCGTGTCTCTTCAGCTCCCACTGGCTAGTGCACCAGTCAATAACCCCCGGCGGTTACAGTCAAGCCATCATGGAACACATAATGGCTGTTGACTCCATCATTGCTCTGCAGGTGGACTTGGCCTATAAATAGGCATGCATCCATTGCATTCTACACACAACATACTCAAGCATTTTACATACACGCTCTCTCTCTCTCTGCATAAACTTCCCGTCGAAGCTCTGTCCCCGCCTCACTCCCGTTCACCGGAGCTCTGCTGCTAGCGGTGCTACTACTTCAGAGACGAAGCCGTTTTATCTTTGGGGACGACACGCCAAACCGTGAGCACTACCGGGGTGTATTTCGTCTTGCGGAAAGAGGACTCCTCGACTCGGCTTACCGCTTTCCACAATCCTTTACGTGTAATTTGTTCAGTTATTTCCGTGTAATTTTCCTTGTTTTATTTTCAATTGTAATTTTGCCCGGCAAGACTTGTATCTCATTCCACAACAATCGCAAGACGAGATATTCTTGCCACTAAAGGAGTTTACACACCAACTGAACTTAAATCAACACCTTTGCTTGGAGATGTCGACTGACCCGTCTACCGCCGCTGCCACCGTTCCATCCACTGTGTCCCCCCGTCGCTCCCGTCAACACGTCGTCGGACATAAGGATGATTCCGACTCCTGGCTTCACAACTTCTTCATCAACAACCCCTTGGGTGTTTGACAACACCTTTGGGACGATTTTCGGATTCACCTCGAGTGGGTCGGTCGGTTCCACTTTCAGTGGTTCCATTGGATCTTTCAGTGGGTCGAGTGTCGGGGCCTTCGGGCACGGCACGGGTGTTGGATCCTTCGTGGTCAACACGGGTGCTAGCTCATTCGGGCGTAGCACGGGTGCCGGATCCTTTGGGGTCGGCAAGGGTGTCGGATCCTTCAGGGTCGGCACGGGCGTTGGATCCATCGGGGTCGGCACGGGTGCTGGATCCTTCAGGGGGCATGAATACGGGGGCCTCCATGCTCCACACAACTATGGGGGGTACTGTGTCCCACCCAATTGTTAGCTCTTACGGGGGCAACGGACTTGGTCCCTTTCATGGGACAAACTCGGCACGAATGGCACCAAGAATGATGCCACCCGCCGAGAAGCCATCAAAATTCAAGGGAACAGACTTCAAGAGATGGCAACAGAAATGTTGTTCTACCTAACAACATTGGGCGTCGTGAACTTCCTCAAGGATAACGAGCAATGCCCGCCAAGCGAGGACGAGGCACGTGTCGAGGTGTACGTCGAGTATGACGCTTGGCGCAAAGGAGACTATCTTTGTAAAAAATTTATTTTAAGTGCTTTAGATGATAGTCTCTATAACGTGTATTGTACTATTCCCACATCAAAACAAGTGTGGGAAATGCTAGATAAGAAGTACCGTAGTGATGATGCGGGTACTAAGAAATTTGTAATAGCCAAGTACTTAGACTACAAAATGGTCGACTCCCGACCGATCATGGACCAAGTGCAAGAGTTCCAGCTGATCACCCACGACCTCGCCGCTGAGGGAATGTCCCTGCCTGAAGCCTTCACGGCGGGCACGGTCATTGAAAAACTTCCACCCGGCTGGAAGGACTTCAAGAGCTACCTTAAGCACAAGCGAAAGGAGATGAATCTTGAAGACTTGATCGTGAAGCTGAGCATCGAGTCAGACGTGCGCAAATGCGATGGTTTGGCTAAGGGCCATGGCCCACCTGTTGCTAAGGCCAATCTGTAAGAGCGGGGCTGTCCCTCCAACAAACGCTCCCGTCCATTTGCAAAGGACAAGGGCAAGAAGAAGCAGCCTGCGAGGAAGGTTGAAGGCAACTGCTACAACTGTGGCAAACCTGACCATTTTTCCAAGGACTGCCGCAAGCTGAAGAAGAAGCCGGCTGCCCACGTTGTTGAAAAAGAGTTCAAGGACTGGGATGAAAGTAACCTTGTTGCTGTGGTCACTGAAGAAGTGAACCTTGTTGATAACAAAGGTGGCTGGTATCTCGACACTGGAGCTACTGCCCACGTCTGTGCCGATATGAGCAAGTTCGCCTCCTACACCGCTGTTGAAGGCAGGAAGATCAATATGGGGAATCAAGCCTCGTCTCAAGTCCTCGGCATTGGAGACGTGATTCTCATGATGACGTCCGGCGTCACCATCACTTTGAAGGATGTGCTGCACGTCCCGGACATCCGCAAGAACCTAGTGTCAGGATCAATACTAGTGAATAAGAGGTTTAAACTTGTATTTGAATCTGATAGGTTTTCTTTGTACAAGTTTGGAAAGTCACTCGGAAAAGGCTTTGTAACTGACAGACTTTTCAAGCTTAGTGTAGCTGTACGCCATATCCCTAAGCCGTTGGCTAATAATAAGAACGCATCTACTTCTTCTTACTTGGCTGAGTGTTCTAACTTGTGGCACAATAGATTGGGACATGTAAATTCAAATGCCATTAAAAGATTAGTAAGTTTAGATTTACTAAAGGAAAATGAAGTAGAAACTCAAAACAAATGTGAAACTTGTCTTGAGGTGAAAATGACTAAGTTACCGTTTCATTCGGTTGAACGGAACACAAAACTCCTTGAATTAATTCACACGGATGTATGTGACTTAAAATTGGTGCAAACGAGAGGTGGTAAAAAATACTTTATCACATTCATAGATGATTGCACATGATATTGTTATGTCTATCTTTTAAGAAGTAAAGACGAAACAATAGAAGCGTTCAAAAATTATAAGAACGAAGTCGAGAATCAACTTGTATGTAAAATCAAAATGATTCGAAGTGATAGAGGGGGTGAATACGTAGCCCCATTTGAGGAATTATGCAACGCAAGTGGTATAATTCACCAAACGACTGCACCATATTCACCACAATCTAATGGTATTGCAGAACGCAAGAATCGAACTCTCAAAGAGATGATGAATGCGTTACTAATCAGTTCAGGGATGCCCCATAACATGTGGGGGGAAGCTGTTTTAACAGTCAACTACATCCTAAACAAAATCCCACGCAAAGGTAAGGACGTTACTCCTTATGAGCCGTGGAAGGGAATGAAGGCAGCATCAATTCGAGTGCTTCTTGCGATTGCTGTTGTACACAATCTTGAGATTCATCAAATGGATGTCAAGACTGCGTTTCTAAATGGTGACCTTGAAGATGAAATCTATATGGAACAACCTGAAGGTTTTGTAGTACCTGGACAAGAGAAAAAGGTATGCAAGCTGGTTAAATCCTTCTATGGATTGAAACAAGCGCCGTTGCAGTGACACTTGAAATTTGATAACGTGATGTTATCAAATGGATTTAAAATCAACGAATGTGAAAAATGTGTCTACATTAAGAACATTGATAATGGATACGTTATAGTGTGTCTCTACGTTGATGATATGTTAATCATGGGTAGTAACACCCAAGTGATTAACGACACGAAGACCATGTTGAAGAGAAACTTCGACATGAAGGATATGGGTCTAGCCGATGTAATACTCGGTTTGAAAATTCTAAGAACATCTGAAGGAATCACATTAGCACAATCTCATTATGTTGAGAAAGTATTAAAGAGGTTCAACGCCTATGACAGCATCCCGGCTAAGACGCCTATAGAGCTCAATGTTCACTTGAGCAAGAACATGGGTGAGCCCGTTGCACAAGAAGATTATGCACGGGTCATTGGATGCATTATGTATCTTACTAATTGCACTCGACCTGATATTGCTTGCGTCGTGAACAAGTTGAGCCGCTATACGAGCAATCCAAGCAAAGAGCATTGGAAAGCTCTTGTAAGAGTTTTGAGATATCTCAATTATACTAAAAATCACGGGCTACACTTTTTGAGATACCCCCCGGTACTTGAAGGGTACTGCGATGCAAATTGGATATCCGATAACAAAGACTCACTTTCAACAAGTGGATATGTCTTTACTATTGGGGGTGGTGCTGTCTCGTGGAAATCCACGAAACAGACATGTATAGCCCGATCCACTAAGAAATCTGAATTCATAGCTTTAGATAAAGCCGCAGAAGAAGTCGAATGGCTTAAAAACTTCCTTGAAGATATTCCATGTTGGTCAAAGCCCGTGCCTCCAGTGTTAATTCACTGTGATAGCCAAACCGCTATTGGGAGGGCAAACAATGGCTTGTACAATGGTAAGTCTCGACACATTCGTCGACGACATAATACCGTGAGACATTTGATCACAACATGGGTGATTACAATTGACTATGTGAAGTCATTGGATAATCTAGCGGATCCGCTAACCAAAGGGTTATATCGTGATCAAATGAATAAATTGCTTGAGGGAATGGGTTTGAATCCACAAACTAAAGAATTGTCATAGTGGTAACCCAACCATGATGACTGGAGATCCTAAGAACTTGGTTCAATGGGAAAACTAAGCTATGAGAGTTCGTGTGAAACACTCATCTACATCTATTCCCTAGAGCGCAATAGAGTGTTGGAACACTTGCCTAGTGGTGAGGTTAAGTCTATGACTTTTAATGATCCCTAAAGGATCTCGTTGAGAAGAAGTTCTCAAGGAGACTAAGTATGACAAGATACTTAACGAGGAATCACTTATGTAAGTGTGAAGTGGGGCCGCATCAAACAATACACTTATGAATCCAAAGTGGTGTCCAAGGCCTGAAATGGACACAAAACGTGAGAACGGATGAGGTTGAGGTCTTTAAGTGTTAACACCATTGTCTCGGTGCACGCCGTGGAGGAATAGTTCAAAGCATCGCGCTACTAGTCCGCTTGTGTATCCGATGGTGTTGACTATGGATGGTTCAAAGCCAAAAACTACCTATCCTTATGCCTACATACCTCTTGAGGGTTGAGCTTGCGTCTGCATACATATGCATTTGGCAATTTCCACTCACGTGGGGGATTGTTGGAATCGTGCTGGGTCAAATATTTTTTTGACTAATAATAAATGTTACAAGACATTTAATTTTGTGAAATTAAATGTAATAACATCGATCTACGTTCCGACTAGATGAGCGTAGTATATTCATTTTCTCAAATCCGATTCCCGGTGAGTGAGAAAAAATATATTAAAGTTGGTCACAATAAAGCTAGAAATGAGCTATGTGAAAAGACTAAGGGATTTATTAACTAGGTGTTAATTATCCCACATCGGGGATGATAAACTTCTCTGATGAAGTATTTAATCACATGAATTATCATGTGTAATAATTATCGTAGAATAAGACGGGTGACAGAGCCCACACGCGCGCCACCGCCGCCTGCCCTCGACCCGCGCACCGTGCCCCGTGCCCCGTGCACCGGGTGCCGGGTGCCTGGAGCCTGGTGCCTTGTGCCTTGTGCCTTGTGCCTTGGACCTTGGACCTTGGTTCTTGGCAATTGGTCTTTGGGCTGTTCTTTGGAGCTAGTCGTTGAGCGTGGTTCGTGTCCCGCTTGTTCTTTTTAGACCAACCCAAACTCCACGCTATCCCCGACGGGTCCTGGTCCACGTCATGGACCACGACGCATAACGGGAGTCAAAAGGTTCCCGCTGGACCCCGACTCACAGCGGGAGTCAAAAGGTCCCCGTTGGACCCCGACTCACAACGGGAGTCAAAAGATCCCCGCTGGACCCCGACGAATAACGGGAGACAAAAGGTCCCCGATGGACCCCGTCGGTCCATGGTGTATCCCGTCGTGTAACATGTCCAGGTGCGTCGTGTCTCTTCAGCTCCCACTGGCTAGTGCACCAGTCAATAACCCCCGGCGGTTACAGTCAAGCCATCATGGTACACATAATGGCTGTTGACTCCATCAATGCCCTGCAGATGGACTTGGCCTATAAATAGGCATGCATCAATTGCATTATACACACAACATACTCAAGCATTTTGCATACACGCTCTCTCCCTCTCTGCATAAACTTCCCGTCGAAGCTCTGTCCCCGTCTCACTCCCGTTCGCCGGAGCTCTGCTGCTAGCGGTGCTGCTACTTCAGAGACGAAGCCATTTTATCTTTGGGGACGACACGCCAAACCGTGAGCACTACCGGGGCGTATCTCGTCTTGCGGAAAGAGGACTCATCGACTCGGCTTACCGCTTTCCATAATCCTTTACGTGTAATTTGTTCAGTTATTTCCGTGTAATTTTCCTTATTTTATTTTTAATTGTAATTTTGCCCGGCAAGACTTGTATCTCATTCCACAACAATGTATATGTAAATTAATCATGTAATGCAGTGGGGATGTAGATGGAAATGTACCAGTTACTTCAACTAAGAACACAATCAAAGACATGAAACTTCCCATCAAAAGTTCTTGGGGGGCTTGGTACGTTGGAGGCGAGGTATACATCTCATCTAATTATTTTGAGTAAATGTCAATTTTGGTCCTACACATATGATCAAAATACGAATTAGGTCTAAAACATTCACTTTTTGAAAAACAGGTTCATAACAAATGAAAATATCGAAAAAGTAGTCCTTTTTTCTGACGGTTCCGTAAAAAATCTAACGGTCAACGCTAATTGCACGGTGGCATAACTGTTAGTTTTTTGACGGAACCGTAGAAAAAAGACCATTCCGACAAAGATTTCATTTGTTATGGATCTGTTTTTCAAAAAGTGAATAATTTTATCAAATTCATATTTTTGTCATATATTTAGGACCAAAATTGACATGTCCTATTTTATTTTCTATATATATGCAACATGATTCATGAGCAATCTCGAGTTATTTTTCATAATGAAGAAGATAGCGAAAAAGTGAGTTTAATTGGTTTATGTTGAAGGATATACACAAGTGTATGAAGGAGAGCTAACATTTGCAACAATAAGAGGGGCAGGACATGAAGTACCTAGTTATCAACCTGCTCGAGCTCTTACCCTTATCAACTCTTTTCTTGCTGGGATTCAACTCCCTTATTCTTCTTCCACAGATTAGTCTATCTATATACATTAATACTCTTTTCATTTCTATTGGATGGATTAATAGGATAACAAAATCAACAAGCATTTTATCCTAGATTCTATTTAAAACGCCTAAGACACACTGAATATACTATTTATCTAAAATGTATTGTAGTATATGTTTTTATACTCCCTCTGTCCTTTAATAATATTGCAATTTGATTTCGCCACGGGTTTTAAAAAATATAAAAAAAAGATTGAATAAATAGTGGAATATGAGTCTCACTTATATGTAGTAATAGTTTTATAATAAAATGTGGATGAATAAATTGATAAAATATGAGGTTTGTTGTATATTTGGCTATCAAAGCAATAGAGTTGCGTGGAGTGAAGAATAGAATGCATAAGACTCAACCGAGAACAAGCAGGATTCAAAAGGCGGTTGGAGCTCGGAGCTAACGGCTACTAGCCGTTGGGATCTTTGTTTAGTTAGGAGAAGCTGTAACTGAATTTTGGGTAATTTCTTGATTGCTCTTGTTTGAGAGATGTTAGTATAAGTAGTAGAGAGTAGTTCCTAGTAGTTGTAACTTCACTTGAAATCAAGCTCAATAATACTCACGAAAAGTTTACTCTCCAAAACCCAATTCTTCCTTTTCTCACATTCGAGTTCATACTTGTTGTTGCGTTATTCGATCGAGGCTTTCTACAATTGGCGCCGTCTGTGGGAAATCTTGAAGGTGCTTGATCGTTCCAGTTCGTAACAATGGCGGCCAGACTGGATGTGGAGAAATTCAATGGAAGAAATGACTATGGCTTGTGGAAAATGAAAATGAGAGCTATACTGGTGCAACAAGGCCTTTCTGCTGTTCTTGCCGCGGATGATTCGGATGAGAAGGGAAAGGGTGCTGCACTAGATGATAAAGCAAGGCTAAGCTCGAAGAGATGCAACTCAAAGCGCATAGTGCAGTTATCCTGTGTTTAGGGGATAAAGTCTTGCGCGAAGTGCAGGGTGAGAAGACCGCTGCAGGTATCATGAAGAGGCTAGATGATGTGTATCTAGCCAGGTCCTTGGCTAACCGGTTGTATATGAAAAGAAGGCTCTATTCTTACAGTTTTTCAGAAGATAAGCCAATCGTGGAGCAGTTGGAAGACTTTGCGAAGTCAGTGGATGATTTAGAAGCTGTGGATGTAAAGATAAGTGATGAAGATAAAGCTATATTGGTCTTGAATGCCCTCCCGAATACCTACGATCAACTTAGGGATGCAATTCTTTATGGAAGAGATAAGGTGATCACCTATGGTGAGGTACATGCAGCTCTAATGGCAAAGGAGCTTCAAAAGGGGGGTCATAAGAATCAAGATCAACATCAGCCTGAATCTCTTAGCATCAAGAAGTGGAATAAGAAACCGTTCAAGAAAAGGGCTGAGGAAGCTAAGTCTGATGGGTCTGCAGTGAAGGAAAAGAGGTCTTGCCATTGGTGCAAGAAACCTGGGCATTTGAAGAGGGACTGTTATGGCTGGAAGAAGAAGATAGCTTCTGAATCCAAATCCCATTCGAATGTTGTTAACAGTGATGGAGAGGAGCCAGCTGAAGTAATGAATGTAATGGTCAAGATTGAAAGGGGCTCGTGGATTATGGACTCGGGATGCTCATTCCATATATGCCCCTATGCAGACTGGTTTCATGATCTGAGGGATTGCAGTGGATCAGTGTTATTGGGGAATGACAGAGCATGTAGCATCAAAGGCATTGGTAACATAAAACTGAGGCTAAGGGATGGATCTGTAGTAATATTGTCTGATGTGAGATATATACCTGAAGTCAAGAGGAATTTGGTCTCACTTGGAACTCTTGAGAAGAAGGGTTATTCTTTCATCTCTGAAAATGGAGTCATGAAGGTTTGCAAGGGAGCAGTGGTGAAGATGATGGCTGAGAGAGGTGGAAGTCTATATTATTTGCAAGCCACTGTGGTGATGGGTGAAGTTAATGCAACTATCAGACAAGACTTGATGGCTTGGCATCTCAAGCTGGGGCACCCGGCTGAAGGGACCTTGAAAGCGATGGCTCAGAAGGGCCTTATTGACATCAGTGGCATGGATAATATGAAGAAATGCCAAGACTGCTTGCTAGGAAAATCCAAGAAGAAGTCCTTTCCAGCAGGTACTCATTCATCATCCTCACCATTAGACTATATTCATTCAGACCTTTGGGGCCCTCACCAATTAAGAGTTTGGGTGGAGGGAAATACTACATGTCTATTATTGATGACTTTTCAAGGAAGGTATGGGTATTTATCTTAAAGGAAAAATCAGATGCATTCATTACATTCAAGAATTGGTGTAAGGAGTTGGAAAATGAAAGGGGGGGTGGTTCCTAAGGTCTTGAGGACTGACAATGGCTTGGAGTACTTGTCCAAGGATTTTGATCAATTTTGCAAGGACAAAGGAATTAAGAGGCACAAGACCGTACCTGCAAATCCTCAACAAAATGGGGTTGCGGAGAGGATGAACCGCACACTCCTTGAAAGGGTCAGATGCTTGTTGTCTTCTTCTGGTGTAAGCAAAAGTTTCTGGGCAGAGGCTGTGACAACAACAGCTTTCTTGATCAACAAATGTCCATCTTCAGCAATTGGAGGCGCAATACCTGATGAGAAATGGCATGGTGCAAGGCCTGACTATTCAAGATTGAAGCCCTTTGGGTGTAGAGCCTTTGCACACTTCAAGCAAGGCAAATTGAATGCAAGGGCCTTGCAGTGCATTATGCTCGGGTATGAGAGAGGTGTTAAGGGATATCGGTTGTGGTGTACTGAACCAGGGAGACAAAAGGTGTTAATCAGTAGAGATGTTGTATTTCAAGATGACAACATGCCCTATCTGAAGCAAGAAAGTGGTAAGATTCCATATTCTGACTTCGGTGAGTCCAGCGATGCTTTGACAGAAGTAAAAAAGAGCACTCATGATGAGGCTAGTGTGGAGAACTATGAGGCAGGTGGAGGAATTTTCACTGATCATGATGATCATGTTGATCATGATCAGCAACCTGATGTTGACATGCCTCAAGACTCCACACCACATGGTCCAGATCCTCCACTCGCTGCAAGAAGGCCAAAAAGGACTATCAGGCCACCAGCAAGGTTTAATGAGTATGAGATGTTGTATTATGCTCTTCATGTTGCTGAGGAGTTGGATGCTACTGAACCAGGCTCTTATTCTGAAGAAGTAACTGGAGCAGAGAGAGAACAGTGGATAAGAGCAATGAAAGATGAAGTGGAATCCTTGATTGCTAACAAAACCTGGATCTTGGTTGATAAGGTGGAGTCCAGAAAGCTCATAGGATGCAAGTGGGTCTATAAGAAGAAGCTTGAGGCTGCAAACACTCATACAGTGAGGTTCAAAGCTAGGCTTGTAGCAAAGGGGTACAATCAAGAAGAAGGGATTGATTTCAATGAGGTATATTCCCCTGTTGTGAAACACAATTCCATCCGAGTTCTATTGGTTGTGGCAGCTAGAAAGGGGTGGGAGTTGGAGCAGTTGGAGCAGATGGATGTCAAGACAGCATTTTTGAATGGAGACCTTGAAGAAACAATCTACATGGCCCAGCCTCAAGGCTTTGAAGTACCAGGTTCTGAGCATAAAGTATGCATGCTCAAGAAAAGTATCTATGGCCTTAAGCAATCCAGCCGCCAATGGTATTTGAAATTTGGTGAGAGTTTGTCAAGGCTGGGATTTGCTAGATCACCTTATGACAGCTGTGTTTGTAAGGAGGCAAGCTAATAAAAATCCCATCTATCTACTCTTATATGTGGACGACATGTTGCTAGCTGGTGAGGATATAAGGGAGATTAAGAGAGTGAAACAGCAGCTGCAGAAGGATTTTGAGATGAAGGATCTTGGGAATGCAAGTAGGATCCTAGGCATGGATATTATTAGAGACAAAGGCAGCAAGAGGCTTTGGCTTTTTCAGACAGATTACATCAACAAGATGTTGAAGAAATTCAGACTTGACAACATGAGAAAGACTTCAACACCAATGCCTATACACTTCAAGTTGAGCAGTGATCAGAAGGCAGAAACTGAAGAAGAAAGAAGGGAGATGGAGTTAATTCCCTACTCTAATATTGTTGGGAGTCTAATGTATCTTATGATATGCACGAGGCCAGATATAGCCCATGCTATCAGCACAACTAGCCGTTACATGGCTGGGTTTAGCAAACAGCACTGGAATGCCTTAAAGTGGTCACTGAGGTATCTTGGTGGAGCAAGTAAGCTGGGAATTATGTTCTCAGGTGGAGGTGAGGTAGAAGAAGAGCCTTTGGTGGGGTATTGTGATTCTTATTATGCCTCAAGCATTGACACTAGAAGGTCTCAGACAGGGTACATTTTTACACTATTTGGATCTGCAATATGCTGGAAGTCGAGCTTGCAGAGTGTAGTTGCGTTGAGCACAACTGAGGCTGAATATATGTCTCTTACATCGGCTGTGAAAGAAAGCAAATGGCTGCTGGGACTTGTGTCAGAATTTGGAGTTGTGCAAGAAGGAGTAACAGTTTTTTGTGACAATAGTGGAGCGATATGCCTTGCAAAACACCAAATGTTTCATGAACGTAGCAAGCACATTGACGTGAGGCTACACTTCATCAGGGATGAGGTTGAAAGTGGTAGAGTGAGGGTGAAGAAGATTGACACCGCACACAACCCGGCTGATATGCTTACAAAGCCTTTAAACAAAGACAAGTTTGAATATTGTTGTAGGTTGGTAAGCTTGTGCTCGGTCGAGAGATGAACATTGCCTTGTAGCCAAGGTGGAGATTGTTGTATATTTGGCTATCAAAGCAATAGAGTTGCGTGGAGTGAAGAATAGAATGCATAAGACTCAACCGAGAACAAGCAGGATTCAAAAGGCGGTTGGAGCTCGGAGCTAACGGCTACTAGCCGTTGGGATCTTTGTTTAGATAGGAGAAGCTGTAACTGAATTTTGGGTAATTTCTTGATTGCTCTTGTTTGAGAGATGTTAGTATAAGTAGTAGAGAGCAGTTCCTAGTAGTTGTAACTTCACTTGAAATCAAGCTCAATAATACTCACGAAAAGTTTACTCTCCAAAACCCAATTCTTCCTTTTCTCACATTCGAGTTCATACTTGTTGTTGCGTTATTCGATCGAGGCTTTCTACAAGGTTTATTTATATTTATGATAAAAGTGAAATATGACTCTTAATGGGGAACGGAGGGAGTAAAATATTGGCATTGCCATATTTTTGATTCATATTCTTCTCATAAACTACTCCATGTCTTCTGATTGACAATGTCTTACTATTGAACCAATTCTTCTCTTCTGATTATAATTAACGTTAAATCATGTGCAATCTTAAATCAGATCAAGACAATTTGACTGGGGAATACAAGTCGATATTTTTATATTTTTAAGAGAAATAAAGTAAAAGATATAAGATGTGTTGATAATTGCAAAAAAAATGAAACAACTATATAGTGAGATAGCACTATATAGTTGTGGCCTAACATGTGGCTATCCATGCATGCAAATTGAAAGTGTCGTCCAGGTACGTCCCTTGAAAGAACAACAACGTCAGGCGTGTCCAGTTACATCCATCCAAGTTCATTTTCTTAACACGTTCATCACACGTCCATGATTGACGTCTGTAGCCTTTATACTCCCCGAATAATGGCAAGTTGAGTCTGCATTAATCATTTAACAATGGGTTTGCCTATAAATAGGATAGTCATTTCTCTGCAGCAACACCCAAGCAATCTCTTCATACACGCTCTCTCTAACTCTCTGCCTTCACCATCGTTTAGTTCGCCGAAGCTCGTTTGTCAGTGGTGTTGTTCGAGGTGGAAAGAGAAGTCCTCGACTGGGCTATTGATATATAGTTTTACAGTTTCTGATTTAGTAATTCGTTTGTATTTACAGGCCATTTCCGTGTACTCCTTTCTTTTATTTTCTTGGGTTGTATTACGTCCGGCAAATATAAATTTCTACCTAGTTTATAATAATCGCAAGATGAGATATACTTATCAGACTGAAGTGATAATTAATTGAATCTAAAATTTCTAAATATACTTACCTTTGTTTGGAGTTATTGACCGAATGAACCATTTAACCTGTTATTTCTACAATTTTAGTGTTGTGTAAAGCTCCATAGTACATTTTATGGCGCAAGTACTACCTGTGTGTTAAACAATTGTGTCTTTTTCTACAATTTTGGTGTTGTGTAAAGCTTCATAGTTCATAGTACATTTGTATGAGGCAAGTATTACCTGTTTTAAACAATTGTGATTGACACATATGATGCAAGTGTTTCCCGTTTTAAACAATCGAAGACAACATATGATTTAAATTGATCACTAAAAGTGCCCTGAGTGTTCTATCTGCACGCGCTGAATGGTGAATTGATTTACGCGAACTGATCAAGTGGAAATGCTTGACTGATCCAGGTGGTATGCCTTGCCTTCGTATACGCGAGCTTGTAAGTGGATCAAGTGGCAGAATTTAACTGATCAAGTCGACTTAATGAAACCAATTAATGTGTCGTTGGACGCACAAACAGAATTCGGGGCTTTCAAGACCTTAACCCACAATACTATGAATTAGTAAAGGGAAGTAAGGGTCGAATCCCTCAGAGACGGTGTGTTTACATTTGTTGTGGACAATTTGGGGATGGCTGCTGCCACGCATACAAGGTGGGTTAAGTTTATCCTACTTGACTGAGTAAACTGGGGAACTAAACTAACTAAACTGATCCATCGGCCTGGCCTAACTAAAACTTGCAAATGCTAAATGATCAATTGGTTTGAATTGAGGAGCTCATACCAAGACTTTCTTGAAATAGCCAAGCAAAAGGTAAAAGTAAGTGGGGTTGATTCCTTGCAAAGCGTACGATAAAATTAAAGCTTGACAACGACTTCATCTTCCTCAAGTGTTCAATGAAAAACACAGCATAAATAAAATCTCGGACATTGCTAAACTGGAGAGCGACTGGTAACTACATGAACAAGATTTAATTAACTGAAGCTGTAGATCTAGTCTAATGGATCAACTGGAATTACGTGGAAAACGAGCTAAGCCATAATCATGCAGAAATAGAAAAGCTACCAGATCTACGAGATCAAATTCAAATTCAGCTCAAATCTACCATCATCCATTGCAAACAAACTCAGTTCGGCTTCATCATATTTCAACCAACTAGATCTGAACGTTCCCAAGGACTTCCATACGTAAAACTCTTCACAATCAGAACGAGAATCATACATCCACAACTCAGATCCAAACAAACACTACTGCTATGAAATTTAGACAGTTAATCACTTCCAAACACATTCACAACTCAAATCCATGGAAAGATAAATAAAACGATTCATAAACTTACACAACATTTTTCAATGTAAACATTTAAACCACGACTTCAATTCGAATCCAGCATATAAGCAGTTCAGATAACAGAGATAAACTTTGAATGAAATTGTTTCAAACGGAAATTAAAAGATTGTATCTTCGCCCCTGCTTGGGACGGTGTTATACAGCTTTAAAAACAACTCGAAAAGCCACCACAACCAACGATTAAACCCCTAAACCAAGTGTGAAGCACAAATTTTGAAGAACTGGAGTGTAGTTGAGCTTCCCGGTTCAACTCTAGGAGAGAGCTAATGAGAAGAGCTGCCTCATTCTTCCTTCCCTAGGAAGGACTGAGGCTCTGATCCCTATGGCGATCTTTCTTCTGAAAGGTCGGTTGTGCCCTTAGCCTTGGGATCTTTAGAAATATTCCCCATCTCCTTTTCCCGCCACTGCTTCCGCTTGTCTAGCTTGATCAACTGGCAGCGTGTTGTAAAAGGCTACATTCTCCCTTGATCCACAAAACTTTCAATTATGGCGGATTCTCTTCACACATAGCTCAAGATTGCACGTTAGTTTACAGAAACAGGACAGAATTTCACCTCAGAACAAATGCATGAAACGAGTCTTATCAATCACATGTTCTGTACTCATTTTATTCATATACTCCCTCCGTCCACGCGAAAAATAGGACACATTGTGAATGACACGGGTTTTAATGTGGAATTGGTAAAGTAAGAGAGAAGAGAAAAAATAAGAGAAAAGTAGTGTTAGTGGAATGTGAGGTCCATATTATGTCACGACCGCACTTTCTATAGATAGAAAGCCCGGTTGATGGCGACTAGGGGAGGATGAAAGAAGCGGGGAAGAAAGGGGAAAACTATGGCACAACTAAACTTGAACTGAATTAAATCAAATTTATCTATATCAGAGTGCATGATACAAAGATTGTAAACTCGACTTTTACATTACAGCGGAAGAGTCAAGAGTAGATGATATCATGTATGGAGACACAAAGCATCCAAGTAATATTCTATCGAAGGATCTTCATCGTCTATGCTCAATACCGCCCGCCATCATCACTGCTCAACCTGCACAGTTTTAAAACATATGCAGGGCTGAGTACTTGGTGTACTCAGTGGACACATGCCGAAATATATTTTCATAATAACTGGTTTTGTCAAGCCACTCTTTGAGTGAACTCGGGGTTTTAGGAAAAGGTCCGAGAACACTAAAACATTTCCTTTTCTTTTTTCCTTTTTCAAAAGTGATCCGTCGATCTATTTTTTTTCCTAGAACATATATCGTATTTGACTAACTCCTGGGAACACAAGCCCACTAACCTCCTAGTGAACAGAATTCACGAAACTCCTGGTGAACTGAAATGTATGGGCTTATCCTACTTACAAACCCGAATTCACTAACTCCTGGTGAATCGGAATGTATGGGCTCATCCCACTTACAAACCTGAATTCACAAAACTGAAACTCTGGTCTAGTAGGGACATCGCCTTGCTAGTCAATCAGATAGGCAAAGTTCAAAACAAAACATGACTTGACATAACCTTTGCAACATTTATTTTCTCATAAAACCTTTTTGAAACATAAACTCATTTTTCTTTTATCATAAGCCGAACACAACTTTCAAAACTTCATATTTCTCGTAAACATATTTGGAACAAAACTCATTTCTATCGGTCAAAGTCAAACTCAAAACTTTCAAAACTTCATTTTCCTCATAAACATATTTGGAACAAACTCATTTCTATCGGTCAAAGTCGATGAAGATAGGGGTTTTGCACGTGTGTCGTGTGCACGTGTCCCTCCTTTCAACAAGATTTATAGTTCCCCCATTTGCAACAAATATTACTAAGTATAAGCGGCAAGAGAGGGGTCAAACCACAGAGACTAGGGACCTACTCGAGATCGATTCTATGACACGGGGTTGGTGTTAGCCACCACGCCTTAAGCACTTGAACATGGACCTAAACACTAGAGTAGGAAACTTGAACTTTAAAGCATGAGAGAAGAGATTGGGAGCTTAAGCTAAACTAAGGGAGCATGGAAGAGAGTTTTGAAAGGTTCAAGAGAAAATAATGAGACGGAGACAGAGACTTGATATGAAAATTTCTGAACTAAGGGAAACTTGAAACAAACATTTACTTGAAATCATTTCAGAAACAAGAGTAATGGATTTGCAGCTTAAAACAAGATCGAGATTGAAAGGTTGCAGGGAGAAAATAAGCCAGCTTCAGAAACAATTTACTTCTAAACTAGAGCAAAACAAGAGAGTAAATCATACGCAACAACTAGATCTCAACATCTAAGCCACCAATTGCGAAAAGCATCCAAGAAACATGAGAAAATAACATCATCAACATGAAAATAAACTAAAGCTTCATAAAACTGGAAATGAGGGGAGATCCAACATCGGAATCGTCAATTCCTCTGCCGAAACCATTAAATCTAACTAGAAAGCGAGGTGTGAAAGGAGCTTCTAAGATGGAGGCGTCAATTACATCATTGGAACGACCAACACATTGTAAATAGACACTAAAGTCTTGAAAACATGAAATAAAATGTAAATCTGACGTCGGAGTTGTCAATTCCTCCGTCGAAACTACAGAGCTAAGCTAAGAAAATAGTAACTAAACTAAACTAAGTTAAGAGAAGGTGGCGTTAAGCGCCTATTAGAGCTTTCTACCTAAACTATGGTAGCGTTAAGCGCCGCCTCTTAATTGTGGAAAACTTCTATTTATGGAGCAGCTTCAACTTCAACCCTAAGCCAACTTCTCGTCCGATCGCCACTCCAGTTGGCGTTCAAGGTCGCCAGTTATCACACTGCCATCGCCATCTACCTCGCTCGTTCTCCGTGGAGCCTCGGTACCGTCGTCGCCTCCTATCTCTCCTTCCCTCTGACTCCGTCGAGCTCTCACCGTCGAGCTTCCTTACTTCCCCCAAATTTTCTCATTCCTTCTAAAATCCCCTCATCATAATTCCCCAAATTAGAATCCCTATTTGGGCTACAGGTTTAGCTCTCTCTTTTGAGCTTTGTGAATATGTTTTCCTCACTATATTGGTGTAACTTTGGGGTTGTTGTCCCCTTTGGCTGATCTGGTTGCTCTATTTTTTTGGGTTTGAGAGTGAGGTCACTCATCTGTGGTACATTTTTCTTTGTTCTCCTTTGATGAAAGTTGGGGAGGAAACAGGCTGGCTGATCCTACAGCCTTGTTTGTGGTTCTTGACCGTCTAATTTGGTTTATCAACATTCTCCTCTATTTTTGGTTTAGTCTCTCCTTACCTCTTCACCTATGAGCCTTGATAAGGCTAATTTCATGCATCGGTTAGAAGGTTAAATTCAACAATTTACAGGGTCTAACACATCTTTTAAGCCAGGTGTGTAGAAGTAATCGCCGGACCTAGGAATGAAGGTAGATAATCGCCTGGCGAAGGATTTGGCGAGAAATTGAGCATAATGAAGGAAAAATTGCCAGACGGAGGAGATCGCTAGCCGGAGGGTAGAACAGAGATTTCAAGAAAAGGCTTCTAGAAGATCGCCTCCACATCTATAAAAGAAAGAGCATGCAACATACAGAGGAGGACTTTTTTTTACTTTTTTTAAGACGAATGTGCTAGGCATTTGATAAGGCCAATTTCATGCATCGGTTTAAGGGTGAAATACATGCTACTTGATCGGTTTGTCGCGTAAAACAAGTGTTAAATGTGCAGAAATACCACTTAACCAAGGCAGTAAGGCCGAACTGATCAAGCAAGTACAAAAGGCGATAAAAGGCCAAGAATCGGGGGAGTTGATCAAGGGGGAGCGATCAAGCAGTTAGGTGGGGACCGCTGGCTTCTATAAGAAGAACACGTGAGGAAATGAGCTGGATATAGCGCACCATTCTGTTATCAAGGACGACGTTCTAGAAGGGGACACGTGCTGGAATCTGAGACGCAAGGACGGAGCTGAGTCACGAATCTGTTACCAAAAAGCGTCGTCATTCTAGAAGAACAGCACGTAGCAATCAATGAGTCGCTCACTCTCAGAATGAGCGAATATTCCCTGTCAAGATCGTTGTCCAGCTGGCGGCCGAATCGAGCTTATAAATAGAGGGTGTGCCACCACAAGAAGGTAGCCGGGACTTTACTTTCCGTCTAGTTTAGCTTAGCTTAGTTATTTAGCGTAGTTCAACTCCCTAGCTTAGTTTAGTTCAGCTCTCTAGCTTAGTTTAGTTCAGTTCTCTAGCTTAGTTAGATAGCTTAGTTTAAAGGGCGACCGAAAGGGAGCGCTGTAGAATACTCATTTCTGTTAGCATTATCTTAAGTTTCCCGCTGAGATTTTTCTCAGTTTTTACCACTTTCTTAGATTCCAAAGTGTTAGCTTAGTTTAAATTTCACGTTGTACTCAGCTTTTAGTTTATAAAAGTTATTTTCGCTTTTAATCCGCGCATTTACTTTTCTGTTATTACTTGCAATTCATTTGATCCAGTAGTTAAATTTCCATTGATCAAGCTAGCTAGTTTAATTCTGTCTAGATTAAAACCAGTAGTTAAAAACTCCCAAGTTAAAGCGTGACAGCAGCCAACCCCCCTGTTCACTACTCACACACTCGACACACCAACTTCTCTGTGGGATCGACCCCGAACTTACCGCTTTACTGTTAAAGTTGTGCAAAATTGGGAGTTATAAATTACTTTGGCAAGGCGGAAAGGACGAGAGCTAGATTGCATTGATTAAGTGGCAACGACATTTGCTAACTGATCCAATCGGTTCGGTTATCATTCCATATAACTTGATCCGCATTCTATTCGTGTTTTCGACCTCTTTCCAAGTCCCTCCAAAATGGTGCCGTTGCCGGGGAAGCATGGTGTTACTTTATGTTTGTGCGTAGTGCGTAGGACAGCAAGAACGACCTCAACCTCGCACTACAAAGGGATTTCTCAAAAACCCTTTTTAGCCAAGCTAAGAATATTTTGGAGAGGCTGATTGAGGCTAAGCGGTCGTACGAAACATCTTGAGGGCAGTACAGAAGAGGAGCAGTGCACGCAAGGCGCGCAACGATGAAAAGCTGGAGGCTAGATTTGAGCAGATGGAGAAAAACTGCTGGATGCAGTAGAAAAAACGAGACCGCCGCCACCGCCTGCACCGAAGGAGACATAGTATGTGCCGCAGCCGCCACCGCCAGAAGAGCATCATTACTATTACTGCGAGTTTCCCCCAGAGGTAGAGCAAGTAAACGTCGTAGGCCACTGGAACACAAATGGCAACTGGATCCAGGGGAAGCAGAGAGATGCTCAGTGGAGGGACCACCCCAAGTTCAGATGGACTGATCAGAATCAAAGCCAACCACAACAGGTACAGCCCTCTGACGGGCAGTCCAACTGGCCAGCTCGAATCTTAGATAGACCAAAAACTGGAGGGAATAGAATGCAAGGAGGTCAGGCAGGTTGGTCAAGTGGACCTCAAGGGAACTGGTCAAGTGGAGGACAGCCTAACTGGTCAAGTGGAGGACAGCCTAACTGGTCAAGCCGACAACAGGAAGGAGAATGGGGGTACCAACACCAAGCCCCTTAGTATAGCAACCAGGGTAGGCAACCAAGTAATCAAATGGTGAGTTATGTCCCGCAGTACCACAAGGGAAACCAGCAATCCCAAGGGAACCAACAGTACTTCCAAGGAAACCAACAAAATCATCTGTCCCAGAACCAACCAGAGCAGTATGGGTCTTCCGGTTTTTACCAGCAAGGCCATGGAGGAGGCCGATTTAATCAGAGAAATAACAGGCAGCAAAATGAAGGTCCGGGGGATATGATTCCACACCAGTCCCATGATGCTGTGCGAGAAATACAGGAAGCCCAGAGAGAACAGAGAGCTGCATTAGAAATGCTTACGAAGCAGTTATCTCAGGTCGCCATGTCACTGGGCGAGCCAGGGCGAGAGAATGTCAACACAGTCTCTCTGAAATCAGAAGGAGTTTATCAGAGCTCAACTGCAAGTTTTCCAGCATCCAGGACAAGTCTTAATAAAAGCCCTGAATCCAGAGCCCTTGATCAAGTCATAGCGAAAGAAGAGTCAAACATTTGTGAACAGGGTGCTGAAAAGAGGAGGAAGGTCGAAGCAGAGGAAGTGACTGGTATGATCCAACCTAGTGATCTTCCCTCCAAGAGAACTGACCCAGGGGTATTTACGCTCCCAATTTCCATCAGAAACGTTCAAATGGAGTACGCAATGTGCGACCTAGGGGCTTCCATCAATATTATGCCATATTCTATATACAAGAGGCTAGAGAATGCTAAGCTCGTCAAAACCAATATGGAAATACAGCTAGCAGACGGGTCTTGCATTTACCCCGAGGGAGTTCTGGAAGATGAAATCGTCAAGGTAAACAGATTCATGCATCCCACCGACTTCTATGTTATAAAAATGACGGAACCAGGAGCAGAGGAATCTATTGGGATCCTTTTGGGGAGACCTTTCCTATCCACCGCCAACACAGTCATTGACGTCCGTCATGGGACAATTAATCTGGAGTTTAAAGGAGAGCGACTTACAGTCGGCATTAATGAAGCGACAAAAAAGCCACAGGGCAGAGAGAGCATACAAACAGTAAACGCTATCAGCCCTCGGAAATAAGAGTATTTGAAAAAGGAATCCTTCGAAGAGCCATCCTCTGGTTACACTGAAGATGAACAGCTGAAGAGAGAGACAGCAGAATGGTTTGATACGACAGTGACTGGAGCAATTGATGATCAAGCCATTAGAATTGATGATCAAGCCATTAGAAGAGCAATTATGGAATTTTGCCAGCCGTCACAACCAGCCGAGGCAAGAGAGATTACTCAACCTAGAAGGGTCGAGAGACCACCTGACCAAACCGCTCCATTAAAAGGAATGTTGAAGAAGGAATCCTCGTTTACAAGGCAACTACTTGAATCGCCAAATGCCCTCAAGGACATGCCCGGCCAGGCATATCACAATCCAGTTGAACCAAGTCTGCATGGACAGGAGGTACAATCAAGAAAAAAACTGAGGCTGGGTGAAGAAGGCGTCAAGTGGAAATCAGCAAACCCGATGGAAATAAATCTGAATTTATGCATGCACCCAGCCACAAAAAAAATGAAGTGACCAACTTCTCCTCGAGAAAGGAAGAACTCATCAGTAAACAGAGGAAGCTACCATTCCAGAGTCAAATCAAACTAATGACAGGGAAGCGGAATTTAGAATGGGCAGATCCTGAAACCATCAAGGCGAGCACGCACCAAGGAGACACCCCGAGTTCGTTCTTTTTCGAGGTGAATGGTCCTCGTGTTGAGCCCTACAAAGACAAGACCAAAGTAAGAGTGGTGGAAGAAATTCCACTAACCTTCCCCAATCTCAACCATTGACCAGGTATAAGGAGTGATCAGGTACTCCTGGGCAGTCTGCTTGATCAAACAACACATTTCAAATTCATTAAAATGATCAAGTGACAACCTAGGGGAACCTGGTCAAGTCCTTATAGTTAGTGTAATTAGTTTTTCTTGTGTTAGCTTTTTTTTTCAATTCATAGAGGGTTAAAGGACAGAAATAAAGGCGAGAAACTGATCAAGTGGAATTATTGAGTTTTCATCTGGATATAATGGACCACTTGATCAGTGCAACAAGGGCTAACCAATGGCCACAGTGATTTAATTAATCAGGGACAGGTGGCAAAAGGACATATGCAGCCATTGGAGGGGTGTCAGATAGTGCCAACTGTCGTAGTGAAAAGATGTCCTGAAGAGAAGCGTGTAGGAGAAGCTAAGCCAGCTGGAATTCTGAAAAGATGCGCCTGTACGCAAAGAGTCGCAGAGATTTGAACAGTCACGGAGATCCAACAGCCGTGATATCAGTATAAAAGGACGCTTTATGACCCGTACCCTACTTTTTACCAACTACATACAACACTCCTTTGTTTGCTCCCGCCTATTTCTCAAATCGCCATTCACTCCACGGAAATCACCTACGACTTTCAAATGGAATCTCCATCAACCGAACAAGACGAGAGAACGCGGAGGAGAACGGCCCGCCGTAGTATTCCGGTAAACACACTGGTGGAAAGTAGCGAATTAGAAGAGGTGCAGTACTTGTGCTATCATTCTAAGCGCAGACGAAAAGGAAAGCAAGTGGCCAAAACTACTACAAAAAAACCAAGGACGGCCTTCCCTACTGCGGAGATCAGGGAACCTATTAGGGTACCGTTCACCGAAGGAGAAGAGGTAGCTGGAGAAGACGGTGGAGAAAAAGCGGAGGTCGAGAGGTCAGGAGAACCTACCTACGAGAGGACGGAGGTGTTGGTCATGGAAAAACTCTTGAAGGAAATGGCTTGTTTTCCCGACCCACAAAAGACAAAGATTTATGTGGAACGCGGGGCAAAAGGGAAACAAACTAAGTCAGGAAAGCGCTACCACCCGAAATCTCTTTAGGAGATAGAATCAGAGGACGATTTCCTGTCTTACATATGCACAATCGGGTTCAACTGGTTGCTCAATCACAGCACAGCAAAGGTACCTGTTGCCCTGGCGAAAGAGTTTTTCACTTCTTTCACATTTGAACAAACGACAGACGTATCTGTTGAGTCTATCTCTTTCCGGTTATTTAACAAGGAGGTATCAATGAGCATTCGAGAATGGTCTATGAGGATGGGGCTACTCACAATGGATGAGGATATCCACGGCATTTGGGACAAAAAACAGATTGGGCCCCCCAGGGACATGCCGGGATTCACCCGCAAGCGGCTTGGGACTTGCTTACTGAGGGGCATGGTGGACGTTTCAAACCCAGCGTCTCAAAGGAGTCCACATTGCCTACCGACTCCTTCGTTTTTCCCAAACCACAGCTGAACTCTATTTCTGTTGGTGCATGTTCAAGGGGGTGAAGGTCCACTTGGGGTACTGGCTAGCCCAAGCCTGCCATTCACTGACCACCCATACATCCCGCCATCTATATCTCTGCCATCTGCTGGGTGCCTATCTACAGAGGAATATAATCATGAAAATACCTAAGCCTGCCCCCATCCTCCTAATGTGCAATCCCCCAGAGCTATTCAACTTGATTTTCTTTTTCAACAAGTGACTCTTGTACATGAAGGATGATGCCGTCCACTTCTACGATGTAGAGGATGAAAGGACTGAGGTAACCATCAGAACTGGGAAAAAGAGCAAGGCCGACGCAAGTACAGAAGTTGCAGAACAGGGCAACCCAAAAGCGACAGCAGAAACTGACGGAGATAGCAGGGCTAAGGGCCACTTGGACACAGAGGGGAAAATTCCGACAGAAACGTAACACCAGAATGGAAAGAAGACATGGCAGCGTTAGGGAGCGCCTTAAAGGATGAAATGACTGTCATAAGGAGCACCATAACAGAGAAGACGGCGACCATGGGGAACAATGTAACGCAGGCACTGGCGACTATAAGAGGCGACATTGCAGAGGATATGGCCGCTATAAGGAGCAACATCCAGGAGATTCAAATAGGTATCGCGTCCCTACATTCTGCAATTCACAGCTTTAAGGAACCGCTATGAATCAATGCCGAAAGGATGGCTGAGGCTCTGCTGCTGATGATGAAAATGGTAAAGTTCGTCCAGCAACAAACGTTTCAAACCCAGTTGAGCACTCCTACAGAGATCCCCAGAGCAACTGCCCAAGGAACGAAATCGGTTTTTCCTTCCCCAGCGGCCCCTCCAAGAAGCAGAATGGAGCACTCCCCTACCGAAACTGCACAGACGACAATTTCTGATGATCCCCCACTTCTACCCTCCAAGCGTCCAAAGGCGTTACCAAGGAAGTCAGGTCCATGAGGGACCGGAAAAAACAGTTGAAGTACCCCTCACCCCATCTCAGCTAACGTTAATTTCAAAACAATTCAGTTTTATTTTGTTTATGGTATGTATAACTGTCATTCTATTCCGTATCACACTTAGACCTGTGTTGGGTCTAAGTGTGAGAAGTATGCATGCCCTTTTTTCTATGTTGTTAGTCTGCCTATATCTGTTTTATTTTCATATTTTTGTGTGGTTATTAGCATGTTTTGATTGCTGGCACTGCCTCACACTTAGCCCAGTGTCTGGTCTAAGTGTGAGAAGTTCCCTTTATTGTTGTTATGCCATCGCCTGTTCCTAACCCTTCTTTCCACTGCATCCAGTCCCTCGAGGACGAGTTCATATGCAGTGGGGATGGGGAACGGGTTAGTTACAATAAAATCATACATGCTAAAATTTTTCTCAAAAATAACAAATTCCAGGTAGTAATAAATAGGCAATATGCATGAAATTTGATAAATGGAATACTTGATTACTTTTTGGGAGAGTTAGAAAAAGGATTCAGTATGCTCACATGTAAAACTTGATTGCAAAAACTTGATCAATTTGAATGACGCAAGTATGATGGAAACGCTCAATTTCTAAACCAACTGTGAAGCCTCTCTATATGTGAGTTATAAGCCAAAAGTATAACACTTTCTACTATTTTTATAAATGAAAAAAAATTACGAGAGGCTGACTTTTAATATTGAGATGAAAATTGCACAAGTAGTAATGACTAAAGGCATTAGGACTTAACCATTTGAGCCGTGTTCTTCTTTCGTTCCACAAACCCGCCTCATTAGTCAAGGCACCCCCTAGTAGCCAATTCAAGCCCATACACTCTTTCCCTTTCTTTGAAGCCTTAAAACCAATTCAAAGTTTCATATCACATGAGGAAAGATGGTCAAAGAAATGAAGTTTGTCAAGGGAAACAAAAGGGGGATAGCAATAAGAATGGTCGGAATAAAGGGTAGCCAGGTTGATCAAGTTAGACAATCAGGTTGATCATATGAAAAGAATAAAAAAAGAAAAAAAGAAAGGGCAGGAAATAGTTGTAACCTGACCCAGGAAATCAAAAGTAAAAATAATAATAAGCCGAAGGTTATAAGGCTAAAGGTCGAAATCTGACCAAGAGGGAGCACCAAGAAATAAATATCTCAATTCTAATCCAGTGAGTTTAGTCAAATCTTTGGCCTTTCGACTCATGTGATTTTTCTTTAAATTTTTTTTATTTTTAAACTTAGAACCCCTAGGACCCTAACCTAACACGTTACTACCCTTGAGCCCCGTTACAACCCAAAACAAAGACCTTAAGGAACTATCTTGTGTAGTCCGATTCAAAGTATTAAATTTGTGGCAACACCGAGTGAACAGTCCTAACATCTCTGGTGAGAAATGAGTGACTGAGTGAATCCAACAGTGGTTTTTAAATTGAGCAATCTTGACAAGCTGACACCTTGATCAAGCAAAGGCGAAAGAGAAGGAACAAAAGCTACTGACAAATGGATTGACCTCGACCTCGGGTATGATTGTTGAAAAATTATTCGGTCTAATGCATACATGTGAATACGTGTTTTTATCTTAAAGTTTTGTTTTTCTTTTCGTTTTCCTTTACTAGTGAAATAAGTAAACCATGCCTGAAATCTGCCTTATCTTTTTCTTTTATTTTTCTTTATACTTGAGGACAAGTATGTTTTAAGTGTGAGCAGTTTGATAAGGCCCATTTCATGCATCAGTTTAAGGGTGAAATACATGCTACTTGATCGGTTTATCGCCAAAACAAGTGTTAAATGTGTAGAAATACCACTTAACCAAGGTAGCAAGGCAGAGCTGATCAAGAAAGTACAAAAGGCGATAAAAGGCCAATAATCGGGGGAGTTGATCAAGGGGGAGCGATCAAGCAGTTAGGTGGGGACCGCTGGCTTCTAGAAGAATAACACGTGAGGAAATGAGCTGGATATAGCGCACCATTCTGTTATCAAGGACGACGTTCTAGAAGGGGACACGTGCTGGAATATGAGACGCAAGGACGGAGTTGAGTCACGAATCTGTTACCAAAAAGCGTCGTCATTCTAGAAGAACAGCACGTAGCAATCAATGAGTCGCTCACTCTCAGAATGAGCGAATATTCCCTGTCAAGATCGTTGTCCAGCTGGCGGCCGAATCGAGCTTATAAATAGAGGGTGTGCCACCACAAGAAGGTAGCCGGGACTTTACTTTCCGTCTAGTTTAGCTTAGCTTAGTTATTTAGCGTAGTTCAACTCCCTAGCTTAGTTTAGTTCAGCTCTCTAGCTTAGTTTAGTTCAATTCTCTAGCTTAGTTAGATAGCTTAGTTTAAAGGGCGACCGAAAGGGAGCGCTGCAGAATACTCATTTCTGTTAGCGTTATCTTAAGTTTCCCGCTGAGATTTTTCTCGGATTTTACCTCTTTCTTAGATTCCAAAGTGTTAGCTTAGTTTAAATTTCACGTTGTACTCAGCTTTTAGTTTAATCAAAGTTATTTTCGCTTTTAATCCGCGCATTTACTTTTCTGTTATTACTTGCAATTCACTTGATCCAGTAGTTAAATTTCCATTGATCAAACTATCTGGTTTAATTCTGTGTAGATTAAAACCAGTAGTTAAAAACTCCCAAGTTAACTACTCACACACTCGACACACCAACTTCTTTGTGGGATCGACCCCGAACTTGCCGCTTTACTGTTAAATTTGTGCAAAATTGGGAGTTATAAATTACTTTGGCAAGGCGGAAAGGGCGAGAGCTAGATTGCACTGATTAAGTGGCAACGACATTTGCTAACTGATCCAATCGGTTCGGTTATCATTCCATATAACTTGATCCGCATTCTATTCGTGTTTTCGACCTCTTTCTAAGTCCCTCCAGCATTCTACCGACATTCTCCGGGCGTAGGAACGAGTGTCCATACGAGTTCCTAAATGAGTTTAGCAAGCTGTGTAGTATTCAGAAAAGGCCCAACTATGCAACGGGGGAAGATTATCGCCTACGCGCAATTCCATTTGCCTTGAAGGGAGAGGCTAACACATGGCTGCTGAGGGTGCCTCAGGACTCCATCCGTACATGGAGAGATTTCAAGTTGGAGTTTCTGGATTATTTTTTCCCTTCAAACAAGAAAAACACCCTCAACAAGGAAATCGTGGAGTGTAAGCAGGAGTACGATGAATCTTTGAGTCAATATTGGTCGCGATTCAAGGGATTGTTAGATGTTTGCCCGAATCATAGAATGATCGAGGCAGAAATTTACTATCTGTTTTATGAAGGAGCCATCCCTGAATCAAAGGATCTGATGAATTCCTCGAGCAGGGGAAATTTTACAAAGAAAAAGGGAAGTGAAGCGAGAGAGATCTTGGGAAAGTTGATAGGGGCCAAAAAGGCGTACGACAACTAGAGGAACATTATGAGGAAAGGGTCAGCGAATGCGCTAAGGGAGCAAGATGACGAAAGGGTCGAGGCGAGAATAGATAGGCTCGAGAAAGCACTCTTGAGTGCAATCGAGAAGACCAACCCACCAGCCTCACGAGAGAAAGAGAAAACTCTGGGTCCAGGAGAAGCTCCACCCCAGCAATACTATGGCCCTCAAGAGGGAGATTACCAGGCCCAGGTGAATTCGATGGGGAGTTGGAGTCCAGTTGGGAGTTGGAATCAAGGGAAACAGAAGGATGCACCATGGAGAACCCATCCCAATTTTAGATGGTCTGACAATGACCCGACCCAACCACCTCCACAACAGAACGCCTAGTTTACACATCAATCAGAAAGACAAACTAACTGGCCTGGGAGAAATCAGGAGGGGCAGAACAACTGGAACAACCGGAATCAGGACGATCATTCTAATTGGGGAAACACGAATAAAAACCACCCGGGGAGCTCTTATGTACCGCCACATCAAAGGAACTGTAAACAATTGAGGAACGATTTGAGTAGCAAGAACAATCGGTTGAAGATTGGAATGAAATTGTAAAGGAAATTTTTATTCACTGGAATGAGAAAAACGAGAGAGAGAAAATGAGCTACAGTGTAAAACTAACTAATGAATTAGCTATTTAACAGAAACTAACGGCTAGTTTCAATCCTACGGCTAGGATTAAAACTTGACTAACAAACAGATCTAATCGGCTGCTGAAACGAGTTGTCATAACAGCCGAGCTGCCGAGCTGCCGAGCTTGCCGAGCTTGCCGAGCTTGCCGAGCTTGCCGAGCTTGGTGCTTGAGCCATCACAATCTACCAACAAACTCCACCTTGATTGCTCAATCACCAACCAAACTCTTCCTTTCCAGTCCCACTAGTTTCAAACATAGCAGAAACTTTTCCTTAGGCAATGGTTTAGTCAACATGTCTGCCGGGTTCTCTGAAGTATGAACTTTGAAGACTTTCACATTGCCTCTTTCAATCTCCTCCCTGATGAAGTGATACCGCACATCAATGTGCTTTGATCTCTCGTGATAAGCTTGATGCTTGGCCAGAAATAGGGCACTATTATTGTCACAGCCAACTGCTATCGCCCCTTGCTCAATCCCAAGATCAGACAACATTCCTTTCAACCAGAAACTCTCTTTGATTGCAGCAGCAAGTGAGATAAATTCTGCTTCCGTTGTGGAAAGTGCCACCACACTTTGGAGACTTGATTTCCAGCTAATAGCAGACCCAAACATTGTGAATATGTATGCCGACTGAGACTTTCTGTTGTCTAAGTTCCCAGCAAAGTCCAAGTCACAATATCCCACAATAGCATCAGCTCCACCTCCATCATTCACTCCATATAGAATGCCTACATCCCCAGCACCCCTTAGATACCTCATCAACCATTTGAGAGCAATCCAATGTTCTCTTCCATGATTTGCCATAAACCGGCTGACAACACTTGTGGCTTGTGCTATATCTGCTCTGGTGCTGATCATAGCATACATAATGCTCCCTACTATATTAGCATAGGGTATCTTCATCATTTCTCTGGACTCAGCCTCACTGTTGGGCCTCTGATCAGCCTTGAGCTTGAAGTGCATTGCTAGTGGAGTAGCCACTGCCTTCATATTCTCCACCTTGAACCTTCTCAGCAACTTTGATATATAATCAGATTGTGTGAGCCACAATTGCCTTTTAGCTCTATCTCTGATAATGTTCATGCCTAAGATTCTCCTTGCTGGCCCGAGGTCTTTCATTTCAAACGCAGCATTGAGTTCATCCTTCACTTCTTGCACTGCCTTCCTGCTAGCTCCAGCAACAAGCATGTCATCTACATAAAGTAGAAGATATGTAGGATGTATGCCCCCTTTTCTGACATATACACAGGAGTCATAACTTGATCTCTGAAAACCAATCTTGATCATATAATCATCAAAAGTCTTATTCCACTGTCTACTAGCCTGCTTCAAACCATATATACTTCTTCTCAGCAAGCATACTTTATTTTCATTCCCTGGTTTGATGAAGCCCTCAGGCTGGGCCATGTAGATTGTTTCCTCTAGCCCTCCATGTAAGAAGGCCGTTTTCACATCAAGCTGCTCCAATTCCAGATCCAACTTAGCAACCAAAGCCAGCAACATTCGAATGGAAGAATGCTTTACAACCGGTGAGAAGACCTCATTGAAATCAACTCCATGCTCCTGAGTGAATCCTCTAGCCACTAACCGGGCTTTAAATCTGATCTGATCACCCTCAGCACCTTCCAGCTTCTTTTTGAATATCCATTTACAGCTGATAACCTTCCTTCCATCAGGTTTCTCAACCAATATCCAAGTGCCATTTTTTAGTAGAGAATCAATTTCATCCACCATTGCTTTCATCCACTTTTCCCATTCTTTGCTCTCCATTGCTTCCTTATATGAGGATGGCTCTATATATTCAACATCTTCAGCCACACATAATGCATAAAATAGCATCTCAGAATCATCAAATCTTGATGGCAGCTTGATCTTTCTTCTGACTCGATCCCTAGCCAGCTGGTAGTTTTCCAGATTATCTTGAGGCTGTGTTTGTGTCTCATTCTGAGCACTCTGAGGCTCAGTGACTTCTTCACTCTCCCCATGTTTCTCATGCCTCCCATGCTCCACCTCAAAGTCAGCTTTATCAACAGAATCAGTCACAGAATCAGGCTTCTCAACTATCACCTTGTTCTTATCCAGAAAAGGCATTTCAGTTTCAGAGAATACAACATCTCTACTAATCACAATCTTGTGATTCCATGGCTCTACACACCACAAACGATATCCCTTCACCCCAGGTTGATATCCCAACATCACACACCTAATAGCCCGAGCATCCAACTTCCCTTGTTTGAGATGAGCATATGCCTTGCAGCCAAACACTCTCAATGTGGTGTAATCTCCATGGCTGCCATACCATCTAAAATCAGGTGTGTCTCCCTCTATACTTGATGAGGGACATTTGTTGATAAGTTTCACAGCCGTGGATGCAGCCTCGGCCCAAAACTTCTTCTCAAGTCCAGATGAGAGGAGCATACACCTCACCCTCTCTATTATGGTTCTATTTGCCCTTTCTGCTATGCCATTCTGCTGAGGATTCAGAGGTACAGTCCGGTGCCTTTTAATTCCCCTCTCCTTACAAAAGTTATCAAACTCTTTGGAGAGATACTCCAAGCCGTTATCAGTCCTCAAACATTTAAGAACCACTGACTTCTCCTTCTCCACTTCCAGGCACCATTGCTTGAACTTACTAAAAGCCTCTGATTTCTCTCTCAAAATGTATATCCACATTTTTCTAGAGTAGTCATCTATGATACTCATATAATACTTCCCTCCACCTACTGACACCACAGATGCAGGACCCCACAAGTCACTATGGGCATAATCAAGAGTGGATGTGGAAGTGTGCTTGCCTTTGGGATAGGGCTGTTTCTTGGACTTACCCAAAATGCATTCCTCACATGGAGTAGTGTCCATCTGCCCAGAACTTTGTATAATCCCCTTCTTGGCCAGCTCCTTAATGCTTCCCTCAGCTGCATGAGCAAGCCGCATATGCCAGATTTTGAAGTCATCAGCCTTCACAATATTTGCCTGTGCAGTAGGGATCTCAACACTAGCCAGTAGATAGTACAAGCTTCCCCTCCTTTCAGCTTCCATCACCACTCTTTGATCCTTGGAAACTGTCATTTTTCCCCCAGTAGAGCAGAATGTATATCCCTTGCGTTCAAGAAGCCCAAGTGAAATGAGATTCCTCTTGATATCAGGTATATATCTCACTTCACTTATAATCTTCACAGATCCATCTTGCATTCTCAGCCTGATCTTGCCTATACCTTGGATGGTACAAACTTGGTTGTTGCCCAATATAACCGATCCAGTCATCTCTTGGATCTCCTCAAACCAGCCAAGATTCGGACTCATATGCAGACTACACCCCGAGTCCATGATCCAAGATCCTCCCAGACCACCCTCCATCACATTCAGAATTTCTGGCACATCAGTTTCCTCAACACAGTCAGTAGATGGAACACGGTTTCCACCACCATTTGCTTGCCTTCTTTTCCATGCGAAGCAATCCTTTTTGAGGTGACCCGGCTTCTTGCACCAATGACATGAGCGGGTTTCCTTTTGATCATTTGATGGAGTTTTCTGATTTTCTTGGCTCGGCTTCTGAAACCTCTTGACTCCCTTGAACTTCCTGACATTTAGGCTCTCAGCCATAGCCTCTGGATTCTTAGAGCCTGACTTCTGAATTTCTTTTGCTCTTATGGCCGACTGAACTTCAACAAGGGTGATAGTACCCTCTCGGCCATACAATATAGCATCTCGTAGCTGATCAAATGACTTCGGCAGAGCATTCAAAAGTAATATTGCCTTATCTTCATCCCCTATCGAGGCGTCGATATTTTCAAGATCATCGACCGCCTTATTGAAGTCTTCAAGTTGCTCCAATATCCCTTTATCATCCAAGAATCGATAGGAGTATAACCGCTGCTTCATGAGCAGCCTATTGGCCAAGGACTTAGCCATGTACAAGTCTTCGAGCTTCGCGATTATTCCGGCTGCAGTCTTTTCTTTTGCAACCTCTCGAAGAACTTTATCCCCGAGGCATAGCACAATTGCACTATGAGCTTTCGCCTCGATCTCAGCTCGTTTAAGGATCTCCTTTTCGTCAAGATCCACCTTCTCCCCTTCCTCCGACTTATCCTCCTTTCCGCCCGCCTCCAACGCCGAAGCAAGGCCGTGATGAATCAGCATAGCCCGCATCTTCATCCGCCATAAGCCGAAATCATTCCTACCCGTGAATTTCTCGGCCTCAAACCTAGAAGCCATAACACCCTCCAATCTCACCACCGAAAGAACAAATCAGAAATCAATCGCGCCTCCCGATTCCCACAGACGGCGCCAATTTGTAAACAATTGAGGAACGATTTGAGTAGCAAGAACAATCGGTTGAAGATTGGAATGAAATTGTAAAGGAAATTTTTATTCACTGGAATGAGAAAAACGAGAGAGAGAAAATGAGCTACAGTGTAAAACTAACTAATGAATTAGCTATTTAACAGAAACTAACGGCTAGTTTCAATCCTACGGCTAGGATTAAAACTTGACTAACAAACAGATCTAATCGGCTGCTGAAACGAGTTGTCATAACAGCCGAGCTGCCGAGCTTGCCGAGCTTGCCGAGCTTGCCGAGCTTGGTGCTTGAGCCATCACAATCTACCAACAGGAACTACCCAGGAAATTATTAGAATTCCCAACCCAGTTATCAGGGGAACCAAGGGCCAGGAAATCAGTTCAGCAATAGTTCAGGAGGTCAGGGAAACTTTTGCCAGAACCAAGGGAGTGGACCGAACTTGGGTTCAGGACCAAATCCCGGCCAACCGAATTCTAAACCACAAAGTAATCTAGATGAAATGGTGCATGATCTAGTCAGTTCTCAACAGCATATACAGAATAACATGCAATCCAACAATGACGTGGTGCATAAGCTTCAGGACGCTCAGTTGGAGCAGAAGGCAGCAATGGACATGCTGGCAAAGCAACAGTCTCAGATCGCAACCTCCTTGAACGAGATGCGAGGGAATGAAGGAAAGATCCCTGCTTCAGTAAGGCCACCAGATAGAGCTAACATCAGTCAAATCACTCTAAGATCTGGGCAAGGTTATGAAGGTCCGGTGATGAAGATGAATGAAGAAACACCTCCCGAGGAAGGCAAGGAAGGGAAGAACTCAGTCCCTGAACCTGGAAATTCGAAGATAGGGAGTACCGTAAGAGGAGATGACCTTCAGGAAGGTGATCTGGGGAAACCGCTACCTAGTGTGGCTGAACCATTTTTCCTAGACCCAGAACCAGAAGTAGAGAATGAAGTAGTAAGGGAGGAAATAGGCGAGCCTTCAGCTGGAGGGTCTACAAGTGCTGGGAAACAATTGAAACAATTTCCGCACCGAGGAGAGGCTAAGAAGAAGAAGGATGAACTGGTGGATTTTATGGATATCTTTGGAAAGTTGGAGATAAACCTACCGTTCTTACAAGCTTTGAAATTGTCGGTCTTCAGCAAATTCATTAAGGAGTTTATAGCTGGAAAGACAAGACCCGGTGGGAAGATCCTGATTGGAGAGAACGTATCAGCAGTGATTCAGAAACGCAGGATGCCTTCAAAACGCACTGACCCAGGTATGTTCACCTTACCCATTTCCATCGGGGATGTCAGAATTGAGCATGCTATGTGTGACTTAGGGGCGTCGATAAATGTTTTACCGCTTTCCATATATAAGAAGTTGGTAGGAGTAGGAATGGTGGATACAACAGTAGTAATCCAATTGGTGGATAGGTCGTGCATTTGTCCAGAGGGAGTTTTAGAAAATGTCATAGTCAAGGTGCATGATTTCCTGTATCCGGCTGATTTTCATGTTATTAAAATGAGTGATAATGAATCTGCTGAGTCTAGCGGCGTGCTTTTAGGAAGGCCTTTTCTGTGTACCTCCAAGACCATTATCGATGTCTTTGATGGAACCATATGCCTAGACTATAATGGAGAAAAATATACATTCAGCATAGATGAAGCAATGAAGAAACCTTTAGATGTTGAGAATTTGCATGTTGTCGATGTTATTAACCCCCTGGTCCAGGAATATCTTGAGACCGAGTTGATGAAGGAACAGATTGATAATTCAGAGTTAAGTCACTCCATTGACAGAGAGGTAGCCGGTTGGTGTGAGGCAATGCACACAAGGGAACTAACGGATGAGGAGCTGGCCGAAGCTATTTTGGAGTTTTGTAAAAATCCAGAGTCAGCCAAGTCAAGGGGATTAGCCCATGTGGCTAGTGTGGAAAATTCTTCAAGGTCTGAAAAGGGAAAGATAAGTGATGCGACAGAAAACAATCCCTTGCCCCATGAAACAAGTGCCCCCAAGAAGGAACTGAAAACGCTCCCGTCAGGCCTTAAGTATGCCTATCTGGAAGAAAATGAGACTTTCCCAGTAATCGTCAACAGCAACTTGACCGAGGAACAGGAAAAGGTACTGCTGGAGGTAATCAGAAAAAACATAAAGGCAATAGGATGGATTCTCTCAGACCTAGTAGGAATCAGTCCTGATCTTTGCATGCACCACATCAGGTTGGAAGAAGGTGCGAAGGCCTGTAGGGACCCGCAATGTAAACTGAATCCAAACATGAGGGAGGAAGTTCTGAAGAAAGTTTTGAAACTGCTTTCCCTAGGTTTCATCTACTCCATACCAGATAGTGAATGGGTCAGTCCGGTTCACATGGTACCCAAGAAGTCTGGAGTTCAAGTAGTCAAGAATGACAAGAATGAATTAGTGCCCACTCGACTTGTCACTGGGTGGAGGATGTGCATAGACTACAGGAAGCTGAATGAAACAACCAGGAAGGATCATTTCCCATTACCCTTCATTGATCAAATGCTCGATAGACTGGCTGGAAAGCAGTATTTCTGTTTCCTTGACGGGTACAGTGGATACTTTCAGATCTATGTAGATCCCGAAGACCAAGAGAAGACTACGTTTACGTGCCCCTTTGGCACGTATGCTTATAGAAGAATGCAGTTTGGGCTGTGCCATGCGCCAGGCACTTTTCAACGTTGCATGATGAGTATCTTCTCAGATCTACTAGAGGTTTGTATCGAGATCTTCATGGATGACTTCACCGTATATGGGAACTCTTTCGATTCTTGTTTAGCTAGCCTGGACATAGTATTGAGGAGATGCCAGGAGAAGAATTTGGTCCTTATCTTCGAAAAGTGTCACTTCATGGTACCCGAGGGAATCATCCTAGGGCATGTAGTCTCGGAGAATTTGATGTGATTTCGAAATTGCCTTACCCTACGAATCAGAAAGAAGTGAGGGGGTTCCTAGGGCATGCAGGTTTTTATAGAAGATTCATAAAGGACTTCGCGAAGATTGCTCAGCAACTTACCCATCTATTGCACAATGATGTTGATTTCGTCTTCGACGAAGAGTGTAAGAAGGCTTTTCAATTATTGAAAGATAAACTAGTGTCTGCCCCTATCATCAGGGCACCCGACTGGAGTCAGCCGTTTGAAATAATGTGTGATGCAAGCGACTTCGCAGTGGGGGCAGTGCTAGGTCAAAGGATTGCTGGAAAAAGCTACGTGATCTTCTATGCCTCGAAGACACTTAACCAGGCCTAGAAAAACTATGATACCACGGAAAAGGAAATCTTAGCAGTCATGTATTCATTTGAGAAATTTCGACAAACTTACTAGGGTCGAGGGTGATAGTTTTTACCGACCACGCTGCTATCAAGTACTTACTGGCGAAGAAAGAATCGAAGTCAAGGTTAATCCGGTGGGTGTTACTTCTGCAAGAATTTGACTGGGAGGTGAGAGACAAAAAGGGAACGGAGAATAAAGTGGCTAACCATCTGAGTCGGATCTTCCAGGGAGAAACTGAGGAAGCTATACCAAACGCCTTCCCAGAGGAACATCTATACTACTTAGGAGAATCTCCCAGACCCATCAGTTGGGAGGCAATAATGGCAATAACAGGTCCAGGAGATGCTGAGAAAGGGAAATGTCAGCTGAACGTTGAACCATGGTTTGCAGACCTCGCAAATTACTTGGTTACAGGAGAAGTGCCGAGTTCACAAGAAATTTCCCGGGCCTAGAAGATGAAGCTTAAGAGCGAGGCTAAGTATTATTATTGGGACGACCCTTACTTGTGGAAGATGGGAGCTGACCAGGTGATTAGGAGATGTATCCCCGAATGGGAGCAGAGGGATGTACTTAATCATTGCCATGCGTTGGCATGTGGAGGCCACTTTGGACCAAGGAAGACTGCGAGGAAAGTCCTAGACGTGGATTTTATTGGCCTACATTACACAGGGACGCCTTTGAATTCTGTCAAAACTGTGAGCAATGTCAGCAAACTGGAGGAATTTCAAAGAGAGATGAGATGCCGCATGTCCCGGTAATCGTCTGCGAAATCTTCGACGACTGGGGGATGGACTTCATGGGTCTATTCTCATCTTAGTACGGGAATACGTACATCCTTGTGGCCATAGATTATGTGTCAATGTGGATAGAAACCAAAGCTACCACTTCTTGTGAATCCAAAGAGGTGGCTAAGTTTCTTAGAGCTAACATTTTCAACAGGTACGGTGTGCCCCGAGCTATTATATCTGACCAAGGGACGCATTTCCGTAACCGAACTATAGAAGCTCTGATAAGAAAATACGGAGTCCACCACAGGCTTTCTACCCCGTACCATCCTCAGTCTAATGGGCAAGCAGAGATCTCGAACAGGGTAATCAAGGCAATATTGGAGAAGACGGTGAACCCGTCAAGGAAGGATTGGAGCAAGAGGCTCGGTGATGCATTGTGGGCTTGCAAGACTGCGTATAAAACTCCTATTGGGATGTCGCCCTATAGGCTGGTATTTGGCAAGATGTGCCATCTGCCCGTGGGAGTGGAGCACAGGGCATATTGGGCGGTAAAGGAGATTAATATGAGACCGCAAGCTTGTGAGGAAGAGAGGAAACTGTAACTTCAAGAGCTGGAAGAATTAAGGCTGGAGTCGTATGAGGCCGCAATGTGGTACAAGGAGAAGACAAAGCTCTGGCATGACAAAAATGTCCGGGTCAAGGAACTACAAGTGGGTCAGAAGGTTCTCCTCTTCCAGTCTAGGCTCAAACTGATGCCTAGGAAGCTGAAGTCCAAGTGGATTGGGCCATACACTATTGTTAGCCTTCGAGCGAATGGAGCTGTGAAAATCCAGGGAAGTGCCTCGAACTCTTTCCCTTTCCTTGTTAATGGTCATCGAGTGAAAGTCTTTAGGGATAATTCTGAGTTGTGTGTAGTGGAGGAAGTGCCACTACGCGCACTCTCTATTGTCATCTAATCGGACTAGTGAGTAAGTATTCTCGGTGAATTCCTGGGTCAGGTAAATAGGAATGCATTTTTTTCATCTATACACTGAACCAGGGGATCTCGAAAATACGCAAATGAAAGTGTAAATAGTTTAATTGCTTTTCAAAAAGTAGGAAAAATTACCAAAAAAAACCTAATCTTCCAAAAATATTTTCGAAACACCAGACTTCTTAGGGAAATTGTTTTGTCTCATAATGAATCCTTGACCTGGGAGTTTGGCATTTCATTTTTGTTTTTCCTAAGTGTGGTATTGCTGAGAATAGCATTTACATGGGGGAATGAGAGATTTTCGGACCAGATGTTTTGGGATGGAAGTGTGGAATTTTTGAAATTCAAATTTTAACTTTATGGGGAGGCGTACAGTTGCTTACATCACGCCTGCAACCGCCCTACAACCATTCCCTTTCCTTATCTAAAATACCCAGTTTTTCTCCCTTTTCTTTTATTTTCCAATCTCTAAAAAACCGAACTCTCTCTACACTCTATATTCTCCCCCAAATCTTCTCTCTCACAATACCCACATTCCATCTAACCCTAATCGAAAAAAAATTTATCCCAAGTTCTTGTGAATCTTGCAGATACAGATCATGGAGAAAACTCTGAAAGAAGAGAATCCCACCATCGCCGCAGATTCCAATGCAGCGGCGTTCATGGCAGATTTGATACAGAAGTTTGGTAGTACGGAGGAGGCGATGAAGGCTTTCACCCTCTTCTCAGCAATGATGGAAAAAGCAAAACCTACCGCAACCAGGACAAGGAAGCTCATCTCTTCAGCAGCCCCCACCAGCGTCCAAGCCCCTGTTAGCCCCGTCTACATCCAAGCCCCTGACTGTGAAGAAGCTAGTGTCAAAGCAATGTGAAACTGAGGAAGAGAAGCCAGCGTCCTCGGCTAGGAAGAAAGTGAAGGTGACCCGCCCCAACGTTCCACCCCAGTCTGGCTCCCGCGGGGGCCAGACTCCGAATTGAGACCCCCCCCCCCCCCGATGACCAAGTAACTTTACTTTTCAGTTTTTTTCGTTATCTTTTCGTTTTTACCTGTTTGAATGTTTATTTTTCAGTGTCTGTGAATTTGTGTTCGTTGCTCAAGCATGCCGCGTATGTAAATATGTGTATGTGTTTTCTCCCACTTAGCCCAATCTTTGGTCTAAGTGTGAGAAGTTTGTATTTTTGGGCATGTTTTGGTTTCTGTTTTATTTTAGTTTCTCCCACTTAGCCCGATGCTCGGTCTAAGTGTGAGAAGGTTGTTTTTCTTTTATTAGTTTGGTGTTTTGTATCCTTTGTTTTATGTTTTGTGCGCATTAACTGCCCCGTTTCTCCCCTTCACTGGGATGGCTTGGGGACAAGCTTGAGTGAAGTGGGAGGGGGAGGGAGTTAGTGCAGTTTGTGTCTAACGTGCCTAGGAGTCTTTAGGTCTAGGTTTTATGTGTGTCGCATGAGCTGGTGAATATAATAAGGCAAGATTCCCTTAGTGAGAGCAATTGAAGATAGAATACATGTCAACTTTGAGGCCTTTTTTTTCCTTAATAAACTGAAATCGGTTTGGATGAAGTGAGGACGATAGAGGATGCCTTAGACGACCTAGTTGTGAAGCCCCACTATAAGAGTGAGTTATAAGCCTAAACACTTAGAGCTGACATGTATAAAAATGGCCGCCACTGGATGTTTAGGGAGAAGAGTCTGAAGGAGAAAAAATAGTGGGAAAACGGTTCTGGAGGTATAAGCTGGACGAAGTCCATGGGAGAAATAAAATAAAATTCGGAGGTATAAGCTGGACGAAGTCTAGGAGATATAAAAAAATAATAAATATATAAAAAAGGGGGAAGAGAAGAAAGGGCAGGAAACAATAATAACCTGACCCGGGAATGAAAAGAAAGAAAAAGGGGGTTGTAGGAAGGAGAAACTCTCATAACCCGAAACATCAGTGGTGTGGCAATGACTTAAGAGTGAATCGATCCTAACATCCCTGGTGAGGAATGAGTGATCAAGTGAATCCAACAATTGGGAAGTCCATAGGTTATCTTGACGAACTGGCAGACCGATTAGGTAAAAGAAGGGAAAGGGAGGATTTGGAGACTGTAGACGATCAGATAGACCTTAAGCTTGTGGGGACGGCTGCCTAAAAGTTGAAACTAGTTCATGCATTTGTGTTTTTCTTAAGTATTTATTTTCTTTTGGGTCGAGTCTGTTAATGTGTCTAGGTCTAGGAGTTTGTGTCTGTTATGTGGTGTAGGGTCGGTCATAGGATAGTCATGCATTGAAATTCGCCTTAATTCTATTTCTTGTCTTTATACTTGAGGACAAGTATGGTTTAAGTGTGAGCAGTTTGATAAGGCTAATTTCATGCATCGATTAGGGGGTTAAATTCAACAATTTACGGGGTCTAACACATCTTTTAAGCCAGGTGTGTAGAAGTAATCGTCAGACCCAGGAATGAAGGTAGATAATCCCCTGGCGAAGGATTTGGCGAGAAAGTGAGCAAAATGAAGGAAAAATTGCCAGACGGAGAAGATCGCTAGCCGGAGGGTAGAACAGAGATTTCAAGAAAAGGCTTCTAGAAGATCGCCTCCATATCTATAAAAGAAAGAGCATGCAACATACAGAGGAGGACTTTTTTTTACTTTTTTGGCTCTGAAGTCATTTTCACACACTTCTGCATACACTTGGGGTTTCGGAATTTAAGAGGGGTTCGGGTTTCATTTTCAGTTGGCGGTTGTGTACCACCGTCCTTGTGTAGGGCGAAGAAACAATTTACCTGCTTTCATTTTTGTTTTATGTTTGGATTTCAACCGAGTCTTCGCTGTTCAAAGCTCGACTTTCGTATTTGCTGAAATATTACTGATCTATCTTTGGAATTACTATTTTCTGTCAAGATGATGCTAATGTTGAGTTTTGATTATGTTTGATTCTGAGTTTGTGACTGTTTACTTGATTGGATGCTTTTTGCACTTGATCTGGTGAATTGGAGTTGAATCGTGGTTGGATTGTCATTGATCGGAGTGGATCTGCTGAATCAGAGTTCATGGAGTTGTTTTTGGTCGTAGTTTGGTTCGGATTGCTTGGATCCGGAGTAGATTAAGCATTCGACGTGTGGATCTAAAGCTGAGCTGGTTGGTTGTACATGAATTTGATGATTCATTTCTGTGTTCTATTTACTTCGCCTAGTAGAAATAGATATGTTGGTTTCCAATTAATCATCAGTTTCCGACGTCCGAATTTGTATGTTCTGTTTGAATCTGGGTTTTTACTATGTTTTCTCCATGTTCGTGTTTGAATCAGGTAACGAGATGCAGGTTGTGGTTGGTTAAATTCATAGTTTGTTATTTGCAGCTTTTCAGTCGCACTTTACCGTTTCTGGAAATGGTCCCCACTGCATGTTCGATCTCTGTTTAGCTAGATTAGGAAGTCGTTTACTAGGTCGAGGTAGTTTGTTTGAGATTGTGAAGTAATGATGATGTTCTCTGGTTCCTAGGTCTAGTGTCAGCCAATTTTCATTCCTCGGTCTAGTTATAATTCTCTCAACCCAAATTTGCGTGGCAGGAGCCAACCCCTTTTCCAGAGTCTCTTAAATGCCTTCTTACGCATCTGTCCTCGTGGGATCGATCCTTGCTTCCCTGTACTAATTTATAGTATCGTGGGTTAAGGGTTTTGAACGCGGAATTAGTGTGTCCAACGACCGAGACTTCTAGAATCCTCTGAGTTCCTAGACCTTGTGATCTAGCGGATTCTCTGGGTTTGCGAAGCTTGACCTAGCACAAAAGCACACTCTAATCTATCCGAGCACTCTTCAAGCCTGCTTTTAATCCATTTTGGTTCTAACTTTGCAGGAATCCTTGGTGTAACTTGGCTGTCCAAAAATGGAGTCTTGGGTGGCAGTTTGGAGCCTTGTGGCTGTAGAAACGAGGAAGAAAAAAGAGAAGAGACCTTGTCCCAAGCATGACCTATCTTAAAGCTATTTCTAGATATTAGTCAAGTTTTGGAGCTTGAAATCTTAAGCGTAGCTGTAGCTTCCAAATTCTTGTAAAAAGGAGGACCCACGCTAAATGCCACGACCGCCCTTCAAGAGTATAATAAATGCGGCGATCGTGACCTAACAGGATTTAAATGCAATCAAAGAAAGGGCTAGGGTTTTATAAAAGGGGTTTGACCAAGGTAATTGATAAGGCTAATTTCATGCATTGGTTAAGGGGTTAAATTCACACGTTTGTGGGGTCTAACACATGTTTTAAGCCAGGTATGTAGAAGGTTTTCGCCAGATCCAGGAAAAGAGAAGGACATTTGCATGGTCCAAGGAACTGGCGGATAAGTGAGCAATTTGAAGAAAAATTGCAAGACGGAGGAAATCAAGATGCTGAAGGGTAGAATGGAGATTTCTACGAAGGCTTCTAGAAGATTATGTCCGCACCTATATAAGGGAGAAAGCATGGGAAGGAGTTTTTCTACGAAAGGGGCTGGGTGAAGACCTCATTAACAGATCGTAGCTCATAGCTCACTCACTTCTACACACTTGGGTATTCATGAGGGAATCGTAGGGTAGTTCTGGGTTATAGTTTGCTAGACAGTAGTTGGGTAACACCGTCCTCATGGAGGGCGAAGATACAATTTAGAAGCTTTCATTTTTAGTTTCCTGTCATGGATTTCACAGAGCTTCGCCGTTCGAAGTTCGGCCCTATTTGCGGTTGAATTGCTTTTGGTTATTAAATTTCTGTTTTTCGTAATTTCTCTTCTTATGTTGATTTCGATTATGGATGTTTATTATTCTGAGTTTGTTGTGATTGCTGAGTTGGATGTTTGAACTTCGTATTGGTTGCTGAGTTTGGGTGAAATCGTTGGAATATGGTGTTGATCGGAGTAGATCTTGTTGAATCGAGAACTATGGAGCTGATTTTGGTTGTTGTTAGGTTCGGACTGCTTGGATCCGGAGTGGATTGAGCATCCGACGTTGGATCTGAAACAGAGTGATCGAGATTTATGCCTAGCTTTCGTGTTTTCATTTCATTCCGTCTAGTATTTGTAGATCTGTTTTATTTCCGGTTGTTTACAAATTTCCAACGTCCGAATTTCTATATTCTGTTTGAATTTAGATATGTGCTCTGTTTTCTTCATGTTCGAGTTTGATTCAGCTCCTAAGATACATGTCGTTGTTAGTTAAATGCTTTGTTAGTTAGTTGCAGCTTTAATTTTGTACGTTCTGTTTCTGGAATATGGTCCCCACTGTTTACCTGCTTTCTGTTTAGAGATATTAGGAAGTCGTTTGCTCAGTCTAGTAAGCTAGTTAGTTATTTTGTTGCCACAAGGTTGTTCGATGTCAGCATGGTGTTTACAGTTTCCTAGGTCTAGAGGTTAATTTTGTGCCTAAGTCTAGTGGTAGTTAAACCTCAACCCAAATTTGCGTGGCAGCAGCCGTTTTCTAATCCAAAGTTCCTTAGATGCTCTCCTACGTATCCATCTTCGTGGGATCGACCCCTACTTCTCTATACTAGTCTATAGTATAACGGGTTGAGGGATCTTTGAACGCGAGAAGTGTATGTCCAACGACTGAGCCTTCTATATTCTCTTGAGTTCCTAGACCAAGTGATCTAGTGGATTTATTGGATTTAGTGGCTCGACCTAGAACAATAGAACACGAACACATGTCTATCAGCTCTTTCACATGCTTCAAATGGCGCCGTTGCCGGGGATGGATGGCGTAATTTGTTATTGTGTTTAGAGGATTTTGGCGTACATAGTTTTGATTTTTCTTTCTTTTCCTTTATTTTCAGTTAATGAGCAGAGGCTCACGGTTTGGACATAGTAACTCGTCTGGGTGGAAGAACGATCAGTTTATTTGGCAGGTCAAGGACACAGCATCTACGGTCACCACCAGATCGGGATTATCTACGGGAGATCTGTTTCCGTTTGGTTCGGAAAGTGAAGAGGATTGGAACTCGTCAGGAATGGAGGATCCTAAATCGTCTTCAGAAATAAGTACAGAGGAGGAAGAAATAGGGGGCATGGCAAACATAGTTGATCCAGATCCGGAAATCGGTTTGCTCACTGCCCATCTAGATGGAGAGTCAGCTCAAGCCATAGTGATGAATCCGCGACAGAGGTCCATTGAGATCAAGACGAACGTGCTTGGTATCCTACCCACATTCTCTGAACATAGGAATGAGTGCCTGTACGAGTTCTTGAACGAATTCAGCAAATTGTGTAGCATCCAGAAGAGGCCAAATGATGCAACAGAGGAGACTATCGCCTGCGTGCGGTTCCTTTTGCCTTGAAGGGGGAAGCCAACACATGGTTATTAAGGTTACCCCCGGATTCTATCAGCACATGGAGGGATTTCAAACTGTAGTTCCTTGATTACTTTTTCCCTTCCAACAAAACAAATGCTCTGAATAAATAAATAGTGGAGTGCAAGCAGGACTACGACGAGTCGTTGAGTCAATATAGGTCGAGGTTCAAAGGGTTGTTGGATGCGTGCCCAAATCACAGCATGATAGAGGCAGAGACCTATTATCTATTCTATGAAGGAGCAAACCCTGAGTCAAAGGATTTAATGAACTCCTCGAGCGGGGGAAATTTTACAAGGAATAAGGGAAGCGAAGCAAGAGAGATCCTGGGGAAATTGATAGATGCCAAGAGGCATACGATAACCCAAGTAATTTTGTGAAGAGAGGATCAGTGAATGCGATGAGGGAGCAAGATGATGAGAAGGTAGAGGTAAGGATCGACAGGCTTGAGAAAGCACTGTTGAACGCAATCGAGAAGACCAAACTACCAACCTCACAAGCGAAGGAAAAACCTCCAGGTCTAGGAGATAGTCAACTTCAGCAATATTATGGACCTCAGGAAGGAGAGTACCAGGCCCAAGCTAATGCGATGGGGAGTTGGAATCCCGATGGAAGTTGGAATCCAGGAAGACAAAGAGACGCACCCTGGAGGAACCATCCCAATTTTAGATGGTCGGGCAACGAACAGAGCCAGCCAGCACTACAACAGAGTATCCAGTTTGCACCTCAGCCCGAGAGGCAGGGTAACTGGTCTGGAAGGAGTCAAGAGGGACAGGGCAACTGGAATAATCAGAACCAGGGAGATCATCCAAATTGGGGGAACAGGAACCAAAACCATCAAGGGAACTCTTATGTACCACCGCACCAAAGGAATTTCCAAACCAACTACCAAGGGCCAGGAAATCAGTACAAAACAGTTCAGGAGGTCAAGGAAACCTTCGCCAGAATCAAGCGAGTGGTTCGAATCCAAGTGCAGGCCCAGGGCCCAGTCAGCCAAATTCAAAAACACCAAGGAATCTGGATGAAATGGTGCATGACCTCGTCAGTTCTCAACAGCATATGCAGAACAACTTGCAATCGAACAACGACGTAGTCCACAAGCTTCAGGATGCTCAGCAGGAGCAAAAGGCGGCAATGGATATGTTGGCAAAACAACTGTCTCAGATAGCAACTTCCTTGAGCGAGATGCGAGGGAATGAAGGCAAGATTCCCGCCTCAGTAAGGATGCCTGATAGAGCTAGGGGTATGAAGGTCCAGAGATGAGGAGGAATGAGGAGACAAGCCCCGCAGGAAGCAAGGAAGGAAAGGGTACAACCTCTAGACCCGGGCACTTACAGGGAAGCAGTTCCGGGAGAGAAGATGACCTTCAGGAAGGAGATTTGGGGAGGCCATTACCAAGTAAGGCAAAACCATTTTTCCTAGACCCAGAGCCGAAAATGGAAAATGAAGTAGTGAGGAAGGAGTCAGACGGACCTACAGCTAAAGGATCTACAAGTGCAGAGAAACAAGTGAAACCGTTTCCACACCGAGGAGAAGTTAAGAGGAAGAAGGATGAACCGGTGGATTTTATGGATATCTTCGGAAAGTTGGTGATCAACTTACCATTTTTACTAGCTTTAAAGCTACCGGTCTTCAGCAAATTCGTTAAGGAGTTTATAGCTGGAAAGACGAGGCCCAGCGGGAAGATTCTGATTGGAGAAAATGTATCAGCAATGATTCAGAAGCGGAGAATGCCATCCAAGTGCAATGACCCAGGTATGTTTACCTTGCCTATTTCAATCGGTGATGTCAGAATTGAGCATGCCATGTGTGATTTAGGGGCATCGATAAATGTTTTACCGCTTTCCATTTACAAGAAGCTGGTAGGAGTAGGGATGGTCGATACAAAAGTGGTAATTCAATTGGCAGATAGGTCGTGTATCTGTCCAGAGGGAGTCTTAGAAAATGTTATCGTCAAGGTGCATAATTTTCTGTATCCTGCCGATTTCCATGTTATCAGAATGAGTGACAATGAGTCGGTCGAGTCTAGTGGTGTACTTCTAGGGAGACCTTTTCTCCGTACAGCCAAGACCGTAATTGATGTTTTTGACGGAACTATATGCCTTGACTACAATGGGGAAAAATATACCTTTAGCATCGATGAAGCAATGAAGAAGCCTCTTGATGTAGAAAATTTGCATGCTATCGATGTTATTAACCCCCTTGTCCAGGAATATCTTGAGACAGAATTAATGCAGGAACAGATTGAAAAATCAGAGATGAGTTACTCTATCGACAGAGAAGTGGCTGGATGGTGTGAAGCGATGAACACAAGTGAATTATCAGATGAGGAGCTAGCTAAAGCAATCTTGGAATTCTGTACAAATCCAGGAGTAGCTAAGTCAAGGAAGACACCCCATGTGGCGAGCATGGAGGCTCCTTCTAGGTCAAGGAAAGAAATGATATCTGATGGAACACAGAAAAATCCTTTGCCCCAGGAGGCAAGTACCCTGAAGAAAGAACTGAAGGTGCTCCCACCAGGCCTTAAGTATGCTTATCTAGAAGAGAATGAGACTTTTTCCGTTATCATCAACATCAACTTGACCAAGGAACAGGAGGAAGAATTACTGAATGTGATCAGAAGAAACAAGAAAGACATAGGATGGACTCTCTCCGATCTGGTAGGAATTAGTCCGGATCATTGTATGCATCATATCCGGTTGGAAGAGGGAGCGAAAGCCTACAGGGACTTACAGCGTAAGCTTAATCCGAACATGAGAGAGGAAGTTCTGAAGGAAGTTTTGAAGTTGCTATCCTTAGGCATCATCTATTCCATACCCGATAGTGAGTGGGTTCAGGTAGTCAAGAACGATAAGAATGAATTGGTTCCCACTCGACTTGTTACTGGGTGGAGGATGTGCATCGATTGTAGAAAGCTGAACGAAGCAACTAGGAAAGATCATTTCCCGCTTCTATTCATTGATCAGATGTTAGAAAGGCTGGCGGGAAAGCAATATTTTTGTTTCCTTGACGGATACAGTGGATACTTCCAGATCTACGTAGATCCTGAAGATCAAGAGAAGACTACATTTACGTGTCCTTTTGGCACGTATGCTTATAGAAGAATGTCGTTCGGTCTATGCAATGTACCAGGCACTTTTCAACGGTGTATGATGAGTATCTTCTCGGATTTATTAGAGGATTGTATCGAAATTTTCATGGATGATTTCATTGTGTATGGAATTCTTTTGACTCCTGTCTAGCAAGTTTGGATATAGTATTGAGGAAGTGCCAGGAAAAGCATTTAGTCTTAAATTTTGAGAAATGCCACTTTATGGTCCCTGAAGGAATTGTCCTAGGGCATGTAGTTTCAGAGAGGGGTATACAGGTAGACCAAGCGAAGGTTGATGTGATTTCAAAATTTCCTTACCCTACGAATCAGAAAGAAGTTAGAGGATTCCTAGGGCATGCAGGTTTCTACAGAAGATTCATTAAGGATTTTGCGAAGATTGCCCAACCACTCACCCATTTGTTGCATAATGAAGTTGATTTCATTTTCGATGAGGGGTGCAAGGAAGCTTTTTCAGCTACTGAAGGATAAACTAGTCTCTGCCCCTATTATCAGAGCGCCAGACTGGAGTTTACCGTTTGAAATAATGTGCGACGCAAGTGATTATGCAGTAGGGGCAGTACTAGGTCAAAAAATCGATGGGAAAAGCTATGTGATTTTTTATGCATCGAAAACACTCAATCAAGCCCAAAAGAACTATGACACCACGGAAAAGGAAATGTTGGCGGTAGTATACTCGTTTGAGAAGTTTCGCCCGTACTTGCTGGGGTCGAGGGTGATAGTCGTCACTGACCACGCGGCTATCAAGTACTTGTTGGCGAAGAAAGAATCCAAGCCAAGATTAATCTGTTGGGTGTTACTTTTGCAGGAATTTGATTGGGAAGTTCGAGACAAAAAGGGGACAGAAAATGAAGTTGCTGATCACTTGAGCAGGATTTTCCAAGGAGAGACGGATGAAGCTATACCTGATGCATTCCCGGAGGAGCATCTGTACTGTATAGAAACATTTCCTAGACCCATCTGTTGGGAAATGGTGATGGCGTTAACAGGTCCAGGAGATTCTGAAAAAGGGAAGTGTCAATTGAGCGCTGAGTCGTGGTTCGCGGACCTAGCAAACTACTTGGTCACGGGAGAGGTACCAAGTTCTCAATCAATCACCCGAGCCCAGAAGATGAAACTGAAAAGTGAAGCCAAGTATTATTTTTGGGACGACCCATATTTATGGAGAATGGGAGTCGACCAAGTAATTAGGAAGTGTATTCCAGAAGGGGAACAAAGGGATGTGCTTATTCATTGCCATGCTCTAGCTTGTGGAAGTCACTTTGGACTAAGGAAGACAGCGAGGAAGGTGTTAGATAGTGGTTTTTATTGGCCTACATTACACAAGGATGCCTTCGAATTCTGCCAGAATTGTGAGAGATGTCAGCAGACGGGGGGAATTTCCAAAAGAGACGAAATGCCACAGGTCCCAATAATCGTCTGCGAAATCTTCGATTTCATGGGACCGTTTCCATCCTCATATGGGAACACGTATATCCTTGTGGCGGTAGATTATGTGTCGAAATGGATAGAGGCCAAGGCTACCACCTCTTGTGAAGCCGGTGAGGTGGCAAAATTTCTTAAGTCTAACATTTTTAACAGGTATGGTGTGCCTAGGGCTGTTATTTCGGATCAAGGAACACACTTCCGAAACCGAATGATAGAAGCTTTAATGAAAAAATATAGAGTCCATCACAGCCTGTCTACACCTTATCATCCTCAGTCAAATGGGCAGGCGGAAATATCAAATAGAGAGATCAAGGCAATACTAGAGAAGACGGTGAATCCGTCAAGGAAAGACTGGAGTAAGAGGCTTGACGACGCACTATGGGCCTACAGGACAGCCTATAAAATGCCTATTGGGATGTCACCCTAAAGGCTAGTGTTTGGCAAGATGTGTCATTTTCCTGTAGGTGTGGAACACAGGGCATATTGGGCGGTCAAGGAAATTAACATGAACCCTCAGGCGTGTGAAGAAGAGAGGAAACTGCAGCTTCAAGAACTGGAGGAATTAAGGCTTGAGTCTTATGAGTCTGCGATGTGGTACAAAGAGAAGACGAAGCTATGGCATGACAAAAACCTCCGGGTCAAGGAACTTCACGTTGGTCAGAAAGTTCTCCTTTTCAAATCCAGACTCAAGCTGCTACCAGGAATGCTAAAATCCAAATGGATTAGGCCGTACACTATTGTTGGCCTCCGAGCGAATGGAGCAGTCGAGATCCATGGAGGTGCCTCAAACTCTACTCCCTTTCTTGTTAATGGTCATCGGGTAAAGGTTTTTAGGGATAATTCTGAGTTGTGTGTAGTGGAGGAAATGCCACTACGCGCACTCTCCATTATCGCCTAATCAGTTTAGCAAGCAGTGCTCTCGATGAATTCCTGGGTCAGGTAAATTGGGATGTTTTTTTATATCTATTCACTGAACCAGTGAATCTCGATAGTGCTAAATTGAATGTGTAAATAGTTTAATCATTTTTTTTTTCTAATTGAAAATCCCAAACAAATGAATAATTTTTAATCTTCCAAAAATATTTTCGAAACACCAGACTTTTCAGGGAAAATGTTTTGTCATTTTTTGAATCCTCGACCTGGGAGTCTGGCGTTTCATTTTCTTTTGTTTTTGCATAGGTATGGTGTCGTAGAGAGTATCGTTTACATGGGGCAGAGAGATTTTGGTTTGAGAGGGAAGTGGTACAGTTTCGAAATTTAAATATTACTTTATGGGAAGGCGAACGGTTGCTTACATCATGCCTGCAACCGCCTGCACAACCGTACGCGCCCTTACCCATTTTTACTTCTTTCATCCCTTACGCTTTATTTTTTCAAAACAAACAAATTCTCTCTCACAAAAATCCCCAAATCTTCTCTCTCGCGATACCCAGCCCTCACTAACCCTAACCCGCAATTTCTTTCAAAGTCTTTGAGAAATTTTCAGATTCAGTCCATGGAGAACACATCAAATGCAGGAAACCCCACCGGATCTGCTGATTCCAACACAGCGACGTTCATGGCAGAGTTGATGCAGAAGTTTGGCGGGCCGGAAGAGGCGATGAAAGCCTTCGCCATGTTCACGTCAATGATGGGGAAGGCCACACCTGCCGCGTCGACGTCCATCACAACCACCACACCAGCACCACCGCAAATTCCAGAGGATGCGATTTCACATCCAGCTACCGTACATACAGTAGCCGAACCGTCTATTGGCGAACCTGGGAAAGAAGCCGCGGTAGGCGACAAGCAGGACCAAGGGGCGGATCTGGTTGTGGAGATGGAGCAGATGACGTCTGTTGAAGGGGAAACCCCTGTTATCTCTGAGGTTGGTGTTGTCGAGGGGGAAACCCCTGTTATTTCTGCTGATGTTGATGTAGGTGAGGGGAAAACCCCTGATTTTTCTATTGCTGGTGTCGTAGAGGGAGAAACCCCTGTGGTGGTTGAAGGAGTCAAAAAGGGGGCAACCCCAGTGGATGATGTTGAGGGGGAAACCCCTGTTGGTGATTTGGAGGGGGAGACCCCTGTTATTTCGGAGGAAGATGTTGGGGGGGAACCCCGGAAAAAATTAGCGGGCGGTGAAGCCCTAATCTCTGATACGATGGTTGCTGAGGGGGACACCCATGTCTACATTGAGGGGGCAACCCCTATTTTGTCTGAGAAGGGAGAGACCCTCATTACTACTGAAGCTTCGGAGCCCAAGGAGAGCGGGCTGGAAGTGGTGATAGAACTGGACGATCAGCCGGTGGGTGCAGACTTGCCAATGGATAAACGGGAGGCCCGACGACGAGCCCGGCGGAATTTGACAGATGAGATCGAGGACCTCACTTTGTCCACGAAAGAGGAAATACAAGCCCTAGGAACAGAGGGTGAGTTAGAGAAAGATACCCCTAGGTCTGGAGGGGAGGAAGAAGAAGACGAGGAGGAGCGCCGCTTGAAAGCAGAAAGAAAAAGGAAGGGCAAACAGGCAGCTCCTTCCTTGGTCAAGAAGACGAGAAAGCCTTCTGGGGGTAAATCTATTGAAGTCTCACTCCCTCCCCCGGTGAAGGTACCATATGCTAGAGAGCCAGTTAGCCTTGCTAGGTCCAGTGAATCTGAAGAGGAGCCAGAAGAGGAACTAAATTTCGAACCTGCAGAAGTCTGGATTACCAAGGGATTGCTTGATGCAATGAGGAAGTTTGAAGACCCCAAACGAGCGGCGACCTACAAGGAACTAAGTGGTCCAGGTAAGCTTGCGAGGTCTGGGAAACGATATGATCCCGCAGAATTGAAGGAGATAGATTTCGATGAAGAATTCCGGCAGTACATCGATGCCATCGGTTTCGATTGATTACTAACGCATAGCTCTGCGGAGGTCCCAACGGCGCTGGCACGTGAATTCTTTTCTACATTCCGTTTGAAACCAACCACTGATTTGGATGCCGATTCCATCACTTTCAGCCTATTCACCGTGGAACATGAAATGAGTATCCGAGAATGGTCCCTCCGAATGGGACTGTTTACGCGTACGGAGGATGATGAGGGGCTATGGAATGATTGGGTGGTTGGAGCGCCGAAGTTTACGCCTGGATTCAAACCACAATCAGCCTGGGAGTTCATCGCCCACCCGAAGGTGGGACAGTTTAAGACAAGTATTTCCAAGGGGTTTCATATAGAGAATCGTATCCTTCGATTTGCTCAGACTTTCGTCAGCTACAATCTCATGGGAACTACCAACTCGGCCTTGACAACGGCGGATTTATACTTCACTTGGTACATGGCCACGGGAGTAAGGGTGCATTTAGGGGCTTATCTTCAGCGAAACACGATAATGAAGATCGCCAAATCTGCCCCTGAGGTGGTTATGTGTGAGCCTCCAGAAATCTTTAACGTTGACTACTTTTTCAACAAGGGGTTGTTGTACATGCATGGGAAGGAGGTTTGTTTCTACGAAGTCGGCAGGTTGGAACCCCAAGTCAAGATAGAGCAAGATGTTGGTGAGTCGAAGGCAAGCATGGAAGTGGAGGAGAAGAAAGCAGAAGTGAGTGCGATGCACAAAGAATTGGGTGAATTCAGAAAGGTGATGGGTGTGATGAGCAAGGAACTCGGTGACGCAAGGAAAGAAATGGTCGGGATACGGACAGAACTCGGGGGAGTTAGAGAAGAGATGCAGGCCCTCAAGGGGAGCGTCACAGTCATGGTGGGGAAGTCATCTAAGCAAAACGATCGGATGGCGGAGGTTGTCCAGTTAATGATGATGATGACCAAATGGCTGAAGGAGAACTTCTCCGAGTCCCAGGCAAAACTGACTACTGGACCCAGCAAGGTGTCCACCCAGCCAGGGCTAGGAAGTTCATCTCCACAGCATCCCCCACCCGCGTCTAAACCTCTGCTAGCCCCGTCGGCTTCAAAGACCCTGACTGTGAAGAAGACATTGACCAAGAAACTGAGTGAGGAAGTGAAGGAGAAGCTGGATTCACCGGCAAGAAAGAAAGCAAAAGTAACCCGCCCATACGTTCCACCGCAGGTTGGCTCCCGAGGGAGCCAAACCCCAAAATGAAGCCCCCTTGACCAAGTAACTTTACTTTTAGTTTTTCTCTTTCTTTCGTTTTATGTTTATATTTGCTGTTTGTGTCTGTGTTTTCTTTTTCCCAGCATGCCGTATTCTGTATATATTTGCCTGTGATTATGTCTTTTCCCACTTAGCCCAATTTTTGGTCTAAGTGTGAGAAGTTTGTGTTTTTTCTGGCATGTTTTGGTTGTTCTTCTGTTGTGCATTCTCTCACTTAGCCCGTTGCTCGGTCTAAGTGTGAGAAGTTTGTTTGCTTTTTCATGAATGTTGTTCCTGAAGTTTTTTTTTATGTTTTGTTGAGTTTTGTTTGTACTTCCCTGTTTCCCCCCTTCACTGGGATTGCTTGGGGATAAGCTTGAGTGAAGTGGGAGGAAGAGGGTGTCGTACAGTTGTGTTCTTATGTGATTAGGTGTCTTTAGATTTAGGTTTAGTTTCTTTATGTGTGTCGCATGAGCTAGTGAATATAATAAGGCAAGATCCCCTTAGTGAGAGCAATTGAAGATAGGATGCATATCAACTTTGAGACCTTTTTCCTTAATAAGCTGAATTCGGTTTGAATGAAGTAAGGACGATAGAGGATGCCTTAGATGACCTAGTTGTGAAGCCCCACCATAAAATGTGAGTTATAAGCCTATACATTGTGAGCTAACTTGTATAAAAGGGGCCACCACTTGATACTTAGGGAGAAGAGTGATAAAAAAATGTTCTGGAGGTATAAGCTGGACGAAGTCCAGAAAAAAGGAGGTATAAGCTGGACAAAGTCCAGAGGAGGAATAAAATAAATAGAATTCGGAGGTATAAGCTAGCCAAAGTCCAGGGGAAAATATAAAAAGGGGGGAATAGAAAAAAGAGAAAAATTACCTAAGAGCAGGAAGCAACAGTAACCTGACCCAGGAAGTTAAAAAGAAATGAGAGTTATAAGAAGGAGAAACTCTCATAACCCGACGCATCAGTGGTGTAACATTGACTTAAGAGTGATTCGATCATAACATCCCTGGTGAGGAATGAGTGATCGAGTGAATCTAACAAATGGGAAATCAATAGGCTATCTTGACGAACTGACAGACCGATTAGGTAGAAGAAGGAAAAGAGAGGATTTGGAGATTGTAGACAAATCGGATAAACCTTAAGCTTGTGGGGGCGGCTGCTTAAAAGTTGAAGCTAGTTCATGCCTTTGTGTTTTCTCTGTGTTTTCTTTAAGAGTTGTTTTCTCTTTTTGAGTCTGTTAGTGTTTCTAGGTCTAGGAGTTTTGTTATGTTTGTGTCTATAGAGTCAGTCAAGGATGACCATGCATTGAAATTCGCCTTATTTCTTTTTTTTCATACTTGAGGACAATTATGGATTAAGTGTGAGCAGTTTGATAAGGCTAATTTCATGCATTGGTTAAGGGGTTAAATTCACACGTTTGTGGGGTCTAACACATGTTTTAAGCCAGATATGTAGAAGGTTTTCGCCAGATCCAGGAAAAGATAAGGACATTTGCATGGTCCAAGGAACTGGCGGATAAGTGAGCAATTTGAAGAAAAATTGCAAGACGGAGGAAATCAAGATGCTGAATGGTAGAATGGAGATTTCTACGAAGGCTTCTAGAAGATTATGTCCGCACCTATATAAGGGAGAAAGCATGGGAAGGAGTTTTTCTACGAAAGGGGCTGGGTGGAGACCTCATTAACCGATCGTAGCTCATAGCTCACTCACTTCTACACACTTGGGTATTCATGAGGGAATCGTAGGGTAAATCTGGGTTATAGTTTGCTAGACAGTAGTTGGGTAACACCGTCCTCAAGGAGGGCGAAGATATAATTTAGAAGCTTTCATTTTTAGTTTCCTGTCATGGATTTCGCCGAGCTTCGCCGTTCGAAGTTCGGCCCTATTAGCTCACTCACTTCTACACACTTGAATTGCTTTTGGTTATTAAATTTCTGTTTTTCGTAATTTCTCTGCTTATGTTGATTTCGATTATGGATGTTTATTATTCTGAGTTTGTTGTGATTGCTGAGTTGGATGTTTGAACTTCGTATTGGTTGCTGAGTTTGGGTGAAATCGTTGGAATATGGTGTTGATCGGAGTAGATCTTGTTGAATCGAGAACTATGGAGCTGATTTTGGTTGTTGTTAGGTTCGGACTGCTTGGATCCGGAGTGGATTGAGCATCCGACGTTGGATCTGAAATAGAATGATCGAGATTTATGCCTAGCTTTCGTGTTTTCATTTCATTCCGTCTAGTATTTGTAGATCTGTTTTATTTCCGGTTGTTTGCAAGTTTCCAACGTCTGAATTTCTATATTCTGTTTGAATCTAGATATGTGCTATGTTTTCTTCATGTTCGAGTTTGATTCAGCTCCTAAGATACATGTCGTTGTTAGTTAAATGCTTTGTTAGTTAGTTGCAGCTTTAATTTCGTACGTTCTGTTTCTGGAATATGGTCCCCAATGTTTACCTGCTTTCTGTTTAGAGATATTAGGAAGTCGTTTGCTCGGTCTAGTAAGCTAGTTAGTTATTTTGTCGCCACAAGGTTGTTCGATGTCAGCATGATGTTTACAGTTTCCTAGGTCTAGAGGTTAATTTCGTGCCTAAGTCTAGTGGTAGTTAAACCTCAACCCAAATTTGCGTGGCAGCAGCCGTTTTCTAATACAAAGTTCCTTAGATGATCTCCTACGTATCCATCTTCGTGGGATTGACCCCTACTTCTTTATACTAGTCTATAGTATAACGGGTTGAGGGATCTTTGAAAGAGAGAAGTGTGTGTCCAACGACTGAGCCTTATATATTCTCTTGAGTTCCTAGACCAAGTGATCTAGTGGATTCATTGGATTTAGTGGCTCGACCTAGAACAATAGAACACGAACACATGTCTATCAACTTCTCCCGCGCTTCAATAATTACTGAACAAAAATCAAAGAGAGAAGGTCAGGGTGACGCTTTGACAGACAGACCAAAGAGAAAACAATTATCATCATTGATATTCAAGATAACAAGGGTTCAGCGTACTCCAAAACATAACATGTCTTTAGATTCTAAACGGATCTCAAAATAGTGTCAAGATCAAACAATAAGTAAAACAGGTTTCAGCGGAAGCATCCAAGAGAAGAGTGAAGTTATGTATGAAGACACAACGACACTCACAGATCAAAGATAAACAATTCATTCTTCAATTAACTTGCTCAACACCACCATACTCTCGTCGCCGCTCAACCTGCACATAGGGAAAACATATGCAGGGCTGAGTACTATAAAATACTTGGTGGACTCATGCCGAAAACAGTTTATCAAAATATTATTTACCATGCCTTTTTCAAGTATCCATCCGGTTTTTTTATTTTTAGAAAGGCCCAAGGTACCAAAATATTTCATCGTTCAAAAGTTGACTGATCAGTCATTTTCCCATAGACGTTTACCATATCTTCCAATACATGACTTGGAATGTGACCACAAACCAAGTCACTAGACCGGCCATCCCGTACGCTAGTACACGATCTACCATAGGTGTACACTAGTCCAAGTAGGGTTTGCGGCCCTACGAGGACCCGAATTCGATTTAAATAATAATGGCATTTGCAGGGCTGAGTACTATAAAATACTCAGTGGACTCATGCCGAAAACAGTTTATCAAAATATTATTTACCATGCCTTTTTCAAGTATCCATCGGGTTTTTTTTATTTTTAGAAAGGCCCGAGGTACCAAAATATTTCATCGTTCAAAAGTCGACTGATCAGTCATTTTCCCATAGACATTTACCATATCTGCCATTACATGACTTGGAATGTGGCCACAAACCAAGTCACTAGACCGGCCAGCCCGTACACTAGCACACGATCTACCATAGGTGTACACTAGTCCAAGTAGGGTTTGTGGCCCTACGAGGACCCGAATTCGATTTAAATAATAATGGCATAAAGCCATATCAGATTGGCACGTTAAAATCAAACAAGGCATGATAAACACAGTTTCATTCCCATCGATAAAATATTTAGGACATTGTCCTTATTTAAAAGAAAGCCCACCTCGACGGCTTAGATCTCATGTACTTTCTTCCCCTTGCTATCACGCTGAGAGCGCGAGTTATCACCTTTAAAATTTATGTGTATCATAAATCAGTCTCAATTATCGACTCAAAATCATGCATGTCCCCAACGTTCCCTTTTCCCATCAATTCGTTTTATCAACATAAGGAAACACACCATAGCATACATCAACGTACAACACATCACTACATCATAGAACGGGTTCCTTAACATATATGCATCATGTATATCATTCAAAGCTTAACAACATATATTATCTTTGCATGACTTAAATCTGGCAGAAAAGCGCAGTCGTTTTGTAAAATTCATTAAAATTCCATCCGACCTCCGTTGGGGCTGAAATTTTACCACAACACAGTATACACATCAAAGGTCATCCAGTTAAAATTTCACATCAAAATCACATGTGTAGGTCGGTTAAATCAAAAACGAAACTCACTGGTTGAGAATACAAATTCTAACAGAACTGCGCAGTCGACTTCAAAAATTCATTAAAAACTTATCTTTTGACCAAAAAGGCTGATATTCACACACAACACAGAAGACACCTTGAAGTTTACTCAGTTAAAACTTCGCACCAAAATAAGATCGTTTGGTTAGTCAAACACACGTCGGAATCTACTGTCCGAACACCACAGTTGTCATGCTTCCAAATTTCGAATTAGGGTTTATCAAATATTCATCCCCACATATATATTCATACTTCCAACACATAATCATGCTTCAAAAAGATCTCACCATCATGTTCTCATATATTCACATAGCATTCACAACAAATCATCCACAAGTTCATTCATAAACAACCTAAATGCATATACATATCCTTTTTTTCATGCAACCATCAATCCCACCCGATTAAATATTAGATCTACGATCTCTACACTTATTATATGCATGATCGAATCAAAATCAAGGTTTCAATGGAGAGGATGAGGAAAAAAATTCAATTATACCTTTCTTGATCAAAAGTAATCGGTAGAAACAAAGTATAATCTTGATTCTTCAACAATTCTTGAGGCATCAACTTAAATTCTTCTCAAAAGATGAAGAATTTATGGAGAAAAATAGAAGAAAAATTGAGAGGGAGAAGGAGAGGGAGAAGTGAGGCGTGTATTTTGTGATTTAGGTTTAGGGTTTCTCTCTTATTTTTTTTTTTTTTTTTTTTTTTTAAAGGAGGATCGACGAATCTTTAATTAAATAAATTAAAGATTTGAAAAGATATGGAGGAGTGGAAGTTGGCGTGAATTAGGAGAGAAAATAGGAGGAATTCGAAATCTAGGCTATTTAATTATCCTATGATTTAATTTGGTATTTCACAGAGTAGAATAAAATAATACGGAGCAGAATAAAAATAATAATCCTCCCAATAATATATGGAGTAGACGATTTTTATTCCTTCTCCCACAAGGAAATAAATTCAAATCCTAATAAAAATAGGATGTGGCAAGATCTCCTTGGGTATGGTAAGATTTGCTAGGATAGTTATATTTATTCATGGAAGGGAATAAATAAGGGATCAAAATATATAATGAAATAATTTTCTTCTCCCATAAATAGGAGATTTTTGAAATCTCCCTTGGAACAAGCATAGGGGTCGAATTCTCAAGGAGAAAAATAAGGAATAATCGAGTTTTGGATTTAATTTGGATAAATATCTCAAGCAATTAATTAAATCCAAGGAAAAATAGGGTTTCTTCTCCAATAATAACAGGGGTCGAAAATGCCAAATGAATACTGATGTTCCTATTTAATCTCACTCATCCCTTAAGAAATAATTCACCAAAATATATTTCACCCGCATAGATTAATCACACAGCCACGTCACAATTTCAGCCATTTTCACTTCCACCACATATTCTCAACACTTTGACCTTTCAATGGCCACGTCATATGTTCCACATATTTGACTATTCAACAGCCACGTCATATGCTCAACGGATTTGACTAATCAAATCAAATTTAAATTCCAAAACGCAATTAGGTCACACAGAAAACATGCAATTAATTCACTCATAATTTAATTCACGTACTTCACGACATTAAAAGCATTAAATGCAAAAAAATTTATGCTTCGCAAATTAGGGTTCCGAAAGTGGGGCGTTACACTAAATTCATTGTGTATATACGTGGACATATTCACTTTATATGAATCTTTGTCATTTTTCTTCTTCTAACAAGTGTACTTCACAAACTTAAATTTCCTTGCACTTTAATTCCAATCGTCTCTTCGTCCAAAATTTTTTTATACTCCAAAACTAGTGCACGAAAATTCGGGGTGTTACATATTATTAGTAAGAGGGAAGAGAAAAAAGTAAGAGAGAAGTTGTTAAAAACTTTCCTTTTTTGAATGTGCACTGTTTTTTGTGGACAACTAAAAATGGTAAATGTGCTCTATTTTTCATTTACGGAGGAAGTATTAACAAAAAATTATTCATGTCCCGTTAGTATATAGAAATTAATAAAGTGATGTTAAATATAATACTCCCTCCGTACCAACTAAGTTGAGTCGTATTCCTTTTTTGGATGTCTCAACAAAGTTGACGCATTTTCTTTTTTGACAAAAAAAAAACAAAACATTCAATCACTATTACTTTATTCAATCATATACTTTACTCTTTCTTTATCTTTCCTACTTTATTCCTCACTCATACTCCCTCCGTCCCGAGCTACTCGCTCATTTCCTTTTCGGCACGGAGATTAAGGAATGAGTGTATAGGAAAGTCAAAAATGACGGCTATAGGTGAAAATTTTTACTAAAAATGGAAAGAGTGCAAGTAACTTGGGACGCCCAAAAAGGAAATACGTGCGAGTAGTGCGGGACGGAGGGAGTACTTTTTAACACAATTTCTTAACTCATGTGCCCAAAAGTTTTATATCAACTTAGTTGGGATGGAGGGAGTACTATAACTTTCCAAATAACTTTAAAAAAGGAAATTATAAATGAAAAATATGAAAATATTTAATTTTTTCAAATTTAAAATTTGTAAATTAATAAAATATTAAAATTGATTAATTAAAATAAATTAATAGTTAGCCGTTATAAATATGTAAAAGTATTTAATTTTAGTGTATGAATAGTATGAAGTAGTGCATAATTTCGTTGGTACTAAAATTAAAACATAAAATTATCAAAATTAAATTAACATTTGATAATGTAGTTAGTAGAATTTTGGTTTAATATTGGTAAATTGAAACCAACTGAAGCGGATCAATAATTGGATCCGGAGCGACCCGTCTCTCTATTTATTTCAATCTCAATAGGAACCCTAGAAAGAATCTCTAAAACCCCCAAATCTGTTGAAGAAGAGAAAAATGACGCAGAAGGGAAATCTCTTCAAAGGGCAGAAGAAAAGTAAATCAGTTCCTCTCAATCGACATGGAAAAACGGCTCATACGCGAAAAGGTAACTTAGATCTCAAAGCACAAAGTTATACTCCATGAATTTATACCTTTACTTCATAGTCTAATTAACCACATTATCCGATATTATCAAGGGAAGAAAGTTGCGAAGCCATCAAAGGTCACCAAAGCGATGGATGCCGATAGGGTATGTCTCATTGTTGTGCCTTTTTTGTATTATCTTCTTGTTAAAAGCAGTTTAAATCCAAGCGATTTGTCTGGTTATTAATGTGATTTTAATCAATTGAGGAGTTGAGGAAATTATAAATCATAAGTTTTGTTAGGTCATAAATTCTAAAATTTATGCGGTTAATTGTCAGCTTTTGGGGATGAGTATGGTTGGAATTGGTTCTCTTGTGCTAGATTTTCCGGAGTAGCTGTACAGATTGATATTTATTGTTACTTGCACATATACACTTTCTGATGCGTCACATCCAATTGGCGATAACACAAGTTGCTCGGTTTAACTTGAGGATCATCGAAACTTGTGTTTTATCAATCCAGTCTAGCTCAGCCTCGTAGTTGAATGTATTGGTTAAAACCGACAATGGCCTTGATGTTTACAGATTTTCGAAGAAGCATGCTTGTCGAAGCACTGGCTAGCTTTTAAATAAAATCTGTTGATACCTAGCTTCAACAATTAAGCTGTGTCGAAAAGACTGGAAATTGGTGTGCCTGCGATTAGAAAAACACTTGCCTGTCTAAATTCGAAATGGAAAAGCTGACAAGGAACGTTTTATAGCAAATAAACAGGATAGGTCATCATGTATACTAACGTTCGTCTTGTCAATCTTGGCTACTTTTCTTCTTTCACGGACTGAATCAAGTAGCTGTAGTTTAGTGATATCCATAGTTTAACAATGTCATATTCATTGATCGCAAATCTTGGGTGTGTGTTTCAGGAGGTGAGCAAGTTTATAAACCACTGCAATGAGATGAAAGCTGTGACAGTTGCTAATAAAGATGGTGGCTATTTGAGTATTGTTAAACCACCCACAGATTCCTCAACTGGTGGTGCTGGGAAGAAGTAGTTGCTCCACCGCAGGCATGATGAGAAGAACATTCTGTACTAGAATACTGTTTTTTGGGTCTTCAAATTTCTACTATTAATTTGCCTATATAAAAAGAAAATACTGATTTTTTTCAAATCCTTGTGTTTCCTCTGGATGATTTGCTGTGTGACACTGGCGATTTCTCATCTCCTCTTATGCGTCCAAATAACTGGTCAAAACATTTTTGAAGCATCTAAGCTTACCAAAGCAGATCATATTAACCACACAAGCAATGTGTGCACCAACTGAATAAGCAATATAACAAAAATTCTGGCCACTGGAATTAATTGGTTTTGATTTCTGCACCCACCAGCTTTCCACCCTTTAATTGCTTTTTTCTAACATGCAGTGAAACATACACCTGTTCACGGACAAAAGAAGCTTGTTAATTCAGGCATTGAAAATTAGAAACACATGCCATGTTTGTCTTAAACAACCCATTGAAGAGAGCAACAACACCATGGCCCATTCAGAAATAACACACCTCTTCAGATTTATAATCCCCAAGGCCCACAGGTAAAGTCTAACAAGCAAAGAGCACTTAAATTCTCTAGTCTTCTTCCATCTTCATTCCATACCTTTTCACTCGGTTCCACACTACCAACTTTCAAGTCCCACCTCAACTCATTTTTCCATCGTCCCGTCATCCCCCACCATCGACTTACCATTGCTAAAACCACGACAAAATTGAGAATTAGCCTATCAAAATTCCAATATAACATCGTTTTAATAGTGAATCATGTAGAAAAGATTTCTAATTTTCATAAAGAATTTATTATGAACGATGCAAAAATAATGACACAAACACAAACTTTAATTAGAATTGATAGCTCTAATTTCAACTTATCTATTTGATCAAAAGACTCATCTCCAACTATTATTGAGCAAAGACATGAAAATATCAAGATATTATATTATTCTAAAACTAAGAAGAGAAGAATAACTAAAATTTAAAATAATTTTATTTAGGAAATTTTTTATGAGAGTTTATATTCGAAAGTCTTTTGGCCCGAATAGCACAATGGGTTAGCTTGAACCCGGTGTTAGGGTTGAAAATTTATAACCCAAAAAATTTACAACCCGAATAGACCGCACCCAAATAATTTGACGATCCGAGAGGGTTGATCTGAACCCAAACGGGTTAGCCCAATTGACATCCCATTTGTAATGCGATAATGATATTATGAAAAAACAATCTTCATATAAACATATACTGTCAAAATTACCTTTAATTTGATACTTGCTCTGTCTAAAAAATAAAGACATTTGAGATATCACGAGAATAAATACAAAAATGATTAAGTAAGAGAGATGATGACAAGGATAGTTAAAATATTGTTAGTTGGACCCACATTATAATTAGTGTTTAATGGTGAGCTCTAGTGATATAAGTTGTAGATTAATTGATGTATGTGTATAATGAGTTTGGGAGAACTTTCCATATATGGAAATGGGATAATTTTATAGGATAGACGAAAATGAAAATGGTTTGCGAAAAAATAATTTAAATTAAAAAAATTGAGTGAAATTTAATATTTTAAGATAATTTTTTAGAGAAAGAAAGTGATTAGCTTTAATTTAATATAATTGAGGTAATGTTTTTCCTCTTGGACAAAAATATCTTAGAATAATATATACTCCCTCATATGTCCTATTAAAAATGAAACATTTTTTCTTTTGAGTTGTCCTATTAGAAATGAAACATTTCTAATACAGAAATTGCACCATGTTTACTTTTTCCTCTCTTAATTTACTCTCTTTTCAATAACTTAAAAAAGAAGAATGCATAAAATACCATATCAGAAATCAAATATTTCACAAAATGTGTATTAGGCTACATGAAAATTACTATAAGATTGAAGATTAATGTGAACTGTTCCTTATCATATTTAAATGGTCGAAATTAAGTTATTAGTATGACATATTATGAGGGTTATTAGGCTAGTATATAACTCATCAATGGAAGCTGCAATTGCAAAGGTTTGAAAATCAATGTTGGAAGTGTGTTGAATCGGCCTCCATCTACACCTGAGAGAGGGTTTTCAATCAGATCGGGGGAAGGGGTCGGGCGCCTCCCCTAGAACCGCCACTGCATATGCAGATAAATGTTCTACTCGAGACCCCATCACGTTTCAGTCATGAGACCTACTCCACCAATTAGGCTCCCAGTAGAGTGTAATGCTACAAAGCCATAACCAAGTTATAAAGTTGATCCCACTGCTAAACAGCTGAAGTCATTTTTTACCAAACTTCCAAACTCTTATGCATTTATCACTTTGTGCAGTGACAACTTTCTGCATTCCAACAGCCAAGCTTGTTATAGGAGGACGATTTGGCAATAGATCAATGCGATCATCTTCCGTAAGTCTTATTCCTTTCTTTTTCTGAATTAATTTGTTCTTGTCCATGGAACGGCTTGATTCAGAGCTATTCTCCATGATGATTCTGGACAGTACATCGCCACTGCCCTGGTCGACAATTCTCACCACACCGTCTATTCCGCCAATAACCAACGTGGATGCATCATTCCTCAGATGTTGCATAGAGTACAGCACATTTGGACTCACTCGTGTTTCCCATCTTCTTCTCATTGTCCTGAAGGGAGATACGTCAGTGACTCCATTCATTGATATCATCACAACATCCTTTGCAACTCCATTCAACAATATCATCATAAAATCCGCTCTCTTACAAACACACACACACAAAGTCATACACTTCATCACATAGGATTATACACTGCAATAATATAATCCCTCTGTCCCACCCTAAGCAATTCACATTCCTTTTTTAGACATCCCACCTAAAATAAAATAAGTGATTTCCATTTTAGCAAAAAATAACACATTTCATCTACTTTATTCTCTCTTCACTTCTCTACTTTACTTCCTCTAATACCTTACTTTTAAATATCATTTTTCTCAAATCTCGTGCCCAAAAAAATGACTCGCTTATGGTGGGATGGAGGGAGTACCTTTTTACAATACATAAGCTAAATAAACACCTCCATGTTTGTGTCCAGTGGTTTATGTTAATACCTTGTATTTTCATTTACAATGCAAACAACCTATACGAAACACATGTTTTGCTGGGTTGGAGTGTAACTGATCCCCGAATGTAAATGAGGAGTGGGGACCATTTCTAGACATATTTGTGACAATTTTTTGTCACAAATAAAATGACACAATTTCTGTTTTTGGAAATAATAAAATCACTTTTGCTCTTCAATTAATACACCCAACCATTTATTCTCTCCAATTAAAATATTCTACTTTGTTTATATCTCCAATACATACCCCTATCTTTTTTCTCTCCAATTAAACACATAAACCAACAACTTATAAAATCCTGTGCCGACTAAGAAATATGTCATCTTAGCTGGGACGTAGGGAGTATAACACACAAATGTGATGCACCTCATGATACTAAAATATGACATAGAACTCTTGTATAGTCCTTATCAAGCCTCATTATACATTATATACCTGAAGACTCAAAATATCAACATGGGCCTGAAAAGAGAAACGGAATCCTTGGCTGGCATACCTTAGGTCCCAACAAGATGCATAGCCTGTACTTGATCCACAAAATAGTGAATATGTGTTTGGGCTCAAACACATAGTCTTTATGCCTACCATAAAACAAAATCAAAATAAAAAATTAATACCCACAGTTGAGCAAGTGCTAACATTATAACTTTGTCCCTACCGGACCCCCTCCCATGGATTACTCTGTATGAACAGTTTCCATGAAGTCCTAATGGCCTTTGGCACATGTCTTAGTCTCAAAAGTACCAAAGAAATATATATAGAAGATGCAATTTTGTTTTCAGTTTGGCAGCTAGGCATAAAGAGCTGGACAAAAGGGGGCCAGTTATGTAATACTACAAAGAAGGGTTAATAGTCGCGAGATAAAGTCACCAACTTCGAATCTTCGATATGACTTGTAAATTGTTAAATAATGACATTTACCTTTGGAAGTCTAGAAAATATAGACATGCAAAAATATTTGTCAATGACTGGAAAAATGTTGTTGCATGGTTCCGATACCAATCATTATCCTACAGATTATGATATGGATCGTTCACTATCTGGAGATATTAGTTAATTAATATTCTATATCAATATTTGTTTCACTAAATAGTCTTTGTTATTAGTAGAGTCTCAACAGATAGGTTTATCTATTGTAAATCGAGTGGAAGTGGAATCTTTGTGTAATTGTCATAAATAGTTCCTCATTGGAAGAGCTATGTGCCTTGGAGTTTAGAGTTTAGGACGGTAGTTCAGCTGTAGGGACAGTTATTTAGCCATAGGGTCTCGCGGGAGGATTATTTTTGTATCTTACTATTCAGTTATAATTTTTTTTATCCATTCTCTATTATGTTCGCTGTTATTTTCCTGCCTTCGTTCCTCCCGGATTTTCAGTCAATGGCTGCCTTTACTCCTATCAGATTCTTTTCTACGTCGGCCAGAAAACTGCAGGAGAAAACTATTGGATCTTGAAAATAATATGCCAAATCATTTTTCCAGTTATTGGTGAATTTTGGGAGATTTTTCGCTACAAACCAAGAAGTGGTGATATTATTAATACGTTATATTACTCGAGTCTAACCCAAACCAAATCCGGGGCATAGTTAAAGAACAAATGCAGGATTATAACATAAAGCAGATCAGAATTAACAATTGTATTGGGCAAACCTGCAGAACTAGTTGCGTCAAAGGTAACCACCCTCTGATCTGACGAAAGATCTGATACAGAGATACCACCAAGAGAAGAACCACTGACAATCAGTTGCTCGTCGCTAAAACATAAGCTTGATACTGCCCCAGGATGCATCCTGCAACTCAGTAAGAGATGGAGGAAAAAATGTAACTTAAAATGTATTCTTCAGATCATAGTATGAACGGCGCTAGTAAAAAAATGTCAATGATGATGTAAGAAATGAAGACTGCAAGGGCATGAACCATATGGAAAACAATGAAAGGGGCCATCAACGGACAAAGAAACCTGAGTGAAACCTAACTATTGATAAAATGAAGAAAAGTACAGAATCTCAAATAAACAAACATACTTGATTATTTGTGAAATCTTTCTGCTATACAGGTCAAAGACCCGCACTTTCCCATCCTCACAGCCAACCACTGCCTGTGGGTCTACATAACTGAAAAGAAAGAAAATCACTTTGGCATTTAAGGCAAAAGCTAATCTGAAAAGAATTAATCTTATGATCTATATCTCTGTCCATTTTTGCAGAGAGTGGTATTCATCAACGTTCCAGATAAGAAAATTTAAGGTACTATCATGCGAAACATACCACACAAACCATAAGAAGCAAAATTTGCAGAGATGTCACTCATTCTGGACAAATTTATGATAATACATAGAAGAGTAAAGGTTAATTTTGGTCCTAAACATATGACCAAAACGCGAATTTGGCCCAAAACATTCACTTTTTGAAAAACGGGTCCATAACAAATGAAATTGTCCCCGAAGTAGTCCTTTTTATGACGGTTCCGTCAAAAAACTTAATGGTCAACGCTAATTGCACAGTGGCATGACCGTTAGTTTTTTGACGGAACCGTCAAAAAGGACCACTCCGAAAAGCATTTCATTTGTTATGGACCTGATTTTCAAAAAGTGAATGTTTTGGACAAAATTGTATTTTGGTCATATGATTAGGACCTAAATTGACCTTTACTCTTCACAGAATACAAAAACCTTTCTTAGTACAATAAGGAAATGTTCTAGGGACTCTACATGCAAGTATGCAACATATATTAACAGTGGAAATAGTGTATCATCTAGTCACACTACCTATCATGTCATTGATAAGATTTTATGTTGAGAGTAATTTCAGGAAGGAAAGAAAAGAAATCAAGAATATGCTCGTTGAAAAAAAACGTGTGATTGTCCAGTGTGTAAATTCATGAAATACTGACTTCACTCCTAAAATAGTTGATTTCCTTGAAGTTCTAAAGTTCTTAGACTTTTGTGGAATGTACGTTACACAGAATGAAATATCACCCACCGCATACACAATCCCCTGGTAAACAAGCCTTCGCGTGAGGAAAACAGATCTCTAGTTCCAATACGTTTCCATATGCATATACGCGTTCCCACAAGACCAACAACCTATGGGATAGTGAGAAAACAAAACACAAAATTTATATGCAATCAGCCTTCAGACTTCAGATTACCAAAATAAGCCCAAAGTTAATGACTTTATATGCAGACAATTTTCAGACAGGAACCCAAATAAACTACAATAGATAAAATTAATAAATACAGTTTAAATTTACAACAGATGAAACTACAATGAGATGTCCTCATAGCCAATTTCTCCAATATGATACAACAGCAACAGATAATGATCTTTACTAGAATCTTCCATCTAAAATATCTAGGCAATTGGGTAGAAAATCATAATTAGATAATATTGGATGTCAAATTAGATGTGTTTTTCCTTCCCTCGGTTATAACGATGGTGCTATGGGTTCATTTTCTAACAATGTAAAAGCCACAATATAAGTGTTCAATTGTATTAAACTAACTTCTAAAGATTTAATCATGCCTTCCCCAAAAAATACCATCTATCTTTCGAAGACTACGTAAGAACTAAGAACATTCCAGGAAAAGAGAAGTCTGTGCATTATATATGAAAACATCTAATGCACCAAGCAGTTCAAGATTACCTTCCCTTCATCGAAGTCAAAATCAATTAGCGGTGCTCTATCCGGAAGCTGGTATTCATCCAAACCCTTGCAGCTCTCTGCAGACCAGAGACGCATCACCTGTGACTTTTAAGACTAAGCATTCCATGTATGTATGCAGTCTAAAGAAGTGAAGAATAGATAAGTAAATCATGCTCGTTTGCATAGGAGACTATTTTTGACAAATACTATCGTCAGCAGGGTCATTGTTCATAAACTATTGGGTTCACTGAAGCATCTAATTACCCAAGAGTACTAGATATTTTGAACATCCCCCAGCAAAACTAAAACAGAAATATCAGAGACAAAATTATAAGAGCCAACTATTGAGATAGGATTTGGTAAATTTGTAATTGTTTCTAGAAGTTCTCTTGTGGATTGTGGAATGCCTATAATGAACAGTAGGGAACCAGCAATTTGCTCATCCAAAACCCTTTTGGCCAAAATTCCCAGCATTTGCAGACTTAAATATTCGAGTGGATAGATCTGATATTCATTATCACTAAACATTATTTATTCTCACATAAAGAATAAACAATATTGTTTGAAAAGAAAACATTGTATGGTGAAGCGAAGTATTGAGAATATGATTGAAGGATATTGTTATATGCAGTTGACTGAATTTGTTACTCCTTCCGTCCACTATTTAAAGAGTCATTTTGACTCGGCGCGGGTTTTACGATTTTGTTTGACTTTGTGAAGAAAAGTAAATGGAAAAGGATAGTGGAATGTAGGTCCCACTTTTAGTATGAATTTATAATGGAATTTGGCAGAACAAGTTAGTGGGATGTGGGGTTCCGCATACCAAAAGTGGAAAAAAGTACATGGATCTTTATATCGTGGACGGGAGGGAGTATTTAAGATTTGTAAACTACAAATAACTGCTACTGTTTCTTTGGACTTTCAGAGTATTTATTTAAAAATAAATAGAAAAATAAATCTCTAATTTTTCAACAAGATTGTGCTACACGAAACCATATCATGCAAACAGACTGGTACATGTCTCTTCATTTGACCTCACAGAGATTAACTATGATTTATCATTATAGATGATTCAGAATAGCATAAGAAAATATGTGATGCTTCAATATATAATTTTATTCAAAAGTTGGTTCCAGTCATATTTATCAAATTGTCAGTTTCTCATTGCCAGCATACTTTCTTTGTAAAATATTCGAGCCAGTCTCTTACTGTTAACATACTCTATTTAGTTTTTTTAATCCTTCCTTGCATCTAGTTATCTTTTAAAGAAAAACTGTTAAAAAGAAGAAAAAAATGGAAGAGCTACCAGATGCCTAATGCACATATTCTTAAAACCAACTATGCTGCTCTTACAAAGACACAAGCCGGTGTTCTTGATATATTAGTTGTAGAAAGTAGAATGCTTCATACCTTATCTCCAACACCAGTGAGAATCAATCCCATTTTCATTCTGCATTTGGTAAACCTAAGAAAAAAGCATGCTAATATAGTTATGCCTTTGAAATTGTAACATAAATTTGACCCAAAGTGAACAAAAAATGTGAAATGAAAGAGCTGGATGCTAAAAATGAAATAATTTACTTTCAAATAAGCACAATCCTAGAGTTGGTTTGGGGAAAGTGCACAAAGAATAGACAAAAGAATATATAAGCACAACAAACATTTCAAGGGTTAGTTAACCATGGAATTCTGGAAAATGAAATCCAAATAAAGTGGAATGACATTCAAAACTTAATATCCATGTAGGAATTTATCGTCATTATGGTGGACAGAAAATATGGTTCAGAAAACCCGACTGGTTGCATAATACCATCAATTTCAAATGCAGATACTGATATTTGAATAAAAGTAATACTAGGAAAGGGAAAATGTTATACTTTATACTCAAATATATTAATTAAAATGATTGCCTAGAATGAGAAAACTAGATCTGAAGATAGCTGTGAAATCAAGGACAATTGTAGTATTCTGAACTTGAAGGGAATGGCAAAACATTTTCAATAAATCATGTTCTAAGCTAGCGAAGCTGATCACAGTTAGAAAATATATATTGAACTGAGTCAAAGGAACTTTGCTCCTTTAATTGTGCCCTGACAAAAGGCATACTCCAAAAAAGATCTTAAACTATTCCTCCCTACATGTATATGAACTTATGGAGCCCTAAGTAATCTGAAACAACTGCCAGGATGTATTAGCAGGGACGATCAAGTAGATATACTACAGAAGAATTCCATGAGTATTAATTACATCCATCTGCTCATCAAATGGCACTCAGTTCATATCTTTAAGTTGACATGGTTGATGTAGAACCACTGATTCCACGTCAGAGCTGGTGGTTCGTAGGTTGGAACAGGTTCGTAAGAGTACATGCCAACCTACCATATGTCAAGCCCAGATGAGTTGGAGCCAGAGTATCCACACATGCGATTTCAAGTTGACCACAGGTTTATTCCGATTGCGAGCCTCAGGCAAGTTCTACCAAATGCGACATAATTGCAACTCAAAAACATAAATTAAAAGTGATATGATTAGTTGAAGGCCTGAGTAGTGAGTACCAATCAATATATTACTAAAATGTACTCCCTCCGTCCCTCTGTAGCTGAGTCGTTTTCCTTTTTGAATTGTCCCACTTTAGCTGAGTCATTTCTTTTTTTTGGCAAAAAGCAACATATTTCTCCTCTCTAACTTTATTCTCTCTTTACCTCTCTCTTTTTTCCTTTCCTACTTTATTCTCCATTCACTTAACTCACTACTTAAATTGCTTAACTCAATGCAAGTAAAAATTTTGAAGCTTAAAACAACTAAAAAGTGGCAGGCCGATATGGAAATACGAATAGAGTAGAAAAGGATAAAGATTTACCCTACCGAGTGAGCTTTCCACTGAAAAACACCAACATGTCCTTGTAGTAAAGAAGATCTTTGTTGATCCATAGCTAGCTGCTCCATCTGTATATTTATCAATTTTTCTGAATAATTAGACAAATCAGAGACACTAGCAGAATCAGCCTGATGTTGCTTGTGATACTGTAATTGCAGCAGCTTCAGTTTAGTAATCACTGCCCTCCTTCAACCATGAAACAAACCAAAAAATATATAAGGCGCAACATAACGTTTCAAGTCGAATGATATTTAAAAATTAAAACGAATGTTTCAATAATTTGATAGTTATCTCTCTAAACTGTTTCTCATTTTCCATCATTCGATTAACACGTCAAAATTTACAAATACAAAGAAAAAGCCCTAAACGAAATAACTATAATCAACAGATGCGCCGAAGAGGAACAATAGTCGCTCTATCTAAGAGTGAGAGAGAGAAAGAGGGGTACCATGAGTTGCAGACGGCCGAGCAGCGAATTAGGTGGACGAGGTCGAGAAAAGTGAAAATCATGAATAGAGTGTCGGCTCCGAGAGCGTCAATTGTGGTCAGAGAGACACGGCGGCGACGCTTTGCCGATGCCGGCGGGCGGATGTTAACTGATGACGTAGGGTCCATGTATATTGAGAAATGGTAATACTCCTATGAGGTATATACTTTATTTATGACTCAGACTCCTTTTACTCCTGTTTTAGAGCATCTCCACTAAGACTGGACGTCAAATAGCCCCCCACGTAGCCTTCACACTCCTACATTATCAGCACTACAATTCTCCTGCCACATCAGCTTGCCACATCAACTGGACATCAAATAGCCCTCACATAGCCTTCACACTACCTATCTACATCACTAATAACAATTATATAATTTAATTTACACTCGTATCAACATACGGAATGTAATTTACGAGACAAATACATTTAAATTGAATAATACTATTAAAATTTCAAAAAGTACAATAATTTAAAAAAATACATTTAAAAAAATTACATTTAAAAAAATTACATAAATTTACATAAAAACTAACGCCTTGCAATCCTCCGCGCCCACAACTCTTCAACTAAATCCTTTTGGAGTCGAATATGAGCCTCCGTCTGACGCATGTCGGCATGTGCTTGGAGGAGGGCTTCTTCATCGTGAGGTACCCCACCTCGTACGCTGGCGGTGGCGGCGCCGTGGCTTGGACCGGCCTCATTATCGTCCCGCCTCATCCTAAAACGACGCCTGAAATGGTTGGCGTTAAAACGCGGCTCCTCTGTGAAGTAATCTGTGAACAGGCGCTGATGTGCAGCTTCATGATCACGATCAACCACTTGTCGACGGTGGACAACTGGTCGTGGGCGAGGTGCCGCCGGCTGCATATAACTCTGCATCCATCGATCAACCTCACGGCTCGTATAGGCATCTAGCTCTTCGTTCATCATACGCTTGTACTCATCCGCATCCCCACCACTACCACCGTCATTACTCATTTCTTAAATTGATCTTGTACAGAAAGTAAGGTAGAGAGAGAGTACTCGTTAAAACAAGTGGTGCGAATGAAAATGATGTTCAAAGCGCGTATATATAGTGTTTTCAAAAGAAAAAAAATAAAAAATAAAATCTGACGCCGGTTTGACGCCGATCCGGGACCCACAATGGCGCCGGAGGAACCGGCGTCGGAACCGGCGTCATCGCGCGAATCGGCATGGCCACGCCGATTTTGACGCCGATTTCGCCGACGCCGGTTCCAATGGTTCGGCGTCAGAACCGGCGTCGGCGAAAAATCGGCGTCGTGATTTTGACGCCGGCATTGGAGATGCTCTTATAGTCCACCAAAAATACTTTCGTTTCAACTTTCTCTCCTATACCATATTCATTCTTTTCTCTAAATCTATCTTTGCTTTATCTATTTTCTTACTTTATCAATTTTTCATTAATTTCGTTAACTCTAAAGAATGGAACTATTCTTTGTAACAAGGGAGTACTCTTCTTTCTATAGTAACTAAAATTTGTCAAGTTTGAGTACATTATGATAATTTTTAGAATTTTTTAAATGGTCTTAAAATTTATTACTTCCTCCGTTTTCTAAAAATAAGAATTTTGGAAATGGCACCGTTTTAAATAAAATTGATAAAGTAAAACAACAGATCATAAGTTTTGATAAAATAAATTTCTCAATTTGGCTCAAATAAAAAAAATCCAGTAGACTCTGATCCATTTGTCAAACGGTGAACTCTATGTGGTTTAGGGGATGTGATCAATTAGTAACTCACCATATAATTGCTAACTACGACTAATTTAAGACCATAAATAGAGATCTAATGGTTTATAAATTATCATGTGTAATTTTATTTTTCATTTTTGAATATTAAAAAGATAAGAATTACTACCAAAGTTAGGGTTTAGAACCATTCTGTCAATATAGTGTATTAAATATGTCAACGCAAATACATGAAAATGTGAATACGATTTCATATGAATTAGAAATTCATTTTTATTATAACAAATAATAATTAAATATTATAAAATAAATATAAATAAAAGGCGCCTTCTTTTATTTTTTTATTCGAAACGCCCTGTGATCTTCAACCAATTATGTGCTTCAATATAATTACCAGGAGTAAGTGCTATAGCCTGTTTCCAATACTCAGCAGCTTGATCAAACCAAGCCTCCGCAATTTCAGAATCGCCCTGGTGAATGGCCTGTTCTCCCCGTAATTCCTTCCCTTAGAACCGTACTTGAGAGTTTCCTGTCTCATATGTTAATTCCTTCCCTTAGATCGCGGATCTACCCCACTTTTTGGGTTAACCAAAGAGGTTCATTACATAAGTTTTAAACTGAAATTTGGATTCAATTTGGAGTAATAATCCGTTTTATTTCGTTTTATCTTTTTTCCCACCTTCAGAAGAAAAAATTTCCCTATCATTAGATTTTCTGAAAGGTAACTATCTCGGTTTCGTATATAAATTTATATAGAATCTTTGAAAAAATATGATAGATTTTTTTAAAAAAAACACACATTAATTAATAGCAGCAAGGTTAGAATTATGCAAAGTATATCTGTCTATTGTTACACGATTTTGGATATCTACTACAAGAAGAACAATCACACTTTAAGAGTTATGCAAAGTAAAACAGTAGATTATAAGTTTTGGAAAAAAATATACACAATAAATTAATAGCAGCAAGGTTAAATGATTGAGAGTGGAGGAATGGACGTCAACCAACAACTCCAAAAGAAATTTTAATATGAAGCACGCATCTGCTAGAAATGTTAATGAGATGTGTTTTGGAATGCTAAAGATGCATTGAGGAATCATTAGAATTAAATTCAAGTTTTTATCCAATCAAGCAACAAGGCAGAACTATAATGGCATGTTTTCTTCTTCAAAATCACATTAGAGAAAATATGCATGTTGATCCCATTGAAAATGACTATGGTGATAGTTCTCAAAATGAAGAAGAGAGGTTAATGAATTAGATGGAGAGCCGACATTGAACCGACTCAAGAATGGACAGATTGGAGATATAATTTAGCTAACCAAATGTTTAATGATTGGATGCAAAATAGACATCTTGTTTTATATTATTATTGTACTTTTTCACATCATTTGAACTCTACTTGTCATATTGATACCTTAGCTTTTTATGTAATAGTTTAGGATACTTATGACATTTTGAATTGCTATGCTTAATACTTTTTTATGATTCATATAAGTTTAGCATTAACTCCATTATATTATCGGATAATGTTATAGTTATTTGTTGAGCTTTGATATATTTTAGATGGCGCGGCAAGGGATAATGTATGGACTATTGAAGAAGATGCGAAACTTGTAGAATTAATTGTTGAGTTGAAGAGAAGTAGGAACTGGGATAGTGAACTGGAAGTAAAAAAAAGATTATCAAAAGGAGTTGGAGAAAATATTGCAAGAAAAGTTGTCGGGCCATCATGGTCTTAAAGAAAAACCATGTATTGAATGTTATCTATAAGTGCGTACCAATGGAGAACTAAGTGGATTTGGCTGGGATGATGAAAGAAAATGTGTTACTACAAGTGCAGACGTGTGGGATAATTACTTAAAGGTAAAATAAATATATGTCTTATTCATTTTTTATTTATCCATTTGTTGCTTATATATTGTACGTTAGTATCATGAAATTATGTTATTGTATTTGTGTAGAGCCATCCAGATTGCACTTTCATGAGAAACAAACTTTTTCCTTACTTTGATCAACTATCATTTGTTTGGGGCAAAGATAGAGTTGTTGGACCATATGCTGAAGTTGTGGTAGATATGATTGAGGACTTAGATGGAGAGCAAAATGTCGATCAAGGAGATGAAGAATTTGGTGAAGATGGTGCACCTTCAATAATTACACCTCGAAGTGAAGGAACTTCAAAAAAAACATAAGCGGAAAAGAAGGAGAAGTTCTGATGGTTTGATATTCAGTTTGGAGAGTATGACTAATTTGTTTACTGTGTTTACTTAGCAAATGGAAAAGTCGAGTGATCAAATGGGTAAGATTATTTGAAAGTTTTAATGCGGGTGACAAATAGAAAAAAGACAATCATAAGCTTTATCAAAAATTGGAAGAGATTGAAGGCTTATCAGCTTATGGAAATTGTGTGAGATCCAGATTTATTAGATTGCAATGAAAATTGTTTGAGATCCAGATTTATTAGATTACTTTTACACTTTTCGCGACAAGAATGCAAAAGAGATATTTTGAAAGAATTATTAGGATGAATTTAGTTCACTTTTTTATTTTGCAGTTATTAAATTTATAAATTTTCTAGGATTATTATTTAAGAATTATTTATTGTTTAGTTTCAAATTTTTTTTTTGATATGCATCGTTATATTTTTTCTACAAGATCTTTGATTTTGTATATTTTCTTAATTATTTAGATCATTGTTTAATTAAAAGTGTAGATTTAAATTAATATACTCCCTTCGTATTAAAAAAAATAGAAACATTTAAAACGTCACGGGTTTTAATGCACAATTGGTAAAGTAAGAGAGAAGGAAAGAAAAATGAGTAAAGTAAGAGAGAGGAAGAGAAAAAATAGTGAAAGTAGAGTTAGTGGATTGTGGGGTCCATGTCCTAAAATAGAAAGATTCTAAAGTTTTTATGTTTAAGGAACGGCTAAAAGAGAAATAGTTGCTATTTTTAAAAACGGAGGGAGTGATATATTGAAGTATTTATGAAAATAATGTCATATTATATATTTTTTTGTATATATTTAAAGTAAATTAACTATTATATTCTTAAGTTAATTTTAAAATTAAAATTTAAAATTTAAAATATTGTTATGTTTTTCAAATATAGGAAAGTAAAGTTATAATGAATCATATTCCTATGACTCATTTTCGCTATCAACTTTGCTTTCCTTGCAAACTAACGGGCCTAACTCTTTCTTTCGAGGAATTTTAAGTCGATGCGTGAATGTGAAATATGGTAATGATGATGTGTCAATGATTGATGTAGAAGTGTGAAGTGTAATTATGCATGTTTGATGATGATTTGTTAAATGTGGACTATAGACTCGAATATGTGCCTTATGCTTGAGAACATAGAAAGCTTTAGTTGTAGTCTAGTCCGAGCACTTGAACTATAGTTGTACGTTGACAACTTATTAACTGCTTTAATTTCTAAACGATGGTTGGACGGATGTTTATAAGTTGGGGCCCTAATTTGCCAAACATACAAGGAAAGGGGAAGTCGAGCGTTAGGATGAAGGCGAACGGATCACGACACCTTCCTTCCCAACTCTCTTGAATGATGAAGACACGGTTTTGTGTCACTTTGGGGAATCACCACACGAAATCGAACGAGCGTAACGAAATTTAACCATTCCATCCTTAGATGGTGAAATGTGACAACGAGAACTTTTCTATCACTTTATACGACTTCTCGATTTTTTATCATACACTGTTACACATGTAATAGGGATGTAATCAAATGCAAACTCTAAATATTGTACAAACTCCAAACTATGATCTGGACCGTTGGAAAATGTTAACAGATGACAAAATCATAGCAACAAAAAATGTCAACACAGTTTCAATAATTTATGTTGTGTTGACATTGTGTTGAAACTGTGTTGACATTTTTTATTGTCGTTATTTTGTCATCTGTTGACATTTTCTAACAATCCAGATCAAAGTTTGTACAATTTTTAGAGTTTGTATTTTATCACCCATATTATACAAATATCACGTTTTTATACATATAAAAGCCATGGAGTGATGGAGTATACATTACTTCATTGTCCACAAAAATTAGTCTCATCTTTTTTCATTTCGGGTATTCTACAAAAATATAATCTTATCCAAAGTCATGGCTTTAATTTTAGAGTGAACTATATAAAATGTCTCTGATGTTTCTATTTGTTACACTCCAGACCCTTGATAAAAAAAATATCTGCATAAGACTCTGACTTTTAATATAATCACATATCATGTTTTTTCTGATTAAAACACCCTTCCGCCCTAAAAGGGCATTATGGTCGTATCAAATGTAAATATGCAGTGGCGGCGTGTGCAATCAGCACATTATGAATCAGAGATGGCAGATATGAGCGATTTTTCTTTTTATTTTTATTTTTATTTTTATCATAAACATCTTTTCTATGCCACACTCATTGCATGCACATGTATTTTAATTGTAAAAATTAAGAAAACCAATGCACTCATAAAGATATATGACGTGTATTAATTATAGATAAAAAGACTCATACACTCTTCCTGAGTCTCAGGAGCAAAATGTTCACCAAAAGCACTTCAGATGAGATTTTTCCTTAACCAAATTCATGAAACATGATTTTTCTCGCTTAAGGGGCTATTAAAAGTAAACCTCATTTTATAGAGAGTAATTATGAAATCCCTCTAATTTAAAACCTTAATAAAGTGATGAAATCTGAACAATCTTGTTTAAACAATAGTTTTGAAATGAAGTTTGTCCCAACTCTAATCAAGATGAAAAATAGTTTAAAATGAAAATTTACTGCAATATACTGTTCACCTGCAACCATTTGACGGCTGTGGGGTATAATTGATCATTTTAAAATTGGATGAGTAAAATCAGGTAGTATAACTTGATGGTTGTAAATTAATATGAATATTTATGCTATTTTAACTATATATTTATTTCCTATAACTTGAATTTAATTATTTTTACGAGTTTTTTTTTGCCTTTTTGTTTTCCGTAACAGAAGTCATTCCCTATACTTATTATTTTTTCTATGGAATAACAAGACATTCATGAATCGGGGAATCATGAGACTTCTTGCATGTTGAGATTAATAATAATTGATAGAAATCCATGAGTTCCATCCTAAAATCAATTGGTGATACGAGGAGGGGCCCATGACATATATAAACTAGTTTCAGTTTTCTCTTGACACCGATGTGGGACAGTTATATGTTATATTTTTAGTTTCAATTGCCAACACCAAGATCGCACCATATCAGGAGGAAGATATGGGCAAATTATCTTTTTACCTTCTTTAGGAGATATGCAATATTTGTAATTATGTTAATTAGGTTTACCTTGTAGAGCAATCCCTACTCCTATATATTGGTACTCTATGTACAATGTAATTATCTGAAAATAATATACAATACGAGATTACCGATCATTTAAACATGGCCTCAGAGCAGATCGATCCTTGGCTCAGAAACGTTTCATCATAGCCAATATACCTTTCCCGACCTATTCCAGCCAAAAACCAACCGAGCAAACCACAATCCTGCATCAAAATGTCAGAGGGAGACGAGACAAAGGCAACCACAGAACAGCCGATTACAAGCCTAAGAAACAGTAAGGGCATTACTGTTGCATTCAAGTTGAATGGAAGAAATTACCCCCTTTGGTCACGATTGATCAAAGTGAAAATTGGAGGCCGAGGAGCCTACTCATACATCCGGAACGAGCCGCCGAACCCAGGGAGTAAAGGGTTCGACGAATGGGAAGAGAACGACTTGGTAGTGTTCTCGTGGATCGTTGACAATATCGAAGACGATATCATCTCCGATTTTGCACACCACCAAACATCCAAAGCGCTATGGGACAGCCTTGCGGTAACATTCGAGAACAAAGCAGATCGGTACCTCATCTACAACCTGGAAGAACAAGCAATATACATCAAACAAGGCAACATGGATCTGGAAACATACTACCGGAAAATCCACGGGATATGGATTAACATCGATCGATGCCAAAAACAGCCGATCAGTTGCTGCGATAAAGGAATCGACCAATTCCGAGTGCATTCAACCGAGAAGCGATTGATCAAGTTCCTAACGGGACTAAATCAGGAATATGATTCCATCAGGCGAGAGATCCTGAAAGAGGACCCAACCCCATCAGTCGAGGCCGCCTACGGAATGGTGAAGAAGGAGGCGGCTCGACTAAATATCATGCCACCGGCATCCTCTCCACCAACCGAAGGAGCTCCTGGAGTAACCGAGTCATCATCTGGGGGGGGATCGGACATGGTTTAGCCGCTCAAACTCAGCGCCACAACTACCGCGCACCACCTCACCCCGCCGCAGCCACGCACCGGCCGGGAAACAGGCCGGATAAATCTCAGCTGATATGCTCTCACTGCGGAAAACCGAGACACACCAAGGAGGAATGCTTCCTCCTAATTGGATACCCGGAATGGTGGGAGGAGAAACAGAAGGCGAGAGCTCAGGCGAAGCTCGCCATCGGAGTAGACGAACGCGGGCAACAGAAGCAATACGGGGCTGGAAACAGAGAGACAACAATGGGGCAACCGCCGGGAGTGCAAGCTTCAACCGGCGGCGGCGGCGTACGGGGGGCCGGCAATTTCGCCGAGAAGGAGGAATGGAGCGGCGCCGCCCTTGGAGGTAGAGGGTTTGGTTTAAAACCAAACCCTAGTAATTACAATCTATCTTCCTATTTTAATCCCCACAAGAAACGTTTATTACACATTGACCCCCATGCTATTACTTGTTGGCCCCCAGATTATGTGACTTGTCAAAACCAACCCCAAACTTTGATAAAAACCAAAAAAGCCCCAAATACTTGCAGTTTTTTGTCAAAAAACCCCTTTGCACCTCTAGAAAATATTTCCGTTGCATTTCACATTTATCATGATGATAGAAACAGTAATCGAGGTTGGATTTTTTATTGTGGGGCTACAGATACAATGTCCCCAGACCGGAATGATTTTAGTAGCTATGATGTTGTTACTGATACATAAATTAGAACTGCAACCGGGAATTAATCACTGTTGTTGGGTCGGGAACCATTGATATATCTCCCACTCTTTGATTGTCAAAATGTTTGCATGTTCCGACACTGTCTCAGAGATTGATGTCCATAAGTCATGTGACTAGGGACTTGAATTGTACACTTCTGATGCACCCTACCTTTTGCATATTACAGGATATTCAGACGAAGAGGATTCTTGGGCGTGGCACTGAGAAGCAAGGACTCTACTATGTGGACGAGATAGCTCAACATGGTAGTGCGATGCTGGCTCACGGGTCCACGAAACAAGAAATTTGGCTGTGGCACCGAAGACTAGGGCACCCTTCTCCTGGTTATTTTAAACTTCTTTTTCCGAACCTTTCTATTCCTAAAGATTTTTCCTGTGAAACGTGTGTTTTGGCCAAGAGCCACAGACAATCATTTAAACCTACCAACACTCGTATGAATTCCATTTTTTCCTTGATACATTCTGATGTGTGGGGCCCTGCTCCAATTGTTGGTGGAAATTTTCGTTACTTTGTTATTTTTGTTGATGAATGTACTCGAATGACTTGGATATATTTTTTGAAACATAAGTCTGAAGTCGTGGAAAAATTTATCTTGTTCTTCAAAATGGTCCAAACACAGTTTCATACCACCATAAAAACCATTAGGTCAGACAATGGGAGGGAGTTTGTTAATAGTTCTATGACCCAGTTTTGTAAAGAGAAAGGAATGATCCACCAAACATCATGTGCCTATACACCAGAACAAAACGGAGTAGCAGAAAGGAAGAATAGGACGATCCTAGAAATTACCCGGGTTCTTATGATCGAATCCAAAGTACCCAAACATTTCTGGCCAGAAGCCATCGCCACAGCCGTGTACCTCATGAACCGTTTACCTACAAAAATTCTCAACACAAAAACCCCGCTTGATATCCTATCCAAAATGACCAAAATTCCCCAGCACCTGAACCTTTCACCCAAAGTCTTTGGCTGCACTGTCTATGTGCATATCCCTAAACACGAGAGAACCAAACTATCACCATGTGCGACCAAGTGTGTCTTCGTCGGGTATGGGATTAACCAGAAGGGATACCGATGTTTCGATCCACACACAAAAAAGGTCATTACTACCATGAATTGTAATTTCTTAGAAACCGAATTCTTTTACCACACCCACCTTAGTAGTCAGGGGGAGAGTGATCCAGGCAGTTCATCGGACTACCTAAGTTGGGTGGTGCCACTTCCAAATTCTTCGATTGAGGATCTAACAGAACCAGTTGTCACTACCGCCGAGCAAGTCTCGCCACCAGAGTCATCTCATCCACCCTCAGATCCTCCTCAAATGATATTCGAGGTAATTCTTGATCCCGATGAAAGTACAGTTTCCCCTAACCATAATGTGAGTACAGATGTTCCCGAAGAGGATAACACGGTGGATAGTGACACTGGGAGATACATTCTTCCAAATCGAACTACAAGAGGAGTCCCACCAAAACGATACTCTCCTGAAAAGGTTGGAAAGAAGAGTCGGTACGGGGTAGCGAACTTCGTACAAGGAAATCTGGCCAAGATGGCCAGAGCTTTTGAAGCCGCATTGTATGAAGACGAGGAGATTCCACAATCGGCAGAGGAGGCAATGAAACATAAGCATTGGAGGGATGCTCTGATCACGGAAATGAGAGCACTAATGTGGAACAATACATGGGTAAAAGGCAAGCTGCCCGAAGGAGTGAAGACTGTTGGGTGTAGATGGGTGTTCACGATAAAGAGAAGACCAGATGGCACAGTGGAGAGATACAAGGCCAGACTTGTAGCAAAGAGATATACCCAGACCTATGGAATCGATTATGATGAGACCTTCTCGCCTGTGGCAAAAATCAACACCGTAAGAGTCATGTTCTCAATTGCAGCCAACAAGGATTGGCCACTTCACCAATTTGATGTGACTAATGCCTTCCTACATGGGGAACTACCAAAACCGGTTTTCATGGAACCTCCACCTGGATTTACTGATGAGTTCCAAGCAGGAGAGGTATGCCAACTACAGAAGACGTTGTACCGGCTAAAACAATCTCCAAGAGCATGGTTTGGACGGTTCACGGAGGTGATGAAGAAGTATGGATACAGACAGAGCAACTCAAATCACACACTGTTCATCAAGAAAAGAGCAGGCAAGATCACGTGTCTGATTATTTATGTGGATGACATGATTATCACCGGAGATGATACTGAAGAGATGAGCGAGCTCAGAAAAAACCTGTTTAATATGAGTTTGAGATGAAGGATCTAGGACAGCTAAAATACTTCTTGGGTATAGAAGTGTTGAGATCAAAGAAAGGGATATTCATCAATCAGAGGAAGTACATACTCGACCTCTTGGCTGAAGTAGGTATGCTTGACTGCAAACCTGCAGATACTCCGATGGTTCAGAATCACGGGCTACAAATAACGAAAGAAGCGAAGCCTGCCGACAGGGGGAGCTATCAAAGGTTAGTCGGGAAGTTGATTTACTTATCTCACACTAGACCAGATATTGCATACGCAGTAGGAGTAGTAAGCCAGTTCATGCATGCACCTCAAGAAGAGCATTGGGAGGCAGCTGTAAGGATTGTTCGATACTTAAAGGGAACAGTTGATCATGGGCTTCTGTTCGAGAAACATGGACACTTGGAGATAAGCGGTTTTACTGATGCAGATTGGGCTGGAAATCCAAATGATAGGAGATCAACCGCGGGGTACTTTACCTTCGTCGGAGGGAATCTTGTGACATGGAGAAGCAAGAAGCAGAAGGTGGTAGCACTGTCTAGCGCGGAAGCAGAGTTTCGCGGGATAAAGAGCGGGTTGACAGAATTACTATGGCTAAGGAAACTTATGAGGGAATTAGGTCTTTACTCATCTCAGACGTGTAAACTATTTTGTGATAACAAGGCAGCCATTAGTATCTCTGAAAACCCAGTCCAACATGATCGGACAAAACATATGGAAGTAGATAGACACTTCATCAAGGAGAATATGTTGAGATGCCATTTGTTAAGTCCGAGGACCAGCTAGCTGATATTTTGACCAAGGCGGTGAATTCAAAGCTGTTTCGAGAAGTATTGTGCAAGTTGAGCATCGGGAATCCCGTCGCTTAACTTGAGGGGGAGTGTTGGAGAAGATCGCACCATATCAGGAGGAAGATATGGGCAAATTATCTTTTTACCTTCTTTAGGAGATATGCAATATTTGTATTTATGTTAATTAGGTTTACCTTGTAGAGCAATCCCTACTCCTATATATTGGTACTCTATGTACAATGTAATTATCTGAAAATAATATACAATACGAGATTACCGATCCTTTAAACAATAATAGCTCATACATTCCATAGTGAATCTAGCACTTGTTTTCCAGGTTAATTTTTTAAAATTTAACCTTTTAATGATAATAATTCACTAATGCTACATATAAACTTTATTCAATCAGGAAGAAATATGAATTACTTAAGCAAAAAAGACATGGCTAGTTCATTTCAGATCAATTACTGACTTCATTACATGAAGCACTACATTGGATTAAGATGTTTGGGTAAATATGGTATTGTACACAAGATGCACATATTTGATTTTGCCACAATAAATTAAAAAATTATGAAATTAACTAAAAATCAACCCAACAATTATGATATTAAATGACAATTATTCTTTAAAAACTATGATAACTTTTGACATAATATTCAATCATTACAAAGCTATTCAAATTTGAAGCTAGAGAAAAGTCTTACAAAATAACATTGATATTATCGCGCGCTATCGTCCGTCACTGTGGCACCGCGGACGACGGAAGATGCGTCGTCCGCACCCGACGCTTAGTCTGCGGACAAAGCGCGGACGATAGGGCATCGTCCGCGTCATCGTCCACCCACTGTGGGCGACGCGGAGGATGGCGCGGACGATGCAACGCGTTTTAGTTTTTTTTTTTTTTAATTCGAAAATTTTGTTATTTATATACCCCAACTTCACTTTTCATTTGTAACTTTTCGATTAACTTTTAAACTCTCAAATTACGCTATAAAATGGATTCCGGTGGATACTCAAGTCCTAGTAGCCCGATGTTCGGAGATGGCGCACGGTGGCCGGGTACACAACCTGGTGAATATCAGTCGTTCGACGCCAACACGCAGTACGATCCGAACTTCAGTACGGATTCGTACGGTCTATCCGACATGGAGCCGTCTCCAACTCGCCCTGCCGCCGCTTCCCGTCGCGCCGCCGCCCCCGCCCCCGCCAGAAAGAAGCGGACCAAGCACCGGGCGCACAAGTTGCCACCTCCGACAACTTGTGAAGAGTACGCCCCCGGCTGTACGAACTACCAGCCGGATGAAACCCTCGTATTGGCGAGGTGTTGGGTGGATATATCAGAGGACCCGATATTCGCGAACAACCAGAAGTAGCTCACGTACTGGGAGCGCATCGCCGAGCGCTACAATGAGGCGAAGCCGCCGAGCGCGTACAAGCGCCAACGGGAGCAGCTCCGCAAGCACTGGGATCAGGTGAAGAAGCAAGTCAACCTATTCGCGGCGAAGTACGAGAAGTGCTTGAGGGATCAGGGAAGCGGCGAGAGCTTGAGCGACATGCGCGATAGAGCGTTGTTGTCGTACCAGTCCATGTACGGCGACTTCAAGCATTTCAACATCTGGGCGCTCTTGAGGGACAAGCAGAAGTTCCAAGGCGGGATTCTGCACACCGGTGCGGCTAAGAGGACGAAGACCACCAACACTGGTGGTTACACGACCAGCGAAAGCGGAACTCGTCCGGTGGACCTCAACCAGATGTGCACGGAGGAAGAGAGTTTCGGCACACTGATGTCCTCCCGGCGGCGTCCCATAGGCGTCAAGGTTGTGAAGAACAAGGGGAAGGCGAAGGAAACATCCTCCTCGGCCGCCGCCCCACCATCGCCGATCCCGACCCCGGCGACGATCCAGGCGACACTTGCCTACGCGGAGTTGGCAACGGCCTCGATGGTGCAGACGTTGTTGGATACGCACAACGCCCTTAAGAAGTGTACGGATCCGGCACAAGCCGAGCGCCTCCAGAGGTTGAGCAATGAGTTGAGCCGGAAATTGGGGCTTTTGTAGGATAGTCATTTTTTTTAATTTCTAACTTGTGTAACTTTTTTTTAAATTACTGAATTTTTTGCCGTTCTTTTAGTTAACCGTTGTGTTTTTTAATAAGTTTGCATTTATATATTTGAAAATATTTAAATTAAATAACAAAATAATAGTAAAATGCTTAAGGCGCCCCACTGCAGATGGAAGGGCAGGATGATAAAATGCTAACGTGGCAGTGTATAGGGCGGACTTTAGGGCACGCCTTAGGGCGCCCCATTATGGATGGCCTTAAATGGAGTATTATAATAGCAACCACCAGTATAAGTAATAAATTTACTTCAAATCCACACATACATTTATGTGATTTTTAAAAAATCATTAATTTAGTAGTAGTAGTAGTAATATTTTTATCACAGTACGAAATATATACATATCACTAATATGTATATATTTTTCCTTGGGAAAGATCAATTGATTTGACAAAAGTGCAGAGCTAAAATGATCAAAAGTGCAGGTGTGTGCAGAGTAGGCCTGCACACAGATCGGGAATATGTCTGAAATGCCCTTTAAGGCATTTGGGCATTTTGGTCCGAAAAATGACTACAAATATACGATATGTGATTATGTTAAATGTTAGAGTCTTGTGGCGATATTTTTTTTTTTGTCAGGGGTCTGGAGTGCAACAAATCGAAACGTCAGAGACATTTTATATAGTTCACTCTTAATTTTAAGATCCAATGAATCATAACTCCCTTATCCATAGAAAATAGTGTTATTTTTTTCATTTTGAATTTTCTACGAAAAATAATCTCATCCAAATATATAAAGGTTCTCTCTCGAATTATTACCACTATTCTTTTGGCCTTTAGTAGACGGAGGGAGTATATTAAAGTTCTTAATTCATTCCCATAAAAGATTACTACTAAAAAAAAAATTACTACTAAAGGCCCGGTCAAACAGTGGAGTGGATTCATTGTTCATGAAAAGAAGAAAGCAGACATTAATGTTGGTATTGCTATCTCCTATTTGTAGTGCTTTCTCTATTCCACGTTATTTGAGTCATTTTTTTTACAATCGTTTTTTAAAAAACTTATAATAAACTCTCCTCTTATCTCTCTTACTTCACTTTAACTATTTATTATTTTTCTAAAATGAGTATTAAAAAGTAATGACTCAATTAAAAGTGGGATAGAGTAGGTATTTGATGGGGTTAAATTATACTCTAAAACTTGATTTTCGTAATAAAAATCATTAAAGTAGAAATTATGGCTTACATAAAGAGCTTAAACATGCTCCAAAGAGAGGCATGTGGACATAGACAGACTATATTCATAGATACACACATATATATAATATATTCCGTATTTTTGAGGTGCAATACAAGTGAAGGCAAGGGTGTTGTGAGTGTGCTACTCGTTTTCCGATTTATGTAAATTGTGAAGGATGTACAAGGAAGCCGAAGACAAGAATATACAAACAGAGTAGGTTAGTAAGTCGAAGCCGGTTGTTATTGTTACCATCTTACTCCTTTCAAACATCTTCACCAGAAGGATCATGACTATCACATGCCCTATTCAGCAGCACTTTTTAAGTCTTTTGATGAAAGTTGGCAGAAGAGAGGAAACATAACATTACCTTCAAAGCAAACATGCCGAACAAGGATGACCCCTTGAGTGAGCGGTCAGAAGCTGGAGCGACATTTGGGGGCACATTTGAAATGAAGAGTCCGTACAACCCCATCCCGAATATCAACATGACAGTCCCAGCAAGATATACATCTGCAATTAAATGAGGTTATTGGAGACAATCTCATTTAGGTTGCTACCAGATTTGAGTTTGGAAACTGAATGGAAATGATATGTTATATGCAGGCTAATTTGAAATCAGTGAAAATGAGAACATGTAATTCAGTTGGAGAAGTTGGAAGGATTCCATTAGCAAATGGAAACAAAACAGCCTAATGATAGCGCTCTACCTGGCAACAAGATAAGACAATCTAAGTCGAAGAGCAACTACTACTCATAGAAATGCAACTTTTCTCCTCTAACAAGTCATGCTGAAAAAAAAACTTTGGATGCTCACCAATGGCTTCAACAAGTCGTAGAACCATTTGGCCAGAATGGACACCTTTAACACAGCTCGTCCAGTATACTTTGTACGCGTCAAATATGTAGACGCATCCCTACAAAAATAGCATTCATTCTCAACAACTCTTTAAACACACACAAGGCATTATTGATGATTGCAAACTAAAAGTATTTTCTTTAATCTGAACTAGATGTATCACTCAGACACAATGTGCCACTTATGTCTAAATAATTTTCTGTTTCAAGAACATCATACTTAAATACACCATAATCGCATTCCTTAATTATGTTCGCCAATTCACTCATATAATTGGCTTATTGATGTTTTGTACAGAATGTAGAATTTGGTCAATCATATTGTGGTCACTCTTACTGTAGTAACAAGCCCTGTAGTTAGTAAGAGCAGACAAGAAGCCATAAACTTGTTGCTTGGATAAAAAGAACATATATAATCCCTCCGTTCCTGAAAAGTATGAATAGTCTTAATTTGGAAATTCTTTTTTTTGTAATGAGGTGAGACTCATTCTCCTATAACAATACATTAAAAACTTTTTATATCTATATCTCTCTTACTTTATCAATTATACATTAAATCTCATGCCAAACCAAATGTTCATACTTTTCAGGGATGGAGGGAGTATAAAGTTTTACCAATGAAGCAATGTGTGAGCATTCTTTACAAAAAATAGTGTGGCTCTGTCACTTATCGACCACAAAAGAGAAGTAGAACAATGTGAGACTACTAGGCAGAACATTTAATTTTCAGATATTTTGCACTCATTTGATTCTAAATCAAACCCCATATTGACAAGCTGTCAAGCAAACAAACTTAACCCAAGTGAAATGAAAAACCAAACATCATGTTTTGGATTTGCTCTAATATAATGGTTTTCAATAACTAGTAGAATCATCCATAACACTGAGAAGATCATTGGCCTTGTATCTAGGCTGAAATTTCCAAATAAGAGAGTATAAGAGATAAAAGAGTAATTACATTGAGAAAGCACAGCACAGAGCCAGCCAATGAACCACCAACTGCTAGTAGTGCCAAAAACCGGAAATCAAATATGACCTGCACGAGTTAAAGAGACTCAACACAGTAACTTCAAACCGTTTTGAAAATGATCATGACTGGGTAACATATCTAAGGATTAACCTTGTATTCTTTAAATTTTATGTCACTCCTCCGTCCCAAGAAAGATGACCCCTTCCTTGAATGGCACGTGATTTTATGCAGTTTTATTTTATATGTTAATTAGAAAGAGTAAAGTAAGAGGGAGAATAAAGCAGAGATAAAAGTGTTTCAATTTTGTAACAATAGATCATCTTGATTGGGGCGGAGGGAGTACAATATAGGAGTATATGTGAATAGATGATCATGAGTTCTTGTGGTGATCAAGTCCATCAAGATGAAATGATCGTGACTTTATAGACGAAATTCAGCTCATCACACCCTCGCTTATTACATACTCCCTCCGTTATTCAGCAGTAGAGTCATTTCATTTTCTGCACTCGTTTTAGAAAAATGATACCCCTCTGTCCCGGCTAAGATGACACATTTCTTGGCCGACAAGGAGATTTTAGGAGTTATTGGTTAATGTGTTTAATTGGAGAGAGTTATTAAAATGAAGACAAAGATGAATATTTTAATTGTAGTGAGAAAAGTAGTTGAGTGTATTAATTGGAAAGAGAAAGATTCCAAAAGTAGGAATAAATCATCTTATTTGGCACAAATCTTAGCTGGGAAAGGGGGAGTAATAAATAGTTATAGTGGAAATGAGTGAAGTAAGAGATAATAATGTAAACAAGAGTCTTGTCTACAATTTATTTTTTAACTTTACTCTTTCTCCACTTCAATATTTATTATCATTTTTCCAAAACGAGTGCACTAAATGAAATAACTCTACTATTGTGGATCAAAGGAAGTAGAAAAATTCTACATCGGGATAAATTACTCACAACTTTTAACCAAGATATATAATTGAATTTTGATAAATTACTCACAACTTTTAACCAAGATATATGATTGAATTTCATCAAACAAGAAGAAGATATATGACTACTTGACTATCATAAATTTAAAGGCATAATCTCATACCAACCTTAACAGCTAATTACAGCATAACTAAACAGTAGCATTAAAATTAAGTAGCCATTTGAATCGGTAGATTGATAGTAGTAGAAAATCTCTACAGTAAAAGCACAAAAACAAAATTAACATACCCTCTCAATATTGGACTCGGTAGATTGCACAAATTGCACGACCGTGCTTCCATTCGGATTTACCAGCGAATAATTGTAGGGTAACTCCGGCGGTTTCCCTTTCTCCGAAACTCCAAGATTTTGAGTTGATTTAGATTCACCATGAGAAGCCTCTGCTGAGGAAGAAGAGGCGGACATTGAGATGGAACGTTTTCTGGGGATTAATTTCTTGGTGGAGTGTGGAATGGACGTGAACAGCGAGAGAGCGCTGGCTGAAACGGAAGATGAGACCACCGCCATTGATGGAAAAATGAAGAAAATTAACGAGTACAGATATTTTTGAAGCAGTTGTGTGGGTAAGGCCATCTACTACGCTGTCTCTAAACCGTCCCTTAAATACTATTTGACCACTATTTGAGGGCCCCACTGTCCTTTTTTTCTCCATCCCTTAACTAAGGGACGAAACCTGCAACGCTCCGTCCCTTAATTGTCCCTTATTCCGTCCCTTAATTACTATTTATTCAATTTCATTTTTTATTTTTTTTTCTCAACACAATTCAATTAAAACAAACACACTTTATTAAAAACACACTTTAGTAAAAAACACACAACATAAAAAACACACAACATAATTTAAAATACAAATTTAAAGAAAAATAAAAAAACTAGTCCGCCGGCTAATCATCCTCCGGAGGCGGTCGAGGTTGAGGGGGAGTCGGAAGGCCAAGTTGTGCTGCCATATACACAATTCCGTTCCACCAGGCCGTGAATTGGGCGTACGAGAAGCGGGAAGTGTCCGCCATTGTGGCGGTCATGTACGCCACCATAAGTGTGTCCGAGCCTCCCCGCGAGCCCGATCCCGAGGCCGGCTGGCTTGATTCGCCTCGGCCCTTCCTTGCTCTAGCCGCTTTCGCCGCCTTCGTCCCTTGCGGCCGACGGCGCCCACTCGCGGATCCTCCAGCATCGCCGACCGTACCCGCAAACTCCTGGGATTAAGCCTCAGGTTGGCTGATGCCCTCAGCGGTGTCACCACCAGACGAGTATTGGCCACTCGCCGTATGCTTCGTGCGCTTCGAGGTTGAGCCCGAGCTGGAGCGAAAACCGCCGGCCCACCGTTCCTCGTCCTTGACGGCCTGCCAAACATCAACAAATCTGAATTGATGACCTTCATCCTGGTAGTAGGCGCGCAAAGTGGACGTCAAAATGTCGGTTGCCGTTGCGCCACTTTGGTAGCGCGCCTCTTTGGCCGAGTAGATGCCGCAGAATTTTTTGACCTGTCGGTCGACTCGGTCAAAGTAAGAGCGGAGCATTTTAAATTTGCGCTTGCGAGAGCCTTTCGGCTTTATCTGGTGGTAGACCTCGCAGACCTTTTCCCAGAAACACTTCCGAGATTGTTGATTCCCGACGATGGGATCGTACGAGACGGTGATCCAGGCGTTGTACACCGCCAGCGTTTCGAGGTTGTTGTATGGATGTCGGCCTAGATCCTCCTCCTCTTCCTCCTCGTCCTCGGCCACCTCCACCGCCTCGGCCACCTCCACTGCCTCGGCCTACTCCCGGCGTGGGATCAACGGGAAAATCCTCCCGGATCTGGGATAATCCCTGCGAATACCGCGGGGCAGAGGGACAGACATATGCATCAAGGTCAAAATTGGGTGGTTGGTACCCCTCTGGCGTCGCCGAACCCTGGGTCCCCGGCGTTGACGAACCGGAACCGCCCAATGTATTGATCATGGTCTCCCAATCGCCGAACGGGTTGAGATCCCACCCGCCGGAGCCGGAACCGCCGTAGTTGCCGTCGCCGTCGCCGGACATCTTGAGTTGTTATAAGAAAATTTGAGAGAAAATTTAGATGATAGGAAGAATAGATGTGTAGTTGTGTGAGAAATGAGGATGAGTTTAGGAGTATTTATAGAGTAAAAAAATTAATTAAAAATAAAAAAAAATTTAAAAAAAAAATAAAAAAATGGTATTATTACCGTTACAAATTTTTTTCTTTTATTTTTTCTTTTATTTTTTATTTTATTTTTTTTAAAATTCGAATTTTAAAAAAAATATTTATTGCGTCAGCACGTGACGACGCCCACTCGCGGGCCGGCGAGTGGGTGTCACGCACGACGCCGGGTCGCGCCACGTCGCTTAGGCGCGTGGCGAGACAGCCCGTCTCGTGGCTCAACGGGACGCGACGCGGGACGAGACGCGGGACGGGATGGCGAGCTGCAACGCGTCGCGCCGGGGTCCCTTCTCTCCGGGACGGGACGCGAGACGCGTAGTGGATGGTCTAAGAAAAGTCGCAATGGATTTCGTAATCACTAAATATTTAAAATATAATCATCTTAAATATTATATACAAAAGTAATATAAGTAGAACACTATTAAAAAGTATTTAAAATGTTTATTTTATTACATAGAAACTAATCAAGATGCATTGATCATACTTTAGGACAAATAAACTTTAACACAAAATTAAAAATGATTTTAACTAAAAAATAAATATAACAATATAATATATGTAAGTCAGTAAAAGTTTAAACTTCATAAAGTATTTAAAGGTATTATTATTTTGATAATAAAGAAGAAATATGAGTTGATAAAATAAAAAATAGAAAAAATATGGTATTGTTAAGGGTTGATCCCTGGACGTCTTAGCTAAAATTCATTAGACTACTATATTTTATATGATATTTATTGAAAATAAATATATTTTTACACTCTATATAGGGGACGTATATGCTATTTTTGACTCGATTCAATGGAAAGTTTAAGTTCTCCGAATGGCCGGGAGGAGGCGACCGGCCCCTCTACCCCCCTTAGTGTGTTTAATTAAGTGGGTTAACGTATAAGTATTTTTGCCCTTTTATTATTTTCGACCCTCTAAATTGTTTGGATGAATTATATTTTTCTTGGATTTGATAAATTTCCTTGGGATATTTATCCAATAATTAAATCCAAACAAAATCTTCTCTATTTAATTAGACCCGAAAACCCCCCTCCCCCTATTAGATATGGAATTTTCAAATTCTCCTATAAATTAGGAGAAGGAAGTATTTTATGGACTTAATCAATGCATTGTTATATTATTTCTATAAATTAAATCTAAACCAAGTCTTATCATATCTAATTCTTTCTTTGTCCTATTCAAATTAGAGTTTAAATATTTTCTTGATTATTCCCCAATGATTTTTTACTCTATATTGTGGGATATTGTTAATTATATTTCCTTTTTGTAGATTTTTTCCCCAAGTTAATTCAAATCCTATGATAATTTAATAAAAAAAATCACCTCTTTCTCTCTAAAATCACGCCACTTCTCTCTCCTCTACAATAATTTCATTTAGAGCGAACTACATAAACCATCCCTGACGTTTTCATTTGTTTCATTCCAGACCCCTGACAAAAAAAAATATCGTCACACGTCTCTGGCGTTTAACATAATCACATATCGTATATTTGTAACCATTTTTCGAACTAAAATACCCTTATGCCTTGCAGGACATTTCAATCATTTTTACTCTGCACATGACTGTATTTTTGCAACTTAGCTCTGCACATGGCTGCGCTTTTATCAAATCAAAGTTGATCTTTATATTAGGTGATGTCAATATCCAAGCTATCATAGTATAATTGTTTGAGTTGATTTATTTGTTTTCACAAATACCATAAAAAATACCATAAAAAATTTATTAAGACTTTGAATTTGATACACAATTAATCAATAGATATTATAAATAAATATAATAAACCTGAAAAAAAAATGTATTATACTCCTAAGAGTTAAGAAATTAAATTAGGTGTTAAAATATTAAATGATACTATATTGTTTATTACAGAAAGTAAACATTTTTTTCTCCTCTAGTGATAATTAGATAATCAATGAATTATAACAAATGGTACTATTGTGGTAAATATTTGATCGACAAAAGATGTACTCCTATTATATGATGACTGATGAGTTTGCACTCTTTATAAAATTAATGAAAAAAATGAATTTTATAAAATAGATGCTGATGTTAATAAGTAAACAATGCCTCTAATTATATCCACGTCAGTAAGAAAGTGGGCTTCAGTGAATGAACCCAACGTCTCCGTAAAGTCTCTGCAGTCCAACTCATTTCTCACCTCCTCCATCACCACCAGCTTCCACGCTCAAACCTCTTCAATTCCCTCAATCCAATAAATCCACGATTCCACCCTCAATTCTGCGAAAATGTCAACCCTAGGCTTCAATTCAACTTATTAATTCTTCTTCTGCTTCCAATTCATTTCTCGCTCACAACCAACATGTCCGTCGCTGAGCTCAAGGAGCGCTCACAATTAAAGTTTGGAACTCAATTATTATATCCTCACCTGGAAACTTCCATATCACACCGAATTTTCAGCAGCGCCACCGTCTCCTGCCTCGGCCACAGGTTTCCGCCGCTCCCGTCGGTGGTGGTTCCGATGATGCCTGAAACCCCAAGCATCAAACTATATATAAAAGGTGATGGAATAAACTGTACTGGAAGTGGAACAAAAAGGTAAAAATATAAGGACAGAAAGAAAAGAAGAAGGCGTATAGAAATTGTTACGTGAGCTTTATTATCTATAATTGAGCAGACGTCAAATCTCGTTAGTGAACAGTAATTGGCAGGTACATGCAGTGCAGCAACCTGCCACAGCAGATTTCCATTCGATATGACCTTAATGCCCTTTTAGGGTTGAAGGGTCTTGTAGTGTAAAAAAATCTGATATGTGATTATGTTAAACGCCAGAGATGTGTGGCGATATTTTTTTTATCAAGGGTCTGGAGTGAAACAAATAGAAACGTCAGGGATGGTTTATGTAGTTCACTCTTTCATTTAATTATAGAACATATATATATATATATATATATATATATATATATATATATATATATATATATATATATATATATATATATATATATTGAGTAGTGATCTATGGCAAATGCCCCTTAACCAAATAACTAGAGAACAAATCATAATCACAAGATCAAAAAAATCAAGGGCTAGTATTAATTTTCGAATTTAATGAGATATTAGTTCCATCAATCACAAATTTAATCAACAATAACAAGGCGGGGGTATAATGGTCATTGCATAGCCAAAATTCTGCTTTCGTGAACCGCTACGAATCCTCTTAGGGTTGACTGCTTCTCTATCACCAAAACTGGCCTGCGATTTCAAAATCGGAATCGGGCGCGGCAGAGTCGTTTTGAAGGGAGAAAGAGATCTCCCGCAGCCTGTGTTGATCGGAGATTGCAGCGCGTTTGAAGGGGCGGCGGCATGGTGGTTGCAGAAAGTTTTACAGAAGAAAATTATGAAGATTTGAGAAATTTTGGGAGATCAAAATTTGAAAGCGAAGTATTAAAGCATCACATTTTGATGACTGTGCTTTGTTTAAACTGTTTAAACTGTTTAAACTGTTGATGATGATTTTGGTTGTGAATTTGTGATGCTTCATTTCATTCCATTCAAAATCCAAGGAACGTTCAAAGAGTTTGTCAGTAGTGACGGAGATCAACGGCCACTGGCCACTCGCCACTCATGGGATACAGGATCCGCGGCTGATGACATGCTTCGAAGATTTCTGCTTCTGGGAAAGCATGTTGTGGCATTGGGGGGACAAGAACTGGACGGACCACTCCACGACGACTCTGCCCCCGTCGCCACCATCTTCTGCGCAAACAGTTTCTTTATAATCTTTGGCTTATTTTTTCATTTTTTCTACTTTTTTTCCTTTTACACCTTGAATTCTTTTTCTGAAGTGAAGTGATGCTTTATAAAGGTTTGAGGTTCATGACTAACATAGTAACACAATACAGATTCCTAATTCATCCAACCACGACTCGGCCGCCACCTCTTCGTTAATCAAACATTGATATACAATAATTAATATAAGAACATGGTTGTTCTTTGAGAACCGTCCTCCATGGTTGTTTGTCGCTACATAATTCACGATGTAACTTTGAAGCAGAATAAAAAATATTGATACTAAGAGTGATGTGTTTTGTAAACCAGAGTGAAGAAAAATCATGCTAAGAGTGATGTGTTTTGTAAACAAGAGTGAAGTAAAATCATGCTAAGAGTGACGTGTTTTGTAAACAAGAGTGAAGTAAAATCATAATAAGAGTGATGTGTTTTGTAAATAAGAGTGATGTAAAATCATGCTAAGAGTGATGTGTTTTGTAAACAAGAGTGAAGTAAAATCATGCTAAGAGTGATGTGTTTTGTAAACAAGAGTGAAGTAAAATCATGTTGTAAACAAGAGTGAAGTAAAATCATGCTAAGAGTGATGTGTTTTGTAAACAAGAGTGAAGTAAAATCATAATAAGAGTGATGTGTTTTGTAAACAAGAGTGAAGTAAAATCATGCTAAGAGTGATGTGTTTTGTAAACAAGAGTGAAGTAAAATCATAATAAGAGTGATGTGTTTTGTAAACAAGAGTGAAGTAAAATCATGTTAAGAGTGATGTGTTTTGTAAACAAGAGTGAAGTAAAATCATAATAAGAGTGATGTGTTTTGTAAACAAGAGTGAAGTAAAATCATGCTAAGAGTGATGTGTTTTGTACTCAATGAAATGACTAGTAGGTATTAACAAACCGGGCTTTAAGTCCAAAAAAAAAGAAGTCACTCACTTGGGCTGGAAATAAATTAATAAAATGTGGAATCCACATATAAAAATGGAGTAGTAATTTAATAGCGAATTAATGAAATAAATAATAAACGTAATTTTAGGTGACATAGAGGTATAGAGTCCAAAAATAAAATTATGAATCACAACATTTAATTGAAATACAATCAAAACAATAACACAAAAACATCAAATTCGATCAACCTAAACAAAACATCAAACTTTCCCCAACAACACTTCATCAATAACCCTACGCAGATTCCGTCGCGACGCCCCTTTCGCCGCCTCCTCCGCAAGCTTCTTCCACTCCGCCGCCCTCCTTCTCATCTCCTCCCCTTCCTCCCCCACCATCAAACTCCTCACCTTCTTCTCCACCTCATCCCTCTTCACATCACATCCCCCAAGGGTTTAATAAGCCTAGGGGCTAGGGTATAGTACGTACACATTAATAACAACGTTTAAGAATAGCTTGTGTTTGACCTATAAATAAATCACGTCAGTTTCCAATGTATATAGTATACTGATAAAGGTCGTGCAAATAATGCAACAAATGAATACGCGTAATGCATTATGTTGTCTGTATAATGCATAATATCTTGTTTGCAATGTATAGGTCGTACGAATTAAGATAGGACCGCTAGTATGCCTCGTTCTTCTAGGGCTTAAATGTCGGTAGTAGTTTTAGATTTTTGGCACACGTCAAGAGTTGTGACCCCCAAGGGTTTAATAGGCGTAGGGGCTAGGGTATAGTACGTACACATTAATAACAACTTTTAAGATTAGCGTGTGGTGGACCTATAAATAAATTACGTCAGTTTCCAATGTATATAGTATACTGAATAAAGGTCGTGCAAATAATGCAATAAATGAATACGCGTAATGCATTATGTTGTCTGTATAATGCATAATATCTTGTTTGAAATGTATAGGTCGTACGAATTAAGATAGGACCGCTAGTATGCCTCATTCCTCTATGGCTTAAATGTCCGTTAGTAGTTTTGATTTTTGGCACACGTTTCTTATTTTCCCCTAAGGGTTTAATAAGCCTAGGGGGTAGGGTATAGTACGTACATATTAAAAACAATGTTTAAGAATATCGTGTGTTTAACGTAGACATAAATCACGTAAAAGTCCAATTTAAATATTTTGTCGATTAGATTTATGAAAAGCGTGCATTAATTGTCAATGGACTACATGGCAAAGTTGTACTTTTATGCTGACCCCTTTTTTTCCTATTCTTTACAGTGGTTGTTGTACCTGAATGTTCTCACGAGCTGAAGCCTGTGGTTGGTCGGAAATTCCAATCCTTGGAATTCGCATTCGCTTTTTACGAAATATATGCCCGCGCAGTTGGCTTTGATACGCGCAAACAAGCGATGAGGAAGGTTGATGATGTCACGACTTGGTATCAAGTTATATGCAATAGGGAAGGAAGGAAGAAGGGTGACGAAGATGACCAGTTGAATGCCCGGTCTGGTTTCACTATCAAGCGTATGAAACTATCTAAGCGGTGTGGTTGTACGGCTAGTATATCCTTCAGGTTTTTCTCGGAAGATTGCTTGTCAGGTTATGTAATTCAGGAGTTCAACGAGATTCATAACCATCACATGGTTGAGACGGAATATCAGCAATTCATGTCAAGTAATCGCAAGTTGGATGATGTACATCATAAATTCATCCTCGGCTGTACCAAGGCTAATTTAAGACCCACGCTTACATTTAAGGTATTGAAGGAAATTCTTGGCGGGTTTGACCTAGTTGGCTGCACTGTTGGGGATATCAGGAATGCCTCACGGGACATCAAAGCATATGCACACGGATTTGATGTACAAATGGTGTTGGATGATATGGCTAAGAAGAAGGAGATGTCCGAGGCGTTTACCTATCACTACGAAGTTAACGAATCCGAACAGTTGGTTGCTCTCTTTTGGTGCAACGGTTTGATGAAGAGGAATTACCACATGTTTGGTGATACAGTGTCCTTCGACTCCACGTACAACAGAAACAGGTTGAAACTAAGCAAAGTGTTTTTTACGTTATAGTGCATTTATCTGTTCTATACTTTGTGCATTATTACCGTATGTCACTGCATTACACAATACCCTACGTTGCATTATGATATATTAATTAATTCTGATGCCACGTTAATATGATGTATGCAGGTACTGTATGATCTTCACTCCTTTCACTGGAAAGGATAATCATGGTTGTCCTGTGACATTTGCGGCCGGGTTGGTGTGCAGTGAGAAAACAGGATCATTTGCTTGGTTGTTCAGACATTTCGTAGATTGTATGGGTGTAGCACCCCGGATGATTGTTACCGATCAAGATTTAGGTATGCGATCAGCGATTGAAGAGGTCCTAGTCGGCACACGTCATCGTTGGTGTATGTGGCATATAATGCATAAGTTGGCTGTCAAGGTACCAAACAGATTGTTGCGGGATGACGATTTCAAAAAGGAATTCAACGCTTGTGTGTGGTCGGACCTTGTAGAGCCAGGCGAATTCGAAGAGGAGTGGAATAGATTGGTCGAACATCATCATCTAGAGGACATCGACTGGTTTACCACATTGTATGCGTATAGGAAATATTGGATACCGACGTACTTCAGGGATTTTCCTATGGGATCGATGATTAGGACAACGTCCATATCGGAATCAGAGAACAGTTTCTACAAAAATTTCCTGAAGCCCCGAGCTAACATAGCTGAATTCTACTTGAATTTCAACCACGTCATAGAATTCCAGCGGAACAGTAGAACAGCGTTGGACTACCACGATGCCACTGCCATACCCATAATAGCAACTACTCTGCCGTTCGAGAAACATGCTTCCACGTTGTATACCGACAGTATGTTCAAGAAAATACAAGAAGAAATTGTAGAGGGTAATGACAGATGTCGTGTGCTGGGTTTTATATCCGGAGAAACGGTTGACACATACAAGCTTGGGGATAGCAAGCGCAATGCATATGTTGTCCGTCATGACAAGACTGATGATACTTACTCCTGCGAATGCAAACTATTTGGTCGGCATGGTTATTTGTGCAGTCATATATTTTTCTTGTTTCGGAACAATGAGGTGAAAAAAATCCCGGATAAATACTGTGAAAGCCGATGGATGAAGACTCCCTTAGCCAAGCCTGTACATGGGGAGTTGCAGGATCCTCTGCCTACCCATTCATCCGTTGACGATAGGCAAACTGTGTCTAACCAGGCGAGTTCGATGTTTTATGGGTTTCTTAGACGGTTTGAGACCGACATCGATGTGTTACGTGCATTCGTAGGCGGCGTCGAAGAACTTGGCAACTCTCTTCAAGCTGGTACCCCATCAACCTCAGCCGCTGAGAAGAGGCGTATGGTTGAAGAGTTTTATTGAATGGCAAGGCCTGAATCTGTTCAGGTACATCCCCCGGATGTCGTGAAGATGAAGGGTCACGCCAGCAGCTCGGTGAGCCGTCTGATTTCAAAGAGAGACAAGGCTATAAAGGATGCGACAAGGCCTCTTAGACGGTGTAAGGCGTGCGATGAGTTGGGTCATCACAACTCCAGGAACTGTCCATTGCTTAAAGAGATGACGATGGAGAAAGATGCGCGGAAGGGGAAAAATCCAGCTTAACTCGGGTTTTATTAACAAAACCATTCTGGTTTTTTGTTTGGACATATTTTTCTTTTTTGTCGAATGGTTGTAATAGAAATCCAACGTTTACTTGCTGGGTGAGATAAATTTTTTGGTTTATTATAAGATTTTATATCGGTCACCTACTTTATTAATAAGGATTCGTTATCTCAGTCTCACTTTCACGACAACCAATTGATAAATAGATATTATCTATTGCAAATAATGCAATTATATGAAGATATAATGCAAATCATTTTTACCCATTTTCTGTATATGGCGTAATATACTTTGTGTTTAATAAATAAGTGCATTATATGGTGCGGAAATTGCATTATGTACAATGATTGATACATTATGCGGTTTACATTAACCATTATGAGAGTTTACCGGAAACCTATATACACAATTAACATAATGCACACTAATTTTTAGTTTGATACGTGCTGTCATTGCTTGTTATATTATTTAATATCCCAGAAGCAAGTTAAAGACAAAAACTATAAAAATTATTCCAAGTGACTTATCACAACACCACCTTTACAAAATACACACACAAAGTTTAATAATGCATAAGCTTTTACTAATAATGACATGATATGCATATATGATGCACAACATATTGAATCGTATTCTGTATACAAATGCATTATATGGTTCAGGTATTGCATTATGCACAAGGATTTGTACATTATGTGGTTTATGTTAAGCATTATGAGAGTTTACCGTAAACCTGTATAGACAGTTAACATATTTAAGGTGACTCCAGAAGCAACACCCGGTCGGGTGATTTTTCACCAACACAACACCCGACCGGGTTAAAATTGTAAAGCATGCGTAGTCCAGAAGATACGCACGGTCGGGCGATTTTATGTTTCAAAATGCCCGGTCGGGCGATTCACGAAATGCATGTAGAGACCAGAAACCTCACCCGGGAGGGTGTTTTTACTTAACCAAAACACCCGGCCGGGTGTTTTGCCGCGAGGCATCTAAATGCATTTCGTCAGTTTTGGCATTCAATCCAAATGGCTTACCACAAAACCAACTTTCCCAAATACACACACACAAAGTTTAATAATGCATTATCTTTTACAAATAATGACATTATATGCAGATATGATGCACAACATATTGAATTATATTCTGAATACAAATGCATTATTTGGTTTAGGCATTGCATTATGCACAAGGATTTGTACATTATGTGGTTTATGTTTAGCATTATGTGAGTTAAGCGTACACCTATATATACAAATAACATAATACACAGTGGATTGCAAATCAAGGTAAACCGAGTTTAGAACAAAGGCCATCTGAATAAACATCATGCAAATAGTGTTCGGCTAAATGATCGCAAGTTCAAATTCATAAAGACTATACTAAAAAACATTGTTCAGTGTGTTCAAGGTTGTAAAAAGATCTAAGGTGCAAAGTCACCCAATCAATCAATCAAGTCAGTAGGTTCCCTCAACATATATCGGAAACCATCAGTCACTACAACCCATAATTCTCGACCCACCGTTCGAAATTGAACTTGGCAGGTCTATCTCTCCAATACTTCGTTGCCTTAGATTGGTTTCCGGCACCTCAGGCGTTGTGCGGACAAGTAAGTAGCTTACTTGAAGTCATCTCCACCATCAACCTCGACCATCATCAGTTGTGCAATGTCTTTTGGGGTCATCTTAAAGCGGCCCTTCTGGCACCTCTCCGCCACCAGGTCGTTAAAAGCGAAGTTTGACTGTTTGTCGACGGGCCTTGATATCACTTTTGGCCCTCGAGGGAACCCCAACGTGAGGTGGACATCCTCCTCGTCCAGAGTAAGGTATTCACCGCCGGTAAGTTGAATTTGGCAGCGGGCAAGATGTAAGGCGCTCAATACCCAATATGCAAGATAAGGGGGGATTTCCTTAATGTCGAAATTAAGGACCGGCCCAAATCCAATATCTGTTACAACCCTTTTCTGTCGGGGATTCAGCTGCTTCAAGCAGTCAATGAATTGGGATGGCGTTCGGCGACAGTAGAGTCGATCCTGTTTTCGCCCTGTAGGTGGTTTAGGCTCACCATGACTACCAGAAGTACCAAGGCCTATCTCGGTTAACCTCTCCCTAAATCTTTTTGCAAGCGCCACGGGAATAATGTCGTCGACAACATCGTCTATGTCGACTCTAAGCTGCTTATCCGAAATGGACCAAACAACACATCATGAACTGAGTTTAATTAAGGATTAATACATATATCACAACATATGATGACACTTAACCCATACTGCAAAATACACGACAAGTAATGCTAATTACCATCATATTTTGTGCTTATGAATACACAATAACATTATACAGTACAGACCATCATATCACATAATGTAATGACATGTACAGTACACCACATCAAATACACAATAACATTTTCAAAACCTTCCCTGCAAATAAAGCATGTCTGAAACAAAAAAAAATGAATTAAATATATAGTTTATTTACTACAATGCACAATATCAGTCAACATGCACAACACACCACATCAAATACACAATTACATTTTTAGATTGCACTGCCCGCACTTCATATTTAACTTTGGTAATACTAAATGTTTTACTTAACCACCACAGCTAATACCCTTAATAATGCTTAATATACTGATAACAATACATATATCATGGTACATAATGCACTGTCTAAGTTAAATAATGCACAAAAAAAAGTTGCTCTTGATATTAGTTTGTAAATCACACATTACACTACATACACCTCTTAAATGCAACAAAAACTACGACTTATGCTATTATACTTTGACATAATGAACTGCATATTCAAAAACAACATCAGATGAGATTAATGCGGATATATACGTACAACCAGGAAAAAATGATGCAGTAAGAACAATTAATGCATACAAACCTTACCCATAATGCATAATATAAAGCAAATAATTATCATTGTGCATTCACATTTAAACATTTTCTATTTAATCATCCAACCGAATCCTCTGTAACATTCTGAGGCTACAAACCAATACAAACAACACACAATGTTAAAAACAACATAATGCATACATCATGGTACATAATGCACAGTATGTCTTAAAAAATGCACACTAAAATCTAACATAGTTTGTTCTCGAGTACACTCACTACCCTACATAGTGCGTAATTTAATACACATAATGATTCTTGAAACATATTCATAATGCACTAATCAAACCAAACAATCTATGCACTAAACTCTTGACTGCATAGCACAAGCACTACACACAATACACATACAGATTTTTAACGAAGCAATTGGCCTAAACAAACACACATGCAAATACCATTCCACACAATAAACAACTAAAATATTGAAAAGCACAAGTTGCGACGACAATATACCTGCATCCTGTGAAGCTTCCGAGCGCGGACGACCTATTTTCGGCATTTTGGATCTGCAATAATACAAAAATATAAGAGACCTAAATCCATTACTTTTTAACACAACACAATGTCTAACCGTGCTAATCAGAGCCAACCCTAGAGGAATAACTAGTTAATTCTGAATGTAAAAAGCCATGGCATATGAAAAGTCAATTTTTTTTTGTTCGGGTCTTCAAAATAAAAACAACAAACGAGCCAAAAAGTAATGGTCAAACATACCTAGCGGATTTTTTGAATATAACACGAAACGAGTCAAGGATTGTCGATTTGGATAAGATGTTACCACCGGTGGAGTTTAATCACCGAAATCTTGAATCGCTGCTATCAATTCTTCACCCGGTTTGAACGGCTAAGGTTTTAGAGAGTGGAGGGAGTAGGGAGAGTGGAATAGGATGAAAGAGTAATGAATGAGAGCGGTAGAAGAGATGGACACGTTCAAATCGCTGAAAATTCACGATTTCCAAAAATATGGCAGGTTCGAATTTCTCCCATTTACTATAGTATCCCCATAATGCATTATGTTAGGTTCTATAATGCAACGCGGACCGAGAATTTCAGCATCGATGTGGTCCGTTGATTCATAGGATCTAATGGTCAATATCAAGAAGAGAAAAGGAGCTTAGGTATGAATAGGAGAATAATGCTCTCCTATATATATATATATATATATAAATATATATATAGGTCCATGATCAATTGAGATTTTTTAGGCTAATTGAGAAATGAGATGCAACATCAGCCACTCATTTTTATTAAATGAGTGGTCCAGATTTTGCCACACAAAAAATATTTTTAGATTAATTTATTATGAAAGGGTATAATGGTCATTTCGTGGTTTAGTTTAGGGTTCTTCAGCCTTCAATCGCGATTTTGGTGAGATTGGTGATTTCTCTGAGATCTCTCTGATTCAATTGATTCTAACGCTTTCTGATTCAATTGATTCGAAAATTAGAACACGGACGATTTCAACGATCTCTGATTCAACGATTCCTCTGCATATCAATTTTTTTAAAAAAAAACGACTAATTCGACGGAGTTTGGTTGAATCTGAAGTTTTTAGGTTGATTTTATCGACTTTGATTCTGTTTTTATGCTTTATTTGTTGATGCCCAGTCGAATTTATTCCTAATCAGTTTTTTTTTCATCTTTAGCTTCGAGTTCAATTCGTAATCATTACCTAAGGTGTTATCTGATGGATTCTTCATCTTATTCCGAGTCGACGTCGACGAATGGTGAAGGTAATTTGGATTGGTTTTCATTAACATGACTTTTTTGTACTTTGTTGGTGAATTATACTCCGTTGACATGAATGCACAGCTGTTGATATTTGAATTGATGTTCTGTTGACATAAATGCAAATCTGTTGACATGATGTCTGTTACCTGTTAAATATTCTATATAGTTATACTCTTCGTTGACATTTTGTTGACATACAAAATAGTTGTATGCAAAATGCACTCTCCCCTGGCTGAAGAGCCCCTACTGTGGTGTTTTTGGTGGAGGAAGGTGTTATGGGTAGGGTTGACAGTCCATGATAGGATGTCTAAGATGTTGGTGTTGGTGAGTTGGTGCTGCGTATTTTGAGATTTTGATTTTGGTGTGGGTCAGTTAAGATATGCTAGTTTACATTATGTTCTAGTTTGAATTGATGTTCTGTTGACATAAATGCAAATATGTTGAAATGGTGTATGTTACCTGTTAAATATTCTATGTAGCTATACACTTTGTTGACATACAAAATAGTTGTATGCAAAATGCACCCTCCCCTGGCTGAAGAACCCCTGCTGTGGTGTTTGTTGGTGGAGGAAGGGGTTATGGGCAGGGTTGAGAGTCAATGATAGGATGTCTGATATCTTGGTGCTGCTTATTTTGAGATTTTTATTCTGGATTCTGGTGTGGGTCAGTTAAGATATGCTAGTTGAAATTATCTGTTTTAGATTGTTGACATATTTTCCCATTATGTTGTAGGATCTTTTATTCCAATTTGCAATTTCCCATTATTCAGGTTTATCTTGCACTCTTGTTCATCAAAGCTCTTCAACAAAGAAAACGCTAATATGCTGGGAATTGAGTCAATTTATAAATCCAGAACACTCTCAAACCCCATCTCCTTCACAGAATTAATATGTGCCTCATTCCATTTGCTTATTGCTTCAACAAAAAACAACGGCTTCCTTTTAACTAGATGTCGTTTACTGAAGTAATTATTTCCTTTTTTTTGTTCTTTAACCTCCGTTTGCTTATCATTTTGTCTTTTGCTTCTTGTCTCAGAAGCAACTAATTTTTCCTGGTCATTTCTTCTTTTGCCCCTTCTCTCAGAATCAATTAAGTCTATCTTCCTCTTTTCTAGTTTAAAATCAAGCATAAAAAAATGTCAATAATACAATAATATCATGTCAAATTTTACATATAACATTTGAAGAGCATACATATGTTTTGTACAGCCATCCTAACAGCCATTTAAACAAGCATACACTATGTCAACAATTATGTTCAACCCATTGACATCTTAACAGCCATACATATGATAAGGGCAAGCATACACTATGTCAACAATTATATGACAAGGGCAAGTACACTTATAAGTCAGCCATCGTAACAGCCATATATAAAACAAGGGCAAGCATACCCTGTTTTCTACATTATGTCAATAGCTATTGACATACTACTACAAAATGTCAAAACCACTATGTCAACAGACATCCTCTAATGTCAATAATCTCAAAAATTTAAATATATAGGAGTACTTAACTCGAAGAAGATTCTTCCTCTATTTCTTTATTTCCCGCTTCTAACCCTTCGTCAATTTCCATAGCTAATCAACCCCCAAAAAAACAGAAGTCGAACTCATCAGATAACTAAATTATGAAAACCTAAAAATAAAATTTTTGAATAATCAAACTTTGTTTTAAAAAAACTAAAATCAAAGCCATACAATTAAAAAACGAATGAAATCTTTGACCTGAATGAGTCGGTTCAGTCGATTCGGTGTTGACCTCCAAATCAGACGCCATTTTTCCGGCAACGGTCGACTGTTCAATCGGTTCCTGAATGTCAATCGATTCCCTTGTCATTGTTTTAGAAATAATTTGGTTAGGCAGGAGATAAAATCGGCTTTTAAATCAAACTGATTGGATTTTGTAGATGAAGGGTTAGGAATTGAAAAAAAAGTCGACTTTCGATTTCTATCGACTTGAAGATTTAAGAGAAAATGGTTGGGAGAGAAATTTAATATAAATCTGCTTTTGAGAGAGTTGGGTTTTGAAATGATTTAGGAGAGAAATGGTTTACTAAATTTATTACAGCTCTGATTAACTCTGTTTTTGAAGAAGGAAGTTTTGTAAAGAATATGAACGGCCAATTTTTTTCCGCCATTTTATTAGAGAAACGAGTTGTTGACATGAATTATGGTCATATAATACATGTCAATAGACAACAAATCAAATGTTAAGAACAAATAAGAAAATGTCAATAAACTGTATAAAAAGTCAACAACTAAATAATTCTCATATCAATAGTCAAAATATCAAATGTCAACAACTCGTATTAAAATGTCAACAACTCATTTCTCTAATAAACTGGCGGAAAAAATTGGCGGTTCATATTCTTTACGAAACTTCCTTCCTCAAAAACAGAGTTAATTAGAGTTGTAATAAATTTAGTAAATCATTTCTCTCCTAAATCATTTCAAAACCCAACTCTCTCAAAAGTAGATTTATATTAAATTTCTCTTTCAACCACTTTCTCTTAAATCTTCAAGTCGATAGAAATCGAAAGTCAACTTTTTTTTCAATTCCTAACCCTTCATCTACAAAATCCAATCAGTTTGATTTAAAAGCCGATTTTATCTCCTGCCTAAACAAAAAATTTCTAAAACAATGACAAGGGAATCGATTGACATTCAGGAACCGATTGAACAGTCGACCGTTGCTGGAAAAATGGCGTCCGATTTGGAGGTCAACACCGAATCGACTGAACCGACTCATTCAGGTTAAAGATTTCATTCATTTTTTAATTGTATGGCTTTGATTTTAGTTTTTTAAAACAAAGTTTGATTATTCAAAAATTTTATTTTTAGGTTTTCATAATTTAGTTATCTGATGAGTTCGACTTCTATTTTTTTTTGGGGGGGGGGGGTTTATTAGCTATGGAAATTGAAGAAGGGTCAGAAGCGGGAAATAACGAAACAGAGGAAGAATCTTCTTCGAGTTAAGTACTCCTATATATTTAAAATTTTGAGATTATTGACATTAGAGGATGTCTATTGACATAGTAGTGTTGACATTTTGTAGTAGTATGTCAATAGCTATTGCTATTGACAGAGTGTAGAAAACAGGGTATGCTTGCCCTTGTTATATATGGCTGTTACGATGGCTGACTTATATGTGTACTTGCCCTTGTCATATAATTGTTGACATAGTGTATGCTTGCCCTTGTCATATGTATGGCTGTTAAGATGTCAATGGGCTGAACATAATTGTTGACATAGTGTATGCTTGTTTGAATGGTTGTTAGGATGGTTGTACAAAACATATGTATGCTCTTCAAATATATGTAAACATTTGACATGATATTATTGTATTATTGACATTTTTATTATGATTGATTTTAAACCAGAAAAGAGGAAGATAAACTTAATTGATTATGAGAAAAGAAGCAAAAGAAGAAATGACCAGGAAAAGTTAGTTGCTTCTGAGACAAGAAGCAAAAGACAAAATGACAAGCAAACGGAGGTTAAAGAACAGAAAAAATGAAATAATTACTTCAGTAAACGGCTTGTAGTGAAAAGGAAGCCGTTGTTTTTTGTTGAAGCAATAAGCAAATTAAATGAGGCACAGATTAATTATGTGAAGGAGATGGGGTTTGAGAGTGTTTTGGATTTCAAAATTGACTTCATTCACAGCATATTAGCGTTTTCTTTGTTGAAGAGCTTTGATGAACAAGAGTGCAAGACAAACCTGAATAATGGGAAATTGCAAATTGGAATAACAGATCCTACAACATAATGGGAAAATATGTCAACAACCTATAACAGATAATGTCAACTAGCATATCTTAACTGACCCACCAGAATCCAGAATCAAAATCTCAAAATAAGCAGCACCAACATATCAGACATCCTATCATGGACTCTCAACCCTACCCATAACCCCTTCCTCCACCAACAAACACCACAGCAGGGGTTCTTCAGCCAGGGAAGGGTGCATTTTGCATACAACTATTTTGTATGTCAACAAAGAGTATAGCTACATAGAATATTTAACAGGTAACTTCAATTTATGTCAACATATTTGCATTTATGTCAACAGAACATCAATTCAAACCAGAACATAATGTCAACTAGCATATCTTAACTGACTCACACCAAAATCAAAATCTCAAAATACGCAGCACCAACACACCAACACCAACATCTTAGACATCCTATCATGGACTGTCAACCCTACCCATAACACCTTCCTCCACCAACAAACACCACAGCAGGGGCTCTTCAGCCAGGGGAGAGTGCATTTTGCATACAACTATTTTGTATTTCAACAAAATGTCAACGAAGAGTATAACTATATAGAATATTTAACAGGTAACATACATCATGTCAACATATTTGCATTTATGTCAACAGAATATCAATTCAAATATCAACAGCTGTGCATTTATGTCAACGGAGTATAATTCACCAACAAAGTACAAAAAAGTCATGTTAATGAAAACCAATCCAAATTACCTTCACCATTCGTCGACGTCGACTCGGAATAAGATGAAGAATCCATCAGATAACACCTTAGGTAATGATTACGAATTGAACTCGAAGCTAAAGATGAAAAAACAAAAAAAAACTGATTAGGAATAAATTCGACTGGGCATCAACAAATAAAGCATAAAAACAGAATCAAAGTCGATAAAATCAACCTAAAAACTTCAGATTCAACCAAACTCCGTCGAATTAGTCGTTTTTGTTTTCAAAAATTGATATGCAGAGGAATCATTGAATCAGAGATTGTTGATATCATTGAAATCGTCTGTGTTCTAATTTTCGAATCAATTGAATCAGAAAGCGTTGGAATCAATTGAATCAGAGAGATCTCAGATAAATCGCCAATCTCACCAAAATCGCGATTGAAGGCTGAAGAACCCTAAACTAAACCACAAAATGACCATTATACCCTTTCATAATAAGTTAATCTAAAAATATTTTTTGTGTTGCAAAATCTGGACCACTCATTTAATAAAAATGAGTGGCTTATGTTGCATCTCATTTCTCAATTAGCCTAAAAAATCTCAATTGATCATGGACATATATATATATATATATATAGAGTTGTGATCAATGTCGAACCCTTTTTAAAGACCGAACTAGAGACCAAATTTGGGCCACTCATTTTTCTTAATCTTGTGGTGATGATTAATTTACAATTAATTTGATATTTTATTAAATAAAAACGTTTTTAAAAAATTTTTAAATTTTTTTTTAACTTTTTATTATGAAGTAATAAACTAATGGAATGAAGTAATAAACTAAGAAGATGAAGTAATAGCATGACTGAATGAAGTAATAAGACAGTTAACATTGTAGTTCATTATGTTGTGTTATTTTTCGCATTCATTACATACCGAATTTACTTCAACTGAGAGACAGTTAACCCTTATTATATGTAGTGGAGGAAGTGCCACTACGCGCACTCTCTATTGTCATCTAATCGGACTAGTGAGTAAGTATTCTCGGTGAATTCCTGGGTCAGGTAAATAGGAATGCATTTTTTTCATCTATACACTGAACCAGGGGATCTCGAAAATACGCAAATGAAAGTGTAAATAGTTTAATTGCTTTTCAAAAAGTAGGAAAAATTACCAAAAAAAACCTAATCTTCCAAAAATATTTTCGAAACACCAGACTTCTTAGGGAAATTGTTTTGTCTCATAATGAATCCTTGACCTGGGAGTTTGGCATTTCATTTTTGTTTTTCCTAAGTGTGGTATTGCTGAGAATAGCATTTACATGGGGGAATGAGAGATTTTCGGACCAGATGTTTTGGGATGGAAGTGTGGAATTTTTGAAATTCAAATTTTAACTTTATGGGGAGGCGTACAGTTGCTTACATCACGCCTGCAACCGCCCTACAACCATTCCCTTTCCTTATCTAAAATACCCAGTTTTTCTCCCTTTTCTTTTATTTTCCAATCTCTAAAAAACCGAACTCTCTCTACACTCTATATTCTCCCCCAAATCTTCTCTCTCACAATACCCACATTCCATCTAACCCTAATCGAAAAAAAATTTATTTTATTATATGTAGTAAATTACATATAAAATAAAACGGTTCAGTGTTATGACATAATTGTCTCTCAGTTGAAGTAAATTCGGTATGTAATGAATGCGAAAAATAACACAACATAATGAACTACAATGTTAACTGTCTTATTACTTCATTCAGTCATGCTATTACTTCATCTTCTTAGTTTATTACTTCATTCCATTAGTTTATTACTTCATAATAAAAAGTTAAAAAAAAATTTAAAAATTTTTTAAATTGATATGCAGAGGAATCATTGAATCAGAGATTGTTGATATCATTGAAATCGTCTGTGTTCTAATTTTCGAATCAATTGAATCAGAAAGCGTTGGAATCAATTGAATCAGAGAGATCTCAGATAAATCGCCAATCTCACCAAAATCGCGATTGAAGGCTGAAGAACCCTAAACTAAACCACAAAATGACCATTATACCCTTTCATAATAAGTTAATCTAAAAATATTTTTTGTGTTGCAAAATCTGGACCACTCATTTAATAAAAATGAGTGGCTTATGTTGCATCTCATTTCTCAATTAGCCTAAAAAATCTCAATTGATCATGGACATATATATATATATATATATAGAGTTGTGATCAATGTCGAACCCTTTTTAAAGACCGAACTAGAGACCAAATTTGGGCCACTCATTTTTCTTAATCTTGTGGTGATGATTAATTTACAATTAATTTGATATTTTATTAAATAAAAACGTTTTTAAAAAATTTTTAAATTTTTTTTTAACTTTTTATTATGAAGTAATAAACTAATGGAATGAAGTAATAAACTAAGAAGATGAAGTAATAGCATGACTGAATGAAGTAATAAGACAGTTAACATTGTAGTTCATTATGTTGTGTTATTTTTCGCATTCATTACATACCGAATTTACTTCAACTGAGAGACAATTACATACCCTAATCGCTTATACCTCCGAATTTTATTTTATTTCTCCCATGGACTTCGTCCAGCTTATACCTCCAGAACCGTTTTCCCACTATTTTTTCTCCTTCAGACTCTTCTCCCTAAACATCCAGTGGCGGCCATTTTTATACATGTCAGCTCTAAGTGTTTAGGCTTATAACTCACTCTTATAGTGGGGCTTCACAACTAGGTCGTCTAAGGCATCCTCTATCGTCCTCACTTCATCCAAACCGATTTCAGTTTATTAAGGAAAAAAAAGGCCTCAAAGTTGACATGTATTCTATCTTCAATTGCTCTCACTAAGGGAATCTTGCCTTATTATATTCACCAGCTCATGCGACACACATAAAACCTAGACCTAAAGACTCCTAGGCACGTTAGACACAAACTGCACTAACTCCCTCCCCCTCCCACTTCACTCAAGCTTGTCCCCAAGCCATCCCAGTGAAGGGGAGAAACGGGGCAGTTAATGCGCACAAAACATAAAACAAAGGATACAAAACACCAAACTAATAAAAGAAAAACAACCTTCTCACACTTAGACCGAGCATCGGGCTAAGTGGGAGAAACTAAAATAAAACAGAAACCAAAACATGCCCAAAAATACAAACTTCTCACACTTAGACCAAAGATTGGGCTAAGTGGGAGAAAACACATACACATATTTACATACGCGGCATGCTTGAGCAACGAACACAAATTCACAGACACTGAAAAATAAACATTCAAACAGGTAAAAACGAAAAGATAACGAAAAAAACTGAAAAGTAAAGTTACTTGGTCATCGGGGGAGAGACAATTATGTCATAACACATTATGAAGTAATAAACTGATGGAATGAAGTAATAGCATGACTGAATGAAGTAATAAGTTCATTACTAACGCTTAACATTTAACACTAAAATTTATTGTATCATTAATGTATTTCAATAACATGTGAAAATTACTTCATACCATACGTTTATTTAGTTCATTATTTAGTGAATATAGTTCATTATTTACTCCAACAAGTTTTTATTGAATAAAAAAAATTGAAAAAAAAATTGAAAAAAATTGAAAAAATTGAAAATAAATTTTAAAAAAAATTTAAAATTAAAAAAAATATTTTTATTATAAAATATTAAATTAATTGTAAATTAATCATACCCACAACATTAAGAAAAATGAGTGGCCCAAATTTGGTCTCTAGTTCGATCCTTAAGAGTGGATTTGTGAATAATGAGACTATATATATATAGAGAGAGAGTAGTGATATATGGCAAGCATCCCTTAAATATATAACTAGGGAATAAATCTCAGACACAAGATCAAGAAAATTAAGGACTGACATTCAACATAAGATCAAAAAAATTAAGGGTTAAATTGGTTAACTATAATAAGGCGGGGGCAAAATAGTCATTTACAAAAGTTAGGGTTAAAATCAATTAAACTCATTTTGAAAAATGCTTCGTCTCCATAACCGACTGTGCTGCTTCTTCTCTACTCTCTTCTCTCAATGGAAACCTAGGGTTCCGCCACATAATAGAGCCCTCTGCTCTTCATCGGCGGCAAGAGGTAGCCGTAGAGGCCTTTATTCTCGGCGTATGAGCTGGCATTGAAGCGGGGCAAGTTGCCGCTCCGGAATCGGACCGGATAGCTTGTTGTTTGAGACATCGAAGACGGAGAGCCTTACCAGAAGCCCTAGCTGCTGCAGAATTAGCCCCGAGAGCTGGTTATCGTGGAGATCGATGACGTTGAGGGCTAACTGCTGCGGGATGTCACCGGAGAGGTGATTAGCGGAGAGATTGAGGACGGCGAGGTTGACTAGATACTGGAGGTCAGGCTGGATGGGGCCGGAGAGCTGATTGGAGGAGAGGTTGAGTGCTTGGAGATTGGTGCAATTGAAGAGGAAGGGGGAAATGGAGCCTTTGAGAGAGAGGTTAGGGAGAGAGCTTGTAGATCGCTAGTGTTTGGATTATGGCAATAGTACTTGAATTATAGATTAACAAAGATGTGCAATATTTGATGATAATAGTATTTTATTTTGCTCTTTCCTTCATTCTTTTTTTTTTCTGTACACGTGGTTGGATGGAATATGTTGTTTTGATTTGATAAACTGAAATATGTATTGACCTCAATCCACTTTCAATGTAGTTATCATATTAATTTGGTTGATTGAGCAATCTTGATCTTGGTGCATGCTTAGTCTTTAATTTGCGTGTTTGAAGCTTTTATTTGGATTGATTGGATCGAAATATGTGATGACCCGGCCAATAACTTCATTGAATTTGTTTGGGGACGATTATATATGATAAGGAAGTAAGATCATGCTAAGAGTGATTTGTTTTGTAAATAAGAGTGAAGTAAAATTATGTTAAGAGTGATGTGTTTTGTAAACAAGGGTGAAGTAAAATCATGCTAAAAGTGATGTGTTTTGTAAACAACAGTGAAGTAAAATAATGCTAAGAGTGATGTGTTTTGTAAACAACAGTGAAGTAAAATCATGGTGAAGTAAGGACACGCACACGATTGTGTATGTAGGTATTGCATGATATTCTGTCCTTTCACGGGAAAGGACAATCATGGAAGCCCTGTAACCTTTGCGGCTGGCTTGGTATGTAATGAGAAAACAGGTGCATTTGGCTGGTTGTTTAGACATTTTGTTGAATGCATGGGCATAGCACCGAAGATGATCGTGACAGATCAAGACAACGGAATGAGATCAGCCATTGAAGAGGTTTTGGTTGTCACGCGACACCGATGGTGTATGTGGCACATAATGCATAAGTTGTCCACCAAGGTCCCAAATAGGTTGCTAAGGGATGAAGCTTTCAAGAAGGAATTTCGTGCATGCGTTTGGTCTGATCTGCTTGAGCCTGAAGAATTTGAAGAGGAGTGGAAAAGAGTTGTGGAAAGTCATGGGTTGGAAGACTCTGAATGGTTTAACTCATTGTACGAGCACAGGCATTTCTGGATACTAGCTTATTTTAGAGATTTTCCACTGGGTTCAATGATTAGGACAACATCAATTTCCGAATCGGAGAACAGTTTCTACAAAAGATTTTTGAAGCCCCGTGCGAACATAGCCGAGTTCTACTTGAATTTCAACCATGCTGTTGAGTTTCAGCGTAACAGTAGGACGGCTTTAGACTACCACGATGCCATTGTTTTGCCCATTCTGGCTACTACCTTGCCGTTTGAGAAACATGCTTCGACGCTTTACACCGATTCGATGTTCAGGAAAATACAGGAAGAAATCGTTGAGGGTAATGATAGATGTCGCGTGCTAGGATTTTCTTCGACTGAATTTGTTGACACATACAAGCTTGGCGATAGCTATCGCAAATCGTATTGGGTGACTCATGATACGAGTGATGAGTCATATTATTGCGAATGTAAACTATTTGGTAGGCATGGATATTTGTGCAGTCATATTTTTTTCCTATTCAGGAACAATGAGTAGAAGAAAAAACCAGAAAAATATTGCCAAAGCAGATGGATGAAGACTCCGCTAGCCAAGGCGGTCCATGGGGAAATTCATGATGACATTCCTACTAGGTCTGTTGTTGATGATAGGAAAGCAGTGTCAAAGCAAGGCATTTCTATGTTCTATGGTTTCCTCCGGCGGTTTGAGGGGGACATTGAATTGCTAAGGGCTTTTGTGGGCGGTGTGGAAGATCTTGGTAATTCTCTACAAGCTGGGAATCCGACAACGACAGCAACTAAAAAAGGCGAATGATTGAAGAGTTTTATGGTATGGTGTGGCCTGAAGTTGTTGAGGTTCATCCTCCAAATGTTGTCAAGACTAAGGGGCATGCTAGCAGCTCAAAGAGACAACTGATTTCGAAAAGGGAAAATGCTCTAAATGATGCTAGTAGGCCTCTAAGACGGTGTAAAGCTTGCGATGAGTTGGGCCACCATGACTCCAGAAATTGTCCTATGCTTAAACAGATGGAGATGGAGAAAGAGTTGGGGAAGGGCAAGAGTACGTTGTGATGTATTCTATGGATTTATGTAGCCGGATTATTTTATTTTATGCATCTATTTTCTTATTCCTTTGGTTTGTTACAATTTTTTGTTTCATCGAAATTAACTAAACTCAGGAATTACAGTTTTATTGAAAGACAATGTTGCACATTTGCAGTTTGAAATTTGATATTAGGCCCATCACAAACAAATTTAATTCTGGTACCAAATAATGCTTTAATATTAAACACATGATGAACCTACATAACATAATAATGCATATAATAAGTACTTAAATTTAGTAGTGAGTACAGAATACTCGTAATGAAAAAAAACCATAATGCATTAAAAAGGGCCTCTAATGTACGTATTAAGCCAAATAATGCACGCAAAATAATGCATGAAAAATGGAAATTAATGCACATATTGTTACAAACAATGCACAACCGAATATTGCGCGAAGATTGCAGAATATTATGCATGATGCTTGGTTTGCATTGACGCCCATACATTGCGTATATGTGGAATGCTAGGTTGTTTTGTACCAAATGAATCATCTTGTAACTTAGGTATATTTTCTTCCAATTATTTTTCATTTTTAAAAAAATTGATGAATGTGAATGCATTATTATGTACTTATTTGCTATTATTATGCAGTGATGTCTTGTTATTTTGTACAAGATTTAAAAATTCATAACACTGGTACAAGATATTTGTTCCCAATATTCATACTAATAGATGTTCGAATAACTGTACTTCACAAAAAATAAGATAATCATAAAATTCAAGAGTTTACTCAAACGCTGCCATTACTTGTCCCATCACGATTTGTGTAATGCATACCACACATCACTCAAGACCGTATAGGTGGACCCAATTTCAAAGTTGAATTTCGCCGGCTTCTCTTTCCAAAAGCGCGTTGCCTTCTTCTGGTTGACACCACCTCTAGTGTTGTAAACACACGTCAGGAGGGTCCTTGCATATTTGATGCGGAACATCTCCACACTTTTAGTTCCACTTGCATTAAGGCCACATTCCCAGTCCTTCTCCCTTTCACCAAAATAGGTTTCCATGTGCCGCATGACGTAGATACCTGCCTCGTTAAGGAAGTTGTTGTTCCTCCAAGGCATGGTGACCATGTGGGTTCTGCACTTTCGCACCTGGTTGCCATTTTAGGAACTTTGCACCTCGTGAGTGCCTCAGCCAAGAATTTTTTCTAGACCACCCAATAAAATTGTTTAGTTCTTAATTCTACTATGAATTATTTGCACCATATGGCAGCCTATTGTAGTAAACTTATTACTTACCAGAAAAGAAGGTGTCTTGCCGTACTTGGCTTCGAAGGAGGCGTGCGGTTCTGCCAAACTGTGGTCTATGATATTCAATTTTCCATCGGGCAAATCAAAACATACCACATACTGCTGCGATGCACCCTATATTGGGAAAAAGATCTGCACAATGACGGATTATTTTCATTAAAAATTATTCAGAAAGTACAAATAAAAAGTTTCAATGTAGTGGAAAATAAATAAACAACGATCCATAGTTGCAAATGTAGTTCTATAGTGCAACACAACTTCAGACGTAATGAAACAATTTTGATACCGTAATGTGTATTTTCTAGGCAAATAATGCACAGTGTCAGCCGAACTATGCACAAAGCAACATATCATATGTCTCCCATTGAAGGTTTCTCATTCCTAGCGCTTCTCCGAACAGTCTGGTCCAGAATGTATCTAGTTGTTGCTTCTCATTCCACTCCGTCGAGCGTCGACAACGGTTTCCATCTGGAAATTATTTGGTAAACTAGTTACTTATTTAAAATTATTTACATAGGTTGATCACACAATTAAAACGTAGATCACTCACGCAAGGACTCGTGGAGAAGAATAGCCTAGACACTGTCTCTGACGCTTTTATCTGCTCCATGTTGTTCAAATAAGAAGTCCAGGTGTCTACAATTGCAGGGCTGATCCTGTTGAATGGAACACATGATTGGAACTCCCCATGCAATGTTTCCCTGAAGCTGTCCTTGTAGACAACATTGTCCCTGATAGGCAATAAACACTTTAACAACAACAAACAATTATTTGTTAAACAGCAATTGAGCAAAATTACCAAACTTACTTCTTTGTGGCTACCGTGCTTAGCACCCAATAATACAACTCTCTGTCCACAATGTTGGCTTTGGTTGTAAGTCTAACAGCCCTCTCATTGAACGGCGACCTTGCAGCCAGACTTGCCTTTTTGATTCTAGCCACCGCCCCGGTCTCCTCCTATACATGAGAGTATGGATATGTAAAATACAGATGTAACACCCTTTCAGCAAACGAGCAGTAGGTATAACATCAACATCATGATGCATGAAAGCATATTTTTAATGCATCTTAATGTATCCATAATGAAGGGATTATTTTAAATAATGAGCCTACATGTATTACATTCAATTCCTCACCAATTGCCTGTGACATTACAATATATTCACAATACAATTTAAACAATGTACTCATTAGGTAAATTAGTGTTACCAATAATTTTGTACGCACATATTTACATGTTACAAACTATGTTTTCAAAAGGAAATTAACTTTTCCGTACCACATCTCCAGCATGCTTCTGTATCGCCTTTCCCTTTCCTTTGTCGTGCGAAACCACAGTTGGCATGACCATTTCCATCAAATTCACACCCGCTCTAGACTCGTCAATAACCGGTCGCTTACCCTTACACTGGGGTCGATTCTATTAATGAACAATGAAGCACAAAAAATGCATGTTAATAAGTTTATAATGTAGAATTAGCTGTATATAATTCCATTTTACACGTATACCTTATGAGCCAGCGGCTCTTTCCCATTCTTTCCCTTTGTTGCGCCCCCCTTACTTTTTGGTTGTGTGTTGTCGTCCTTTACATAAAATACGAATTTAGTGAGAACGTTATGCCAATGAAATCATGACGTTATACAGTTCACTTTTTTTCTAAGAAGCACAAACCTTGGCATTGTCCATTACAGCTCCACCCTCCTGACCCAATGCTCCTATCTTTACACCCGTTGTTGATGTCTTGCATTTCTTTGTTTGGCCGCCAACGCCGGCGTCTGCCCCTCCCTCAAAAGCATCGCGGACAGGTTCTCCTACGGAAGCATTCACCTGTGCCTATCAATCACACAATTAAAATGAGTTAGTATCGGTAACCATTCACAGTACTCAAGGATATGTAACTGGATGCTTACCTCAGCGGTGCTCCGCAATCCCCCGCCAACCGCTAAGTCTGATGGCGGGAGCTGTTGTTCTTTAACACCTGCTCCAGTGTGCATGACATCCGGGATTTCGTAATCAAACGGCTCGGGAATGCCGACATCTCCTTCGACATCTTCACCTCCCGGCTGCCCAATGATTGGGACTTCCGGTGTAATGTCAGCAATTGGCGGCTTTGTGCCGCCAGTACCACTCCCCCCAGCTCCATTTGATGGTTGTGTGGCGAAAGGGTCAGGGCAATCGAAGCCATCTAGGACAAAAGAAGGCCTGGTGGTGCTCTTGTTCAATGTCTTTTTTTTTATCATATGCCGCCATCATTTTTTCTAACTCAACGATCCACTCAGGACTGTATTCTTCCTCATCGTCCTTCGCCTGCGTCAGCCTCGTCACAATATCCTCGTCCGCCACCACAGTTTGATCCTCAATTCCCAGTAATTTTTTCCCAATCTGGCTTCCAACACGGAAGCACTCGTCATCCAGCAATTCCACTGGGATTTGATTGAAGTCAACCACCCATGCAGAAATTGCCCGTGCCATCAGGGCGCTCGACGCAACAAACTTTTTTCTGAGGCCGTATGCTTTGCGTCGGCCAGGTGCTGCGTGCTCTCCTATGGTATCCACTTCTTCCTTCCTTCGTTCCTCTTCCTCCAGCCAGCTATTCTTATCGACCCTTCCTTCCAGCCTGCCAGTTCCGTACTGGCCGTGCTCCACGTCAGCCCTTTGCTACAAAGCCTCTGTTGTCCAACCTTTGATCGTTGGCCAAGAACGGATCACCCTTCTCCAGCAATAAACCACACGGTCGACATAAGCCCCCTGAAAATTACAATAGCATAATGAACAGACCATTAATACATATTAATGAAGACATAATGCAAAAACAAGACCAATATAATCACATAAATGAATATATCACAGAGATTGATGGAAGATAATATGTGTAATGCAATTAGCTCACCTTCGTAATGTACCTATTGTAATGCATAATGCACGAAAATGCCCATTTAATGCATATATTAATCCCATTCCACAGAAAATTACAACAGCATAATGAACAGACCATTAATGCATATTAATGATGACATAATGCAAAAACAAGACCAATATAATCACAGAAATGACAAAATCACAGAGATTGATGGAAGATAATATGTGTAATGCAATTAGTTCAGCTTAATAATGTATCTATTCTACTGCATAATGCATGAAAATGGCCGTGTAATGCAATGTGTACAGCTAAATAATGTATTTATACCAATGCATAATGCAAGAAAAGGGGCATCTAATGCACATATTAATCTCATACCACCAAAAGGTAGATTGGACCGCTAAAGTTCACACTCTGGCGGGTTGCCCAGCTAGGGTACGTAGCCTCGAGCACAGACAGGACGTAACCACACCAGTTTAGGTTCCTAATTTCGTCCACATCATCTATGAAATTAAGAATCTTCGGTTTGCAATGGCCGTCAGACGGGGTCTCTATCAACGCATTTTCCAACAGGAACATGAAGAGCTTCTTGAAGAAGTCGCTGCCATTCACCTCCTGCATCATCAGGTGGGAAATGTCCTTTGGGATCATTTTAAAACGCCCCTTCCCACATCGGGCAGCAACCATGTCGTTGAAGGTGAAGTTGCTATGATGTTCCATTGGCCGTGAGATAGGTGTTCGGCCACGAGGAAATCCTAACGTCAAATGGACGTCTTCCTCATCCAGATCTAGGTTTCCACCTCCTGACAATCCAATCTGGCATCGAGCTAGATTGAACGCGCTTAGCACCCAATAGGCCAGTTGGCCTGGAATCTCCCTGGCATCGAAACACAGGATAGATTGAAATCCTAGTTCGGCCACAGCTTCCTTTTGCTGCGGCGTAAGACTCTTCAAGCAGGACAAGAACTCTGCAGGTGTACGTCGACAGTATAAATAGTCGTCCCTTCTGGCTTTGTTCTTTTTGTCATCACAGTCATTTTGTGCGGAGCTGGTTGATGCTTCCGTAATTCGTGCGCGGAATGTCTGGGCTATTCCAACCGGCAGTAGATCATCCACAGCATCTTCTATGTTCATCCTCAACTGCTTTGTCCATGTCCAGCAACACCAACATGCATCATGAAACGTGCAATATAAGGAATACCAAACAGATTTATATTGTAGAACTAAATCTAGCAAATGAACATTAACATTACAACCAAAAAATTTCCATTGTCCAGCAACGGATATAATGTACTCATTTAGGTGAATACTACAATGAAATATACTTATATTTAAAAGAATGTTCCAATTACTTACTTCCTTTACACTTTGGCTATACAAAACAGATGTACACATAATTCATGCGTATAGGAAAATAATGCTTTACCATGTACACATAATGCAAAGACTATACAATGTAATGTACTGACACATATTCCAGTTAATGTTTGACAATTTAAAACAGAAATCAGCATAATGCATTAACATAGTCAAATAATGCAATCACATAAGCAAATAATGCAATCCTAACACTGGCATTAGGCATGCACAATCCGGCCCGGCCCGCCGGTTAACCGCCGGTTCGGGCCCGCCGGTTCATGAACCGGAACCGGGCCCGGAACCGGCGGGTTGAACCGACTGAAGGGTCGGAGGGTCATAAGGGCCGGTTCAGGTTCGGGCATAACTTGAACCGTGAACCGGCGGTTCAAAACCGGCAGTTCGGCGGTTCGAACCGCCGGTTCAAAGGGTCGAACGGCTAGGGTTCGTAGGGGTTCGTAGGGGTTCAAAGTAGGGATAGGTATGAACCGGCGGTTCGCCGGTTTTGGGCGAAAACCGCCGGTTTTGGAGGAAAACCGCCGGTTTGAACCGGCGGTTCCGACCGGTTTCCGCCGGTTCCGAAAGCTTTTCAGGCGTAGGGGGCTAGGTGAGGTCAGAAACCGGCGGTTTGTGTCGGAAAACCGTGGACCAACCCGCCGGTTTCGTGGAAAAACCGCCGGTTTTGAGGTTGAACCGCCGGTTCAGGCGGTAAACCGGCGGTTCGGCCGAAAATTTGAAAGTTTGAAATTTGAATTTTTTTTTTTTATTTCTTCCAATTTTACTCCTATAAATACCTCACTTCTCCTTCATATTTCCTTACCCCATTCTTGTGTTAACAAGGATTTCATTCTCAATCTCCATTTCTCTATTCTCTCATCATTCTCTCTAATTGCGCAAGTTTAATTCTACACTTTCTACTCACTACTATATTTGTTGTGCTCATAATTTACCACTTCTTTTATACTTCATACATATTTTATTCCAAGTCCATATTACTTTTCATTTATCAATATATTCAATTTGTCTTCTTCTCGTGGTGGATCGGGACGTGGTGATCGGGGCAAGGGAATAGCCCAAGATCAAAGCACTACGCGTCCCTCAAAATCTCGACGACCTAGTCGTCGAGATGTTATGGATGAGGTTTCCCGATTGGCAGCCGAACGCATGCAAGTAAGTAATGAAAAATTTGTTTTCCAATTCACATGCACAAAATTTCATTAATTTTTTTTTGCGTTCATACTTTTAACTTCTACGTACATAATATTTGTAGATGGAAGAAGATCATAGGACCGCCATGCTACTTGCTGAAATGCAACAAGGCGGGGGTAGGGGAGATGAGGAGTTCGACGTTACTATATCGTCGGACTCGGACAACAACGAGGATAGATCGCATTCTCGTATTCCTTCTAGCACCGGCGGAAATGAGGAGATGCCTCCCCCTGCACCCACTAACACGGCAAAACCTTTGAAATCGGACATTTTTATCAAACACTACAAGAAGGTGGCGGTGGTGATTCCAAGTCCTCACGATCCGAACTCTCAAGAAGAGACTTCGGACTTTCATGTTTATTGCAACTATTGCGATAAAGTGTACAAATGGTCCGCCGGTGGTGGATATGGCACCCTCCGTCGCCATTTAGTGGCAAAGCATCCGGTAGAATGCGGCACTGCCTCTACCCAAAGCCAACTAAACTTCCAACCCGCCGGCGCCGGCTCGGGTTCGTCAGGTGCGCCTCTATTTAAATATGATAAAAAGAATTTTGATGATACAATGACTAGATGGGCGGCTATGAAGCATATGCCCTTTAATGTTTTTGATGACAAAAGTTTTGAGGTTACTATGCAAAGTGGGTTGAATGTAGCAATCAAAAGAATAGGTCGAATGACCGTGCAACGATCTACCGTTCGGCAGTGCTTGGAGAAAAAGGTAGAATTATCACGTTATTTAGTTAACATGGGCCACAGGGTGAACATTTGCTCAGATGTTTGGACGGATTGTTTTAACCGTCATTCATACATGGGTATTACGGTTCACTTTGTGGACAACAGTTGGACTTTGAACAAGCGTTTAATTGGTTTTAGAGAATTTGAAAGTCCACACACTGCACCAGAAATTGCTTCTTTGATTATACAAGTGTTGAATGAGTTTCAGCTATGCAACAAGATATTTTCTATTGGTTTTGATAATGCAACTGCCAACACCGCAAGTATTGCCGATTTGATTGCGGCTTGTACACCGGTAATTGGAGGTAAATATTTTCATCAAAGATGCATTTGCCATATTTTAAATTTATGTGTACAGGATGCGCTTGAATTATGGCAAAAGCATGTCTCTCCTATTAGAAATGCAGTTAGATTAATCCATCAAAAGCCAGCTATTGGCAAAGCATGGAAGAAATATTGCCATCAAAAGAATGTCAGGTACACGAATTTTACTATGGATGTGTCTCATAGATGGAATTCGACATATGATTGTCTGAATTCTACCTTGACACATAAAGATGCTTTATGTGATTTTTATAGAACTAACCCCTACCGTGATTTATATCTTTCGCATAGTTGTTGGGATAACAGTTTGGCTTTATTTAAATTGTTCAAATATTTCAAAAATGCTACTGTTGAATTGTCGGGTGTTTATTATTGCATTGCTGTTCGTGTTTTGGAGCATTGCATGTACATATCCCTTGGTTTTAAAACTTCAATGAAAAATGCTTCCTCTTCTCCCGAGTTAATGTGCGTTTTGTATTATATGATTGAAAAATGGCTCAAGTATTTCAGTGAGATTCCTAACGTGTTTTTGATTGCAAAGGTATTGGATCCAAAATGGAAATTAGCAGGTACCTCTAGAATTTTAGATTTTTATTATAACAATTTGAGTTCAATTGATCTTGGTCCCCTTCAAGCAATCCAATCCGATACCAGTGACGAATTTGGAGTCGACCTCTCAGAAACCTTTCAAATAAACCTCCCGGACCCGTCAGTTGTGCAACAAAACCTCGAGTATAACTTGCGCTCTCTCTACACCGAATATGAAACCAAGTATAACACCACTCACCAAGTCAGAAGACCCCCTCCTCCACAACATAACTATGGCTTTGCATTTCAAGCCGATTATGATGACCCCGACGCGCAATCCCAACTAGCCGACCTATACAACTACAGCACCGGCGGAAGGTCCTCAGGTATGGTCAGTGAATTAGATTTATATTTTGAATCACTCTTTTCCTTTGGTGATGAAGGTCCTACTCCTCCCGCCCAAATCGACGTCCTCGATTGGTGGGGAACCCACGAGAAAGATTTTCCCATCCTTGCTTCAATGGCCAAGGAGATTTTTTCTGTTCCGGCTTCCACCGTCGCCGTCGAGTCCGCTTTTAGTGTTGGCTCGCGCGTTTTGGATGAATCAAGAAGTAAGCTCTCGGCGAAAAATATGGAAGCCGTGATGTTACTTGATGATTGGGCCAAAGCTGACGTCCGAGAACAAGAAAATGATTGGAATGATCGTCAAGAGGGATCACAAGATGAATTCACCGGGGATGAAGATTAGGCCAACCGTCAACCGCCGCCGGCCAAGCCAAATAGGTATGTAAGGTAAGAGAACTACGTGGACTTTGATTCCCTAATGCAAATGAGCAATTGGGATACGTAGGCACCTCAACTTAAATTTTTAATTTAAGTTGAGCTCAAGTCCTTTTTCTTTTATTTCTTTTTTTTCCCATTAATTCCTACTTTAAAAATATGCAAATACAATTGCATAATTGTATTTGTATATACTCTAGTCGATGAAGTATATTTCTCTATACGGCTTAATGAGGGAAACTTTTGACAATTCTACTATAATTGTTGATTGTTAGACGAAACTCAACATTTAAAGTTGAATTGCTAAAGGTGTCCTTAATTTAGTTATGTAGAAAGATCTTCTTCGCCGGTTAAGAGTATATATATAATACACTTATACGTTTAAGAACTTCAACGTCGTTTCTTGTCATTTGTAATTAGTTCTTCACTAGTAGTCTCATTTGTATTTAAATTTTGTTTAAGTCTTCAAGACCGCCATATGTTTTCAATTTGTAATTGTTGTAACTTGTAACGTGTAATTTGTAAATATGCAATTTCAATAAAATTGCAACTTTAGCCGTATTTTTTTCAATTTTATTTACTCACATTGCATACAAAAGCAAACTTGAAAAGTGTAATGTAATTTGATTAAAATTGAAAAGTTGAAAAATGCAAAAAAATAAAAATAAAAAAAATCGTCAACCCGCCGGTTCGGGCCCGGAACCGGCGGTTCGAGCCGAAAACCGCCGGTTTTTTGAACCTGAACCGGAACCGCCGGGAGCTAGGCGGGCCGGTTCAGGTTCGCGAATTTTCCGACCCTTGACCCGCCGGTTCGGGCCCGGAACCGGCGGGTTCCGACCCTTGTGCAAGCCTAACTGGCATGATGCATGATACAAGATATATATAGAATACAAATTAACGAACAAACTAATTTTATTAATGACAAATACAACTCTGCATCCACTATCTCCACAAAAACCACCCGCAGTTTTTAAAATGTTCTGCAGTTGCATATAATGAATTTATATATTCATATAATGCATATGTTTTAACAAATAATGCACACCCACATATTACAGGTACTTTTTAACAATTAAAAACACCAGTTAAATGATGCATAATACAGGATATTTTGATGCATAAAAAAATCAAATGATGTGAAGATCCATGAAAGTAATGAAAACACTAATATAGCCTATTTTGTAACACTAATGTCCATTGACATACAAACAATGGAAACATCAGTTATGTTAATGCACACAATCATGCAAATAATGTACAAACTCGACTACATCATGTAAGATTAAATTTAAAATATGTCAACCAGAGAAACAGAACAACGGCCGAACGAAAACTCACCATCTTTCTGGGATTATTGTGAATTGGAAGGTCTTCCTCTTTTAGTCATTATAAAATCTGCTCGTAACAGCAATCAATCAAAAAACTACAAAATTTTAACAACACATACTCGCGTTTAATGGTAATCGGTTGAATCGTGGTGTGGGTGATGTATTACGGTCGGGCATTGGGGAAACGATTGTTGAAAATCGTAAAATAAACGACCAAACCCTACCTGTTGTTGTAGCGCAGTGAAATCTTTTCAAACCAGGAAGGGTTATTGGAAATCAAGGCAACCCAGGGAGAATTTCTGAGAAAACGGCGCGATTTTGAGTGGCGGCGGCTAGGGTTTTTGCACGCTTTTGAAATTGGGAAGACGCGTCAAGCGAGAGATTCGGGAGAGAGATTGTGAGTAAATGCGAGTGATGATGGATGTTGTATTGAGTCGATGGAAAGTAGTAGGGAGATCCCGCTTAAATTTCGCACAATATGTTTTCAGCGGTTTTGATTACAGAGAATGACTAATTCACCCTCATGATGCACCAAATTGGTCAAATAATGAAGCGCGGGATGATAAATATGATTTTAATCAAGAACGTCTATCCTCCTGATCCAACGACCGAGATTGCGAAGAAACTTAAATCTAAGGGGAGAAAATGAGTTTAACGTTTATATATATATATATATATATAGTCCCTTTATTTGCACAACATCTCCTTAGTGTAGAACTAGAGACCAAATATTAGCCATTGGATCTAATTTTTTATGGATGAGATGAGATATTGTACAAATAATTTTCATCATTCATCCTAAGAGCAATTTACTTCATACCAGGGGCTATTTATTCATAATGCATTATTATAAGTTATTTTCATTTCTCGGGTGAAGTTATTTGATTATAAGATGAAGTAATGTAATTATAAGATGGAGAAATTATATCATAAGATGAAGTTATTTATTTTGGACTGTTCAAATTTTGGCTCATTTTAACCAAAATGTTTTCATTTCTCTTGTGAAGTTATTTCATTATAAGATGAAGTACAATGATTATAAGATGAAGTGATTGAACGACGGTAGTGTAGCAGCGGCGGTGGTGGCACACTACATCGGGGCCGAGTTGCAGGTGAAATTCAACCTGAGACTGACCTCGAGTCGGTGCCTGTACCGCGAGTAGGGAGAGCCGAGGCGTGGCGTTAGAAGCAGAGTTATGGCGGTTACCGACACCGGATGTCACGAATCAAGGGTGGCTATAAGTTGCTGAGATGGGAGATTGATGAAGAGGATTTTTCAGATGGCTAGGGTTCGAAATTGGAGATGGGGATGAGAGTGAACGAGTTTGAGCAAGAGCAGATAGTGAGAGAGAGGCCAGACGTGAGTGAGAGGGGGAATGACGGGTGGCGTGCCGCCACTCGTCGGCGAAGGCAGAGGCACTGGAGAGAGATGCCGTGAGCGAGATGTAGAAGATAGAGGAGGGAGGTTTTAACCCGAAATGTTTCCATTTCTCTTGTGAAGTTATTTCATTATAAGATGAAGTACAGTTATTATAAGATGAAGTGATTGAACGACGACAGTGTAGCAGCGGCAGCGGTGGCACACTACATTGGTTCATTTTGAGCGAGAGCAGATAGTGAGAGAGAGAGAGAGGCCAGACGTGAGTGAGAGGGGGAATGACCGGTGGCCTGCCGCCACTCGCCGGCGAAGGTAGAGGCACGAGAGAGAGAGGCAGTGTGCGAGAGGTAGGAGATGGAGGACGGAGGTAGAACAATTTTTGGGGTGAATCACGTATAGAAATAACCATTCTTGTATGTTGATTTCTATTAATACCCTTAAGCAATTATTTTGTGAATAAAATAATGAAATTATGGTAAATTATATTTAACCACAAGATTATATAAGTCAAGATCAAATTATAAAAATGGGTGTACAGGATTTGTTCTCTTGTTCGGCATTTAAAATTGGTTCGACATTGAATACAATCATATATAGAGTTGTGATCAATGTCGAACCAATTTTAAAGACCGAACTAGAGACCAAATCTGGGCCATTAGATCTAGTTTTTTTGATGAGATGTGCTGCTGTGTAAATTTTTCGGTCTTCATTACAAGCTCGTTTTACTTCATTGTATAGGTTTATTACTTCATTCCGTACGTAATACCTTGAAACTACAACATGTTTTTACTTTCTTCCAGTAGGTTTTGAAATGATTCAACATATGTTTCATTTGAATTCATTGACTTGAGTTTTTACTCTATTTACATTAAAAAATACAATTTATTCAAGTGCATTTATTACTTCATTCAGAAACGTTATTACTTCATTGGATAAGATTTTACTTCATTTCAGTAGGACTTCAAGTGCTTCTACACATACTTCATTCCAATAATTTATTACATCATTCAATGTGTTTATTACACCATATCAGCGTTGTGGCGGTGGTGATAGATATTGTAGAGAGAAAGAACGGCAAGCGACGGCGAAACCGTATTTACGTACTGGAATGAAGTAATAATCCTACTGGAATGAAGTAAAAAACTATTGGAATGAAGTAAAAACCTACTGGAAAAAGTTAAATCTTTGTAACATGTTACTATGACTTATTTACCTTCGGATGAATTAAAATAGACTCGTGATGAAGGCGAAAATAATTGATAAATTTATGCCTCTCATCCATAAAAAACTAGATCTAAAAACCCTAATTTGGTATGGTTCGGTGGTTCGGTCTTTAAGAGTGGATTTGTGAATAATGAGACTATATATATATATTATATATATAGTTGTGATCATATGATAACCCCTAAATATCGTAATAACCCTATAACCAAATCTGGACCGCACATATTTCTAATCATGCAGTTGAGATTCAAACTTAGATTTACTTCATAAAAAAACGCGGGGGTAAAACTGTCATTTCTCTCATTTAATTTCTGAATTTTGTCAAATATCACGTAAAATGATAAAATGATAAAATGATAGGTTTATTGCATAGAATGATAATTTTGAGATTCAAACTTAAATTTACTTCATAAAAAAAAGCGCGGGGTAAAACTGTCATTTCCCTCATTTAATTTCTGAATTTCGTCAAATATCATGTAAAATGATAAAATGATAGGTTTATTGCATAGAATGATAGTTTTGCCGGATAGAATGATACTCTGAGTTGATAAAATGATACTTTTGACTGACTGATAAAATGATAGGTTTATTGCATAGAATGATAGTTTTGCCGGATAGAATGATACTCTGAGTTGATAAAATGATACTTTTAGCTTATAAATGTTAGGTTTACTGCATAAAATGATAGTTTTGCCGGATAGAATGATAGTTTCAGCCGATAGAATGATAGTTTTACCGGGTAGAATGATACTTTCAGACGATAGAATGATAGGTATTTTTGGTGTATAAAATGACATTTTTGTTTAATAAAATGATACTTTTACCTGATAAAATGATAATCTAAGCGGATAAAATTACAGAAACCTTATAAAAATGATAGTTTTTCCGGATAGAATGATACTCTGAGTTGATAAAATGATACTTTTAGCTTATAAATGTTAGGTTTACTGCATAAAATGATAGTTTTGCCGAATAGAATGATACTTTCAGTCGATAGAATAATAGTTTTGCCGGGTAGAATGATACTTTCAGCCGATAGAATGATAGGTATTTTTGGTGTATAAAATGACATTTTTGTTTAATAAAATGATACTTTTACCTGATAAAATGATAATCTAAGCGGATAAAATGACAGTAACCCTATAAAAATGATACTCTAAGTTGATAAAATGATACGTTTACTGCTTTGTAGGTTTGTATATTATGTATTGTGCCGATTATATTAGGTTTATTGCATAGAATGATAGTTTTGCCGGATAGAATGATACTCTGAGTTGACAAAATGATACTTTTGACTGACTGATAAAATGATAAAATGATACTCCATCCGTCCCGGGCTACTCGCCCCTTTCCTTTTCGGCACGGAGATTAATGAATGAGTGTATAGGAAAGTCAAAAATTACGGCTGTAAGTGAAAATTTTTACTAAAAATGGAAAGAGTGCAAGTAACTTGGGATGCCCAAAAAGGAAATAAGTGCGAGTAGTGCGGGACGGAGTGAGTATATGTTAGATTTATTGCATAGAATGATAGTTTTGCCGGATAGAATGATACTCTGAGTTGATAAAATGATACTTTTGACTGACTGATAAAATGATAAAATGATAGGTTTATTGCATAGAATGATACTTTTTGTCTGATAGAATGACACTTTGAGTTGATAAAATGATACTTTTGACTGACTGATAAAATGATATATGTTAGGTTTATTGCATAGAATGATAGTTTTGCCGGATAGAATGATACTCTGAGTTGATAAAATGATACTTTTGACTGACTGTTAAAATGAGCGAAATTCAGAAATTAAATGAGCGAAATTTGGATACGTAAATTTTATCATGAGCGAAATTACATATTTACCCCCGCATTTTTTTTATGAAGTAAATCTAAGTTTGAATCTAGACCACGTGATTTTAAAAATGTGTGGTCCAGATTTAGTTATAGGGTTATTACGGAAATTGGGGTTATCATTATAATGCACCCATATATATATATATATATATATATATATATATATATATATATATATATATATATCCTGTTAGGTTTAGATTTTTTAGCTTATTTGAGAATTGAGATGCATTTTCAGCCACTCATCCACAACCTTTTCGAAATGTCAACTGCTAGTAGATTATGTCAATTCGGAGGTATTATCGTCAATAGCATGCACATCAAATGTCAATAGCATGCAAATCAAATGTCAACAACTTATAGTTGACGTTATATGTGTATAGTTGAAATGAATTGTATATGCAGTTGACATTATATGTGTGTAGTTGACATGAATTGTATATGCAGTTGACATTATATGTGTGTAGTTGACATGAATTGTATATGTAGTTGACATAAATTGTACACATAGTTGACATTATATGTGTAGTTGACATGAATTATATATGTAGTTGACATTATATGTGTGTAGTTGACATGAATTGCATATGTAGACGACAAAAAAAAATTAAGTATTTTTTAAAAAAAAGATTAAAAAATTAAAAAAATTAAAAAAAAAATTTATTGAATAAAATGTACCATGAAATTACCATTCTGCTCTTTCATAATTAATTAATCTAAAAATATTTTCCATGTGGCAAATTTTGGACCACTCATTTAATAAAAATGAATGGCTGATAATGCATTTCAATTCTTAATTAGGCTAAAAAATCTCAATTGATCACAACTCTATATATATATACAAGAGAGTGATCAATTGCTAACTCACTCTGTTAGGATTAACACACAAGGCTTACACACTCTTGAATAGATCACACACACTCACTGTAATGTGAAGTACTCACACACTTATGCAGAAAACACACACTAAACTCCAGTATTGAAAGTAGGCGATTTCTTGGAGAAAATGGAATCTATTTTATTGAATGAATATCAATCTCTAATCTACATACACGAGCAACTGCTCTATTTAAGCTAATACAAGAAGTAGTAACTGCTACTAACTGAATGAAAACAAGAAACAAGAAACCAAGAGCTGTCAACTGCTCTTTACAACAACCTAACTAACTTTCCAACGGCTAGTTCTTCAAACTCTTCTTCCTTCTTCATCAGCCTTCTTCTTACTTCTTCTGCCTTCTTCTTACAACTGAAATGAGCACTCTATTATTACAATTCTCCACCTGAGGGCTCACTTCAGTTCTTACAGCAAACGTTGATCAATTCCTTACAATGATCAAACTTATCTCTACTTAGAGATTTAGTTAGCATATCTGCTGGATTGTGCAAGGTGCTAATCTTTACCACCTTCACTCTCCCTCTTTCAATCTCATCTCTAATAAAATGTAGTCTTATGTCTATGTGCTTGCTCCTCTCATGGAAAAACTGATGTTTAGCCAAGCACATAGCTGAACTACTATCACAATGAATCACCATTGTCTTTTGGTTAAAACCAAATTCAGAAATCACTCCCTGGATCCAAAAACTCTCCTGTACAGCTGCAGTAAGAGCCATATACTCTGATTCTGTTGTTGAGAGAGCAACAACACTTTGTAAACCTGATTTCCAGCTGATCACAGTTCCAAACATGGTGAAAAGGTAGCCTGTTTGGGACTTTCTGTTGTCCAGGTTTGCAGCAAAGTCTGCATCACAGTAGCCCTGAACAACCTCCTCAGATTCACCTTCCCAGCTATTGAAAACAACTCCCCAGCCACTGGTTGATTTCATGTACCTCAGAATCCACTTAAGGGCATTCCAATGCTCCTTCCCCGTGTCAGCCATGTATCTACTAGTCACTGAAATTGCATGAGCAAGGTCTGGTCTGGTACATATCATTGTGTACATAACACTTCCAACCACACTAGCATAGGGGACAGACTCCATTTCCTCAGCCTCTTGCTTAGTTTTAGGCGCCTGCTCCTTAGATAGTCTAAAGCTCTGTGACAGTGGGGTTGATGCAGGTTTTGCATTTTCCATTTTGAATCTCTGCAAGACCTTTTCAATGTAGTCAGTTTGAAGCATCCACAGCCTCTTGCAGCCTCTATCCCTCAGAATATTTATGCCTAGGATCTTCCTAGCTTCTCCCAGATCCTTCATCTCAAAGCTAGACTTCAAATCCTCCTTAACTTTCTGAATTTCTGTCAAAGAAGGTCCTGCAAGCAGCATATCATCCACATAAAGTAATAGATAGGCAATAGGAGTTCTGCCTGACTTCTTTATGTAGATGCAGTCATCAAACTCTGATCTAATGAAGCCAATCTTCTTCATTTGTGCATCAAACTTCTTGTTCCACTGTCTAGGACTTTGCTTAAGACCATAAAGACTCTTTTGTAGCAAGCACACCTTGCTTTCTTCTCCAATCTTCACATAGCCCTCTGGCTGTTCCATGAAGATAGTCTCCTCTAGGTCACCATTTAGGAAGGCAGTCTTCACATCAAGCTGCTGCAATTCCCAATCTAGCTGATTCACCACAGCCAACAAAATCCTAATAGATGTGTGCTTAACAACCGGAGCAAACACCTCATTGAAGTCAACTCCTTCTTGCTGTGTAAATCCCCTTGCCACCAGCCTTGCTTTGAACCTGATTCTGTCTTTGTCAGTGGTCTCCACCTTCTTTTTAAACAACCACTTGCAGCTGATCAGTTTCCTTTCTTTTCCATCTGTGTTCAACTTGGATTTGTCCACCAAACTCCAGGTTTTGTTCTTGAGTAAAGACTCTATTTCTTCATTCATGGCTTGTATCCACCTTTCTCTATCTTTACTCCTCATGGCTTCTTTATAGGTGAGAGGATCTGCACCATCAACACTCTCTGCAGCACAAAGAGCATAGTAGACCACATCAGAAAATTTCTCAGGGGGCTTTGCTTTCCTTCTTCCTCTATCTCTTGCAATCTGATATTCTCTGTTAGGATCAGCTGTAGGCTCATTACTCCTTTGTTCCTGAGATGGAGTATCATCATTTTCAGACTCAGTTTCTGAGTCAGTAGCTCCACCTGCTCCTAGGCCAAGTCCCACAGGCTCCACCTTGAAGAAATCACCCTCAACTTCACTGGATTCCAGCTTCTCTTTCAAGTAGGGCATCTGATCCTCCAAGAACACCACATCCCTGCTCACAATTACTTTCTGTTTACCAGGCTCAATACACCAGAGTCTATACTCCTTAACACCCCTCTGATATCCCAGCAAGATACATTTCAGAGCCCTAGCTTCAAGCTTGCTTTGCCTAGCATGAGCATAGGCTGCACACCCAAACACCTTGTACTTTGAGTAGTCACTATGAGCTCCATACCACATGTAATCAGGGGTTTCAGACTTTAGAGCAGTGGATGGACATTTGTTAATGAGATAGGCTGCTGTATACACAGCTTCACCCCAAAATCTGCTGCTCAGACCAGAACTGAGTAGCAAGCACCTTACCCTCTCTAGGATAGTCCTATTCATCCTCTCTACAACACCATTTTGTTGAGGATTATTAGGAACAGTTCTGTGCCTCCTCATACCCTTCTCTTTGCAAAACAAGTCAAACTCAGCAGATAAGTACTCTAAGCCATTATCAGTTCTTAGGCATTTAACACTCCTTCCCTTCTCTAGCTCCACCTCCTTACACCACATCTTGAATTTTGTGAATGTTTCTGACTTTTCTTTCAGTATGTACACCCACAATTTCCTAGTGTAGTCATCAATAATAGCAAGGTAGTATTTCCCACCACCAATTGAGCTTACAGGTGAAGGGCCCCAGAGATCACTATGTATGTAGTCTAATGGGGCTGTAGATGAGTGAGTACCTGTTGAATAGGGTGCCTTCTTTGCTTTACCAAGTATGCATTGCTCACATGGATCCATTTTCTTGAATTCTCCAGGAATCAGACCCTTCTTGATGAGTTCTTTCATGGTCCCTTCAGCTGGGTGGCCCAGCCTCATGTGCCACAGCTTCAAGGGCTCTTCTAAAACCGCATTGCTCTCTCCACCAACTGCCTTTGCATTAAGATAGTAAAGCACATGCTCTCTGTCAGCCTCCATCATTACTGCATTCCCAGATTTCACAAGCATCTTTCCCTGACACATCACAATGGTGAAACCCTTCTCTTCCAACATTCCCAGTGATATGAGGTTCCTTTTCACCTCTGGAATGAACCTCACTCCAGTCAGAATCTTCATTGAGCCATCTTGCAAACTTAGCTTCACCTTCCCTATCCCTTTGATCTGACACACATGGTTATTGCCAAGAACTACAGTCCCTGATGCTTCCTGAAGATCATGAAACCAAGATTTGTTGGGGTACATATGGAAGCTGCACCCTGAGTCCATTATCCACCTGTGACTGATCCCATTATCACTGATATTCATAAGTTGAGCAGGGGGATCAGTACTCTCCACACAATCAGAAGTGTTGTGGCCCTCAGAGGCTAGTTTTCTCTTCCATGCATGGCAATCCTTCTTCAAGTGCCCTGGTTTCTTGCACCAATAACATGCTCTGGTTTCCTTCTGAGCATCAGAGCTTGAGGGTTTTGTGCCCTCAAACTTCTTCTTGAAATTCTGCTTCTTGAACTTCTTCACATTCAAGGCCTCTGCAGCTTGAACATTAGAGCTTGCAGAGCCTCTGCTGGTGGTCTTCTGGAGTTCCTTAGCCATCAGGGCCGAGTAGACTTCTGCATAGGTGATAGGCTTATCTCTGCCATAGATGATTGCATCACTCAACTGGTCATAAGAGCTAGGCAAGGCATTCAATGTAAGAATAGCCTTGTCTTCATCTGAAACTTTAACATCCACAGAGCCCAGATCATCAATGATCTTGTTGAACTCCTCTAACTGCTCTATGATAGGTTTCTCTCCAGAGAAACTATAGGCATAGAGCCTCTTCTTGAGATACAGCCGGTTAGCCAATGATTTGGCCAAGTAAACTTCATCCAACTTATCCAAGATCTCCACCGCAGTCTTGGCTTCTTGAACATCCCTCAAGACTTTATCTCCAAGGCACAAAATCACTGCAGAGTGTGCCTTGAACTGCATCTCCTCCATCTTTATTTGTGCTTTATCATCAAGCACTGGAGCCTTTCCCTTTTCCTCAGGTTTTGAAAGCACTGCAGCCAAGCCTTGTTGGATCAAAACCGCCTTCATCTTCATCTTCCACAGGCCATAGTCATTCTTGCCTGTGAATTTTTCTGCATCAAGCCTTGCTGTCATCTCTGAAACTGCTTGAACTTCTGCAAATCAGCTTCAATCCTTTCCCACAGACGGCGCCACTTGTTAGGATTAACACACAAGGCTTACACACTCTTGAATAGATCACACACACTCACTGTAATGTGAAGTACTCACACACTTATGCAGAAAACACACACTAAACTCCAGTATTGAAAGTAGGCGATTTCTTGGAGAAAATGGAATCTATTTTATTGAATGAATATCAATCTCTAATCTACATACACGAGCAACTGCTCTATTTAAGCTAATACAAGAAGTAGTAACTGCTACTAACTGAATGAAAACAAGAAACAAGAAACCAAGAGCTGTCAACTGCTCTTTACAACAACCTAACTAACTTTCCAACGGCTAGTTCTTCAAACTCTTCTTCCTTCTTCATCAGCCTTCTTCTTACTTCTTCTGCCTTCTTCTTACAACTGAAATGAGCACTCTATTATTACACACTCTCTAGTTGCTAATTACAACTAATTTAAGATCATAGGATTTTAGAAATCTAGTGATCTAAAATTGCCACGTGTAATTTTCGTTTTTATTAATTAAATTAAATAATATAATAAAAACTATCAAATTAGGATTTTGGATGAAAATGTCAATATAGTATTTTGAAAATATCAACACAATACTTTGAGAATGTCAAAACTAATATGACCTTTTGTTTGCATGTTCCATTCTTTGTAATGAGCATGTCGTATTTATATATGACTTGAATTTTCCATGCTATGATACTTTTTCCATTTTATTTATTAGTGTGCCTCATCATACTTACATTCTCTGTTTATATTATTATAGTTTTAAATACACCAGACTGCCCTGTAGAACTCAAACCATTTGTTGGTCGTAGCTACCCGACATTGGACAATGCTATTGAGTTCTATGAGAACTATGGTCACCTTGTTGGTTTTGACACAAGGAAGAATGGTTCTAAGAAAGTTGATGATCGCACCATATGGTTTTACATTGTTTGTAGCTAAGAAAGTGAACATAAATCTCATTATGATCAGTTCAAGCGCAATCGTAAATCGAAAAAATATGGATGTAATGCTAGGGTGGCGTTCAAATGTGACTCTGACCGTGGTTATGTAATACAACATTTGAACGAAGAACACAACCACCCCAGGTTCTAGTACAACACCAGAAATTCATGAGATTAAATCGTGTTCTTGACACAGTTCACCAGATATTTATTGCGGATTATGTTGGTGCTAATATCGGACCATCTCTCACTTTTAAACTGAATGAATTGATGGGTGCATATGGGTCCGTTGGGTGTACTATCCATAACTACACCCGGACGTCCCGATTATTGCATTAATTTCTTTTTTTAATAATTCTATAAATATGTATCATTGAATTTCATTTCATTCACATCACTTGCATTAACGAGTATCTCTCTCTAAAATACTTTTCTTTCGAAGAACAATGGAGCACCACGATAGCGATTCCCCCGCCACGAGCGAGTCACATGCGCCTTATTTTCCCTTCGGCGGTAGTACGCCGATGTCCGCCGCGATGCCCCAAATGCCGGGGATGATGCGCCAATCTCAAATGGCGGCGGGGATGATGCCCGGGTACTACAACATGTACCCGCGGATGATGCCCAAATGTCCTAGGTGCCCGGGGTGCGCCCCGGAATTGCCCAAATGCCGGGGATGATGCCCCAAATGCCGAGGATGATGCCCCAGATGCCCGGGATGATGATGTCGGGAATGATGCAGGGATCGTCGGGCGCTGCAGGGTGGAGAAGGCAGGGGATGATGCAATCGCCGGTGGACAACGTCTATCGACCCTATATGGATTTATTGGTGCCAGACAACCCGCTGAGTACTCGTCTCGAGACTCAGTTCACTAGCATCGAGACGTTCTCGCTTGAGGAGTTGGGGCTATCTCCGATCCGGGATTCTCCCATCAACGCACCAACGGCGACAGGGAGGAGGGGGAGGGCAGGGGAGAGGGAGGGGCGGGGGACGCTGAGGTGGGGGGGGGGGGTCCAGCGGGAAGAAGAGGACCGTCTGGAGCATGGAGGAGTGCATCGCGCTGGCGAATGCGTGGATCAGTGTGGTGGAGGATCCGTACGTCGGGGTTAACCAGCACATCGATAGGATGTGGTGGCGCATTAGCCAAAGCTACCTCCAGTTCAAACCGCCAGGGGGGAAGCCTCACAACGGAGAGCAATGCCGGAAACAGTGGGAGCGGCTGAGGAGGCAGCTAAGCCGATTTGCCGGCATTTACACAAACAACCTCCGCTCGGCAACCAGCAGCATGTCTGCCGAGGATGTGAAACTCCTGTCTCACCATCAGTTCATCGACACTGCACAGGGGTTAGAGGAATTCAAATATTGGGAGGTCTATCTTGTGGTGCAGACTTCGGCCAAGTTCACTGTGGGTGTTGAATCTGGCTGGCCGAAGCGGACGAAGATCAGCACCTCCGGAGAGTACAGTAGCAGTGCTGGTTCCTACGAACTCCCCCCCACCGAGGCAAAGTTCCCGACGCCCACATCGTCGGCCCGACGCCGTCGCCTGGTTGGGCAAAAGTCCGCGGCGCGGATGGCGAGGGGAAGCGCCAGCGGATCCGGCGAGGCCCAATCGGCAGCACCCACCCAAAATGATCCCGAGAACCCCCCATTCGCCCGCATCACGGCACATGAAACCTTGTTACGTGCAATGGTTGAATGGCGCCAATCGACCGACCGTCATTACAAGCGGTCGCTTAAGGATATCATCAACAGTATGCGACGCGATTTGGGGTTCAGAGACATGTCAGAGAGTGACGACGAGGGGGTGGCGGCGGCGGGGATTCCGAAGAGTGAGAAGGCGAATTTTTTTTAACAATGTAATTTTTTTTAATAATTATGTATTTTTTAATTAAGTATGTTTTTTTTAAATAAAGTGGTTTCATTTTCTGCGTATTTGTATCGAAATTTTAATTCTGTAAACTGTTTAATTCTGTAAATTGTTTAATTTGTGAATTTGTGAATTTTTTTTATTGTGGGAAGTCCGTCGGAAGTCCGTCGGAATGTCCTTGGGATATCCGCCACTGTGCAGTGTGATGTCCGTATGACGTGACATCCGCAGTGAGATGTCCGTATGATGTGGCAGAAGGTGTTTTTGGGATGTCCGACGGGACATTCGCACCACTGCGGATGCCCTTAGGGCATCATTAACCCCATCCCCATTTCCGGCCCCAAGTCCCTCCACGTCATCATTCCTCTACAGTTGCGGCCCAGGCCCCAACTGCTGTAACCCTGCAGGTTGCAGCCCGGGCCGCAACTAATAAATGACACTATTCACAACTCCAACCTATTTAACTCGTAAACGCAATTCGTTGAACAATTGAAACCGGGAAAATGCATTGTTCATTAGAAATTAACATTACATTACTAGACGAAGCAAATTTGAAATACAAGAAACCCTGGCCACGACTACAACTTCTTCATTTGGGCGCGAAGGTAGGCGATCATCTCACGGTGCAACTCGATCTCCTCGTCCGACATCTTCGATGTATCCCTCGATGTCAACTCCGTCAGCTGGCTCATCCGCCATGTAATATTCATCTCCGACAAAGTGTCGGCCATCTTATCCAGAGACGGATTGGTCGGCGGTGGCACCATAGCGGAGTTGCTCGCAGCTGCCTTCCCCTTTGCTTTCCTCTTGGCCGCCTTTGTTCCTATCGGGCGGCTCTGAATGCTAGGAGAGGAGCAGAAGACATCGTCGTCCGCCACGTTGAGGTCGATCGTCGGACCTCCTTCGCTCGAAGAGTAGTTTCCGGAGGCATTTCCGGAGGCGGAAACTTTGGTTCTCTTCGCCGCACCTGTTGCCGCCGGCTCGACACCGCTGGTGTACTTCGGGCTCTTCTCGACGAGCTTCCAAACTTCGAAGTACTTGAAGGTCTTCTTCCCGTCAGTGAAGAACGCATCCTTCGCCTTCTCGACGAGGTCCGCCTCGCTGTGCCCGCTCGGCCACATACGGACTACGTTGGCCCACTTTCCGTTCCACTTGCTCATATCCGCCTGGACCCGGCCCCAATGCTTGCGCAGCTTCACGTAGCTACGCTCGATCGACCCTTCCGGACGGCCAGCGTTATATTTCTGCGCAATCCGCTCCCAAAAAGCCTTGCCGGTCTGCTGGTTGCCGATGATAGGATCCTCGGCGACATCGATGTAGTTCCTCGCAAGCCACAATGTCTCGTGCGAAGTGTACTTCTTCGGCCCATCCTCCTCCCCGACCTTCTCCTTTCCCCGCTCTTGAGCGGGCTCCATCTCACTGAGCTCGAACTCTTCGGTGTTGACCGGTGATGTAATGTCGACGTTGCTACCGACTCCCGGACTAGGTTGTGTCTGCCATGGTTGCGACGACGGTATGTACCAATTGTTCGAGTTAACGAACTCCTCCATCTCACGTTGATCGCCGTTGAACCAATCCATTGGCGCCGAAACAAAGGGTATAATAGAGTATTGATATGGAACGCGGGATTGAAATGGATGGAACGCAAGCTCGTATTTATAGACATCGAATTAAAAAAAATTGGATTTGCGGCCCGGCCCGAAGAGCGTGTAACGCTGGGCCGGGACGCGGGACATGCGGCCCGTCACCGTGCAACCCCGTCCCGGGCCGGGACGCGGGACGCTCCCCAGGCCGGGAACGCAGCCCCGGGACGGGCCTGAGCCGTGCCGCCCTTCCGTGTAATGCATGGGACGGGCCGGGACTCACGATTTGCGGCCCGGCCCATGGCGTTACAGATGCTCTTAGAACATCATGCTTAGGGTCAAGAACTTTGAAAGAACAACATAACAGTAGCCTCAACAATCAAGAAATGCCCAAAGTATTCCATAGACGGCCTCTTAGACTTAATGACAGTAGCAGTTAAGTTCCAAAAATAATGACTCATTCCAGCGAGTATTTAGCAAGATAAGAGTAACCATAGGAGCTGAAGAATAACTCAAACAAGGAACCAAGTTAAAAAAGGTGGGGGAGAGGAAGGGAGGGGACTTAGCTTTAGGCCGAGACCAACGGGCTGTCCAGCGACGAGCGAGCACCGACGGAGCCCCGAAGATCGCCGCACGGACTCCGCGGGGAAACAACGGCTGACCCATCAGGCAGCGGGCACCGACGAGACGGAGGCGACGCAGGCAATGGCTCTGCTCGCGAGGCTGACGGCGTAGGTGCGACGGCTGACCTCGGAACTTCAACAGAAGGAAAAATAGATGGCGACGCCGGTAATACCCGGCGGTCTTGGTGCCGACGCCGAATATAGGAGGTGAACGGCGACTTCGCCGGTGAGAGGAGTAGGAGCCGCCGCTTCTTCTTCAATTAGGGCTCCCCAAAATTTTAATTGAAAATTGAATGAATTAAGAGAAAGAGGAAGGAGAGATAGGTGGCGGTGAGAAGGAAAGATTGTGAATTTGGAATTTAAACCCCATTCTGCAAATTCACGATGAGAAAGAGAAGAGATTAGAATTCATTTCTCTGACTTGGAATTGGGTTTGTGGAGAAAAGGGAATTAAGGAATCATTTTTTTTATTCCTACCGATAAGTGAGAAAGGAGCAAGACAAATTGGGCTGGAGGAATAAATTAAATAAAGTGGGCCGCTTAGGAAAATTTGGTGAGTAGTCAAAGTATTGAGGCCTTTATTTAAATACAGATTGAGCCGAAATTAAATGAGGAGTCGAGCTTGAAGGTTAATCATCTAATTTCCGGATAAAGTATTAAATTTTTTAAGACACAAAATGTTGGAGTATGAGGACACGAACGAGGTGCAAAAGAAATCGAAAGAAAAATGAGAACGACGTGCTCAAGTCACGAAAATAATCTAAGTTTAAGAAAGAAATGCTATTAATTAAATTTCCTGATTTAATTAATATGCAAGTCCTAGAATTTTCATAGAAGTAAATGAAGGATAGAAGAAATAAATTAGGGGCATGCATTCCTATAAGTATATGAATTTCTTGAGTCTTATTACAACATTGTTTGCTTTCTAAAGGCTATCTCCGCGAGTTAAGAGTGGAGTCAGGAAAATTCAAGTTAAGGAGTTTTAAGCAAACGAGGTGGGCTTTCTAGTTACTATACAGTTTTTACAAAAAGTATTTTACGAGCTTTCTATAGTGATATATGATTATGGGCTTTCTTTTAGAATTGAGAAAATAGCTTTGAAGTATGATTTCAGTTGTTTACAGTATGTGTGCAGTTATTTACAAAAAGTGAGAGTGATGTTATTTATATTATGTGACATTATGTGTTACTTAACGAGTGCTCATGACGGTTAGCCTTTGTCAACATTGTGTTCGGATGTGACCGATAAAAATGAGTTTTGATTCAAATATGTTTACGAGAAAATTGAAGTTTTGAAAGTCATGACAAGTCAGGTTTTGTTTTGAACTTTGCCTATCTGATTGTTTAGCAAGGGCGATGTCCCTACTAGACCAAGAGTTAGTGAATTCGGTTCACCAGGAGTTTTGTGAATACGTTTCACCAGGAGTTTTGTGAATTCATTTCACCAGGAGTTAGTTCAGATACAGCATATGTTCCAGGAAAATAGATCGACAGATCGTTTTTGACAAAGGAAAAGAAAAATGCTTTTAGTGCTCTCGGATCTTTTAAGATAAAACCTCGAGCTCACTCAGAAGTGGCTTGACAAAACTAGTTTCTTTTCAGTAAAATATTTCGGCATGTGTCCACTGAGTACACCAAGTACTCAGCCCTGCATATGTTTTAAAAATGTGCAGGTTGAGCAGTGATGACGGCGGGCGGTGTTGAGCACATGCGATGAAGATCCTTCGATAGAATAGTACTTGGATGCGTCGTGTCTCCATACACGATGTCATCTGCTCTTGAATCTTTCGCTGCAATGTAAAAGTCGAGATTTTATTCTCTTGTATCAGGCACTCTGATATATTATTCGAGTTATTCAGTTCAAGTTCAGTTGTGCCACAGTCTTCCCCTTTCTTCCACGCTTCTTTCATCCTCCCCTGGTCGTGATCAACCGGGCTTTCTATCCTTAGAAAGTGCGGTCGTGAAATTTTAGAGATCTAAGGTCTAAGAAAGTAAGAATAACTATCAATTTAGGATTTTGAATGGAGATGTCAATGTAATACTTCTTTCGTCCCATAGAAATAGGCCATATTTTCTTTTTCGTTCGTTTCATACAAATACTCCATATCTATTTATGACAAACCTTTTCTCCTTATCTTTTACTTTATTAATTTAGGGCTCTACTATTCATATAATTTTAACAATTTTTTCTCATTCTCTCTTACTTTACCAAGTATACATTAAAACTCGCGTCAACACAATGCCTTGAATATGTTAACACAATTTGATATGATATTATACACGTATTATATTGATATTAATCTTCTTGTCGAAAAATACCAAAATTCACAAAAGGATTTCAAACTTTGATATTGGATCTCGTTAAAATATTTATGAAATTACCTTTAATTTGATATATGTAGTGTGAAAAAATAATTTAAATTAAGATAGTTATATAATTTAAAATTTTGAGATATTTTTAAAAAATTAATTATAACTAATTTGTTGTTAAATGATATTAATATCTTAATTGGCATTTTTTATTCATTATATTAATACTTGGGATTGAAAAATCTTGGTCCTTGATTTGAATATCTAATGCACATCATTACTTATATTTAGTAATTTAAGTGTGAGTTATGGCACCCTCCTAGTAGGCTAGGAGGTATTTAAATCATAGTTATGAGCGTCAACTTCAATCAATTCCAGGAAAATATGTAAATAACAAACACTAAGGATACAAAAAAAGCAGCATTCGAGCAGTAACGAATGTGGAGTTTCTTCTCTCTTGTTTCTACAATTATGTTTCTTCTCTCTTGTTGTATAAAGATGAATCATGCCATCACCTGACAGCTTCAGGAGCAGAGTTGCAATATGGTGTGTGCAAACACACGAGCTTCGTGCACGTTAGACACACACTAGCAAACACGACTCCGACCACAGCCCCAAAAAGGCTCTTCCGTTTATCCAACTTAACCGCTCTTCTCACCGTGCTCGAGAAGCACGGGAAAAGCCCTCCACATGCAAACACCAGCACGTGGTCCAACCCGCTGTAATCAATCCCGGCAAGTATCGCTCCAATGGCAGATAACGGCCCCACAAACCCGATTAGGGCAGCGGAAAAGAGTGAAGCATGCCAACTATCGGTGGCTCCAAAGATGCAGCTAGCCACAGCTGCGCCGCGAGGGAACCCATGGAGGGAGACGGGAAGGACCATGTGCCTCCCGAGCCCGTAGGCTTTGGGTGCAGCTACACCTAACGCAAGCCCCTCAGCGAGAGCATGGAGGGCGACTGCTGCACAAGACAGGACCGACTGAAGCGTGAGAGCACTTACAGTGACACCAGTGACAGAAGATAACGTGTTTGCTGAAGTCTTCCTGTGCAGTCTAGAATTCGTGAGAATGGATGTAGGTACGTGGATGAATGCTGCTCCGACCCCAAGAAGAAACATGAGTAGAAGAAGCCCCATCTTAGAAGAAACGAATAGCTGGAGGGGTCGCCAGGCACCGAGGACAAAGGCTATGCCAGAGGCCATACCAGTAAGAAATGCGTGCCGAAGCCGGAATGCAAGAGAAAATGCAACAAGGGCTACACCACCAAGCAAAGGACCTAGGCCAAATAATAGAGAAACAAAGAAGCCGGAAGCATCCTCTTGACTGAAAAATTAAAACCATGCTAAATTTAGTACTCCTTTCCCCATTTAACCCCGGAAGAGAAGAAGTGAATGAAAGAAACGGCATCATGTCATCACACAAATTACAGAAAATGTTAAGCTAGCAGACAGTGGTCTCACCTGTAGTTGTTGCTGAAATGCTCAAATAGAGCACCAAGTGCCTCCATAAATGCCACAGAAAGCGTAGCTGCAGATGCCACTTGAGATGGGGAAGTCTCCTGCAAATAAGAGGAATTTTTTTAAAATAAATAAACAAAACAACAATCCTAGTTGATAAGTTCTGATGTTGTGATCAGTCTCGGTCCTTTTCATAAACTAACATTTACACGTAACACTGTCATCAGATAGAAATTGACAAGTTCGGGGAATATTATTTCAGCCCATAAAGAATGGAGAATCAACAGACATCAATAAGGGAAGTTTTGTTTTTCATTAGTCAAAAGAAATTCTATCTATATTTTCTATACAATCAAATTCTATGAAAAGGCTTAATCTGGAAGACATGTAAATTACTATGATTTCGTATTCATAAGCTCAAAGACTAGCTTTTGATGCCACACATAATTCATAGTAAACGAAAAGGGGAATAAAAGTATATGCAAGCAATACTGGCTGAAAGAGAATTCTTGCTTCATTAACTTATATGAATTCGAAATATGTTCCTCTATTTTTACCTTGAAACCATCCGGAAGGACCTCAGCCATAACCATCCAAATCATACAACCGGCAGCAAATCCAGTAGCAAATGGCAAGAACATGTTGAAAGCATCAGCACATATAAATGAAGGAACCGCTACAAGAGGCTGCATTAACAAACTAGATAAGATACTAATTTCCAACTTTTACAAAATAGATTATATCAATCTCTTACACCACACCCCTCCCCCCAACCCCACAAAAGAAGAAAGAACCTCTACACATCCATACACGGAGCAAAATAAGTACCACATGTTTCCAATATCCACAAATGGCATCTGGAGAAGCCAAGTAGTGGCAAGTGATAGTTTAAAAATTCACCAGAGATATTAACCAATTACCATTACGTTGTCCCAATAAGATCCCGTCCCAAAGAATCAACAATCACTGGTTCCAAATCATACTACCTCCGTCCTTTAAAAATAAAACTTTTGAAACAGCATGGGTTTTAATGCACATCTGGTAAAGTAAGAGAGATAGAAAGAAAAAGCGATTGAAGTGTTGTCCCTGGAGAATGGGTCCCACCTTATTAAAGAGAAAAATGTTTCCTAAAATAGAAAGTTTATAATTTTAAGGGACTGTCCAAAATGGAAATAGTTGCTATTTAAGGATGGAGGTAGTATTGATTAATTCTCCCATGTTCCAAATGGAATAGCTTAATAAGGCTATAGACTGATGCCTTCAATAAGTAATTACCCCTTCGTGTTTATTTCTACATAATGATGTCCCTCAATTTCATTTTGTATCTAGAGGTATGTAAAATATTCATAGTCATCCACAACCAGACGTAATTACCTGTGGTAGTGACGTAATCACACTCCATATCATGGCATTCTGCGGAGAAACTCCTCTTGACGCAAGGACCATACTAACAGCCAGGCCCTCAGGTATATTATGTACAGCAATAGCCAATGTCACCAATATCCCTTGTGATAAACCCTTAGAGCCAGCAAAGGAAACTCCAACACCAGATCCCTCCCCAAAAGAATGAAGAGTCATGATTCCAACAACAAGAATGACTTTAGTAGCATCAGCTCCCTTTATGTCCAGCATGCTCATTTCACCATATTGCTCAAGAAACTGAGTTAAAACACACACGTAGACAAAAGAATATATTACCAGTCAACTAAAGGAAGAAGAGCAGCAGTTCCAAAGTACAAATAATGCCAGGAAATGTTGTTAGTAAACTTCTTCTAGAATGGTTAATGAAATTGATTATATAATATACTATCAATTAAAAACCTTTGCACTACAACTATTTGGCACTCTGTGAGATTTCAGAGTAACGGAAACAGGCAAGATCCAATTGTGCTTGAATTAAGTGAAAAGAGGGAAGGTAAATACTACGTATATTTTTATTACATAGTTAAGAAAAGGCCTTATCGTTAGATATAATGTTCTTGCAAGAAGATAGGGTCTGAATTCATAAGGATATAAAGCAGATGCAGACCACATTTGCATTAAGCCAGTGATAGAATAAAACAAAATCAATAATCAATTCCAGCCTGCCAAATAGGCTAAGAAAAAAAGTGAAAAACAAAAGGAAAAGAAGAGTGGGGAGAAACTCAAACGTTAAATAGCTGCCAAACACCCAGCATGCCATGATTGCCATCTCAAAGCTTTAAAACACAGGAACCAACCATTACAAAACCAAAAAAAAATGATCAAAGGAGACATAAGATTCTGCAGCCAACTAGATAATACTATATCCATGGTATCAAAAGAGGGCCCCGGAGAGTTTACATGAAAAATTTTAATCGAAATTTAAAGCTGCAAGCCAAGAAGCAGAAATAGTCGCCAATCAAAAATCATAAAGAGATATACAAACAGAACAACTACCAATGAGGATAACATCAACTCATAAGAAGTATTTGACAACAACTCCACAGACAGATCAGACATATAAATTTCTAACAGTCAAAGAGATTCACCTTCTTGCAAAGCCAGATGAAAACACCACCAGACAAAATACCCAACACAACCCAACTGCCACTTCCATGGCCCTGTCCTTCTTGTATAAGGTCAAAGCTTGCAGCAAGCATTACTCCCGCTGCCATTCCATTGCATATTCCAGCCCATTGAGGATCAAGCTCCATAAAAAAGAAAGGGAGAGCCCCCAAACCAGTAGCTGCAGCCATGGCCAGTGTGCAAATTGCAACTTTTGACACTGAGACTCTAACATTTCCATCCTGCCACCCACCCGTTTCATCACTAATATGCTCAGTACCAGATCCATCTATCACACCACCTTCTGCATTCCTCCGCGGAGCAGTTATTACTCTTTGTAAAGTGTGTCTATCTTCTTCGGCTCCTATACTATGACCAAATATTACAACAAGGACACATACCAAAAGAAGCAGGTTCACTTTTAAGCCCATCCTTTGGTGCTTCAAACTGTAAAATCACTAGATCATCATATGCACATAATAACAGATGGTATTATGTTGGCGTGTCCTCTACCACGCCAAGTGAGCAGGACTAAAATAATACTCCAGGCTGACGGCACTTCACAGTTACAGCTTAGTGATTTCCAATTACTGCTCTTGCACACATCAATGTTGAATGGGGTTATACTGTCCCTGATGCAGCTAAAAGTAAAAGATTCAGCAAGGAACAAATCATTATTCACAAGCAAGATAAATGTATAACATACAATAAAATCCTTACACATATACACCCTCTTAGTTTTCTATTATACTGAATTCACAGAGGGGACATCTTGAAGAACAAAAATTGCACAAAGAAGAACAATGAGAGACAGAGAGAGGGGGCCAAAGAGATGGAAGTCAATATCTGTTTACAGAGGAGATCACTGGAGCATAAAAAACTAGCTCCTTTATAACAGGGTTTATCGATTTTCTTGGTTTGACTTTATAGATTGTTGCCATTTGGTTCCTTTTTAAATCACAATTTTTGTATGATAAATCAACAATTCAACCTAGCTGCGACTATCTAGAATCAACTTGCAATCAAGTAAAAATCTTCCCAGTCTCAGCTTGATCAAGAATCATAAAACCCCAAAGCCCCACACAAATTCAGAAAAGTGAAGAATAAAAATCCAATCCAGGCAACGAAAAGCACCGCCACAATAATATTAACTTGATTAGTTCCAGAAACAAACGAATTCTTAACTTAATCATCACGAAATAAACCCAGAAGCTCAAAACAGCCAAAATACAAATAATTACCATGAAATGCTAAAACCCCACCAAAAATCAGACGTCAAAATAAATGGGAAGGCACAAAAAATCTCGAAGGATTTTGAGAAATAAAACCCACCTTTTGCAATTTGGATCAGTAGAACTGATGAATGGATGTTGATGGCAATCGATGATGGCAAATGCACTTGAAAAATAAATCCAAAATTCAAGCACTATCCACCACCACCACCATCATTTTTGTATTCGTAATTCAGAAACTGAATTTCGTTTGCGAAAGCCAAAACCGTAGACCGTTCATTGTTTCTACGCTTATTCTTAAACCTAATTAATTGATGGGATTTCCTGCTTTAAAGAAACTAAATTTGGGGGTTTACTTCTTCTTCATATACGTATGATATTGAATTCAAAAAGTTGACTTATTCAGCTAATGCACAAGAGGGAATTTTACTATGATGATATAATTCTACTTTTAGATTTTTTAAAAAAATATAAATAAGGTAAATAAATAAAATAAACACCTTCTATTAATAAAAAAAATAGACAAGTTTTACTAGTTTTTATCGTCCCCTATATATATTTTATAAGTGTATCCCACAATCACTAACACTCAATCATTACAATTTTTCTTTCATTAACACTCAATCATTACAATTTTCCTTTCATCTCTTTTATTTTACAATTTATATCTCTTTTATTTTACAAATTATGCATTAAAATTCATATTATTTATAACTTTATATTTTAAAGTTTTTTACGGAAAGTGGAAAAAATATAATCTTTTTATTACAAAATCCACTGATACTCCACTTTCAACCATCCCGCGTCTAGTGCAAAATACAGAACAGATGGCACATTGGTGGATGACTATTGTTAATATCGGAGGCATAGTTTTGTTCGCTTTGATAATTATTTATCATGTACGTGCTTATGTAGAAAAAATTATTAATAAGAATTTAATTATAGTATATATAGAGATGGGATCCTATTAAAATATGCATGTAGTATCCAATCTAAAATTAAGATTAATTTTATATTATTAGATCTTAAAATGAGTTGATGAGATTAAAACTTATGGATTTCAATAAATTGTAGACAAAATATTAACAAAAAAAAGTAAAATACTCCCTCCATCCCGCTTAAGATGACACGTTTTCCTTTTTAGTTTGTCTCAATTAAGATGACACATTTCCTTTTTTGGAAACTCTCTCTCCAATTAATACACCAGCCACTTTTTCTCACTCATATTAAAATATTCATCTTTCTTTCTCTTTCTATTTTAATACTTACATTACATCCAACTTTTCTCTCTTCAATTAAACACTTTAATCAATAACTCCTAAAATGTCGTGCCAGCCAAGAAATGTGTCATCTTAGCCGGGACGGAGGGAGTAGTGCATTTGTTAAAATATACCCCATCCGTCCCAAAAAAATTGACAAACTTATAAATGACACGGATTTTAATGTGCAATTAGTAATGTGAGACAGAGATGAGAAAAAGTAAGACCATCTCGAACCATACTCCAAAAATGAGTTTTGGTGTAGAAATCTTCTCCAACCATACACCAAACACAAACACCAAACACAACACCAAATATGGTGACAAAAACTCAAAAATGGTGTAAATTTTGAATTTGGTGTAAATGGTTGGAGTAAAACTACTTTTTGGTGTGACGTATACTCAAGAATGAGTTTGAGTTTGGTGTAAATGATTGGAGATGGTCTAAGAGAGAGGAAAAATATAGTGAAATGAGTATTAGAACACTAGCAATGGTGACCTATCTCCGGAGCCCATCTCAGAGCCTATCTCCATTTTTTCCTGCCATGTCAGCAGGCTCATCTCAGAGACTATCTTCCCTGCAATGAGAGCTCATCCCAGAGCCTATCTCAGAGCCCATATCTTTTCCACATCCTCACTATTTTATATTTTTCACTTTTAATTTAGTGTGAAATAAAATGATATAGAATAACAAGAAATGGAGAAAACTCAATAAAAAACAAATTTCATTAAAATGAAAACATCTTACATCTAAAAAAATTATAGAAAAAAAAACTAAACATTAATAAAAATATTGTAATCATTGTGACTATAGAGAAGTAAAATGTAGAGTGAGATAAAATAAAGTGGGATAAATGTGAATAATTGGTGGGGAATGCAGTACATATATGGAATAAAAAATAAATAAAATAAAAAAAATAAAATAGAAAGAAGAGATATATCGGTCTTTGGGAGGAGCCATGATAAGTGGAGAAAGGCCATTGCTCCACAATGGAGGCCTCTCAAAGGCCGATGGGGGAGCCGATCACTCGACCCTTGCGATGGGCACCCATTGCCAATGCTCTTAGTGGATTGTAAGATTCACATTATAAATGAGGTGTGAGATTATTATTTGTTGAAAAGCTTTACATATTTAGGTTTTATCTAATTTTATGGGATGACCCAAAATGGTAAAAAAAAAAAGGAACTAGTGTATTTTTTGGGGACGGATAGAGTAGTAATTTTCATGATTTTACTATATCAACATAGTGTATGACTAATATCAATAACGACATTGAGAATTTCAGCACAAATACGGGAAAATATCATCACGGTTTTATTGATATTGTACACGTATTATATTAAAATTTTTTATGTTTTTTTATTGATAAAAAATCTGTTTATCATCATATACGAAAATTGAAATAAAAATTATGAAATTTTATTATTCGATCATCGTTAAAACATATACAATTGAGATATCGTTAGAATCATTATAAAATTTCATTTAAGTTGATACATTTTTTATGAAAAAATAATTTAAATCGAGCTAGTTATGTAAATTTAAATGTTAAGATGATTTTAATGAGAGAGAAAATAATTAGTTTTAAAACCATATATAAGAATTAATATTAATATCTTTTAAGTTTATATATTAATTATTTAAATTTAAAATATAATTTACTTATCAAATGTAATCAATTGTTAATTGCTACTCCCTCCGTCCATTAATATAAGAACATATTTGATCAGGCTTGAATTTTAAGAAATATAGTGAAAAATGAATAGAAAGATTTTTAGTGAAAAATGAATAGAAAGATTTTTAGTGAAACGTGAGTTCTACTTTTATTTATCTTTAGAATTATTAGTGAAGGGAAATATAAAAATTAAAATAATAATAGCATTTGATCAGAAACAATATCATTAAAACATTTCACTATTTTGTTTTGCAATGTTCATCAGAAACCAGATTCACGCAAAAATAACAGTCAAAATAGCATGCAAGTATTGGGTGTTATTCAAGGAACGCTTTTATTGTTTGTTCGTCCCATAAAAATAGTAGATTTCCATTTATAGAAAGTTTTCCACATCTCATTACCCATTTACATCAATTTGGCGTATTTACAATTTATATAACTAGGGTCCACCATTTACATCAATAATAATATGAGTCCCGCTATCCACCTAATACAATTTTAACTACCCTTATTCTCCTCTTTTTTTACTTTACCAATTATGAATTAAATCTCATGTCGTCCCAAATGTCACTAAATTTATGAGATGGGGAGAGTAGGTATAATTAGTGTATAGATAAATACTCTCCGCCCCAATAAATAAGAAACATTTGGTTTCTGGCACGAGATTTTTTGCAATGTTGTTTTGTGATTTAATGAAGATAAAGTAAAATAAGAGAGATGAAAAAATAGAGATGATGTTATTTCTATTTTAGGAAATATTTCATTTTCATGGGACAATCTAAAAGAAAAATGTTTTCTTTTTAAAGGGATAAAGAGAGTATTTGGATATTATCTGAATAGATGTTATATTATCTTGTACAAGAACATTAAGATACTTCAGATAAATTGCATATTTTTTATTTCTATTTTCAAAAATATAAATATACTTGCGTTTTTTCAAGAGTAATAAAATTTCAAGGAAAGAAGGTATATTATAAAAAATTAAGAAAAATAACTATCATGTTTAGTTTTTATGAGAAAAGGTAAATGAGTTTTTATGAAGAAAAGATAAATATAAAATATTTTTCTTCATGTACCTATTCTTTGGAGAAGTTCTAACAATGAATAAACTATAATCTATGTAAGTACAAATACCTATCCAACATTAATAGATTAAAGGCTGTACAATCCCTTTATCATAATTGATGAAATAGATAATTGATATTTTTATCTTGATCATTAAAATTGATTAAAGCTCTTCGGGCAGTGCAATTACTTCATAACTGAGAATTGAATATTTTTATCTTGATCATTAAAATTTCTCAAATTCAGGAGTCAGGGCACATTTCTACCCTTCGAGCAAAGAATACCAACTCTTCAGTTCATGAAAAATAGTGTAATTGTGGGCAATAAGAAAAATTTCTCTAGTCTATGAAACCAAGTGGACACCATGAAATGGTGTGTCCAACTAATAATTACTTACAAATATGGTAATTGAATGTATCTAAGATCTTCGAATTTTTAGCTTTAGTTTGTTTTATTAAAAATTTTAGTGCACATTAACTCTTTTTTAGTACATATATAATTAAAAAAAAATTCGGTTGTGAGAACCAACCAAAACGCAAAGGTTTTTGTAACTTGAGTGACTGCAACCTACAATTCTACGCATTTGGAAGGATTCGTAAGTTGCAATGCGAAGATTCTATGAAATCATTTCGGTCGGAAGAGCTCCAAAATCCAAAAGTTCAGCGGTAATGAAGAAAGGAGGTGCAGCGGTAGATTGATCGAGCGAAGCCGACATTCTGACTTCAACCGTGATGCTCTTCCAACATGACACCTGTGGGAGGGCCTTCTTCAAGTTTGTCACTACTTAGAAGAAGGTCCGAGGTCTTGATAAGTGGGCGAGTGGCACCCAGTCCTCCTCGGACGAGGTCGCAAGCCCAGCTCAATGGAGCTCATTTGGGAGGGTCTGACATTGGTATGAGGTTAGGAGCCGGTTCGCGACATCATCCAATTGGAGCGACGGCGCTCCAATTATTTTTGCGCATGGGCCGTTGTCGTCACTAGAGGAGGAGAAGTAATTTTTAGGATTTTAATTATGTAATTTTTATTTTTAGGGTTTTTATTATGTAATTTTTAATTTTCAAGAATTTAATTATATAATTTTATTTTATATAAAAAGTGTGGCCATGAATAGTTAAAGGACGAATGGATAATGGATGACTGTTGTGGGATGATGCTCTTAATATTTTATTTCTTATTTTATTTTTTTATTTTTTTTATTTGCTATAAAAAATATACTCGTCAAGTTCCATAAAAATATAAACTTTTGGGACGGCATGTGTTTTAATTAACAATGGATAAAGTAAGAGAGATCCTTAAGAAAAAGTAATTGTGATATTAGAATGAGACACGCTACATTAGAGAAAAAGAAGTTATCAAAAGTAGAAGTGTGTTATTTTTATGGGATATACAATAATGAAAAGTGTTTGTATTTTTATAGGTTTGTATTTTTATAGGACGGATGAAGTATATAATTAAAAATTGATTAAGATACTAACAAAGTTTAAATTACAGTCATACTTTATTACTTGTTTAAATTTTTCGTGAAATAAAAATAGTGTATCATTTTTAGCATATTAATTTTAGCTATAATTAATATTAGTATATTAAATAATTAATATGTATTGAATAGTAAGTATTCTATCAGAATTACTACTCATTTTACACGTTACTGACATTTCTGATGCATATAAAATTTTTTGTTTCGTTATATAGAAGTTTTCTTTCGTTGGCCTTTAATATTTTATTTTCTTGCTTTAAAAATTTCTTTAATTATTACTATAAGTAAAAAAATATTAAAAATTATAATTAGTTAATTATTTTATATGTTAACAGAGTTTGAATTATGATCATATGCTATTATACTTGTGTAGATTTTTTCGTGAAATTGAATTGGTTATTAATATAATAAAATTTTCTTAGAACATTAATTAATTAATGGTTATGAATATAATCAAAATTTTCTTAGCACATTAACTAATTAATTAATATGTATCGAAAAATATATTTTCTATCACGTTTAATTTTTTTTGTACTATAAAGGATTAGAAATTTAAAGATGCAAACTGCGTCATGACAAACACAACAAATCAATTTCTTAAATCCTGTGTCCAAAAGAAATGCCCAATTAGCTTAGAACAAAGGGAGTATACCAAATCTGGTTAATTGTAACCAGAGACTAAATTTGGTGTATGAACCAAAGAGATTTTTCGTGAACGGTTAGAGTATTTCTTTTCAAATATAGAACAACCCAATTCTTCCGATAGTGGCAGAATCGAGTGGAGCTAGCCTCGACTTTCCAAGAACAAAGAAATCAAGTCGCTCTAGATCTCCAAACAAAGACATTCTTTCTTCGGGTACCAAAATTCGTAAATTGTAAATGTGTGCAACTTTAGAATGGATTAAGATTCCTACTTTCATTCTAATGGAGAGATTTGAACAAAAATGCAAAGGGAATGCAAAAAAAAAATATCATCTCATTCCTATTCTCATTCCATTCTTCCCTTGTCTCATTCCATTATACCAAGAAAGACCTAAGTTTCTCCATATCATCAACCCCAAAAAACTCTAAAAGCACACAGCGCCATGCTCAGTCCTCAAAAACAACAAAAGAGGTAGCGGAAACAACATTAGACAAAAACCATATGCCTATGCTTAAATTGCATTGCTGGAACCAGCATCAACCATCATTATAGACAACTGAAACCAACTGCGAAAAAAGAGCAGCCAAGATCGCGTGACTCACCCAATTCAAATTACATAGGAAATAAAAGGCGAATGGTGCAGAAGCACAAACCAGGCATCAAGAATGTTATCTCCTTAAAGTTGCAAGTTGAAACAATAAATGTAGAGCTAAAAGTTACAAATGGAGAACTGACCAAGTGAAATTCAAGAACCAAGAGACAATTTGGAATCATATAGACGAGTTTCAAACAACTGGTACGAAGATGTGAAATCAACAACTAGTATCCCACGAGAAGAGCTAAAAATTCTTAAGATGTTATCCAACAAGAACTACTATAGTGTTTAGGAAGAATCCTCACAATTTGAGATAAAAATAATACTCCTCCCATCCCAACTAAGTTGAGTCAAAACTTTTGGGCACGGATATTAAGAGTAGGAAAGAGGAATAATGTAAGAGTGATTGGATGTTTTGTTTTTTTGTCAAAAAAGGAAATGACTCAACTTAGTTGGGACATCCCAATAAGTAATACGACTCAAACTTAGTTGGGACGGAGGGAGTACCAACAACAAGAAATTTTCCATAGTCAGAGTCTATGACAAGTATCCGCATGTTCTTAGGAATTCATAGCAAATCAAACAACAAAACCCACAGGTAAAAACGAAGAGCAAAGAAAGATGAGAAAAACACAACAGGAGACCTATATCGGAACAGCTTCTCAGCAGTCAATACACACTACTGAAGAAGCCTGCAACAATATGCTTTTAAGTTTTACCATAACCATAATCTAGGTCTATTCTTCACAGAAAATAGCAGACAACATTCAGGTATTTTCATTGCTGTGCACAGGCTTTCGCCTTAAGAAACTACCATCTAAATCAGATGCCTAAAGCGTTCAAACCACCAAGTATCTCAACTGCCAATGAAGTACTCCCTCCATTCCCCTTTATGAAAGGACGTTTCATGATAGTTGAGGCATTTCCCCTTTTAGTAAAAGGTAACACATTTTCTCACTCTTACTAGTATCTATTTATTTAATGCACTATACGTCTCTTTCTTAATTTCCATGCCGAAAAGAAATGACTATACTGCCACGAAACAGATGGAGCATTAACAAAAAACTAAGACAAAGCACCAAGCTATATCAGTAACAGAGACCCTAAAATTTGTTCATTCTCTTCATCTCTCATAAAAGCAACGATAGAATTCAATTCGACATAGTAAGTATAAAGGGGTACATTATCTACATTGAATTACACAATATTTTTCTAAAAAAAGTGAGAGCACAATCAATCGAGAAACTCAAACTCATCTTCCCTCAAATGCGCAAGGAATTTAATCGGCTTACCGCCGCGGCCGCTGATCTCCTCCGCCACGAATTCCACCTTGTAGGGCAAATTGGCAGAGATCCTCTTCTCTTTATGAACCCCGACGTACTGCTTCAGCAACCCGACCCGGCCCGTGAGATCCAATTCGGGCACCTTGGGCACGTGGTACACTTTCAGGGGCACCTTGACCCGGACTTTGGACCCGAGTATCGACTCCGCCCTTTTCACCTCCTCATCGTGATCGAGAGCCAAGGAATTGGAAATTGCGGTTGAATTGCAGGAGGTCGAAATTGGGATTGACGGAGCGAAGAAAGATTGCTTCTTTTGGATGTGGTTGAAACTGAGATGGGAATTGGAGATCTTGGAAGTGGGGATGTTGAGAATTGAAGAGAAGAGGGCTGTGGAGGCGGTCATTGTTTGTTATTTTGGGCGAAGAAAATTTTTGATTGAGGCTGTGGTGTGGCGTTAGAGTTTTATACGTTTATCCAGTACAGTGAGATGTAATGTAAGGATGATAATTATCCACTACATTTGGATCAACATTTTTACTCGTTTTGCTTTTTATCAAATTTGGAGTAGTATTTTAGTGATTTCATAAACAAGTACTACTACTTGTTCCGTTTAAAACTGAATTAAGACACGCTTTTCTTTTTAATTTACCTCTAATAAAATGCTACTATATTTCTATTTTTTAAAATCATAATACTATTTTTCTTTTTAATTAATATATCCAACCAATTTTTCTCTTTTCAATTAAATATTAAATCCTATTTCTTTATCTATTTAGTATTTATTACCAAGACTTACTTTTTTTTTCTTCAATTAAGCACATTAACTAGCTTCTAAAATTCTGTGTCGACTAAGAAATGTGTCATTGTAGTCGAGAGGGAAGACGTACTACTCTATCGTCTCACACTATGTGAGACATTATATTTTAGCACAACTTAAGAAGTCGTGTTGTTGAATTAAATTGTACTCCCTCCTCCGTCCATAAATTAGACAAGTTTTACCATTTTTGGTCGTCCATCAAAATTAAATTAATTTTAAAAATAGAAAGTTTTAAACTGATACTAACCTTACACGTCATTCTACATGTGGACTGATGTGAATCAAATAGTATATCTTTATTCCCATTGCTTTACGTGATTTATATGGTTTGATGCTCGCAAAAGTATGTTTTATGGTGTAGGAAGCGGAATGGATGGTGAAACGAGACATGGAATGAAGCTCGGATTGAGGACATAGTCATTGAAAAAATTTCGTGATAGACTACCCAATTTGACAAGCTGCCCAGTTTGCGTCTTGAGTTCCAGAAAGCCTTCAAAATGAGGTACCCGGCCGAGTGAATTTTGTGCCTAAAAATGGCACCCGACCGGGTGACGTGTCCAAAAAGCAAAAATTTCAGTAAGTCCTCAAAATTAGCCACCCGACCGGGTAATTTTCATGCCTAATAATTCACCCGGCCGGATACGAAGACGTAGTAACTGCCGAATTCAGTCTTCAAATAGTTTGGAGGCAGTTTTGGGAGGATTATTCAGACATTCGGGAGGAGAAAAGAGAGAGGAAAAGAGAGAAAGAGAGGAGGAAGAAGAAAAGGAAGAAATTCCAGCTAACATTCCGACGATCTGTCTCCAAATCCTAATTCCACTCAACGAGAGCATGATTCCTATGGTTTTTATTGCAAATTCCACCATGTGTTTAGGCTAAACTCTCTATGTCGCTCCAAGTTGTAATCTATGCTTTGTATGGATGTTTCTACACCGTTGAATTAATGTGTTTTGTTACCAACAATGTGCTCAATGTTTATACACTATGTTTTTGGCAAATAATGTAGTGTTGTTCTTTCCTTTGCTATTGTCTCTTTAACATAGTTTAGGAATGTTTGATTGTTGGTACGCTATTGAATTAGAATTGTTCAGAGGATAATTTGTTAGTGGATTAAGTATGTGATTATAGTAGATGTTTATTTCTCCCGCGCTTCCGCATGAGTTTATATACATTGAAAATGTTAGAGTTTTGTATACTAGAAATCACCTTTCGAGTGATTGAATACTGTAAAACTCTTTATTTATTTTCCAATGGATGAAACATATTATTTTTGTCATAATGTTGTTATGTTTTACATTTAATGGATGTTTATTGCATGTTTAAATGTATAAGTAACTTAACAAAGCCTAAGTTTTTATTTTAGTAGACGGGTTGTGGGCGCCGTCCACTTTAAGGTAACACGGTCAGTTCTGAACAAAGAAAAATAAGAATTTCACAACCCAGATAGGTCTAGACTACCTATCGTGAAAGTTTGCAATGTCAGTCCGCATATTTCTAAGCCTTACTGAAATAAGATGACATTGGTGTGGTAGAACACTGAATTGGATCTAACAGCGAGACAAGTCTTTATGCTATCTACTAAAAGAGGAGGTCTTGATAATTTATTTATTTCTTAATCAATGTATGTTAGCATTGAGCATACGATATTGATTATGCACTACTTTGACTTACCAAATGGTGCGGGTTTTTCGCAACCCAATAATCCTGGTATATTGGGTAGTGGTGATTAATATCTAGCGGTGCTAGGATTGCTATTATATTGAATCGTGTGCAAGGTGAGTCTCGTTTGATAACGTCTTCAAGAGGAGCTTGAAACAAGGCTTTATTATTCGGAACCTAGCTAGATGGAGTTTGATTACTCTATGAATAATAAATAAGCGATTCTTGCTAAGTCCACTCTTGGAATTAATAAGATGTTAATTAATTAAGTTCACAGCAGACACTAATTAATTAATGGACGTTTCTAGCATGGGAAATGAACGACAATCAAATGGAAACCTGGATTACTTATAATTTCGGATTTGGATGGGCAGTGCAATATTACTTCTGTAGTGGCTGCTCGTAATATTCCAATATAAGCTTGTATTATATTGTGGGTTCAATTTAATTAGTAAAAAGCTAATTGGGGGAGACCGTATCCAAAACCTTCCATAGATCCATGACTGGGCCTAATATGTGACTTAATATAAATAGGAGAATAAAGGAGACAGAAAATACACTTAATTTTATTCAAAATTTTCGTCCCCCTCCCCTACACTGCGAGGGACGATTTTCTCTTCTCTGTGAGATAGGATTTCTGTCTTCTTTATTTAAGTCCTAGTATTCTGGTGAGATCAGCCCACACTGATATCAGCGTACAGTCCGGGAACCAGTCAGAAGATCCGTGGTCTAGTACTCAACATCTTCATGTGGAGAAAGCGCTAGCCATCTTTGATTCTTTGGAGAATCTTCAAGGTAAATTGGCTAATCCGTAGAAAGCATGTTTTAGGTTTCAATTAAGCTAAAGCATGATTTAATTCAAGTTATGAGCATGATACATGAGATAATTGCGCGAATAGAATTTTTCTAAATAATATGCTAAATAGATCAGAATTGTTATGTAATTGATTTATGTATGCTTCCACTGCCAACCCCTTCAGAAAATTGGTTTATAGGTTATGTGTTCAGCTAATTGTGAACTACTCATCCTGCACATGTTTAGTGTATGTGAGGTTGATGTTTTAAGACTAAAGGCCCTTTTTGGTCCTAAACATATGACGATTTTATGATTTTGGTCCTAAACATTATCTTTTGAATTATTTGGTCCCTCACAAATAAAAACGGGTCACATTTAGTCCGAATTGGACAGAACTGTTTAAATCTATCAGTCAACGAATCTTAATTGAATTTTGACTAGATTAAGTTAATAATTATATTTTATTAATGTCTAATATCTAATTAACCCAAAACTAAAAAATTAAAAATTTTACGTTAATAATTTTTGACAAAAATAAAATAAAACATAAAATGATTAACAATACTAAATGGAATGAACTGACGGCCTATCTGCCCAATCTCTCTCTTCACAATTCCTACACCGAATCTCGTCTATCTCCCCCATCTTTCGTCGGTGGTTCAACTCTGGTTCTCGCCGGCAATTCAACCCTGGCTCGGGGCGGTGATTTACCTTCGATTCAACCTTTGTCTCGGAGTGAAGCCTGATTCTTGGTTTTCCATGGGTGTTGACGATTCGGAGTGAAGCCCGATTCTTAATTTTCCATGGGTGTTGACGATTCGGAGTGAAGCCCGATTCTTGCAATGGTAAAATTCGTACCGGAATCGGAGGTCACGTCCACCGCCACTCTCACTGGTCTCTCTGCTGTAGTTCGAACGGTCCATGGTTGGCGAGTTTGGGTTACTTGAGGTTCTTATAAGAACTAGGGTTTCTCTCCAAAACAAACAAAAACAAACTGAGGAAGAAGATGAATGAGAGAAAAAGAATGTAAAATTATACTAGGGTTTATAAATGACAAGTAGTTCCTTTTGTTAATAATAATTTCGAATAAAATTTGAATTTTTTTGAAAAAGAATAAAAATTCGAATATTAAGATTCGTTCACTGTTAAATCTAAACAGTTCCGTCCAATTCGGACTAAATGTGACTCGTTTTTATTTGTGATGGACCAAATAATTCAAAAGATAATGTTTTGGACCAAAATCATAAAATCGCTATATGTTTAGGACAAAAAATGACCTTTGGTCATGTTTTATTGTTAAAGGTGTAGAACAATACAAGTTTAGTGAGCAACTTGGAGTGACATGTTTTCCCATTTGAATAGTCTTTCTTTAGTTAGCTTGTAGCTTTATTTTGTCATTAACTTTCAGAAATCAAAAATCAAATCTTTGTATCTTTTATATGCTCTTAAGTGTAAACAATCTTTACCTCCCTGTGGATCGACACTTGAAATACTACTACGACACTGCAATCTTGCAGTATTGTAGTATTATTAGAGTTAATTAATTAAACTTGATAATTTGTCTGAACTGGTCTAGATACTCTAAAATACGCATCATGGACCCCATAATCTACTAACACTACTTTCCACCACATTTTCCCTCCCTCCCTCCCTTTTATTTTACTTATGGTGCATTAAAACTCGTGTCGTTTACAACTTTGTCTATTTTTTGTGGACGAGGGAGTGCTACTCAATTTGTAATGCCCCATCCCTAATCAATAAGAAACACTATTAAATATACTAAAATATGAATTTCTCTTATTTTAAAATTTAAGATATTAAATGGGAATAAAAAAACGAAAGCAATTTTGTAAACTTAAAAAAGAAAACATCATCGACATTTTATTTTAGTTCTTGAATAAAAATTTGTCAATTAACAATTACAAAATATGTGTAATCAAATACTAACTTTTTATAGTAATAACTAATAACTAAATATCAATTTTGTATGTTAAAAATATCAACATAAAGACATAAATTTATCAATCTTTTTGTGTTGATAAACTTATGTCTTTGTGTTGATATTTAAATTTACATGTTGTATTGATATAATTATATCTTTGTGTTGATAATTTTAATACACAAAATTGAAAATTATTAGTTAGTACTGTAAATTAGTTAGCACATTAACGCAACCCTAATATACTTCATCTAAAAAAAATCCCCATCATCAAATAAAAAGACATATACATGTATTTGATGTACTTTTCATTAGTACTAAATAAACCTGCAAGTATACATAGTATATATAGTATAGCTAATGGTCAGTACCGAATATCGAACACAGGATAAACGAACACAGACGGTCTACCTTCTACTAAGATTCTTCTACTATGTGGAAAAACAAGAGAATTTGATTTTTGAAAATAAAAGATTTAACTATGATAGAACCCAAAGGTTTAATCTTGTATCCTTCATCTTCTCCCTTGAATCCTTCTTCAAACACTTTTGCTTTGATGAACAACAGAAGAACTCTATTTGATGAAGCTTGAGGGGGTATTCATAGCCTTCAATTTCGTGCTCCAATGTAACACCCTGACTTTTTGACATCTTAGCTATTCTCAAAAGGACGTCGAATGGCTAGACAAATTTTTTTTGGATAAACTTTAAAACAATTAAAGGAGCATTTGGACGTTTACGATCGATCAAGAAGATTTTCAAATTTCGTTTAGTACAAAAGAATTCAAGTCAAAACAAACAATCAGGTCCATAATGATATGAAATTGTGTTGGGCTATGTCTAATTTTCCCTTGAGCCCAAATTCTTTTATGCTCGGCCCAATAGCTTGAAGATCAGCCACGTAGCAGCCACCTAGGGCCTCAACCGATCAGCTCCGAGACCCCTCTCCATATGTCCTAATTCAGCTAGCAACTTGAGTTGGTTACTACACAATTAATAACAAGGAGGAACCAACAAGGATAAAATAAATACGACAAACCTCTTGCATGCCAAAAGCTTTTCAGCTCCAACCTCAGCCACTCTTTCACCGACAGCTTTAGAGTGTCCTACACATGAAACAAAATCAGTTAGGGGACAGCCCTTGATGTTGTGCAGTACAGACCCAAAATGAGCATGCTATACCCAAAGAAGACCTGAAAAAGGGAACCAACTCCTAACTCAAAATATCTGATCCCCACCTGCACAAAACGTGCTCCCAACAGATTTAGCAAGAAGCCAAGAGAGCAGATTTCTCTCTACACACCCCTTTGACCAAATCCCAATAAACTCTCAAATTTAGTAGATATATAGGTGCACAGCTCCAATCTATTTCTCTTGTTACACAAAATCCTTTTCACCACCATAACCAAGAGAGAGCAAGAGAGAGTGTTAGAGCATCCGCAACGGTGGCGACGGTCGCCACCGCCGTCCGCGCCGCTGGCAAGGCGAAGCACCGCCGCCGCTGCGCTCGCGCCGCGCCAGCGAGCAGCTGACGTGGCGGCACGGGATTGGGCAACGGCATAGCCGTTGCCTTCAAATTATTATTTTTATTTAAAATTAGTTTTTAATTAAAAAAACCGATAAAAAAAAATTCACTTCCCAAAAAAATTATAACCGTTTATTACCATTTTTTACACTTTTTTTTTCCACAAAAATACACACTTTCATTTATAAATACCCCACTTTCACACCCAAAAATTCACATCAAACTACACAATTCTCATCTTCATTCTCCAATATCCATTTTCATCTTCATTCTCCCATATCCATTTTCATCTTCATTTCTCATACCCTAACAATGTCCGGCCAAGGCGATGACAACCCGCCCTCTCACGGTTGGAACCCCCAATGGTTCGGGGGACAACTGTTTCCTAGTCCGGAAACGGAATATTCGGCCCCTCCTCTCACCCAAGATTCGGCCGTTCCGGGTGGCTACCAGCCATACCCAATCGACGACCAAGGTGCCTCCGAAGGGCGATACGGGTGGACACCGGAGCCTAGGTCGACCACCCCTTCCCAAACTCCAACTCCTCCTACTCGCGCCGGTGTCCGCACACCGTACACTCCGGCGGAGATGGATAAATTGTTCAAGGCGTACTTTGAAATCTCCGAAGATGCGGCGGTTGGCACGAACCAAACCGGCGATCACTTTTGGTGGCGCGTCTCTCGCCGGTACAATGCAAACCGGCCGCCGGGAACGATCGAGCGCAACGAGAGTATGGTGCGCAACTGCATCGGCCGAGCCAACGAAGAAATTGGCAAGTTCAATGGCTATTTCCTCCAGGAGTCGCGGAATGCCGGGAGCGGCCGGAGCGAGGTCGACATCATCACTGCCGCGCTTAGCACCTACCAATCCTTGAACAGTAAGTCGTTCAAGTACCTCAACGTTTGGCAGGAAACGCGGTTCCACCCGAGGTATATGGGAGGCGTAACATCCTCCTCTAGCGGCTCCTCCAAACGGTCAAGGTCGGTATCCCTATCCGGCTCCGGCTCCGAAGAAGTGGCTAGCCAATAATCATGTAATTTTTTATTTTTAGGAGTTTAATATAGTAATTTTTAATTTTAGGATTTTAATTATGTAATTTTTAATTTTTAAGATTTTAATTATGTCTTTTTTATTTTATTTGTAATTTGTAATATTTATTGTGGTTTTTAATGAATTTTAGTATTATGGAAATGTTTTTGTGTAATTGAATTTTAAATTAATTGTGCTCGTCCTTGCGGAAGAGCACAGCTGTGGGTGTTGTGCTCTTGCCAGAGAGCAGGCAGAAAAAGTGGGGTCGAGCCCACAACCGTGCCGCTGGCAAGAGCACGGTTGTGGATGCTCTTAGGTAAAATGAGCTGCCTTGAAAGTCCAGCTTAAACCAAATCCGACAGCCACCCAAAGAAAGAAAGTCAGGTAACCACACTCTCGTCCTTCTATTTTCATGCATCTCACAGTTAGAATAGGAAAGCATGAATCATCTCCAGTGGGCGGATGTCCCATTAGGACATCCACTAGGCCATCCCAAAAACACCTCCTGCCACGTCACTAGTACTTTCCATCCCACTGTCACGTCACTAGGACATCCCCTGCACAATCTGTCCTTCACATCGCCCTTCCCACTAGGACATCCCGCAATAAAAAAAATCATACATTTACAAATAAAACAATTTACATTTACGGAAATAAAATTTGACCGAGAATACGAATGAAATAAAATTCAACGAGCCGTATATATAGAGTTTAAAAAAAAAAAAATTTAAAAACAGGACGTCCGACTGGACGCCACAATGGCGGACGTCCGCCCGCCCGTCGCGCCGACGTCCGAGGACACCCGACGTCCTCACGGGACGTCCGTATCCGACCTTCGACGCTCCAATGGCGGACGTCCCCAACGCCCTTCCGCACGTCCGACCCGACGTCCTACCGGAAGGCCGCCACTGGAGATGCTAAGAGCATCTCCAATAACCGGCGTCACCACCGCGACGCCAAATTTTCGCCGACGCCGGTTTGACGCCGAACCATTGGAACCGGCGTCGGCGAAATCGGCGTCAAAATAGGCGTCGCCATGCCGATTCCCGCGCTGACGCCGGTTCCGACGCCGATCCTCACGGGCGCCATTGTGCGTCCCGGATCGGAGCCAAACCGGCGTCGGATTTAAATTTTTTTTTTGTTTTTCGAAAACACTATATATACGCGCGTTGAACCTCATTTTCATTCGCACCACTTGTTTTAACGAGTATTCTCTCTACCTTACTTTTTGTTCAAGATCAATTTAAGAAATGAGTAATGCCGGTGGTAATGGTGGGGATGCGGATGAGTACGAGCGTATGATGAACGAAGAGCTAGATGCCTATACGAGCCGTGAGGTTGATCGATGGATGCAGAGTTATATGCAGCCGGCGGCACCTCGCCCACGACCAGTTGTCCACCGTCGACAAGTGGTGCATCGTGATCATGAAGCTGCACATCAGCGCCTGTTCACAGATTACTTCGCAGAGGAGCCGCGTTTTGACGCCAACCATTTCAGGCGTCGTTTTAGGATGAGGCGGGACTTATTTATGCGTATTGTTAACGCATTGGAGCAGCGATATCTGTATTTCCGCTTCAGGCACGATGCGGCTGGCAGACCCGGCCACACCCCTATTCAAAAGTGCACTGCGGCAATCAGGCAGTTGGCCTACGGCACCGCGGCAGACATGTGGGACGAATACCTCCACATCGGTGAGACGACTGCCATCGAATGTATGAAGTATTTCTGCCTGGGCGTGATCGAAGTATTCGGTGATCAGTATCTCCGAAAGCCTACCCCCGAAGATTGCCGGAATCTGCTGCGGATGCACGGGGATCAGCACGGGTTCCCGGGAATGCTAGGCAGCATAGATTGTATGCATTGGGAATGGAAGAACTGTACCGACGATAATGAAGCAGGTCCAAGCCACGGCGTCACCACCGCCAACATACGAGGTGGGGTACCGCACGATGAAGAAGCCCTCCTCCAAGCACATGCCGACATGCGTCAGACGGAGGCTCATATTCGACTGCAAAAGGATTTAGTTGAAGAGTTGTGGGCGCGGAGGATTGCAAGGCGTTAGTTTTTATGCAAATTTATGTAATTTTTTAAATGTAATTTTTTTAATTATTGTACTTTTTTTATAAAATTAATGTACTTTTTAAATTTTAATATTATTATTCGAATTTTCCGTATTTATCTCGTAAATTAAATTCCGTATGTTGATACGAGTGTAAATTAAATTATATAATTGTTATTAGTGATGTGGATAGGTAGTGTGAAGGCTATGTGAGGGCTATTTGATGTCCAGTTGATGTGGCAAGCTGATGTGGCAGGAGAATTGTAGGGCTGATGATGTGGCAGTGTGAGGGCTATTTGACGTCCTAACCTATTGGAGATGCTCTAAGAACCACAGATACTCTAATCCATGTTACAAATCTAGTAAATGAATTAAACAACCTATAAATAGAAATGACTTAGCTTTCTGCTGTGAGAGAGACTCCCCGGCGAGTCATCTCACAGACGGCATCACAACGACTGCTACTCATGGAACGCGATGGCCAGGACTTAAACGTTTGGACGCATCGGCTGCTCGCACATCAGCGCTGACGGAGGGAGTGCAGCGGCGGCGACACCGGTTTCGCGCTGGCAGGCCGCACCCCACGCTGCGACAGCCGAGCGGGCAGTTGCGGCAGCGCTGGTCTGAGAAGCGGACCGAGCAACGTCGGTGACGGAGACGGGAGGCAGCGACGGGAAGCTTCCAAGCCCTCGAACAGCAGCCGCGTTGCGGCAAGACGGAGTGAGAGCAGTCGACAGTGGAGAGAAAGGAAAGAGAAGGGAGAAGCGAGATTTAGGGATTTAAGTTTTGAATTAGGGAATGAATTTGTGGGGGAAAGGAGACGGCGACGAGGTACTGCGACACCGGCGACGGAGCGCCGGCAATTGGAAGAGGCGACCATGAATTCGCCGGAGAAAGAGAGAGAGAGAGAGCAAGCTAGGGCACGCTGCTGTGTTAAGGCGTGAACGAGGAAGAAAATAATTGGGGAAAGAGAGAAAGGAAATGGGTCAGATTTTAGTTGGACTCATTTGTTGACGTGTTTGGGCTAAAGTGTGAATATGTATTGGGCCAAAGTAAATAAAAGAATGAGATGAAGAAGATGGGCCAAGGAAATTAAAATGAGGTGCTATTTTATTTGGGGGCAGCTGCGAAATATCGAACGAAGGGGATGACGTCTTCACGGAAATTAAACTAGTCCTCCCGAAATAATTAACTCAAAGGAAGATTAAATTTTAGTAAAATTAATTAAATCTCATGATTTAATTAATATGTTTCTGGAAATTGTTAAGAATGAACGAAAGATAAAAACAAATTAATTAGGAAGCATGCATTCTTATTAAAGGTTTAAGTTTTCTTAACGTCTAATTAGTAAGTTGTTATGTTTTTCACAAAGGACTATCTCCGCGAGTTAAGATCAAAGCGACAAATTCAAGTTAAGGAAATTAAGCGAACGAGGTGGGCTTTTTGTTTACTATACAGTTTTTGTGAGAAGTATATTCTGTGGGCTTTCTATCCTATATGATTATGTGGGCTTTTCTATCCTACACTATTATTGTGGGCTATATGTTTGAAGTACATTTTTTTATGAAAAGTGCTATTATGATATGATATTACGTGGGCCTTATAAGATATGCTTTGAGTTGTTTATGTTCCCAGTATGTTTTGCAATATGAATGCTTATTTAAGTTATCACTATGTTTTGTCTTGCCAAGTTTTGTTTTGAACTTTGCCCATCTGTTTGTCTAGCAAGGGCGACGTACCTACTAGACCGGTTCAGTTTAAGCGAATTCGGGTCTGTAAGTGGGGTGAGCCCATACATACCCGGTTCACACAGTTTCAGATATGGCATTAGTTCCACGAAAAATAAACTGCAGTGACAGATTTTTACGTAGAAAATACTTTTAGTGTCCACGGGCCTTTTAAGTTAAAACCCCGAGTTCACTCAGTAACGGCTTGAAAAAACCAGTTTCTTTTCAGTAAAATATATTTCGGCACATGTCCACAACAGCGCCAAAAACTTGATGCACTTTTTATTAGCACTATAAATACCTGCAAGTATACAGAGTAGGAATAGTATAGCTAAAGGTTAGTACCGGATATCGATCACGGGGAAAACAAACACAGACTGTCTGTCCTCTACTAAAATTCAATTACTATTTGGAAAACCGAAAGATTTGAAGATTTTTGAAAACAAAGAACAATTGAAAGCAAATAAACAACTAATTGCAAATAATCACGGAGATAAAAGTATAGAGATAGGGGAATTCCAGGGATGTGCGTTCACAGTTATGGTTATACAAATTCCAACTACAACACCCTAGCACAGTTCTTACTTTGATAGAACGAGTCACCTAGCTTATGCTCATGCGATGCAAACGTTGATTACAAACATTAGGGTTGTTAATCCTAAATACGTAACTCCTATAAGCTCCTAAGACCCTTAAAAAGTCCCCACTCTCAATTAATAGTGTCGTTTTAAAGGAAGCTAATTATAGTGTCTACTAAGTGGATCTAACTCGCCAACCTCCTCTCACGATTATGTAGCAAGTTATATTAAATCATCACAGAATGTGTCATTCTAACGTGAAGCTTTATCCAATTACTTATGGAAGAAAAAAAGTAAGAACAAAATGGATATTAAATAGAAAAAGGAATTGTATAACCAAAGTCGTTACTAACACATCCCTGGAATCCTATGAGTTTAGTTACACATGATTGAATAAACTAAAAACATAGATTGTAGGGAAGATAATGAAAACATAAGGACTAAAGCAAATAAAACCCAAAGGTAGAATCCTTGTAGCATTGATGAACTCTTGAATCCTTCTTCAACCCCTTGCACAATGAAGTATTCTAACTTTTAAGCTCTGGAAATATTTGGCAATGTGAAGATCATTTTTTTATGAAGCTTTGGGGGGTATTTATAGGGAGAAAATCGGCCCTCTTCGAATATGGAAAAAGGTTGCAAAATATGGTAAATCTTGGAGAGAAAGTAGGGAAAATCTGCTCACCGCTTTTTCCCAGCGGGCCGCTGCACCTTGGCCAGCGGTCGCTGTGGGTTGTTCCGAGGCTTCTGTCTCTTGGCCAGCGGTCGCTGCACTTGTTTCAGCGGTCGCTGGCAATCATCCCGTAACTCTCTGGACTCTTTGTAGCGGTCGCCATGCACTCTCCAGCGGTCGCTGGGCGTATCCTTTCTTACATGCACAACTTCCCCGGAGTAGGCCGCTACTGACTTAGCGGTCGTTGGGCGCCAGCGGTCGCTGGCTTTGTTGCAGCGGACCGCTGGACATGCAGAACAACTCCAGATTTCCAACTTCGCGTTTTGACTCCATTTTTAAGCTCAAATATGCACATTTCTCACAAAACATGTCAAAATACCAAAATAGATAAAATATGCAAATAATGGACATGTAGTGCAACTTTGACATTAAAAACAGATCAAATAGTGGCCTTAAAACCTTGCAAAATCTGAGCGTATCAGTACTCATGTAACACCCCGACTTTTTTTTTCTTTCTCTCTTTATAGTTGTTCTCGAAAGGACGTCGTTTGTTTAAGCCAAATATCATGGTTGTTTCTTTTTATCGAATAAAGGAAATATTTGCGTTTTATCGATCAAAAGGATTTTTGATTTACGTTTAGTATTTGGAATAACACCAAAGTATTAAATGTTTAAAATAGTACTAAAGTTAACTCTAATAAAATAAATAATTTGGGTCTACCAAATATATTATCAGAGTCCTTTGTTTTAAATAAAATACAAGTTGGGCTTCGCAACTAAATGAATAAATAAATGAGAGGTGTCTTCAAGCCCAAATTCTTCCATTCTTTTTCCTCATGTATTTTTTCCACTCTCCAGTGCAGAGATTTCTTGAGAAATTTGTTCAACTCCTTACAGTTACTTTGCAAGAGATTAATTCCTCCATAAATATGATTAAATCCTGCAAATTAAAACCACCGTTAATACCATTCATTTCCATTTAGTGACAATTAACCCAATTGAATTGCAATAACACAATTTATTTCCATCAATTTACCAAGCAAATTCAAAACAATATATATACTCCTCTGTCTATCCCAACGTCCTCATCACATACGGTCTTGGTCAATCAAATTAAGAGAGTTAATAAGAAAAGAGAGAGAGCTAGAGGTGGGCAAGAATTTTGAGTTCGTATTCAATCCTTTCAAGAATTCACATATCGAAAGGTATAATTCTTTCCCTTTTCAAACTCTTCTTTTTCTTCATGAATGGCATAGCATGCATATTTCGAACAGTAGCATCAAATCGGGAACCCTCTTAATGTTGTAACTCAAAAACACTAGAAAGAACATAATGGCTGTTCGGTTATAAACGGGGGCGGTCCGGTTTTTGTCGGGGAGAATCAGGGCTGTTCGTGCTTAGTCGGGGATGTCGAGTGGTTGAACAGGGGCTTCCGAGCCGTTGACGGAGAACTGAGAGGATTGAGGGACTGCTTCTCGAACTGGACAGCAGCGGCGACGGCGAGAGAAGGCCGCAGAGCAGCGACAACGAAGTGCCTGAATCAGCGCTGCTGTTCGGCTGTGGTGATTCCACGGTGGTGGATTGTGAACGGAGACCATCCCCTCTCGCTGCAGCAGCGATTTCCGCAAAGGAGACAGTAGCAGCGGTGGCTGGCGAAGGCTGACCCGGCGAGCTGGGACAACAGCGACGGCGTGGAGTCGTGAGGAGGAAGGCGATGGAGTTTGGGTTGCTGATTTGGGGTATCTTGAGAAAAATTGAAAGGAGGGCGACAGAGGTTTTGAGAGAAAGAGAGAGTAACCGAGATGGTGGAAGGGAGTAGTTGGATCTTTTTGTTTGGACCTCACAAATTAAATTGGAGATATAAAGTGGGGAAATATTTAAGCCTTGGACTTTTAATTAATTTTGGGCTAAAGAAAATTAAGTACTTGGGCTGTAGTTTAATTAAAATATGTGGGCTGCCAGGATTTAAATTGTTGGTTTGAAATTAGTGTTGAAGGTGTTACGTACGGATGGAGGGCGCAAATGGCCGGCCGGCGTCGCCAGCGACGTCTTGGGCGGCCGCCAAAATTTGAAAAGGAGTTTAAGACGATGTTCTAAAACCACGATAATCTAATTTTCTTTTTCGAATAATTGATTTAAGGAGCGAAAGATAAAATTAACACCTACGTAGAATGCATACATTCTTTTTAGTTACTTGTTTTTAGGCTAATTTAGCATATTATATTGTTTATGAAAAGGCTATCTCTACGAGCAAGTTGAGGTTGGAGTAAGAAATCTCAAGTTAGGGAATTTAAGCGAACGAGGTAGACTTTCTTTTAAATAAAGAAAATATCTTTTGAAGTATGCTATTAGTTATTTAAATTCCCAGCATGTTTTGTCTTGCCATGTTTTATTTTGAGCATTGCCTATTTGTTTGTCTAGAAATGAGATCAACCCTACTAGACCAGTTAAAAGTAATCGAATTCGGGTTTGAGTGTGGGGTGAGCCCATACTCAGGCTAGGGTACACGATAGTGAGCCATCTTTCGAGTTGGCCACATTCCCGGCACCAGGAAAAGGTTCAGATATGGTAAATGTTCCAGGAAAAATAGATCATGATCACAGTTTTAACAGAGAAAAGATTTTAGTGTTCTCAGGCATTTTAAATAAAACCCCGAGCTCACTCAATAATGGCTTGACAAAACCAATTTATGGAAAAATATTTGGCATGTGTCTACTGAGTATATCAAATACTCAGCCCTGCATGTGTTTTCCCTATGTGCAGGTTGAGCGGTGCTGACGATGGGTGGTGTTGAGCAGAGACATCATATGTTCTTTAATAGTGATTTGGATGCATCGTGTCTCCATACATGTGACATTCGCTCTTGGATGCTTCCGCTAAAATAGTATTTCTTTTTAGTTTATGTAATTGTCGAGATGATACTCTGATTTTATTCAATTTATTTCTATGAATTCGAGCCAAGTCCAGTTATACAATTGTTTACCCCCTTCTTCCCCGCTTCTTAAATCCCCCATTAGTCGCGATCAACCGTTCTTTCTATCCTTAGAAAGGGCGGGCATGACAACTCAGCCCTGCATATGTTTTAAAAATGTGCAGGTTGAGTAGTGATGACGATAGGCGGTGTTGAGCACACACAACAAAGATCTTTCGATAGAGTAGTTCTTGGATGTATCGTGTCTCTATGCACGGTGTCATTCGCTCTTGAATGCTTCTGCAAATGTCTAGTTCATTTTCAGTTTTGTTGTCCTAATTAGCGATATTCCAAGTTTATTGTAATATGTCGCACTCTGATAAATTTTGACTTATATATTCCAAGTTATTTTAGTTCAAGTCTAGTTGTTCCACAATTTTCCCCTTTCTTCCCCGCTTCTTTCATCCTCCCCTGGCCGGGCTTTCTATCCTAAAAAAGTGCGGTCGTGACACCTTAATATGGTAAATATTTAGCACAGTATGGTAAACCTTGGAGAGAAAGTAGGTAAATTCTGGGCGCCGCGTTTTCCCAGCGGAGTGCTGCAGTTTTTTTAGTGGTCGCTGCGAATTATTCCGTAGCTTATGTCTCTTGGATAGCGGTCGCTGGCAATCATCATGTAGTTACTGGATCTCCTGGAGCAGTCGTTGGGCGTGTTCCTCTTTTCAACTCAACTTTTCCGAAGCGGACCGCTACCTGTTCAGCGGTCGTTGGTGGCCAGCGGTCGCTGGCTGTGTTGCAGCGGATTTTCATCTTCGATTTTTTCTATCTTTTTAGACTCCATTTTGCACATTTCTCACAAAACACGTCAAAATATCAAAATAGATAAAATGTGTAATTAATGGACAAATAATGCCACTTTGACAGTCAAAACGAACCAAATAATGACCTTAAAACAGTGCAAAATCCGAGCGTATCAGTATTTACAACAAAAGTTTACCAAAATAATATATACTTTATCTTGTAAATTGCTTGTAAATAAAATTTTATCATTATCAAATGCACAATTTTATCAAAAGACATATCTCAGCCCACGTGTAATTACCATTATCGATCACACGATTTCAAAATATAATAATATCACAGTATTCATATATACTCCCAAAATGGATACTAGTCAAAGATTGGTCTGGGAGTCCCGTGGACCACCCTCGTGGACCTGACCCCTCGTGGGCTGTGGGTGGGCTGTCACGACCCATCTGATCCCTAGTGGATCAGACCCCTCGTGGGCCCATAAGCTCATATGAATGACGCACGACACAATAATGATTATAACCAATTATGTAATGAATCATGACATATTGAACCATTTCAACTTAGTTGACTTCTATATGAGACTAGCCTCGGTCCCTCGTGGACCTGACCCCTCGTGGACTGTGGGTGGGCTGTCACGACCCATTTGATCCCTAGTGGATCAGACCCCTCGTGGGCCCATAAGCTCATATGAATGACGCACGACACAACAATGATTATAACCATGTAACCACTACGTTTACAGATAAAGTAAACCTCACCTCGAAAGCTACAATGCACAAATAACCTCCCAAGCTTGGTTCGATTTTCCGTCCTCTAGCCTTGGATATGCTGCTCCTAGCACTCATGCATTTTAACTCAGTTTATAAAATTTCAAACTTAAACTTCAAACTAGGAACTTGAACTCATTCCATCTTTAGCAAACTCAAAATTAAAGCATATACAAATAGCTTGAACATCAAACCATAATCTTCTTTAACTATTACTTATAACCATAATCTCTATCATCTATAGAATCTATCGAATTCCATCAACTTACAAGTTACAACACACAAAACGGTTAAATAAATGAATCTCAGTAAAAGGATCTGTTAACACATGAGCACATAATACATTCACCATATGTTTCAAAATATTTTACCTATCACTCAACCATACCAAAGTATCAAGGTATAAAAGCTCTCACACTTACTAATCATATGGTCTACAGTCAAAATTCCCAAAAATAATGCAAAATGGTTTTAAATGATTTCCAAGAATAATCACACATCTTCCTACATCATTATTTCCAGTGTATCTCAAGTTCATAATAATCTCACACCAATAGGTTACTCAAATAAAACTAACAAAATCACTTTTACTATTATCCGTTACTATTCACGACGAACTGCACTAACTTTGAAAAAATCATTCCGCTCGACTCATAAATTGAAAACCAACGAAACCAAAAGTAAAAGATAAGAAGAAAAGTCTAGTTTACGAGGATTTGTTTTGATCTTGAAATTCCTATCTGTTTAAGATTTATGATTATTTTTCCAAAACATGTAAGGAACATGGTAGTCCTTTTAAAAAATTCATAATAAATCCATATGAAGTCGGTTGAAGCTGAATTTGGTGACAATATAAAAGATATCTAAGGATACATTCTTGTCAAATATGAGCCGAAAACAATTCTTTTGGTCAGTCAAATTATCCCCGAAACCCATTGTTGAAACAATGTATTGTTGACAATCATATTAGAAATGAGTCACTCACCCCTTAAAAGGACTTATAAGGGGAGAGTTATCCATACTTATATAGAGGATTTAGTATCATCACCAAGTCGATATGTGACAAGATTTAAGAGTTTTAACACACCCCTTCACGTGTGGGCCGTAATGACACATCGGACTTCCATCGCATGGGTAGGCAAGAGAAGAAACAATGATATAAAATCCATCATCGACTTGGGCCAACTTTGATGTCATATTAGAAATGAGTCACTCACCCCTTAAAAGGTCTTATAAGGGGAGGGTTATCAATACTTATATAAAGGAGTTAAGATCATCACCAAGTCGATGTGAGACAAGATTTAAAAGTTTTAAAAAATCAAAGGCTTCACTCCACAGTTCAGTCTTTGACTCCAAAATATGAATAAAAAAAGAATCCATTGCATCAACAAAATAAAATTAAGCTTCCTCTTAGATCTAGGGTTTCAACAATCTTACTAATTAAATCAAAGTTTCAAAAACAGCAACCAATATCCAAAATTTTTAACCCCAACAAACAAAATAATAGCCAAGCAAGCAAAGAAACAGATCTCCAAATTAGAATGAATTCAATTCTCTTCACTCACACATACTGATACAAACATAATCTTTCAATTAAAAGAACAAATACACAACATGGGATGTCATACAATCAACGAGTAATTTCACATTTTACTCTAAATCACGAGAAACTGAAATCGAGAAAAACTCTAACCTTGATTCCAACTTTAATGGAGATTATGGAAGATGGGCATGAAGAATCCAAGTAGAGGAAGGTTAGCCGACAGCCACAGCAGTACTGGCAGGTGGCAGCCGGTGATTTCCTGTGGCTGATATTCCATCAAGCGGGAGGAGGGGGGGGGGGGGGGGGGGGAGTGATGGGTGCGTGTGCTTAGCAGTGGGGTAGTATGAATGTGTTGGTGTGTATGATGTCTAGTGTGTATCAGGGTGTAGTGTGTGTGTTCTAAAATTATGGCTTGTGCGTGTAGAGTGTTCTAGATTAGAGCATCCACAATAGGAAGGACTTTCCCACGGACTAGCACTAGGACTTCCCAAAAATACCCTCCGCCACGTCACTAGGACTTCCCACACCACTGCCATATCACTAGGACATTCTACTACACAATAGTGGACAAGCACTAAGACATCCCACTAAACAAATTCACATATTAATAATACGGAATTGAAATTTCGACACGAATACGGAGAAATTGCAATCATAATTTCATTAAATTAAAAACATTAAAAAGTACAATTAAAAAAAAAATAAATTCAACAAATTACATTATAAATATCAACGTGCACTCCTCCGCGCCCACAACTCTTCAATTATATCCTGTTGGAGTCGAATATGGGCTTCTTGTTGGCGCATGTCAGCATGTGCTTGGAGCCGTCCGGCGTCATCATGAGGTATCCTCATTCGTACACTGGCGGTGTCCACGCCGTGGCTTGGCCCGACGTCATCTCCATTGGTCCAATCAGTCAGTTCTGGATCTTCTTGTTCGACGATGAAAGGGTCTTTAGATCTCTAGTGATTGCAAAAGCACTCTAGTTTGCGGAACAAATTTAGGCAAGCAGAGTCAACCCAACTGATCAAGTCAGGTGTTGAACTGATCAAGTCGGCAACTATCGGGTCGTTGGTTATGCAAACTTAGAGACTAAAGGCCTTCAATACCTTAACCCACAATACTATTAACTAGTAAAGGGAAGTAAGGGTCGAATCCCACATCGATAGAGGAGGGTTGAGTTGTGTATGAGACATGTGGGGGTTCGCTGTTGCCACGCTTCACTACTGGTGGGTTAACTAAAACTAAGATTACTCAAGTTGTAAACTAACTTGATCAACTAGACTACCAACATGAAATCAACAATAACTCCAAACTGATCAACTCAGATAGAAACATATGCAAGCATAAAACAAACGGGGACCACTGAAAGAAAACTTGTGCACTACCAAAAGTTGTTAAACGAAAAGGTGACAGTGCATGCAATACTAACGAACTATGACCTTCTTCTTCGCTGAGCAACAAATCAAGCACACATGGCAAAGGAAAACATAGCATATGACATTAAAGCGAGAAATAAACAAATGAAAACATGGATCCATTCGATTTAGCCGAAGAGAAATAGATCTAAAGGTCTATCCTAATTTCATTCAAGTTGACGAGCAAAAACTTATATCTAACTATGAGAAATCGAAAACAGAGCAACGAAGGCAATATAAGCTAGATCTATCCCAGAAATCACCAATTTCCAACACACATGCATCGCATACTCTATCCAAAACATCAGATCTAAACATAAATCATTGAATTACGAAGAACAAAAAACATCATATCCAAAACAACTTGCACTGAAAACTCCATTTCATAAACAATCTCTGATAAACCAAACAAACAAAATTCCAAAACTTTAGATTTAGAAGATCGATCAACAACAAAAGTACTGTAGTAGCAGCTAAGAGAAAACAGAAAGAACAACTGAATTGTGGAAAATCAAAGAACTAAAACTGAATAACAATTGTTTGACCCCTCGGGGCTTAAAGAAAAAGAAACTATGAAGGCTTCCTTGGAAGATCTGAGTCTCTTCTTCCTTGATGAGGAAGAAGAAAGGAAAGTTGAAGTAGAAACCGGCTCCGATGACTCCTAGCTCCCGTGCTCCATGCTTAAAGTGTAACTGGTGATTGATATGATACTGGACTCTCCAAAAGAAAAACCGAACCCTGCTATGTGCCTTCTCTCTACTATTTATAAGATGGCCTTGGCTCAAATCCCTAGGTTAAGCTCATTCCGTCTTGAAATTAATGCCCCTGAGGTGGCTTCTTCTTTTCTCTCTCTTCTGACTCATCATCTCGTGTGTTGAACTTCACTTGATCAGCTCGCTAGTTGGGCAGGTTCTCTTGCTTGTTCGGAATTGATCAGCTTGCCCTCGGATTTGGTCATTTCTTGCTTTATTTCCAGGTTGATCAAGTCGTCCATGCACTCCGCCTCTTCTGCACTTTTCCAGCCCCTGGACACTTAAATTCACCACTTTTTTCGCACATTATCAACCCGGTTAGTGTAATAAACCCCTATAAAATCATGCTTGTAACGAATCCTATCAAACTGCTCACACTTAAACCATGTTTGTCCTCAAGTATGAAAGAACAAGAAAACAAAAAAGGGCAAGTTACATGCATGGGTCCGACTCCTAAAATTAAACAGACTCCACAGACACTAACACAGATAGACAAACACAAGCAACACTTAAACAAATGTTCACTTCTCCATGTTTGAAACTGGCTCAACTTCTGACAATATTCCCCACAAGCTTAAGGTCACTTCAAATATTTTGCAGTCTCAAATTCATCCCTCCCCTTTGGTTCAGTCTGGTCAGTCTATCAGTTCGTCAAGATAACCTCTATTCTAGTCCACTGTTGGATTCACTCGGTCACTCATTTCTCACCAGAGATGTTAGAACCATTCACTCATTCATTTTGCCACACCACTGATGCTTGAGTTCCATAGGCACAGACTAGCTCCTTAAGGTCTTTCTTAGGGTTGTAATGGGGCCATGGGTTTTTATGTGAATAGGTGAGGATCCTATGGGTTCTAAGTTCATAACATTCTTCACTGCAACGAAGGACATGTGAACTTGGAAACATAGCTGGAGCAGCCTCCCCATTACATCTTCAAAAATCCCAGAATCAAAGAACATCCCTTGGCCATTTTGGCCTTATTCGCTAACCTTTCTCTATAAGGCCGGGTTACATTGTTCATTGCCCTGTCTAAACTGATATATATGAAAAAGTTTGAGGGACAGGTTACACTTTCTCCTGCCCCCCCCTTTTTTTTCCTGCCATTCTCTCTTTTTTCCATGTCTTCCCTTCTTTTCTTAACTGTTTGACTGTAATTCCTTCTTTTCCTTTTTTACCGCTTCTATTCCTTGTTGGTAGCTGCTGCATTCCATCCCCTAACTCACATGGCATGAAGGCTCATGGTTCAAAAGGAGAGTGAATTCGGAATGCAGGCTCAAAATGGGGTGACTAAGGGGTGCCCTTACAATGAGGCGGGTTCATCTAGTTCAAAAGAAAAGAGGACCAATGAAGGTAACGTTGTGTTTGTGTATTACGGAGAAAGCAAGTGTGCACAGAGAAAACTAATGCAAGTGCTTGGGCAAGACACCACGCTCCTTAAATCCACTGGATCACCAGGTCCAGGAACTCAAGAGAACACGGAGTATTTTTGTCGTTGGACACACTCGACTCCCATTCAAAGAAAATATTAAATCCCTCAACCCGAATGCTATAAATTAGTATAGGGAAGCGGGGTCGATCCCACGAAGATGGATTCGTGAAGTAGTGCTTAGAGACTCTGGAAACAAGCGGCTGCTGCCACGCAAAAGGGTTGAGAATTTTAACTACTTCTAGACCTAGACACGAAATGTAAATGCTAGACCTAGGACACAGAACATGTAATAGAATCAGACTTCAATACTGAGAGACACATTTTGCTTCCTGGATGGAGTAGACGACTAACTAATTAAGACTAGACAGGGAGAATAAAACAGCGGGGACCATGACTCCAATTATAGCAAGTACGGTTAAAGCTGCAAATAACAAACTCATGCTCCAACTAACAATGACATGCAATTTCCTTACCGATTCAAGCACGCAAATGGAGAAAACAGAGCATATATCTAGATTCGAACAGAATATAAAGATTTTGATGCCAGAAACTTGCTATGAACCGGAAATACATCAAATCTACGTAAACTAGGCGAAATGAAATGAAAACACGTAAAATAGGCATGAAATTAAATCAATCTTGCTCAGATTCACGTCGGATGCTTAATCCACTCCGGATCTAAGCGATCCGAACCCAACAACAGACATAACCGACTCCATAACTCCGGTTTTCACAGATCTGCTCCGATCAACTCCGAATTCAAACAACCACAAACAATTCCACAACTCCTAACTCAACCCTCCGATTTATCCACAAACAGACTCCGATCACCCAGATCCAACTGCAAACCTGCATAAATTCAGAAAACAACTGCGAAACGCATCCAACTCGAACAATCCAACTCCAAAATTCCGAAAATCAACGTAACAGAAAATCAAACTTGCATTAAAATTAGAGAATATTCGGCAAAACAAACAAATAGAGCTCCGAGCTTCGGACAGCGAAGCTCGGCGAAATCAGGAAAGTATGAAAGCAGAAATTAAATTGTTTCTTCGCCCCACAGAAGGACGGTGTTACAACCCACAATAGCTTCAAAGAAAACTAAACATGAACCCCGGTGCGAACCCTGAATCTCCCCACGAAAAGAACCCAAGTGTGTGAAAAGTGAACTAAGCTACAGGCTGTTAGCGAGGCCTCCAACCCAGCAGATCCTCCAGCGTGCATGCTTCTCCGTTTTATAGATGCGGACATAGCCTTCTAGAGTCTTCGTAGAAATCTCTATTCTACCCTTCAACTCCGAGGTTTCCTCCGTCAAGCAATTTTCCGCATAATGTCCACTCATGCGCCTATTTCCTAGGTCCACGCAACTGTCCTCCTCCTTTCCTGGACCTGGCGAAAAATCTTCACACACCTGGCTTAAAACGTGCGTTAGACCCAGAAATTTCACGAATTAAAGCCCTAGACCTATGCATGAAATTAGCTTTATCAAACTGCTCACACTTAAACCATGCTTGTCCTCAAGTATGAAAGACAAGAAAAAGAAATAAGGCAAATTTCAATGCACGGTTCCCAAGAACGACTCTACAAACAAGACACTAACACAGAAACAGACTCCTAAACCTAGACACATACAGACTCTGAAAAGAAAATAACACAAAAAGAAAACAAAACACAACAAATAAGCATGCACTAGTTTCAACTTTTAGGCGACTGTCCCCACAAGCTTAAGTTCTCTCTGTAAAATCGTCTACAGTCTTCAAATCCTCCCTCTTCCTTTGTCAACCTAAACGGTCCGTCAGTTTGTCAAGATAACCTATTGATTTCCCAGCCATTAGGTTCGCTCGATCATTCATTCCTCACCAGGGATGTTAGGATCAAAACGCTTCAAAGTTAAAGTTACACCACTGATGCGTTGGGTTATGAGAGTTTCTCCTTTCTATCATCTCCTCCCCCCTTTTTTTTTCCTGGGTCAGGTAATTTTTTCTTCCTGCCCTTAGGTAATTAATCTTCTTTTTCCTCTTTTTATCTTCCCCCTGGACTTCGTCCAGCTTATACCTCCATTTTTTTTCTTTTTTCCTTTCAATATATATATATATATATATATATTTTAATTTACTCCTCCCCTGGACTTCGTCCAGCTTATACCTCCTTTTCCTGGACTTCGTCCAGCTTATACCTCCATAACCCATTTTTTCTCCTTTATACTCTACTCCCTAAGCATCAAATGGTTGCCCATTTTTTACATGTTAGCTCAAAGTGTTTAGGCTTATAACTCACTTTATAGTAGGGCTGCACAGCTAGGTTAGCTAAGGAATTTTCTATCGTCCTTACTTCATTCAGACCGCTTTTAGTTTGTTAAGGAAAAGGGCATCAAAGTTGACGTGTATCCTTCCTTCAATTGCTCTAACTAAGGGAATTTTTGCCGTATTGTATCCACTAGCTCATGCAACACGCAACACACAAACAAAACTGAAAACTCTAAGACTCTTATTCACAGAAAAAGAAAAACAAAGCAAATACTTGCACCTATTCCCTCCCCCTCCCACTTCACTCAAGCTTGTCCCCAAGCTATCCTAGTGAAGGGGGAAATAGGGAAGTATAAAAGACACAAAACAGACCACAAACAAACAAACAGCATGCTAGAAACAAAACAAACTTCTCACACTTAGACCGTACACCGGGCTAAGTGGGAGAAGGCTCAACAAACAAAACCAAACATGCAAAAATAAACGCAACCCCTTCTCACACTTAGACCAAAGATTGGGCTAAGTGTGGGAAGTTGCAACACATATGTACAAAACAAAGCATGCTGGCACGGATAAACATAACGGAAAACAATAAAAAAAAGGATGAAAAGTAAAAGTTACTTGGGTTAGGGGGGTTCAATTCGGGGTCTGGCCCCCTCGGTAGCCAGACTTGGGCGGCACGGCCTGTTGGGTCACTTTAGCTTTCTTTCTCGCCGGCGATTCCGGCTTCTCTGTCGTCTCTGCTGTCTGTATGGGTACGGCTTCTTCAGGGTCACAGATTTGGGGATTGATTTCACAGTCACGGGCTTGCTGGCAGACGGGGTGGTTAGAGGTTTTGTCGGTTGGGAAAGCTTTTGAAGAGATGAACTTCCCTGCCCCGGCGATTCCGAAGTGCTCCCAGGTCCAGGAAACAACTCTAGTGCGTCTGGGAACTTCCTTCTAAACCATTTTGCCATCGTCATCATCAGTGCGACGGCCTCGGTCATCTTCTCAGTATACTTGGCTGATGTAGCCACTAGATCGGAAACACGCCCTTTAAGGGCCACGATCTCTTCCCTAACTTGCCCAACTTCCGTTCGCATGTTGTGTACTTCCGTTCTTACTCCCGTGACCTCCTTCCATACTCTCTCACTTTCAGCACTGTCCTTTCCTTTGCCCCGTAGGGCCACGATCTCTTCCCTCACCATTTTAATTTCGGATCTCATCCATCCGACTTCTTTCCTCATTTCTTCAACTTCCACGACTGATCTTCTGGCTTCATCCACATCAGCAATTTCCTTCACTCCCGCCACCTCTTGCTCCTGTTTGATCTGGGCTTCCGACTTACCAACTTCATAGAAACAGACGTCCTTCCCGTGTGTGATTAGCAACCCCTTGTTGAAGAAGTAATCCATGTTGAAAACCTCTGGGGGTAGAAACATCTTCACTTCTCGGCAGGACTTGTGGATCTTCATAATCACATTCCGCTGTAGATACGCCCCAAGGAGATGGCATGTGTATAGATGCCGGGAAGGGTTGGTAGTTACTTGGTGGCAGGCTTGAGCTAACCAGTAACCCAAGTGGACACGTACACCCGTGGCCATGCACCAGGTAAAGTATAAGTCGGGAGTTGTCAATGCGTTGTTGCCTGTGCGCCTGTGCCCATCAGATTGTAGCTAATGAAGGTTTGGGCGAACCTCAGGATCCTGTTCTCGATATGGTGGGCCTTCGAAAAACTAGTTTTAAATTGACCCACCCTCGGGTGAGTCAAGAACTCCCATGCACTCTGCGCTTTGAAACCTGGTGTGAACTTCGGTTGGCCGACCATTCTCTCGTTCCATAATCCTTCATCATCTTCTGTACGCGTCAGCAGACCCATCCGTAAAGTCCACTCACGGATGCTCATCACACGCTCTTCATTGAAGAGCCGGAAGCTAACGGAATCGGCCTCCAAGTCGGTGGTGGATTTAAACCGAAAAGTCGAGAAAAATTCCCGTGCCAAGTCTATCGGAACCTCAAGGGTGCTATGCTTTAGCAACCAGTCAAAGCCGATTGCATCTATATTCCCCCAAACTCGTCATTTGACGCGATCTCCTTGAGTTCCGCCGAGTCATACATCTTCCCGGACTTAGCAACCTTTCCCAAACCACTCTTCTCTTTGTGTATGGCGGCACGTTTTGGGTCCGCGAACTTCCTCATCTCGTTCAGCAGTTCTTTGGTGATCCAGATTTCTTTCGACTCGAAGTTGAGCTCCTCTTCTTGTTCTTCTTCGGAGTTGCCGGACCCATCAGGGCTTTCGGACTCAACAGCGTACGGCACCTTAGCAGGTGAAGGGAGAGAGGGTTCAACGGACTTCCCTTTTACTTTCTTGGTCGAGGAAGGAGCAATCTATTTTCCTTTTCTCTTCCTTTCGACCGCGTGGCGGCGCTCCTCCTCCTCGTTCTCCCCATCGCTAGGTCTAGGAGAGATTACATGCTCAGGTGCTGCGGTCTCTAGACCCAACGACCCTTCTTCTGTCTGTGGAACGTGTTCCTCGATTTCATCACGTAAACTCCGACGAGCTTGCCTCCTTGCATCTCTTGCGTCGATCGGTATATTCGTCCCCTCTAGGACATCCGTCAGATCCACAATCAATTTAACCTTGTCCTCAACAGGGTCTTGTTCAGCATCAGCAACGAGGGCTTCTTCCTCTTCAGACATAAAAGGGGTCGCCCCCTTGAGATAAACAGGGGACTCTACCCCAACCAACTCTTGTTCAACGTGGGCTTCTATACCCACAGACTTTTCAGGGGTTTCCCCCTCTTTGACATCTTCCTCAACAATTTGGGCTTCGGTGCCCCCAACCACTTCTGGGGTTTCCCCCGCTAAGTTTCTTCCAGAATTTAGGGCTTCGTCGCCCTCAGGAACATCATTACCAACAACAGGGGTTTTCCCCTCAACAAACTCCTCCAAAACACTAGGGGTTTCCCCCTCAACAAAATCCACGGCGGCGATAATAGAACCTACCCCCTCGGACACACCATGGGTTTCTTCCTCAGTGGCAGAATCTAACCTGGGTTCACTCACAGCCAACAACTCCAACCCTGCCGCCAGATCTGCTTCTTCTGCATGAGTTTCTGCGGCGGTCGTTTCTGGAACAGTAGTGTCGGGCTCTGCGACGGCTTCAGGTATATCGGGTACTGGCTCCGCGACGGCCTCCGCTTGGGATGTTGAAACCCCTGAAATCTCCGCTTGGGATTTCCCCATCACAGCCGCGAACATAGCAAACGCCTCCATCGCCTTTTCTGGTCCGCCAAATTTTTGTAGTATGTCGGCCATAAACGCTGCCGCGCTTGAATCGGTGGTTCCCGACGTGTTTCCGGTCCCCTGTTTGTTATCCATGAGGAATTCTGTAGAAAGATTTGGAGAAACTTGGACGAAACTTGTATCTTGATTAGGGTTAGAGAAAGAAAACACGAGAGAGAATTTGGGAAATTTTTGTTTATTTTTTTTAATGTAGAGAGAGAATGAGTAAAAAAAACAAACACGGTTATAGCGTAGGTATGAGAGAGGACGTTTTGCAGGCTGTTGCAGGTATGACGCTAGCTACCATACGCCTCCCCATAAAAGTGCCTTTTGAAATCCGAACCGGTGCCAACTCCCTCCAAATTTTGTACTCCGCAACTCCCTGCCCCAGTAGATACTCTCTGCAAAACTGCACATAAAAAGATATCAAACTAAAAAAATGAAACGCCAGACCCCCTAGGTCTAGGATATGACAATATAAAAAACATTCCTGAGGAGTCTGGTATTTCGAAAATATTTTTGGAAGATTTTTTTTTTGATTTAAAGAAAGCAATTAAATATTTACAAATTCTGTTTCCAAGTGTTCTCAAGATTCCCTGGGTCAAGGTATATAAAAAGAAATCTAAGTCACCTGACCCAGGAATTTTCTAAGAACACTTCCTTCCCAGACCAGTCAGGCGATCTCAAGGAGTGCGCGTAGCGGCACTTCGTCCACTACACACATCTCCGAGTTATCCCTAAATATCTTCACACTATGACCATTAACCAGAAAAGGAGTAGAGTTTGAAGCACTTCCCTGGATCTCTACTGCCCCATTTGCACGAAGACTCACAACAGTGTATGGTCCAATCCATTTGGACTTAAGCTTACCAGGCATTAACTTGAGCCGGGATTGGAACAAGAGAACTTTCTGCCCAACTTGCAGTTCCTTGGTCCGGAGATTCTTATCATGCCAAAGCTTGGTCTTTTCCTTGTACCACATCGCTGATTCGTAAGACTCAAGTCTCAATTCTTCCAACTCCTGGAGCTGCAGTTTCCTCTCTCCCTCACAAGCTTGAGGGTTCATATTAATCTCCTTGACCGCCCACTACGCCCTATGCTCAATTCCCACCGGCAAGTGACACATCTTGCCGAATACTAACCTGTAAGGGGACATTCCAATGGGTGTTTTATACGCTGTTCTGTAAGCCCACAATGCGTCATCAAGTCTCTTACTCCAGTCCTTCCTTGACGGATTAACCGTCTTCTCCAATATCGACTTTATCTCCCTGTTGGAGATCTCTGCTTGCCCATTTGATTGAGGATGATACGGTGTGGAAAGACGGTGGTAAACTCCGTACTTTCTCATTAGAGCTTCAATAGTCCGATTACGGAAATGCATCCCATTGTCAGATATTATAGCTCTGGACACTCCGTACCTGTTAAAGATGTTAGTTCTAAGAAATTTCGCTACCTCTTTAGCTTCACAAGAAGTGGTCGCCTTGGCCTCTATCCATTTCGAAACATAATCAACCGCCACAAGTATGTATGTGTTCCCGTATGAAGTCCATTCCCCATACGTCGAAGATTTCGCAAACGATCACAGGGACTTGCGGCATTTCATCTCTCCTAGAGATTCCACCAGTCTGCTGACACCTCTCACAATTCTGGCAAAATTCGAATGAATCCTTGTGCAACGTAGGCCAGTAAAAACCACTATCTAACACCTTCCTTGCAGTCTTCCTAGGTCCAAAGTGACCTCCACAAGCTAGGGCGTGGCAATGGTTCAGCACATCCCTTTGTTCCCATTCTGGTATACATCTTCTAATCACCTGGTCAGCTCCCATTTTCCACAAATACGGGTCGTCCCATAAATAATACTTGGCTTCGCTTTTAAGCTTCATTCTCTGGGCCAGGGAGATTTCCTGCGAACTGGGCACCTCTCCAGTGACCAAGTAGTTTGCCAGGTCTGCGAACCATGGCTCATCGTTTAGGTGACATTTACCCTTTTCAGAATCTCCTAGACCTGTTAATGCCATAATCTCTTCCCAATTGATAGGTCTAGGAAATTCCCCTAAATAATACAATTGTTCCTCGGGGAATGCATCCGGTATTGCTTCCTCGGTCTCCCCTTGAAAAATACGACTCAGATGGTCAACCACCTTGTTCTCAGTTCCCTTTTTATCCTTAACCTCCCAATCAAATTCTTGTAAAAGTAGCACCCAACGGATTAATCTCGGTTTGGACTCCTTCTTCGCCAGCAGGTACTTAATAGCTGCGAGGTCTGTGAAAACGATCACCTTCGACCCCAACAAGTATGGTCGAAACTTCTCAAATGAGTATACAACAGCCAGCATCTCTTTTTCAGTGGTGTCGTAGTTCTTCTGGGCTTGATTTAGCGTTTTCGAAGCATAGAAAATCACGTAGCTTTTTCCATCAACTCTTTGACCCAGCACCGCCCAAACTGCATAATCGCTGGATCGCACATGATTTCAAAGGGTAGATTCCAGTCAGGTGCTCTGATAATGGGAGCGGATACTAATTTGTCCTTCAACAGCTGAAAAGCTTTTTTACACTCCTCATCGAAAACAAACTCCACATCGTTATGCAATAAGTGAGTGAGCGGTTGAGCAATTCTTGCGAAATCCTTTATAAACCTCCTATAAAATCCTGCGTGCCCTAGGAATCCTCTCACTTCTTTTTGATTCGTCGGGTAAGGCAGTTTTGAGATAACATCAATTTTTGCTTGATCTACCTGTATGCCTCTTTCCGATACCACATGCCCTAGGACAATTCCCTCAGGGACCATAAAGTGGCATTTCTCGAAATTCAAAACCAAATGCTTCTCCTGGCATCTTCTCAGCACTAAGTCCAAGCTCGCCAAACATGAGTCAAATGAATTCCCGTACACAGTGAAATCATCCATAAAAATCTCGATGCAATCCTCCAGAAGATCCGAGAAGATACTCATCATACACCGCTGAAAAGTGTCTGGCGCATTGCACAGACCAAACGGCATCCTTCTGTAAGCGTACGTTCCAAAGGGACACGTGAAAGTTGTCTTCTCCTGGTCTTCGGGATCCACATAGATTTGAAAATACCCACTATATCCATCCAGGAAACAGAAATATTGCTTTCCCGCCAATCTTTCCAACATCTGGTCAATGAAAGGTAACGGGAAGTGATCCTTCCTAGTAGCCTCGTTCAGCTTCCGGTAGTCAATACACATCCTCCACCCAGTAACAAGTCGAGTGGGGACCAACTCATTTCTATCGTTCTTGACCACCTGTATTCCTGACTTCTTCGGTACCATATGTACTGGACTAACCCATTCACTGTCTGGTATGGAATATATGATTCCTAGGGATAGCAACTTCAATACTTCCTTCAACACTTCTTCCCTCATGTTCGGATTCAATTTGCGTTGCGGCTCCCTACAGGCTTTTGCTCCTTCTTCTAGGCGAATGTGATGCATGCACATATCTGGACTGATTCCAACCAAGTCAGAGAGTGTCCACCCAATAGCCTTCTTGTTCCTCCGAATTACCTTCAGCAATTCCTCTTCTTGTCCCTCGGTCAAGCTGCTGTTAATAATCACCGGGAAATTTTCATTCCTCTCCAGATACGCATACTTGAGCCCAGGTGGAAGCGTCTTCAATTCTTTCTTGGGAACATCTATTTCCTGGGGCAAGGGATTTTTCTCTGTCGACTCAATTGCTATTCCCTTCTTAGACTCAGTAGAACTGTCCATGCTCGCCACATAAGATATCTTCCTTGATCGAGCTAGCTCCGAGTTCGTACAGAATTCCAGAATCGCTTCAGCTAGCTCATCGTTTGATAACTCACTCGTGTTCATTTCTTGACACCAACTAGCTACTTCTCTATCAATGGCATGACTCATCTCGGAATTCTCAATCTGTTCCTGCATTAACTCTGTCTCAAGATATTCCTGGACCAAAGGGTTAATAACATCTACAGCACGCAAATTTTCAACGTCAAGAGGTTTTTTCATTGCCTCACCTATGCTGAATGTATATTTCTCCCCATTATAATCAAGGCAGATGGTAGCATCAAAAACATCAATGATAGTCTTAGCGGTACGCAGGAAGGGTCTCCCTAGTAGTACGCCGCCAGACTCTGCAGACTCATTATCACTCATTCTAATCACATGGAAATCAGCTGGGTACAAGAAGTCATGTAACTTTACTATTATATTCTCAAGCACTCCTTCAGGACAAATGCATGACCTGTCTGCCAATTGGATCACAACTTTGGTGTCCACCATGCCTACACCTACCAACTTCTTGTATATAGACAGTGGTAACACATTTATGGATGCACCTAAATCACACATAGCATGCTCGATTTTTACATCACCAATAGAGATGGGTAAGGTAAACATACCTGGATCATTGCATTTTGAAGGCATCCTCCGCTTTTCAATCACTACAGAGACGCTCTCGCCTATCAAAATTTTCCCACTGGGTCTAGCCTTCCCAGCTATAAATTCCTTGATGAACTTGCTAAACACCGACAATTTCAAAGCCTGTAAGAATGGTAGATTAATCTCCAATTTCCCAAAAATATCCATGAAATCCACCGACTCTTCCTTCTTCTTCTTGGCTTCCCCCCGGCTTGGGAAAGGCTTCAGTCGCTTCCCTGCTCCGATAGAGTTTTCAACTGAGAATTCTCCGATTTCTTCCCCTACTGCCTTACTTCTCAATGCTGGCTTTGGATCAAGGAAGAATGGTTCAGTTGACCTAGGCAGAGGTTTCTCCAAATCTCCTGTCTTAAGGTCATCCTTGACCAAAGAATTTTCTCCCTCCAAGTTCCTAGACCTAGGAATTGTATCCTCTTCCTTTTTGCCTTCCTTGGGGTCTGTCGCTTCCTTCATTCTTACCAATGGCCCATCATATCCCCTCCCGGATCTCAAAGTAATCTGACTTATATTCGCTCTATCCGGTTGCCTTACCGAGGCGGGAATCTTTCCTTCATTCCCCCTCATATCACTCAAAGAAGTGGCTATCTGGGATAATTGTTTGGCCAGCATATCCATTGCTGCCTTCTGCTCCTGTTGAGCGTCTCGAAGCTTGTGCACGGCGTCATTGTTCGATTGCAGGTTGTTTTAAATATGTTGTTGAGAACTAACGAGATCATGCACCATATCATCGATACTCTTTGGTGGCTTTGGTGGCTGGCTGGGCCCTGGCCCTATACTCAGAGTCGGTCCACTCATTTGACCCTGACGAGCGTTTCCTTGACCTCCTGAAGAGTTGTTGTATTGATTTCCTTGACCCTGGTAATTGTTTTGAAAATTCCTTTGGTGCGGTGGTACATAAGAGTTCCCTTGATTGTTCTGATTTCTGTTTCCCCAGTTCGAGTGGTCTCCTTGGTTCCGATTGATCCAGCTGCCCTGCCCCTCGTGATTCCTTCCTGACCAGTTACCTTGTCTCTCGGGCTGAGGTGCAAACTGCTGACTTTGTTGTTGTGCTGGCTGATTCTGCTCATTGTCAGTCCATCTGAAATTTGGATGGTTTCTCCAGGGCGCATCTCTCTGTCTCCCTGGATTCCAGCTCCCATCGGGATTCCAACTTCCCATTGCATTGACCTGGGCCTGATAATCTCCTTCCTGGGTCCCGTAATATTGCTGAATTTGATTATCTCCTTGACCAGGAGATTTATCCTTCCCTTGTGAAGCTTGTGGAATTGTCTTTTCAATCGCGTTCAAAAGAGCCTCCTCGAGCCTGTCAATCCTCGCTTCTACTTTATCATCTTCTAGTTCTCTTATGGCATACACCGATCCTCTTCTCACTGCATTCCTAGGGTTATCGTACGCCTTCTTAGCGTCGATCAACTTCCCCAGGATTTATCTTGCTTCACTTCCCCTTTTTCTTGTGAAATTCCCCCCACTCGAGGAATTCATTAAGTCCTTTGACTCAGGAGTTGCCCCTTCGTAAAACTGAGAGTAGGTTTCTGCCTCTATCATTCGGTGGTTCGGGCACGCATCCACAACCCCTTGAATCTCGACCAATACTGACTCAGAGATTCATCGTAATCCTGCTTACACTCTAGTATTTCTTTTTTCAGTGCATTCGTCTTGTTAGATGGGAAGAAATAATCTAAGAATTCCAACTTGAAGTCCCTCCATGTGCGGATAGAATCCGGGGGCAACCTCAATAACCACGTATTAGCTTCCCCTTTCAAGGTAAACAGAATTGCCCGTAGGCGATAATCCTCCTCTGTTGTTTCATTCGGCCTCTTCTGAATTCCACACAACTTACTGAATTCATTTAAGAACTCATACGGACACTCATTTCTGCGCCCAGAGAACGTTGGCAAGATGCCGAGTACGTTTGTCTTGATCTCAATAGTCCTCTGGCGCTGGTTCATTACTATGGCTTGGGCTGGTTCTCCATCTAAATGGGCAGTGAGCGAGCCGATCTCTGGATCTAGATCTACTACATGCGCCATGACTACTTCCTCTGCTTCCCCTGTTTCTGACTCTGTTTCTGATTCGGGTGGTGACTCTGGATCTTCGCGTCCTGACGACGTCCAAGATTCGTCGCTAGTAAATTCACTCGGAAACGGATCTCCCGTGGTAAACCCTGATCTGGTGGTCACAGTAGAGACTGTATCCTTAACCCGCCAATTTAACTGGCCGTGCTTCCACCCAGATGAGTTGCTCCAGTAGGTAGATCTTGAGCCTCTGCTCATAAACTACAAATAAAAGATAAAATAAATCAAAACTATTTACACCACAGACTCTGAACACTTAACACAAAGCACGCCATCCATCTCCGGCAACGGCGCCATTTGAAGGTAACGTTGTGTTTGTGTATTACGCTGTAAGCAAGTGTGCATAGAGAAAACTAATGCAAGTGCTTGGTCAAGACATCACGCTCCTTAAATCCACTGGATCACCAGGTCCAGGAACTCAAGAGAACACGGAGTATTTTTGTCGTTGGACACACTCGACTTCCCTTCAAAGAAAATATTAAATCCCTTAACCCGAATACTATAAATTAGTATAGGGAAGCGGGGTCGATCCCACGAAGATGGATTCGTGAAGTAGTGCTTAGAGACTCTGGAAACAAGCGGCTGCTGCCACGCAAAAGGGTTGAGAATGAAATGTAAATGCTAGACCTAGGACACGAAACGTAATGTAAATGCTAGACCTAGGACACAGAAATATAAATGCTAGACCTAGGACACAGAACATGTAATAGAATCAGACTTCAATACTGAGAGACACATTTTGCTTCCTGGATGGAGTAGACGACTAACTAATTAAGACTAGACAGGGAGAATAAAACAGCGGGGACCATGACTCCAATTATAGCAAGTACGGCTAAAGCTGCAAATAACAAACTCATGCTCCAACTAACAACGACATGCAATTTCCTTACCGATTCAAGCACGCAAATGGAGAAAACAGAGCATATATCTAGATTCGAACAGAATATAAAGATTTGGATGCCAGAAACTTGCTATGAACCGGAAATACATCAAATCTACGTAAACTAGGCGAAATGAAATGAAAACACGTAAACTAGGCATGAAATTAAATCAACCTTGCTCAGATTCACGTCGGATGCTTAATCCACTCCGGATCTAAGCGATCCGAACCCAACAACAGACACAACCGACTCCATAACTCCGGTTTTCACAGATCTGCTCCGATCAACTCCGAATTCAAACAACCACAAACAACTCCACAACTCCAGCGAACTCAACCCTCCGATTTATCCACAAACAGACTCCGATCACCCAGATCCAACTGCAAACCTGCATAAATTCAGAAAACAACTGCGAAACGCATCCAACTCGAACAATCCAACTCCAAAATTCCGAAAATCAACGTAACAGAAAATCAAACTTGCATTAAAATTAGAGAATATTCGGCAAAACAAACAAATAGAGCTCCGAGCTTTGGACAGCGAAGCTCGGCGAAATCAGGAAAGTATGAAAGCAGAAATTAAATTGTTTCTTCGCCCTACAGAAGGACGGTGTTACAACCCACAATAGCTTCAAAGAAAACTAAACATGAACCCCGGTGCGAACCCTGAATCTCCCCACGAAAAGAACCCAAGTGTGTGAAAAGTGAACTAAGCTACAGGCTGTTAGCGAGGCCTCCAACCCAGCAGATCTTCCAGCGTGCATGCTTCTCCGTTTTATAGATGCGGACATAGCCTTCTAGAGTCTTCGTAGAAATCTCTATTCTACCCTTCAACTCCGAGGTTTCCTCCGTCAAGCAATTTTCCGCATAATGTCCACTCATGCGCCTATTTCCTAGGTCCACGCAACTGTCCTCCTCCTTTCCTGGACCTGGCGAAAAATCTTCACACACCTGGCTTAAAACGTGCGTTAGACCCAGAAATTTCACGAATTAAAGCCCTAGACCTATGCATGAAATTAGCCATATCAACCAACTAGTTACATCCTATTGCCTTTATTCCTTACTAGCCTATGTCACTTTTCTCTCAGCATCAAGTGGCAGCATCTCTAGTTTTTTTTTTAATTGTAGAAAGTGTTTCTGCAAGGCCTCCCTCATCAGGTGATTTATCTCAGCGGACGTATAGGCCCGTATCTCTTCGCGGATTCGCCGCGATACTTCGTCATCCCAGCCACTGCCACCCATACCACTACCACTATCACTAGCCATTTCGGGATTTCAAAAAATGTAGAGAGAAAGAAGAGAAACTCGTTAATACAAGTGAAGCGAATGAAAATGAACTGGAACGAGCCGTATATATAGAGTTTTAAAAAAATTGAAAAATTCGGTCGTCCGTGCACTCGTCCGTCGGGTGCCCACAATAGCGAACGAGCCGACGGACGAGCGCCTTATCCGACGGACGAGGGGTCGTCCGTCGACCGCTTGCTGGTCACAATAGTGGACAAGCGCGATGGACGAGCGGCTCGCCGGTCGCTCGTCCGCCGGCTCGTCCACTATTGTGGATGCTCTTTTAGTGTAGATTTTTATTTTTATCAATTCCTTTTTCTATTTTCTTTTTCTTATTGTAACTATCATAACGACATAAAAACCGACATAATTAATTATATTGTTCAAACATTTACTAAGTTTCTAATCTTAGTCAATCTATTATACTCCATCCGTGCCCAAAAATATGTACTTTGGGTTTGATACGGGTTTTAATGTAAAATTAGGAAAGTAAGATAGAGGTGGAGAGAAAAAGTAATTAAAATATTGTTAGTGGAGAATAAATCCCACCTTATTAGAGTGAAAAAATATTCGAAATTGGAAATTTCATATTCTGGACTAAAAAGGAAAGAGTGCATATTCTTGTGGGATGGAGGGAGTATGTAAAACCAACACACAAAAAGAGCACAAAAATAATTATAAGTGACATTAATCAAATTCTCTATATTCTAATTTCAATTCAAGCTTCTATAGCTACAAATTTCACCAAAAGATCAAAAATAAATACTTAAAACCTTATTAAATTTGCTAGGGCGCATCTTCAGATAAATAGGACAACCAATAAAACATTTGGAAATTACACTCATTAGTTCAAAGCTTTTATGATAAATTAATTGAAAATAAAATGATTTCAAAAATACTTTTAAAAATACCCAAAAATATAATAGCTTTTTTTTAAAAAAAAAGATGCAGGGTATTACACAATTCCTCCAAAAAAGGCGAAGTACTATATCATTTTCAGTACGAAATTTTATATAGTGTTGTTTTAAATGTAGTTTTAATGAGTAATTAGTAAAATAAGAAGAAAGAAGAAAATGTAGCTGAAATAATGTTAATGATGGTGAGACCCACATTTTTAGTGGTGTTTGTTTATCTGGATTGACCTCATCCTAAGATTTTACTTAAATTTCAGAATATTAATCAATATCACTATTGTGATTAATATTCAAATATCATTCCAAATTTGAATCACATAATTCCCGTGTTTAAGATATACTATGTCCATGAAATTATTCTTGTTGAACGACTTAATATAATTCATTTCTTTTATCCAGAAAGTGTTAATGTTTTGGAAGACCGTTATTTATTGTGCTTGAATAAGTTATACTCCATTTGTTCCAATTAGGTAGAGGCGTTTGAGCACAAGATTAAAAATTATATTAAATGGAATAAATAAAATTAAAATAAAACAAGAGAGAGAGTAAAATAAGAAAGATAAGAGAGAGTAAAATATGAGAAGGAATAAACTAAAAGTGATTAGATATTTTATATTGTCCAAAAAAGGAAATGAATCAATTTAGTTGGGACATCCTGAAAATGAATATGACCCAACTTAGTTGAGACAGAAAGAATAACTCTCTAGGTTTCTGTACAATATAACCTTGTTCAGAACATTTCTTGAATACAATATCATCTTCGACGTACCGAGACACAATTCTATAAATTAACAATACTAGCCATTCTCGAATGTTTATCACAACTACCCAAGACGACATGATTATCTGGTTGCGAAATACATTTCCTTGTTAAGACAAAGAAAATGTTGTATCCAATTATGAGACAAGAACTAAGGACGAAGCCACGAGTTCTAAATCAGTGGATGTGCAACAAGAATCAAGCAAGCGGATGAGGCATGTTCCCAAGGGGTCGTTTGATTTTCTAGGTAGGAAAGAGCAAGAAAACTAACTATAGATAGGATTTTCGGGCCGAAAATAAGATAGTTCAAAATAGTCTTTAACATTGTTGTTTGATAAGCAAAATAGTTTTTGTAGATAAAATTTGTAAGGACAAAAGTACCCTTATGTATTTAATTTCTTTTATGGATCTTAAATATATAATTTCTAATAAATTAGTTATATTATTCATTTATATATTAATTTATACTATGACTTATGACTGATAAAAGGTGTATTAGGTCCAATTTTTTTTTTGTATGAGGAATTAAGATTAGCTTATAATCATTTTTTTTATGAATTAGTTCAACAATCAAATTTTGTATGAATAAGTATGTCAATAATAAAAAAATTTAGCCATAAAATCAAAGTTTGATAGAAAACTTTCAAGAATCTAGCAGCTTCATCTCCTAATTTCCATGGCCTCAAGGATCCATTACCCAATTTTATTCAAGAACCCAATAACAATAAAATTTATTAGAAGTTTGGCCGCAAAATCTACCTCAAGGAAGAAAAAATCGAAATCGAGCAAGTCTAGATAGATGACCGAAATCAAGAAAAAAATCATAAAACGTAAACTCGAACAGAAACCCGATACTGATTAAATGAACCCAGATTTTCGGTCGTGGAGAGGTAGGCGGGCTGACGAAGCAAGAGGCTCAGATCATCGATTACAATAATCACAGCCCCACAGACGCAAATAAAAGAATCAACAAAAGGTAGCATTTTATCTCATCACCGCCTTACTAGATCCAGCCCGGTGGCTATGGAGCGGCAACACTCATGGTGCAACGGTGGTTGTCAGCGGCGGACCACTATAGCCATGGGAGAGGTGAACTGAGACCCAAAATCAAGAACAAGAACAAGAGTTTGGTGGGTCAACAAAGAGCCATGAATGTCTCGCATAAGAAACAAAATCATGCTCTCCATATAACAAGAACGGAGACGGCGGCCGGAGCGATATCACGTTCTAAGAAAATCGTCGCTGCCACTAGGAGAGAGTCCTACCACCTATAAACCAAACAAAATCGCAGTCCATGGAATCAACAACGATCGCACAGAAGATGTCTAGCTAGATCGAGCCATAGAGGGGGGAGGGCTGGAGATGAGGAGATGGGGAGAAAAGAAAGATGTGATAGAGAGGGCATTTATGGGTATTTTGGGCAAATAGTACACTAACCCACCAAATTTTGTGGGTTAGAGGTTCGGGCCGAGTGCGGGCTTTACATATTTTTTGGGCTCACGGAAACAACTTTCTTGACAATCAAACAAATGATTGAAGTGGTATCTACCCTTTTCCTTTTCTACCTAGGCAATCAAACGGGGCCTAAGGGTGCAATATTGAGACGTGGTAGTAGGGTCAGAACACCAAAGATCTTTGGTCCTGACTATATTGCTTTCATGTTGGATGAACAACCAATATCAATAAAAGTAGCATTTGCTGGCCAAGACAGGTTGCATTGAAGAAAAGCTGTTTAAATTGAAATTGATTCAGTTTTACTAAACCACACTTGGGTGTTAGTTGATCTACCTGAATGTGCTAAACGTTTAGAATGCAAATAGGTCCTTACAAGAAAATTTAAGGCCAATAGCACACTTGATAAGTATAAGGCTCGACTGGCAGTCAAAAGCATTACCTATTCACCTATAATGAGGATTGCATCAATTCGAGTGCTTATCGCAATTGCTGCTTTACACAATCTTGAGATTCATCAAATGGATGTTAAAACTGCATTTCTAAATGCTGACCTTGAAGATAAAATCTATATAGAACAACCTGAAGGGTTTGTAGTACCTGGACAAGAGTAAAGAGTGTAAACTGGTCAACTCCCTCTGTAGGATGAAACAAGCGACGTTGCAATGTAACTTGAAATTTGATAATGTGATGTTATCAAATTGGTTTAAAGTCAACCAATGTGACAAATATGTCTACATTAAAAACACCGGTAATGGATATGTTATAATGTGTCTCTACGTTAAGGACATGTTAATCATGGATAGTAACACCCGAATGATTAACGACATGAAAACCATGTTAAAGAGAAACTTTGTTATGAAGAACATGGGTCTAACTGATGTTATTCTTGGAATGAAAGTTCTAAAAACATCTGATGGAACTGTCCTGATATGTTGAGAAAATGCTATAGAGATTCAACGCTTATGTTAGAGTGTCGGCTAAGACGCCTATAGAGCTCAATGTTCATTGAGCAAGAACTAAGGCGAGCCCATAGCACAAGAAGATTATGTACATGTCATTGGTTGCATTATGTATCTGACTACTTACACTGGTCAAGCAGGCTAAGTGGCTTAAGTACTCCAAGTCGGCAAGCCACCTAGTCAGAATAACGTAGTGAAGCATAAGTGGCTGACACGTAATAAAGTTCACACATCATGAACGAACCTTGACGCGGGACGTGCCCAAATACATCCCGATCATTGATGAGCCTCCGACTCATGTAAGGGATAGTAACCCTCGTTGGTTACAAACTAGTCATGATGACAGATTCCAAATTCGAAATTGAATTATGTTGATTACAACAAGCTCCCAAGTCAAGTGGACTTGGCCTATAAATAGGAAACACTTCATGCATTCCTTACACTGCAACATTTAACATTTGCATTCACAAATAAGATCTCTCCATCTACATTGTCTATTGAGTCAAGGCTATGCCCTCACCATCATCCAGTTCGTCGGAGCTTGTTCCATCTGCTGTGTTGCAACGAACAAGATGAAGTCGTTTAATCTTTGGGGGAGACACGCCAAACCGAGAGCACTACCCAAGCGTATCTCGCCTTGCGGAAAGAGGTTACTTCGACTTGGCCTGATCAATTTGACTCGTTTATATTTTAGTTCATATTTAACTTTGATCAGTTTGTTTTCCTATATTTTCTCCTTCGCTTATTTTCCATTTGATTAGTTTGTTTTCCTATATTTTCTCCTTCGCTTATTTTCCATTATTTGGATTGTATTACGCACGACAAGTTCTTTATCATTGTACATCTAGGTATACTACCATAAATCAACAGTGATGATGCTCACAAATAAGTTCCTAATTTTCTAGTGCGAGACAAAATGAAGATGATGCTCTCACAAGCCATTTTCAGTCTTTCAAGCTACATATGTGTTGAATTCAAAATTCAATTATAATGTAACAAGATTCAAATCAAATTATACTAAAAAAATAATTTTCATATTTGAAGCTCTAAACGAGAGAGTGATTAGATGTTAGTTATGCACTTTCAACATCAGAATGGTGATGCTTAGAAGTTGGATGCTTAAGAGTAAGAGCATCTCCAGTGGGCGGATGTCCCACTCGGACATCCACTAGGACATCCCGAAAACACCTCCCGCCACGTCATTAGGACTTCCCATCCCACTGCCACGTCACTAGGACATCCCCTTCACAATCCGCCCTTCCCATCGCCCTTCCCACTAGGACTTCCCGCAATAAAAAAAATCACAAATTCACAAATTAAATAATTTACGTTTACGGAAATAAAATTTCAACACGAATACGAACGGGAAAAATTAACAACTTCATTTAAAAAAAACATACATGATTTGAAAAAAAAATTACATAGTAATAAAACAAAAAAAAGTACTAACATCAACGTCAACCCTTCCGCGTCCAAACCTCTTCGATAATATCGTTCTGAAGTCGAACATGGGCATCTGTTTGCCGCATGTCGGCAAATGCACGCATCCGCTCGACCTCTCCATGAGGTACCCCCATATTCACATTCGCAGTGGCCACGCCGTGACTTGGACCTGCACCCGTATCATCTTCATTGGTCCACTGAGTCAGTTCCGCACCTTCATTTTCGACAATCATGTTGTGCATTATGATACATGCGTACATGACATCGCCGATGTTGGGAATATACCACTGCCGTGCAGGACCCTTGACTACCGCCCATCGACTCTGGAGCACACCAAATGCCCGCTCTACATCCTTGCGCGCTGCTTCCTGACGGCTCGCAAAGTATGACTTCTTTTGTCCGAGCGGATGCTTGATTGTCTTCACAAAGACGGGCCAGTTTGGGTATATCCCATCCGCCAAATAGTATCCCATATTGTGCTGGTTGCTGTTGGCGACGAAACTGATGGCGGGACCAATGCCCGCGCACTGAGCTTTGAACAGGGGCGACGACTGGAGAACGTTGATGTCGTTGTTCGACCCGGCGACTCCAAAATAAGCATGCCATATCCACAGCTGGTAGTCAGCTACAGCTTCTAGGATCATCGTGGGATGCTTGGCTTTGAAGCCAGTAGTGTACATCCCCTTCCAGGCGGCGGGGCAGTTCTTCCACTCCCAATGCATACAATCTATGCTGCCCAACATCCCAGGGAACCCGTGCACCGACCCATGCATATCTACCAGGCTCTGGCAGTCTTCGGGGCTCGGACTCCGAAGATACCGCTCACCGAATATCGCTCTCACGCCCGCGCAAAAATTCTGCAGACACTCGACGGCTGTTGACTCGCCAATGTGGAGGTACTCGTCGAACATGTCGGCCGCGCCTCCGTACGCCAGTTGTCTGATTGCGACAGTGCACTTCTGCAAGGGCGTGAGTCCGGGTTTGCCAGCTGCATCCTCCCTGATCCTAAAATACAGGTATCTTCTCTCTAAAGCACCCACGATGTGCAGAAACAGCGGACGATGCATCCTAAAGCGTCGCCGGAATAAGGCTTCCCCAAAACGCGGTTGCGAAGCGAAGTAGTCTGCATACAACCGAATATGTGCAGCAATGTGGTCACGGGGTACTGTAGTTCGACGATGGATCATCCGAGGTACCGCAGCCTGCTGCCGCCGCTGCGCCCTCTGCTATAGCAGCCTATCTATCGCGCCTTCCACAGCGACCTCCAATTCATTCTCGCTATCACTGTCACTAGACATTCTAGATATACTTGAAATTAGAGATGTAGAGAGAGAAACTTGTTAACACAAGTGGTGCGAATGAAATAAAATTCAACGAGCCGTATATATAGAGTTTTAAAAAATTAAAAAAAATTTAAAAATCGGACGTCCGACCCGGACGTCCGCCCGCCCGTTGCGCCGACGTCCGAGGACACCCGACGTCCTCACGGGACGTCCGTATCTGACCTCCCCTGTCACAATGGCGGACGTCCCGGTCGCCCGTCGCGCACGTCCGACCGGACGTCCGCCATTGGAGATGCTCTAAGATATGTACTTCCTTTGTTCCATTAGTGTTGGCACATTTCTTTTTTACACTTGTTTGAAAAAAATGATAATAAATAGTTAAAGTCGAGAAAGAGAATAATATAGTGAAAACTCTTCTCTACATTATTTTCTCTCTTATTTTACCATCTCTCCACTTTAAATATTTATTATAATTTCTCCAAAACAAGAAAAATAAACGAAATGGAGTTATATTTAAACCCAAAACAAACAATGCTAAAAATTCGAAGTTTAAGACATATGATATGTTGTTCTTTTGAGATGTAGATGATGACTTGGCATATGAGAGATATGTTGCTCTAAATTATTTACTATTATCATGTCGATTTAGAAAAGCAAAAAATTAATAAATCTTTTATATGTAGAAAAATAACAACAAATGCGATATATTAATCGCCGATCATATAAATTCAAATACAATTTAAAAAAAATAAAAATCTTTGAAACTCACATTAATTATGTGAAACTCTATCTAATAAATATTTATATAAAATATTTTCTTTTTTGTACAGTTGAAATAAACAAAATTGATTGAAATTAAAATGATTTGAAGTATATAATAAGTTTAAATTAATTAAAGTAATAAATTTTATAATAATCATTATACTATGTGCTATGACATATATATGAATAATAATAAATACGACCAATGTAACCTCTCTATTTTCGTTACATATAACCATATAATGTGAGTTTCCCATTTGTAGTTTATTACATACCGAAACTTGAATCTTTCATTTACATTTCCATAAGAAAAATCTGACACTGATTTGATATTAGCCGATGAACAATGGCGATAATGGATCTATTACGAGCATATCCCAACTTTGGTGAGCTAGCGTTTAATTCAAGAGGATTATTAGGCAACCCCTCCGCAGCCTCCCTTTCGCTTTTGGGGCTTTGCTTGTCAATTATCATCACTTATCAATTACATGACATCTTTCTCTTATAAACATGATTATTAATTCACATACCTACTTGTGATTGGTTACAGAAACATATATATATTCAGATTCTAATTTTGTATCCATAAAAGTGATTCATAGTTAATATGGTTAAGTTGGTGACGCCTAACGTAATTTGGTATTGATAAATGTATCAATTTGTTTTAAAGACACTTGCAAAATATTGATAGTTTGGAGGTAGATTGGAATGGAGTAGTTATCCTGTTAACATTATGATTGTGTTTGTGAGGAGTAGCATCCTCTTCTGCACATAAATACCATTGCTTTGTGTGTTTATGAAAAAGTGGAATAAAGTTGTGGTTGAATGAAATATAGAATTTGTCATCTTGATTTCCTTCCTTTGCTTGCAAATAATTTGTTGGATGAGAACTATACCATGCTATCAAAACTAACTTAATATGCATCTCATCTCATGTATTAAATCATCTACCCAATTTTTCGATAAAGTCTGAAATACAAACTTATTAAGAAGCCTTAATATTGTAGATGTAACGACTTTTATGCATCAGTGAATTCTTACTAGAACTTGTAGGTGCAATGACATTACTGACTACTAATGAAATCGAAATATACCATATCCCATGAATGAAAGTGCTAGTTGAACTACTATCCTGAATCTCTTAGTTGAATTTAACTTTACATGTACATGTTTCTTCATGAATGGAGCTTATTGCGATGTTGGTGCCACGTTAAGCGAAGATTATCTTTCTAAAATACGGGCTACATCTGGAAAAATCTTCCAGAATGATGCCCTGACATACAGTACAAAGCAGTATGATTAGGCGTGCACAAACTGAACCGGCCCGGCGGTTAACCGCCGATTCGAGCCCGCCAGTTCATGAACCTGAACCGGGACTGGAACCGGCGGTTTGAACCGTCCGACGGGTTGCCGGTTCCAACGGGCCGGTTCAGGGTCGAAGGATGCGTGAACCGTGAACCGGCGGTTCAACGGTTCAAACCGCCAGTTCAGGGTCGGCAAAATCGTGAACCGTGAACCGGCAGTTCGGAGGTTTGAACCGCCGGTTCAACCGAATTTTTTAAAAAAAATTATTTATAAAAATTGATTTTTATATTTAAAATCAATTTTTACAAACAAATGAATACAAGAAATTCGTAATAGCCCATATATATTTGATGGGATTGCGAATTTAAGAAACTATTCTTGGTTGTTTCTCTTTTATAGAGACATCCTTGAATATTTTATGTTCCACTTTCGATGTGGGACAAACTCATTCTTGGTTGTTTCTCTTTTATAAAGACATCTTTGAATGTTTTATGTTTCAATTTCGATGTGGGACAAAATATGTTGAAGTACTTTCTTTAATAACTACATGTTTAGAGCATTCATTCATCTTTTTCCAATGTGGGATACAAAACTTTCTTTTGTCTTCTACTTTTCTTCATGTTTTGTATGATATATATAAACAAAATTAATATTCAAATATATTCTTGATTGATAAAAATAAAGAATTATTGAGAAATATGATTTGTATATAGAAAATATTTATTTGTATAATAATTATTGTTAGGTTTATTTAATTTGTATAAGAATTATTCTTTCAATGTGCATAATATTATTTATTAGTTAACATATACATAAATTTATAAACATAAGCAAATCATTAATGATAAATAAAATATTAAGTAGTGTTTATTAATTTTTGTAAATAAAATGTATTCATTATAAGTTGAAATACACTCTCTATAATTCAATACACTATAATTCAAGTAGTGTTCTCCCTATAATTCAATACACTCTATTCCAATTTAAATGCTCAAGTCCAATATTAAGTATTGATATTTTAAAAATCAAAAGGTTTAACTTTAAGTAGTGTTTATTAATTTTTGTAAATAAAATATATTCATTATAAGTTGTAATTTTTAGTCTTATTCAAATTTATTATCAATAAAATTGTAATTTTCACCTTATTGTTTGAAATTTGTTTAAGCACATTTTATACAAAATAAAGACTAAAAAGACAAAAAAAAATACTCCATACTTAAAGTTGGATTTGATTTTTTAAATGCCAATACTTGGATGAGAGTATATTGGATTTTATTTAATTTAGAAGATAGTATATTGAATTATTCTCTTTTATAGTTACACATTTTGGATGTGTTACTCTTTATTTCAATGTGGGATAAAAGTCTTTATTTATAAGTATATTATAGATCGTCCATCATTCTTCGTCTATATTAATACTCTATCTTCTATTATTATAATTTAACAACAAATATTATTACATAAACTATTATTCATTAGTTCTTTATCATTAATGATTTGCTTAGGTTTATAAATTTATGTATATGTTAACTAATAAATAATACACATTGAAAGAATAATTCTTATACAAATTGTATAAACCTAACAATAATTATTATACAAATAAATATTTTCTATATACAAATCATATTTCTCAATAATTCTTTATTTTTATCAATCAAGAATATATTTGAATAATAATTTTGCTTATATATATTGTACAAAACATGAAGAAAAGTAGAAGATAAAAGAAAGTTTTGTATCCCACATTGGAAAAAGATGAATGAATGCTCTAAACATGTAGTTATAAAAGAAAATACTTCAACATATTTTGTCTCACATCGAAAGTGAAACATAAAACTTTCAAGGATGTCTCTAGAAAAGAGAAACAACCAAGAATGATTTTGTCCCACATCGAAAGTGGAACATAAAACATTCAAGGATGTCTCTATAAAAAGAGAAACAACCAAGAATGATTTTGTCCCACATCGAAAGTGGAACATAAAACATTCAAGGATGTCTCTATAAAAGAGAAACAACCAAGAATGGTTTCATAAATTCACAAGCCCATCAAATATCTATGGGCTATTATGAATTTCTTGTATTCATTTATTTGTAAAAATTATTTTTGAGTATAAAAATCAATTTTTATAAATAAAAAGTATTTTTTTTTTAAATTTTCGGTTGAACTGCCGGTTCTTGCCAAAAACCGGCGGTTTTGAACCGCCTCGTGAACCGGCGGTTTTTTGAACCGGAACCGCCGGGACCCTTGGCGGGCCGGTTCCGGTTCATGCATATGATGAACCTTGAACCGCCGGTTCATGAACCGGAACCGGCGGTTCGGAACCGTTGTGCATGCCTAAGTATGATATTCAAATGAAGCCACTTTTCTCAGCCATCGCTATGACATCACTAAGGTCATTTTTGATATTCTATCTTCTCTTCAAGAACCATAATTACGCATGGAAGAGGATGATGATGACTTCCTAGCAGATGACATGGAAGAAAATAAAATAGACTTGGTGATTCCTTTCAAGCTTGAGGTGAGAATTTCTCTATTTCCTTTCAAAACTTGAATACGAATCTTAAGATTTTTTTATGCACAGACGACAGTAATCACAACAAGGCGCCTTCTTGAAAGAGTTGTAGTATATTATGGTTCACAACGCATGGCATGCACAATTCTCAAAGGTATTTTTAGATGTTTTGTTGCATTAATTATAACCTATAGCTTTTACATGTTGCTCGAGTGGTTGTGTATAAGAAACTATTGCCGATGTCCCCCATTCTGCCCTTCGGAAGGCTGGAAGACATATACTGTGTCGGTAGAACTACTTTCAGAGGTCATATAAGCTTACTTTCATTTTACATGTCATGTTGTTAACTCTCAACAATTCACCATTTTCTCATTTTCATTTTCTTGATTGATATCAACAGCACATTTAGCTTCATGGATTGTTCACGTTGACAAAACAAAACATTTCTTACGAATTCTTAGAAGAAAGGTCTCTGGTGCCACTGTCGGGTGTTGTCGAGTTTAACTCGCCCTTCTGTAGGACAATGGATTGGTAAGATTTGATATTGACTGTCTGAACATGACAATAATTCAAACTGCATAAAACTGTTAGTCATTTTGCGGTCTGTATTTTTTTGTGTAGGAAGTGAGGTGGCTTTGGGGAAGTGGCAGGGCCTATTATCATCGCCTTTTGTTTTGAAAAAGCTCGTGGTGAGATCTAATGCTTCTTTCAAGATAAAAGATGATAGTTTAAGTCCTCTTCAAGGATTACGTCTAAGAAAATATTACATGGTTCATATTGACTTTGCACTAAGCTAGTGTAGTGGAGATAGTTGCCACTTATATTATATATTGACCATAACTTTTTTGGCAGTTCATACAGAATGAATAAACCTTGATTAGAATAGAACCAATGTATTTTGGGTTTTCTTATTTTTAAAGAGTATTAAAATTGTTTTGTCATATACTTTGTGATAATTCAAATTCCAATTTGTCATTTTCGGGTTGATAGTCACTTAGGGCCTAATTTTTGTGGGTTCACATGGTGATTTATAACCCAGTCTTCTAATATCATAAGATCATTAACAATGCATGAAAACTGAAGAGCATTTACTAATAAGTACTACTCCCTCCGTTCCATCACAATCGATGAATTTCTTTTAGGCGTGAGATTTAAGAAAATGATATGTATTGAGTGAAGTGAATAAAGTATGAGAGAGGAGAAATTAAGAGAGATAAACCGAGAATAAAATAAGAAACATGGAATAAAGTAAGACAGAGATAAAATAAAATAAGAGAGAAAATGTTTTATTTTTTGCTAAAAAGGGAAATCAATCACTTGTAGTAGGACAATCCCAAATAGAAAGCTGATCACTTGTGATGGGACGGATGGAGTACTCTCTAGAGTCCCAAACCTACTTTTAACCTACTTTTGAACTCGAGACCTAACAACTACAACCCATAAGTGCTATGAATATTTCACTTATTATATTTATGGTCTCACACCATCATTTCTTGTTCTTTTGTTTCAAATTTTTATTCTCTTTGTTATATATTCCAATTAAATTGATTTACAACTAAATATAAAATATTAATTTCATTAAAACAACTATAATTTGCATAATTGAAATAAAATATAACGTAATTGAAATATATCACTGTATATTTAAAATAAATCCTAAAGATTAAGGGGGGGCCAAAACTTGACTAAATTTCGTCAGCTAGATTATATTGTTCTTTATTGAGTGGTGTAACATAGCTACCTGCTTAACTTGGGAAATTTATTGAACCTTGATTTAAGCCGTCGCTTGCAGTCGGTTAGTCAATCGTGTCCTCGTCTACCTAATAAGGATTGCTGCCTCTATCATCCTCAATAATCATATTGTGTAATATGATCCATGCATACATTATCTGGCACATACTTGAACCCTATATGGCCCATACCTTTATTGATTGTGGATCATGTTTAAAGCGCGCTGAATGTACATTCATATCTTTAGTCACATATGATAAACTTGTTGTCTCGTACTCCCTACGTCCCTTTGTCGCAGGGACGTTTCGTTTCGGTAAGATATTTAAGAAAAATTGTGTTAAGTTAGTTAAGTAAATGGATAATAAAGTACGAAAGGAAAAATTGTGTTAAGTAAGTTAAGTAAATAAATGGATATATCTTAGTCTAAGACAAGGATAAGTCAAGTTTTTTGCACCATTGGGGATCATTATGTGTTAAACACATAATATTATGATAAAATTGAAATTGCTAATCTAGGCATTTTATTTTATTTTTATTTGGATTTCTATTTATGCTAATACCTTTTGTTAACAAGATTGCATGCACATACACTCTAGATGGATGGAAGTCATTCCAACCGACACAAATTATTCCAAGGTGGTTATAAAATTAGTATAGAAGAACATCTTCATCAAATTCGGCACAAGTTAAGAACACATGGCTGGAGAATTTGCTTACTAGATGTGGAGTAAAGAACTGAGTGAGGACACTGTATCATCGGCACAAGTTAAGAACACATGGCCGGTTGTTCGATATGGCGACTTCGTCTCGAGATAGAGAAGCGGCAGAAGGCGTGAAGTTGGAGCATTATTTCCTAGTTTAGTTAGACTTATTTTTCTTGGCTTTCTCTTTGGTTTAGCGTCAGTTATGGACCGAATTTATTATTTTAGAGTCGAGCCCAATAAGCTCCTTTCTGGGTTTTCTTGTTGATTCTTTCCCAGATCGCAAAAGAGAGTCGAATCGTCTAGGGTCCTTAGATATAAAAAAGGATGAATGTTATGAATTACAATCAAGAAATAACATAATATTTTCCCAAGTTTTTACGTTTTCTTTCTTTTCCGCAACCCTAATCGGAGTTGATCTCGGGGAGAGCCTGAGACGTCCATCTTTCATTCGTACGTTGTCGACACCGCGTCGCCGATCGTTTCTTGTTGAGGGGATTACCCTTAACAGCCCCCAAACGACAACATCATCTCCTTGTGACTCATCTGGTGGCATAATAACAGCTATGATTTCGACAACATCTCTTCGCACTAAATGTTGAAATTTAGACTAATTACAAGCCGAGTTTTCAACAAAAAAATCTATTGTCTTGTAAAGCAGACGCTTGGGGATAAGCTGAATAGCTGATTCAGACAATGGTCCACTTAACATTGGGACCCATCGATGATTCCAAAATTGGACACTCTTGCCTGTCCCCAATGCCCATACCAAGTTCCTTTGCATTAACATCCAAGAGCTGCAAACAAACCCCCAAAAAGGTGTGCAAGAGGTAGTGGTATATAGATCAAAACCCAATGGAGGCTCAAACTTGTACTTTGCACATAACAATCTGCCCAAAATGACTCTGGTTTTTTAAGAATTTCCCAACAAGCCTTCATGCCAAAAGCAACACTAACTAAGTGTAAGTCTCCGAACCCCCGGCTGCCTTTCTCTTTGGGTCGTTCAATCTTACTCCATGCCACTTTACTCAAACATTTGCTTGCCAGATTACTCCCCCAATGAGATGGAAGGAATTTTAAGTGGGACGGAAGGAGTAAGTTATTCACTATTACTATTATACTTAATATATAGAACACATCAAAATTTAAAACTAGTCATACAATGATTTTTTTGCAAATAACTTGTCAAATAACACTCCATGAAAATAAAAAAAGGTTAAATACTTCATCAGCTCAAGGAGACTAATTCTTTAATAAAAGCTGTAACATACAATAGCGATTAAGAAATGATGTTACATAAAAAAATACTCCTTTCATCACATAAAAATAGAATTTCTTTCCAATTTTATTAGTCTTATAAAAATAGTTTATTTCTATTTTTTTCATAACTTCTTTCTTTTTAGTTAGGCATGTCACATCATCCACTAATATATTCTAATAATTTTTTGTTAGAGCATCCATAGTGATCGGCGGACAAGCAATAGCCCAGTCATAGTCCAGCCATGCCACATCAGCAGCACTAAATTCCTCCTGCCACATCAGCTGGACAAGCAACTGGACAAGCAACTGGATAAGCAATAGCCCAGCCACAACCTTGCCACATCATCAGCACTAAAATAAATAATTAACAATTACACAAAATACGGAATTAAATTCACGCCACATATACGGGAAAATTCGATAATTTCATTTAAATTAAAAAAGGTACATAATTTAATAAAATTACATAATAAAAAAAATTACATAATTTAACAAAATTACATAATTAAAAAAAAAACTATCGTCGTGCAGTCCTCCGCGCCCACAACTCTTCAAAATTACATAGTGTTTCGAAAATTAAAAAAAAAAATCGTTCGTCGGTTCCTCGCCGATCGGGAGGCTGCAATAGCGGCGAGCCGATCGGCGAGAGAATCGGCGAGCGCCCGGGAATCGGCGTACCCTCACCGAAATTCTCGTCGATTTGGTGCTCGCCGGCTCCAATAGTTCGGCGAGTGCCAAAAATCGGCGAGCCGCTCGCTCGCCGACCACTGGAGATGCTCTTAGGCCATCCACAACGCTGTTCCTATACCGTTCCTAAACCGTTCCTTAAACCACTATTTGAGGGCCCCACTGTACTTTTTTACTCCATTCCTTAACTAAGGAACGGAACCTGCAACCCTCGTTCCTTAACCGTTCCTTAACCGTTCCTTAAATTACTATTCATTCAATTTCATTTTTTTTTAATTTCAACTCAATTCAATTAAAAAAACAAACACATTTTATTAAAAAACACACAACATTAAAACAAAGTTACAACTTAAACTTAAAAAAATAAAAACCACACAATTAAAATCATAAAAAAATAAAAGTACACAATTTTAATAATTTCATCCGCCAAAGTTTGCCCAAATGTGCTCAATTAGATCATGTTGGAGTTGGGTGTGGGCGCTAGAGTCGCGTGTCCTTGCACGAATAGATAACCGTTCTTGTATAGACGGATGCGCTCCACTTCGAGGCGGACTCCTTGCGGTTGAGCTTCCGGGGGATTCGGGGTCGAACCAATTTCCCGCCTCGGGTCCTTCGTCTTGGACAATCATGTTGTGCAAGATTATGCACGTATACATGATGTCGACCATGTTCTCCATGAACCACGTACGAGCCGGGGCTTTGATGATGTTGAAGCGCGCCCCCGAACGCCCTCTCCACATCCTTGCGAGCAGCCTCCTGCTTCTGCGCAAAAAGAGCCTGCTTTGGGTTCGCAGACCCACTGCACGTCTTCACGAAGGTAGGCCACTTCGGGTAGATGCCATCGGCGAGATAGTACCCCATTTTATAAAGCCGATTGTTGGCGACGAAGTTGATGGCCGGCGCTTTACCATCCAAAACTTCGGTCAAGAGGTCGGACTGGTTGAGCACGTTTACGTCGTTGTTCGACCCGGGGAGCGACGTTGGGGCGGAGCGGCTTCTTCCGCCTCCCGTCGTCGATCTTCTTCAAGTGATTGTTCCAATATTTGACGCATTTGTTCATAAGGATCCATTAGTTTGATTAAATTTGGGAGAAGGAAAATAGAGTTGATTTGAGATGAAAATTGGGGTGGAAATAGAGAGAAATAGATGTGTGTTTGTGATTGAAATGAGTATGAAATAGGAGTATTTATAGAGTAAATAAATAAATAATAAAAAAAAAACAAACGGCTATAAAATTAACGGTCTCATTACCGTTAATAAAAAAAAATTTTATTTTTTTTTTATTAAATTCGAAATTTTTTTTAAAAAAAATGAATTATTGCGTCATCGGGACGAAGCCCACTCGCGGGGCAGCGAGTGGGCTTCACGCGTCGAATGGGAGTCCGCCACGTCGCCTCGGCGCGTGGCGGAACGTTTCGTTCCGCGTTCCGGAGGAACGAAACGCGGCACGGCATGGGAACGGTGGCGGCACGGAATGGCGACGGAACGCACGCTGCAACGCGTGCCGCCGCGAAACCGTTCCTCCGGAACGGCATAGGAACGGCGACGGCACCGCGTTGCGGATGCTCTTACCATCTTTCTTTTTAGTCAGGCATGTCACATCATCCATTAATATATTCTAATAATTTTCTGTTACCATTTTTTCCATACTATATGAATTATATATTAAAACCCATTTCATCCCAAATATCTTTATATTTTTGGCATGGAATGGAGCATTAGTTGAGAAGTCACTCTCATAATTTTCCAAGTCCATAAATAGGGGCAGACCATTTAGAAGTGTACAAGCATTTGAAACGCAAAGTACCACACTGCTCTGATTGCAGTGTCGGTGGAGTAATTATAATTGAACTGCTTCTCTCTCGTCATTTTCTGTCAAGAGATAGATTAGCAAAGCCGCTCGCCTGTAGTATTCTTCCCTTCCACGCCATTTTTATACATTTATTTATAACCACAATTACCATAATTCAGATTTGAGAAACCACCCACTCATTAACAGCTATACACACACGGATTATTTCTCTACTTTCTAGTGAGGAAAAGCGGAAGAGAGAATAGCTACTGTTTCTACTCAATCTGCGTATTCATATCCTCTTTGCATTTGGCATTGTGTTTGGATCGGCTGCGGTCTCGATCTGTTTCTCTTGATTCGAGTTCAGTTTCGGAATCGTTTGGATTGCGCGGTGAGCTTCTGCTTTTTGCAATAACCAGGAATGCGAGAATTGGCGTTTCATTTCAGTTATTTTTATGATTTACTGCTTAATTTTAATTGCAAGTAATTTTGATTATTCAATTGAGTCAAGAGTCAAATGAATTAACAATAAACGTGCTGAATCTGAGTGTTGGCAGTTTTTGTTGTTAGTTTTCTCGGTGTAGATCTAATCTGTGAAATGACGAGTTCCGAGGGACTGAGATACACCTTTTTGCACTTTTTCAGATGTTAAATTCAGTGTAAAGCTTTGCAATTGGCTCATTCTGATCCGTCGCTCTTCACTGAGGCTAACTCACAATGGAACCTGAAGCAGAAGTCAAGGTTGGTATGAATGTTGTTGATCAATATCATGTTAAGATATCTTCATTGATTATTGAGAATATTGGATGCGTGATTAGCTTTTCTTCTTCTTATATGGTTGTAATTTTTTAGTGTGATTTTGTTTGTTGGGAATATCATGCTCACTTATTTACTGCCTTGGGTTGCTAGGGGAAGACCTTGAAGACCATTGGCAGCCAGGTCTGTCAAATCTGTGGGGATGATGTTGGTTTGACTGCTGACCTTGAGCCATTTGCTGCATGCGATGTCTGTGCGTTCCCAGTTTGCAGGCCTTGCTATGAATATGAGAGGAAGGATGGAAATCAGTCTTGCCCTCAGTGCAAAACCAGATACAAGAGGCATAAAGGTATAGTAAGTGCAAATAAAAAGTGTCCCTTCCTATCCTCTTTCAATTAGGAATGGATCAGATGGAGTAAACATTAACAGTTTCACGGTATATTGCTGAATTTGTTGCAAAATAACTTTTTTTTATGTAAAACTATATTGAGTTGCACAAATTGCTAATCATCTTCAAGGCTGTCAAAGTTTGTTTGTTTTTTTTTGTAATAAATCTAATCTCCCTAAAATCAGGTCAGGTATATATACATAGCTACAAAATATTGATTGATCATATAAGGAAAAACAGCTGTTATAACTAGAATATTGACCAGTGAACTCCGAGGGGATTTGCAACATATGTGAAAACTATGCTGAGAAGGGGTATAGGTCTTGAAAGATTCCACATGCAATGACCAAACAGTAGATAAAATAATTGGAGTGATATTGTGGATTCCGCAATACTTGTTATTTATATGTTAATTTAAAGTTGTAATGGAAAGCTGTGTTCCTGGAATGGTTTTGTAATAAATATGCTTTTTGTTTCATTTTTAGAGGGGATATCTAAATGTTTTAGAACGTGCAGGTTCTAACTCACATGCCATAAAAGATTTCAGTGTTTGGTGGTGTCACATCTAGTTTGAGTATTACTATGTTTTTTGTTGCATAATGTAATGATTATAGCATTAAGAAAATCACTGTATATGATTGGTATTGGTTATCTTGCTGTAATGTATGGTATTATGACTAAATATACAAATATGTTTCTAATGTAATTGAAACACTGAAAGCTCTACATGTATGGATGACCATTATTCAGGTTAAATTGTCGTTGGGAAAATTAATGCCGTTTCAGTAAACAGTAGCCTAAAAGACATGGCTGTTGTACTTTAAGACATACTCCATCCGTCCCGCCGAAGATGACCCACTTTCCTTTTTAGTTTTTGTTTTTCCCACCTTACCCATTAATAAAAAAATAGAAACCCCTTTATCTATACTTTATTCCCCCTCTCTTACTTTATTCTCTCCATCTAACACACAAAATAAAATTGCATAAAATCCCGTGCCACCCAAGGACATCTTCCTTGGGACAGAGGGAGTAATTATTAGAGACTTAAACACTGAAAATTTTATTTGCATCACGGCCAAAATCTTTTTTTCTGAAAATGAGTTTTGATACTTTAAAACAGGGAGTCCTGCAATTCATGGTGATAGTGAAGAGGATGGTGTTTCTGATGATGTTGTTGATGATATCCATTACTCTGAAACTCAAAGTAACAAGCAGAAAATTTCAGAGCGAATGTTGAACTGGCGAGTTAATCATGCAGGAGAAAGTCTTAATGCGCCAAAGTATGACAAGGAAGTCCCTCAAAACCACATTCCATTGCTTACGAATGGAACAGATGTAAGTTTTGATGCTTTTGAATCACTATAGTCTACTGTTATATTGTGCAGTCATATATTATGGCATTCCAACTTTCTTTTCATTTTGCAGATCTCTGGGGAACTATCTGCTGCATCACCCGGGCGCCTTTCAATGGCATCTCCTCCTCCTGGAGGCAGTGGAAAACGTAAACTTTACTTTGTTACAATTCCTTCAATAAATAGTAGCATTTCATTCGTTCTGTCAGTCTTTCGTATTCTTTACTTAATATCTTTCTTCTTCCATTTGCAGCCAGGATTGTGGATCCAGTGAGGGAGTTTGGATCTCCAGGCTTAGGCAATGTTGCCTGGAAAGAAAGAGTGGATGGCTGGAAAATGAAGCAGGAAAAGCCTGCTATTCCAATGACTACTAGCCATCCTCCTTCAGAAAGAGGAGTGGGAGATATTGATGCGAGCACTGATATTCTTGTCGATGAGTCTCTGCTGTAAGTTTATTGTTTTATATACAGACGTTATGCAGGTTATGCTTGAGCAAAAACTTTGATAATATTGGTGAATTCCATAGAACAACATATCTTGCTGACATGTGGCAGCAAAAAAGGACACACTGTGTTTCGTTGCATGAAAGTCATTCTCCTTCTGATACTTTTCTTCTTGGTGTAGGAATGATGAAGCCCGACAGCCCCTATCAAGGAAGGTTTCTATTCCGTCATCAAGGATAAACCCTTACAGGATGGTTATTGTATTGCGGCTGGTTATTCTATGCATTTTCTTGCACTATAGAATAACGAACCCTGTACCAAATGCATATCCATTGTGGCTGATTTCTGTGATTTGTGAGATTTGGTTTGCTATATCCTGGATTCTGGATCAGTTCCCAAAATGGCTTCCTGTAAATCGTGAAACGTATCTTGACAGACTTGCTCTGAGGTGAAAACTTTTCCACATGTATTTGCATATTTGGCTTCTTTATATGTTCCTCCCTGATGAAAGTTTTGTGCATATAGTACGTAGATAGGGCAGTGCCTTTGTTTGGTTCTGCAGCATTTATTCTGCTAAGCCCTTATATATTTAGTTCTTATATTCCCATAACATATTCTTTTGTCCTCTCTGGAAAATGGAAATTACTTTTCCTGTCTGATTTTGAAAACTGCGTTAATAATATGTATTTTGTAACAGATATGACCGTGAAGGAGAGCCATCGCAATTAGCTTCCGTTGACATATTTGTCAGTACTGTTGATCCTCTGAAGGAGCCTCCTCTCGTTACAGCTAATACTGTTTTGTCCATTCTTGCGGTAGACTATCCGGTGGACAAGGTTTCTTGTTATGTTTCTGATGATGGGTCTGCCATGTTGACGTTTGAAGCTCTATCAGAAACATCAGAATTTGCAAGGAAATGGGTTCCTTTCTGCAAAAAGTACAGTATTGAGCCACGGGCTCCCGAATGGTACTTTGCTCAGAAGATTGACTACTTAAAAGATAAAGTCCAGCCATCTTTTGTGAAAGACCGTCGGGCTATGAAGGTGAGAATTTTGTTTTACCAGAATTTACCTTCACATTTGGTCAAGCGTCTTATTTCTCTTCTCTGCATTATTTGTACTATAGAGAGAATACGAAGAATTTAAAATTCGTATCAACGCTCTCGTATCCAAGGCTCAGAAAGTTCCTGAAGAAGGTTGGGTCATGCAAGATGGTACACCTTGGCCTGGAAATAATACAAGGGATCACCCTGGAATGATCCAGGTAAGAAGATAACTGGAATTTTTTTTATCTTGTCAAGTGTCAATGTTACTTTGTACAGTATAGGCATGCTCATTTCATATGCAAAGACCATACATTTTTAATTGTTCACATGTTCCTATTTATTTGGTTTCAAAGCAAGAGGCATGTTATATGTTTTCCCTCGACAAACATGTACTCCATTGCATTCATGTAAAGTTCCTCATATATCTTGGTCACAGGTTTTCTTAGGTCAAAGTGGTGGTCTTGACAGTGATGGTAATGAGCTTCCTCGATTAGTATATGTTTCTCGTGAGAAGCGTCCTGGTTTCCAGCATCACAAGAAAGCTGGTGCCATGAATGCACTTGTAAGTAGTCAAATGATGTATTTTTGAACATTTAGTTTACCATGCTGCGATTGAACATTTAGTTTATCATGATGTATTTTTGGCATAATTATGTACTACTATGCTTACAGGTTCGTGTGTCAGCAGTTCTTACCAATGGACCTTTCTTGTTGAATCTCGATTGTGATCATTACATTAATAATAGCAAGGCGTTGCGAGAAGCAATGTGCTTTTTGATGGATCCGAATCTTGGGAAATATGTTTGCTATGTACAATTTCCACAGAGATTCGATGGTATAGACAGGAGTGATCGATATGCCAACCGTAACACTGTCTTCTTTGATGTGAGTTTCAAGTGTTTCTAGTCATTACAGTCCTTATAATCCATTTGATACAAGTTTTGTTTTTGGTTACCTATCTAACTCATTTGAACTGTTCCTTTTTCGCTCACCAGATTAACTTGAGAGGTTTGGATGGTATTCAAGGCCCTGTATATGTGGGCACTGGATGTGTCTTCAACAGAACAGCTTTGTATGGTTATGAGCCTCCTCACAAACCTAAGAATAAGAAGGCTCAGATGCTTTCTTCCTGCTTTGGTGGATCAAGAAAGAAAAGTTCCAAGTCAAGTAAGAAGGGTTCAGATAAGAAGAAATCTAGCAAGCATGCTGATCCTACTGTTCCAATCTTCAGCTTGGAGGATATAGAGGAGGGTGTTGAAGGTATGCTCCCCTTGAAACTAATAACTCAAAACATGTCACTACTCTTTTATCCTCTAAGCTCATATGGATTATTTACTTGAAAGGGGATGTTGCTGTTCTACTGTTTATGCACTTAGTTCACCTTTCCCCCCTTGATTTATAATACTTCCAAATTATTACCGTGATGATTCTGCTTTAGATAGTGGTTCTTGCATGGCAAGGAGACAGAAATTGCTGACATCATGAAAATTTCAAGTTTAACTCAATTTATTTTATCCCCTTTTGTTGATTGAACCAGGCGCTGGATTCGATGATGAAAAGTCATTGCTCATGTCCCAGATGAGCTTGGAGAAAAGATTTGGTCAGTCAGCTGTTTTTGTTGCATCTACCCTGATGGAGAATGGTGGTGTGCCTCAGTCTGCTACACCAGAGACTCTCCTGAAAGAGGCTATTCATGTCATTAGCTGTGGGTACGAAGATAAGTCAGAATGGGGAACTGAGGTATGTGTCCTCTACTCCATCTACAGTTCTATGTTGGATTAGATTCATGTCCATCAAATGCTTACTTGTATGACATATGATATTTCCCCTCTTCTCAAAATAGTTCTTGTCCTCTAGAACTTTTTGCGAGACTAATTTTTCCCTCATGTATGCAGATAGGATGGATCTATGGTTCAGTCACAGAAGATATTCTTACAGGATTTAAAATGCATGCACGGGGCTGGCGATCAATTTACTGTATGCCTCCAAGGGCGGCCTTCAAGGGGTCAGCTCCAATTAATCTTTCCGATCGATTGAATCAAGTGCTTAGATGGGCCTTAGGATCGGTAGAGATTCTGTTTAGTAGGCATTGTCCAATATGGTATGGATATAAAGGAAGGCTAAAATGGCTAGAGAGATTCGCATATGTTAACACCACGATTTACCCGATCACTTCCATTCCTCTGCTATTATATTGTACATTGCCAGCTGTCTGTTTACTTACTGGGAAATTCATCATCCCACAGGTATGTCCTCATAAATTCTACATCCCTTGTGGAAGCCGAGAAACATGTTTTAAACTATATATTTTGATTTACAGATTAGTAACCTTGCGAGTGTCTGGTTTCTTTCCCTCTTTCTCTCCATCTTTGCCACTGGTATACTGGAGATGAGGTGGAGTGGGGTCGGAATTGACGAATGGTGGAGGAACGAGCAGTTCTGGGTCATTGGAGGTGTCTCAGCTCATCTGTTTGCTGTTTTCCAAGGTCTACTCAAAGTTCTTGCTGGAATAGATACAAATTTCACTGTCACGTCCAAAGCTGGAGACGAAGAAGGAGATTTCACTGAGCTTTACATGTTTAAATGGACAACTCTATTGATTCCTCCAACCACTCTTCTCATTGTAAACTTGGTCGGAGTTGTTGCTGGAATTTCCTATGCAATCAACAGCGGGTACCAATCGTGGGGGCCGTTGTTCGGGAAATTGTTCTTTGCCTTCTGGGTGATCGTTCATCTCTACCCCTTCCTCAAAGGTCTCATGGGGCGGCAGAACCGTACTCCCACCATTGTTGTGGTGTGGTCGATTCTTCTTGCTTCGATCTTCTCATTGCTGTGGGTCAGAGTTGATCCCTTCACCACTAGAGTCACTGGCCCAAAGGTCGAAGAGTGTGGAATTAACTGCTGATATCCACCTCACAGAATTTCGATGGTTGTCTGTGATTTTCTTTCAGAAAGAGAAAGATAAGAAAGCTACAGTTTGTTTCATATATTTATCGTAAATTGATCAAAATGTTTGTCCATTGTGTGTTAGAACTTGTATGATGTCAAGCATATTTATATTGCATTAATTTTTAATTCGTTTCTATAGCTGGAGTTACCAATGTATTTTGTTTTTATAGGTAGATCATAGATGAACAGAAAGTTAAAAGACTGTTTCACAGTAGACTGAATATGAGATTTTTGGCCTTGACACTAAATACTTATCATTTGGTTGGCCAAGTCACAAGATACATCATTTTCTATGTGAATTAGGTTCTGAATCTTCTGATATATGGAATTTGGTTTGGCTGGAGCTAATCCTTAAATTAAAGCATAGTAGATGTAAATGCACTTGTGAGTTCCTATCACTTTTAAATGCTGAGTTCACGTTTAAAGTTGTGAGCACAATTCTTGTACAACTCTATGAATTGAGTCTAAAGCATTATAAATGGTTTAGCAGGATTACGTGATGCCGGATACGAAACATCGAGTGGCATATCAACGAAAAGGATTACTCACTTTGTCCCATTCAAGATGTCCATTTTTTTAGTTTGTCTCAATCAAGACAATGGCCGATGCAGAATTTCAACTCTGGGGGTACAAATTATTACTAATATTATGAGATATCTTTTGGTATTTGCATCACCGAAAGTAATCGCGGCATGATAGCATAGAGTTGTAAGAGATATAGATGAGCATTGAGTATCATATAATAATAGGTCGTTGATGCTAACTAGAAATACATGTTGTGATTGTCGTTAAAAATAGGGTCGACATAGTTACAAAAGCATGAATACTCTGTTTTATGACTAAACATTATAACACCAATAAACTATAGTAATATCTCTTTTTCCTTTTATCCACCACTATTAATTATTAAAAAAATTACATTTTTCATTATTTTGCAAAAGTTTATGTTGAACAAAAATAAAATATTTAAATAGAAATTTAAAAGTCAAAGAAGAAAAGAAAAGAAAAGAAAAAGCAAATCTTAAAACAAAAATAACAAGCTGGCGCCGAACCCTGCTCTCTACAATTTAATTTAATTTTATTTAATTTTATTTTATTTTATTTTATTTTATTTTAGACTAAAGCGCTAGCCATCTCTTCTATACAACTTCACGTCACATTTATGAACATAATATACATATACTAAAAACTAAAATTGTTGGGGATTTCATGGGACTCCATGTCCTAGCGTAGGTCCGCTCCTAAGTTAAGATGTCCACTTTATATATTCAAAATAAATCTCCCTCTTTTTTTCTTTATTAAAATATTTAACTATTTTTTTTTTCTTTCTACTTACTTCACCTAACAACTCTTCCTAAAATCTCGTGTAACTCAAGAATGTGGACATCTTGATTGAGACGGAGGGAGTACTTATTAATTGAGAATGAAGACCAAAGGTTGAGAAGGCCTTACAACCCATTCAAATGAGTAGCCTTTGTGCACGCCCCGTGTAGGATGGCGGGTTGGAACAAGGTCCATCACACAGCACCACCACCATACAACCTGTGTGGCCATGTGTCTTATTTAAAAGGGGCTCATTTGACTGTGCGCTCACACTACAACACACTGCCTATGCGCGAAGTTGGGGCGACAGTTGGACAGGACGGCCCGCACCGACTGTGTTAGCCATACGACCATGGACGGATCTAGTATAGAATGAGAAGGGGCCACCTCAATATTTTATAAGCATGTAGGCATTTATATTATACTATTACCTTAATATATGTAAATTCACACTATTTGCCCCCTTACATTTAAGAAAATAATAATTTATTTGCCCCTCTCCTAAAAATACACCACCTTGTACCTAAAAACACACCACCTCTCCAATTTCTTTTTTCGCATATCTTCAATTAATTGACACCTTTATGTTTACTACTTTTGGTAATGAACCTCACATTCTTACTACTCATTCTATTATTATAAAATTGATATATAAAGGTAGGACTCACATCTTATTAACTTTTTCCACATATTTTTCAACTATATTTCTTAAACTCATGTCAAGTAAATTAATACCAATTAACGAGAGAGGAAGAGAGTATAACTTAATTGCAAGATTACAATCGATGTTATAATACTTTGGGTCGAACCACAAGAAAGCATAAGCTTGTTTAATACACATAAATTTGATTTTGAGTTTGATTGGAAATAACATATTTACGTCATGTTTGATTTCCCCTCATGTATAATTTAACGTGGATTTATTCCGTAATAGATTTCGATATGACAAATAAATAAAAGAATGTATGAAATGCAAGACAAGCGTAAACATTAATAACTGGTTAAGAAGATATATAAGAAATTAATCGGATAATATGAATAATCAATAATTTAAGAAAAGCAAAAGAGGGTATGACACGTGGCGGCTCCAAACATGAGTTATGGTTAACGTGTCAAGTAACGAGGCAACACAAGAATCACTTAACTTTTGTTGATCTTATCAACCCACCTAAATCCATATATATATATACGTAGATTTCACATATCGCTTGTTATTGAATGATTGTCCCCTTCCACAATACAACTATATCTGCGCTTATTGAAAATGTCAGCCTCTGAAGAACCAATACCATCAATCGCCTTGATCTCATTATATGTTTCTTTTTTCTCCCTCTCTAAGATCTAATATATATATATATATATATATATATATATAGATAGATAGGATAGTGATCAAGATATAACTAATCTTAAATATATAACTACAGAATAAATCTCAGCCACACATCTTAATGCAACAAATATTATTTATTTTAATAATAGAAAATATGCTGAGGGTATTTTTAGAAATTATCTTATGAAATTTAAATCAAATTACGCAGCAAGTTCATCAACGAGCCGGAGAGAAAGTGATCTGAAATCTCATCTATGAAGCTCCTTCTCTCTGTAGATATGGTGATTCACGGCGGCGAAGTCTATCTGGTGTTTTACGGCGAAGATCTTGACGGTGGAAGAAGATGCTGATTCACAGTGGAGATCGGAGATCGGTACTTTGAAGGATTAATAGGATAAGAAATTTTCTTTTGAAGCTGAATTAGATACGTTGGCTTCAAATTCCAATGCAGCCATTTCGTGTCAATCATTCAACTCCCTCCTATTCACGAATTTTGTAATTAATTGGGAATTTGCTTAATTATTTCTTAAACTTGATAATCTCACCAGAGAGTTTAAATAGGAGTACAAAAATTCGGTTGAGGCCGTGGGAATAGATTAACTGAGATTGCTTTTGATGTGGTTAAATCGAATAACATTGTGGGAATTGTACGTATATATTGATAGTGAATTAGATAAATTATTACTACTACTACTACTAATTTTACAATGCACAGTTACTCGTATTTTATCTTTGCTAAGATCCACTTCACATTTTAACTACTCCGCATTTCCTTATTTTAGAAATAAAATGTGTGCTTGTTAATCACATGCCAACACAGTTCCACTTCACTTTTTAATTTCACTCTTGTTTACAAAACACATCACTCTTATTGTGATTTTACTTCACTCTTGTTTACAAAACACGTCACTCTTAGCATGATTTTACTTCACTCTTGTTTACAAAACACGTCCCTCTTATTGTGATTTTACTTCACTCTTGTTTACAAAACATGTCACTCTTAGCATGGTTTTACTTCAATCTTGTTTACAAAACACATCACTCTTATTGTGATTTTACTTCACTCTTGTTTACAAAACACATCACTCTTATTGTGATTTTACTTCACTCTTGTTTATAAAAAAGTCATTTTTATCATAATTTTACTTCACTCTTGTTTACAAAACACGTCACTCTTATTGTGATTTTACTTCACTCTTGTTTACAAAACACATCACTCTTATTGTGATTTTACTTCACTCTTATTTACAAAAAATTCATTCTTATCATAATTTTACTTCACTCTAGTTTACAAAACACGTCACTCTTATTGTGATTTTACTTCACTCTTGTTTACAAAACACATCACTCTTATTGTGATTTTACTCCACTCTTGTTTACAAAACACATCACTCTTATTGTGATTTTACTTCACTCTTGTTTACAAAACATGTCACTCTTATTGTGATTTTACTTCACTCTTGTTTACAAAACACATCACTCTTATTGTGATTTTACTTCACTCTTGTTTACAAAAAAGTCATTCTTATCATAATTTTACTTCACTCTTGTTTACAAAACACGTCACTCTTATTGTGATTTTACTTCACTCTTGTTTACAAAACACATCACTCTTATTGTGATTTTACTTCACTCTTGTTTACAAAAAATTCATTCTTATCATAATTTTACTTCACTCTTGTTTACAAAACACGTCACTCTTATTGTGATTTTACTTCACTCTTGTTTACTATAAAACACATTACTCTTAGCATGATTTTATTTCACTCTTGTTTACAAAACACATCGCTCTTGTTTAAAATAATCTCATGCGACCTATCAGAATTAACCGCATAATCCACTACTAAGCTGCCTAACCGTTGTTATACTATAAAATCCAATAACTCGCACAACACCAAACTCTTAATCCAATCAAAATTTCCTCTACACTATCGGAAAAAATTAACACCGAATCCCCAAAATCCAGCAACAAAAACTTTTTAAACAAATAATCATACAATTCATATACAATCATGCTATATTAATTGAAATTGAGCACTTACCGTCAGCGAATTTGAATTATATATATCTTCACGGGAATTTGAATGATTGTAAACAAATGTATATGAGTGTAAACAAAGTCAATTAATTTTGAACGAAGTTTGGGATGAAGACCAGATTCGATCAACCAAACTAGCCATTTTGTTCTGAAACCAGTAGTATGATGCAACTGAACACCATATATAAACCCTTCTCCACCGCCACATCCGCCGCCCGGCCTCAGATTGTTCCCCGCCGCCGATAGATCTCCAAAATTCCACCAGCTTCGCGGCGCTGCTGCTCCGCCGGAGAAACTGCAGCTCATGCAGACCGCTCAAATTGAACGAGGACGACACCGTCGATGACGCGCTGATCCCGTAACTCTCCTCAAGCACCGTCGCCAGTGGCCGGAGATCTCCTCCGACCTTCACCTGGAGCTGAAACATGCCTATTGTTATTATGGCTATGCAATGACCATTATACCCCCGCCTTGTTATTATGGAGTAAATTTGTGATTGATGGAACTAATTTCTCCTTAAATTCAAAATTTAATACTAGCCCTTGATTTTTTTGATCTTGTGGCTATGATTTGTTCTCTAGTTATTTGGTTAAGGGGTATTTGTCATAGATCACTACCCTATATATATATATATATAACAACCTTCACAGCAAAAATGGAACCCTAATATAATAAAATAGAGGTTTAGTTCGCAAGTAGTATTATGTTTGACTAAAATAGGATGGTTTGTTTCCGACTCAGTTAGAAGAAATTCGAGGCGATCACCACTCTCCCAAGAGTTCAAATGCATCGAGCGGATCCCTAACAAGTGATGGACAGCCGTTTTTGTCGCCGGAGAAGCGTTGTCGGCCGGTGAAGGAGGTGATGGTCGAAGTCCAAGAGAAGGGCAACTTGATTGACAGATTGCTTCATGCGGAGGATCGAATCTTGAAGGTTACTTTTTAATTTCATGGTAGTTGAGTTTCTATGTTCTATGCTCGTTTTGAAAAATTAATACTTTCTCCGTCCCCAAAGATTATGCACTTTGGGTTAAAACACGAGTTTTAATGCAAAATTAGTAAAGTAAGAGGGAGGTAGAGAAGAGTAATTAAACTATTGTTAGTGGATAACTTTATTAGAGTTTTTAAAATTAGAAAGTGCATATTCCTATGGGACAGACTAAAAAAAAATATATAAATAATATCCTGGTTTATTGCTTAATATTCCCTACTTGGTTTTAAAAACTATAAATAATATCCTTGTTTATTGCTTAATATTCCCTACTTGGTTTTAAAAACTATAAATAATATCCTTGTTTATTGCTTAATATATTTGTTATGTAGGTGTGTTTGCAACTTGAAGAGGAGATTCATGAAAGTGAGAAGAGCAGTGGTTCAGCAGAGAGGAAGTCTCCTAAGAAGGGATTGAAGCAATTTGTCAAATCATGCGTTAAGCCCAAGCACAAAACTAGCATTTTCTCTTCTTCAATTTCTCACATGTACTGTTTTTCTTTTCTTGGGCACTACTTGTATTGAGCACAAGTTTAATTTTGTACCAACTCGTTTTATTTCCAAGTCTTGGGACTTGTTAATTTTCTTCGTTCAGAAATAATCAGATGCTGATGTGTTGATATTCGTTACTTTACGGGTTATACATGAATTTTAATTTTTCAAGACACATGAATAAAATTGAAGGGCTATTTTTTTTAAAAAATTAGTCCTATCTAGAAGTAAGAACACATTTATTATTAATCTAATATCTTTACATCTAAGAACACATTTGTTTTTAATCGAATGGATAAGATCGTTACAGGATAGAAATAATATGAGAAAAAGTGCTATAAAAATTAAATTTTTTGGAATTCTTAATTATATCTTTTCTTAAAGACTGAAATTTTATTAGCTGTTTGCACTGAAGATTAATTTTAAATTATTTCTATCTAATTAAGAAAACACTCAATCTAATCTAAGCTGGTAATATCCCTATATTTATCAAATCTAATAGGAAATATCTGTATATTTATTCAATTAATAATAAAATGTAGTTCCTCCGTCTGCCGTTAGGAGTCCTATTTGAGTTCGATAATAAAATGTGCGCCCTCCGTTTGCTATTAGGATTTTCATGTGAATTCATCACAAATTTCAAGAAATATAAAAGATAGTGGGTATGAAAAGAAATATAAAAGATAGTGGAATGAAAGAATCATTTTATAAATTAATTTTATAATAAAATATGAGTAGATCAAATTAGTGAAATGTAGAGTCCAATTATCATTTATTATAAAAGTGAACCTACACTCCTAACGATGGACGGACAAAAATTGTAACCAGACTCCTAAATGCTAATGGCAGACAAAAGGGATGGACGGACAAAAATTGTAACCAGACTCCTAAATGCTAATGGCAGACAAAAGGGAGTATCTACTAGTATGAATTGGGAGTATAATTATTATACCCTAGTTGGAAGCAAGATATCCATTTTTTATTCTATTTTTATCTCAATCAACTATTATTAATAAAAATATATTTATCTCAATCAACTATTAGTAAAAGTAAAAATATATTTATTTTTATTTTATTATTTTTTTTATTGACATAAAATAACATTGCTAAAAATTATATGCTGCTGAAGGAAGGAGTCATTTTCCTTGTGTTTCTGGTTTGCAGTGAATGATTTTTTTTGCATGCAAAGATTTCAAATAATTCACGTAACAGGCATATATTTACCTTAAAACATGAATTCTACAGAAAGGTACCTTCAAGATTCTCCAAAGAATCGAAGTGCTTCGCTACTTCTCCACGTAATGATCTTCAGTACTCGACCAAAGCTCTTCTGATTGTTTCCTAAACTGTTATTTTGATCTAAGAGTGAGCTTAGCTCATCAAAATATCTAGGTTTTAAATAGAGAAGAGACAAATTTTTTACTATGTGCTACTAGAGGGGGACAAAAGTTTCTGATGCACTATTTTTTAGCACTGCAACTACTTGCAAATATACAAGGCAGCAATTAAGAGCACCCTGGCCGCCATCCTGCTACACATCTTACAGGTCATGAGCCCTCTGCTTGGATTTCTAGACGAGTTGGAGCAGATTTTGGCTAGATACTTTTGAGGCACAGTTGGAGAGAAGAAGAAGATGCACTGGATTTCTTGGAGACAGATTTGCTTGCCTTTTGATGAGGGTGGCTTGGGTATTCGCCACTTCAGGGAGGTGGCAGTGGCTTTTGGGTTCAAGCTGTGGTGGAGATTGCTAGCTCAGGACTCTCTCTGGGCCCAGTTCATGACCCAGAAGTACAGTATCATTCCTTGTCATTTGCATACATCCCCTTGTTGGTCACATGATAGTCCTACTTGGCGTCGTTTGCGTCGTATTTGGTCATACATGCATGAGTATATTCGTTGGTCCTTGGGTGAGGGGAAGATCAGCTTCTGGGATGATGTCTGGCTTGGGGCTAGCTCCATCCGGAGTCTGTGCGTCCCGGGAAATGATCCTCCCTAATCTCAGGCCGTTACATCATATTGGCATGAACATGCATGGGATGAGGATATGCTGCATAGTTTATCTTTCAGGTTTGGCGTACCTCTAGAGGTGATAGACCAGATCAGAGCCACGCCGATCGAGTTGGGGGCGAAGGATGTGAGGCGGTGGAATCTGACTAGCCATGGAGAGTTCTCTGTGACCTCGGCATGGGAGAGCATCCGGACTAGACTGCCGAAGAGGGAGATTTTTGGTCTTATTTGGAACCAGGGGTTGACTCCTACCATGTCGGTGTTCATTTGGAGGTTACTGTTTGGTAGGCTGCCGGTGGATGAGAAGTTACAGAGGAGGGGAATTGAGTTAGCGTCTAGGTGTCAGTGTTGTAGGTCTCCTTTGGTCGAGTCTCTCAACCATGTCTTTTTTTCGAGTCAGTCGGCGGTTTCTGCATGGGAGCATTTCGATGCCTGGTTTCCTTCCTCGCACACACCGATTCACACGAGCACCAATATTGAACTTAGACTAGGTCACTGGCAGAGGTCTTCTTTCCAGAGGGCTCCCGCCATGCATATTAGTTTTCTTGTTCCTTGTTTGATTGCTTGGTTTCTTTGGATGGAGACGAACAGCTGCAAGCATGGCGGTCGTCCTTTTCGTCATTCACATGTTATTTGGCAGGTCACTCATCATCTGCATGTGCTAGTTCTGGCCGGCAGGATCACCTCGACTCATTGGTGGGGATGCTCGCCGTCGGTTGATTTCATGGCTTTCTCCCCCAGACAGCGTGTTCTGCGGTCGCTCATGGTTCTATGGCATCCTCCTGATGCACCTTGGGTGAAGCTGAACACAGACGGTGCCTTCTCTACATCGACACTGGCGGCGGGGGAGGGAGGATTGGTTCGTGGTTCTGATGGAGGCCTTCTGAGGGCTTTTTGTGCTCCGGTAGCTGCATCATCGAGCTTTGAAGTAGAGCTTTTGGCTTTGATTCGGGGTTTGGAGATGGCTATGGAGCTTTCTACTCACATTTGGATAAAGCCAGACACAACGACTCTGGTTAGTTTGTTATCATCTGGATATCTTGGCTCCGCGGATTTTAGACATCATATGGCTTTGATCCGAAGCATGACAGCTCAGCGGCAGGTTCGATTCTCACACATGTACAGAGAAGGCAACCGGGCTGCTGATTTTCTGGCAGGTAGGGGGTCCAGACCCCTGCCCCTACATACTTCGATCCAATCTCTGCGCCTCGATACCTGAATGCGCTAGTTAGGATGGACCAGCTGGGATATCCTAACTTCCGTTTCTGACGTAGAGATGTGGGTTGATTTAGCTCCTTTGGTGGTTGGTTTTGATCTTTTTTTGTTTCTCCCTTTTGTGTATTTAGTCAGCTTTTTTCCACTTGATAGCACGGAGGATCCCGACTTGTGGGACCTCTACTTTGTTTTTTCATGTTCTTGTTTGGATCTTAGTCACTTTTGGGCTAAGATCATGTTTTTTGGAACATTACATTTTGATCTTATTTACGGGTTGAGGGTCTGCCTAAACCTCCCGCCCACAATGGGCGTCTTTGATTAAAAAAATATATATATATACAAGGCAGCAATAGTAATTCCTCCATCCCCAAAGAATATGCACTTTGGGTTCGACAAGAGTTTTAAAGTAAAAATGTAATACCCGCATCTTTCATTATCCTTTTCCGTTAATGTTTAATGTCGAACTAGAGAATTGTCGCTTCCTTGATTCGTGTTTTGAATGGAATTCATAACCTCTCTATTGATGTTTAATGTTGTAAGTTCGCAAAGACAAAAATTTAAGTGTTAATCGAACAAACCAATGTATGTTATGAGAGATATGTGAAATTGTACAAGGATATGAAGTTGTCTCCGAACTAAAATGTTCGCATACATCTCGAGTAATAAACTTTATCTAAATGAAATACTATACTATTACAAAAAAAATTCAAGAATGAGCCCAGAAGGCTAAGAAACTAAAAGCTTCTATTAGCTACTCTGGGCCTCTTTCTCCCTAGCCCAAACTGCATCCCCACCGCGGCCCTATCCGATCAGCCTGTTGGGCCCGGAGCAGCGAGCCGGTATCGCGGATGGCAGTCCAAGTCTTTGTTCCACCTGCAAGATAAAAACAAGTTTTGATCATTAAAGAACAAGAAAAATTAAAGAAGCTTATTAAAGGAAGGGGACAACCCCTCTTTAGCTTTGGAGGACCAAAGACTCACCAAGAAGGGAAAGTCAATGCCTGCAAATCCTTTCCTCAAACCAACACCTATGGATTATTATCCCTCCAACACCACCCCTGCAATAAGCAAACAAATTGAAGTAATAGCCAAGTACCAAGTACAACCAAAATAACACCAAAATTAAGTCTTACAAAGTGAATCAACTAAAGAGATATGCTGCAAAGTAGAGACAAACTACCATATAAACCATTTAATTCATCAAAGTACACAAAAAATTTCCTATAAAGACCCCCCTCCATACCACCTTCGGATCCCTTCCCACACACCCCAAAAATTTCAGCAAATTTAAAGAGAGTTAGAGAGCTTGGTGTTCTAGGAGCATATTTCAAGGCAGTAACTACTTCAACAGGTATTTCACCTCCATCCCTTCTCCCAATCTTTTCTCATAGCCTATAATGTCGGAGTTGGAGCCGACGGCGCAGAGAGATGGCGGCTGAATCGCCGAGAAGCGGAGCCAAAATTGGCGGTGGTGTCACCGCCGAAGAGAGAGAGAGAGAGGGGGTGGAGTTCAGAGGATCGCGACGGCTATGGCGCGGCGGAGATGGCAACTGCCGGCGTGCCCTCTAGCGACGCGATTTCTCGCCTGAACCGACGGAGTCTCGGTCGATTGAAGGGTAGGAGCGAAGGCCCCGACATGCCTTGGGTTCCGGGCGACGAGGCCCCGAGCGATGGGCGGCCGGCTGGGTGTGAGGGCCAGGGGTGAGGCAGAGAAAAAAAATGGTCAGAGACGGAGTGTACCGACGAGCCTGCGACGCCGCCGACAGGGCGCCGGCGGCTGACTGGCGCGACGGGAGCAATCGGCGTGAAGGAGAGGAGGTGCCGTGGAGTTAGGGTTGTGAAGTTAGGGATTTTGAGTTTTTCCCCCAATTTGAGAAATTGGGGAATGAGGATGAGAGAGAGACGATAGATTGGGGGAGAGAATAGTTTGGGTTGTTTGTTGTTTTTGTTTTGGGCCTCTTTCTTTTATTTTGTTTTGGGCCGAGGAGATAAAATATAGGGATGGGCTAATGACTAAAATAAAATCGAAGCTTGGGCCTAAAAACACTAAAGAGAGAGATGGGCTAATTTCCTTCGAGTTGGGCCTACTGTGTTATTTAAGTTGTGGGCCCTCCTATTGTTTTGCCCGGTCAGATAATTGATGGTCCACTAATTAATCTCGCGATGATAAATTTAATTCTTGGACTTTGATTTAGTGCTCAAATAATTGATGTTAGGATAAGTTGCATAGAAGATAACGCTCTCTTTGTTAAACGAATAATTGGTGAACCTCCACATAAATTAAATCACTCGATTAAATTAATGCTCAAGGACTTTTCTAGGAATTAAGAAAAAGAATTTAAAAGACCATGCACTTAGAAATGCATTCCTGTTAAGTTTCTTAACTTCTTAAATCTAATTAAGTATTATTCTTATTTTCTAAAGGGGCATCTTCGCACGTCGTTTAAGGCCAAATCAAGGAACTTTTCAACTAAGGAAATAGCTTTTGAGGTGGACTTTCTTTTCAAAATGTGACTTTTAGCATGAATATGTGAAATTTTCTATACATGTTTGTCATGCCATGTTTTGCTTTTACGAATACATATCTGCTTGGCTATGCCAATTATGTTAAATCGAATTCGGGTCCCAGTAGGGCCACCCTACTCGGACTAGTGTACACATATTGGGATCGTGAGCTAACTTTCGAGTTGGCAGGTCCAGTGACCGTCGTGGAATGTGGCCACATTACCGGTTCACATACGTTTCAGATATGATATCTATGTTATGTGATTGCGCAATCAATTTTATGAAATTAAAGGAATTTTAGTGACTCGGGTCTTCTTAAATAAAACCCTGTGTTCACTCAATTGTGGCTGACTAAACTTAAATGAAGCTTATGTTTTTGGCACTATGTCCACTGAGTATATTAAATACTCTGCCGTGCATGTTTCTTTTCTAACTTGCAGGTTGAACGTGAACGAGGAGGCGAAGGTGTTGAGAAATGATATTAATAAGTAGCAATAGGTAGCCCAAAGAAGTGTCTTCACACATACTTCTTTGTCTTGGTCTCTTCCGCTGCATTAGGGATTTTGTACCAGGAGCTTATAAACCTAGATAACTTACTCTGATTTTTGTTTTGCCATGTATCACTTTCGCTTTCTGAAACAAATGTTTGAACTTGATTTTCATCTATGCTTATCTCTTTGACCATAAGACTTATTTAGTCACGATATAGCTACGCTCACTATCACTAGGGAGATGTGGTCGTTACAAAAATTGTCAAAGTAAGAGTGGTAAAGAGAAAAAGTAATTAAAGTATTGTTAATGGAGAATGAGTTCTACCTCATTATAGTGAAAAGACTTATTTAGTCACGATATAGCTACGCTCACTATCACTAGGGAGATGTGGTCATTACAAAAATTGTCAAAGTAAGAGTGGTAAAGAGAAAAAGTAATTAAAGTATTGTTAATGGAGAATGAGTTCTACCTCATTAGAGTGAAAAGACATTCCAAAATTAGAAAATGCATATTCTTGTGATACTGACTAAAAAGGAAATAGTGAATATTCTTGCTATTGTGTATCATGCAAGCTCATATATTATTTAAAGAGAAAGAGTTTTGAGTTTTATATTATAAAACTAAACATAAATAAATAATTATAAAGGAAACAAAGCAATAAAAGTAAAAGAGAATGAATATACATCCAAACGGTTTGAATGTATATTTAACTGTAATCATAAATATATATCTAAACAGAGAATGAATATACATCCAAGCAGTTGTGAATGTATATTTCAATGTAATCATATATATATATTTATAGGGTAGTGATCAAGATATAACTAATCTTAAGTGTATAACTAGAGAACAAATCTCAGCCACACAAATAAGTGGAACAAATAAAGTGATCTCTTGCTCTTGCTCCCCTAGTTGTTCAGCTTATCACCCAATTTCTCCGTCACCACCCACTCCTTCGCTGTCTCTGTGGCGGAGCTGCCGCAGGCTCCGCCCACTCTGACGCCTTCTCAGACGTCTCCGGCGGCTGCACCGCCGCCGTCGGTGGTGATCTCGTCGACTTCTTCGGCTCTTATCTATATGGATCTCTTCATGAGGGAAGAAAGAATGAGCTGCGACTGCTTCGGATTTTGGCTTGCCACCCTTCGCCTTAGGGTTCGACTGTATCCCACTCTTTTTTCCCAAAACCAACTTTTTTCCTGCCTCTGACTTTTTATGATCTCAATCAAGATTTGTCAATATATATGAAACTTGCTTCACCATTTTATAGTACAGATCCACGCTTAATTTAAGTATATTTTAATAGTCAAATAGAATACGTAACGAATTCATTAATCACAACAAGAATAAGGGCCGGACCCACTGTCATGCAGGTTGCCTATTACAGTCAAAAATGAAACTTGCTTCACCATTTTATAGCACAGATCCACACTTAATTTAAGTATATTTTAATAGTGATGTGTTTTGTTAAGAAGAGTGAAGTAAAATCATGCTAATAGTGATGTGTTTTGTTAACAAGAGTGAAGTAAAATCATGCTAAGAGTGATGTGTTTTGTAAACCAGAGTGAAGTAAAATCATAATAAGAGTGATATGTTTTGTAAACAAGAGTGAAGTAAAATCATAATAAGAGTGATGTGTTTTGTAAATAAGGGTGAAGTAAAATCATGCTAAGAGTGATGTGTTTTGTAAACAAGAGTGAAGTAAAATCATAATAGGAGTGATGTGTTTTGTAAACAAGAGTGAAGTAAAATCATGCTAAGAGTGATGTGTTTTGTAAATAAGAGTGAAGTAAAATCATGCTAATAGTGATGTGTTTTATTAACATCAGTGGACTAAAATCATGCTAATAGTGATGTGTTTTCCTAGGGCGCGACGTGTGGACTTCAAATCAATCGAATTTATTTTGCGGGTGCAGCAATGCGAGCAACGACCTTCGACGTAATCTCCCATCCCTCATTAATATAGGAGTATCTGTTTTCCTCAATGGCCGCCGATTTGTTCACATCGCCAAAATTTATGAATAACTTTCCTTTTCAAACACATTTAGTCTAATATCAAATCACGTTTCCAAATTAAAGTTTTCGTCGAGCCTGCTTTCCATTTAAGCTTGTTATCAATGCCCTGTTTTCTGTATTTGGATATGTAGAAACCGGTTTTCTGGTTTAAATTGGGGGAAAATTTTCTATTTCTTTTCGTAATTCATAATACTTGGCAGCTACAGCGATGAAAACTGAACCTCGTAGATATCTGTTGATCACATGCATTAATATTAACCCTTGATTTTCTTGATCTTGTGGCTGTGATTTATTCTCTAGTTATATGTTTAAGGGACCCTTGCCCTAGATCACTACTATATATATATATATATATATATATATATAGGGTTGTGATCAATTGAGATTTTTTAGCCTAATTGAGAAATGAGATGCATTATCAGCCACTCATTTTTATTAAATGAGTGGTCCAGAATTTGCCACATGGAAAATATTTTTAGTTTAATTAATTATGAAAGGGCGTAATGGTAATTTTATGTTTAAATTGGGTTTCTTCCGCTTGTGTTCTCCATCTCCTTCCCAAATCCCCGCCGCAGATTTCGATCTCAGCCCCTCCGCTTCTCCGCCGCCCCCAAAATCTCTGCCACAATCTCCGTCGCCGACAAGCTTCCTGACGCCACCCTATCCTACCTCGACGCCTCCGACGAGCTCCAGACCATCTCAATCGCCGACATCACCACGAATAAGAAGGCAATTTTGGTCGTGTCCTCCGTCGCCGCCTCCTTCATCCGCGCCATCAGCGACGCCGCCATAACCTCCATCTCCTGAGCCAATCTCTGCCACATCAGCTTCCTCCTTCTCCATCCTCCTCACCCATTCCTCCAGGTCCATTTTCCTCCACCCGCTCTCGAGATCTCGTCGTCTCTCTGCTTCGGTAGAGACTGGATCTTCGAATCGTAACTCCTCACCAGGAGTGCCGTCTGCCGCCGCCGCCGCTCATATAGTGCGATTCTCAATCTGTCGTTCTGTTTCGGTTGACGAAATTGCAATTATTAATTACTCTGTTTTCTCTTCAATTTGACAGCAACAAATGGTTGTTTTGATTTACCTGTGTATTGAGGTAGTGTTCAATCTCGATTCGTTGTGATTGAGGATTGGCTAGTAGCAATTTTCCATTGACACGCTTCAAATCGTTGCTGGAGATCGTCTCCGACGAGATCTGCAACAAGGCGAGCTCGTGCGCGCTGAAGCTGCTGATGCAGATGCTGGAGGCGTCGAAGAAGTCGAGGCTGAAGGCGATCAAGGCCGGCGCAATCTGCATGTTGGTGGAGCTGCGGCCAGAATCGAGCAGATCTAAATGCGAGAGGATTATGCAATTGATCAATTTTGCTTTTGTTACAGTGTTTGTCAGTTGTTGACATTTTGATATATAAGCTGGTGACACTATGACAACTATGGTGCATATCGTGTCAACGGCACATACATGTCATGTCAACTACGGTACATATCGTGTCAACTACACATACAAGCCATGTCAACTGTGTTACAAGCCATGTCAACTACACGTACAACCATGTCAACTGCACATAGAAACCATGTCAACAACAATTATAAGTCATGTCAACTAGACATAAAAGCCATGTCAACAATCCGACACATTAAAACACGAAATGACACTTATACCCCCGTGTTGACATAATGTGATAGCTGTTGACATTTAGTTAATCTTGTGGATTAGTGGCTGATATTGCCTCTCATTTCTCAATTTAGCTAAATAATCTCAACCTAACAGGACCCTATATATATATATATATATATATATATATATATATATATAGTCGTGATCATATGATAACCCCTAAATATCGTAATAACCCTATAACCAAATCTGGACCACACATATTTCTAATCATGCGGTTGAGATTCAAACTTAGATTTACTTGATAAAAAAAAAGCGAGGGGGTAAAACTGTAATTTCTCTCATTTAATTTCTGAATTTTGCCAAATATCACGTAAAATGATAGAATGATAAAATGATAGGTTTATTGCATAGAATGATAGTTTTGAGATTCAAACTTAGATTTACTTCATAAAAAAAAGCGTGGGGGTAAAACTGTCATTTCCCTCATTTAATTTCTGAATTTCGCCAAATATCACGTAAAATGATAAAATGATAGGTTTATTGCATAGAATGATAGTTTTGCCGGATAGAATGATACTCTGAGTTGATAAAATGATACTTTTGACTGACTGATAAAATGATAAAATGATAGGTTTATTGCATAGAATGATAGTTTTGCCGGATAGAATGATACTCTGAGTTGATAAAATGATACTTTTGACTGACTGATAAAATGATAAAATGATAAAATGATATATGTTAGGTTTATTGCATAGAATGATAGTTTTGCCGGATAGAATGATACTGTGAGTTGATAAAATGATACTTTTGACTGACTGATAAAATGATAAAATGATAGGTTTATTGCATAGAATGATAGTTTTACCGGATAGAATGATACTCTGAGTTGATAAAATGATACTTTTGACTGACTGATAAAATGATAGGTTTATTGCATAGAATGATAGTTTTGCCGGATAGAATGATACTCTGAGTTGATAAAATGATACTTTTGACTGACTGATAAAATGATATATGTTCGGTTTATTGCATAGAATGATAGTTTTGCCGGATAGAATGATACCCTGAGTTGATAAAATGATACTTTTGACTGACTGATAAAATGATAAAATGAGCGAAATTCAGAAATTAAATGAGCGAAATTTGGATACATAAATTTGATCATGAGCGAAATGACATATTTACCCCCGCGCTTTTTTTTATGAAGTAAATCTAAGTTTGAATCTAGACCATGTGATTTTAAAAATGTGTGGTCCAGATTTAGTTATAGAGTTATTACGGAAATTGGGGTTATCATTATAATGCACCCATATATATATCCAAACAGTTGTGAATGCATATATTTGAAGGTGACCTTTCTAAATTTATTCTTGTTGGGATTAACAATTAACAAATATTAATGGAATTTAATTAGCCGAACACATTTTTCATCCGGTTGCATATCATAAGAAAAGTGAGTGATATACGTTATTGTTCGTCGTATTAGTTTAAACGTAAAAATATTAGAATAGTGCCTTTCGTCAGAAAATTATATCACGCTTCGTCGTATTAGTTTTGTTAAAAATGGTGAATGGATTTGGATAGTTCACAAGGAGGAGGAAAAAACTGCCATGAAAATTGGAAGAATCTGTCGATAAAGGGAAGAAAGAAACAAAGGGAAAATTTAATTAATGACTATCCATTTTAAAAAGTGTTAACTGCAAATTAAAATGAGAAGCCTAGGCTCGGTAAAATAACAAAAAACCAACTATTCAACCTAATTAAATAAACTAATCAACCTAGCTAATTACATTTTATTTTCAATTTCAACAAGTTTAAACTTAAAATTATTACTCCCTCCGTCCCTTTGTAGTTGAGTTGTATTATTTTTTTGGCAAAAAACAAGAACTTTTCTTTTCTCTTACTTTACTCTCTCTTTATTTTTCTACCTTTTTCCTTTCTTACTTTATTATTACTTGACTCATTTAACACAACTTTTTTCTTAAATCTTATACCAAAAAGAAACGCCTTTACTATAGAGGGACGGAGGGAGTAGAATAGTGCCTTTCGTCAGAAAATTATATCACGCAATATTGATTATATTTATATATACTTTGATAAAAGAACTGAAAATGTACATAGAAACGCCTCAAACTGAAACTAGAGAGAATGATATACATTCCATAATTTTATTTTGTTACAGTTTCTAATTAAAAATTATACTATGTGAGAATACTATCTTATTGTAATAAAACAAGTCAAATCAGAATCATTATACAGATAGATTACAGAGATATAGTACTAACTAATAATAAATCATATTATCAACTCATTTCAGGCATACACCCGTCTCAGATATGTTGATATGTGAGAAATTAAATAATTCTTTGATAATCAAAATGATTGTTCAATGATTATTTACAAATTTGAAAATTGTATGTAGAGTTGCATAATTTATGCAAATAAAAATATAAAATTATATTCAATTAAAAGTCAATGTCCAATTTGGATCCAATATTGATTAATTTAAGTTACCAAAGAATATAATTAAACTAATAGTATATAATTACAAATTAATTGTTTATTTTTATCAAATAATTGAAGTGTTTTCAATTAAATAAGAATATTATAATTTAAATTTCAATATAAAAAAAGTTGCAATTGCAAATGAGAAAAGTGAGCTAAAACTCCATTTATATTTGAAACTTAGAGATCGAAAATTGAACTACAATTACTTGTCTTTTCCTGACAAGGCCATAAAAAGTTGATCTCTTTTGGTGGTATAATTATGAGCGAGGTCCTTGAAAACTCTTGTTTCAGTCTTCTTCTTTTTTAACTCAACAATCATCGCTTCTTTCTCCCCCTTAAGCTCTTCCACTTTTAACAGCTTATCATCATGTAGTTTGTGCATTCTTTCCAGCCCATGATTTGTATCTCCTTCAACTGATACAAATTTAACATCACATTTAACTTTATTTTATTTTAGGACGCACGCTAAAATCATTATTATAGCATGCAGAAGTATCTAGGACCACAGAAAAACAAACATTCAGATTCCAACAAGAGACACCTCTCTTATATTATTTGATGGACTATAAAACCTCGTTCCTTTAACTTCTACTATCAACTAATTATCACACATTTACAAACATTCAGTATATATGACTCTTTCCCGTGATGAATTTATTGTGCATCAAGATTGATAGTTTATGCCCAAAACACTTTTTTTCATTATTAAATATATGTTGAGAAATTGCAGTTAATTAAAAACAAGATTGAAGATATATGGATGCATATAATTATGAGTGTTGCAATTATAAAAAATAAATAAAAAAGACACGCACCAATGGAATTTTGCGCGCTACTGTCCTCCATGGCAGTCCTGGTTAACCCTACAAAATAAGCTCTCTTATTTTACACAGATTTTAAGCATATTCTCTCTCTCTGTATACACACATATATATAGTAGTGTAGAAGAGATTGCAGTCTGAATCTGTGGATGCTTGGTAAATTATTTGATGTGTTAAGAAAAATACAAATGAAGCCAAATTTTGTACGTGTAGTTACGTAGAAGATTTTATCTTATTTGGCGTTTTACAACACATTCCAATGGGAATCAGAATATATGGTTGTATAAGGAATACAGACATACACAAAATGCTTCAAAACTAGGGAATATGGATATCCTTTTCAAGTTCACCCGTATAAGTTGCTAAACTTATAATGCTACCATTTTTGTGCAGTAAAGAGTGTGATATCTACAAATTTGGCCACCTTTTCTGACAATGGGATTATGGAAAGGACATCCAAATCTAAATATTCCAATCCATACGGCCTCTTTCAGATCATCCCTCATAGAGTATCATTTAAATTAAGTTTGGGAGAAAAATTAAATTAGATTCACATACAAGTAAAAATGATATCTAGCCATATTGGCAGAGCAAGATAATTTTTAAATATGACAATCTGAACGTTGGAATTGCAAAAAGGTTTCACTATCGTAAACGATCTTTTTAAATTTTCTTTCAATCTTATTACTCCCTATTCGCCAAAAACAGTCTCATAAATGGATTACTCATGACTCTAATTTTAATAGGAAAGTAACTAAACAAGAGAGAGAAAATAGAAAAAAGTGTGTAGAATATTAGAAAAATGAATAAAGTATAGAAAGGTAAAGGGTGAATAGTGTTATATGAAGAGGTCTGTCTCTAAGCACTCTAGTTCGCAAACAAGTTAAAAACATGCAAACGTCGCACAATTGATCAAGTCAGATGATGACCGGATCAAGTTGGCAAGTATCCGGTCGTTGGTATGCTAACGGAGAGACAAGCCTTCAATAACCTTAACCCACAATACTATAGACTAGTAAGGGAAGTAAGGGTAGAATCCCTCAGGGACAGAGGTGGGTTGAGTTGTGAATGAAACATATTGGGGTTGGCTGCTGCCACACTTTACTAAAGTGGGTTAACTAAGACCTAGACTACTCAAGTCCCAAATCAACTTGATCAACTAATAAAATGAAAACAACATATCTCAAACTGAGCAACTTCAAGCAACAACGACTCAGCACGTAAGGTACTTGGGACCACTAAAGGAAAAACTGCGCATTACCAAAAGCTGCAAATAACGAAAAGGTGTCAGAGACCGCAAACCTAACGAACTACAACCTTCTTCTTCATTAAGTAACTAATAAGTACGCACGGTAGATGAAAACCGAGCATATGATGGGAAAGCGTGAAAACAACAAATTAGAACACAGATTCATGCGATTCAAATATAAAGGAAACAAATCTAAGCATGTCTCCTAATCTCATGCAAGTCTACAAACTAAAACTCAGATCTAAACATGAACAACTGAAATACGCAGAGTTAACTTCCAAACCAAAAAAAAACTAAACAAAACAAAGGAAACGAGATCAGAGAACATCATATCCAAAACAACTCACAATTAAAAACTCTATTTCATAAACTATGCTAAGGTAAACCAAATAACACAGAATTCGGATTCGAAAGATTGAGTAACAACCGAAGGTACTAGAGTAACAACTAAGAGAAAACAGAATAACAACTGAAATAAGAAAAACATGAACTAGGGACCGAAAAACAACTGTTTTGACCCCTCGGGGTTTAAGGAAAACAAACTATGAAGACTTCGAGGTGGATCTGAGTTTCTTCTTCCTTGATGAGGAAGAATAGAAGAAGATTGAGGTAGAACAGCGACTCTGATGACTCCTAGCTCCTGCGCTCCATGCGTAAAGTGTAATATGGACTGTGTAGTGACTGAGATGATAATCTGGACCCCAAAAAAGAACTCTCTATGTGTATTCTCTATACTATTTATAGGATGGCCTTGACCCAAATCCCTAGGTTAAGCTCATCCTGTCTTGACCCAAAAAAGAACTCTCTATGTGTATTCTCTCTCCTATGACTCATCCTCTTATGTGATGAACTCCACTTGATCAACTCGCTGGTCGGGCAAGCTCCATTGCTTGTTTGGAACTGATCAGCTTGCCTTCAGTTTTGGCTTTTCATTGCTTCTTTCCCAAGTTGATCAAGTCGTCCATGCGCTCTACTACTTCAGCACTTTTCCAGCTCCTGCATACTCAAAGACACACTTTTTCGCACATTATGACCTCCGTTAGTGTAATAAACCCCTATAAAACCATGCTTGTAACAAGCCCTATCAAACTGCTCACACTTAACCCATGCTTGTCCTCAAGTATCAAAGAACAACAAGAAAACAAGGGGCAAGTTACATGCATGAGTCCCTGACCGACTTCTAAAGAAAAGTAGAAAAAACTAAACTGACTCAACAAAAGCCAACAACATTTAAGCAAATATTTACATTTCCATGTTTGAAACTGACTCAACTTCGGGCAATATTCCCCACAAGCTTAAGGTCATTCCAAATATTTTGCAATCTCAAATTCCTCCCTCCCTTTTTTCAGTCAGTTCGTCAAGATAGCCCCTACTCTAGCCAACTGTTGGATTCACTCGATCTCATTCCTCACCAGAGATTTTAGGACCATTCACTCATTCATTTTGCCATACCACCGATGCTTTAGTTCCATTGGCATAGGCTAGTTCCTTAAGGTATTTCTTGAGGTTGTAATGGGGCCAGGGGTTATGATATAAATCGGTAAGGGTCCTATGGATTCTAAGTTCAGAGAAAACTTCAAGACAACGAAGGACATGTGAACTTGGGAACAAAATTGGAGCAGCCTCCCTATTACATCTTCATTCCCCAAAATCAAATAGTATCCCTTGGCTATTTTGGCCTAACCTTTCCCACAGGGTCAGGTTACATTATTTCCTTCCCTATCTAACAGATATGTATTTTTTTCTTTGTTATGAGGGTTAGGTTATATTTTTTCCTGCCCTTCATTCAACTCTCTCTCTCTTTTTCTAGGTCAGGTTATAGCTTCCTGCCCTTTTCTCTTTCACTCTATCTTTTTTTTATGTATTCAGCTTGGCTGTAACTCTTCCTTTCTGTCCTCTTTACCTCAATTGGTTAGCTGCTCCATTCTATCCCCTAACTCACATGGCATGAAGGCTCATGGTTTCCAAAAAGAAGATGAACTTCGAAATGTATGCTCAAAAGGGATAACTAAGGGACGCCCTTACAATGAGGCGGGTTTATCTGGCTATATCCTATTGCGTTTAGTCCTCACTATCCTATGTCATTTCCCTTTCAGCATCAAGTGGCAGCCTCTATCATTCTTTTTTGTATCAGTAGAAAGTGTTCTACTATGGCTTATAACTCACATTTTGGAGGGCTTTCACAATTGGTTTAAAGTATGGGCTTTTCCATCGTTCTTATTTCCTCTAGCTTGACTTGAACTTACTTTAAGAAAGAGGGGTCTCACAATTCAACATGCATTTTCTCCTTCATTCACTCTCACTAAGGGTTTTATGCCTTCCGTTTTACCAGCTCATTCATGTTTTCCCAACATAACATGGACGCACACATATATTGATTCGACATGCTTCGCTTTAATGAATCACTGTTCAACCAACTGACCTATAAACTAATCAAGTTATGATTCGACATGCTTCGCTTAGTTGATTCAGATGATTATCGGGCTCAAAAGGTAAAAATAGACAAGTCAAGTCATGCATATGACCACATACCCCACACTACTCCCCCCTCTCACTTTATCAAAGCTTACCCTCAAGCTCGCCCGATAACGTGGAAAGAAAAATGAGTAAGTGTTGCCGACACACATTATAAGCCACTATATTCACAAAAACAAACTTCTCACACTTAGACCGAGCAGGGGGCTAAGTGGGAGAAGATACCACCAAAACACAAAAGAAGACACTCAAAGCACACACAAACTTTTCACACTTAGACTGGACACTAGGCTAAGTGGGGAGAAGATAGATAAAACAAAGAAGAGTATATATAGACAGAATTAAAAATACTTGATCATTGGGGGGGGGTCATCCCCTAGGTCGATCCCCCCTGGAGTCAGTAGGTCTGGGGTAGGAGTCGTCTCGTCCATGTGGCCACCTACTACTCGCACCAGGGCTGTCGGTTGGAGAACCCTTTGCCGCCGTGGAATTACCTCTCTGGCCATCAGAGATATCATCTCTCGCACCGCGTAGACCGACGTCCTAATTTCCTCGTTATGCTTCAGCTGGACTTCTCTCTGGGTCGTTAGCAGTTGCGTCTGGGCGTCAGAGCCCAGAGCTATTCTCTCTGTGTTCAGGGCTATTCTCTCAAGCAGCCCTTCCATTCTTGCTATCCAATCATCCAGGTGGCCCACGAGACTAGCATGTCCCGGAGACATTGCAGGCGTGGTAGATGTAGTAGGTGCAGCAACTTCAATCTGTGGCTCTGTCTCCTTGTCCTCTTCAACCACAACCACATCCATCTGCTTTTTCTTGGGCTTCCTCTTAATAGATCTCTCCGGCTATGAATCCGGCTTGATCACCTTATAGAAGTGCCATCTGCCTCCTCTCTGCACTAGGATCCCTACATTCTTGAAGAACCGCGTACCGAACAGCTCCGGATCAGGGCAGTAAGTCATCCTGGGTATCCTTCCAACCACCATCATATCTACACAATTTGCAAAGATAGCTCAAAGTACATGACAACAACTTAAGTTACGTGAGGCGCGACTGGATATAGACTGACAAGTTGTGTTCTTAGTTTTATATGTAGATGACATTCTTCTAATTGGAAACAATAAAAATATGTTGTCATCAGTACGAACTTGGTTGTCGAACCAGTTCGGATATGGGAGACGCGGGACACATCCTCGGGATCAAGGTTCTTAGGAATCGTGAAAAGAGGATGTTGTGCTTATCTTAAGAACCCTGCATCAATACTGTACTTAGTCGCTTTAGCATGCAAGATGCCAAGAAAGGTTTCTTACCTTTTAGACATGGCATCCATCTATCTCAAGAGATGTGCCCTAAAATGCCATCTGAGATAAAAGAGATGAGAAGGATTCCATATGCTTCGGCAGTTGGATGTCTCATTTATGCTATGCTTTGTACAAGGCCTGATATTTGCTTTGTTGTTGGCATGGTGGCAAGATATCAGTCGAATCCGGGCCAAGGACATTGGACTGCCGTAAAGAACATACTTAAGTACCTTAAACGGACTAAGGACTATGCTCTAGTTTTCAATGCAGCCGAGCTCTGTCCTTTAGGATATACTGACTCAGATTTTCAATCTGATCAAGACTCGAGAAAATCTACTTTTGGATATGTGTTCACTTTAGGAGGTGGAGCCGTAATTTGGAAGAGTGTGAAGCAGAAATGCATCGCGGACTCGACCATGGAAGCCAAGTATGTGGCCGCTTCGGAGGTTGCAAAAGAGGCTGTATGGTTCAAGAAATTCCTTATGGATTTAGGTGTGGTTACGAATCTGCCGAAGAGCATCACCATTTATTGTGACAATTCTGGTGCAGTGACAAACTCGAAAGAACCAAGGGCTCACAAAGCGAGCAAACACATAGAGAGGAAGTATCATATCATTAGAGATATTGTGCAGAGAAGAGACATACAAGTGGTCAAGATTGCGTCAGAGAACAACCTGCAGATCCTTTTACAAAGGCATTGGCGGTGAAACCGTTCGAACGCCATGTTGAAGGGATGGGAATTCGACTCATTCAAGACCTCAACTCGCTTTCAGTATAAGTGGGAAAATTTTAGACGTTTGCACAATTATTTTGTATACTCGAAAGCTGTTTTGAGTATAAGTGGTAGATTTTTAGGGTTTGCATACTAGAAATCACCTTTCGAGTGATTGAATAATGTAAAACTCTATATGTTATTTTCCAAAGCAATGAAACTGATTATTTTTGTCATAATGTTGTTATGTTTTACATTTAATGGATGTTTATTGCATATTTAAATGTATAAGAAACGTAACAAAGTCTAAGTCTTTGTTTTAGTAGACCGGTTGTGGGCGTCATCCACTTTAAGGTAACACGGTTAGTTCTGAACAAAGAAAAATAAAAATTTCACAACCTAGATAGGCCTAGACGGTCGTGAAAGGCTGCAATGTCAGTCCGCATATTTCTAAGCCTTACTGAAATAAGATGACATTGGTGTGGTATAGCACTAAATTGGATCTAACGTCTAGACGAGTCTTTATGCTATCTACTGAAAGAAGAGGTCTAGATAATTAATTTCTTTATCAATGTACGTTAGTATTGAGCATACGATATTCATCATGCACTACTTTGACTTACCAATAGATGTGGGTTTTTTGTAACCTAACGATCCTGGTATATTGGGTAGTTGTGATTAATATCTAGCGGTGCTAAGATTGCTTTTATGTTGAATCGTGCGCGAGGTGAGTCTCGTTTGACAACATCCACAAGAGGAGCTTGAAACAAGGTTTTATTATTCGGAACCTAGCTAGTTGGAGTTTGATTACTCCATGAATAATGAATAAGTGTTTCTTGTTAAGTCCACTCTTGGAGTTACTAATATATTAATTAATTAAGACCATAACTGACATTAATTAATTAATGGATGTTTTCTATCTTAAGCACGGGAAATAAATGACAAACAAAAGGAAACTCAGAATACTTGTAATTTCAGATTTGGATGGGCAGTGCAATATTATTTCTGTAGTGGTTGCTAGTAATATTCCAATATAAGCTTATATTAAATTGTGGGTTCAATTCAATTAGTAAAAAGCTAATTGGGGAAGGCCATATCCAAATTCTTCCATAGATCTCTGATTGGGCCCAATACGTGACTTAATATAAATAGGAGAATAAAGAAGACAGAAAAGACAAGATTTATTTTATAAAATTTTCGTCCCCCTCTCCTTCAAGCAGAGGAACGATTTTTTCTCTCCTCCGTGAGCAGATTCCGTCTTCTTTATTTAAGTCCTAGTATTCTGGTGAGATCAGCCCACACTGATATCAGATTACAGTCTGGGAACCAGTCAGAAGATCCGTGGTTTAGTACACAAGATCTTCATGTGGAGAAGACGCGAGCTATCTTTGATTCTTCAGTGAATCAACGAGGTAAATTGGCTTACTATGTAGCAAACATGTTTTAGGTGGTAATTGCGCTAAAGCATGTTTAAATTCAAGTTATGAGCATGATACATGTGAGAATTACGCGAATAGAATTTGTCTAAATAATCTACTAAATAGATAAGAATTTTATGTGATCCGTTTTGATGCACGCTTCCGCTGCCAACCCCTTCAAGCCTCCTCTGATAAGTCCGGATGGCAGCAGCTCTTGCTCCAGCAACCTCGTCTCTGGGAGGCACCCTCTTAGTCTCATTCTCTACTTCGGTCACGTCAACATCTCCTCTGTTCTGCGGTGTTGCGTCAGAAATGTCCTCCACCCGTTCGGTCACTGGTTCCTGGTTGACGAGTGTGTGTGGTTTGCTGTGGGGCGGCGAGAGGTGTTGGGGACGCTTCATGTTGGGCCAATAGCAAGGCGAGATCTACGTTTGCTTGCAATGACTGGATCATATCCTGCAACTATTCTCTGGTCAGTGTGTAGATGGACGGGTGGTTGCCTCCTGAGGTGGCGGTTGTAGTGACTGTAGGAATCGCTCCTGACCCTCCGATTTCCCGCTGCAGAGGTTTTGAATTGGTGTTGGTCTTGGTGGCGGGAGTGTTTTCCTTCCATTTCCTCGGTTGATTATGGTGGATACAGGGACTTGGGTTTGTTTTACTCCAAAATCTGCAGAGGAAACGTGGTGAGAAAATTTGGGGTATTTGGGGGAGTGGAGTGCGGGAGGTTCAAATGACACTATTTTATTAGAGACTCTTTAGTTTCCCCCCAAAACTCTCCGTAGTTCCCCTTTTTTTCCCTGACACGTGCCGGTCACATTCTAACTTCATACTTAGAAAATTCTTAACAAAATTACCTAGACAACTTGGGATTTTCGACTTGGCTGGATCAAGTAAATTCCGTAAAACGGACTCCTTCGAAAGGTCTATGCTTAAGCGACTTGATCCGGCCAGTTCTAAACACCCGAAAAATATTTTTGAGATTTTAACTTTTCAATTTGTTTGGCATATTTTAAGATAGATTTAAAAAGGGTATGTACACATATTTACAAAAGTCCAAATGTCTTGGTAATTCACTTGATCATTTAAACCTAAGGGCAACTGATCAAGTGGATCATCCAAGACACTTACCTACTGACCAGGTTAGGTGACATCATCCAAGACACTTACCTACTGTGTATGCCTCTGAGTTGTCCCTAAATGGCCTCACGCGATGACCGTTAACCATGAATGGGGCAGAGTCTGGATCGCCTCCCTGAAGCTCGACTGCTTCGTTTGCCCTGAGAGCAACAATGGTGTATGGTCCCATCCACTTCGATTTCAGTTTCCCGGGCATCAGCTTCAACCTTGAATGGAATAGGAATACTCTCTGTCCCACATACAACACCTTCACCCTTAGGTTTTTATCGTGCCAGAGTTTGGTCTTCTCCTTATACCACATTGCTGCATCATAAGCTTCCAGCCTGAGTTCCTCCAACTCTTGCAGTTAGAGTTTCCTTTCTTCTACTCAAGCTTGGGGTTGCATGTTCATCTGTTTGATCGCCCAGTATGCCTTATGTTCGACACCCACAGGGAGGTGGCACATCTTCCCAAAAAAATTCTGTACGACGACATCCCGATTGGAGTTTTATAGGTTGTTCTATATGCCCATAAGGAGTCCTCCAACCTCGCACTCCAGTCCTTCCTAGTAGGGTTTACTGTCTTTTCCAGAATGCTCTTTATCTCTATGTTAGAGATCTCAGCCTGGCCGTTGCTTTGCGGGTGATAAGGAGTGGCCAATATGTGATGAACTCTGTACCTCTTCATCAAAGCTTCAATGGTACGATTACAGAAATGTATTCCCTGATCGGATATGATTGCTCTTGGTATTCCAAACCAGCTGAATATATTGCTCTACAGAAATTTGGCAACCTCTTTCGCTTCACATATGCTCGTAGCCTTCGCCTCTATCCACTTGGAGACATAATCAACTGCAAGTAGGACGTAGGAGTTCCCATAGAAAAAAGGGAAAGGACCCATGAAGTCCATGCCCCAGACGTCGAACACCTTACAAACAATAACTGGTACATGAGGCATTTCATCTCGTGCAGAGATCCCACCGGTCAGTTGACAGCGGTTGCAGGTTTTGCAGAACTCATACACGTCTCTGTTCAGAGTTGGCCAGTAGAATCCACTGTCGAGAACTTTCCTCGCAGTCTTTTTGGGTCCGAAGTGTCCTCCGCATTCTAAAGAAAGACAATGAGTTAATACATCTTCTATTCCCAGTCGGGAACACACCTTCTTATCACCTGATCGACACCCATTTTCAACAGGTACGGATCATCCCAGAAATAAAACTTGGCCTCACTTTTTAACTTCATCTTATTTGCTCTTGTTACCTCTGAAGTAGTTGGCAACTCAACAATCACCAAGTAGTTCGCCAAATCTGCGAACCATGGTTCAGCCTGCCTTCTGTTCAATTCATACACACATTCCTCTGGATCAGTTTGGTTAGATGTATCGCCCAAACTGATCAAGACATCTGATCCTTTGACATAATACAAATGTTCTTCTAGAAAAGCATCGGGGATGTCTTCTTTATCTTCTCCTTGTGTAATCCTACTTAGGTGGTCAGCCACTTTATTCTCCGTTTTAGCCTTATCCTTCGCTTCCCAGTTAAATTCCTGCAACAGCAATACCCATCGGATCAACCTGGGTTTCGATCGTCAAGAGCCTATGTCCTAGCGGCAATGAGCTTAGACATTATTGCATGAGGTGCCGAGTTCGAGCCCTCTTGACATCAGTTGTAATTTCCTCCTATCTATAGTATTGGAGTTTATTTGTAATTTTCTCCCTTATATAGGAGTTAATTTTTAGAAAAAAAAACATGGGTTTCGATTCCTTCTTCGTCAACAAATATTTTATCGCTGCATGCTTAGTATACACGATAACTTTGGAACCCAACAGATACGGGCGAAACTTCTCGAAGGAATATACGATAGCCAAAATCTCCTTCTCCGTTGTATTGTAAATTTTCTGAGCCTGGTTCAACGTCTTAGATGCGTAGAAAATCACATAGCATTTCCCTTCTATCCGTTGGCCCAAAACTGCCCCAACTGCGAAATCACTCGCATCACACGACACACATCACCTCAAAGGGGTGATTCCAGTCTGGGGCTCTAATGATCGGAGCTGAGACAAGTCGATCCTTTAAAAGTTGGAAAGCACACTAACATGTTTCGTCGAAGACAAATTCCACATCATTCTTCAAGAGATGGGTTAATGGCTGCGCAATCTTGGCAAAATCTTTAATAAACCTCCTTTAGAAACCAGCGTGACCCAAGAACCCTCGTATTTCCTTCTGATTTGTCGGGAAAGGCAGCTTGGTAATAACTTCTACCTTCGCCTTATTAACTTGTATGCCCCTTTCTGAGACCACGTGGCCTAAAACCATTCCCTTAGGCACTATAAAATGACATTTTTCAAAATTCAACACCAAGTTCTTCTCTTGACATCTTCTTAATACCAAATCCAGACTAGCAAGGCAAGATTCAAAAGAATCCCCATAAACTGTGAAGTTGTCCATGAAGATCTCGATGCAATCTTCCAGTAGATCAGAGAAAATGCTCATCATACACCTTTGGAAGGTTCCTGGTGCATTGCACAGACCAAATGGCATCCTCCTGTACGCATATGTTCCAAAAGGGCACATAAAGGTCGTCTTCTCCTGGTCCTCTGGGTCCACATATATCTGGAAATATCCACTGTAACCGTCGAGGAAGCAAAAATACTTCTTACCCGCAAGTCTCTCGAGCATCTAGTCGATGAAAGGCAGTGGAAAGTGATCCTTTCGTGTGGCTTCATTCAGCTTCTGGCAGTCAATACACATTCTCCAGCCTATTACCAGCCTTGTGGGAATCAACTCGTTCTTGTCATTTTTCACCACTTGAATGCCTTATTTCTTTGGCACCATATGGACTGGACTGACCCACTTGTTTTCTGGAATAGAATATATGATCCCCAGGGCCAATAATTTCAAGACTTCCTTTAACACCTATTCCCTCATGTTGGGATTCAGTTTCCTCTGATTCTCATGATGGGCCTTCGCGCTTTCCTTTAGGCGGATGTGGTGCATACATAGGTCTGGGTTGATGCCCACCAAATCTGACAAAGTCCATCTGATGGCTTTCTGATTTCTTCTCAATACTTCCATTAACTCTTCTCCTTGTTCCTTGGTCAACCGGCTATTCACTGGAAATGTCTCTTCATCTCCCAGATAAGCATACTTCAGATCTGGAGGCAATGTATTCAACTCCTTCTTAGGTGAGATTGCCTCTTGAGGTAGCGGGTACTTTTGTAGACTGTTCAGTTCCTCTAAACTGTTCAATTGGGCCAGATCACTTGTTCCAGTCGACTCTGGCTTTTGGCAAAATTCCATAATGGCTTCTGCAAGCTCTTCATCCATCAATTCTAGAGTGTTCATTGCCTCGCACCATCATGCTAATTCCTTATCAATGGAATGACTGAGTTCTAAATTATCAATCTGTTCCTGCATTAATCCAGTCTCAAGATATTCTTGGACCAATGGTTTAATGATATCTACAACATGAAGATTCTCCACATCTAAAGGTTTTTTCATAGCCTCATCAATGTTAAATGTGATTTTCTCCCCATGATAATCCAGACAAATTGTTCCATCAAAAATATCAATTATGGTCTTAACGGTGTGTAGGAATGGTCTACCTAAAAGCACTCAGTTAGACTCAGTAGATTCATTTTCACTCATCCGAATCACATGGAAATAAGCTAGATATAAGATATCATGCACCTTAACTATCACAATTTCTAACACACCTTCTGGACTAATGCATGACATATCCGCCAACTGGATCACCTCTTTCATTTCAACCATTCTCACTCCTATCAACCTCTTGTAGATGGAAAGCTCAATCCTAATGTCCCCTATTGAAACGGGGAGAGTGAACATACCTGGGTCCGTGCGCTTTGACGGCATCCTCCGCTTCTGAATCACTACTGAAACACTTTTTCCGATCACTATTTTGCCATTGGGTTTAGTCTTCCCGGCAATTAACTCCTTTATAAATCTACTGAACGGGGGTAACTTCAACGCCTGCAAGAACAACAGGTTGATTTCCAGCTTCCCAAAAATTTCCATAAAGTCGGTGGGATCCTCCTTCTGCCTCTTAGGTTCACCCCGATATGGGAAGTGTTTGGTCCGCTTGACAGCACTGCTTGAACCTTCATTCTGGGCTTCACCTTCATGCCTTATTTCTTCCTCAAACAACTCCTCCGGTTCTTCACCAGGAGGTACTGGGTCATCGAACTAAGGCAACCACTTTCTCACCTCGCCTAAGGGGGTCTCTGTCCCAGCCCGACCTTGGGTTAATTCCTCACTTCCTTCATCTGTTCTCCTCACGGGTTCAACATAGTCTTTCCCTGATCTCAGAGTAATCTTACTAATATTTGCTCTGTCTGGCATCTTAACAGTGGCAGGAAGTTGAACGTTATGCCCACGTATCTCATTCAGTGTGGTTGCCAACTTTGAGATCTGTTTAGTGAGCATATCCATGGCCACCTTGTGTTCTTGTTGGGCGTCTTGCAACCTGTGTACCACGTCATTGTTGGCTTGCATGTTTCCCTGCAGATGCTGTTGAGAATTCAGCAAATCTCCAATCAGCTCCTCTGTGCCCTTAGGTTATCGGTTGACTTGAGCTTGCTCCTGACTGATTGTTGGGAAAAGATCCTGACCCGTGACTTCCATGTTCCTGTGGTGGGGCACTTGAGTTCAGGTGTTGTTAGCTTCTTTGATGTGGTGGAACATAAGAGACCATCTGATTGTTCTGATTCAGTTCTGCCAATGCGGCTGGTTACCTTGTCCCCTGTTATTATTCCAGCTATTCTACCCCTCATGGTTCCGGTTTAGCCACTGAGGTTGCCCTTCATGTCGGGGCGGAAAACTGATAGCTGGCGGCTGTTGATAAGTTATCGCCGGTGGTTGCTGATAAGTAATGATAGGTGGCGATGGCTGATTCTAGTTCTGATCGGACCACCTGAAATTTGGATGATCTCTCCATGGAGCCTCTCTCTGTTTCCCGGGATTCCAGCTTCCGTTGGGATTCCAATGCCTGGTAGCACTCGCCTGAGCTTGATACATCCCTTCTGAGCTTGACACATCATTCACTTTCTACTGTGGGGCAGGTTGACTCTCTTTATCCATTGCGGACAATATTGCTTTCTCCAGCTTGTCCATGCGTGCCTCCATTCTCTCATCGGCTGTGTCTGCGAAAGTATTCACCGGCACTCACCTCAAGAGTGTGGTTCGTGGATTATCGTATTCCCTCTTGGAATTAATCAGTCTATCCAGCACTCTTTTGGCCTCACTCACCTTTAGTTTAGAGAAATCACCACCGCTTGAAGAGTTCATGAGATCCTTGGTCTCGGGGGTTAGTCCTTTATAGAAAGTATTGTAGACGCCGGCTTCCACCATGTGGTTGTTTGGGCACGCATTGAGCAACCCTTTGTATCTTCTCCAGTATTAACTCAAGGTCTCCTCAATGTCCTGTCGAGCTCCCTGTATCTCTTTCTTCAGAGCATTTGTCTTTTTGGATGGAAAGAAGTAGTCGAAGAAGATTTGTCAGAACTCTGACCAGGTCCTTATGGATTTCGGGGGCAGCCTCATGAACCAAGTATCCGCCTCTCCTTGTAATGCGAAAGGGATAACTCACAGCCTGTAGTCGTCCTCGCTGGATCCCATTGGGCGCTTCTTAATCCCACAGAGTTTGCAGAACTCGTGCAGGAATGTGTAAGGGTTCTCCACATTGTTCTTTATCTCAATCCTTAACTGAGTAGGGGTCACCACTATGGCTTGAGATGGTTCGCCTTCTAGGTGGGCATTGAGGGATCCAATCTCGGGATCATTATCCAACACTTCTGCCATTTGAATAAACTCTTCCTCTGGCTCAAGATTTTCCTTGGGTTCGACAAACGGGGGTGCTTCCTCCTCTCCTTCGAAACTCGAGTGTGATGGTTCGCCGGTGTTCAACCCAGAGCTGGTGACTACTGGATTTGCTACTGCTCTGATCCTCCACTTACTATCGGTGTCTTGCCAGTTGACTGCATTGTTCCAGCGTCCGAAGTTCGGGCCCCGGTACATAAACTGAGAAAGAAAAAGTAAAAGAAATCAAACTATGTACACCAAATATCTCAAACACATGCACATAAAATGCCATCCAAACCTGACAACGGCGCCATTTGAAGAGGTTTGTCTCTAAGCACTCTAGTTCGCAAACAAGTTAAAAACAAGCAAACGTCGCACAACTGATCAAGTCAGATGATGAACGGATCAAGTTGGCGAGTATCCGGTCGTCGGTATGCAAATGAAGAGACTTAGGGCCTTCAATATCCTTAACCAACAATACTATAGACTAGTAAGGGAAGTAAGGGTATAATCCCACAGGGACAGAGGCGGGTTAAGATGTGAATGAGACATATTGGGGTTGGCTGCTGCCACGCTTTACTAAAGTAGGTTAACTAAGACCTAGACTACTCAAGTCGCAAATCAACTTGATCAACTAATAAAATGAAAATAACATATCTCAAACTGAGCAACTTCAAGCAACAACGACTCAGCACATAAGGTACTTGGGACCACTAAAGGAAAAACTGCGCACTACCAAAAGCTGCAACTAACGAAAAGGTGACAGAGACCGCAAACCTAACGAACTACAACCTTCTTCTTCATTAAGCAACTACTAAAGTACGCACGGTAGATGAATACTGAGCATATGACGAGAAAGCGAGAAAACAACAAATTAGAACACAGAACTATGCGATTTGAACAGAAAGGAAACAAATCTAAGCAGGTCTCCTAATATCATGCAAACTAAAACTCAGATCTAAACATGAACAGCTGAAATACGCAGAGTTAACTTCCAAACCAGAACAGAACTAAACTAAACAAAGGAAACGAGACCGGAGAACATCAGATCCAAAATAGCTCACAATTAAGAACTCCATTTCATAAACTATGCTTCGGTAATCCAAATAACACAGAATTCAGAATTTAGATTCGAAAGATCGAGTAACAACCGAAGGTAATAGAGTAACAACTAAGAGAAAAACAGAATAACAACTGAAATAAGAAAATCATGAACTAGGGACTAAAAAACAACTGTTTTGACCCCTCAGGGTTTAAGAAAAATAAACTATGAAGACTTCGAGGTGGATCTGATTCTCTTCTTCCTTGATGGGGAAGAAGAGAGAAAGATTGAGGTAGAACAGCGACTCTGATGACTCCTAGCTCCTGCGCTCCAGGCGTAAAGTGTAATATGGACTGTGTAGTGACTGAGATGATAATCTGGACCCCAAAAAGAACTTCTCTCTATGTGTATTCTCTCTATTATTTATAGGATGGCCTTGGCCCAAATCCTTAAGTTAAGCTCATCCTGTCTTGACACCAATGCCCTTGAGATGGCATCTTCTTTTCTCTCTCCTATGACTCATCCTCTTATGTGATGAACTCCACTTGGTCAACTCGCTGGTCAGGCAAGCTCCATTGCTTGTCTGGAACTGATCAGCTTGCCTTCAGTTTTGGCTTTTCATTGCTTCTTTCCCAAGTTGATCAAGTCGTCCATGCGCTCTACTGCTTCAGCACTTTTCCAGCTCATGCATACTCAAATACACACTTTTTCTCACATTATGACCTCTGTTAGTGTAATAAACCCCTATAAAACCATACTTGCAACGAGCCCTATCATTATACTTGAGAGACATTTTTTTTGGATTAAACTATTTCTTTTGACACTCTGACATAAAAATATGAGATTATTTTTTGTGGACGGAGAGAGTATAAAGTATTCAAAGATGTCACATTTCTTAACATTGAAACATCGCTCTTTCTACTTTAGTCTCTCTTTACTTTGTTAGGTTTGGTATACTTGTTAGGGTTTTGTATACTAGAAATCACATTTCGAGTGATTGGATACTGTAAAACTCTAATTGTTATTTTCCAATAAATGCAACATATTATTTTTTGTCATAATGTTGTTATGTTTTACATTTAATGGTTGTTTATTGCATATTTAAATGTATAAGCAAACGTAACAAAGTTTAAGTCTTTGTTTTAGTAGACCGGTTGTGGGCGTCGTCCAATTTAAGGTAACACGGTCAGTTCTAAACAAAGAAAAATAAGAATTTCACAACCTAGATAGGCCTAGACTACCTATCGTGAAAGGTTGCAATGTTAGTCTGATTATTTCTAAGCCTTATTGAAATAAGATGACGTTGGTGTGGTATAGCACTGAATGGATCTAACAACAAGACAAGTCTTTATGCTATCTACTGAAAGACGAGGTCTTGATAATTAATTTCTTAATCAATGTACGTTAACATTGAGCGTGCGATATTGATTATCTACTACTTTGACTTACCAAAGGTGCGGATTTTTCGTCACCCAACGATCCAGGTATATTGGGTAGTGGCGATCATTATCTAGCGGTGTTAGGATTGAAATTACGTTGAATCGTGCGCGAGGGGAGTTTCGTTTGATAACATCCACAAGAGGAGCTCGAAATAAGGTTTTATTATTCGGAACCTAGCTAGTTGGAGTTTAATTACTCTATGAATAATAAATAAGAGTTTCTTGCTAAGTCTACTCTTTGAGATTAAAATATGTTAATTAATTAAGTCCATAGCAGATAATAATTAATTAATGGATGTTTCTATCTTAAGCGCGGGAAATAAATTAAATGCAATTAAAGAAAACCCGAAATACTTGTAATTTCGGATTTGGAAGGCAGTGCAATATTACTTCTGTAGTGGCTGCTTGTAATATTCTAATATAAGCTTATATTAAATTGTGGGTTCAATTTAATTGGTAAAAAGCTAATTGGGTGAGGCCTGTTCCAAATTCGTCCTTAGATCCCTGACTGGGCCTAATATGTTACTTAATATAAATAAGAGAATAAAGGAGATAGAAAACACACATTATTACTCTATTAAATTTTCGTCCCCCTCTTAGAAAGAGAGAGCTCGAAATTTTGCCTCATCCGTGAGCTGAGTTATGTCTTCGTTATTCAAGTCCTAGTACGTTGGTGAGATTTGCCCACACAAATATCATCGTATAGTCCGGGACAACAGTCAGAAGATCCAAGGTCGAAGATTGAAGATCTTCACGTGGTGACGGAGCAAGCCATCATCGATTCTTGATTGAAACAACGAGGTAAATTGGCTAATTCCGTAGTAAGCATGTTTTAGGGATTTTTATATGCTAAAGCATGTTTTAATTCAAGTTATGAGCATGATACATGTGATAATTACGCGAATAGAATTTGTCTAAATAATCTGCTAAATAGATCAAATTTATGTGATCGTTAAATACTTCACACTTCCGCTGCCAACCCCTTCAATTGGTATCAGAGCTAGTGTTTGGCTCTGATTATTTGGATTTAAATTTTGCGAAATTCATGTATGCATGTCCAATTTGATTGCGAAGAATGTTCTTGTGTTTTGTTTAATTTTTATGCATGTTGAACTCAAGAACTATCGAATCAAAGAACTTGAATTGCTCGAACGTACCACGTGCGATCGAGGTAGGGACGTCGAGACAGTGGGAGCCGAGGACTCGCTATCACGGGGCGACGCGCAGGCGAGCTAGGGCTCGTGCGCGCCGCAGGCTGAGACCGCATGACCCAGACGCACCCGAGTCAAGGTCGACATGGTGGAAGGCATGGCGCGGCAGTTCGAACGAGAACGTGCCGAGGCACCGAGCCGCCAGACCGAGAACCCTAGGCGGAAGGGTCGAGAGGGATGGCGGCGCTGGCAGAGAGCAGCCGCGCTGTCCGAGACAATCGGATTGGCCGAGACGGGGGTCCGAGCTGGCCGAGAGCAGGCACGCCACCGTGCGCCCTACTGGCCGAGAGCTCGAGCCTCCCGAGGAACGCTGGACGAGAAGCGTCGGCACCCGACGAGTCGAGACGCCGAGATGGGGACTCGCCGCTGGCCGAGAGGAGCCGCGCCTCAGCGCACGCTCCTGGCCGAGACGCTGGCGACACCTGACGAGCCACTAGCCGAGACGCTGGCGCGCCGGTGGCCGAGACGCTGCGTGTGTCGTGATTCAACGACGAACTCGTCGGATCTTCGTCGTTCATCGTTCGTGCGAACCTCGTACGATGAGATAACGATGAAGGATTATTTTAATGATTATTTAATTATTTTATTAAAAGATATCATTAAAATATTATTATTTAATGGAAATAAAATCTTTTTGGAAGATTTGTCTAGATTTTAGGAATATTTTTATTATTTTCTATATCTATGGAAATAAATAATATTATTTTGATTCCTAGATGATATAGATGAGAATAATTTATAGTTTCCTAATATTTATATATCTAATGTAACGCCCCACTTTTCGAACCCTAATTTTGGAACCCTAAGACGTTGTATTTATTGTTTTGATTGTCGCAATTAAATGACGAATCGTTATGTGATTGATTCGATGACCTAATTTTGTTTTGGTCTAGTCAATTTCGTTGATTTTATGACGTTGCTTAAATTAATTGATGTGGAATGAAATATATTGCGGTAACTTATTTTTTTAGGGGAGTGGGATTTAATTAGGATCATAAATAATTACCTTGCCCTTTTGTGGAGAAAATTTCGACCACTATTGGTTATTGGAGAGGAATTCTTTTCTTGGATTTAATTATTTGTGTTGGGATAATTGTCCAAATTAAATCCAAAGCCTAATTATCTTATTTCTTCATGATAAAAATCGGCCCTATTATTTTTCCTAAGGGAGATTTCGAAATTTCCTAATTTGTGGGAGAAGGAAATTATTCATTATTTATTTTGATCCCTTAATTATTTCTTTCCATGTTTTAATTGGAATATCCTAGCAAATCTTGCCTTATCTATTTTATTAAAGATTTGGAAATTTTTCCTTGTGGAAGAAATAATGTCACACACCTATTCCTAGTTCATGGGAGGATTTTTATTTATTTTTCTGCTCCGTGAAAATACCAAATTAAATCATGGCCAATTAAATAACCATGATTTTCGAATATCCTCCTTATTCTCCCTCAATTTACACGCCAATCATCCCTCCCCAAATCTCTCAAATCTTTATTTGATTTATTCTCCATATCTTCATGCAATTAATTAGAGATTTCATCTTAACTCTATAAATAAAACAAAACCTAACCCTAGCCCCCACCAAAAAAATCGCCCCCTCCCTTGAAGTACACGCTCATTCCCTCTTCTCCACTCTCCCACACTTGTTCTTCTACTCTACTCAAGATCCTTCCGAATTTTCCAAGAGATTATTGAAGAAGCAAGGTTTTTATTTGTTCCTACCGTTTGTTTCGTCCAAAGAAGGTAAAATCAAACCTCCATTCTTCATCCTCTCCATCCCAACTCTTCTTTTGTTTTCCTCATGCATGTAGAGAGTGTAGGGAATGCAGATCTAAGGGTTTAATTGGTGGGAATGTGTAATCGTATGTGTGAATGCATTTTGATTTCAATTGGTTGTTGATTTAATGAATCCTCGGTGAATGATATGTGATTTCATGAAAATATGTGTCTAAGGACCCTTTTGAGCATGCTTGTATGTTAAAACCATGAAAAGGTTGATTTTGAATAAGTGGGGGGTAAACCCTAATTCGGATTTCCTAAAAGCATGAGAAACTGTGATTCCGAACAGTAAGTTCCGACTCGTTTTTGACCGATCAAATGAACTCCTATTTGACTGATTCTTTTTCCTGAGTAAACTTCATGATGTATTCTATATTGTGTGTAAATTTCAACCCATTTGGATAAAAGATAGATTTTTGGTGAATTTTTAAAGTTGACTGCGCATTTCTGGCAGAAACTGTTTTCTCGACCAGTAGGTTACGTTTTCTATTTGACCGACCTAAAAAGGTTATTTTGACATGAAATTTAAACTGGAAGTTATTTGATAAATTTACTGCTTTGTCGTAAAGTTTTAGCTCCAACGGAAGTCGGATGATTTTTAAATAATTTTTATAAAATGGTTGCGCAGTGCTGCCAGATTTCTACTTTTGCAAAATAACTATGTTTTGAATGGCATACATGAATTATATATGTGACGAGATGATGTGATATGCAAAGATGTTATGCTATGATGTGATTTCCATTTGTTGTTGGGAAAAGGGAAAAATTAAGGACATGCATAATACTAAGTCCATGTTAGTGACTAATTGGGAATATCTTATCCAAAGGTGAAAATTCGTGCGTAAAGCGTGATATCAAAGGAAAAGCGAAACTTGAAATCTAAAGGATCGAGGTGGGCTTCTTTTCAAACCGCTTTATTTTTCCAAAAATATTACGTGGTGTTATAAGGGTGGTTTAAAGCGATTATCATGCCGTGATTTATTTTAACATGCCTATCTGATGTGGCTGTTGCCACTGTTATATAAATCGAATTCAGGTCCTCGTAGGTCGCAAACCCTACTTGGATTAGTGTACACCTATGGTAGACTATGTGCTAGCGTACGGGCTGGCCGGTCTAGTGACCTGGTTTGCGGCCGCATTCCTTGTCATGTATTGGCAGATATGGTTGATGACGATGGGGAAAAATGACTGCGCAGTCGCTATTTTGAACAATGGAAAATATTTTGGTGCCTCGGGCCTTTTTAAAAGCTCAAACTCCGATGGTTACCTACGTATATGTACTCTTATCAAAATGTTTTCGGGCATGAGCCACTGAGTATTTTCAAAAGTACTCAGCCCTGCATATGTTTTCTCTATGTGCAGGTTGAACAGCGACGAGCGGTTGGTGGTGTTGAGCAGGAATTAATAATAAACTATGGTCGTTTTGAAACTCCGAGTGTCGTCGTGCTTCACACATGACGTCACTCTTCTCTTGGATGCTTCCACTGTGATGTTTTCTTTACATACTTTTATTTAAATTAAAACTGTTTTATGTGGGATATTTGAAAACTCGTTACTTTTGAATAAATGCTAAACCCTTAGTCCTTTATTTATTAAACGTAATTACTCTTGATCGTTTTATTTATTAAACCTAATTTTTGGTCACAGTTTTATTGAAAACCCTAGCCTTCTTTGAATGTCCTTTAAAACCCCCTTTAAGTCGCGATCGCCCTCTTTTATAAACCCTAGGGGGCGGTCCTGACAGTTTGGTATCAGAGCCTCAGTTCTTTCCGCTCTGGACCCAAGAGTGTAACATCCCAAACTTTTGTGACCCTTTTTGTTATGTTATTAGAATTTTGGTATTTTTTTTAAACGTTTGATTTTATGTGATTAAGTGCTTTGCGTGAAATAAATTACCGTGGTAATTGTGGAATGATGAGCTTGAGATTTTATCGTTTTTCCAATGTGGGGAAAAGATTAATAGGATCATGCATTTATCCTTTCTCGAGTCGATTCATTGAAATATTCGGCCCTTCCTAATTATTGAAATAGTACTTCTTTTTGTGGATTTAATTAATTATTTTGGGATACTTCTCAAAATTAAATCCAAACCAAATGACCCCTAAGTAGTACTACATGAAATTCGAACTCCATTTTATTTTCCTTGGGAGTGTAGGAGAAAGAATTATTTTCATTTGATTTAATTGGTGCTTTATTGACTCCCTTCCTTTGAATTTAATCCAATTAAATCATGTTGAAATTTATTCCTTCACCCAAAATAGATAGAGAGTTGGGATATTTCCTTGGTTATTTGAGCTTAGCAATTTTCGGCTCCTCCAAGAAATTTTGGAGGGATATTTTAATTGTTTCCTAATTTGTGGAATCCCTTTTTATTCAAATAAATTCCTATGTCTAATTAATTGGGGGTGTGAATATTTTCCTTTTATTTTCCTCCATATCACACGCCCCTATGCTTATTTTTCCTTGTGGGAATTTAAATTAATTGTTGCCTATTTTGTGGGAGCCTTTTTCCTATAAAGAAATTACCTAATTTAAATCCTATTCTATTTAATTGGGGATTTAAATAAATTCCTTGTGCAATTACCCATTAATTTTAGGCCCCCACCCCTATTATTTCCTACTTGGAGATTTAATTTATTTGTTCCCTTATATTCATTATTTTTATTTCCTAAGTTATGAATATATTCTCCAAGAAAAAAAAATACCAAATAAATTCCTTGTTGTGTACATGGAATTTTCAAAAATTCCACTCTCCCACATGCCTATTTTATTCTTTTAATTGTGGGATTTTTATTCATTAATCTATATATTAATTCTCCACAATTTAATTAATTCCTTATGTGTGGGATTTTAAACCTAACAAATAAATAGCAAATAATCAAACCCTAGCCCCCCACTTACCTCAAAAATTCGCCCCCTCTCTTCTCTCCCTCTCCCACACGTTTTTTTTTTCATCTTCTCCCACTCTCCCACCTCCAAAAATCCTCCATCCAACCCTTGTTCTTGCAATCCGTTGAAGTTATCTTCGAGAACCTCCGACGAATCGCTCCATTCTACGTTTCTACCGATTCGTTTTGTCAAAGGAAGGTATATTCGCACACTTTTCCTCCTCCTTCTCTTTTGAACCATGTTTTGAGTCCTACGTGCATGTAGAGAGTGTAGGTTTGATAGATCGCAAGTTTTAACGGGAGGGAAATTGTGTGTTCATAAGAACTTGTTTGATTTTTGCATTGTTGGTTGAAATCATGGGTGTTGGATCGAAATATTTGTGAATGATGTGTGTTTGTATGGAAATATGTGAATGAGGAACGTGTGAGCATGAATGTGTGTTCTCGAGCATGAAGAATCGGTGTTTTGTTGTGGATGTTTTAAAAACCCTATTTTCGAACTTGAACCAGAAATCTGTGATGCACGACCAGTGATTTATGATCTGTGTTCGACCCAACAAACGAACGAATTTGGCTATGAAATTTTTACTGAGTAAACTTCAAGGTGTTTTCTGTGTCTCGTGTGATTTTCAGCCTGTTTTATCGAAAAATGAATTTTTAATAAATCTTTGAATTTGACTAAGCAAATCTGCCAGAAACGTGAGTTCTCGCCATGAATGTTTCGTTTTCTGTTTGACTGACCAAATGACCTCCGATCGACTTGATTCTTAAACTATATGAACATTTGAAGTGTCTTCTGTGTTGTGTTAAATTTTCAGCCTTTTTGGGCATCGTATGAATATGTGGTGAATTTTTCAAATGAACTGCGCAATACTGCCAGAAATTGTATGTTCCGACCAGAGAGTTCAATATGTGATATGACTGACTAAATGACGTGATTTCGATATGAAAAATGGATGAACTTAAATGTGTCCTCTGTATCGTGACCAAAATTTAGCATGTTTTGAGGTCGGGTGAATTTAAAGTGATTTTTACAATACGGTCGCGCAATTCTGCCAGTTTTCTGCCTTGATTAAATGACACTTATTTCTCAAGTTTAAAAGTATTATATGATGCATGTATGTCCAAGGAATGTGCTTAAATGTTGAAATCACTTGTGATAAGTTGAAATATGTTACGTGTGTTTTACACCTTTGAGATGTATGTTTTTTTTTTTTTTTTTTTAAATTAACTTCATATATTTATATCATATATATGAAGGAGGAAATTACAAATCAACTCCTATAACAAGGAGGAAAGACAAATTACGCCACCCAGGGTTCGAACTCGAGACCTCCAGGATGGACGCGGTATCCAGCACCCTTTACCGCTAGGCCAAGGGGCTTGGATACCTTTGAGATGTATGTTGGGGTTGGGAAATTGAGGAAAACGTTGAGAGAGAGACGATAGGACATGCATAGTAAAATAATGTTGTGTGAGGCTGACTTGTGTTGTCGTTGACTAGGGTGTTGGGTACTCGTGAACTCGAGGATCGAGAGTTGCTAAGTTGGGTTGTGAATTACTAAGAGAACGAGGTGGGCTTTCTTTTCAAACCTCTTTATTTTTCCGAAAAATATTATGTGGAGATACAAGGGTGGTTTAACTGTTATGTCATGCCATGGACTGTTTTTGTTATGAGATTGTGTGCCTGATGCCTAGTTCGTATGAGTTTACTCCGTTAGGCTATATGGCTGTTTTGTGAAATGAATTCGGGTCCGAGTAGGGCCGTGAACCCTATCGGGCTGTGTACACTGATGGGATCGTGAGCCGTCCTTGCAAGTCGGCCGGTCTCGTGGGCGAATAGTGTAGCCATACTTTCGTCGCACTGTGGTTGTGATTGTTGGATTGATGTGAAAAGTGGGGAGATTATTTGACTGGCCAGTCTATGAAACATTTTTGTGTTCTCGTGATATTTTCTTTACTACGTATAAAACTCGAGATCAGTGGTATGGATGACATAACTATATAAATGTTTTCGGCATGAGCCCATTGAGTACAACAAGTACTCAGCCCTGTAATTTCTTTTAAAAATTTTGCAGGTTGAGCGGGATGTTGCGGTGGATGTTGAGCTGGCTAAAGACCCTAGGATACGTTGTGTCGTCATACATAGGCGTGATCCTTGACTCTCTTGAACCTTATTTATCCGCTGCTATGTTTTAAATTGTGTCTTAAGACCTTAATCTTTATGTTTTTGTGTTTGAACATGTATGGTGGTGTTAGGATTTAAACGTGTGTTTACGTCGTCTTTTGAAAATGGTATTCTTCGGGCTTTGAGTTAATGTTTGCTTTACTTTAGTTATTTAATTGTTGTGTTTTCTTAAGTCTAATTTTTTTTTTGTTATCATTTTTTTTTTAAAGTTTTTTTTATCTTAGGTCTTTCCAAAAAAAAAAAAAAAAAATTACCTTAAAAATCTTTTAAGTAAGGTGTTCTTTTAGATTGTTGTCCATGCATGTCGGTCACGATCGCCGCGTTGTGGTACCCCTTGTTTGGGCGGTCGTGACAGAGAGTCTTTTTGAGTCAAAATCTGTGCATGTGTAATTTGGCTAAATGATAAACATCGGAAGCTCAACACCACAACTCGTCCCTGCCTAACCACGAGGAATGAGGTAACAAATATGTTGATGGAATTTTGATATGAACTGTGAAATGTTGGGAATATTACTCTAGCATGAATGAATTGATATGATGTGAAATTGATATTTGCGCTTATGCCGAGATGACAAATGTTGTTAAGACAATAAACTTGTATATGCTACTCGAATACGTGTTAAACCTATATACGTTGGATGAATGAAGTGTTATATGATTGTGATTGTTCATTTGCCTTACGAGATAATATCTATGTGAAAGAACTTGAGCATGCTGCTATATATAATTGTAAATCATGGATGAATGAAATTTTTAATGTCGAACGTGGAGGCACGAAATGCCTAACGCAAGGCAAGCGACGCGTGGGAATATATCGTGAATTAATGAATTGCGAAAACGCACAAACCTCTGCCTCGGAAATAAAATCCCTTTCATTCTTGATATGATACCACCCTCACACCTCCGTCGTTGGGGATTTATACGCACCCATCACATTCTCAGCATCATTCGAAAACTCATACACTGTTATTCTTTCGATCCTTGTGTTGATGCTGAGTTTTCTTTCTTTTAGATGGCCCAGCGGTATTATACCCCGATGCGAAATCGTTACTCCAGCAATACGGACCACCCAGTTGAGCGCTACCAAGACTACGAGTGAGATGGGAAGCTTTTCCTTATGTCCTATGTTACCGGATTTTATGATAAGTGGATGAACGCCTATGCGTATGGGGGAGCCACCCATCACGAGGGGATCCAAAAGCTCATCCACACTTTACCACCGCCTTGGGACGAGTGGACCGCTCAGGTATCTCGGTTTTTCATATGGTATAGCCCGCCTAACTACACCGCGCGGGGTGATTTGGTTGGCCTTATAGAGGTGCTGCTTCCGGCTATGACAGCTGCTTTTGACGGACCGCCACGTGCTCCACCTCCACATATCTATCCGCCTATTCAAGCCCGCATGCGAAGGAATCGCTGCGACATGGAGCCACATGTCTCCCGTGTTCCTAAGAGAATGAGACTCGGGATGCGCGTTTCAGCCCCTCTAAGAATCGACAGAGAGGTCGATGGGATGCCCGGGATAGTACCTCCACCCGTAGGTGTCGAGGAAGAAAGTGAGGAAGAGGATCCAGAGGAGGATCCCGAGGAGGAGGAGGACCCAAATAGAGAGAGCGTTGGAGAGACCGGGGAGAAGAAGGAGGAGGATGGAAAAGATTAAACATAATAATTCTGGAATATTTTATTTCGATTTCCCACGTTTTCGATCCCTTACCTTTTTGCTTGACTCTAGTTTTTCTCTTTCCACGTTGTTTTACCCTTTTGTTTTGATGATGATGGAACTAAGACCTCTTGGAGGCAACGTTTGATAATTCTATGGAAATTTTTGTCTTTTGCTATTCTATTGTGCAATAACTTGATACCATTTCTTATTGTTCAAACTGTGCGATTACCTTTTGCTATACTACATTGTAATCGTCCTTTTCCTAATTGCACAATTATCTTTGACATACTATCTTTGCTACTCGATGGTACAATTGTTTCTTGCCATAATTTGAAACCATCCTAACCATCTCATTATACAACTGTCTTTTCTTGTCCTATTGCACAATCATATCCTACTATCGTTGTCTTTTACCATTCTATTGGAAGCCTACGATTGCCACTCTATTGTACAAACTGTCTCCTATTGCATTAGAAACAATTACCTTTACTATCCTGTTGAGCAATCACTCATTTGCTACCTTGCGACGCAATTGCCTCTTGCTACACCATTCGGTGATTGCTCTCTTGCTATCATTTTATGCCGTTATATTCGATACAGTGTCTTGCAAAAGCTCCTTATTATTCTATAATGCAATTTCCCTTTGATTTCCACCTTTCAACTATACCACACAACTGTTCTTGGGATTTCGAATAAATACAATAATAATTCTTGTGATAAAACTTAATGCCGCCAAGACGTAACATAAGACGTGGGAACCCCGAACCTACCCCTCAGGCGATGGAGGAGTGTGTGACGCAACCCATCCCTCCACTACCACCTTCTCCACCTCCGGTTGACCGTGAGATCGTGAAGTTGTTCTTAGGTCAGAAACCTCCCGTCTTTGATGGAATGGGAGAGCCGGCCAAGGCCGAATCATGGATACGCTCATTGGAGCGCATTTTCGCAATCTTGGGGTGCAATGACAAAGAACGGTTGAGTTGTGTGACCTACCAACTAACCGAGTCTGCTGACTTCTGGTGGGACACACGGATGAAGACAATGCCCCGAGAGCAAGTAACGGGGATGACATGGGAAGGTTTCAAGGCCGAGATGTATAATAAGTATGTGCCCAAGAGCTATCGGAAAGCAAAGGCGGCAGAATTCTACAATCTAACCCAGGGACGCATGACTGTGACCGAGTATGACCGTGCGCTCAACAACATGACCCGGTACGCACCTGAACAAGTCGATACCGACGAGAAGCTGGCCGAGAAGTTCCATGAGGGACTACGGCCAGAGATAAGGATGTCGTTGGCTAGTCGTGGGACACTTCCCTATGTGGAAGCACTGGCCCTTGCGCTAGACATTGAGGCAGCTATGCCCAAGGAGAAAGCAAAGGAAAACACTACCTTGGCACTACCTCCACCACACTACTCCCGAGAGAAGCGGAAGTGGGAGGGAAACAGAATCCCATATGACAACAAGAGGTATCAGCACACCCAGAACCAACTGCAATATGGGGGAGGGCAAAAACTCATCTAACCAGAGAGGCGACTTCCGACCCAAGCCACCCCAATGCAACGTGTGCTCCAAGTACCACTTTGGAGAGTGTAGAATCCAGAGCACCCCTAAGTGCTTTAACTGTGGAGGAAACGGTCACTTCTCTAGAGAATGCCCGAGCAAGGGGGTAGCGATGAGTTCAAGACAGAACACTCAAGGACCCCGCATGCAGCCAAGGGCGCCACAAATAGAGTCAAGGGGAAATCGCGATCAACCACCACGACAGCAACAACCCTACCGCCCAAGACTACCTCCTCAGGCTAGAGCATATGCCTTGAGTCGGAAATAACCCAAGATCGAACAAGGGAACCAGGAGAACGGAAACCTGGCAGGTATAGGTAAAATCCTCGACACTTCTATCATTGTGTTGTTTGATACGGGCGCATCGCATTCATTCATATCTGACTTATGTGTGGATACTTTGAGCTTGCCTGTTAACAAATCTGAACATAAGATGATAGTGTCTTCACCAGCGGGTGGGACAATAGAAATCTCACGAACATGCCCGAACATAGAAATTATGATGGGAAGCCTTAAGATAGTCGCTCGTGATCTGCAAGTTATGGCGATTGGGGACTTTGACGTAATTTTAGGAATGGATTGGTTGACCTCGAATTTTGCGACGATTCGTTGTAAGGAGAGACAGATATCTCTACAAGCCCCGAGCAAGGAACCCACCTTATGCTATGGGATCTCGATGAACCGGCGAACCTCTATCATTTCCACGCTCCAAGCTAGTACGATGATGAGGGAAGGACGTTCTGCTTATCTCGTCTATCTACAAGGAGAGGAGAAAGGAGAAAGGAAAATGGAAGACGTAGCCGTCATACGGGAATTTCCGGACGTTTTTCCCGAAGCCTTGCCTGGACCAACGCCAGATCGACAATTGGAGTTCACCATCGATCTAGCACCAGGGTCGGCACCTGTGTCTAAGGCACCATACAGAATGGCGCCTAAGGAGTTAGAAGAACTCAAGATACAGCTCCAAGAGCTTATGGACCTGTTTATTAGACCCAGTGTTTCACCATGGGGCGCGCCTGTGCTTTTTGTAAAGAAGAAGGACGGATCAATGAGAATGTGTATCGATTATCGGGAGCTGAACAAGATGACTCTCAAGAACAAATATCCACTACCGAGGATAGATGACCTATTCGATCAACTTCGAGGATCCGGTGTGTTCTCTAAAATGGACTTAAGATCCGGGTACCATCAGTTGAGAGTCCGAAGAGAGGATATACCAAAGACGGCCTTTCGAACGAGATATGGTCACTATGAATTTGTCGTAATGCCGTTCGGATTGACGAATGCACCTGCGGTATTCATGGACTTTATGAACCGAGTGTTTCATCCCTACTTGGATAAGTTTGTCTTGGTGTTCATTGATGACGTGCTAGTTTACTCAAAGAATGAGAAGGAGCACGAGGAACATCTGCGAATCACCTTGGAGACCTTGAGGAGCGAGAAGTTGTACGCTAAATTCAGCAAGTGTGAGGTTTGGCTTAAGGAAGTAAATTTCCTTGGTCACATCGTGTCGAAAGAAGGAATTCGAGTAGATCCCGCTAAGGTTGAGGCGGTGCAACAGTGGAAAGCACCTTCAACACCAAACGAGATTCGGAGTTTCCTAGGTCTGGAGGGATACTACCGAAGGTTTATAGAAGGGTTCTCCAAGATAGCGAGGCCCATGACACAACAACTCAAGAAGGGAGTGAAAGTCAATTGGACTCCCGAGTGCGAGGCTAGTTTTCAACTTTTGAAAGAAAAGCTAACTAGTGCACCCATCTTAGCTGTACCGGAACCTGGAGTGAACTACGTGGTATACACGGACGCTTCGAAGGTGGGACTTGGATGTGTGTTGATGCAAAACAACAAGGTGATTGCTTATGCATCCCGACAACTGAGACCGCACGAGTTGAACTATCCAACCCACGATTTGGAGTTAGCAGCAGTGGTACACGCCTTAAAGATTTGGAGACATCATCTCTACGGAGTTCGATGTGAGATCTTTACGGACCACAAAAGCCTGAAATATTTCTTCGAGCAAAAGGATTTAAACATGCGACAACGAAGGTGGCTCGAATTGGTGAAGGACTACGATTGTGGCATCAACTACCACCCTGGCAAGGCAAATGTAGTGGCAGATGCCTTGAGCCTGAAGAGTCATCCCCAATTGGCCACTTTGCTCACCAAAGAAGAAAACTTGGTCCGCGAGTTTGGTAAGATGCGTTTGGAAGTGGTGAGAGCACAAGAAACAGTGGAAGCGCGAATCGCCACTTTAGTTGTTGAACCTGATCTAAAGACAAGAGTTGTTAAAGCACAACGAATGGATGCGAAACTAGAGGAAGTTCGTATAGAAGTGCGAACCGGCGAATCTGGAAACTTTAGTGAAGAAGGTGACAACGCACTCACCTTTAAAGGAAGGCTATGCATACCGGACGACGAAGAGCTCAAAAACGAGGTGATAAGCGAGGCACGTGAGACCCCTTACACCGCCCACCCAGGAAGTACGAAGATGTATCAAGACTTGAAGAAGTCCTTCTGGTGGAATGGTATGAAGGGATATAGCGGCATTTGTGGAGCGCTGCTTAGCCTGCCAACAGGTGAAGGCTCTACATCAACGACCTTACGGGAAGTTGCAACCACTAGAAATCCCCGAGTGGAAATGGGAGCACATTGCCATGGACTTTGTGACAGTACTGCCAAAAACGCAAAGAGGGAATACTGCCATATGGGTAGTTATAGACCGACTCACCAAGAGTGCACACTTCATACCGATACCCATAACCTATGGATCAAACAAGCTAGCTCAAGTGTGTATAAAAGAAATAGTGCGACTGCATGGAGTCCCCGTGACGATCACGTCTGACCGTGACCCGAAATTTACATCGAAATTCTGGATCAGCCTACAACGTGAGCTAGGCACTCAACTGAACTTCAGCACCGCTTTTCACCCACAGACGGACGGGCAATCCGAAAGAACGATCCAAACCCTCGAGGATATGTTAAAAGCCGTGGTGTTGGACCGAGGAGGGAGTTGGGAGTCCGCACTCCCGTTGATCGAATTCGCCTACAACAACAGTTTCCAGGCAACGATAAACATGGCTCCGTACGAAGCCTTGTACGGGAGAAAGTGTAGATCCCCGCTCTACTGGGACGAAGTTGGTGAGAGAAGGGTACTTGGCCCCGATGCAGTTGAAGAAATGGTTAGAATCGTTCGACAAATTCGTGCGAGGATAAAAGAAGCTCAAGACAGACAAAAGTCATACGTGGATGTACGACGAACCGACTTACAATTTCAAGCTGGCGACAAGGTTTTTCTCAAAGTATCCCCGTCGAAAGGGATAACGCGTTTTGGTGTCAAGGGAAAGTTGAAACCGCGATTTATTAGACCTTATGAAATCCTCGAAGGAGTGGGTCCTGTTGCATACCGTTTGGCGTTAACCCCGAGCCTCGGGAACGTGCACAACGTCTTTCATGTGTCGCAGTTGCGAAAATACGTGTTTGACCCAAAACACGTGATTCACTACCAAGAAGTTGCGTTGAACCCAGACTTGAGCTACGAGGAGAGACCCCAAACGATTCTAGACCGAAGGGTCGAGAACGTGAGGAATAGACCAGTTGCGTACGTATGGATCTGCTCAAAATATTGTAGTGCCGCGCCGCAGTGGGAGGGTCTCGCATGAGCCCGACAGATACATTGGTTTGGGAGAACCTATGGATCACTCCTCGGACAGCAATGTATTAGATCCCTGGAACTTTGTGGAGGCGCAGGCATATGTCGATCATTGCGAATGGGTGAAAGCAATGGATTTGGAACTACAATCTATGATAGACAAAGACGTCTACGATTTGTCCGTCCTACCCGAAGGTTGTACTGCCATTGGGAGCAAGTGGATATATAAGCGTAAACGTGGATCCGATGGACGAGTTAAAGTCTTTAAGGCAAGACTAGTGGCCAAGGGGTATACCCAAAAGGAAGGCGTCGATTATGACGAGACCTTTTCCCCAGTGGCCATGCTCAAATCGATCCAGATACTATTGTCTATTGCAGCTTATATGGATTAGGAAGTATGGCAGATGGACGTTAAGACTGCGTTTCTAAACGGCGGTCTTGAGGAGACAATCTACATGAAACAACCCGAAGGATATGCCATAAAGGGCAAAGAACACATGGTTTGGAAGCTTAAGAAGGCCATTTATGGCCTCAAGCAAGCATCTAGATCGTGGAACCAATGTTTCGATCAAACTGTTCGCAAGTTTGGATTCGAAAAGTGCCCAAGTGAAAGCTGCGTGTATAAGAAAGTTGATAAGGGGAATGTGGTGTTCTTAGTTATATATGTAGATGACATTCTTCTAATTGGAAATAATAAAAAGATGTTGTCATCAGTACGAACATGGTTGTCGAACCAGTTCAAGATGAAGGATATGGGAGACGTGGGACACATCCTCGGGATCAAGGTTCTTCGGAATCGAGAAAAGAAGATGTTGTGCTTATCTGAAGAACCTTACATCAACACAGTACTTAGTCGTTTTAGCATGCAAGACGCCAAGAAAGGTTTCTTACCTTTTAGACACGACATCCATTTATCTCAAGAGATGTGCCCTAAAACGCCGTCCGAGATACAAGCAATGAGAAGAATTCCATACGCTTCGGCAGTTGGAAGTCTCATGTATGCTATGCTATGCTATGTACTAGACCTGATATTTGCTTTGTTGTTGGCATGGTGGCAAGATATCAGTCGAATCCGGGCCAAGGACATTGGACTGCCGTAAAGAACATACTCAAGTACCTTAAACGGACTAAGGACTATGCTCTAGTTTACAATGCAGTCGAGCTCTGTCCTTTGGGATATACTGACTCAGACTTTCAAGCTGATCAGGACTCGAGAAAATCTACTTCAGGATATGTGTTCACCTTAGGAGGTGGAGCCGTAATTTGGAAGAGTGTTAAGCAGAAATGCATCGCGGACTCGACCATGGAAGCCGAGTATGTGGCCGCTTCGGAGGCTGCAAAAGAGGCTGTATGGTTCAAGAACTTCCTTATGGATTTAGGTGTGGTTTCGAATCTGCCCAAGAGCATCACCATTTGTTGTGACAATTCTGGTGTTGTGGCAAACTCGAAAGAACTAAGAGCTCACAAAGCGAACAAACACATAGAGCGGAAGTAGCATATCATCAGGGATATAGTGCAGAGAGGAGACATACAAGTGGTCAAGATTGCGTCAGAGAACAACCTGGCAGATCCTTTTACAAAGCCTTTGGTGGTGAAACCGTTCGCGTGCCACGTTGAAGGGATGGGCGTTCGACTCATTCAAGACCTCAACTCGCTTTCAGTATAAGTGGGAGAAATTATAGACGTGTGCACTACCATTTTGTATACTCGAAAGCTGTTTTGAGTATAAGTGGGAGATTGTTAGGGCTTTGTATACTAGAAATCACCTTTCGAGTGATTGGATACTGTAAAACTCTAATTGTTATTTTCCAATAAATGCAACAGATTATTTTTTGTCATAATGTTGTTATGTTTTACATTTAATGGTTGTTTATTGCATATTTAAATGTATAAACAAACGTAACAAAGTCTAAGTCTTTGTTTTAGTAGATCGGTTGTGAGCGTCGATCAATTTAAGGTAACACGGTCAGTTCTAAACAAAGAAAAATAAGAATTTCACAACCTAGATAGGCCTAGACTACCTATCGTGAAAGGTTGCAATGTCAGTCCGATTATTTCTAAGCCTTATTGAAATAAGATGACGTTGGTGTGGTATAGCACTGAATGGATCTAACAGCAAGACGAGTCTTTATGCTATCTACTGAAAGACGAGGTCTTGATAATTAATTTCTTAATCAATGTAAGTTAGCATTGAGCATACGATATTGAGTATCTACTACTTTGACTTACCAAAGGTGCGGGTTTTTCGTCACCCAACGATCCACGTATAATGGGTAGTGGCGATCATTATCTAGCGGTGCTAGGATTGCTATTACGTTGAATCGTGCGCGAGGGGAGTCTCGTTTGATAACATCCACAAGAGGAGCTCTAAACAAGGTTTTATTATTCGGAACTTAGCTACTTGGAGTTTAATTACTCCATGAATAATAAATAAGAGTTTCTTGCTAAGTCCACTATTGGAAATTAAAATATGTTAATTAATTAAGTCCATAGCAGACAATAATTAATTAATGGATGTTTCTATCTTAAGCCCGGGAAATAAATTAAATGCAATTAAAGGAAACCCGGAATACTTGTAATTTCAGATTTGGAAGGCAGTGCAATATTACTTCTGTAGTGGATGCTTGTAATATTCCAATATAAGCTTATATTAAATTGTGGGTTCAATTTAATTGGTAAAAAGCAAATTGGGTGAGGCTTGTTCCAAATTCTTCCTTAGATCCCTGACTGGGCCCAATATGTGACTTAATATAAATAGGAGAATGAAGGAGACAGAAAACACACATTATTACTCTATCAAATTTTCGTCCCCCTCTTAGAAAGAGAGAGCTCGAAATTTTACCTCCTACGTGAGCTGAGTTCTGTCTTCGTTATTCAAGTCCTAGTACGTTGGTGAGATTTGCCCACACAAATATCAGCGTATAGTCCGGGACACCAGTCAGAAGATTCAAGGTCGAGTATTAAAGATCTTCACGTGGAGACGGAGCAAGTCATCATCGATTCTTGATTGAATCAACGAGGTAAATTGGCTAATTCCGTAGTAAGCATGTTTTAGGGATTTTTATATGCTAAAGCATGTTTTAATTCAAGTTATGAGCATGATACATGTGATAATTACGCAAATAGAATTTGTCTAAATAATATGCTAAATAGATCAAATTTCTGTGATCAATAAATGTTGCACGCTTCCGCTGCCAACCCCTTCAATACTGAAAAGCATGTTTCGAGAAAGTTCGCACGAATATAATCTTGCTTGTATACGAAAAACTCTACAATCCACTTTTAACCCGATTCAGTATTATTCGAGCAGTATCGCACGAATAAGATCAGTATATTATTACATTGTGTTTGCTTGTGCATTTATAAGATGTTTTATAAACATTTAAATGTATAAGAAGCAAACAAAGCCTAAGTCTTTTGCTTATAGACTGGTTGTGGGCGTCATCCACTTTAAAGTAACTACAGTCTGTTCTATGCAATGCTTTGCAAAAGAAAAAGAAGAATTTCACAACCTAGATAGGCTTTGTCTACATATCGCGAAAGGTTGCAATGCTAGTCCGATTATTTCTAAGCCTTATTGAAATAAGATGACGTTGGTGTGGTATAGCACTGAATGGATCTAACAGCAAGACGTGTCTTTATGCTATCTACTGAAAGACTAGGTCTTGATAAATAACTATTTCTTAATCTACATACGTTAGCATTGAGCATACGGTATTGATTATGCATTACTTTGACTTATCAAATGGTGCGGGTTTTCGCAACCCAATAATCCTGATATGGTAGTGGTGATTAATATCTAGCGGTGCTATGATTGCTATTATGTTGAATCGTGCGCGAGGTGAGTCTCGTTTGATAATGTCCTCAAGAGGAGCTTGAACAAGGTTTATATTATTCGGAACCTGGCCAGTTGGAATTTAATTATTCCATGAATAATAAATAAGTGTTTCTTGCAAAGTCCATTACTGGAATTGATAAAATGTTAATTAATTAAGTCCATAGCAGACTTTAATTAATTAATGGACATTTATATCTTAAGCGCGAGAAATAAATAATAAACAAAACAGAAACCCGGATTACTTGTAATTTCGGATTTGGATGGGGAGGTCAATATTACTTCTGTAGTGGCTGCTCGTAATATTCCAATATAAGCTTGTATTAAATTGTGGGTTCAATTTAATTAGTAAAAAGCTAATTGTGGTGAGCCCATATCCAAAACTTTCCATAGATCCCTGACTGGGCCCAATATGAACTTAATATAAATAGGAGAATAAATGAGACAGAAAACACAATTAATTTTGCAAGAAATTTTCATCCCCCTCTTCTCTCTGAAGTGGATGAAATTTTCTCTCTCCTCCTCCGTGAGAAATTTGTGTCTTCTTTATTCGAGTCCTAGTATTTTGATAAGATCAACCCACCCTGATATCGAGATACAGTTCAGGAACTAGACAGAAGGCGCGAGCAATAGTCGATTCTTTGGAGAATCAAATCGGTAACTCTAAACCATAGAATTCATGTTTTAGGATTTATATTCTTTAAGCATGAATTATTTGCGTTCTAGCATGCAATTCTGTGTTAACATGTGAATAGATTAATCCCATAATCCGTCAAATAGATCCTACGTCTGATTTATTTGTTTTGTACAACTCTTCCGTTGTGCAAGGGGCACCAAACCTGTCACGACCGCCCTTTAGGGTTAATAAATACGGGCGATCGTGATTAAAAGAACTTAATAACCAGACGAAGGAAACTAGGGTTTCAATAAAGAGTTTGACCAATAATTAATATTTAATGAAAAGGGGCCAAGAGGTTGACATTATCCAAATAATTAGGTTCAAAGCTAAAAGATTGATGAGTAAAAAAAAATAATATCTAAGGTGAAGCGTTCAAGATAAAGAGTGACGTCATGTGTGGAGACACAACGACACTCATAGTTCACAATTAACCAAACCATGCTTCAATTTTAAATTGCTCAACACCACCAATTGCTCGTCGCTGCTCAACCTGCACATAGGGAAAAACATTTTCAATAAAAATATCATTTATCATGCCATACATAAGTAACCATCGGTGTTTAGCTTTAGAAAGGCCCTAGCACTCAAAATCATTTCCCATTGTAAAAGTCGACTGATAAGTCATTTTCCCATAGACGTTTACCATATCTGCTCATACATGACTTGGAATGTGGCAACAAACCAAGTCACTAGACCGGCCAGCCCGTACGCTAGCACACGGTCTACCACAGGTGTACACTAGTCCAAGTAGGGTTTGCGGCCCTACGAGGACCCGAATTCGATTTAGATAATAATGGCATAAAGCCATATCAGATAGGCACGTTAAAAATCAAATAAGGCACGATAAACACAATCTCATTCCATCGATAAAATATTTAGGACATCGTCCTTATTTAAAAGAAAGCCCACTTCGAGTGCTTAATCTGAAATTACTTTCTTTCCCTTGCGATCACGATTCCCTTGCGAGGTATCACTTTTAGAATTTACATAACACATAAATCAACACAAGAAATCATACAACAATTAAGATGCATGCATCCCTAGGCTTCAATTATTATTATTGATAGGATTAAAAAAATTTCCAATTAAAAACTTGGGTATTTCGATTAATTTGGTCGTCCAAGGTGTCGCGGAGATGCCGGTCAGCCACTCACGTCCCCAACAATTCAACGAAGAGATACTCGGTTCCTGAAGATTTAAATAACTCCACTGCAGCCTCAGGTAATAATTTTTAAAGTAGCCCAGATAATAAAAGAATAGGACAATCCAACTCAAAAGTAAGAGAAATGCTCCATTTTCAAAACACACATACATTGCACCTACCACGCCCTTAACACCAATAGCTAAAATAAATAAAATAAAAAGAAACAAATCCATACTACTACTATTTAATTACACGTACTAAACTCCATTCCCCTTCAAATCAAACACAAAATCAAGTACTCCCTTTTCCAAAATCACATACCAATTTAATATACTCTCTAAAAAGCATGAGGAAATAAACAAAAGAAATAGTACTCCATTCCCAAAATTAAACGTCGGCTCTCTCTCTCTCTCTCTACTGAAATTCTTAGTCCAACACCGGCCAAAATTCATTTGCTGAACAAAACAGAGTTTCCTTATTCACTGCTCTCTTTCCCCTCTCCTCTATCTCTCTCTCCTTTCCTGACAGATACAAAATCCCCAAATGACCGGACACTCTCTTCTCGTGCCGTCGTCTCCACGAGCAGCCGCTGTCTCAACGCACGACCGCTCCGTTGCCGTTGTCCGTCGGCTTCGGCAGCTCCGATTTACCCCGAGAATTCCCGATTTAATTCTTGCAGATACGTTCTTAATTTTTTATTTCAATTCATTATAAGGTTGTTCTTTGATTCGGTTTCCGCTCGGGTTGTGCATGCATGATCATGCATGAATTGCGGATTATCCGCAAGGCTTCGTGCGATGGCTGTCGCTCCAGGCTTCCAAGCCAGACGGCGCAGATAACAGCCACATCGTCGACCTGCGTCTGTCGGAGGTGACGCGGAGCAGCAAAAGCAGCGACGATCTGCCATCGAGACGTTCAGCGGCTGTCCGATGACTCCGGAGTGCAGCGCCGGCGGTGAAGCATCGACGCAGCAGCGTCAGCAGCCACAGCGTGCGGCAGTGACGAAGACACGCAGCAGCAACATCAGCGACGTCGTCACGCTGGCAGGAGCGGCTGTGGTGCGAGTGGGAGCCCTTTGTGGGAAGTTCCCGTACTCGAGAGGCGAATGCGATCTGCCGGAAACGAAGCAGGGGCAATGGATTCAGTGGGAGTCCAGCCGAGCCCTGCAAGGTTCGGTCAAGCTTATTTCCAAATTTAAATTAGGGTTTCCTAACCCTTGAAATTAATTTTGAAAAGTATTCAAGATTAATTTTGAATTAAGATTTGAATATATGTTGTGGATTTTATATATTAAGATTTGATTTTGTATTAAATCATGCAACAATTACAGATTTTATCCTTATTTTAAGGATTTGTAGGGATTTAATTCCTATATGAATCATAGTTAAATTTGGATAATGAAAATCTAATTTTTATCTATATCCTATGGATTAATGTGGATTTATCCATAGACAAATCCTAGTTGGATTTAGATACTGATAATATTATTTTATTTTTATCTAAATCCTAGTTGGATTTATATTATAATATAATATTATCTTATTATATGGATTTATAAGGATTTATTCCAAGATAAATCCTAGATGAAATAGGATAAATATTTATATTGATTTATTTTATTCTATGGATTTGAATAGATTTTGTTCTATTAAGACAAATCCTAGATGGATTAGAATAAACATCAATCCAAGTTATCCTTATCTTTTGGATTTATATCCTAGATAGATTAGGATAAAAATGATACAAAAGAAAATCCTTATTTAATTGGATTTAGATAAATTTATTTATCTAAGAAATCCTAAGTAATGTTTAATATATTCTGGATGTCTATTCTAAATAGAATTAAGATTTGTATAAATCTTGGTTGATATGATTTTATTTTTATCTTTTGGATTATGATGGAATTGTTTCTATCTAGTAATATCCTAGTACGATTTAAATAATGATAATCTTAGATCAACGTTATCTTGAATTATAGGATTTGATTTTATCGAAATAAAATCTATAATAATCCTAAATGCATTTAGATAGTTAACACTATCTTGATAAATCATAAATGAATTTGGATAATCATTATCCAAGATAAAACTTAATTATTTAATTGATTCTCCCTTGACTAGATTAAATAATTATCATTAATTATCTTGTGTGTTTAAATGCTATGCACTAAATGGATTTATCTGTTTAATTGGTGTTTATCTTTTTAAGTGGATTATCTGTCTTATCTGCTTATGTGATAATTATGCAAAAACCGTATAAAATATCTAAACGATAATTACAACAAGTGCGTTGTATATGGTCTTCATCGATTGGTTTGCAAATTTTATGAAGTCAGTTTCTAATATTAACGCCACCCATTATGTGGGGACAATAATCCTACGAAATAGCAAGTTTATATGGGCAGACTTCTCAAATATAAATAGTATGAACTAGAAAGTAGTTTCTAATATTATCGCCACCCATTATGTGGGGACAATAATCCTAAGAAATTACAAATTTTCAGAAGTTCAAACAGAATTTATGAGATAGTTTGATTTTGTTATCAGCATATGAGCATTGTTATGGGAGTGTGTTGTAGAAACAAAATTTTGTAATGCTAAATCTGATGGTCGTGCTTAGGCAACATTTGGCGGCCATGCCGTGCTGCGGTCTCTGGACTATTCGTCGGTGTTGTGACCAGTAAAAATGTTAAAGTTGTGAATGAGTATTGACCTCTTATGGAGGGTACTTATTTTCGATTTTACAGTTGCAATATACATAATTGTTTTGTCGTTATTTATGATTATGTATTGAGCATAAGTATGTGATAATAAGTTAATATGCCAAATCTTCATTATGTCATTCAATATTTTGTCTGCGATCCTTAAAGAAATAAACTCGAATGCCAAAATATGTAGACTGGAAACGTAAATGGCTAAGATTCTCATCGCTGAAAACGTAGAGTTTATACTCAATGATTCATGTCCTCCATTTCCTCGACATAATTCCACGAAGATTGTTCGAGAATGCATTATGCATGTACTTGACAAGCTCTTTGAGGAATAAGGTCAAGCTATTTTCTTTTAAGTAGTGAGACAAGTCTTGGTTAGTAACGATGAAAGATGGATATCAATAAAATTTGTCCAGATGATACGATTGGAATATCCTAGAGGGACAGAATGTTTTGAGGAATCTTTTGATCACTCAAATAGTTTTCTGACTCAATTCATCTCCTAAAGTAATAAGAAATGACTACAAGAAGGTTTAACTGAAAAGTAGAAAACCTTCAGAATATTAGTCGTTATATTACTGTTAGAGGAAAGTAACATGATATATGACAAATTCATAAATCCTGCATTTGTCCTAAGTCCTAGTTCATTCGAACAAAAGACTAGATATGGAAATGGAAGGGCCTGAATTGTCATCAATGTTTGTTTAAAAATGAAGAGAAGATGCTTTGTAAGTTGGGTTGACCACTTTTAGAGAAGGACAATGACTTACATGACAATGCAACTTCTAAGTAAGAGATCTTGATCCAGTTAGGCTTTTGTTGTGGTGGGAGCTATTAATGCTCAATTATTGTTTTATGATTGATGTTTAAGTCATTATAGTATTGAACCAATATAAATGCAACAAGATTGAGTATCAAACAACTCATCAACTTCTTAAATAATAAATGATAAAGTATTATGGCTCCTAGTATTAAGACCAAGAAAATACTTAGCAATTGTTCAAACTGATCTAAACTATCGAGATTTTAACAATTTGTTTGTTAAATAGCTTAAGAGTCGAGAATGTTTGTTTGATGCACAGTAAGTTAGAATCATTTGATTCATATCGCTTACAGAAGTGCAACATAGAAAGACTAGCAAGTCTCAATGGTTTACACCATAAGGAGACGAGCAATGGGTTATGATCAGTAGTGGGAGTCTAATCTCCATTGACGAATCCAAGCATTCTTCTAAAGAATGGGATAGTTATATAAGAAGGAATCGAAGTCTTTCTAAGACAAGTTTGATTAAGTGATGAGTTGTAATCATGAAAATCTTATCATTGATGGGATAAACGTTAGATACAATGAGATACACCTTAAAGAAACTATCAACATCAGTACCTTCTACAAAACACGAGTTGTGGACTAGAGAGACTCTAGTCTAGCACATCTCAAGGTGTAATGTTGTTCCAATGCATGTTGAAAAGGTATCCAAGTAATTGGAGTTGAGTACTGAGGTATGTTTTAAGGTTGTCCCAAATGTTCAAAAATAGGATTCTTGTATGAAGATAAAGAGATGAACTACAAGCCTAACAACGTGATATAAAGAGAGAGATATCGGATTTTCCACATTACCAAGGAGTCATACCTTTACAAACTTTTGCACTAATAAAATCTACTTCAGTACCTAAGATTGTAAGAACCATGTGATAGTGGGAGCGTTCCTTGGAACATAACAAGTTCATCGGTCTAAGAGTGTCGCAAGACTCGGTCTTAGATTAACTTGAACATAATCCCACTAATTACAATGTAGCATTGGTTCATTTGGATATTCATCCTTAAAAATATGATAGATTCCAAACTACAATCTCAGATAGACAACATGTTTTACAAGACTTGCAATACTACCTACATGTTGTGTCAGTCAGTGGGAGCTAGTATATTTGCAAGTGTAAATGTGGATCTCAAATGGCTAGACAATGACAATGGGTTATGCCCAAAGAGAAACATCATCCTCTCGTCTGTCGTTGTGCCAGGATTGATTCGATCCTACTGTCTATTAGAACTTACATAAATTAGAATGTATGTATTATGATTATCAAGACAGCTTTCTATTAATAGAAGTCTTGAGGAAATCATCTACATGGAACATCCTAATGGGTATGTAATATATGTGTTTTATGAAGACCTTTGTGGTCGTAGGCATGCATCTAAATCAGAGTATATGTGTTTTATCATGATTGTCAAATGTTTTGAATTTGACTTGTGCCCTTAACAGTGCTATAAGCACAAGGAAGTTGAAAGTGCATTAAATATGGTATTATTGGTACTCTACGATGATGAAATCTACAAAAGATGCAAACAACTAAGATTGACATCTGGTGTAGGAAACTGGTTGTCTACCCAGTTTAAGAGAAATGATTTCAGAGAAACTAATTACATTCTAAGCATCTAAGTCTTTAAGATTGCTAGAAAGAATGTTGAGATTCTCTTAGGAATCCTATATCTATACATTGCTTGGTACATTTTAGCATTGGAAATTCCATGTAAAGGTTTTTACCATTCAAGATGGAGTTGTCTTGTCTCTAGTAAGTGTCATTTGACACTTAGTGAGATCAAGAATGATGAGACTAGTTTCGGAGATAGATGTCTCATATATTCTATGATGTGTACTAAGTTTGATATTAGATGTGCTTTTGCACAGCAAATATAAATCATATTAACCATGGCAAAGGACTTTGATTGAGGTAATGAATATACCATAGTACCTGAGAAAGACTAATCGTTATATTCTAGTTTACCAGTCATTCATGTAATGTCCTTGGGGTTACACTAACTAAGTCTTATGACTAATCAATGATCAAGTAAGTCATCTTCATTATATGTGTTTACCTTAGGAGTATATTCCTAGTAGCTTTGATCGTAAGTTTGAGTATGCACATGAGTATTTTTTTAGCAAAGGCTAACTCAAGGGACACACAAGATCATAAGCTAAGCAATCACATAGAGAGATGAAATTAATTAAAGATCAAGTACGCAGCAAAAACATAGTGGTGACAAAGATATGATCAGAGAACAAGCAAGCAGATTTTTTCACAGAAAATGCCTTTGTGGCAACATGTTTCAAACATGATGTGAAATGAATGATAGTTCGATATATCTAGCTCCAATACCTGCTTTGTGTATAAGTATGAGAGTTTTTGGCAGTGGGTATACTCGAAAGCATGTTTTGAGTATAAGTGAGAGATTGTTAGGTTTGGTATACTGAAAACCATGTTTCGAGCAAATTTGCACGAATATAATCTTGCTTGTTTACGAAAAACTCTACAATCCACTTTTAACCCGATTCAGTATTATTCGAGTAGTATCGCACGAATAGAATCAGTATATTATTACATTGTGTTTGCTTGTGCATTTATAAGATGTTTTATAAACATTTAAATGTATAAGAAGCAAACAAAGCCTAAGTCTTTTGCTTATAGACTGGTTGTGGGCGTCGTTCACTTTAAGGTAACTACAGTCGGTTTTATGCAATGCTTTGCAAAAGAAAAAGAAGAATTTCACAACCTAGATAGGCTTTGTCTACCTATCGCGAAAGGTTACAATGTCAGTCCGATTATTTCTAAGCCTTATTGAAATAAGATGACGTTGGTGTGGTATAGCACTGAATGGATCTAACAGCAAGACATGTCTTTATGCTATCTACTGAAAGACTAGGTCTTGATAAATAACTATTTCTTAATCTACATATGTTAGCATTGAGCATACGGTATTGATTATGCACTATTTTGGCTTATCAAATGGTGCGGGTTTTTCGCAACCCAATAATCCTGATATATTGGGTAGTGGTGATTAATATCTAGCGGTGCTATGATTGCTATTATGTTGAATCGTGTCACAAAATAGTACACTCTCTGTTCTATAGTAGTGGAGTCATTTTGCCATTTTGGTACATTCCATAGTAGTGGAGTCATTTCCCCTTTTATTAAAGTCAACACATTTCTTGTCATATATTTTACTTCCTCTTACTTTATTCTCTCTTCACTCTCAACTTTTTTCATTTTATACTTTATTGTTCTTTTACTTAATTCACTAAATAATACTCTCTCTGTTCTATGGTAGTGGAGTTATTTTGCCATTTTGGTACGTTCCATAATAGTGGAGTCATTTCCCTTTTTAGTAAAAGTCAACACATTTCTTCTCACCTATTTTACTCCCTCTTACTTTATTCTCTCTTCATTCTCTACCTTTTTCATTTTATACTTTATTCTTCTTTTACTTAGCTCATTTAACACATTTTTTCTTAAATCACGTGCCGAAAGAAACATCTCGACTACCACGAAACGGAGATAGTCATGTGTATAATCACATGTTGTAAAAGAAATGTTGTACTTAGAGTGGGACTGAACGAAATATATATCTTATACTTATAAAAGTAAAATAAAACAATAAAATAACGAGTATGACAATTAAATAATGGATCAAAATATATACTTACGGAGATTTAAAAAAAATATTTCTCTAAAATTAGAATATTTTTTTTTATTTTTTTTTATACATTAGAGTAATTAATGTCACATAGCTAAATAATCTCAGTCTTTCTTATAAGATTAAAAAAATATCTATGTTGGAACTTTGATTTAGTTTTTGAAATATTTATAAATCGTTGAAGCTAGGTGTGCATACGGTTCAAAAACTGTCAGTTCCAGTTCGGAACCGGCGGTTCACGGTTTAACCTTTTCATGAACCTGAACCGGCTCGCCAAGGGTTCTGGAAGTTCCGGTTCTGGTTCAAAAAACCGCCGGTCTGGCAATGGTTCAAAACCGCCAGTTCCATGCCCGTTCGGCAGTTCACTTTAATTTATTATTTTTGGCTTATGAATTCTATGAAACCATTCTTGATTTTCTCATTTATAGAGACAACCTTGAATGTTTTATGTTTCACTTTCAATGTGGGACAAAATATGTTGAAGTATTTTCTTTATACCTACATGTTTAGATCATCCATTCATCTTTTTCTAATGTAGGATACAAAACTTTCTTTTGTCTTCTACTTTTCTTCATTTTTTGTATAATACATATAAAAAAAATTATTATTTGAATATATTTTTGATAGATAAAAACAAACAATTATTGAGAACTATGATTTGAGTAGAGAAAAATATTTATTTATATTATAGTTATTTATCGTTAGGTTTATACAATTTGTATAATAATTATTCTTTTAATGTTTATAATAGTATTTATTAGTTAACATATACATAAATTTATAAACTTAAGCAAATCGATAATGATAAAGAACTAATAAATAATAGTTCATGTAATAATATTTGTTGTTAAATTATAATCATAGAAGATAGAGTACAAACATAGACAAAGAATGGCGGGAGATCTATCATATAGTTATAAATAATAACTTGTATCCCACATTGAAAAAAAAAGAATAATCCAATACACTCTCTTCCAATTTAAATGCTCAAGTCCAACATTAAGTATTGATATTTTAAAAATCAAAAGTTTTAACTTTACGAGCAATTGATTTTTTTATTTGCCTTTTTAGCCGTTATTATTATGTATAAAATGTGCACAGATAGAATTCAAACAATAAGTTTGAAAATTACAATTTTATTGATAATAAATTTGAACAAGACTAAAAGTTACAACTTATAACTATTACAATTTACTTATAAAAATTAATAAACAATACTTTAAGTTAGACCTTTTTATTTTTAAAATGCCAATACTTAAAGTTGGATTTTAGGCTTTAATTTGGAAGAGAGTTTATTGGATTATTCTCTTTTATAGTTACACATTATTGGATGTGTTACTCTTTCTTTCAATGTGAGATAAAAGTCATTATTTATAACTATATGATAGATCTCCCATCATTCTTTGTCTATATTAATACTTTATCTTCTATTATTATAATTTAACAACAAATATTATTACATGAACTATTATTCATTAGTTCTTTATCATTATCGATTTGCTTATGTTTAAATTTATGTACTCCATCCGTCCGTGAAAATTTGTCACATTTCAGTTTTTGCACTCTTTTTGAAAAAATGATAATAAATAGTTAAAGTGGAGAGAATGTAAAGTAAGAGAGAGAATAATATAGATAAGACTCTTATCTACGTTATTTTCTCTCTTACTTTATCCTTTTTCCACTTTAGCTATTTATTACTCCCTCCGTCCCCGAATAAGAGTCGCTAATTTCCTTTTTGAGCCGTCCCCCATTAAGAGTCACTCTTTATTTTTACCATAAATGGTAGTAGGTTCCACATTCCACTAACTCACTCCACTCATATTTTATTATAAAACCAATATAAAAAAAGTGGGTCCTACATTCCACTAACTTTTTCAACCAACTTTTCTTTACATTTCTTAAAACTCGTGTCCGGTCAAACAACGACTCTTATTAGGGGACGGAGGGAGTATTATTTTTCTAAAACGAGTGCAAAAAATGAAATGTGACAAAATTTCATGGACGGAGGGAGTATATGTTAACTAATAAATACTATTATACACATTAAAAGAAAAACTATAATACAAATTGTATAAATCTAATGATAACTGTATTATACAAATAATTATTTTTGTATATACAAATCATATTTCTCAATAATTATTTATTTTTATCAATCAAGAATATATTCAAACAATAAATTTGTTTATATATTATACAAAAAATGAAGAAAAGTAGAAGACAAAAGAAAGTTTTATATCCCACATTGAAAGAAAATACTTCAATATATTTTGTCTCACATCGAAAGTGAAACATAAAACATTCAAGGATGTCTCTATAAAAGAGAAATAACCAAGAATGGTTTCATAGAATTCACAAGCCCATCAAATATATATCGGCTATTATGAATTTCTCGTATTCATTTATTTGTAAAAATTGTTTTTTAAATATAAAAATAAGTTTTTATAAATAAAATATTTATTTTTTAATTTTAATTGAACTGTCGGTTTACCGTTTAACCGGCGGTTCCTTTTCCACATTTTGTTGAACCTGAACCGGACCGTGTGAACCGCCAAACCGTCTGGCGGTTCAGAACCGTCGCGCCGGTTCTGGTTCTGGTTTATGTACCGGCGGTTAACCGCCTGTTCGGTTCGTTTTGTGCATGCCTAGTAGAATCTTATTTCAAAAATTGCTCTTGCCGTCTCCTAAAAATATGAATTTTTGGACGACACGAGTTTTAATGTGAAATTGTTATAAATAATTGAAGTGGTTTTAATCGATAGTGAATTGGCCTTACGTTATAAAAAACCTATCTATTAGGGACACACAAATTGAGACGCAATTACTAACATGTGGAAATTTTTTAAATCAACCATAATTCAGGAGGCAAAAGAAAGCATCCATAAGTTGAGGAAAATTATCTTAATCTTTTGTTATTTTAGTTGACATTTTAAAAAGTGTTGGTGGTATAATATTATAATTAGACACACGAATTATCATCCTTAATAACATATAAGGTGTTTTTGGTCAATTTTTTATTGTAGTGTTATTAGAAGTATAATGTGGGGTAAAATGTTTTAAAAAATTGAAAGTTGGTAATTTTAATGTGTGGTAAAAATTTAGTAATACTATAAAATTTATTATCGTCACCAACACTCTCTACCGTCTCTCTGAAGAAAATTCTAGAAAACACAGACAATCAGTCAAACCAATTTTAGTTGTGTTGAGGTTTGGTGCCCCTTGCACAGCGGAAGACTTTGTACAAAACAAATAAATCAGACAAAGATCTATTTGACCGATTATGCGATTAATCAATTCACATGTTAAACAGATAATTGCATGCTAGAACGCAAATAATTCATGCTTAAAGAAAGTAAATCCTAAACATGAATCATAAACATGAATACTACGGTTTAGAGTTACCGATTTGATTCTCCAAATAATCGTCGATTACTTGCACCTTCTCCACGTGATGATCTTCAATACTAGACCACGAATCTTATGACTGGTTCCCGAACTGTATCTCGATATCAGGGTGGGCTGATTTTATCAAAATACTAGGAGCTGAAAATCTCACGGAGGAGAGGACAGGGACGAAATTTTCTCTTAATTAATTGTATATTTTTCTGTCTCCTTCATTCTCATATTTATAATAGTTACATATTGGGCTCAGTCAGGGATCTATGGAAGGTTTTGGATATGGCCTCCCCCAATGAGCTTTTTACTAATTAAATTGAACCCACAATTAATACAAGCTTATATTAGAATATTACCAGCAGCTAATACAAAAGTAATATTGTACTCCCTATCCAAATTCGAAATTATAACTAATCCGGGATTCCTTTTGTTTAAATGATTATTTCACGCTCATAAGATAGAAAGTCCATTAATTAATTAATATCTGCTATGGACTTAATTAATTAACATCTTATTAATTCCAAGAGTGGACTCAGCAAGAACACTTATTTATTATTCATGGAATAATTAAATTCCAATTGGCAAGTTTCCAAATAATAAAACCTTGTCCGAGCTCCTCTTGAGGACATTATCAAACCAGACTCACCAGGCGCGCGATTCAACATAATAGCAACCCTAGCACCGCTAGATATTAATTACCACTACCCAATATATCATGATTTTTATGTTGCGAAAAACCCACACTCTTTGATAAGTCAAAGTAGTGCATAATCAATAATGTGTGCTCAATGCTAACGTATGTTGATTAAGAAATAGTTGTTTATCAAGACCTAGTCTTCCAGTAGATAGTATGAAGATATGTTTTTCTGTTAGATCCGTTCAGTACTATACCACACCAATGTCATCTTATCTTAGTATGGCTTAGAAATATCGGACTGACATTACAATCTTTCACGATAGGTAGCAAAAGCTTATCTGGGTTGTGAAATTCTTGTTTTTCTTTTACAAAGCATTGCATAGAACCGACCGTGTTACCTTAAAGTGGACGACGCCCACAACTGGTCTACTAAGCAAAAGTTTATAAAACATCTTATAAATGTACAACCAAACACAATGTAATAATAATAGTGATTCTATTCGTGCGGAACTGCTCGCATAATACTGAATCGGGTTAAAAGTTAATTGTAGAGTTTTTTGTATACAAGCAAGATTCTATTCGTGCTCGAAACATGCTTTTCAGTATACCAAACCTAACAATCTCCCACTTATACTCAAAACATGCTTTCGAGTATACCCACTGCCAAAAACTCTCTCACTTATACTCAAAGCAGGTCTTGATGCTAGATATATCGAACTACCATTCATTTAACATCATGTTTGAAACATGCTGCCACAAAGGCATTTTCTGTGAAAAAAATATGCTTGCTTGTTCTCTGATCATATCTTTGACCACTATGTCTTTGTTGTGTACTTGATCTTTATTTAATTTCATCTCTTTATGTGATTGCTTAGCTTATGATCTCGTGTGTCCCTTGAGTTAACGCCTTCGCTAGAGTAATTAAAAATAATACTCATAAGCATACTCAAACTTACGATCAAAGCTGTTAGGAAGATACTCCTAAGGTAAACACATGTTTAGAGGATGACTCACTCGATCACTTATTAGTCATAAAACTAAGTCAGTGTAACTCCAAGGACATTACATTAATGACTGGTAAACTAGAATATAACGATTAACTTTTCTCAAGCACTATGGTACATTCTTTACCTCAATCAAAGTCCTTTGCCATGGTTAATATGATATACACCTGCTATGCACAAGCACAACTAACATAACACTTAGTACACATCATAGCACACATGAGACATCTATCTTTAAAACTAGTCTCGTAATTCTTGATCTCACTAAGCGTCAAACGACACTTGACTAGAGACAAGACAATTTCATCTTGAAAGGTATAAACCTTTTCATGGAATTTCTAATGCTAAAATGTTCCAAGCATTGTATAGATATAGGATTTCTAAGAGAATCTCCATATTCTTTCTAGCAATCTTAAAAGAATTTAGATGCTAAGAATGTAATTAGTTTCTCTTAAATCATTTATCTTAAACTGGGCAGACTACCAGTTTCCTACGCCAGATACCAATCTTATATGTTTACAACTATTGTAGATTTCATCATAGTAGAGTACCAATAATACCATATATAATGCACTTTCAATTTCCTTGTTAAGGACACAAGTCAAATTCCAAATATTTGACAATTATGATAAAACACATATACTCTAATTTAGATGGTTGCCTAAGACCACGGAGGTCTTTATAAGCTTCCAATCATGCGTTTCTTGCCCTTAATTACATATCCATTAGGATGTTCTATGTAGATGATCTCCTCAAGACTTCTATCTATAGAAGGTTGTCTTGACAAAGTTGTCTTGACAATCATAATACATACATTCTAATTTATGTAAGTTCAAATAGATAATAGGATTGAATAAATCCTGGCACAACGACAGTGAGAAAAACGTTCTCTTTGGGTATAGCCCATTGTCATTGTCAGGCCCTTTTGAGATCCACATTTACACTTGCAATTTACTAGCTCCCACTGACTGACACAGCCTATAGGTAGTGTTTGCAACTCTTGTAAAATATGTTGTTTATATTAGATTGTAGTTTGGAATCTATCACATTTTCAAGGATGAATATCCAAATAAACCAATGCTACATTGTAGTTAAAGGGATTATGCTCAAGTTAATCTAAGACTAAGTCTTACGACACTCTTAGACCCATGACCTTGTTATATTCCTCAGGAATGCTCCCACTACGATTTGGTTCTTACAATCTCAGGTACTGAAGTTGATCTAATTACTGCACAAGTTTCTAATGGTATGCCTTCGTGGTAATGTGGAAAATATGATATCTCTCTGTATCTTGAGATTTATCACGATGTTAGGCTTTTAGTTCATTTATTGATCTTCATACAAGAATTCATCTTTGAAGATTACAGAACTTATATCCTTATATCATTAGGGAAAACCTTGAAACATACATTAGTACTCAACTCTAATTACATGGAAACCTTTCCAGCACGTGTTGGAACAACATTACACTTTGAGATGTGCTAGACTAGAGTCGCTCTAGTCTACAACTCGTGTTTTGTAGAAGGTACTCATTTTGGTAGTTTCTTTAAGGTGTATCTCGTTTTAACTAATGCTTATCCCATCAATGATAAATTTTAATGAGTACAACTCATCACTTAATCAAACTTTTCTTATAAAGACTTTGATTCCTTCTTACATAACTATCCCATTGTTTAGAAGAATACTTGGATTCATTGATAGAGATTAGACTCCCACTACTATTCATAACCCTTCGCTCGTCTCCTTATGGTGTAAACCATTGAGGCCCACTAGTCTTTCTATGTTGCATTTCTACAAGTTCGAATCTCTTGAAAATTCAAATGATTCTAACTTACAGTGCATCAAACAGACATTCTCAACTTTCAAGCTATTTAACAAAATGCTAAAATCTTGATAGTTTAGATCAGTTTGAACAATTACTAAGTAATTTCTGGCCTTAAGAATAAGAGCCATAAATACTTTATTATTCATTGTTTTAAGAAGTTGATGTGTTGTTTAATACTCAATCTTGTTGCACTTATATTATTTTAATACTATGATGTCTTAAGCATCAACCATAAGACAATAATTGAGCAATAATAGCTTCCACTGCAACAAATGCCTAACTAGATTAAGATCTCTTACTTAGAAGTTGCATTGTCATGTAAGTCATTGTCCTTCTTAAATGAGGTCAATTCCAACTTACAAAGCATCTTCACTTCGCTTTTATACAAACATTATGACAATTCAGGCTCCCTGATTTCCATATCTAGTCTTTTGTTCAAGTGAACTAGGACTTAGGAAAAATGTAGCCTTTATGAATTGGTCATCTATCATGTTACTTTCCTCTAATAGTAATATAATGACCATTATTCTGAAGGTTTTCTACTTTTCAGTTAAACCTTCTACTAGTAATTTCTTATTACTTTAGGCGATGACTTGAGTCATAAAACTATTTGAGTGATCAAAAAATTCATCAAAACATTATGTTACTATAGGATATTCCAATCGAATCATCTTGACAGATTCTATTGATATCCATCTTTCATCGTCATTAACCAATCTCACTACTTGAAGGAAAATAGCTTGACCTTATTCCTTAAAGAACTTGTCAAGTACATGCATATTGCATTCTCGAACATTCTTCGCGGAATTAGGTCGAGGAAATGGAGGACATGAATCATTGAGTATAAACTCCAAGTTTTCAGCGATGAGAATCTTATCCATTTACGTTTCCAGTCTACATAATTTTGGCTTTTGAGTTTAGTTTCTTTAAGGATCGCAGACAAAATATTGAATGACATAATGAAGATTTGGCAAATAAACTTATTATTACATACTTATGCTCAATACATAATCACAAATAACCACAAAACAATTATGTATCTTGCAATTGTAAAATCGAAAACAGGTATCCTCCATAAGAGGTCAATACTCATTCACAACTTTAACGTTTTTACTGGTCACAACACCGACGAATAGTCCAGATATCACATAATGGCATAGCCGCCTAATATTGCCTAAGCACGACAATCAGATTTCGCATTACAGAATTTTATTTCTACAACACAGTCCCATAACAATGCTCATGCGCTGATAATAAAATCAAGCTATTTCATAAATTATGTTTGAACATCTGAAACATGCAATTTCTTAGGATTATTATCCCCATATAATGAGTGGCGATAATATTAGAAATCACTTTCTAGCCCATACTATTTATTATTGAGAAGTCTGTCCCTATAACTTTCTATTTCGTAGGATTATTGTCCCCACATAATGGGCGACGATAATATTAGAAACTAGCTTCATAATTTGACAAACCAATCGATGGAGACCATATACAACGCATTGTTGTAATTATCACTTAGATATTTTATATAGTTTTTGCATAATTATCACACAAGTAGATAAGACAGATAATCCACTTAAAAAGATAAACACCAAATAAACAGATAATTCCATTTAATGCATGGCATTTAAACATACTGGATAATTATTTACAATTATTTAATCTAGTTAAGGAATATACAATTAAATAATTAAGTTTTATCTTGGAAAATAATTATCCAAATTCATTTAGGATTCATCAAGATAGAGTTAACTAGGGCTGGGGAAAAATATCGAAAAAATGATATATCGCTCGTATCGTATTGAAAAATATCGAAAAATTATCGAATTTTCGATATATCATAATTTTCGATACGATACGATACCGTATCGTAATTTTCAATACGATAACGATATGAATTTCCTTATATCGATATATATCGTTTTATATCGAATATACGATATATATCGATATTTTCGATATATCGTTTTATATCGAATATACGATATATATCGTATATATCGAAACATAATGAAATTCAATACATATTAAAATTTAAAATTATAAATATATATAAATCCATTTAATTGTACTTAGTTGTGTTGTATTTTGATTATGGAGATAAGAACACTATTAATTTTATTGTGTTGAAGTTTTATTAATTTTTGTGTGAATTTTAAGTTTTGAAATTATAATTTTCGATATACAGGTGTTCGATTCGATATCGATATTTCTATATATCGTACCGAAATTTGATATATATATCGAATTTCGGTATGATATATATATATATATATATATATATATATATATATATATATATATAGGGATGTATTCATTTCCTTTTCTCATATATTCTTCTTTTTCCTTCTTAATCTCAACCTTTAATTTTATAAATCGGATGGCTGAAATTAATCACTGATTCCATTAAATTATAATACCTTAATAAACGATTAAGGGTAGATTTGGTACATGATTATTTGATAGTTATGGAAATCCCATGATTCTCTCATGGGAATATACGGCAGTTTTTTTCCAAAAAACACGTCGATGAAGGAAGGTAATGCTGCGGTGTATATGATTTCGAATCTCTATTTTTTTCCAAGGTTTCAATTATCACAATTCTCAAATCTTTGCTCAATTAATCCTCGGGAGTGTAAGGTTGTCTAATTGGCGTTGGATCTACAACTTTCGTTTCTAATCAATGGAAGAAGGTAAATCTCGAAGCTTCACGATTCTGTTTTTATTGCGGATGTTTCTGTCTCAATTTGTAGCAGTTTCATTATCTGATTTTTAACCAGCAATAATTAAGTGTATTGTGTTGCCATGGTATAACATGAGCGCTTGCTCTGAAACCTTCCTCCATGGATTCGCTCTCGGCATGTCGAAGGTATTAGGTTGAAACGAGACATATAATGCACATCTAAATGAAGCATAATGAACTTATGATCATATGTAATGCATAATTCTTTGAACTGCTATGTTTTCGGGGTAAAACGGTTTTTTCTGGTTTGCGATGTGTGGCGCACGTTGCTTTTTTCCCCGTAAGGGTTTAATAATCCTAGGGGCTAGGGTATAGTATGTAAACATTAATAACAACATTTAACAAAGCTTTGTGTCTGACCCAGTAATAAATTACGTAGGTCTATAACGTACATAGTTTAATGAATAAAGTTTTTAACAATAATGCATCAACTGATTAACCGTAATGCACTATATTGTTTGTATAATGCATAATATATTATTTGGAATGTGTATGTTGTACGAATTAAAACAGGTATGATTTTATGCCTCATTTTACTAGGGCTTAAATATCAGTTGTTAGCTTTGGATTTTGGCACACGTTTCTTGTTTTTCCCGAAGGTTTTCATAAGCCAAGGGGGTAGGGTATAGTATGTACAAATAAAAAACGACGTTTTTAATAGTGTGTGTTATACGTATGCATACATCAAGGGTTCATCCAAGTGAAACATTTGACAGATTGAATGTGTGCAAATCGTGCATTGCTTGGCAGCTTATTTTATTCCAAAGTTGTTATTTTTTGCTGACCCCTTTTTGTTGCCAATTGTGTGCAGTGGTTGTTGTACCTGAATGTTCCGCCGCGATGAAGCCTGTTGTAGGTCAGAAATTCCAATCATTGGATTTTGCTTTTGCTTTCTACGACATATATGCCCGTGCAGTTGGCTTCGATACGCGCAAACAAGCTATGAGGAAGGTTGATGATGTCACGACCTGGTATCAAGTTGTATGCAACAAGGAAGGAAGGAAAAAGGGTGGTGAGGATGACCAGCTGAATGCTCGTACTGGTTTCACTATCAAGCGTAGGAAGTTATCTAAGCGGTGTGGTTGCACAGCTAGTATATCCTTCAGGTTTTTCTCGGAAGATGGCTCGTCGTGATACATAATTCACGAGTTCAATGAGATTCATAACCATCACATGGTTGAGACGGAACATCAGCAATTCATGTCTAGTAATCGCAAGTTGGATGATGTTCATCATAAATTTATCCCGACTGTTCAAGGGCGAATATAGGACCCACGCTTACATTTAAGGTATTGAAGGAGATTCTTGGTGGGTTCGAACTGGCTGGTTGCACGGTTGGGGATATCAGGAATGCCTCACGGGACATCAAAGAATATGCACAAGGATATGATGTACAAATGGTGTTGGATGACATGGCGAGGAAGAAGGAGATTTCCGAGGCTTACACCTATCACTACGAAGTTAACGAATCTGACCAGTTGGTTGCTTTGTTTTGGTGCGACGGTGTAATGAAGAGAAATTACCACATGTTTGGTGATACTGTGTCCTTCGACTCCACGTACAACACAAATCGGTTGAAACTGACTACTGTGTTATTTATGTTTACTATATGTATCTATTGTATATTATGTGCATTATTACTGGATGTTACTGCTTTACGCATTGCCGCAAGTTGCATTATGATATGTTTACGCTACTGAAGACAATATATATAGTATGCATTATTAATTGATGTACGTGCATTACGAATTACAATATGTTGCATTATGATATATTTTAGATTCTGACTGCAGGTAATTGTCATGTATGCAGGTACTGTATGATCTTCACTCCTTTCACTGGAAAGGATAATCATGGTAGTCCTGTGACATTTGCAGCGGGGCTGGTTTGCAGCGAGAAAACAGGGGCTTTTGCTTGGCTGTTCAGACATTTTGTAGATTGTATGGGTGTAGCACCCAGGATGTGTGGCGCACGTTTAACAATGCATTACGTAGTACGAATACTTACATTATATGTAGATATGACGCACATAAAACTGAGGCGTACCTTATATGTTGCTTAATAAATGTAATGTACAATATACAAATGCATTATGTGGAGGTGCCATTGCATTATTCCTACGCATTGGTGCATTATTTGGTTAAAATTCACAAACAACGTTTAATAATGCATTACGTATTACGAATACTTACATTATATGCAGATATGATGCACACAAAATTGAGGCGTACTATATACGGCTCAGTATATTAGGTGTACAATATACACAAGCATTATTTGGTTATGCCTTTGCATTACGCATAAGGTTTGGTGCATTATTTGGTATATGTTGGTCATTATGAGAGTACATCGTCCACCTAAACAGACCAAAAAAACATAACACAAACAAGCAAATAACATAATACATCCATTAATGGTCGCCAGAGTGTTCACATGATAGAAATCAAAAAATGTTATTTTAAAAAACATTGTTCAGTGTATTCAAGCTTGCAAAAAGGAAATAAAGTGCAAATTCTTCCAACAAATACTAGAAATAATCACGCCCTACAACCCATAATTTTCTACCCACTTTTCGAAATTGAAATTTTTAGGTTTATCTCTCCAGAACTTGGTTGCCTTTTTTTGGTTTGCGGCACCGCGGACATTGTAGGGAGAAGTCAGTAGCACCCTTGCAAATTTGATTCGAAACATTTCAAGACTTTTGCTTCCCTTTGCGGTCAGCCCGCAATCCCAATCTTTATCCTTCTCTCCAAAGTACGTCTCCAAGTGGCGCATTACGTACATCATCGACTGCATCATCGAGTTCCGATCTTACTCGTTTTTCTGAAATTGCACAAACAAAGAATCAAATTCAAACCTTTTCCATACAGTAGAGTACGATATGTGTAATGATGTGTTCGTCATAATGGGTTCATATTAATGCAACCGGCGTACTTAATCAGATCACATGAAAGTTTGCGTAACACATTCGCATAATGCATTAAACATCCCTGATAATGCACTAATAATCACTGATAATGCACTCAATATTACTGGTAATGCCAGTAGATACCACTGACAATGCAATCAATAATAATGATAATGCATTAGATAATACTGATGATGCACTAAATATTACTTAAAATGCATAAAATACTACTGATAATTGACAAAGTATTACTGATAATTCATTACATACTCCTGATAATGCGTTATTATTTCATCGGACTACACATTTTTTCACAGAACCTCTGTACTGCATATTTTATGAAACACAATTCATACATTATGTTCGGAAATTCAAATGACCTTATCACGCATTTCATCCAAAATGCAAATGTACTTTTGTTACCAACAAATTGTAATACAAAACACACAATTTCAGTTCGACAATTAATCTGTAATGCACGTTTTGATAAACATAATGCATAACATATGTTACATAATGCTTAGTTCATATGAATTAAACTCCATATAAAACAAGTATTTTTCAATTTGTAACTAATATACCACAAATAATGCACATAATAACTCCAAAAACCCATGCTTATAGTTCCACAAATCATTGAATATATCTGAAATTATGAACCGTGTGAAGTATTTAGTCATCACACCACACAACATGTATACTGGGGATTTAACAGAATTGCTAAAACCATCACTCACAATATGAAAAAAAAAATATTGATTTGAAGCAGGACGATGTAAAATTATACCTGCAGCCTCTGTTACTTGCGATAGCGGACGACCCCTCTTCGGCATTTTCGATCTGGCAAAACCAACAAACACGTATCATGGTACTGGAATTCATCATTATATAACCGAACCCAAAAACGGGTCTGCGAAATCACGAAACCACCGCTTTGGTCTGCAAAATCACAAAAAAAAGATGCCTAAATCACTCTTGAAACATACCTATTGGAAATTAGTCGGGGTTTCCGAGTCGATTTCAGCGTTGAAAGCTAATTCCCTCGGAAAATTTGGTCGAGAAAATCAAAAATCTCCAAAAGCGGCGCTGGGGATGTTGAAATATGGGGTTTTCGTAGTGGAGAGAGTGGGAGTAGATGTAAGGGTTGTGGGATTAATGACTGATGGAAGAAGGAGAATTGTTGCATTCGAAATCCCGTAAAATTAGCAGTTTCCAAGATTTGGCGGTTCAGCTTCTGTCAAATGGCCAAATTAAGAAGGAAAAAGGATGTAAAAGTGGAAAAGGAGAATAAGGCCCCCCTATATATATATATATATATATCGATACGATAACTATATTGATTTTATCCATATCGAAAGTTCGATATATCGAAATTCGATATATCAAAACTTTCGATACGATAACGATATGAAATTCTTTCATATCCATATTTTCGATACGATATACGATACAACATTTTCGATACGAGGCTCACCCCTAGAGTTAACTATCTAAATCCATTTAGGATTATTCTAGATTTTATTTCGATAAAATCAAATCCTACAATTCAAGATAACGTTGATCTAGGATTATCATTATTTAAATCGTACTAGGATATTACTAGATAGAAACAACTCCATCATATTCCATAAGATAAAAATAAAATCCCATCAACTAAGATTTATACAAATCTTAATTCTATTTAGAATAGACATCTAGAATATATCAAACATTACTTAGGATTTCTTAGATAAATAAATTTGTCTAAATCCACTTAAATACGAATTTTCTTAAATATCATATTTATCCTAATCTATCTAGGATATAAATCCAAAAGATAATGATAACTTGGATTAATGTCTGTTCTAATCCATCTAGGACTTGTCTTAATTGAATTAAATCTACTCAAATTAATAGGATAAAAATAAATTAATATTAATATTAGTCATAATCCATCTAGGATTTAACTTGGAGTAAATCCATAGAATAAGATAATATTACATTATTACTATTTAAATCCATCTAGAACTCATATATGAATAAACTCATATAAATTCCTAGGATAAGAATAAAACATTATATTATTATTATCCAAATCCATCTAAAACTCATATATGAATAAATCCATATAAATTCATAGGATAAGAATAAAATAATATTATCATTATCTAAACCTAACTAGGATTCGTCCAGAAATAAATCCATATATATCCATATGATATAGATAAAAACTATAGATTATGATTTTCCAAATTTAACAAGGATTTATCTAGGAATAAAATCCATATAAATCCATAAAATAATGAAAGAATCTAATTAATCCATGATTTAATTCATAATTAAATCTTATGCAGTATATAAAATCCACAAAAAGATATATTCAAATCTTATTTACAAATTAATCTTGAATTATTTCCAAAATTGAATCCAAAGGAAAACCCTAATCAATTTTTGGAAAGTGAAGTCACAGAACGGACGATGCGACGTCGTGCGGGTTCCACCCGCGTGAGCGTCGCCTATACGATGAAAACCAATTTCATCCACTGTTGGGGCTGCTGACGGAGAGACGCGGCAGCTGCCCGACGTTGATGTTGCTGCGTCGTTTCCGACGCCGCTGCTGCATAGTCGTCGCTGCTCCTGCGTCGTTTCCAACAGCCCGCTTGGCACCGCTGCGTCATTATCGTCGCTGCTCCTGTGCCGCCTTCCCGATCATCCCCTGCTGCTGCGTCGTCTAGACAACGCAGCCCACCGCTGCTGCTGCCGCAACGGACAGCCGCTGCAGCCCAGTTCGCGAACCGCTGCTGTCTGCCTTTGGTGCTTACTGCAGCTGTGTCGCTGTCCATATCGGGTCCGAGAAATTATCCACGAAGAGCTCCCACTCAGACCGCAGCCTCTGCTGCTCGGAACTCCACTGGCGTCGCGCAATACAATTCACGTAAGGAACAAAAATCACGCAATACAATTCACATACAATGATTACAATTCCCAAAATTTCCATCTCCAATTCACGTAAGAGAAGGAAACAAAATATAACATGTAATCATTACATTATTTAGAACCTAAGGGAATTATGTTCAATCATATAAATATTGATTATTGCGTACATAAGCAAAGAAATTCTCCCAAATAAAATCCACGCAATGATCATATAATGGAGAATAATAACTCTACCATAAAACAGCGCACAAAAACCCCCTTCTTCGTTATTGTATTTTTCAGTTATTCGTTCAAACAACAAACACAAACCGAACGAAGAAAAATTCATGCATTCAAACAATTCATATAACATGAAATTAATCCAAAAATACTAGGATTCGAATAAAGAAGACAGAAAAATTCCTCACGGTGGAGGAGCTGAAATTCTCACATAGGAGAATAATTAGAAATTTTCGTCTCCTATTATAAAGAGGAGAGGGACGAAATTTTCTCTTAATTAATTGTATATTTTTCGTCTCGTTCATTCTCCTATTTATAATAGTTACATATTGGGCCCAGTCAGTGATCTATGGAAGGTTTTGGATATAGCCTCCCCCAATTAGCTTTTTACTAATTAAATTGAACCCACAATTTAATACAAGCTTATATTGAAATATTACGAGCAGCCACTACAGAAGTAATATTGGACTGCCCATCCAAATCCGAAATTATAAGTAATCTGGGCTTCCTTTTGTTTAAATGATTATTCCACCCGCTTAAGATAGAAATGTCCATTAATTAATTAATTAATGTCTGCTATGGACTTAATTAATTAACAAATTATTAATTCCAAGAGTGGACTCAGCAAGAACACTTACTTATTATTCATGGAATAATTAAATTCCAACTGGCCGTTTTCTGAATAATAAAACCTTGTCCGAGCTTCTCTTGAGGACATTATCAAACCAGGCTCACCAGGCGCTCGATTCAATATAATAGCAATCCTAGTACCGCTAGATATTAATTACCACTACCCAATATATCACGATTATTGGGTTGCGAAAAACCTGCACCATTTGATAAGTCAAAGTAGTGCATAATCAATAACGTGTGCTCAATGCTAACGTATGTTGAGTAAGAAATACTCCCTCCGTCCACGAAAAATAGGGCTATTCCATTTTTATCCCTCGTTTTAGAAAGATGATATTAAATAGTTAAAGTGGATAGAAAGAAAAGTAAGAGAGAGAATAATATAGAGGAGTCTTTTGTCTATATTATTCTCTTTCTTACTTTTTTCTTTCTCCACTTTAACTATTTATTATCATTTTTTTCCAAAACGATGGATAAAAATGGAATAGCCCTATTTTTCGTGGACGGAGGGAGTAGTTGTTTATCAAGACCTAGTCTTCCAATAGATAGCATGAAGACATGTCTTGCTATTAGATCCGTTCAGTGCTATATCACACCAATGTCATCTTATTTCAGTAAGGCTTAGAAATATCGGACTGACATTGCAACCTTTCACGATAGGTAGCCAAAGCCTATCTGGGTTGTGAAATTCTTATTTTTCTTTTGCAAAGCATTGCGTAGAACCGACCGTGTTACCTTAAAGTGGACGACGCCCACAAGCGGTCTACTAAGCAAAAGACTTAGACTTTGTTTACTTCTTATGCATTTAAATGTTTATAAAACATCTTATAAATGCACAACCAAACACAATATAATAATAATAGTGATTCTATTCGTGCGGAACTACTCGAATAATACTGAATCAGGTTAAAAGTAGATTGTAGTGTTTTTGGTATACAAACAAGATTCTATTCATACTCGAAACATGCTTTTCAGTATACCAAACCTAACAAGCTGCTTCTCAAAGATCACCACGGGACTCGAAAACTTTCATTTCCCAAGGGACTCGAAAACTTTCATTTCCCAAGTATTTTTCATTTCATTTTCCTAGTTACAGACTAATCATTTGATCCTTGTGAGATTCTAGTTTAAGAAGTTAATGGAAAACGGATTTTCATTTGAGATAGACTTGTCAAGACTCGTGTGATACAAAGGTGGTAGGAATTATATAATTAAACACGTGTATGTTGAAAGACACAAGACACTATATCAAATGAATGATAGAAGCTGGAATTATGGAGTTTTCATTTTGCTCGGTCTGAAAATCAATTAGCCGATCTTTTGACCAAGATTGTGGACTTCATGTTTTTTTGAACGTTCTTAGCAAAGTAAAGTATTCCCTCCGTCCACAAATATGAGTTCCGTTTTTCCATTTTAGTCCTCCGCAAATAGGAGTCCCGGTTCATAATCTATACACTAAAAAGTGGCAGTTGGATAGAATTAAACACCAAAATTGAACAAACAAAGGTAGTACTATTATCTTTTTATCTACCCATTTCTGAAAAATTGAACACCAAAATGTTGAGTTTACTTTACAAATTTTGAAAACATGAATAAAATTAAGAGAAAGATATCTCACCAGGAACAAGGGCAATGCTGACATGAAGGAACCGAGTGTGGCGGCGACAAGTCCAGGCACCGAATGCAGTGGCAGTCAGGGTCGGGGCGGCAACAACAGGGGTGGGGCGTGAAACCGAGAGAGATATGACACAATGGCGAGAAAAAGAAAAGTAGACGAAGGAGAAAAAGATAAGCAGCAGACAGCGGTAGGCGGTTGACCGAGAGAACTACCGGAGGCGGCGGCTGGCCGAGGTTGGTGAGATAGGTGTTGCAAGCAGGCGTGAAGTAAGGCCGAACAACCGGCGATGTGATGCACTACAACTACTTGCAAGTATACAAGGTAGAAATAGTATAGCTAAAGGTCAGTGCCGGGATATCGAACTTAGGGAATAAAATTGCAACTGACTATCATATACTAAGCGTCATATACTTAGAGAAACAAAGTTTTGGATATAAAAACATAAATTAATAAAGAAACAAAGCTACAACGTTAGAATTAGGCAAATAGAGAAATTTCAAGTATAATGATTCGCTAACTCTTTAGTTATTTTAATTAGTTCTACGGTCATCTGACTCAAGTTTTACCATGATTTCTCCCTATCATGCATCAATACTCATGTCATGATTATTGCATGAACATATAAGATAAACCAATCAAAGCTATCACCGATCATAGATTGATAATAATCAAGGTAACAGCCAATTAGTCGAACAAAAGCTCAAGAAAAATTAAGTGGAAACGAGTTCTGAACATTAAACATAAATAGAACTACATAAATGTCAATTATTATCAACCTCAAAATTCTATTGTTTAGCAATGCATAGACAGATGAACTAAAACAATAATTAAAGTACGAGACATGAAATAAACAAACAAAACCCAAGGATGAATCTTGAAGTCTTCATGCTCCTCTTGCCTTGCTTCAATCTCCAAGAATGGTGGAAGAATTAGGTTATGGAGTAATGAGGGAGGAGCCTTGGAGGCTCCCCTTTTGGGGGCTATGGATGGGTGAATATTATGAATTGGGTTATGAGGTATTTATAGGCTTGAAAATGATTTAAACTTGGTAAAATGTTTACTCCAAGTAATAGTAATAAGGGAATTTTCGTGCCCCATAGGTTAAGGAAAAGATTTGCTTTACAAGGTAATGTCTTCTTTCCTTCCTTAAATTTCCGCCTAAAATTCTGCATTAGACAGCTTTGCGCGACTTTGGTAGAACGACCATAACTTTCTCCATAGAACTCTGATTGAGATGATCAAGGTACCAATGCGAAGCACTTTAAAATACGAAGAGAATTGAGTTTGAACAGAGGCTATCATGCAAGAACATGCCCAGCGGGCCCTGGAGAGAGTCAGAACCTCCTAGAGTGATTTCAGCGACCGTTGGCGTGCGCCAGCGGTCTGCCAGGTTGCCTTCTGCTCCAGCTTCCGAGCTTTGACGTTTTAATGCCCTTTTTAGCTCTATTTTGCACATTTATCAAAAAACACGTCAAAATACCAAAGTAGATAAAATATGCAAATAATGGACATGTAATGCAACTTTGACACTCAAAACGGGCCACAAAATGGCCTTATAATAGTGCAAAATCCGAGCGTATCATAACCCCAAACTTGAATATTTGTTTGTCCTCAAACAAAACAAGAAAGAAATATAAACTAGACGTCATAATTTCCTCAAGTATGGAATAAATAGATTAAGCGAGAATTAACGCAATCATATCAAGCAAGGCTTATTAGTGCACGTTCATTACTAACTCGTATATCACCTTGAATTCATGCACTCACAAGTGGGAAAACTACCAAAGATGGGAAGTGTATTTATCTCTCACTCTCAAAGTGTATAAGCTAATGTGTATAAGCACTCAAATCATGCATCATGCAAAGTTTACCATAAGCTTGCTCAATGTCTAATCCCTCATCTACTAGATGTAATTAAGCATCAAAAGTTCGAAAGGTCTTTATTTTTTGCTGTAATGTAGGCTCTTTGGTAGGTGAGGAATATTTGGCTAAAAAATGGCTAAAATAAAAATCTCAAGTAGAGTAAAATAGACTCCACTTTTCTTATAAACCCAAGATACTTTTGACATTTATTTTTCTTTAACTCACTCCCAAACCTTTGATTTTCTTTCTTTCACAACCTTTCTTTCTCTTTTTTTCTATCATTTCTTTCTTTTTTTTTCTTTCATATGCATCCTTTCTAGATTAAGCACACTTTTGAATTTTTCTATTTCACAACTTGCACTTTTCTACATTAAGCACACTACTTTTCACTTTTCACAATTTCCCCTTATCTCTCCAATTCCTTTACAAAAGAGAAAAATAACTATACTAACCCAAGGAATTGTCCCCATTGATTTGGCTTCCAAAGAATAGGCTTAAACACTCAAAATTGGCTCCAAAGGGATAAAGAGATTTTTCGAAAAGGGTCAAAATTTTGGATATAAAAGTAGGTATAAAAAGATGGCCTAACATCCTTCTTAATCAACTTAAACACAATGTAAACTTAGGCAGACGAGGAGCAAGTTCTAGAAACATATACATGAATACAGATAAATCACACATGAAAGAAATTAAGGCTCAAATCTCACAAGGTATAAGCATGATTCAAGGCGAACAAGCAATTCACTAATTATGCACATTTTCACCAAGTCATCAAATCAAACGTTAAGCCATACTTAATCAAAGATGAAAGAATTTAATATCATTGGCAACTCGGTCTAATGTGCCCCTAAGCATGGTGTTTTTAAGTTCTTCATGCTATTTTATGACATGGATTCACCTTTTGGAATTTTAAAACATAAATTTAAACTAGAAACTAAAACAAAAATCTAAACTCACGGTCCACCACTTCATCCCCCCAAACTTATTTACAACAAAGTGTAAAATAAGTTTGTAGAGTCGGTAGGGACGTGAGTAAATGATATACTCGCTTGCTGTCTACCCTTCTTCTGATTCTTTCTATTGTCGTTGTGGCTTGCTCAAGTTGGCTTGTCGAACTGACCCGGCTAGCCAAATGCGTGCCCTTCTACCTGTGCGGACAGAATAGTGATCCAGTAAAGATCTGACCTAATCAACTCGACCTACTCCTACTCAAGTGAGATAAAAAGAAGAGTGCAGAAGCGTGTTTTCAAAACCTTAATTTGGCCTGATCCCACAGAGATGATGTGTTTGGCATTTGCTTGCGAGACACGAAATGGGGATGACTGTTGCAACGCTTTCTAGGGGTGGGTTAAGTTAAACTACTAGACTTGAGAAATTAAAACTATACTGATCAACTCGTGAAAGCTTAACTAGTCTACTTGATCAACTTAACTGAACCTGCAAAGTGTACAATAAAGTAACAACTTTTTACCAACTTCATCTTCTTCACATAATCAACATGAAAAACAGAGCAATTAACAAACTGAAAAGCTACGGTGGACGAAACATGAGAACAACTCATAGACTTGAATTCATTCCTAAGATCTGAACTGCTACTATGTAAACAAGAAACTAACTCATACTCATGCAGAAATATAACAGTAGCTACTAGGTCTAGTAATCTCAAGGCAACTCAGATGTAAAATATCATATCTGATCAAATCAACATGGAACAAAACATCCGAGCTAGGATATGCATCGGGAAATAGAAATCAGAAGCAGGTCAGAAGTATCATGCATTAAACAGAACACATCAGCTGGAAATTAAATTATAACTTCAAATCAAAACAACAACGGTCAATAACATTCAAAAGTGAACTACAAAAGCATGAAATTGTTTCATCACCCCTTCTCGGAGTGGAATAGCAAGAACAGAAAGATAACAGTGACGAAAACTACCATCAAGTACCAACTAAACTAGACTAACTAAAACCAAGTGTGTGTGTGCGCAATGAAAACAAGAAATGGGAGGTAAAGAGCTCTAAGTTCAGCCCAGAAGAGAGTTGAATTCCAAAAGATATTATAACTTCGAATGAATGTGAGACCCCCGTTCACCACTTCTGGGACCCCCTCTTTTCTTGTGTTGGGCTTTCCTTATATACAGAGGCGTAGGGCTCTGATCCCTAGGGTACCGTCCTCTTTGAAATGTCATTACTGCCCTTCACATTTTGTAGTGGGGTTTCTCGCTCTATCTTTATGTGGAACTTTTGCTGGCTCCGTTTGATTTCTGACTTGTTCCACTCAATGCCGCAGTTTTTGCCTTCGTTTCTTGCTTCGTGCTTTTGCCCAACTGATTTGCTCTTTCTTCTAAAAATAGCGGATTTCACACACACCTGGCTCAAAAATAGGCGTTAGTTCATGGATTGGAGTGTAGTTTTGCCACGAAACTCATGCATGAAACGAGCTTCATCAAACTGCTCACAATTAACTCATACTTGTCCTCAAGTATGCAAGAAAAGAAAAAGATCAGAGGCAAGTTTCAAAGCATGGTTCTTATTGAACAGAACATTAAACAAACGTAACTACATAAAAGATCTAGAAAATGAAAACACATAAACTAAACACATTTCAAATTCAATCGTCCCCACAAACTTAAGGTCAATCCAATTGTCTACAGTTTCAAATTCCTTTCCCTCCACTCTTCTACCTACTCATGCTTGTCCGTTTGTCAAGATAGCTTCTATCTTCCAAATGTTGGATTCACTCAGTCACTCAATCCTCACCAGAATTGTTAGGACCAATCTCTCATTCATTTTTCCATACCATTGATGCTAGAGTTATATTTGACAGAAGCTAACTCGTTAAGGTCTTTATTTAGGTTGTAATGGGGCAAGAGTTGTAGTTTATGAAGATGAGGGTCCTATGGATTCTAAGTTCATAATGCATATAGAAGTGTGAAGCATATGTGAACTTAGGGACAAACTAGGACGGTTTCCCTTTATACAATCTAAAACTTTTACCCTGGGGATACCCTTGGCCATTTTGACCTTATTTATCTAACTTTTCTTAGGGTTAGGTTACTACATTTCCTGCCCTTCTATTCTCTATTATTTTTTGTGGGCCAAGTTACACATTCTTCCTGCCCATTTTCTACTCCCTTTTTCTTTCTCTTTCTGGGTCAGGTTACAAGGTTTCCTGCCCTTTTTCTTTCTGTATATTTTCTACTCCCATGTTTCACATCCTATCTTTTACCCCGGCTAGTGAGTTGCCCCAGCCTATCCCCTTGTTCGCATGATATGGAGGCTCTGGGTATACAAAAAAAAGGGTTATCAGATTCAAGGCTCAAAAGGTGTAACTAGGGGATGCCTTTACAGTGAGGCAGGTTCATTTGATTCAAAAGAATTTAAGCTCAACTGGTTGTTCTTATTGCCTTTAGTCCTCACTAGCCTATGTCACTTCCCTCTAAGCATCAATGAAAACCTCTCTATTTTTTTTAATTTGGTAGAAAGTGTTCTACTCTGGCTTTTAACTCACATTTAGAGGGCTTCACAGAAGAATTAAATTAAAGCACTTCTATCATTCCTATTTCATCCAAACAGATTTTGGTTTATTAAATAAAAGAATCTCACAAATCAACATGCATCTTTTCTTCAATCACTCTTACTAAGTGAATCTTACCTTTATTATGCTAGTTCATATCCAAAACACATAAGGTCAACGAAACAAACATGCTTCAAAAACTGACTACGCTGGCTTTCCCCCCCTCCCACTTCATCTCAGCTTGCCCTCAAGTGAACAAAATGAAGTGGAAAACAGGGTAGTCAGTGTTTGAAAAGGGAGAACCAAACTTCTCACACTTAGACCAAGTAGTGGGCTAAGTGGGAGAAGGCGACAAAAACACATATTCAAAACAAGGCATGTTTATCAAGTTTCAGACAAACTTCTCACACTTAGTCCAAGCATTGGGCTAAGTGGGAGAAGTACACATAAGAACCAAAACATACAAACATACTATGTACTCAAAACTTCTCACACTTAGACTGTGCAACGGCTAAGTGGGAGAATGTGACAAAGAAAAGATAAGAACAACATATTTACGAACAAACTCCTCACACTTAGACCAAGCAATGGGCTAAGTGTGAGAAGATCAAACAAAACATAGAAGCAAACATATATACAGGATAGACAGGAGCACAAACAAAGAAGAACTTAAAACTAAAAGTAAAATTTACTTGGTTTGACTAGTTTAGTTCTTCTTCTGGCTCCCTGAGGAGCCAGACCGCCTCGCTGACTTAGCCGTGGAAGAAATCAGTAGAGCAGCTGGTGGAGGGCTGGAAGTGGAGATGGTCTTTCTCTTTCTCAGTGTCCTAGTGGAGGTTGTCTCTGGAGTGGTCTCGTGGGGTTTGCTGCTTTTTGAGGTCGAGGCTGTGGATAAGAGTTGGAGGGTTAACTGATTGTTATGCTCCGCCAAATCTGTCATCCTCTCAACCAAAGAGAGTGCTTGGTTCATGTTTTCATTCTGGAACTCGAGAAACGCCTGTTGTTTTTCATTTTCCCCTCCAAACTTTTGCATCATGAACTCGATTATGCTCTGCCATTTCTCCATGGTCCAGCGTGGTTGTACTTTAGGCATTGTTAGCCGTGCTTTAGCAGGGGAGGGTCTCTCTGGAGGGATCTTCACTGTTGTGGCCTCCTCGGGCTCATTCTCCTCTTTGCTTGTCTCCTCCTTACTTTCTTCCTCTGATTGCTCAGCTTCACAAAACACCACTGCACCCCCTGTTCTCTTGATTATCCCAATGCTGACGAGATAATTCATGCCAAACCACCCTGGATCCTCGTACATCATGATGGAGGATCTTGGAATTTTCAGCTTTGGCATAACATTCCTAATCAAATATGCTCCCACCAGATGGCAAGCATATAAATGACGAACAGGGTGATGAGCTATCTTGTGACATGAATGGGAAAGCCAATAGCCTAGGTGCACCTTGACCTTTTTGACCATGCACCACATGAAAAACAATTCGATTGTCGTAACCGTGGTGTTATTATGGCCAAGGAGGTTATTGGCCAGAAAGAAACGCGCCATCCTCAGAACAGGATCCGCAATCTCGTCCGCCGTCGGCTCACTTGTCTTTAAAGGTCTCACACCTTTGGCCCTTATTAGGATCCATGCTTCTTCAGCATTGAATTCCTCCGTGCAACTCGGTTGGCCAATCTCCCTCAGAGACCAATCTCCTCTCTTGTCCGCTTCAGTGCTAAGTATTCCTAATCTCAATGACCATTCCCTGAGATTCATAGCCCTTTCTTGGTCGAAAAACCTGAAATAAACGGATTCCTTGTCCAGGTTGGTGGTGTACTCAAAATTGAAGGAAGTGAAGAATTCCTTCGCCAGGTTCACTGGCACCTCACAGGGTGCGTGTTCCAGCAACCATCCAAAACCCATTCCTCTAATATAGCCAACAAACTGCTCTTTAACACTGATCATTTGCAACGCGGGGTAGTGAATTTTTCTTCCTGATTGTGCTGGTCTTGACTCTGATACTCTCCCCGCGCAATTCCTCCTCAACTTCAGGTCTTCAAAATGGATTATAGCCTCCAGCAGCTTTTGCCCTAAATCAATTTCTACCCTTCCAAATGCTCCGATATGCTGATCTTCTTGGATGGGGTTTGTAGCAGCTTCCCGGATCACCACTCCCAGCGACGTCGGTCTTGATTTCTTGCTTTTAACTGAGGTTGCCACATGCTTCCCCTTTCTCTTCCTCTCTGTTGCTTCTCTCTTTGCGGCCGCCAAGACTGCAGCTTCTTCCCGCGTGCTTCTTAGTTTCTCTCTATCTAGCCCCCGTTGTGCATGGAAACTCCTTCTTCTCGCTCTCTCACTTAGGGTTTCCCGATCATCGTCTTACCCTATTCCTTCCACATCTACCACTCTTAATGCCTTTCCTGTTGAATTTTCCCCAACTGGCTTTCGGACTTCTCTTTCCTTTCTTCCATCGGTCTCTCCCCTTTCTTGGTTGTGTTCTTCCTCTCCGGACTCCCCTCCTTCTTCAACCTCCGCCTCTTGTTCGAGTTTGTCACGGTTCTGGTTATTTTCGACATAAGGGTTTGAGTTCGAAAGGCAGTCGATGTGCTGGGGGGTCATGCCGCTGATTCCACAGGGATCAGCTCTCTGTTTGGGGTTCTGACGGGATTGGGAGTAACTCGAATTTCTTCTTCCTTAAATTTATCGACCAAGTTGGAGAAAACCTCACTCATTTTGTTGCTTGGAACGAATTTTCCCATTACGTCTCCAAGAATTCTAAGGTACGTACTGCTCATGCACGTCTCTGTTGGCTGATACGTACCTAAAGCTGGTGACACCATTGACAAGGTAATCGGGGACGTCATGATTCCTGTAACTGGAGTTGCAGGAATCAACCTCGTTCGTCGTATGCTCGATGATATCAGCGACTGGTTAGAGGTGGATGATTTGTCCATGAGTGGTGGCGTGGAGCGGTTTCACCTGAAACTTAGAGATGAGACATTAGGAATTTTGGGAGATTGGGGAGGGGGAAAGTGCTAAGGGTTTACTAAACTGTGAAGAGGTGAGAGAGAAAATGAAGTGTGATAGATAGAGATAAAAGAGGAAGAAGGAACGGCTGCTACTACGTCAGCAACCGTTCGACTTTCACGCCAGACTTGAATTTCAAACCTTTCTAGTTTTCCCCCCTTTTTTACCTCTTCTGGTTAAAAGCAAAATTCTGTAGTAGTTCTTACTCTCTTACCTGTTCAGTCAAACTCTTATTCAAAAACAAATAAAAGATTTTTTTGAGCATTGGCAGAGGGTTTTAAAGATTCAAAAGAGAATTGAGTAGAAATTGAAAATACTTTCACCATTTTCTTGAATTAGTTTGAGAGTTTTCTTTTTTTGAAAAAAAAACAAAAAGTGAAATTAAAAAATCATTCCAAGTCGTGGGTAATTCTCGGAATTCACTTGATCAAGTGTCTCATATCGAGCTGAGTGATCCAATTTCCTAAAATTGTCCAACGAACATTTCTTACTTGATCAGGCTGAGTAGGAATAATGAAATTTCTTCTTTATCCATGCCGCCGATTTATTTAGCATTTTTCTTTCTATAGGGATAGACAAAGAAAAAGTGTAAGGCAGGATACTCCTTGAGATTTTGTAGCTCCTAGGATGTGGTGGATCAATAGAGTTGCAAGTTTGTACTTGCCCCTTTTGAATTTTGACTTGCTTCGATTCCCACCAAAAACTTAAGAGGTAGTACTTCTTGCCCAATTGATCATCTCTGCACCTTTGTGCTCATGGTTCGGCAGTTTCCTTTCATCCTCATAGCTATCCATCCTCTGATTTTCCTGAGGATTTATCATCATTGTGGCTGCCCGCTTTTTCTTATGATTCTTATAAGTCCTCTGGATCTTCTTATTCTCCTTGGGACGCAATCTAGTGTCAAGAGACTTTTCCACCTTGAACGGCTCAGGCCAAGGCTCTAGTTGTACCCAGTGGATGACTCTTGCGGCCTTTCTTTCGGGCCTTCCCTCCTTCATTTATGGTCTTTCTTCGCCGTGGCGCTCTTCGAGCTTATCTATCACTGGAGGTGGTCTCTTTGGCTGTGCATGTTCTCCTTCCACATTAGACATAACCCTCACTATTCCCCCTTCAAGGTCATGCTCTGTTTTCACTTGAAGGTAGAGTAATGAAACTCCCGGTTTCTCAGGGTGTATGATGTCTTCTTCTTTCTCCCCCGGAAGTTTGTCCTTCACTTCCTCTGGAACTTTGCATGTTAGGTCGTCCATGAGAGGCGCTACGCTCGACTCTTCTTTAGTTTGAGACTCCTTCCCTGCTAATTCGGCCTCAACGGCTCCTGCTTTTCTTGGCTCCTCCAGTGAGTCCTCCAACTTTTGCTCAGCAACTGATGGCTCTTTCTCTTCAGGCTCACTTACCCCTTCTTCTTCTACCCTCTTCTCATTCATCCTGGCTTCTGCTTTGTCCTCTATTATTTCTTTCATCAACTCAGTCAACAGCGCGACCTGCCGGATCATTTCATCCATGTGGGATTTCTGCTCATCATAAGTGCGTTGCGTTTCCATCACCAATTCATCATTTGACCTCGTGCAGCTCCTTATGTTCTGTTGTGATACGATCAACCCCTCAATCTCTCCTTCTGTAGAACTTGCATATTGATTTTCATTCAAGGGCAGTTCAAAGCTCTGTTCAGGTTGAGGTTGATATCGATGTTGATCAAGACAAGTTTGGTCTTGGTAATAATGAGGCTTTTGAGTTCGCCAATCCTCATTTGACCATGTAGGAAAGTGGTCCCCTGCCCTGGGGGTAGGTTTGATAAGGATGACATGGGAATGAAGGGTAATGACTGGAATAGTCACGTTGATATGTCCGTGGGCTACACTCATGGCTTGGAAATTCAGGGTGAGGTTGGTAGTGTGGATATCTCATATGCCAAGTGGGAGTTTGAGTGGTAATCGGATAGGGCTCTGTATGACATGGGAAAGTTGTGTACTCTTCCGACCATCTCCATTCTCCACTGTGTGGGTATTCCTGTTGGTACACCTCTGCCTGACCTTCGGGGTTCTAACTCCTATTTGAACTCTGATGCACTATTTTTTAACACTATAAATACCTACAAGTATACAGAGTAGGAATAGTATACCTAAAGGTCAGTACCGGGATATTGAACACGGGGAATATAATTGCAACTGTCTATCATGTACTAAGAGTCAAATACTATCTAGAGAAACAAAAGTTTTGGAGATTTTCGAAAATAGAACAAGTAAAAACCAAGTAAACAACTAATTGCAAATAAATCACAAAGATAAAATATAAGAGATAAGATAATTCCAGGGACGTACTTCACAATTATGGTTATACAAATTTCAACTACAACACCCTAGCACAGTTCTTACTTTGATAGAACGAGTCACCTAGCTTATGCTCATGCGATGCAAATGTAGATTACAAACATTAGGGTTGCCAATCCTAAATACGTGACTCCTAGAAGCTCCTAAGACCCTTGAAAAGTCCTCACTCTTAATTAACAGTGTCGTTTTAAAGGAATCTAATTGTAGTGTCTATTAAGTGGATCTAACTCGCCAACCTCTGCTCACGATTATGTAGCAAGTTATATTAAATCATCACCGAATGTGGCACTCAAGCGTGAAGTATCACGGAACAACTTAAGGAAGAAACAAAGTAAGAACAAACGGATGTTAAATAGAAAATGAAATTGTATAAACCAATAAGAGTTACTAACACATCCCTAGAATCCTATGAGAACTAAAGCAATAAAACCCAAAGGTTGAATCCTTGCAGCCTTGATGATCTTGAATCCTTCTTCAACTCATTGCACAATGAAACACTCTAACTTTTAGCTCCGAAAATATTTGGCAAAGAGAAGATCTTTTTTTATGAAGCTTTGGGGCTATTGATAAGGCCTATTTCATGCATCGGTTTAAGGGTAAAAAGTCCGTTACTTGATCAGTTTCACGTGGAAAGCGAGTGTTAATTGTGCAGGAATGCCGCTTGACCAAGGGCAGCAAGTCCAAACTGATCAAGCTGGCGCAGAAGGCAGAAAAGGCCAAAAAGAGTATGGGTTGATCAAGCTGATGGTCAAGCAGTTAGTCGGGGGACCACTGCGAAACAGAAAGAGAGCACGTATATCCGATGCGCTGTAAAGCGATCCTCAATCGGTTATCAAGGACCACTACATTCTAGAAGGAGGACACGTATCGACGGATGAGACGCGCAATCCCAGCAAGGACGAATATTCGCTGTCAAAGTTGTTATCACAGCTGGAGGCTGTCGTGGAGAGCCTATAAATAGAGGGCGCAGCGCCATAGTGAGGAGTTTTTTCTGTCCGGTTTAAGTTTCTTTTTTTTTCTCCGCATGTTCCTAGTTCGAAGTCTTTCTCCAGTTCCAAAATAGTTTAGATTAGAAAGTAGTAATGGTTAGCTAGAAGGAGAGCGACCGAACGGAGTGCGACAGAGAAACCCAAATCTATTCGGCGTCGTCTCAAGTTTCCGACCGAGGTTCTCTCAGCTTTATTCGCTTTCTTATACTCTAGATCTAGTTCCTTAGTTTAATTTCATGTTTGTTGCGTAGTTAAAGAATCGTCCTTGTTTTGTATTCCGCATCTTCACAGTTCGGTTTTGAGTTCTGAGTTAAAAATCAAAGTTATTTTGTTTCGGAATTTTCGTCTACTGTTCTAGTCTCATCTTTATCATTAAAAATCCAGATCCAATGTTGAACTTTCATTATGTTGAATGGCAAAGTGTTTCGTAGATTCGTAGCATGTTAGGTAGTTAAATCTTTTATTTCAGTTTGTCGTTTACTTGATCGATTCGCTATTTTCCAGCATGATGAGTCACTTGATCCAGTCGTTAGTTTACATTCCGCCTAGTTTAATCCAGTAGTTTAAAACTCCCAACTTAAATCGTGGCAGCAGCCGAACCCTGTTCACTAAAAACACACTCAACGCACCAGTTTCTCTGTGGGATCGACCTCGTACTTGCCGCTTGCTGTTAAAAGTAGGATGCATGTTAGGGAGTTATAAATATTTTTTGTGAAAGAGAGAAGCACCTTGATCAAGTCGCAACGACATTTGCAAACTGATCCACCCGGTCGGTTATTTTTCCATATAACTTGATCAACGACATATCCTCTTCATTTCACCAAATGGCGCCGTTGCCGGGGAAGCATGGTGTTATTACAAAGATGTGTTTAATGCATATGTGTAAATAGTTTTGTTTCTTGCTTTTAATTTGTGTTTCTTTCTTTTCACGAGAAGGTACCACCGCGGAGGACACTGGAATCATCCTCTCATTTACAGAAATACAAACGCTCAGTGGCGAGTCTAGGAGGTCGGTGTGGTGACCACTCGTTACAGAGTCGCGTTAGCAGCAGCCGCTTCGTCATCAACTGCTGAGCAACTGACCAGTGAGGAGGAATGAGAACTAACCACGCTGCCTAAACCACCACTACTCGAGGAAGCAGAAAAGTAGATGGTCGTCGTAGACAACGATTGGAGAATTGGCTCCCTACAAGCTCATGACGAGAAGGAGCCCACTCATGCCATTGCTATTACTCCAGGAATGCGAGCAATCGCAATCAAATCGGGGGTGCTTGCGGTATTATTAAATTTCTACGGACTCTCGAAGGAATGCCCTTATGCCTTTTTAGAAGAATTTTGCAGATATTGTGTCATTCAACCAGTACCAGTTGGGTCCACATCAGAAGATTATAGGCTCAAGGCGATACCCTTCGTTTTGAAGGGTGATGCAGGAGTCTGGCTGTCAAGGTTGCCGGAAGGCTCAATTAGAACTTGGGCCGAGTTTTGCATGATCTTTTTAGACTGTTTCTTCCCAGCATCAAAGACAAGTGCCCTGAAGAGAGAGATTACAGAGGCAAGGCAGGATTATGATGAGCCTCTGGCCAATATTGGGACAGATTTCATGGACTGCTTCAAGCGTGTCCTAATCACAAGATGGGAGAGCGGGAGGCCTCTTCATTGACGGTGGACAGCAAAAATGATCTGAACCTAGCTGCCCAAGGGGATTTCTCAAAAACCCCATTCAGTTAAGCGAAGGGTATTCTGGAGAGGTTAATCGAAGCAAAGAGATCGTATGAGACCTCTCTAGGCCAGTACAGACGAGGAGCGGCGCACGCAGTAGAGGAACGAAACGATGAGAAGCTGGAGGCTCGATTTGAGCAGATGGAGAAGAAGCTGCTAGAAGCAGTATAGAAGTCCAGAGCGCCCCCACCGCCCGCTCCCAAGGAGAAGACGTATGTGCCACCACCACCAGAGGAGCATCATTATTATTACTGCAAGTTTCCTCCTGAAGCGGAACCGCAGACTCAAGTGAACGCTGTCGGGCATTGGAACCCGAATGGCAACTGGATCTAGGGAAAGCAGAGGGATGCGCTATGGAGAGATCATCCAAATTTCAGGTGGAATGATCAAAGCCTAAGCCAACCACCTCAACCATCTACACAACAGATACAACCCTCCGGGCCCAATTGACTCGCACGAAATCAAGAAAGACTAAACAATGGAGGAAACAGAATGAAGGGTGGTCAAGGGAACTGGTCAAGCGGTCCCCAGGGTAATTGGTCAGGCGGAAGCCAAACCAACTGGTCAAGAAGACAACAGAAGGGGAACTGGGGATACAGACATCAAGGCCCCCAATAAAGCAACTCTGGAAAATAACCCAACAATCAGGTGGTGAGCTACGTTCCGCCACATCAAAGGAGAAATCCGCAGCACCCAGGGAACCAGCACTAGCATTAGCCCCAGTATCAACTAGAGCACTATGGGCCATCCGACTACCCTCAGCCCAGCCAGGGCGAAGGACCTTCGAATCAAAGATATAACAGGCACCCCAACAAAGGTCCAAGAGAGGTTATGGCTCCGCACTCTCCTCCTTCTTCGTAGCGCGGTCCAGATGTAGACACTGGAGAACTCGCAGGTGGGCTTCGATATACTTTCCATGACCTTAGGGAGACTTCACTGATGTTCTCTCGCCCAGTTGGCTGCACCGTGGCAGGGATCTTCCATTCATTTCCTCTCAGTTCCCCCAGCGACATGGCAACTTGAGATAGTTGCTTTATAAGCATGTCCAGCGCTGCCCTCTGCTCCTTCTGTGCTTCCTAGATCTCGCGCATCGCTTCATTAGGATGGTGCGTGGTCGTTGGCTCCGTTCTTCGTCATTTTGATGGTATTGTGCGGCTTGTTCGTTGAAATCGGCGGTGATTTGGGGCTAGGGTTCGTGCGATTTGAGAAAAATTGAGAGAGAAACTTGGGTACGGTTAGTGCGTGAGGAAAAAGTGAAGGACGTTTCAGAATAAACTCCCTTTTATTTGAAACAGAGCCTTTTGGATTTCCCACGATGCTTCATATATTAGGTGCGCTTTTTCAGCTATCCTTGTCCAAAACATGGGTTCCCCTCGATGCTTCATCTCTTCTCGACACGTAGGCAGTTAAGCGCGACTCTTCAGTTCCCTGCCTTGATCAAGCTACTGCATTTAGACCACAAAATACACCCAGTATCCAACTGATCAAGTTGACAAGTCAATCGAGATGAATACTCAAATAATAACCACTCGATCAGTTTAACTTTCTTTATATTTCATATTTTGTATATTTTTGTTTGTTTAACTTGAATAAGGAAAGACATATTTATACTAAGTTACTAAGAAGTCGACTGAGTGCCCTTGGATGTCACTTGATCAGTTTATAAATTTCAAAATCCTCTTTTAGCTCGATCAAGCAGACTACCCAAAGGTACCCAGTTACTCCTTTTACCTGCGATCACTGGAGAGATTCGGATATGAGTAGTGGAATCTATTCCACCACGTACACCTCGTTCCCATCTCTATAAGGCTTCACCCGATGGCCATTCACCAAGAAGGAAGACGAGTCAGGGTCGCTTCCTCGGAGTTCAATTGCTCCATTTGCACGTATGGCCACAATGGTATAGGGGCCTGCCCACCTTGACCTCAGCTTCCCTGGCATCAGTTTTAGTCTTGACTGGAATAGCAACACCTTATGTCCTACCTTGAGCTCCTTCTTTCGGAGGTTCTTGTCATGCCACATCTTTGTTCTTTCTTTGTACCACATGGCAGAGTCATACGCGACGAGGCAGATCTCTTCAATCTCCTGTTGTTGTAACTTCCTCTCTTCAGCGCAGGCCTCAGCATTCAGGTTCATCTCCTTGACAGACCAGAAGGCTTGATGCTCAATTCCCACCGATAAATGGCATATCTTCCCAAATACCAGAAGGTAAGGGGACTTTTCGATCGGCATTTTGAAGGCGGTCATGTATGCCTAGAGCGCATCCTCTAGTCGGCGGCTCCATTCATTCCTCATTGGATTCACCGTCTTTTCTATGATCGCCTTGATATCCCGGTTGGACACTTCGGCTTGGCCATTCGTCTGGGGGTGGTAAGGTGTGGACAGTCAGTGGTGGACGCCGTATTTTCTCATCAGAGTTTCAATGGTCCGATTGATGAAATGAGTGCCTTGATCAGAGATGATGGCCCGCGGTATCCCGTACCGGGTAAAGATATTCGACTTTAAGAACTTGGCCACCTCCTTGGACTCACACGTCTTTGTTGCCTTGGCTTCAACCCACTTGGACACGTAGTCCACTGCCACCAGAATATATAGGTTCCCTTCAGATGATGGGAAGGGTCCCATGAAATCCATTCCCCATACGTCGAAGATTTCGCATACTATCACGGGGACTTGCGGCATCTCATCTCTCGCCGAAATCCCTCCAGTCAATTGGCATCAGGGGCATCTCCTGCAGAACTCATAAGCGTCTTTACGAAGGAGGGCCAATAAAACCCGCTGTCGAGCACCTTCCTCGCTATTTTTTTTCAGACCGAAATGACCGCCACAAGCTAGTGTGTGGCAGTGGACCAATACGTCATCTTGTTCCCAATCGGGTATACAGCGACGGATAACTTGATCAGCTCTCATCTTCCACAAATAAGGATCATCCCAATAGAAGTAACGGGAATCGCTCTTAAGTTTCTGCCTTTGCGCTCTTGTGATCTCAGCATTTGTGGGCAGCTCGCCCGTCACCAAATAGTTACCCATGTCAGCAAACCAAGGCTCCTTCTACCTGTGGATCTCCTTTCCTTGGTCAGCTTGATTTATCATCTCAGCTTTGATCAGGTACAAATGCTCATCAGGGAATGCGTCGGAGATGGCTTCCCCATTGTCCTCTTGTATGTTTCGGCTCAGGTGATCAGCCATTCTATTCTCCGAACCTTTCTTGTCGATTGCCTCCCAGTCAAACTCTTGCAGAAGGAGTACCCATCTGATCAAGCGCGGCTTCGACTCTTTCTTCGCTAGAAAGTATTTGATAGCAGCGTGGTCTGTGTAGACAATCCCTTTTGAACCAAGTAAGTAGGGTCTGAATTTCTCGAAGGCATAGACTACTGACAGCATCTCCTTCTTTGTAGTATCATAATTCTTCTGCGCTTGATTGAGAGTCTTCGAAGCGTAAAAGATGACATAGCTTTTTCCATTGATTCTTTGGCTCAGAACCGCCCCTACTGCATAATCGCTTGCGTCGCACATCACCTCGAAGGGGTGACTCCAGTCGGGGGCGCGGATGATCGGAGCACTGATCAATCTATCCTTCAATATCTGGAAGGCGGCCTTGCAGGCATCGGAGAATTCAAACTCCACTTCATTTTGTAGCAGCCTCGTCAAGGGCTGGGCAATCTTTGCAAAATCTTTGATGAAGCGCCCGTAAAAAACCGCATGGCCCAAGAAAGCCCGAATCTCCTTCTGGTTGGTGGGGTGGGGGAGCTTTGCAATAACCGCCACCTTGGCTTGATCGACTTCTATTCCCCTGCTTGACACGACGTGGCCTAGGACAATGCCCTCCGTGACCATGAAATGACATTTCTCAAAGTTTAATACTAGATCCTTCTGTCGGCATCTCTCTTGTACTCTATTTAGGCTGTGAAGCCCTTGCTCAAATGTGTCCCCTGGAGGGACTAGGAAAGGGATCGAAAACATGAATAGAATGCGGATCAAGTTATATGGAGTGATAACCGAACCGATTGGATCAGTTAGCAAATGTCGTTGCCACTTAATCAATGCACTTTAGCTCTCGCCCTTTCCGCCTTGCCAAAGTAATTTATAACTCCCAATTTTGCACAATTTTAACAGTAAAGCGGCAAGTTCAGGGAAGTTGGTGTGTCGAGTGTGTGAGTAGTGAACAGGGGGGGTTGGCTGCTGCCACGCTTTAATTTTGGAGTTTTAACTACTGTTTTAATCTAGACAGAATTTAAACTAGCTAGCTTGATCAACATAATTCTAACTACTGGGTCAAGTGATTTGCAGGAAACAACAGAAAAGTAAATGCGCGGATTTAAAACGAAAATAACTTGATTAAACTAAAAACTGATTACAGCGTGAAATTAAACTAAGCTAACACTTGGAGTTTAAGAAAGCGGTAAACTGAGAAGAATCTCAGCGGGAAACTTAAGTCACGCTAACAGAAATGAGTATTCTGCAGCGCTCCCTTTGGTCGCCCTTCTAACTAAGCTATCTAACTAAGCTAGAGAATTAAACTAAACTAAGCTAGAGAGTTGGACTACGCTAGATAACTATTCTAAACTAAACTAGGCGGAAAGTAAAGTGTCTCTCTTTGTGGTGGCACACCCTCTATTTATAAGCTCGATTCGGCCTCCAACTGGATAACGATCTTGTCAGGGAATATTCACTCATTCTGAGAATGAGCGACTTATTAATTGCTAGAATGAGCGACTTATTGATTGCTACATGTTGTTCTTCTAGAATGTCGACTCTTTTTGGTAACAAATTCGTGACTCAGCTTCGTCCTTGCGTCTCATATTCCAGCACGTGTCCCCTTCTAGAACGTCGTCCTTGATAACAGAATGGTGCGTTGTATCTAGCTCATTTCCTCACGTGCTCTTCTTCCAGAAACCCGTGGTCCCCTCCTAACTGCTTGATCGCTCCCCTTGATCAACTCCCCCGATTCTGAGCCTTTTATCGCCTTTGTACTTGCTTGATCAGGTCGGCCTTGAAGCCTTGGTCAAGTGGTAATTCTGCACATTTAACACTTGTTTTGCGCGATAAACCGATTAAGTAGCATGTATTTCACCCATAAACCGATGCATGAAATAGGCCCTATCAAACTGCACACACTTAAAACATACTTGTCCCCAAGTATAAAGAAAAAGAAAAGAAAAAGATAGGGCAAATTTCAGGCATGGTTAATTTATTTTTTTAAGTAAAAGAAAAGACGAAAAGAAAAACAAGACCTTAAGATAAAGACACGTATTCACATGTATGCATTAGACCGAATAATTTTCCAACAATCATACCCGAGGTCGAGGTTAATCCATTTGTCAGTAGCTTGTGTTCATTCTCTTTCGCCTTTACTTGATCAAGGTGTCAACTTGTCAAGATTGCTCAATTCAAAAACCATTGTTGGATTCACTCAGTCACTCATTCCTTACCTGAGAAGTTAGGACTGCTCACTCGATCTTGCCATAAATTTAATACCTTGAATCGGACTGCACAAGATAGTTCCTTAAGGTCTTTGTTTTAAGGTTGTAACGAGGCTCAAGGTTAGTAACATATTAGGGTGAGGTCCTAGGGGTTCTAAGTTCAAAAATAAAAAATAAAAAATTTTAAAGAAAAATCACATGAGTGAAAAAGCCAAAGATTTGCCTAGACTCGCTGGATCAGAATTGGGATATATTTTTTATTTTTTTTTCTTTGGTGCTCCTTCTTGGTCAGATTTCGACCTTCACCCTTATATTATTTTTTTGCTTTTGATTTTTTGGGTCAGGTTACAACTATTTCCTGCCCTTTTCTTTTTTTAAAAAAAACCTTTTCATCATTTTCTTTTTATATGATCAATGATCAACCCGATTGTCTAACTTGATCAACCTGGCTGCCCCTCGTTTTTCTTGCTATCCCCTTTCATGTGATATGAAACTTTGAATTTGGTTTTAAGGCTTCAAAGAAAGGAAAATAGTGTATAAGCTCGAATTGGCTAACTAGGGGGTGCCTTGACTAATGAGGCGGGTTTGTGGATCGAAGGAAGAATGCGGCTCAAATGGTTAAGTCCTAATGCCTTTAGTCGTGCAATTTTCATCTCAATATTAAAAATCAGCCTCTCATAATTTTTCTTTTGTAAAAATAGTAGAAAGTGTTCTTGTAGCACCTCGAAAAATTTTGACTTTTTTTTATTATTATTTTTTATTTGATGGCTTATTTTCATTTTATTAATGTGAATGTTGATTTGGAAATGCATTTTTGGGAATTGATTTCTATGTGGTTGTGTTAACGATGTGAAATTAATGGTTGAGAGTTATGTTGAATAATATGATATGTTTTCCAATGGGGGGATTTAATTAAGTGGGATCATGCATATATTTCTAGCCATATTATTTGGAATTTTTGGCCCTCTTATCCATTGGAAATAATACTTTCTTTCTTGGATTTAATTAATTGCTTTGGGATATTTATCCAAATTAAATCCAAACCAAATTATCCCTATGTTATTCTACATAATTTTTGCCCATATGCCTTTCAATTACTTGTGGGATTAATTTATTTGTTACCTATTTTGTGGGAGTCTTTTCCTACAAGAAATTACCAATTTAAATCCTATTCCTATTTAATTGAGGATTTAAATATTTTTTTTTAAAATACTCCCCTAGTACACGTCCCTTTTCCCTATTTTTACTCCACAAATTTTTTTTATTTTTATTTTTGTTTATTTAAGTGGGAAATTTATCCTAGAATATAAAAAGGGAGAAACCCAAACCCTAGCCCCATTATTTCAACGTCTTTTTCTCTCCCTCTTCTCCCTCCCACACGCCTTTTTCCCTCTTCCCCACCAATCCTTCACAAATTCTTCAATCTTGCTTCGTTTTGGAGTTGGAAACTCAATAATCGTTGAAGAATCGAGCCATTCGTTGCCTCTACCGATTGTTTTTCAAGAGAAAGGTATACTTTGATTCATCTTTCTCCTTCTTACCATTGAATCCTTGTTCTTGATTCCCTCATGCATATAGTGAGTGTAGAAGATCTAAGAATTAATCGGGTGGGATTGATGGTTACATGAGAAAATATATGTGTAAGCGTTTATTGATGTGTATGAATGAACTTGTGGATGATCGTTGGTGAATAATATGTGAACATATGAGAACATGGTTGTGAGATCTTTTTGAAGCATGATTATGTGTTGGAAGCATGAATAAATGGGTTTAGATGAATGATAGATAAACCCTAATTCGAATTTGTGAAGCATGAAAACTGTGGTGTTCGAACAGTAGATTCCGACATGTGTTTGACCGACCAAACAATCTTATTTTGGCACGAATATTTAACTGAGTAAAATTTGAGATGTCTTCTGTGTTGTGTATAAATTTTAGCCTCTTTTGACGAAAGATGAATTTTTAATGAATTTTTGAAGTTAACTGCGCAGTTCTGTCAGAATTTGTATTCTCGTCCAGTGAGTTTCGTTTTTGATTTTACTGACCTAAAGATGTAATTTTGATGTGAAGTTTTAACTGGATGATCTTTGATGTGTCTACCGTGTTGTGGTTAGATTTCAGCCCCATCGGAGGTCGGATGGATTTTTAATGATTTTTACAAAACGACTGCGCAGTTATGCCAGATTTCTGTCATGTTAAAATAATACATGTTGTCAAGTTTGAATGAATTACATGATGCATGTGTGATTAAGGAACGTATCTTATGGAGTGGTTATGTGTTGTACGTTGAGGTATACTATGGGGTGTTTCCTTATGTTGGTGAACGTTTGGGATGTGCAATTTAAGAAAACGATGAAAGGAACGATAGGACATGCATGATAAATTGTATTAATGGAAGGCTGATTGTGTTGTATTATGTGGTTATGATGTTGATAAGGGTTGTTGTGCGTACGTGGGTACGAAGAGCAAGGATTTCAATAAAGTTGTTAATCGTGTTTGTAAGCAATCAAGGTGGGCTTTCTTTAACTATACTCTTTTATTTTTCCAAAGTATGATTGTGGAGCTATAAGGGTGGTTTAAAGTATTATGTCATGCCGTGATTGTTTTGATGTTGAGATTGTTGCCTGATGCCTAGTTCGTTTGAGCTTGCTCCGTTAGGCTATAGGGGTTATAGGGCTATGTTGAGATTGTGCTTGATGCCTAGTTTGTGTGTTCGCTCCATTAGGCTATAGGGCTATGATAAACGAATTCGGGTCTGAGTAAGGCCGCAAACCCTATCAGGCTGTGTACACAGGTGGGATCGGGAGCCGTCCTTGCAAGTTGGCCGGTCTCGTGGGCGAATAGTGTGGCCACACTTTCGTCGCACTATGGTAAGAGGATGTGATTGTTTAATTGATTTATGAGAAAGTGGGGAGATTGTTTTGTCTGGCCAGACTATGAAAATGTTTTTGTGTTCTCGTGATATTTTCTTAACTACATGTAAAACTCGAGTTCACTGGTATGGATGACATAACTATTATAAAATATTTTCGGCATGAGCCCATTGAGTACAACAAGTACTCAGCCCTGTATATGTTTTCCCTATGTGCAGGTTGAGCGGGATGTTGCAGCGGATGTTGAGTGAGCTTTAGGAATTCCCGGATGCGTCGTGTCTTCATACATGGGTGTCATCTTATGACTTTCCTTTGATACTTGTTTTTCCGCTGCCTTGTTTCGAACCGTTCTTGATAAAGTCTTTCATTTTTCCCCACACTATGTTATGACATTATTTACCTTGGGATATTAACCCGCTACTTATTAATATTTCTTTTGGAAGTTTATTTGAGTTTTCATATTAAATGTCGTCCTTTATTGCTGTCTTTCATTGCTTTCCCCTTCTTCTTCCCTGCTCCTTAGTCCCTCCCCTCGTCACGTTTTCCCCGTCTTCACTATCCTTAGTAAGGGCGGTCGTGACAGTTCTACTTTTGGCTTATAACTTACATATAGAGAGGCTTCACAGTTGGTTTAGAAATTAAGCGTTTCTATAATACTTGCGTCATTCAAATTGATCAAGCTTTTGCAATCAAGTTTTACATGTGAGCATACTGAATCATTTTTCTAACTCTCCCAAGAAGTAATCAAGTCTTCCATTTATCCAATTTCATGCATATTGCCTATTTTATTACTATCTGGAATTTATTTTTGAAATTTTTTTAGCATGTATGATTCTACTGTAACTAACTCGTCCCCCCTCCCCACTGCATATGAACTCGTCCTCGAGGGGGTGGATGCAGTGGAAAGAAGGGTTAGGCACAGGCAACGGCATAACAACAATCAAGGGAAACTTCTCACACTTAGACCGGACACTGGGCTAAGTGTGAGATAGTGTCAGCAATCAAAACATGCTAATAACCACATAGAAATAAAACAGATATAGGCAAAACAGAAAACAACTTCCATAAACTTCTCACACTTAGTCCAGACACAGAACTAAGTGTGAGATTGGAGTACACAATTTACACAAAGAAACAAGGTTAAGGGTGATAGTATTGCCTTCTAGATAGCTAAATCAGGGGAATGTTGCGCTCCTTCCTTATTGCCTCCATTACACAGGCCTTCCTTATTGCCTCTACGGCTTCGTGCTTATCGGAGCTCCTCCTCCTTGGTATTTTTATTCTTTTTCTCCTTCGGGGAGGGGAAGCAAAAGACCTGCTGGCAGCTTTAGTATGCCCCATACCTTAATTGGTATGGTGGCCCATATTAGGGGGAGGAAAGATACTTTCTTCCCCCTTCCTCTTGCTCCCTTTCTCTGCTCTCACCTGGTTGCTCTCCACAGTCTTGCTTGCTTCAATGACTGCTCCGGTCTCTTGATTTTCTCCTCATGCACTTGTTGTCTTGAACCCTCAGCTTCAAGAAGCAGCTGGTTCATTGCCTGGTGGCGCGTTCTTCTCAGGATGGAGTCTTCTTCTATGGTCGATGAAAGGTTAAATTCTGTCTCCTTTCGTCGAAAAGGGAGATCACTGGGACGAGGCAGCCTCTCTGTTGATGGTGGCGGAACAGGGTCCTTAGATCGAGAAATCCTTGGGCGAGCCTTTAGGGCGGTGTGAATCTCCACGGGAAAACTTCTAAGTACGGAGTCCACACGCCTTATGTCAGCCGGGTCCACATATTGGAGTGGGCCGATGAATCTAGGAGGCGATAATGGGGTTCTGGTGGTTGGTGGACTCGGTGGTGAAAAGGATCTCTGATTATTACTGTCGAGACCGGCTCCTGAAGAAAACGAGGAAGTATTGGAGGTCTCGAGTTGATTGCCCTGCATTTCTTTCTGAATGAAGATAGCACAAAGGTTCTGGAGATATTTGATGGAAAGTGAGATCCGGAAAACCCTCTTTTATACTCAAATTCCGACTGTTGAGATCCCCGCTTATTGATATCTCTGCGACCTTTCGTGTACCGGCGCGCCTTTTTAGAATGCCAGATGGCAAAGCTTCCCCGATACGCTTCCTTCCTCTCTCCAGAACGTCCTTTTATTTCAACAGTCGGCGCCGCCTGACACCTCTCTGCTTACTGCACATGTCTCGTCATCACCTGCTCTTATCAACTCAATCACTGTTGCGCAAGCCGACTGCGCCATATATTTGCGCAAGCCGACTGCTACTGGAGGTGGACATCTTCGGCGCCATATATTTGCGCAAGCCGACTCTACTTATTGCCAGGTCCTATTAATATTAATAGAACCTGGATGTTGATTTAATGCAACAATGGAAATATGAATATGACTCTTTGACTGAAATACTACTACTCCTCTCTTATATTTTTAAGAAGCTAATAATTCATAACAAAAATGTTGGTGTAGATTCGACCTAAAAAGGACTTGCACATAGCTAACAAGGTGGTCGCATGTGGTTGGTGCATGTGGATTTTAAGTATTTGAATATTCTATATATAAATATATTCTTTATTTTTCATATAACATTATAATAACATGTCGACAAAATACTCTTGGTATCTCAACTTGTTCTGAAATACTTATATCTCTACAAGTATAAGTAACTAAAAGTTAATGAATAGTGGATACATGTATCTTTGTGTATTACTATCAATTTACTTTTCCAATAAGTAATTACTTAATTGAAAAATAAATTTATTGCATAAACTGTTTTTGAATAGATTTTAAAATTTGATAAGTGATAGGTTTTTAAAATTTGATAAGTGACAGGTTCACAAAGATAGGCAAGGTCCAACTAAGATGACATATTTCATTTTTTGGAAACTCTCTCTCCAATTAATACGCGAAGCCCAAATAAGTGTTAAGACTAATAATACTACTCCCTCCGTCCCACTTAATATGACACGTTTTCCTTTTTAGTTTGTCTCAACTAAGATGACACATTTCTTTTTTGGAAACTTTCTATCTTCAATTAATACACCCAACACTTTTTCTCACTCCTATTAAAATATTCATCTCTCTTTCTCTCTCTATTTTAATACTACTTACACACACCTTTTTTCTCTTCAATTAAACACATTAACCAATAACTCTTAAAATCCCGTGCCGACCAACGAATGTGTCATCTTAGCCGGGACAGAGGGAGTAGCATTTTAGACTACGTTAATCGAACAAAGTAAAATACAAATTGGAAAAAGGCTTTCACTTCAATGGCCATGGAATTTTGTTTATATATATTGATAAAATTTTTTATATTTTTATATAAATATCTTTAGAAAAAATAAAAATATATCAAAATTTATATTTTTTTTCATTTAATATAAATATTGGTATGTTTATATTTATATGATATTTGCGCAATTCATATATTTATATGATATTAAAATATAAATTTAAAATTTAATCCGATTCCCCGGTTAGGAATTGATCGGTTCTATACGGTACCAGTTAGAACCGGAACCGGTTTTAACAAAAAAATTGGAAATGGAAGCGAATATTTCGGTTCCGGTTCCTCAATTAACCAGTCGGTACCGATTTCAGTTCCGGTTAACCGAGAACCGGAGAACCGGTTAAACACCCCTACCCATGTATATATAGGGTCTTGTTAGGTTGAGATTTTTGGGCCTAATTGAGAACTAAGATGCATTTTCAGCCACTCATTCACAATTTTCATGCGATGTCAACTACTGAGACATTATGTCAGCTAGGGGGAATAATTGTCGTTTTCGCGCAATGTCAACTACAGAGACATTATGTCAACTACGATGTCAACAAAAAACGTTATTTATGTCAACTATTATGTCAACAACAACATTTTACAAATAATTAATGTCAACAACAAATATTTTCATGTCAACGACCTATATTATTTATGTCAACAATAACGTTTTACATAGTATAATATATGTAGATATATGTAGTTGACATTATATGTATGTAGTTGACATGGATAATATATGTAATTGACATGGATTGTACACATAGTTGATATTATATGTGTATAGTTGACATGAATTGTATATGTAGTTGACATTATATGTGTGTAGTTGACATGAATTGTATATGTAGTTAACATGGATTGTACGCATAGTTGACATTATATGTGTGTAGTTGACATAAATTGTATATGTAGTTGATATTATATGCGTGTAATTGACATGAATTGTATATTTAGTTGACATAGATTATATATGTAGTTGATGAACCAAGCAACCTAAATCTAGGAATTAGATGAAACCCCTCTTCAAGAGGAACAAATCTCTCAAATATATGATTTCAGAAAAAACTAAGGAATAAAATGGGAAAAAGAGGTATTTATAGTTTAGGCCCAAATTTCAAGAAAAAGGCCAACACAATCTAAGCAGCGTCACTCTACCCGGCCAGGTGGATATTAGGGTGTTAAATCATCCGGTCGGGTGAAAGTCTCTGGACTCCGGCTTCTTTCCGTGCACTACCCGGCCAGGTGGACGAGATGACCAAAATGTCACCCGGCTAGGTGAAACTCTCTGAATGTTTCACGCCTTGGCCAAGCCACCCGGGTGGGTGGCAACATGGGTACCCGGCCAGGCAGGGAAGTTTGGCTGCAGCTCCTCCATAAGGTTGTACCCGGCCGGGTGGTTTGTTGCAGCGAATCCCACCCGGTCGGGTGGAATGCTTCTTCCTTCAAATTTCAGCAAGTTCATCATCGCGGGTTCCCCGTTCTTCCCGGAATCCTCCAGCATGGCCGTTTGCACAAAAGTAGAGAGCCCCTCCCGTAGTCGTATCGCCATGGACTTCGTCGTGAGGCCTCCACGTCGGGTCGTATCAATTTTTCCAATTGGAAACAATAAAAAGACGTTGTCATCAGTACGAACTTGGTTGTCAAACTAGTTCGAGATGAAGGATATGAGAGACACGAGACACATTCTCGGCATCAAGGTTCTTCGGAATCGTGAGAAGAGAACGTTGTGCTTATCTCAAGGACCTTACATCGACACTGTACTTAGTCGTTTAGCATGCAAGATACCAAGAAAGGTTTCTTACCTTTTAGACATAGCATACATCTATCTCAAAAGATGTGTCCTAAGACGTCGTCTGAGATAGAAGAGATGAGATGGATACCATATGCTTCGGCAGTTGGTAGTCTCATGTATGCTATACTTTGTACAAGGCCTGATATTTGCTTTGTTGTTGGCATGGTAGCAAGATGTTAGTCGAATCCGGGCCAAGGACAATGGACTGCCGTAAAGAACATACTCAATTACCTTAAATGGACTAAGGACTATGCTCTAGTTTACAATGCAGCCGAGCTCTACCATTTGGGATATACTGACTCAGATTTTCAAGCTGATCAGGACTCGAGAAAATCTACTTCTGGATATGTGTTCACCTTAGGAGGTGGAGCCGTAATTTGGAAGAGTGTGAAGCAGAAATACATCGCAGACTCTACCATGGAAGCCATTCATGTGGCCGCTTCGGAGGCTGCAAAGGAGGCAGTATGGCTTAAGAACTTCCTTATAGACTTAGGTGTGGTTACGAATCTGTCCAAGAGCATCACCATTTATTGTGACAATTCTAGTGCTATGGCAAACTCGAAAGAACCACGGGCTCACAAAGCGAGCAAACACATAGAGAGGAAAAATCATATCATTAGAGATATAATGCAGAGAGGAGACATACAAGTGGTCAAGATTGCGTCATAGAACAACCTGGCAGATCCTTTTGCAAAGGCATTGGCGGTGAAACTGTTCAAGCGCCATGTTGAAGGGATGTGAGTTCGACTCGTTCAAGACCTCAACTCGCTTTCAGTATAAGTGGGAGAATTAGACGTAGTGCACATTTATTTTGTATACTCGAAAGCTGTTTTGAGTATAAGTTGAAGATTGTAAGAGTTTGTATACTAAAATTACCTTTCGAGTGATTGAATATTGTAAAACTCTTTATTTTATTTTCCAATGGATGAAACAGATTATTTTGTCATAATGTTGTTATGTTTTACATTTAATGGATGTTTATTGCATGTTTAAATATATAAGTAACTTAACAAAGTGTAAGTGTTTGTTTTAGTAGACCGGTTGTGGGCATCGTCCACTTTAAGGTAAAACGGTCAGTTCTGCACAAAGAAAAATAAGAATTTCACAACCCAGATAGGCCTAGACTACCTATCGTTAAAGGTTGCAATGTCAGTCCGCATATTTCTAAGCCTTACAGAAATAAGATGACATTGGTATGGTAGAGCACTGAATTGTATCTAACAGCGAGACAAGTCTTTATGCTATCTACTGAAAGACGAGGTCTTGATAAATTATTTATTTCTTAATCAATGTACGTTAGTATTGAGCAAACGGTATTGATTATGCACTACTTTGACTTACCAAATGGTGCGGGTTTTTCGCAATCCAATAATCCTGATATATTGGGTAGTGGTGATTAATATCTAGCGGTGCTAGGATTGCTATTATATTGAATCGTGCACGAGGTGAGTCTCGTTTGATTACGTCCTCAAGAGAAGCTCGAAACAAGGCTTTATTATTCAGAACCTAGCTTGTTGGAGTTTGATTACTCTATGAATAATAAATAAGCATTTCTTGCTAAGTCCACTCTTGGAATTAATACGATATTAATTAATTAAGTTCATAGCAAACACTAATTAATTAATGGACGTTTCTATCTTAAACGCGGGAAATGAACGACAAACAAATGGAAACCTGGATTACTTATAATTTCGGATTTGGATGGGAAGTGCAATATTACTTCTGTAGTGGTTGCTCGTAATATTCCAATATAAGCTTGTATTAAATTGTGAGTTCAATTTAATTAGTAAAAAGCTAATTGGGGGAAATCATATCCAAACCTTCCATAGATCCTGACTGGGCCCAATATGTGACTTAATATAAATAGGAGAATAAAGGATACAAAAAAGACACTTAATTATACTCATAATTTTCGTCCCCCTCTCCTCTGTGAGGGATGATTTTTTCTTCCAGCTCTCCTCCATGTGTAACATCCGCCTTTTTCACTTATCTTTTAAACCATTTGGGAGAAATTGAAATGTGAACGCATGTGGTTCTAAGATTTTCTTTTGGAGCTTAATTAGATGATTGTTTACCCTGTCTTCTTATGCTTGACCGAATATTTAAGTATCGATATACCAACAACTATGATTTAAAGATTTGGCCAAGGACGTATACATGATAAAGGAATATCTTTAACAAATGAATGAAGTACATGATTAAGGAGCAGCGAGCTACTTTATGAACAAATAGAACCAATGTGTTATTCAGAAGTTGCTATATATATGTAAGCTTATGGAGTAGAATCGTTTAAGTTACAAATATATTTTTGGACTTCTTCCTCGCAACCCAAAAGAGCCCACTGCTTCGGCCATCCACACTTGGCCTGTTAGGCCCAAGGGCAGCCAACCCCTCACAAATATCATCAATTCCCTAAGGTATAAGGCTACAGCAAGGTACTATATGATAAATGAATAGGGCTTTACTTTGATTACAAAACAATGGAGGGTTTTGAGATGCCAAAAGATGTTCAATAACTTGCATAAATAGGAATGGCGGCTGCACTCTATCTGCCACACCAAAACAAGATTTACTATGAGTCAAACAACCTAGTACACACTAAGTGACAATTATTTTAATGGAAGGAGCAGTGAAGGACCAACAAAAGTCAGCAAAAACCAAAAGAGGGAGCAGTCCCATTTATTTCCCACGAGTACAGAGAGACAGAGTTGCAGATTTGATTTTCTGCTCAATAACATGTAGACTCCATTTCATCTATATATGTACTCACGCACACATACTCAAATCAGCTTCATATCACCCATACACAATCAAAGAAAAGAAAACGAGAGTGAGCTTTTTCTGAAAGAGAGCAAGAGAGTAAAGAGACGAAGCAAGAGGAGCTTCACTTTTTTCTACACCAATGTTTGGCAACCTCAAAACACAAAAGGGTAATCTCCACCGCCCTCCTTATCTTATTTCCTTATTCAACCATAGGACACACAAGTATGAGAAATTTTTTAAGCACATTATGCTAAGGTTTCACACGAGAACACAGGTTATAGCTTAAATTAAATCTCCTGCCTCAGCAAGCATAATATAATAGCAAGCACATCTTGATAATATTCAGGCAATAGTAGTAATAGCTAGAGTTTTAAAGAAATAAGAGAGAATGGTAAGGACTTAGCTGCTGTCCGAGGGCTAGAAATGGCTCAGGAGGACGGGATCCTCGACGGAGCAGCCACGGGCGAAAATGTGTGCGGCTGGACTTCGGCGACAAGGTCAACTAGGCCTAAACACGGTAGCCGACTCTTACCGTGAGCAGCCAAGGCCGGAGGAGCTGAAGGCGGCGGCGTGAAACCGGCTGAGATAGAGGCAGACGGAATCGCAGCTCGACGGAGAGCCGGGCGGTGCTGGCGGAGCGGAGCCGTGTGCGTAGAGAGAGAGAGAGGCGATGCCTCCTCTCCTTTTCCGACGGCGCGGCCTTCTTTAATTCAATGCATGGACTAAGGATTTAATTAAGAAGTGGGCTGCTCTCCTTTTTAATTCTTGGCCCACATGAGGATTTAACTAAGTAAGAATTAGGCCCAAATTAGTCGATCAATTAATTAGGATTAAGTGATGGTTCGCTAAGTAATGTCTGAGACGATAGATTGATTTCCGGATTTATCTAACTTCATGAATAATGAATATATGGAGATTAAAGTATTTTTTAGTTAGCGAGAAATTTCTCAAACATTCCCGATGGATTAAACCTCCCTATTTAATTAATGTACAAGGATCCTAAAACTTTTTCTAGAAAAATAAGAAAAAGAATAAAATGAGCACGCACTTAGGATGCATTCACGTTTAAGTTTATTTGGCTTCCCAAAGCCTAATTTAAGTACACTTTTTTCTTCTTAAAGGGACGTCTTCGCACGTTGAGTAAGACCGAGTCAAGGAAACTTCGGTTAGGGAATTGCGTTTGAGATGGGCATTCTTTTCAAAATGTGACTTTTAGCGTGAATACGTGAAATTTTCTATACATGTTTGTCATGCCATGTTTTGCTTTTACGAATACCTATCTGCTTGGCTACGCCAATTATGTTAAATCGAATTCGGATCGCAGTAGGGCCGCAAACCCTACTCGGACTAGTGTACACATATAGGGATCGTGAGCTAGCTTTCGAGTTGGTCGGTCCAGTGACCGTCGTGGAATGTGGCCACATTCCCGGTTCACATACGTTCAAATATGGTATCTATGTTTTATGTGATTGCGCAATCAATTTTATGAAATTAAAGGAATTTTAGTGACTCGGGCCTTTTTAAATAAAACCTTGTGTTCACTCAACTGTGGCTGACAAAACTTTAATGAAACTTATGATTTTTGGCAATATGTCCACTAAATATATCAAGTACTCAGCCCTGCATGTTTCCTTTCTAATGTACAGGTTGAACGTGAATGAGGGAGCGAAGGTGTTGAGAAATGGCAAATAATAAGTAGCACTAGGTAGCCCAAAGAAGTGTGTCTTCATACATACTTCTTTGTCTTGGTCTCTTCCGCTGCATGAGAAATTTTGTACTAGGAGTTTATAAACCTAGTTAATGTACTCTGATTTTTGTTTTGCCATGTATCACTATCGCTTTTCGAAACTAATGTTTGAACTTGACTTTCCATTTATGCTTACCTCTTTAATCTTCATGTTTATTTAGTCACGATATAGCCACGCTCACTATTACTAGTAAGATGTGGTCGTGACAGAGTGGTATCAGAGCAATGTTCTTTCGCTCTAAACCCAAGAACCTTTTTTCAAGCCTTACTCTAGAATGGTAGTACTAGGCTAAAATGTGAATATTTTGGACCAAGTTCATATTTATGTCATATGTTTAGGACCAAAATTGACCTTTATTTTATTGGAGTCAACTTTAGTACTCCCTCCGTCCCAGGGAAGATGACCATTTCCTTGGAGATGACACAGAAATGTATGTAATATTATTTTATGAGTTAAGTGAAGAGAATAAAGTAGAGGAGACAGAATAAAGTAATGATAAAAGTATTTCCATTTTTAGTAGTGGGTCATCTTAGTTGGAGCAAATAAAAAAGGAAAGTGAGTCATCTTAAATGAGACGGAGGGAATACTATTGTAAACATTTAGGCACCGTTTGGTAGCTATGTTACAGTTAGATAATGGGTTGTAACCGGGTTTGATTGTATGTTTGGTAGCTATGTTACAAATTTACATGACCCGTGTTTTGTATTCGGCCCGAATGAGGCCCACTCAAAAGCCTATGTTTCAAGTAGCAATGTAACTACTCATTTGCCTAAGTTACATATCTAGTCCGCCTAGTTACTTTTAGGAAAATACAATTTTACCCATCAATTTTATATACATTATATTTTATACACATACACACTTTAATTATATTTCGATATAACAAATAATAATTAATGTAATTAATGATGTGCAATAATATAAAAAAATAAGAGATTTTATATATAATTATTCATATAATTAATGTAAAATGGGACATGCTAAGTTATGATATATATATATATATATATATTGGGTATTTTTAATATACATAAAATATAGTATAATAAAAATAAAAGTAAAAGATTAGTAATGATCTTTATTTAATACCTCATTTTTAGTATTTTTATATAATAAGAAATGATATGCTTGGATATTTTTCATATACATATGATAAAAAATTAAATTATAAAATTAACAAATTTAAGTTATGATTACATGCCATTTTTAGCACTTTATATAATAACAAATGGTATGTTTGGATTTTTTTTCATTGTCACCCAATCACCCAAAATTAAGATAATATGAGGATAGTTTAGTCATTAAGTTAAATTAATGAGGGTAATATTGACAATACTCATTTTTATCTTTATTTGTAACTTGTTGTACCAAACATCTAAATAGGATAAGGTCATCCGCAATGGGGCGGACGATGGCATGCCCGATGGCGCGCATCGTCCGCGCCCGCCATCGTCCGCCCCATTGCGGGTGCGTGACATAGGCCGCAGACGATCGTCGCGCACTATACTAAGGGCGCGGAGTATAGCGCGGACGATATCCATCGTCCGCGCTATCGTCCGCCCATTGCGCTTACGCGGACGATAGGCCATCGGCCGCGCCATCGTCCGCCCCACTGTGGGCTACGCGGACGATGGCACGCATTTTTGATTTTCTATTTAAATCTCGTTTCTCATTCATTTGTACATACGAACATATTGACTATCTCTTTACATATTCTCTCTCAACATCCAACCAAAATAAATCTCGGCGACGACACCAATAGTTCTAGTTCGTCTGAGTCCGGTAGTTCGACGTAAGAAGCATTAGATGCAGCCGTTGAAGAGGCCATGGCGGCATGCTATGCGGCAATGCGGCATGCTATACCAACAAACTTAGTTTATATTGCACTATTCCCGTCTCTTAAAATTTAAAACTATTTTCTTTTATGGTCTGTCCCATAAAAATAAAAACTTTCATTTTAAAAAATTTCTTTCTCTCTAATGAGATAGGATCATAGGATCCATTTTCCACTAACACATTTTTTTTCTATATCTCTCTTACTTAAAAAATTTGTGTTGTTTCAAATGTTTCTATTTTTAGAGAATGGAGGGAGTATGATTTAATTAATTTATAGTCCAATTATAATTAATTAATTTATTATCCTAATCACATTCATTATCTTTTTTATTATTTTATCAAGGGTATCACCGGCGGGTCCTGTTACTGTTTCTCGTGCTGATTTTTAGGCATCTCGAAGGTGGGATATCAAGAATTTAAAGCTGCTCCATACCCAAAGCCAGTGATCGATCCCTTAAGAATAGACGAGTCTCATGTCACTCGACCATACTCCTTGGATTATCAAATTCATTATCTTTAAGCTATTACATTAACCAGGTCAAAAATATAATATGATCAAATATATTCATTAATATAATACTTCTTTTGCATTTTCCTTTTTGGGTTGTCCTATTAAAGACAAAACATTTTCTAAAATGTAAATAATACCATCTCAATGCTCAACTTTTTTCTCTCTTTTATTTAATTCTCTATTCATTAACTCACAAAATAATGATTCATCCGTCCCACTCAAGATGTCTACATTCTTGAGTGACATGAAATTTTAGAATAAGTTGTTAGGTGAAGTAAAGTAGAAAAAAATAAATAGTTGAATATATTAATAAGGAGAGAGGAGAGAGAGATTTATTTTTAAATATAGAAAGTGGAAATTATGAGTGTGACAAATTTAAAAGGAAATGTGGACATCTTGAATGAAGGAAATACTATATAAAATTTCATACAAAAAAGCGTTTAATATTTATTGGGAGAGAGGGAATGGTGGTTAAGGAGGCGAGTGGAATGGTTTAACATCAAAGTATTCAAAATTAGTTGAAAATGTGTTTATTCTTAATTGAATATATATGGTGATGCAGGCTACGTTTGTTAGGTGAAGTGAACGACATTGGGTAGGTACCAACTACCAACTGCACGTGTTGTTCATATCTTACATAAAGTAATAAAAACAATGATTCTGTTATTCTGTAGTTCTTTTCTCTTCATTTTCTTGGTGCCGGTGTCTTTCTCAGTCATACAATTATCAATAGAGAAACCCACCCACTCCAATTTAAGACTAAATTATTGATAACCTAACCAAAGGTCTCAAACTACTTAATTGCAAATACATTTTGTATTACTGATCTATTAACGCACATTCACTAAAATATTTATATAGCGATAACTAAATATATGAACTACTCCCTCCGTCCCACAAAGAATCCTATAAAGATTGTCTCATTTTGAACAGACACGGTTTTAAGAAATATAATGAAAATTGAGTTGAAAAAATTAATGGAATATAGGTCTTACTTTTATATATAAGTTTTACAATAAAATGCGAGTAGGAATGAATTAGTGGAATATAAAGTCCACTGTAAAAAATGGTAAAAAGTGAAATGAGACAAATTTTATGGGACAGACGGAAATTGAAAAATAGGACAATCTTGCGGAGAGAGTAGAAGGTAATGGAAATATATTCGGTCTTAGAAAGATTGCACTTTCAGTATATTTGTGTTAAAATCCATGTCGGTGTATGATGAGCCACAAAATCGATTTCTCAAAATAATTTAATTTTAGGATAATTTTATGAGTTTTGTGATAATTTGAGTATAAGATCATAGTTACATTTGGTTAGATACTTGTGGATATTCGATTATAATTTTTTGGGTATTTGAACTCGAAAATGGCAATTTTCCGTAGCAGATCTGCTTTTAGGTATTTGGATACCCAACTCGGGTATCCATTCCCGAGATAATCGATATCTAGTAACCAATTTAAAAAATTTTGAAATATTTCTTCTAATTTTATAAATTCCCAACCTGTTCCAAAGTCAAAATTCAAAATATTCATACCAATCACACAACATTCAAAGAAGAAAACACGCGTTCGAAAACTATTACAAATCTAGTAACATGTTTTTTTTATCTTTTTGTCAAACTTAAATTTTCTAGGTTATTATATTCTCTCCTACTAAAACAAATTTTGTCACAAAATTTGCAATTTAAGAAAAATTCAAGATATTTTTTCTTTGTTTTATCCTTAAGCTCCTTCGTTCACAAATTTTGCAATTTAAGAGTAATTAATTCAAGATATTTTTCCTGTGTTTTATCCTTAACTCCTTCGTTTCGTCTTCCTACCCGTTGTGTTTCCACAAACTTATACTGTAACGATAAATCTATTCCTTAGTTGCTGTATTTTCGTTCTATGATTACTGTAGTGTAGGCTTCTCGATCAATTTAGTTCCACACTATAAAAAAAAGTCCATATTCCATCCATTCTTATAGACGATTGATGAACCCCTAATTCAACCCTACATGTTTTATTTTATTATTTCTTTTGCGAATGTATTTCTTAAGGATGATATTGTTACTATCCTTGTCTACGGGAAACTACTATTGATGCAATCTATCTATACACTGAAAATATATTACTCTTTTGTGTTATTTTTGTTCTTTTTGAATTTTAAGTTTTACGTCAATTATCTTGTTCGTAGTTCTTTAGTCGTTCACAACTTTGTATCCTTCTACGTATGTATGTGTAGATCCAAGAGGTGGTCCATAATCTGAATGGCGCACGACTATGTCGTGACAATGCCTACATATACTCCCTCCGTCTTTAATAATGATGTGCGGTTGGATTCTTTTTTACAACCTGAAAATGAATCGACAAAAAAATATGAATAAGAACTTACAATTCCATTTGAATCTATTACATTATTTAAAGACGTAAAGTAAACGAAATAAAAGACTAGACATAAAGTAACAGAATGGAAAAAAAGAGGAGGATTTATTGGTGGACGGAGAGAGTAAAGTAAAAAAGAATGAGAAAAAGTTTATATAAATTGATATGAAATATTTTTATGGGAAGTACGAAAATGGAAATTCAGCTTATTTCTATTGGATGGAAGAGTATATAATTTTTTAATTCAAAATTTACAATTTATAGTTATGAATTTTTTTTTTCTCAATCACATAAGTTTCTCTGTTTATTGGCGAAAATCTTACAAACTTTATCCCATTAATCATTCTATAAGTGACAAAAGAAAAGAATATCAATGAGTTGGTCTCTGCCCAGCGGGTGTGAAACATATAGTTTTTCTTTAATAATGAGATTTGGGATATTATTACTTTTTCATTGATTAAACTAATAGAAATGTAGCTTGCTAATATATAAAATTTAGAAAGCAATAAATATGCATATGGTAGGGTTCATCCATCTTTAAGTAATAGTTAAAAAATTGATCATTAGATTTGTATGAAGCAATTTCAAATCTTTAGGTTTGTTCATTAGGACCAAGATCATCCATGGATAGAGATACCCAACAGTTACGGTTCTTAATCGGAACCGTGAAATTTAAATGGAACCGAAATCGTTACATTTGGAATCGTGGTTCAGTTCAGGTTCCAAAATTTCGGAACTGAAACCATATCGGAACCTCGAAAAACATGAGACCGTAATGGAGCCGCAAAAAACCGCCGGCTTGGAACCTTGAAAAGCCGTAAAATACCGCTGGAAAATCGCTAGTTTGGAACCGAAACCAAAACTGGCGGTTTTCGTTTCCGATTTGGTAATTTCTTAAACCGGAACTTGCGGGTTATCTAGATTAGAAATGGGCCACTCATCCCTTAAAAGGCCTTATAAGGGGGAGGGTTATCTAGATTAGATGGGATCTTCACCAAGTCGATGTGGGACAGAATTTTTAGAGAATTTAACACGCCCTCTCTCACGTGTGGGCCGGAAAGGACATCGGTCTTCCATCACATGAGTAGGCAATGCAAGAGATAAGAGAACCATCATCGATGTGGGCCGGAAAAGATATCGGTCTTCCACTCATGAGGTAGATAAGAGATAAAGAGAAAACCATCATCGACTTGGGCCCGCTCTGATACCATATTAGAAATGGGTCACTCACCCTTAAAAGGCCTTATAAGGGGGAGGGTTATCCACACTTATATAGATTAGATGGGATCTTCACCAAGTCGATGTGGGACAAAATTATTAGAGAATTTAACAGTAAAAAAAAGAAAAATTTGTCCATTTTAAACACTAAGCAATTTTTGTACGCAGTTTCATTGGCACATATGGAAAGAAATGGTAAAAAAGGAAGAAATATAAAATTTGCCAATTTTTAACACTAGCAATTTTTGTACGCACTTTCGTTGGCTGATATTGAAAGAAATGGACGCATTGCACCGACACTATACTGGATATAATAAATTACGAAATGAGTCAATCACCCCTTAAAAGGTTATCCATACTTTTATAAGTGAGCTAGGATCGTTACCAAGTCGATATTGGACAAGATATTAAGAATTTTAACACGTCCCCTCACGTGTGGGCCGGAATGACACATCGGACTTCCATCACGTGGGTAGGCAAGAGAAGAGATAAAGAAATAAAATCCATCATCGATTTGGGTCCGCTCTCATACCATATTAGAAATGAGCCATTCACCCCTTAAAAGACCTTATAAGGGGGTTGATTATCCATACTGTTATAGGTGAGATAAGATCGTTACCAAGTCGATGTTGGACAATATATTAAGAAATTTAACATACTGCTCAGCTATAGAGGGATAGAGAGAGTATAAAATTAGAAAGTTTATACTATTTCTGTTTGTAAAATAATGTCTCATTTTGCCATTTTAGGGTGTCCGCTATTTATAATCTCATTTATCTATATCCATTATAAGTAAATGGACCCTACCGTTCACATAATTCATTACATCTTAATTTCCAAGAAGAGTACATTTTACGAAGCTTGTGAATTCTATTAAAAGTGTTGACATTTATGACACGCCCATGGTTTTTGTTATTGGAAGATGCAAGTTTCACTTCTATTAAAATATTAAATATCGATATGTTTTCCTACATAATAATGTTGACATATATTGCATACTTAGCCATATCGTATTATTGGGAAAAATTATTAAGAGGAAATGCAATTTCTTTGAATACAGCAGTTTCTCACTCTCTTGGAAAAGGATCGAACACAGGTCCAAAATACAAGATATTGCATCTACAACAGTGGACCAAAGACTACTCTTTGAATAAAGATTGAACTCATTATAATATTTTGGGGTACTGATGTAGCCCTTATTATGAACTCTATCTATCTGCTATTTACAACAAGATTGAACTCACTATAATATTTTGAGGTACCGATGTAGCCCTTGTTATGAAGCCCTTATTATGAACTCTATCTACTATTTATAACAAGAGATCCAAATCCTTCCCAATATGATACTCCCTTCATACTCCATTAATTGGCACATGTTTCTTTTTTTGTCCGTCTTTAATTAATTGATAGTCTTACTTTTTACTACTTCCTGCGTTCCACGTTACTTGAGGCGTTTCTTTTTGGCACGTGATTTAAGAAAGTTGTGTTTAATGAGTAAAATAAAGTAGATGATAGAATGAAGTAAGGAAAAGAAAAGATAGCAAAGTAAAAGAAAGAATAAAGTAAGTGTGATTAAATGATTTGTTTTTAGTCAAAATAAGAAATGACTCAAGTAACTTGGAGTTTTAGAATACGACTCAAGTAACTTGAGACGAAGGGAGTACTATTTTTGGTAATTGTCATCACATTTCACTAACTCATTGCAATCACATTTTATTATAAAGTTAATATACAATAGTAGGATTCACATTCCACTAACTTTTTACATTCACTTTTTACCATATTTCTTAAAACTCATGTCAAATTAATTGATATGGTGATACTAAGAGCATCCACAATGGATGCCCCAATGGGAGCCCTAGTGGAAGCCCTAGTGGTTGCCACATCAGCTTGCCCCTTCTTTCTGCAAATGTTTGGCCATAGTGGGTGCCCTATCTATTATCCATTATTCATTTCAATTTTAATATTTATCTCTTATGGTTACCTATTATAAATAGCAAAATTAGACGCTAAATTAAAGAACTAGCAAAAAACATACATTACTTAATTTTAAAAAAATTACAATGAAAATACTTAAAAAGAGGTACAATTTCAACGACCACTACGTGTCCAAACTTCTTCAATCATGTCGTTCATGAGTTGAAGATGAGCTTGTTTAGGGCTGGGAAAATATACCGAAATACCGCACTTACCGTACCGAAAAAATACCGAAAATACCGAATTTTCGGTATACCGTACTTTTCGGTAGGGTATCATACCGTACCGACAGTTTTAGGCACGGTAAAGATATGCATTTTGTACCCTCGACGAAATTTTACCACACTCCCGGCCAGTTGTATCCTCGACGTGAAGATACTCGTCGAACATGTCCGCCGTGGTGTCGTATGCCAACTGACGAAGCACAACCGTGCACTTCGTTAGCGGGGATAGACCCCTTCTGTGGGCCTCATCTTGCCGTTGTTGGAAGTACTCGTCGCGCGCCTCCAGTGCGTGAACAATCCGGAAAACAGTTCTCGCCGCATCTAATCGTCGGCGAAAAACCGTCGGTCCCCACCGGGGCTCATCGGCGAAGTAGTCCTCGAACAGACGTTGATGAGCTAGGCCATGCTCTCGACGGACGGATGTCCGGTGGCGGATGGGCCTCGGGACCTGCTCTTCGGCATGCTCTTGCTCTTTTATTGCACGATAACCTGTGAGAATCTGGTTCCCGAAAGAAAACATTGCGCATTCCATCGCCCGACCCATATCTTCCTCGGGAAATATTTTGATATAGTGAGTGAAAGAGAGATATTGGAATGGAGAGAGAGTTGAGAGACGTGTGAGAGATGTGTGAAAAATGAGTGAAAATAAGGTACATTTATAGATAGAAAATTAAAAAAAATTAAAAAAATTGGAAAATGCGTCGATCGGGCGCGGACGCGCGACGCTGCAGTGGATGCCCGATCAGGCGCCCGATGGATCGGGCGAGAGATCGGGCGCGACCGACGACGATCGACGCCTGCAATGGATGCCCGACGACGCCCGAGCCCGATCTCAGGCGATCAGGCGTGAGATCAGACATTTATTGTGGATGCTCTAATTAACGTTAGACAGAGAAAGTAATAAAAATAAAAATTATGATATCTACATTTAAGATATTAAAGTAGTTAGAAAAAAGTTTATAAAAGACGGTCGGGGGACCATTCGTGCAAAGCGCGGATCTCACAGAACTCCCCTCCCCTCCCCTCCATTCATTTGCTTCTGAATTATACTGATATGAAATCATGTATTATTCAATAAAATATCATTGAGATGGAATCAAAAATATTAATAATGAGAAAGCTAAAGTAATCAAAACCACAAGAGGATAAAGAAATCAAAACCACAAGAGGATAAAGTTATCAGTCCATGAGCAGTGGGTAGCATAGATTGATGCATATAATATCATTAACGAAATTCAAAGAATAATGTATCAATAAATTTGATCCGAATCTAGCAAATCTGTTGCGTTCCAAATTTGAGTTTAGTATGTAAAAGATAATTGGTCAAATAATATGGTAAAATATATATTTTATTTTTATACATTAGTTTTATAATATATACTCCCTCCGTCTCAACTAAGTTGAGTCGTATTCTCTTTTGAGACGTTTCAACAAAGCTGAGTCATTTTCCTTTTTGATAAAAAACAAAACATTAAATCATTCTTACTTTATTTCATCAATTACTTTACCCTCTCTTTATCTCTCCTACTTTTTTCTCTTTCCTATTTTATTTTACTTTCATTTAATCTATTCAACACAAAATCTTTTAATCTCCGTGCCCAAAAGTTTTGTACAATTTAGTCAGAACGGAGGGAGTGTTAGTTTTATAATATAATGTGAGTGTTAAAAAGTCAGTGGAATGTAATGTCTATTAGTATTTATGGAATATTCCAATCGGTACTCTTAAAGTGGGCACCCAAAAATGATGAATTGAGACACCTAAAGTGGGACGAAGCGAGTAACAAATAGCCAAGGGGTATAATAGGCATTTAGCATGATGAAAGAGGGTACTTTCGTCCTAGTTCCACAACACTCAAACTCGTACTCGTGCAAAATGCTTCCTATAAATACAGAACATTTCGGCAATCGTTAACCTCAACTCTTGCAGTCTACAATCATTTATTTCAGGTGAATTTACTATAGCTTTTCACAATCAAAGCTTTGCATTTTATCGTTGTTACTTACTGTGGATACTCATCCTTTTTTTTGCCCAATCATCGTTATTTGAATATACTAGTAATATTTTGCTAGTGCCACGTTTATAATTGTTGTTTAGTTCAAAGTCAGTCCGTGGAAATTCTAATCGAATTATGCGTTAATCGAATTCGACACGAGTTATGTGTTAAGCGAAAACTCTACTTAGTTGAAATCAGATTAGGACACAAGTTATATGTTAATCGAATTCGACAACGAGCATAAATCTCAACGATTATATAATGAGTGTTTCAGGCGTGAAGAATGGAGAAGCAGCAGAATTTGGAATGGGAAGCAGCACAGAGCATTGCGATCAGTGTCGACCTTGTTTCCGCGGCTAAAAAGCAGCTCAAGTTTCTCGCGGCTGTTGATCGGAACCGTTGGCTCTATGATGGCCCCGCTCTAGATAGGGCTATTTACAGGCTAGTACATAATCGCTCTCTCATGCTTAACTTAATTAATTGTTGGTTGAATATTTGAGTACAAGTTTTACTACTTTGATGCCCCCCTCTATGTTTGTATGTTTTGTTACAAAAGTTTTGCTACAACTTTTGACCAGTGAATAATAGTATATTTAGCATTTTTTAATACTCTCTTAAAAATATCAAGGGGCCGGTTTTAATAATTAGTCATTTTTAAATGTATTTTTTTTAAAAAGTTAGTCATTTCGGCTCGGACAAATAGTGTTAGGACGGAGAGAGTATTTAATAGTGAATCGGTCATCTTCAGTGGGACGGAGGAAGTATTAAATACTCTCTCCATCCCAACTAAGTTGGATCTTATTTCTTTTTGAGACGTCACAATAAAGTTGAATCATTTTCTTTAACAAAAAATAAAATATCCAAATCAATCTTACTTTATTCATCAGCTACTTACTTTCTCTCTCTTATTTTATTTTACTTTTTCTACCTTTTTCCCTCTCCTATTTTATTTTACTTTTATTTAATTTATTTAATTTCTTTTTTCTCAATGTCTGCTCAAAAGTTTTATATCAACTTAAGTAGGATGGAGAGTGTATTACATTAAAGAATTTAGTGTTAACAGGCTGTACCGTGTTTTGTGGTTTGTAAAGAAACTGTTGGGCCTAATATTGTTTTGTTTCTACTGAGTCGTAGTATTTTTTTTATTGTTTGGGAGTTTGAAATATTATTTGAGTTTCAATATTTTTGCACAGAATTGGTTAAGTGATTTTTAATAGACATATAGTACTATTCAATTGGGTTAATGGTGTATTTAATGTTTGGGGGTTTTAGGCCTAATATTGTTTGGTCACTTGATGCTTTTACGAGTTTAGGAGTTAATCTACAAATGAAATATTTGCATTTTTTATTTTGATATTTAAGGAAATAAGCAATGTTTCGTGTAATATATTATAGTACTCCCTCCGTCCCAAAGAAGACTCTTGGGAGATGACACAAGATTTTAGGATACGTTGTTTTGTATGTTAAGTGGTGAGAGAAAAAATATAATTTTATAATTGATGTGAGAGAAAATTTTTTCCAAAAGAGGAAGTGTGACATCTTTTGTGGGCCAAACTAAAAATGAAAGTGTGACATCTAGTATGGGACAGCGGGAGTATTTAGTACTGGTTTTTATTTGTTTGACGAGAGTACGACTTGCAACTCTTGTTCAAAAATCATTTGAGAATATTAGAAGTTAATGCTAACAATATTTCATAATTTTTACCATTATCAATGGATCTACATTTCCTAGTTTACTTTGAAGAAAATAACCTGGTATCCATCATCACAAGGGTTTTCATTATAATTTTGTGTATAATCTGAAAATTATATTCTACGACTAGGTACAATGCTTATTGGCTTCCATTGCTGGCGAAGCATTCTGAATCACCACTTTTCGAAGGCCCATTAGTTGTCCCTTTGGATTGTGAATGGATTTGGCACTCTCACAGGCTCAATCCAGTATGTTGCTTTGTACATTTTTATTTGTTCACCTATAGTATATTGAAGATGATTAATATAGTTAATTCTGACTTAATCTTCCAGATTAGATACAAGAAAGACTGCCTGGAGTTGTATGGCAAACTTCTTGACAACAGGAATGTTATTTCTTCTGTGGAAGGAGCTTCGAAAAACCAAACTGAGGACGCGTGGAAAACATTGTTTCCAGGCGAGCCGTTTGAGCTAGATTTGGAAGTTAAGCAAGAGAACACCACTGGTGATGGTGTAGTGGCAGAGAAGTTCACAAAGTATGATTTGGTCTCAGCTGTTCAAAGGCAAACTCCTTTCTTTCATCAGGCAAGTGCTAGTATGGAGTATAACTTTAATGGAGTAGTTATCATTTTGAGTGATTGCAAAATTTAAATATATTTCTTGTATTGCAGGTCTCCCAGCCCCATATGAATGAGACTCGCTATATTAGAGGAGCTGTGGCTAGATACAAAGGATTTCTACACCTGATCAAGAGAAACAAGGAGCAAGGCATACAAAGCTTCGTTGTTCCCACTTACGACATTGACCTCATTTGGCACACTCATCAGTTGCATCCAGCTTCTTATAGCGAAGATCTTGTTAAATATATGGGAAGGATTTTAGAGCATGACGACACTGATTCTGACAGATCAAAAGGTCAGAAACTGGATGTTGGGTTCACCGGGACGAACATGACATTCGAGGACCTGTTTGGCCGTAGGTACTGGAGAGCTGGAGCAATGTACAAAGGTGTTGCACCTTCACCTGTCAGACTCTCTCCTTACTCAGGCACTGACATGAAGGAGGAGTCAAGCTGTACTCAAAACCCAAAATTACAACTTCCTTCCAGGGAAGTGTTTGAGGTAATTAATAAGTACTACTACAATTTATACAAATGTGGGATGACTAGTAGTGATATGTTTAATGCACGTGCGTTATAATGCTAACTTGCTAAGTGATCAACTCAATGTATTAATAATGTCAACTAAGTTTATGTTGACATTTCAATGTTATTGTTTTGACATTTTTAATACACTACATTGATTAGTTAGCAGAGTTAGCAAAGTTAGCAACGGATCACACCTCTGTTTAATGAATCTTCCAGGTCATGTTGGAGTTCGCAGGCGTAAGGAACCTGCCAGAGGGACATAATGGAAGTCTCTTTGTGACCTTGAGTAAATCAGGGACAGATAAGATCTTCAACGGTCATAGAATCATTAAAATTGTAGCCGAATCTGGTGAGAAACAAGTGGCAACCTTCCGGTGTCAGCCTACGGGGAACCTACAATGTGAACTCATGTCCTCCTCACCTTCTGTTTCAATGGGCACAATGTCCATATCTCTGGAAGACTTTTTGTCATCCGACTCCGATCTTACAGTGGAGAAATGGTTTGATTTGGTTTCTTCAAATACCACGGAAACCAAGCCAATTGGCTTGCGAGTGGCCATCTCCGTTACCACGCCTACCCCAGCACCATATACGCTTAATATGGTTCACTCTCAGCAGCCAATTCCAGGCAAGCCCCAGTTTTCCAGAGATTTGACAGCCATAGTTGATGAGGATGGCAAGATGCTGATAAATCTACATATAAGGTTCTATCACATATTTTTTTCTTTTCTTACAAATGAGTTGCAAAGTGGCATTTAATTTAGGGATATACTTTTGATCTGCTGCTAATCCAGAGATATGCACAAGTCAAGAGGCAAGAAAGAATGTAGAAGAAGAGTTTTGATTGGAAACATGGCTTCGGGAAAATCATGTACTCTAGCTGAGTTTACAGGCTTCAAATGGTCTATGGTGAATTCTCCATGGTCTGTTAAGCTTCCGAACGCGAACAATGACGACGGACATATCTTCGAGTTGACTGGCCCTTATACTGTAAGTATCTAAATTATATTTTCTTATGCAGAAAAGCTCCCAAAGAATGAATATTATCTTGATGTTCATGGTGTTTGTCGTTGTATAGGTAAGGTTTTTCCGAGGTGGAAGGTTGGATTACGATTCAAACAGTCAACATGAACCTCACCTATTTACCGCGATAAAGTTCTCACCTGAAGAGCCTTATGGAACAACAGTGGGATTACTTAACATGAAGTCTGGCACTATCAAGGTACAATAACTACATAAAAAAGAATAATAGATCCCTTTACCTAGTAAATTATATTATAACTCATCGTTCTGTTGTTATTTTTCGAATTTCAGGTCAAAGAAGAATGGTTCATTTTACCTAGCATCATAGTTACATGTATACTTGGTAAGATATTGAGGAAGACCAATCAGGCTCCTCTGCAAACAAAAATTGGTGCTACTTGTGTAAGTGGTGGCTGTGGAATCATGATGGCTAATTGTGGTGTTACCGGCGTTATTAGTGGTTGTGGTAGTTGTGGAAGCATGATGGCTAATTGCGGTGTTAGTGGGGGATGTGGAAACATGATGGCTAACTGCGGTGTTACCGGCACTGGTGGCGCTTGCGGACTTAGTGGTGTTAAATCTGAAAGAGTGATGGCTAACTGTGGCGTTAGCAGTACTAGTGGTGGTTGTGGTGTACCGGGGAAAATGATGGCAAATTGTGGTGTTAGCGGTGCTAGTGGTAGCTGCGGTGTTAGCAGTCGTGGATCTGAAAACATGATGGCTAACTGTGGCGTTAATGGCCGTGTTGGTGCTAAATCAGAATGTGTGATGGCCAACTGCGGTGTTAATAGCCGTGCTAAATTTGAAAGTGGTGTCAGTGGTGGTGCTAAATCTGAAACTGCAATGGCTAACTGTGGTGTTAGTGGTGGCGCCAAATCTGAAAGCGCGATGGCTAACTGTGGTGTTAGTGGTGGTGCTAAATCTGAAAGTGCAATGGCCAACTGTGGTGTTAGCGGTGGCGCCAAATCTGAAAGCGCAATGGCTAACTGTGGTTTTAGTAGTGGTGAATCTGGAAGCATGATGGCTAACTGTGGTGTTAGTGGTGGCGCAGAATCTGAAAGTGCAATGGCTAACTGTGGTGTTAATGGTGGTGCTAAATCTGAAAGTGCAATGGCCAACTGTGGTGTTAGTGGTGGCGCCAAATCAGAAAGTGCGATGGGTAACTGTGGTGTTAGTAGTGGTGAATCTGGAAGCATGATGGCTAACTGTGGTGTTAGTGGTGGCGCCAAATCTGAAAGCGCGATGGCTAATTGCGGTGTTAGTAGTGGTGAATCTGGAAGCATGATGACTAATTGTGGTGCTAGTGGTGGTGTTAAATTTGGAAATATGATGGCTAATTGTGGTGTTAGTAATGAGGCTAAATCTAAAAGTGTGATGGGCAATTGTGGTGTTAGCGCTGGTTGTGGTGTTAGTAATGGTGAATTTGGAAGCATGATGGCTAAATGTGGAGTTAATAGTGGCAGTGGATCCAAGATTGGGATGGGCAGTGGTGGTTGTGGAATTAGTCTTAGTGAAAATGGAATCATGATGAGTAACTGCAGTGTTAGCGGAGGTGCTAAATCCGAAAATATGATGCCTAACTGTGGTGTCAGTGGTGTTAGCATGATGGCAAACTGTGGTGTCAACGGAGGTGCTAAAACCATGATGGCTAACTGCGGCGTTAGCAGTGGTATGTCTGAAAGCATGACGGCTAATTGCGGAGTTAGCAATGAAGAATCTGGAAGCATAATGGCCAACTGCGGTGTTTCCAGTGGTGCTAATTGCGGTGTTAGTAGTGCCAAGGAGTCGACAAAATGTGGTGGATGCGGGGTAAATGTGGAAGCAAATTAGACCAAGAGATTGTCATATATGTATTTGTATTTGTATTGTATTGTATGTGTTTTTTTTCTATCTTTTGTGGTTTTGAGTATGAGCTATTGTAATCTTTCTGCCACTTGTTGGTAACCTCTCTTCTCCTTGTGTGACGAATAAAGCTATGAGTTTTCATGTGTTAAATTGTGTTTCGGCAATCAACACAAACTTGCAAACAAACTATGTATTAAGAAAACTACTTTTTGTTGGCATAGAAAAATTGCTTTTATGTCACCCCATTTATCGCTTATTTTCATTACATAAACATGAGTACATTATCTTAAGTCAGAAATTTTAAAGATCAATCTCTTTCAGACTCAACAATCAATATTCATCAATTTATTAATACACACTTCACAGTCCTTATTTCCTCTTCACTAGCATTTTGCAGATATTATTTTTTCAACAGAATGCAACTTTCATGATATCTCTATGGAAACAACATGCTCGATGCTCTTGGATATAAGAAGGTGATCTCCAGTAGGCAATACACGGTTCCCATCCTCGTCCGCAAAGCTCAGATGGTCACAGGGATCGACAACAAACCTTGTTTCGGCAGTTTCGTGCTGTAAGATGTGGACACGCTCGAATCCAACTAGCTGCATTTCTGGAGAGCCTCTCAGTTTCTTTGCTGATTTAGCAAACAGAAGAACGACTTCACTCCCGTCAACATCTCCACCATTGGTCACAGAAATCTTCACCTCGAACCTCAAGGAACTGCAATATGGCACCTCATCAACGTAGATATCATCATTGCCTCTCTTGTAGACCAAGTTCCTCTTCCGTCTAACAGGGATGGATACCGGTAAACTCAATTTCAATGGTGCTGATGTGAGTTTGTACGTGAAACTAGTGTAACTTAGCCCATACCCGAAACCAAATACTCGGTCTCCAGTGTAGAACCGGTAAGTTCTTCCTGGATACCCGCGTGATGGATCAGCTCGCATATTCATGTCATTCATTGGAACCCTGGTGAATGACTCCGGATACCAGGTCATGGTAAGTCTTCCACCTGATACCACAATAATGAACAAAGCAATTACGAAAAGCTAGAAAAACACATGAATATGCGAGCTGACCACGTTCGTCTCTACATCTAGGGAACTATCAAGCCAGAGATCTTTGCAAAATAGTTTTAGGATACAATTTACATTGATTCAGATGGCTATTTGTACAAAATAACTCCCTAATTATTAATCCTGAAGAAATTAACAAAACGAGCCCAACCATGAGCATGGTTGGATGCTCCGTACCTATATAAATAAACAATATTATGGTCTACTGAGGCCTGGCATTTTATTTCATCATCGTTCTTGTGCTGAAATAATTTTACGAGCATAATAAACTGTATATTGATAATGTACACGACTAGTATATACTGATTAAGTCACATTTTAGGCAAACATTCTACCATTGAAAACCAATACCCCTAGTTATGAAAAATACCCGGATTATAGTTTCCGAAGATGATTTCAGATAGTGCAGTTCCACCGGTCTCTCCAGGATAACCAATCCAAAGAATGCTGCCAATCTGTGGATTAGGAACAGCAAAGGACACGTCTAATGGTCCACCGCCAGTAAGAACTAAAATAATAGGTTTTTTACTCACAACAGCAACTGCAGTGACGAGTTCAATCTGATAACCCGGTAGCAGAAGGCTATATCTGTCATGATCCTCAGTTTCTTGAGACAAATCTATCCCAGCTACAACAATCACATAATCAGATTGTCTAGCAGCGGAGAGAGCTTCTACAAAACCAACTGTTGAATTGCAAGATACGTCTTGGCAACCAGCAGCGTGATAGATATCCTTTACATATCCTTTCAGTCCTTCCATAATACTTATCGGGTTGCATGGAACACCTTCAAAAATTAAAATGATAAAAGAAAACTAATTTAAGTTGTTACTCAACCGAATCTAGAAGAAAATACTTGTTTCGGCCATCAAACAGCTATTTCTTCATTTTGAAGTCATGAAACAATTAAAAAAAATAAGTCTAGCTTGTCTATGCATGAATGAAACTCATACCTGTATAGCCACCTCCAAGGTCAGTCGAATTAGCCAGCGGACCTATCAGAGCCAACGAAGAGACACCATGTTTATTTAAGGGAAGCAATTTCTGCTCGTTCTTCAGAAGCACAATACCCTGCTGAGTTGCTTCAAGAGCCAATTTCCTGTGCTCTTCAGAGCAGACATCTTTCGGCCCCAATTTTCTAAAACGATTTCTTGCAGGCTCTCCATCAAAGAGCCCTAACCGAAGCTGGACAAGGAAGAGATTAAGTAGTGCCTTATGTATATTTTCTTCCGATACCTTCCCTTGCTCGAATGCAGACATCATGTGGCGCAACATATAAGTTCCACAGTTTATGTCAGTTCCTAGAAAGAAAAAGAAAATCCAAAAACTACTTCAGAAACAAGAAATAAACAAATTTTCCAGAGCAGCTTAACGACAACCTGCTTTAAGAGCATCTGCAACAGCATCCTCTGCGGTCTTTGTATAGTTCTGATATTCATAAATGGTAGCCACAGCATCACAGTCAGAGGTGATGTATCTGTGTTCACATCATTGCGGAGGATTAAAAATCTTTGTTTTTTGTACTAAATCTTTTCATTTCATTAGAACAAGAAGACATTCAATTTATCACCCTCTAAAATTCCAGTCGCTCCGAGCTTTTTGTAAGAGATGCCGATTTGCACAAGCTGGAACACCATTTATAGAATTGTATGAACACATCAAGCAACTTGCATTACCCTGCAGGATGCAGCTCCTGAATGGTGCTTGGTATGTATCTTCCATATCTTGTTCAGTTACCTAATATAGATATAGATATTTAAAGCTCTCAATTTCATTCTAATCAAACTTTAATCCAATTCCTTAACTAGCTAACTAATACTCCCTCTGAACACCATCTAAAGAGCCATTTTACCATTTTGGGTTGTCCACGAACCATTTACTATATTCCATATTTAGTATGTGGATCCCTCATTGCACTAACTTTTTTATACTAACAGTCTATTATAAAATTAATATTAAAAATGGGTCTCACATTCTACTCAATTTCTCCTTTTACTTTTCTTAACAAAGTCAAACAACTTCTAATAGTCCATGCTGAGTCAAAAGGAGTAAATCTAAGCAAACACTATAAGCATTTAAATCTAAATTGAAACTTAAAAAGGTAGGATTGTAAATGAAGGAAGAAGAAAGAAAGTTACCACAGCATTGAAATTGTATCTACTAAATTGGCCCCATTTCTCCAAATCATAAGCAGTGAAATGCTTGCAGCAAGCAGACAAAGACAGCATCATTTCATCACCATCATCGCCTAATACTCTCCTCTGCATCCCAAAGTTGTACCCGGAAGCTTGGCGGTAGTACCCTCCCTGAAAAGCTGTGACATACTCGACGGCGTAAGAGGAGGTGAGCAAGGGATCCTCCCCGGGCGTCTCCTGGCCCCGTCCCCACCTGGGGTCCCTGAATATGTTGATATTGGGGGCCCAATAGGTGAGGCCGGCCAGGCCCGAATTATGCATAGCTGTGGCCTCGACAGCGATGGCGGCGGCGAGGGCGGCCCAGAGGGAGCGGTTGAAGGCGGAGGAGGCGAGGATGACCTGGGGGAAGACGGTGGCGGAGGAGATGGAGCCGTTAAAGGAGACGCCGGGGCCGTTGGAAGCGATGCCGTGGAGGGATTCGGACCACCACTGGTATGAGGGAATGCCGAGGCGGGGGACGGCAGAGGCGTTGTTGGAGAGCTGCTGGATCTTCTCAGGGAGGGTGAGGAGGGAGATTAGGGAGTGGGCGCGGGATTTGAGAGGGAGGGAGGTGTTGCAGAAGGGGTAGGAGTGGTGGTGCGGAGGCTGGCATGGCCGTTTGTAGGAGTGGGACTGGCAAGTCAACTGGAGGAGGAAGAGGAAGACAAACAAGACAAGCGCTGTTCCCATTTTGTGCACCTTTCTTTGAAATGGAATGAATGCCTACTTGTACACTCCATCACTGCACCTCCTATATAAAAAAATGTTTATGGAAAATAGGGAGATATTTATATCACAATTATATCTTTTGTCAAAATAATATTTTATGTACTATAATATACAATTTCATATAATGTAAAATATACTTCCTCCGTCCCGAACTACTCGCACATTTCCTTTTCGGCACGGAGATTAAGGAATGAGTGTATATCAAAGTCAACAATTGCGGCTGTAGGTGATAATTTTTTCTAAAAATGGAAAGAGTGCAAATAACTTGGGACGCCCAGAAAGGAAATAAGTGCAATTAGCGCGGGACAGAGGGAGTATAAATTATCTACATTATTAAAAATAGTACATTATGTATATATAAAATGTACATTACTAGAGTGTATAATAACACAAAACTATTGTAAGTGTCACAATAATGGAAAAAAAAACTTGTCTTAAATTCTTCCTATATGTGTGTATAAGCATGCTTGATTGTCTTTCTTCGAATGTCACTAGGCACATCGTTTCGTTAGGATTTGTTGGTGTGGACTTAGTTTCTCTTAAGAGTTGGACCGCGGAACCTTTCTTTCACTTATTAACCACTTGAGAGCTATAACTTCCATATTTCGATCAAGTAAATGCAGCGTCCTTAGGAGTCCCATTTCTTGAGCTAATGTACTTAGGATAATTCCGGTTTCAAAAAAATGATGAAAAAATGCCTCAAGGTTGATCTACTAGACTAAAGCTAGATGAATTGTGAACTTGTTATTGTTGATGCATGAAAATGATTTAGGCAATAGGACGGTAAGCCTCATTCTATACTATCACATGTGTTACCCTTCATAAACCCCTAGTCAGCCAATTTTGAGATTTGAAGCCTTATTTTCTGTTGAAGATTTTGATTCACTAAATGAGCCTATGTTATTTATCCTTTGCTAAGCTTTAATTCTCAGTCCCTATCACCAAGGTTAAAGTGCTAGCACATCTTGGGAGGGTTTGTTGACAAGAAAAGGCTTGTTTTTGAGCCATTAGGTGGTAAATGATGTTGTAAAATAAACGAAGAAAAAAAATAAAGAAAAAAATAATGAATAGAAAAAATGACACTCTTTCACGATTGAAAAAAGCCAAGGCTAAAAACAAAAAGAAGAAGAAGTTGAATGCAAAATGAAAATAGAATAAAAGTGTTGGTTTGTTAATTTTGAGATGATTAAAAATCTTAAGTTTGGGGGTGTGTGTTGAGTTGTAATTGAGATGTGAGAATTGTAATGGATATAAACTTGGTGGTGAGTCACTTAGCCAAATATGATCCCAACTTGACCAAAAGCCCCATTATATCCCTATGGTTAAAGCACCTTTTGATTCATGTGTCACAACGACTTGTTAGTGATAAGTTTTGCCTAAGTTTGGGGGAGACACAATGAGTGCCTTAAAAGAATAATTGAATAGTCGGAAGAACTCCTTTTGATGATCTAGTTATGACGGTTTGAGACTCCCTGAGCGCTACTCGAGCATAAATTGGTGTAGTGGAGTGACAAGCTCTTAGGTGGTTGGTCGGTTGATTGGTGCATATTGCATGTTCCAAAGTCCTACTTGCGAGTGAATTCAGGGTCAATCCAATAAGCTTTGAGGACTCGTGTGGGTTGGCGTGATATGAGAAGAAAGATTATCTAGGACTATAGAGTGCTAAATTTTTTAACTTGCCCGGAATGTTGGGCAACATAGATTGCATGCATTGGGAGTGGAATAATTGTCTGCCGCTTGGAAAGAGATGTACACGACAGGTTGAAAGAGCTCTGTTCTAGTTAACTGATAACGCACGATACAATTGCAAACTAAATTCACGCAGACTGATCAAGCAGTGTTGGGTAACGGATCAAGCAGGCTACTAAAATGTGTTGTTGAGTGCGCAACCAGGAACTGTGTGGGTTAAGTTCTACTATGAATTAGTAAAGGGAAGTAAGGGTCGAATCCCACAGAGATGAAGGTGTTTAAACATGCATTGTGGACATTTTGGGATGGCTGCTGCCCACGCAACTGTGTGGGTTAAGTTCTACTCTACTGGACTGAACTGACCTAGGAATAAATGCTAACTGATCAACTAGACTAAACATGCGATGAAATCATTAACATTCTGAACGGATCAAGCGAACGCTAAAACAGAAACATAACGTGACCACTACGTACGAGCAAATAAAGTTGTATAAAAGAAAAAGGTGACACAGACTGCTTCCTAACTAACTCTAATCGTCTTCTTCCTCCAACACACCAAATTAAACACGGATTGGAACGTTATTTCAGATCGGATCGGAGACAGAGCATGTACCCCAAAAAGAACAAATCACTGAATTTAAAGTAGATCCATGCAATTAAATCACTTACACATCAGCAGATCAAACAATAACTACTCTATTCCATGCAAACCTCAAACTAAAATTCAGATCTACGTAAATCAATCTCCAGATGACTAGATCTAAGCAATTAAACAAAAATCAACGCGATCAACCATGCACAACTCCGAATCAAACTTGTTAGTTCCAAATCCAATCCAACATCCAACTGAAAACTTCATAACATCAAACATTTCACAGAATTTCAAAATCAAAACAGTAATCGAACTCAGATTTAACAAATTGCACCGATCACAAACTCGCACGATGAAATTAAACTAATTAAAACTCAGAATAACAAGATTAAGAACAAATATCTTCGAAATTAAAAAGAATACGAAAGTGAAAAGATTGTATTGGCTCCTCGGAGCTAAAAACGTAGAAACAAAGTATCGATTTTGATAGCTGGCATCTTTTCGTTTCTCCTTTTAGTTGTCGTTAATCTTTTGCACGTAACTGAAGCGTGAGTTGCTAACTGAACTGATCTACTTGCTAACTTGAACTGATCATTTTATCTGAATTGAGGGACTTGTACGGTAATTTCCAGAAATAGCCAAACAAAATAAAAGTGAACCGGTGTCAGAGGTCTGCAAAACGTACGATAAAGCGAAACCTTCCTAACAAACTCATCTTCCTCATACGATCAACACAAAAGCAGAGTATAACTAGATCTGCAGAAACTTCCATCCTAACGAACTATGCATAACGAAACAAAACTTGCAAATTAAACTCATAACTCCAGATCTATGCTAAACAAAACGGTTACAACCACGTTAACAAACCGACCAACCCATAATCATGCAGAAATCACAAGATCGACTACCAGATCTACAACTTCAGAAACTGAATCAGACATGATCACATCTTCAATCAACGCAATCGTACTCATATCTACTTTATCATATTTCTAACGATCAGATCTAAACATCCTAACACATTCCATTCAGGATTTCTTCACAAGCGAACAACTTTCATTAATCAACAACTCAGATTCATAAAATCGAACAACAACAAAATTGCTTAACTAAGATATGCTTACGAGCTAGAAAGCAAAAGTGAACCAAGGGATCATGCATAGTAAACAAAACACTCAAAGATAAGCTGAAATCATAACATCATATTTACTTCACAAAAACATCCAGATAGATAATAGCAAGAAAAACTAAAACCAAATGTAGCAAAACATGAAAACAAAGATTGTATCTTCGCCCCTTCCCGGGACGGAATTACAGAACTAGAAATTGTGAATGTTAAAACCAACACCCAAACCACCGCTAAAACTAAACTAAAACCTAAAGAAACCAAGTGTGTGTAACAGAATATCAGGAGTTTGGAGTGTTGGGAGCCCCATTTCAACCCTAGGAGAGAGCTGAATATCTGATGTGTGTTGCCTCTTTCCTCCATCCATTTTCATTTATAGGAAGGCGTGAGGCCTTGATCCCTAGGGCAACCTTCCTTTCGAAAAGCCCTTCCTGCCCCTTAGCCTTCTGGGATCTTTTTTTTATGTTACGCTCTATCTCGTATTCAGGTGCTCCTACTGCTGCCATATGTTCTCACTTGATCTGTTTGAACAGCGAAATGACTCCTTCTCCTTGGTCCGTTCGTCCGCCCAGCTGATCCGTCCAGTTTCTGAATATGGCAGACTTTACACACACCTGACTCATAATTGCGCGTTAGATTACAGAATTGGGTGTCACAGAACACATGCATGAAACGAGCCTTATCAATGAGGCGAGCTCCGCAGCCTCCTCAGTGGGCGGTTGGTTGGTAGTGGTGGTGGTGGTCTTCCTCTTTCTTGACACTCTAACCGGGATGGTATATGGGGTGGCTTCGCGTGGCTGGCTCTCTCTTAAAACAGAAACATAGGATATGAGTTGTTGGGCAATTTGATTGTTCTTCTCTGCTAGAGTGCCCATTCTCTCCTTGAGAGAGAGGGCCTTAGTCATGTTTTCAGTCTGCAGCTCCAACAACCCCTTTTGCATTTCATTAGCTTCGCCGAATTTGCGAAGCATGAACTCCATTATCTTCTGCCACTTTTCCTCAACGGCAGCTGGCCTCGTCTCAGTCGGAATTTGTCTCTCTTCAACAGGGGTTGGTCTCTCCTCATCCTACATTGGCTCGTCATCTTCTTCACTTTCCACCTCTACCTGTGCCACCTCTGTACGTCCGGTCTCATAAAACACCAGAGCAGACCCCGTTTTCTCGACAATCCCAGTGTTGATGAAGTAGGATGTGTTAAACCATTCGGGATCCTCACACATTGCGATGGAGGACTTGGGAATTGCTAGTCTCGAAGAGACATTCCTTTGTAGATAAGCCCCAAGCAGATGGCAGGCATATAGGTGACGGATAGGGTGGCGGGATATTTTGTGGCATGCGTGCGCTAGCCAGTAGCCCAAGTGAACCTTGACTTCCTTAAGCATGCACCACATGAAATATAATTCAATTTTGGTGATCGTAGTGTTTGCTTGGCCAAGGAGGTTGTGGCCCAAGAAGACGTGTGCCAACCTCAGAATGGGGTCAGCAATTTCCTCCCCTGTAGACACACTGGTCTTAAATGGATCCGCACTGTCAGCTCCTATTAGGTTGCACGCTTCCTGAGCATCAAAACCCTCATTGTCTTTGGGCTGGCCATCCTATCCTACATAAGCGCACACTCCCATCCTATCCTCGTATGGAATCAGTAGTCCCAGACTCAACGACCACTCTGTAAGGGTTATGACCATCGCCTGATTAAACACCCTGAAGTAGATCGACTTCGTGTCTAAGTCGGTAGTGTACTCAAAGTGGAAGGACGTGAAAAACTCATTCACTAGGTTAACTGGCACCTCACATGGAATCTCTCCTCAGCTCCTATCCTCCTCATGGAAGGATAATATATTTTCCTCCCTGACTTCGCCTTCCATGTTTCCGATACCCTTCATGCATAATTCTTTCTCAACTTCGGGTCTTTAAAATAAACCATAGCTTCCAGCAGCTTTTGGTCTGTTTCAACCTCCATCCTCTCATAAACTCCTTCATTTTCCTCGCCTTCACCGGTCTCCATCTTCTGCTCTTCCTGCTTCTCATCCTCGCTCTCCTCTTCTTGGTAGTGGGTTGTTTCTGTAAGATCAGTAACGGGCTCCTGAATTACTACACCTAGTGACGTCTGCCTCGGCCTTTTGCTATTGCCAGGGGTAGCCACCTGCTTTCCATTCCTTTTCCCTTTCAGCGGCTTCTCTTTTTGCAGCTGCCAAGATTGCTGCCTCCACCCACAGGCTCATGGGTTCCACTATCTCTATCCTCCTCTGTGTATGAAGGCTCCTTCTGGATGCCCTTTCAGTGTGGGTCTCCCAGTCCTCGTCAGATCCTTCTTCTTCCACATTAACCACTTCCCGATCTTTCCCAATAGATTTCTCCTCCACTCGGATAGACTTGGCTCTGATAGGACTGGGGATTCTGAGCTTGCCAGTCTTGACTTGGCTATGTCGGGAGGTGATCTTCAACATTAGAGAGCATTGTTGATGGAGATGATTTTGGAATTGAGGGTAATAGCTGGGGTGGTCAAATTGATACATTGGTTGACTGGGTTCACAGTTTTGGAAATCAGGATAAGGTTGGTAATCTTGATATCCCATTTGCCATGTGGGCGTCTGGGTGGCATTCTGATGTGGCTCTGGCTGGCAGGATAAAGGTGGGTATTCTTCCACCCAGCTCTCTTGAGGTGGAGCGAGGTTGCCCTCACTTACTTCACAGTGTAGATAATCATGCTGGCATGCGACTGCTTGCCCCCCAGGATTCCAACTTCTATTTGAATTCAAATCTCACCCGCGCCTTGGTGATGACTCTCTTGATAAGTTTGGGTGTGGGTCTTGACTGAGGGAGTTTGTGGATGACTTATCTTGATCACTGACTAGAACGCTCTCTCAAGCTTGTCAATCCGATTCTTCAATTGATCGTCATCTTCTCCCACGGAAGCCTTCATCTCGTCCCCCTTGGGTTATAGTAATTGGTGTATCATCGTATGCTCTTTTTGCGCAGAGAAGCTTTCCCATGACAATCTTGGCCTCACGCACCCGTAGCTTGGAGAAACTTCCCCCGCTTGATGACTTCACTAGGTCTTTTTTTCTTGCATCCACCCCCTCATAGAATCTAGAGTACATCTCTACTTCTAACATGTTTTGGTTTTGGCATGTGTCTAAAAGGCCTCTGTATCTGTACCAATATCTACTCAAACTCTCATCATACCCTTGGGCAGCTTCTTTGATTTCCCTCCAGAGTGCATTTGTCTTTGCCGCTAGGAAGAATTGATCCAAAAACTCCCCCCCTGAAATATGACCATGTCTTGATGGTGTTAGGTGGTAGCTTCCTAAACCAAGTATCTGCTTCCCTTTTCAAGGAGAGGGGGACGACTTTCAGCTTGAAATCATCTTCACTTGACCCAGTCGGCCTTTTCTGAACCCTGCAGATTTTGCTGAACTTATGCAAGAACTTAATCGGACTTTCAGTATTGGCTCCCAAAAATACAGGTAGGATGGCAAATAGGTCTGGTCTCACATAAAGCTATTAGGAAGATACTCCTAAGGTAAACGCATATTATGAGGATGACTTACTCGATCACTGATTAGTCATAAAACTAAGTCAGTGTAACCCCAAGGACATTACATGAATGACTGGTAAACTAGAATATACCGATTAGTCTTTCTCAAGCACTGTGGTGTATTCTTTACCTCAATCAAAGTCTCTTGCCATGGTTAATATGATATACACTTGCTATGCATAAGCACTACTAATATCAAACTTAGTACACATTATAGGACACATGAGACATCTATCTTTAAAACTAGATTCATAATTCTTGATCTCACTAAGCGTCAAACGACACTTGACTAGAGACAAGACAATTCCATCTTGGAAGGTATAAACCTTTTCATGGAATTTCTAATGCTAAAATGTTCCAAGAAATGTATAGATATAGGATTTCTAAGAGAATCTCAACATTCTTTCTAGCATTCTTAAAAGAACTTAGATGTTAAGAATGAAATTAGTTTCTCTCAAATCTTAAACTGGGCAGACAACCAGTTTCCTACGCTAGATGTCAATCTTAGTTGTTTGCAACTTTGTAGATTTCATCATCGTAGAGTACCATTAATACCATATTTAATGCATTTTCAACTTCCTTGTGCTTATAACACTCTTAATGGCACAAGTCAAATTTCAAACATTTGACAATTTTGTTAAACACATATTCTGATTTAGATGTTTGCCTAAGACCACGGAGGTCTCTATAAGCTATTAGGATGTTAATACCATTAATACCATATTTAATGCATTTTCAACTTCCTTGTGCTATTAAGATGTTTGTCTAAGACCACGAAGGTCTCTATAAGCTATTTGAAAGCTGGCCTCTTTTCGTTTCTCCTTTTAGTTGTCATTAATCTTTCGCGCGTAACTGAAGCGTGAATTGGTCATTGTGGATTAGTCAAGTCGCAGTACCGAACGGATCCAGCTGAACGATGTCTTCTGTTACCTGCACGTGTCCCATGAACGGATCCAGTGGTAAACCTAGCTGATCAACTTGACTCACTTTAACCTACTATTGTTCAGTTGAGTGTGAGAACGGAGGAACTCAAGGACTTTCAAAACCTTAACCCACAATACTATGAATTAGTAAATGGAAGTAATGGTCGAATCCATAGAGACGATGTGTTCTACATTTGTTGAGGACAAGTTGGGGATGGTTGCTGCCACGCATTAAAAGTGGGTTAAGTTAAAACTACTAAGGGTCTAGACAAATTGAGAGACTGACTAACTGAACTGATATACTTGCTAACTTGAACTGATCATTTTATCTAAACTAAGGGACTTGTACGGTAATTTCCTGAAATAGCCAAACAAAATAAAAGTGAACCGGTGTCAGTGCTCTGCAAAATGTAAAATAAAGTGAAACCTTCAGATCCAGAAGTACAATATCCTCCCTTATCATTTGCATACATCTGCATGTTGGTCGCATGATAGTCCTACTTGGCGTCGTTTGCGTCGTATTTGGTCATTCATGCATGATTATATTCGTTGGTCCTTGGGTGAGGGGAAAATCAGCTTCTGGGATGATGTTTGGCTTGGGGCTAGCCCCATCCGGAGTCTGTGCGTCCCGGGATATGATCCTCCTCAATACCAGGCCGTTGCATCATACTAGCATGAGCATGCATGGGATGAGGATATGCTGCATGATTTCTCTTTCAGGTTTGGCGTACCTCTCGGTGCGATCGATCAGATCAGAGCCACGTAGATCTAGTCGGGGGAAAAGGATGTGAGGCGATGGAGTCTAACTAGCCATGGCGAGTTCTCTGTGACCTCAGCTTGGGGGAGCATCCGGACGAGACTGCCGAAGCATGAGATCTTTGGGTTGATTTAGAATGGAGGGTTGACCCCCACCATCTCGGTGTTCATTTGGAGGTTGTTGTATAGTAGGTTGCCGGTGGATGAGAAGTTGCAGAGGTAGGGTATTGAGTTAGCTTCTAGATGTCAGTGTTGTCGGTCTCCTTCTGTTGAGTCTTTCAGTCTTGTCTTTCTTTCGAGTCAGTCGGTGATTTCTGTGTGGGAGTATTTCGATGCCTGGTTCCCTTCCTCGCACACACCGATTTACGGGAGCACTGATATTGCACTTAGACTAGGTCACTGGCGGAGGTCCTCATTCACTAGGGCTCCCTCCATGCATATTAGTTTTATAGTTGCTTGTTTGATTGTTTGGTTCCTTTGGACGGAGAGGAACGGTTGCAAGCATCGCAGTCAGCCTTTTAGTCATACTCATGTTATTTGACAGGTCACTCATCACTTGCATACGTTCGTGCTGGCTGGCAGGATCGCCCCTATTCACTAGAGGGGATGCTCGCCGTCGGTGGATTTCATGCCTTTTTCTCCCAGACAGCGTATTCTGCTTTCTCTCATGGTCCTTTGGCATTCCCCTGATGCCCCTTAGGTGAAGCTGAACACTGATGGAGCCTTCTCTACATCGACAATGGAGGCGGGAAAGGGAGGATTGGTTCGTGGTTCTGATTGAGGTCTTCTCCGGGCCGTTTGTTCTCCGGTTGCTGCATCTTTGAGCTTTGAGGCGGAGGTTATGGCTCTTATTCGGGGTTTTCAGATGACTATGGAGTTCTCTACACATATTTGGATAGAGCTGGATTCAGCGGCTCTGGTTACCTTACTGTCATATGACAGCTTGGGTCTCCGGATCTTAAACATCATATGGCTTTGATTCGGAGTATGACTTCTCAGCGGCAGGTTTGATGACAAACACGGATTTTGCATGTTCTTAAGACCTTGATTTGACTCGTTTTAAATGTCAATCATGCAAATTATGTTCTTAAAATGCATATATTATACATTTTGGTATTTTGACGTGTTTGTTGAGAAATTACAGAAAAAAGGCAGAAAAAGGTGCATAAAGTCAAAGGTGCAGCAGCCTCAGTTTAAGCCGGGTTTCCTGGAATTTTTGGAGTCCAATCAGTGATTAATGCATATCATTATATTCATCTTCGAAAGAGCTTTGTGTGTATACCTTGCACGTCTCAATCGGACTTCTGTGGAGAAAGTTATGACTATTCTACGAACATTGCGCAGTGCAGTCAAAGCTGATGGAAATTAGGCGGAAATTCAAGGAAGAAAATAAATTGTTGCCCAAATCTCTCCCATTTCTTGTAGGGTACGGTAATCATAAAAAATAAACCTTTCTCCAGCCTATAAATACCCAAACCTAATTCATCCTTCTCCATCTCAGAGCTCCAATCCTTCTCTATCTCTACACCTTCTTCCATCCCTCGATCTCGGAGTCTCCAATCCTTCCCCTCTCTACACATCCTTCCATCCCATCTTCCACATTTAAATTCCTCCACCTTCCATTGGAGCGGAGCTCTGCAGATCCAGGCAAGAGAAGACTGATGATTGAAGATTCCACTTTCAGTTTTATCAATTTCTTTCATGTCTCGAACTATTATTGTTTTTACTACTTGTCTATGAGTAGTTAAACACCCTTTTCTAGATTTTTGGGTGAAGATTATTGTGAACATGTTTTGATTTATTGAATTGAACCTTTACGTAGCTGTCGTGATTGTTTTGCTTGTTCTTGTGCTTTTATTGTTCTTTTGTCTGGCCAACTTTAGAATTTTGTCCGTTTAACTAGATTAATCGAGAGATAGCTAGTTTAACATGGTAAAAGGAATGAGTACAACACGTAGGTTTATCTGCTTTCGAGAGAGGGGACCCTTTGTGAGGGCTTGAGTCTTAGGAACTTAAGGAGTTAGAATCTAATCTATTGAAATGAGACTTTGATAGTTAGAGTCTAATCTACTGGATAGGTGCACTCAAGAGAGGGATTATCCTAGAATCGTGACTTTCCTAATAATCCTAGAGACATATAAAAGTAAAGGTCCTGTGAGATTATTCATTACTAGGTCGTAGTAGTTGGATCCTAAAACTCTACAGTCTTTTGCCTGCTATGTATTATTTGTTTCTATGTTTTATATTTTTTTGTTTATTTATTTATGTCTAGTTTATAAATCTAAAACCAAAAATTCCGTGTCTCTAAATAGTATATGACGCTTAATATATGATAGTCAGTTGCAATCTTATTCCCTGAGTTCGATATCCCGGTACTGACCTTTAGCTATACTAGATCTACCTTGTAAACTTGCAGGTATTATTAGTGCTAATAGATAGTGCATCAAGTTTTTGCCGCCGTTTTTGGGGAATATTATTGCTTTAAGCTATTGTTAAACGGTCCATAATACTAATTTAGAGTGTAAAATTTTGTATAGTTTAATTTTAATTTTTTTTTATTTGTTTCACGAGGGCTGCTATCTGAGGAGAGCACGGAGCACAACAATGGTTTATTCTATGCTCCAATAAGCTCCGTCGAGCTCGGATGAGGTACAAATGCACATATGTTTTTTTTATTAGCATACAGATGAGCTAGTTATTTTTTTATTTTTTAGTTTTTTTTTATACGTATTTTTTTATACATTTTTTTTAGTTATTAGCCGCCCCTGCCAGTTTTGTAAATGTTTATATATGTATAAATATTTTTTTTCGTTTATATATATATATATATATATATATATATATATATATATATATATATATATATATATATATAAACAAAAAAAACTAGGACCTTCTCCCCTCTCTTTTTATTTTGTTTTCTCTACATAACTCACACACTCACACTTCAAAGTCACATTACTTAATTAAATTCTTTGCTTTTGGCCAATTATTCTTGTGCTCAACTGTCAACCAACACAAGGTATGTTCTTCTTGTAATTTCTGAGCTTTGAACTTGAATTCTTTCATTGAATGACTTTGTTGTTGATATGTATTGGTAGTGTGGGTTGGAGTTTGATGAGCAATGACGAATTTGTAACTTTTGGATTCTTAGAATTAATTATTGTTGGGTGTGATTGAGTATATTTTACCTTTGTGGGTGAAAATTGAATATCACTTTCGCTTGATTGTTGATACATATAGTTCATGTTCATAGCATTGTGAGGCTATTTTATCTTGCATGAATTGTGTATTTGGAGCTTAATTGTTTTGCTTGATCTTGGTCTATTGTTGAAATTTTTTTGCAATTAATTGGGGATAGAGACATGGGGGATGAAAAATGATCATGTTAAGGTAGATAATTTGATTTGCATATTTTATGCCTTAAAATGATTAAAGTTTGGGGGATGGCCACATGTTATGCATCGTACAAGACTACAATTTTCTTCATTCTATGCTCACATTACGAAATGGTAGCTACAAAAGGCATCCCAAAGAAAGTCCTGAGAATGAGGGACAACTTATGAGCTTCAAAGAATATCAAGCTAGAGACGTTAACCAAGCGCTTGTTGGGAGGCAACCCAACATTGGTATCATTTTTTTTCTTACTTTTCACTTTTGTTTTTAGTTTAATTTATTTTTTTTAGTTTACTCACATTCCTACCGACTTTTCAAACTTATTCTTAACGTAGTTTTGAATAAGTTTGGGGGGATAAAGTGATGGACCATAAGTTTAGTTGTTTTTGTTTGTTTTTAATAAACCCGAGGTGATTCTTGTCATGGGCATAACATAAAAAACTTAGAAATACTCATGTTTAGGGACATCAGACCGAGTTGCTTATTATGAAAAGTTCATTTATGTGTTGGTTGAGTTGACTTGATGCATTGATTTGAAGGTTTAATGAAAATGTGCATAAATAATGAATTGTTTGTTTGCCTTGAATCATGCTTATACCTTGTGAAACTTGAGCCATAAATTTCTTTCTTATGTGATTTATCTGCATTCATGTATTTGTTTCTAGAACTTGCTCCTAGCCTGCCTAAGTCTATATAGTGTTTAAATGATAAAAGAGGACGTTAAGCCATCCTTCTTAGCTACTTTATACATCTAAATTAATGACCTTATTCAAACATTTTTCCCTAGCTAGCCACTTGAGCCTTTAAAGCCTTTTTCTTTTGAAGCTAAATAAGGGGGAATATTCATATACTATTGGGGAATTTTTGTGTATATTTTGTGAAAAGAGTTGGAGAGATAAGGTAGAAAGAAAGTAATGTGTTTAAATGTGAAAGTGACATAGACTTCTGTGGTTTAAATTAGATTTATTGTTGTGCAAAAAAAAAAGGATGTACAAAAGAAAAAAATTGAAAAGAAAAAAAATCAAAGGAATTTGGGAAGTGAGAAGAAATTTAGACAAAGTCTAGAATTTACTGAGATTTGAATTGTTGGTGGGGTGCTATGTTTGATGTAGTAGAAATTGATCACTTTTGCTATGATAGAGTTTAGTCACTTTTTAGCCAAATATTTCCTCACCTTACGAAAGAGCCTACATTAAAACCTAAAATAAAGACCTTTCGGATTTTTTTTTATTTTAATCACATAAAGTAGAGGAAGGATTAGACTTTGAGCAAGCCTATGGTAAACTTTGCATATTGCATGATCTGAGAGCATATATTATTTACCTTATACACTTTGAGAGTGAGCGATGAACACACTTCTAAACACTTGTGAGTGCATGTATTTCAAGGTGATCAACGAGCTAGTAATGAAAGTGCAATAATAAGCTTTGCTTGATATGATTTGTATTCTTGTCAAACTCTTTATTTTTGTTGTAATTTGTGAGGCAGCTATGAAGTCTAGTTCTCAACGTCTGTGTTTCTTTATTTGTTTTTCTCTTGTTTTGTTTGGGGACAAACAAATTATTAAGTTTGGGGGAGTTGACAAACAAGGATTTTGCATGTTCTTAAGACCTTGATTTGGCTCGTTTTAAATGTCAATCATGCAAATTATGTTCTTAAAATGCATATATTAAACATTTTGGTATTTTGACGTGTTTGTCGAGAAATTACAGAAAAAGGCAGAAAAAGGTGCATAAAGTCAAAGGTGCAACAGCCTCAGTTTAAGCCGAGTTTCCCGAAATTTTTAGAGTCCAATCGGAGTTTTTAGAGTTCCCGAAATTTTTAGAGTTTCCCAAAAAAGGCATATCATTATCTTTGTCTTCGAAAGAGCTTCGCGTGGATACCTTGCACGTCTCAATCGAAGTTTTGTGGAAAAAGTTATGACTATTCTACGAACATTGCGCAGTGCAGTCAAAGCTAGCGGAAATTAGGCTGAAATTCAAGGAAGAAAATAAATTGTTGTCCAATCTCACCCAGAATTGTAGGGCACGAAAATCATAAAAAACAAACCTTTCTCCGGCCTATAAATACCCAAACCTAATTCATACTTCTCAATCTCAGAGCCTGCAATCCTTCTCCACCTCCAATCCTTCTCCATCTCCACACCTTCTTCAATCCCTCGATCTCGGAGCCTCCAAATCCTTCCCCTCTCTACACATTCTTCCATCCCATCTTCCACACTTAAATTCCTCCACCTTCCATTGGTGGAGAGGGGAGTATTTTTGGGCTCCTTCTTTTTAATTGTTTGGGCCACTTTTGGGGCTCACAAACTTTTATTTGGAGAAATATGGGTGGGTAATATAATTCTATTTGGGCCACTTAATTAAATAGCTTGGACTGTTTTAATTTATTCTTTGAGCTGTAAATTAATTAATTGTTGGACCGATGATTAATTAATTGTGGGGGAATTATTTAATTAATCCCGGAATATGTCGAAGTATGAATAATTTTATTCCAATTCCGAATTAAAAATAATTTCGAGGGGAAGTGATGCCCAGAATTTAGTTATGCGCTTAAATAATTTTGGGAATTTAATTCGACATCGTGGTGCAAAATACGAGGAGCCAACGGTGAAATTTTGGGCATAAGCGGCCAAAACTGAGAAACGAGATAAAAGACTTTAATTAGGGTGCATGCATTCTAATTAGTAGTTTTCTCGCGCTAATTGTTATGTTATCACTTTAATTTTCTTTAAAGGGAATTGTTCAGTGAGACTCTAATCCGGAAAGAGGCATACTCAAGTTGTTCAGAACGCTAAGTATTGTGAAAGCGTCAAACCATGTACATTTTATGCACATATAATGTACCACCCTCATATGTAATAATGTACCACCCACATATAATGTACCACCCCCATATAATGGTACATTATATGGGGTGGGTACATTATATGTGTATAAAATGTACATGGTTTGGCATTTTGACAAAGATACTGTTTTGACCATAATACACCCCTTTATATATATATATGCATTAGGGCGCATCCTTAATTAGAGTGCTAACGTACATCCAATCACGTGCTGCCAAGTGGCAAAAAAATGCAATATTGTATATAATGTGTAGCATGTGTTTTGTGTATAGTGTGTCGAGTGAAAGTATTTTGTGTATATTGGGTCCTGTTTTGTGTACCGTGTATATATTCTGTACATGTATTGTGTGCATAATATGCGTATTTTGTGCATGTGTGTTTGCACTTTGCCGTGCATATAGTTGGTGCATGTGTGTACAATGTGTACGTGTGTGTATTTTTTTTTATCATGTATGTTTTTTCTGTATAGTGTGTGTTTATTATTGTGTGTATTGTTTATTTTTGTAGTGAGTGTTTGTAGCTGATTGTGGATTTAGTATTTTTATAGAACACGTACTTTGTTTATAGGTTGTGTAACCGTGTGTGTATACTATATTTTCTATACATGTATTTATTTTCTGTATAATGTGTGTAATGTGTAGTTTTTGTAGTGTGTGTAGCACATTCAGTGTTGTTAGGAGCGTGGGGCGTTCTGGGGAGATTCTATATAATCTGCGGCGCAGGGCAATGGGGCAACAGGGTGAGAGACCCATGAATCGGGGCGATCGATACTTAAAAATAGAATTAGTACCTCTTCATTATCGAATCGGGGCGATCGATAGGTATTTGATTTTTCTTATACTAATCTGTAGTGCATGCAACATATTTTTTTTTATTAATTTCTTAGAAGCATAAGTGCATGTTTGGTAGGTGACTCAACTTATTTTTAACTCAAGTATACCCGCAAGTGTACGAGGCTAATGTAGCTAACAACAAGTAACCAAGAGTATCGTATCTACGGAGACAATAAGTCTCAACCTAAGTACCATGAACCAACTTCGACTACTATCTAGATGAATCAGAAGGTTTTGTTTTTCTAAATCTACTTAAAAGCAAAGCAAAAACAATAACTGGAATTACTAAATGTAAACAAAGATAACTTAAACAAATAAGAACAAATAAAGGATGTAAATTAAGAGTTGGAGAGGTAGAATCATACGAGTTCGATAACAACTATCCTATGCTCAACTAAATTCTAAACTATGCCGACAAAGGGTCTCAAGGGTTATTAAGCTATCATTAAGATAAGACTATATCTTCTCTCGAAGCATACAATTTGTAGATTGCTACCTAGAACCAAAGTGTCCTTCCTAGAACTAAGACAACAACTCCTAATAGCTCATAAGATACTTAGCTTCATTCAAAGGCTCAAATCTCCCGATTATATTGGCAAAGATGTCAATTTCTCTTCTTTCAAATTAAACTACTCATCTCCCGATTATTGTAGTAGAATCCACATGCATTTATAAGGTGATCACTCAAATAAATGTATAAGCACAAAAGGAATCAAAATAACCACATGAGCCAAAGCATAGGAAGAACTCTACGAATCATTGTATCTCCCTCAAAGAACTCTACGAAGTGTTTAGCTATTCATGTTCATCACGAAAGTTAAATAACAAAAGGAATGAAACATCATGAAAATGAAACTAACTACACCCTTTAGTAGGGGAATATTGATTGGAAGCTCCTTCTTCAACCTAGGAATGGATTGGGCAAGTTCAATCTAGAATCCTTGCTCTCAAAGTTGTTTTTCATGATAGAAGCTCCTTCTTCAAACAAATTTCTCTCTCTTGAATCCTTGCTCTCAAACTTAGGACCGCTCCATGTTTCTGGACAGCGTGCAGTCTTCGTAAAATGGGCATAACTATAGAACTCCGATTGAGACGTACAAGATACCCACGCGAAGCTCTTTCAAAGTAAAAGAGAATGATATGTATTATAAACAAATTGGACTTCAAAATCACCATAAAAAGAGTCTCCAACGAAGGCTGCTGCACATGCACATCCACTTATTCTGTACCTTTTTCTACACATTCTTCACAAAATGGTCAAAATACCAACATAATAAAAAACTAGATATGAACATGCCTAATAATAGACAAAATGTGATTGGATTCATATAAAACTACCTTCTAAAACCATTCAAAATCCACGTATACAAGTAGGGTTGATAACTCATCTATAGATGGAAATCAATGAACAAGAATGTCATTTTTGTTCATAGAATTTCATGTATAGATGAGTTATCAACTCTACCAAATATGCTTTAAGTGTATACGTGTAATAGTATGTGCCTTTAGCCCTAAAGTAAGAGAGAAATACCTGTACGCAATTTCCTAGGAGCATAAGACTATAAATAAATATATAATAGTATCAGTATGTGAGTAGGAACCTATAAGAAGAGAGATGTCTTTACTAAATGCTTTCTTTAGGAGAGAGAAACAAAGAGATGACTTATTTTATTTATTTAATAGACCTAAAAAGCTGCACCACTGCCATTAATTGTTTTCTTTAAGACACCTAAAAACAGCCGACCCCCCCACCGTCGCCCCGCGTGCACTTCAGCCGCCCCGGCTCGCCCCAGCCCGCCCCATCAATATCGTTCGGCCAGGGCTGGGGCGACTACAGGCGTGCCCTGAATGCCCCACACTCCAAGAGCGGTCCGAGCCTGACTTTCACAACATGAGCGCATTGTCTGTGTTTTGCGTTTACAGTGCTTGTATTTTTTTTATAGGTTGTGTAAGTGTGTGTGTATTTTGTGTATAATATTGAAAGAGCCGGTTAGTGCAGGCTCGTGTATTCAACTGATCAGGAGGTTATTCCCAACTTAGTAGTGTTGCTGGCACGATGACCTAATACCTAGTATCAACAATTTCCTCAACCCACTTGTACTGGCTCGTATAGTGGAGCAAGGGTCGAATCCCACAGAGATGGACGAGTGTGAAATGTGATTGTGGTGATAATCTGGAAAGGTTGGTTAGCTACCACGCTTGGGTTGAGGTTCTACCTAGACACAAACTCAAAAGGTGACCTATACTCTACTGACTGGTGAGACGGTCTCATATCGGGAATAGGTTGGTTACGTGAAAGGAGGGTTTGTTGGACTTGAGTGCATGTGAAAAGTGAAACTTTACTAAAAATGGGTAGACAACGACTGAAACGAATATCTGACCGAACTGGCTAACGAACTGCCAGATCTGCCGAAAAGACTGACAAAAGTTGAAGGACAAAAGGTAAAGTAGCTTAAAAGTAAAAGTGGTCCACAAATCAGATTTGGATGTTGTCTTCTCCAACAAGTATACACATTTTGTAGATAAACACAAACTCCATGAACAACAATTCAATCAACACTTTCCACAAAAAAAAGTTAAGATCCAAAATTAAAAGCTAAATCGCGAACATTAGAAACTGATAATCCCAGATTAAACAAACTGACTAACATGCAAGGTGGCGATAGTCACGTAATCACAAATTTCATGCATCAAACTTTAGATCGGACGATTAATCACTTGGAATCTTAGTTAATAAGTTCAGATCTTGTGTACTGAAGAAAACTCATACATCAAACACTTAGAAATTTCCGCTAACTACAAGATCTAACTAATCTAGGCAGAATGAAACATGATTGCAGACGAAAGATGAACAAAAACAAACTTCCATTTCATAGCGTTGGGATCTCAAACACGATACTTCAAAAACAACATGAAATTCAAGATTCAATGGTAGATTCAATGAAATAAACAAAATATGAAGTTAAACTACGAAAGCAAGTAAAGATTGTTTTACCCCTCGGGCGATGAAACAGTATTTCTAGAAACTACGACGGCTGGTTGAGGCGATGGTGAACTTTCCCTGGTGGTATACCGAGGTCTTCAAGTGATCATGACTGGCGGCGAGGAACGGGAAGTGTTGGAGCTAGCCTCCTTCAAGGACTTAGGATTTCCGAGTGCGGTTTCTAAAGTGTGTCCTTTCTCTCTTCATGTGACCTTCTATTTATAGGGCGGCTTGCCCTAAAATTAGGGTTGTTCTTCCTTGTGCATTGTCTTTTTTCCCCTTTAAGTAGTTGGTCGTCTATTAGAAATCCTTCCTTCTCCATCTCGAGCTTGTTTCATAATAAAAGGCATTAAGATAGGAATATTTTGGTCAATACAAAATCATAGTAATTGTCATATCGTATAAGCTCTGATGGAGACGCACCCAAGCTGTTCAACAAGGACAACAAGATGGATCACATGATCATCCAAAGTGGGCCAATTGCAAGAGCTAGAGCTAAGAAGATAAGGAGTCCATGACGATTTTAGTTGCTGAAATAAAAGCCCAAGTTAAAGGACAACCAACATTGGGCCAAATGGTGAATATCATTCAAGTTGATGGGCTGCCCCATGCATGAAGTTTGGACTGAAGACATATCACATTTTGGAGGCCCAAATTGAAGAAAAAAAAGTCATTTTAGTCACTTTGGATCAGCCAAAATGAGGAGTCCTTTTAAAGTTACTTTATGATAGGGATGTCAGTGTAGCCCGCAACCTGTGGGTCCCGAATAGTCCACCAAATTTATTGGGTTAGGGCTGGAAACTTCTAGCCCGATAAACTCGCAACCCGTTAGGGCCAGACCCAAAAATCCGATGGGCTGGCCCGAAAACCATATAAAATTTCTATTATTCTATCTTTTTACTCCTAACTCGACACTTCATTGATTAATTTTATAATATAGATAACTAAAAAATAACTTTCAATTTTATATTAAATACACAAATTATATATTGAATTTTTAGTAATATAATAATTGATAAATAAATTAAAAACTTCAATTTCACTTAAAAAATATTTAAATTTCTAAAACATGCATTAAAATTTCACGAAATATCTCAAATATTAGTATTTGATCATGTTTATGATTGAGTTTAAACATATATCTCAAATTATCATAACTAAATATTTTACATTTTATGAATATAACTAATTTTCATCATTATTTATTGGATTGATAACTTGTTAATCTTATCGGTTGCAACCCGATGACCTATCCCGAAACCCAAGCTTTTAGAGTTAGGGTTGAACTTTTTTAACCCGAAAGAAATCACAACCCGATTAGCCTGCACCCAATTGACCCGTAGCTCGAGTAGGGCCGGCCCGATTGACATCCCTACTTTTTGAGTTAAATAAGTGACTTTAGATGTCCTAAAGTCACACCAATAGCTTAGGAGTTACTTTTCACTTATCATAAGCCATTTTAATAGTCTTAAGTTGTACTAATGATGTGAGACTTTCAAGAGTCTATTCTAGCCTATAAATAGGCTTGAAAGCATGTCATTTGGGGAGACCATTGATCAAATACGAAATAGACTTTGTCTTTTTGAGTTAAATTCTCTTTGTAGAGTATTTCACTTGTTTAGAACTTATCAAGATACTTTGAGCAAGTTCTTATGGCATTCAACCATACCGAGGTTCTTGGCTGATCATATAGCCAACGGGTCGAGGTTTTCCAAGCTCTTGGAGTAGATCAAACCAGATTATCAATCAAGGGAGTCCGCTATATCATAATAATTGTCATATCTTAAAAGCTTACGTGAAGCACAACTTTTATATATGGGTTTACATGGACAACAAGCAGACCTTTTGTATCGAAATTGCCTAGAATCATACATTTTTAGATGCCTACAATGAATGGTGATAAGGCTCATTTCATGCATCTATTTTGGGTATAAATTCTGTGTTTCCTACGGTGCTAACGCGTATTTATAAGTCCAGGTGCGTGAAATATCTGTCAGACCCAGGAACAAGTATAAATCACCAGGGCAGAGAAGAAAGAAGCAAAAGAGTGAAGAAAAGTAGCGCAATCCTTAAGGGCAGAAACGTCAAATCAAGAAGATTGTTACCCTAGGGATTGAAGACACAACTATAAATAGGAGAAGAAGGCAAGAAAGAGGAAGGGAGAGCGAGTTAGATAGAAAAATCCTTAGTTAGTTTTGGCTCTCTGCATATTTTCACTCACTTAACGCGCATTTGGTTCTCTGATGTGGAATTCTGGGTAGTGGTGTAGTTTCAGTGTCTTTGGAAGTGTAACACCGCTCCGATAAGGGGCGAAGAAACAATTTACTTTTCCGCACGTACTATCTTTCGCCGATTTCCTTGACCGAAATTCGACGACTGTTTTGTGACTCATTTCGTAGTTCTTATGGTTAATCTAGCTCTATTTTCTATTTTCGTTTCGATTCTAATGCTTATTGTTCTGTTTTACTGAATTGGATGCTTTTCGCAATTGAATGTTCATTTGGAGTTGAGATTGGTAAGATCGGAGTTGATCTGTTGATTTGAGGTTGAATCAGTGTTGAAGGTTGTGGATCTGGTTTGGTTGATGTTGAATCTATTGGATCTAGTTTGTATTTCCTTTAAATGCTTGAATCTGAGTACGTACTTTTGGATCTGCATGGAATTCTCTGTTATTGCTGATTTACTTGGCCCAGTAGATTATATCTGGTAGTTTTTAGTTTAATCATCTCGTTTGTTGTTTAATTTGAAGTATGCTTTGTTTCTATGTTCTGTTTATTCATTTCGTGTTTGTTTGCTGAAGAAGATGAAGTCGTGGGTAGTTAAAGGTGAGCTTGATTTAGTTCGTTAGTTACAACTTTTCATGCTCTGTGTTTAGCTGTTTTAGGAAACTTATTTGCTTGACCCAGGAAATGTGGAGGATGATCACAAGTTCTTTTTTTATATCATGATAGCATTATTGTTTAAAGCACTTTCAGTTCTCTAGATCTAGTAGTTAGGATAGAATAGATTTAATTTCCCAGGTCTAGTAGTTAAAACTCAACCCTCTCGTTGCGTGGCAGTAGCCGAAACCCTCCAAAGTTCTCTTAATGCATTCCAAACCCTTCCGTCCTCGTGGATTCAATCCCGACTTCCCTATACTAGCCAATAGTATAGAGGGTTGAGGTTTTGAAGCGGGATTGTTGTGACAACGCCTGAATTCTGAGAGTTCATGATCTCCTAGACCCTGTGTTCTAGCGAATCCTCTGGACCTGAGAGTTTACTTTTACACAAGCACCACCGATCACACACAACACCCGATCATCGCTTCAAATGGCGCCGTTGCTGGGGGATGGATGGTGTTGTTTATGTTTGCATTTAGAGACTTTTGGTGTACATAGTTTTAATTTGTTATTTTCTTGTTCTTTTCAGTTTATGAGCAGAGGTACAAGGTCTGGACACTGGAATAGCTCATTTGGTTGGAAAGACGCTCAAACTAGTTGGCAGATCAAGAAATCAGTCTCCCATGTTACTACCCGATCTGGGTTGACAACAGGAGATCCAGTCCAGCTGAGTTCAGAAAATGACGACGACCTAGCCCTACCAATAAAGGAAGAAGTTGAGTCAATTGTAGACTCAGACGAAGAAGGAGCCGTTAGAATGGTGGCTGAACCAGACAACGATCTAGAGATCGGCTCACTCAACGCTCATTTGAACGGTGAGCCGACACAAGTAATAGTGATCACCCCAGCTCAGAAATTGATAGACATCAAGACCAATGTACTGGCAGTGATGCCACACTTCTATGGCCGAAAGATAGAATGTCCCTATGAGTTCCTACATGAGTTTTGCAAGCTCTGCAGCATTCAGAAAAGGCCGCCCAACTCGACCGAGGAAGATTATAGGCTACACGCTCTTCCCTTCGCACTGAAGGGAGAGGCGAATACCTGGCTACTAAGGCTGCCAGCAAACTCTATAAGCTCATGGGTGGAATTTAGGCTACTGTTCTTGGATTATTTTTTTCCGTCGAATAAGACGAAAGCAATTAAGAAGGAGATTCTGGCGTGCCGACAGAAGTATGATGAGTCTCTGAGCCAGTATTGGTCACGTTTCAAAGGATTGCTCGATTCATGCCCTAACAACCGAATGTGCGAAGCAGAGGTTTAAAACATTTTCTATGAAGGGAAAAATCCAGAATCCAAAGATTTACTAAACTCTTCGAGCGGGGAGAATTTCATGAAGAAACGAGTAAGCGAGGCCCGAGAGATTTTGGGGAGGCTAATCGATGCTAAGAAGGCGTACGACTCCCCTCGTACTATCCTTAAGAGGGGGAGTGTGGTAGCAGTGAACGTGCAGAGTGAAGACTGGATAGATGCAAGGATTGATAAGCTGAAGAAATCGATTCTGATTGCCTTAGGAAAGAACAATTCATCAGACCCAGGCGAGAAGATCAAGCAAATGCCAGGACCAGAGGGAATAAACCAGTGCTATGGTCAGCAAAGCGATGGAGATATCCAAGCTCAGGCGAATGCCATGGGGAGCTGGAATCCTAATGGAAGTTGGAACCCATGCAGGCAAAGGGATGCTCCCTGGAGGGATCACCCAAACTTCAGATGGTCCGACAATGATCCGAATCTGCCACCCAACAACAGAGCAACAACTATTCAAACCCTCCGGAGCGACAACCGAACTGGGTTAACAGAAATTAGGAAGGGAACAACTGGGCAATCGGCAGCAAAATGACCATCCCAACAGGGTAAACAGAAATCAGAACAACCCATCAAGTTCATACGTGCCGCCACACCAGAAGAATTACCAAGGCAACACTCAGAATTCTCAGCCCAACCATCAGGGTTACCAAGGACAGAATCCACAATACAACATTCCAGTAGGTCCAGGAAACTTCCGCCTGAATCATGGAGAAAGAGCAGGTTTGTGTCAGGTGTATACGCCAAAGTATCACTCACAATAACAGTTAATAACGCCATTCATCCCCGGCAACGGCGCCATTTGAAAGAGCAGGTTTGTGTCAGGTGTCGTTCAAGCGGCTGTGTACGTGGAAAGTGGGGAACATGGTTTTCAGCAAGTATATGGAAAGTACTAGTTTACTATAAAAGGTTAAACAGAATATCAGAGGAAAAAGAGGTAGTTAGGTGACTAGGCCTACAGGTCTGAAAAGTAACAGCTGAAAAGTAAAGGACAAAAGCAAAAAGTAACTAAAAAGTAAATGTGGTCCCAAATTTGGATGTGGACATTGTCTTCTCCAGCAAGTCTGAACACAAATCAAACAACTCAGGATTCATCACCATAAAAACACAGATTAACAACTTCAAGAACGCAGATCTACAATTAAAACTTCGAATCAAAAGATCGAACACTGAAACTGCAATTATGCTTACTGGTCAACATGCAGGGTGGCAGAATAACGTAAACTCGAATTTCACACTAAGACACTTCTGGAAAATAAATCTAAAAAGCCACTGAACTAACAAATCACAGATCGGACAACTCCAAATGAAATCATGCTTCCAACACTTAGAAATTACTGCAACAACTAGATCTAAGCTACCTAGGCAGAATGAAACGGATTTGAACAGAAAGAGATGCATAAAAATAACTTCATTGCATAAAACGTTTGGATCTCAACAAAACACTTCAAAGGATGATAAGTACTGAAAATGCAGCAGATCCAACGAAAGAAAATAAGTAAAGGTTAACTAAGAAAGCGAATAAAGATTGTTTTGCCACTCCGGGCGATGAAACTGCTACGACTACGGAATAAATTGGCTGGAACGGTGGAAGGCGAATCTCCGGCGGACTTCTGGAACTTCAGGTGACCATGGTTGTGGCGAGGAACGAGAATTACGAAGGATAATGCTGAAGGAGTGATCTACCGAATAGAGATTGCTAACTAAGCGTAGGAGTTAATTAACTAATTGATGATGATTCTCTCTCCAAGTGGCTTCCTTTTATAGGGAGGCCTCCCTTGATTTTTAGGGTAGACTTCAAATATGAATTGACTCTTTTGCCCCCTTGCTTGCAGCTGATCTTCCCAGCTATCCTTCTTCTCCATCTCGAGCCTTTTTGGCATGCATACTGGTCAGGATAACAACATCCCGACGCCCTTTTCACCTGAAGTATCTGAAGCTTTGCCTACTGGTTAGAACACTCAACCTGCACACTTAAGCAACTGTTTTGCAGATATAATTCAATTATGCACATCATACTGACCAGTAACCAAGGCCTAGAATACGACTTATCAAACTGCTCACACTTACCACATGCTTGTCCTCAAGCGTGAAGAACAAACAAAAAGAAGTAAGTCGAATTCTAGCCTGGTTACTCCCCTGACCGACTCTATCTTACCCTAGACTCTAACTATGACGCAGAGAAAACACATAACAAAGACAAACACATAAAAGAAAACTAAAATACTTAGACACATTAACACAATAATTGGGCTATATTTTCAACCATCCCTCCCCTCGGGATCAGGTGCAATCCGGCCTTAGATAGCCTTGAACTTCCGCCGCCCCCCTTTTCTCTCCCAGTCAATATATCCGCTCGTCAAGATCGCCCAAACTTTCGGCCAAACACTTGGTTCACTCAGTCACTCATACCTCTCCGGGAATGTTAGGACTGTTCTCTCTAAAAGCTAGACCACAGATGCTTCGGACTTAGATCTCACGTGCAGCTACTTAAGAGCTTTAAGGTTTGTAACGGGGTTATTGGTTGTAGTGTTTGGGGTGGATGTTCCTAAGGCTCTAAGGTTAAAAAATTTCCACTTTATTTGGTGCGTGGGAACTGTGTGTACTCGGGCTCTTGGCTGTCACCTCGACTTGGCTGGACTTTTTCTGAAGTTGCTTCCCAACTGGTCAGTAGCGTCTTGTGGCTTCGCCACCCTTATTCAGTCTCATTCTTTCTGTGGTCAAGTGTTTTCGACCATTTTCTTTACATTTTTCTTCTTCCCTTCTTATTGTTTATTTTTCCTTGCTTCTCAATTCTTTCGCTCCAGTTGGTTTCTTTATTGTATGTCCTTCTGGCCAGTTGCCTTCTTGCCTTATGCCTTGCACACACAATTCCAGGGGCTAGGGGTTATATCTGGGTATGTGTATGGCTAGAAAGTGGGGTTCTAAGGGTAGTTTTTTTCTCTTTTTTTTAAGGGGTGGAGAGGTTTCCTACTACTGCCTTCAGTGTTTGCCACACGCGGTCACTTCGCCCTAATCATTCTGTGGCAGCCACTCTTTTTCTTTTCTGGATATTGTGGAAAGTGGTTCCACTTAAGGTTTATAACTCACATTTTATGAGGGCTTTCGTGTTTGGCTCTGAGGATGGGCTTTTCTTTCATACTCGCATCATCTATCCTGGCTAGGAGGTACTAAGGGGGGTGGTTTTTGTTTTCCAGCATGTCGTATCTCCCTCAATTCCCCTCACCGTCAGCTCAGGACAGTTGAGTTTTAAGCCCAATCAACACACAAAAGAAAAAAAAACTAGACTTAACAAGACACTAACACAAGCACAAACACAAACCACACATATACACATACATCATACTGGCTATTGCGTCCCCCCTCCCACTTCACAAGTGTCTGCCCTCAGATAAGGCTGTGAAGTGGAAAAGGTAATGGCCAATATGTTGACACACAAACAAAACAAGCACAACGATATACTTATACTAAAAACTTCTCACACTTAGACTATATAATAGGCTAAGTGGGAGAGTTTAAAATCTAAACAAAAACCAACAATACGAAACATGTATATACAACAAACTCCTCACACTTAGACTATATAATAGGCTAAGTGTGAGTTGACATGCATACGAAAAAGAAAACAGAAAACACAAACACATGCGCCAAAAATAGCAAACCCTTTACTTCTCACACTTAGACTATTGCATAGGCTAAGTGTTATGAAAGGGGTTTGCTCACATACTACACAGATTATACTACCTAAAAAAAACAAAACACAATTAAAATACCAAAAACTAAAAACTGAAAATAAAAAGAAAACTAACTGGTTAGGTGGGGTGGTAGTCACTTGTTCCTCCTGCTCCTTCGCGGGGCAGGTTATGGTGCAGGTGGTTCTTCCGGTTGTTCCTCCTCATTCTCAGACTGCTTGTTCCCAGATTCTGCCGACTCTTCGGCATCTCCTTCCTCTTGTTCCGCTTCTTTCGTCTCAGGTACTACCTCCTCTCATACTCATGGTTCATTAGTTCGGCCTCCGTGGCCACTCAGTCCAGATTCACGGACCAACTTCCCGGTTCCCAACTCGTTCAAGATTCCTTCCATCACAGTTGCCAAACGGCTTAACTCCGCTCTTGCTTTTCGATTCTCTTCCGCCAACTCTTCCACTGCCTTCTCTAGCCTTTCATGTCTCTGCTCCTGATCTTGTGTTCCCGGATGTGCTGCAGATCTCCCAGTCGGTATAGCTTCTTCTCCCATTGCGTAGAAACGTGGTACGCCCTGCCTCATGTAAACGGTGTTCGTTCGGATGAACAAAGGTGTATCGAAGAGACCAGGAGGATCCACTATTATCTAGTCGGATAAGTCTTTGGCCTCCGTGATGATGATGTTGTTTCTGACGAATACTCCCAAGATATGGCAGAGAGTGAGGTTTCTCGCTGGGTGGGTGGCAATTAGATGGCATTGGTACGCTGTCCAGAATCCTAGATGTAATTTCCTCCCGCGCTTCGTGCACCACAGAAGGTATAACTCTGTCATTGATGTTCTTACCGCGGAGTTCGACTGCCCCAACAAATGGAAGTCCAAGTGAAGCTGGACTAGGCGTAGGATTGTGTTATTGAAATGGATTGAGCGAGAGAGAGTGGATGCAAATTCTCCAGAGGCTAGGTGAGTTAACTCCTCCCATGCCTCATGGGGCTCAAATTCCACATGTCTGCGGGGAATTCCCCGCTCCCTACTTATCCACCTATGGCCTCCTCCAAACTGCACATTCCCAGACGCACGGTCCACTCAATCAGATTCATCCGTATCTCTCCGCCAAACAACCTAAAACTGATACATTCCTCATCTAGATCAGTGGTGACCTTAAACCTAAAGGTCTAACCAGGACACTCGGATCTCCATTCTCCAACAACCACTCAAATCCTAACGCGTGCAAATAAGAGAGAAACTGCTCACGGTCACCCAACTCATCTAAAGAAGGAATATGAAGTACCTTTCCGCTCTTCACTTGCTTACTCCCTTCATCCTTGCTATCGAAAACTTTTTGTAGCTCCTTCGAGTCAAAAAGCTTCATCTCCTCCACCAGATCATCAGTAAGGTCCACCGTCCAGCGCCGGTACCTCAGTCTCTCCACTGGGGGATGTACTAGCTCCCGATGATCATTCAGAAGCTGTTGCTCACTGTACTCCTCGTCCTCCAGGGAAATATCGATGTCCGATTCTGACTCTTCACTGACAGCGTATTCGCTATCACTTTGTTCCCTTCGGTGTTCCTGGGCTCGCTGAACTGACTCAGTAATGACTATGCCAGTGTTCACTATACGTGGCTTCTTGTTGCTGGGCTTCTTCTTCATAGGGGCCTTCCCCTTCCGTTTTCTTTCTTCCTGATATCTAGCTTCCTCTCCGTCATCCTTGTCTTTCTCTTCTTCGGGTTCCTTCTCAGCTTGTGTCGAAAGTGGATCCTGGGTAGTAGGGCCGGTCTCCTTGTGGCCTACTGACCTGGATGCGAGGTCCAGACCCTCAGCCATCCCGTTAGCCTCTTCACCTTGGCCACTCTGTGTTGGAGAGACCGCTTCGGTTTCCATTGAAGTATCCTCTAGGTCAGTAACAGGTAAAGACTCCTCCCTAGGTTTTGTGGGAGTGGTCCTCTCTTCTTCACTCAAGATCTCCACGGGATCTGCCTCCGTGTTCGGCTTCGCCTTACTAGCTGCCCACTTTCCTAAGCATCGTTGAGATACCCTTTGCGGCTTTGGCCGACTAGCCTTAGGTTCGCCCTTCAACACCAACTTCCTCTTGACGGCCTTCGGTTTTGTCACCGGAGGTGCTACTGGGTTGGGTACTTCTGGTCTTGCTTCTGTTTCTTTTGCTTTCGTTTCCTGTTCTTCAATAGATGTATCACCCCTCTCTGCTTCTAGCTGGGGTGATTCCGGTATAATCTCTTCTTCACTAGCTTGGCTTTCCGAGCGGTTTCCTTCTTCGGCTTCTTCACTCTCTCCTACTGCTCGTGATGCGAGGTCTAGCCCCTCAGCCACCACGGCAGTGTCATCTTCCATCCGATTGACATCATCTAAAATAGCCTGAAATTCCTCATCGGTCATTAGGCCCTGCTTCTTGGTCGTCTCATTCAGATCTATCTCCCCTCTAGCCACTTCGTGATGAACGGTTTCTACGACCGGCGTCTCCTCAGCTGCACTTCTTCCCTCTTGGCCTTGCTTCTCCTTCCTCAGCCTTTCCTTCCTTTCTTCTGGATCAGAATCGTAATAGGCACTAATAGGGTTAACATCCATGGGCTCTGTCTCTTGGTGGCTCGGAGAGGGTTCCGAGGGTTCTGACGGTGCAGCTTCAGTGGGAGATTCCTCTTCTTGTGGAGTCGTTGGGGAAGTCGGCATGGTAGATGGAGGTTGTGTCGTTGGCTGCGCGCTTGTCTCTGATGCGGTTACTGCCTGGCTTGCTCCGGTCACGCTCCCATGTCCTTCGATTCGGCTGAAATTTGCTAACTCTGCCGCCCAATTTCTGGTCGGATTTTGCAGCCTAAGAAACTCTGCCATTGCATCTAACGAGATCATCGCTGGTGCTTGCGGAGTCGGCTCTGATGGTTGTGGGTTTGGCGGTGGTTGGGTGGACGGTGGTTCTTCTCGCGGCTGTTGAGTTTCTGGGACTTCTTCCCGGCGGTTTGAAGTGGGTTTGATTTTTGTTGCCCATGCTTTCTTTCCCATGGCTTAGATCTGTGAAATTCCGGGTATAATGTGGGGGTTGGTGTTTGTGGAGTGACGGTGGAAATTTTGCAGAGTGAAAAAATTGCAGAGTGAAATTGTGAAGTGAAAAATGGGGGAGACGACTGGTTATGGGTTGGAATAGGGCAGTTGTGGGTTTGCAACCGGTTATAGGCGGTTCCAAATCGCGTCGTTTCGAGGGAGAGGCGGTTGAGAATACTGACTCCTGATTGGTCGGCGTGTCCACTCTCTCTGCTCACGCGCCCCTTCCAGCCGCTGCCACCCTACAAAAGCTGCAAAAAGTCCACAAATTCAAATTCGTCCCTTAATAATTTCCCCCTATATTTCCTAGATAAGAAATAAAGTAAAAAGGACACTTAAATAAAATAAGAGTTTCACCCAAATGGTATTCTGATGGTCAGTACGTCTTCCCAATTAATATTTGAGGTCCGAAAAATATTTTTGGTTTTTCTTAAAACTAACTAGCATGCAAAGGTTCAAATTAATTAACTACCACATATGTACCATATTTACATCTTTCTTAGGAAAATTGGAATTCTACTTTGCCAGCATATGTACATTACTCTAACGGAGCTAGCCAGTGGAATTCCAATCCCCATCCTACCGGTCAGTATGAAACCTGAGTATGTGGTTGCAGTGGGACCTCATCCACTACAACCATATCCCTATTGTCCCTAAATACTTTTAGCCTATGCCCATTCACAATAAAAGGTTCAGAGTTAGAAAGACTCCCTGAAATCTCCACTGCTCCATTAGAACGGAGTGCGGTGATGACATAAGGCCCTGTCCATTTCGACTTGAGTTTTCCAGGCATGATCTTCAACCTCGACTGGAAGAGTAGTACTTTCTGCCCAACATGAAGATCTTTGGTCCTCAGATTCCTGTCGTGCCACAATTTGGTTCGCTCCTTGTACCACATGGCTGAGTCGAACGATTCCAATCTGAGTTCCTCCAACTCCTGCAGCTGCAACTTCCTTTCCTCTTCACAGGCTGTAGCATCCATATTCACTTGTTGTACTGCCCAGTATGCTCGGTGCTCAATTCCCACTGGTAAGTGGCACATTTTTCCAAAAACGATTCAGTACGGGGACATTCCTATGGGGGTTTCGTAGGCTGTGTGATATGCCCATAGAGCATCCTCTAACCTCATATTCCAGTCCTTCCTGGAAGGATTTACGGTCTTCTCCAGAATCTTCTTTATCTCTCGGTTAGAGATCTCTGCCTGCCCGTTCGCTTGCGGGTGGTAGGGGCTTGATAGTCTGTGATGCACACCGTACTTCTTCATCAAGGCTTCAATGGTGCGGTTACAGAATAGGGTGCCTTGATCGGATATTATGGCCTTTGGTACTCCGAATCGACTGAAAATGTTACTTTTGAGTAACTTGGCCACCTCCCTTGCTTCACACGTGCTTGTGGCCTTGGCTTCTACCCACTTGGAGACGTAATCCACTGCAACTAGGATATACAAATTGCCATAGGACGAAGGAAAAGGACCCATGAAGTCCATTCCCCATATGTCGAATAACTCACAGACAATTACCGGAACTTGGGGCATCTCACCGATCAGTTGACAGCGTTCATAACTTCTGCAGAACTCGTACGCTTCCTTGTTGAGCGTTGGCCAATAAAAGCCGCTATCCAGAATCTTCCTTGCCGTCTTCTTGGACCCAAAATGTCCTCCACACACTAACGAATGGCAATGGATCAAGACATCCCGCTGCACCTAGTCAGGAATGCACCTCCTTATCACTTGATCCGATCCCACTCTCCATAGATAGGGGTCGTCCCAAAAGTAGTATTTTACTTCACTCTTAATCTTCATTCTTTGGGCCTTGGTAATACTCGACACTTCTGGAAGCTCTCCAGTCACTAGGTAGTTGGCTAGGTCTGCATACCATGGTTCTTGCCCTACCTTTTCTTTCCCTCTTGCTGTATCGTAGTGGCCAGTAAGCTTCATCACTTCTTCCCAGTCAATTTTCCTAACCTCAAAAATCACCTCACATAAATGCTCCTCTGGAAACTTGTCGTGCACCTCTTCGCTGTTTCCATCTTGCACTATTCTACTCAAATGGTCCGCCACCTTGTTCTCGACTCCTTTCTTATCTTCCACTTCCCAATCAAATTCTTGTAACAAGAGTACCCATCGGATCAAACGGGGTTTGGATTCTTTCTTGGCAATCAGATACTTAATCGCTGCATGGTCAGTATATATGATGACCTTGGATCCCAACAAGTATGGTCGGAGCTTCTCGAAAGAATACACCACTGCCAGCATCTTCTTTTCAGTGGTATCGTAATTCCGCTGGGCTTGATTCAGAGTCTTAGATGCATAAAAAATTAAGTACCTCTTCCCATCGATCTTCTGACCCAGTACGGCTCCCACTGCATAGTTGCTGGCGTCACACATTACTTCGAAAGGATAGTCCCAGTCAGGAGCCAGTATGATAGGTGCGGATATCAGCTTTTCCATGAGAAGATTGAAAGCAACCTTTCATTGCTCATCAAAAACGAACTCCAATTCATTCTGAAGAAGTCGGGTAAGGGGTTGGGCGATCTTGGAGAAATCCTTGATAAATCTTTGATAAAATCCGGCGTGCCCCAGAAAGCCCCTTATCCCCTTCTGATCAGTAGGAAACGACAATTTGGATATAACCTCCACCTTGGCTCGATCCACCTGGATTCCTCTCTCTGAGACCACGTGTCCTAGAACAATCCCCTCGGTGACCATAAAATGACACTTCTCAAAGTTCAAAACCAAACTCTTTGCTTGACACCTTTCGAGAACTATGTCTAAGTGATGAAGGCATGAGTTGAAAGAATCTCCGTAGACCGTAAAGTCATCCATAAATATCTCTATACAGTCCTCAATTAGATCGGAGAATATGCTGATCATACATCTTTGAAACGTTCCTGGAGCGTTGCATAGGCCGAAAGGCATGCGTCTGTATGCATAGGTTCCGAATGGGCAAGTGAATGCAGTCTTGTCCTGGTCCTCAGGATCCACGTAAATTTGGAAATATCCATTGTATCCATCCAAAAAGCAAAAGTACTTCTTATCAGCTAGTCTCTCCAACATTCGGTCGATGAAAGGCAAAGGGAAATGGTCCTTCCTCGTTGCATTGTTCAGCTTTCGGTAATCGATGCACATTCGCCAACCCGTGACTAGCCTCATTGGGATAAGCTCATTCCTTTCATTTTGAATGACTTGGATTCCCGACTTCTTTGGAACCATGTGGATCAGGCTGACCCACTCACTGTCCGGCACTGAATAGATAATCCATAGCGACAACAATTTCAAGATTTCCTTCAATATTTCTTCTCGCATGTTAGGGTTTACCTTCCTTTGAGTATCTCGATGAGCTTTTGCTCCTTCCTCCAGCCTAATATGGTGCATGCAGACGTCAGGGCTTATCCCCACCAAATCTGTAAGACTCCATCCAATCGCTTTCTTGTTCTTGCTCAGCACAGTCAGTAGTCTCGCCTCTTGTTCCTTTGTAAGGATGCTGCTGATGATCACTGGATATGAGTTCTCCTCTCCGAGGAAAGCATACTTCAGATTTGATGGCAGTTTCTTCAGCTCGACTTGGGGTCGAAGTGTGTCTTCGGGTAGAGGGTTTCTTTCAGCTTCTCCTTCTTTTTCTAATTCTCCCCCTGGGGGTTCCTCTATACTAGCTGGTAGCTGAGCCCCTGTGGCTTCAATGAACTCTGATTTCTGGCAAAATTCCTTGATCGCTCATTCTATTTCTTCATCAGTCAACCCTTGGCTACTGATCAGATCGCACCATGCAGCAGCTTCTACGTCAGCCTGCTCATACACATCTAAATCTTGAAGTTTCTCCTGCAATAGTTCGGTCTCAAGAAACTCTTGGACTAAGGGGTCAATCACATCAACATGGCATAAGTTTTCAGAATCAATAGGCTTCTTCATGGCCTCATTGATATCAAAAGTAAATTTCTCCCCATGGAAATCAATGCAAATTGTTCCCTCAGCCATGTCTACTATTGTCTTGGCCGTTCTAAAAAATGGTCTCCCTAACAATATGCCACTAGATTCCCTAGCCTCGGACTCACTCATTTTAATCACATAAAAGTCAGCAGGGTAGGTAAAATCATGCACTCTAACCAACACATTCTCTAAAACACCCTCAGGACTTATGCATGACCTATCAGTCAGTTGGATCAACACCCTAGTACTCGACAATCTAACTCCCTTCAATCGGTTATAGATTGACAATGGCATAACATTTATAGATGCCCCCAGGTCACACATTGCATGCTCGACTTTTACATCTCCTACAGTTATGGGTAGAGTGAACATACCTGGGTCGGCCCTCTTGGGCGGTAGCTTCTCCTGCACTATTGCTGACGCTATCCCTTCCACCATGATTTTTCCATTCTCCTGGGCTTTCCCGGTTATGAACTCCTTAATGAATTTCCCAAGAGGGGATAGCTTCACGGCTTGGAGGAATGGTATGGTGACATCCAATTTCCTAAAAATCGACAAGTAATCCACCGGGTTCTCCTTCTTTCTTTTTGTAACAAAGCGGAAAGGGAATGGTTTCTCCCCCTTCCTCTCCTCTACCGGTCCCTTAGCAACCTCCTTGGAATCTTCCTTGGGCAAAATTTGGAACTGAGCCTCCGTTCTGGATTCTACCTCTTGATGGGGTTCTTTCCTGACCAGTACGTTCTCGGGTTCACCTCCTCCACATGGCGTCTCCCCCAAGAAAAATGGGTCCTGCATCCGAGGTATGGATCTATTAAGCTCTTCCACTGAGATGGTGTCGCCCCCTATCTTCGTTCCACTAGGCTCTCCACTGGTTTTCTTTGGTTGGGGTCCCTCATAGGCTGTACCGGACCGCAATGTTACCTTGCTCACGTTTGCCTTTTCAGGTACATGGACTGTAGATGGGAGTTTCCCTGCATTTCCTTTCAAATCACTCACCGAACTGGCCAGCTGGGCCAACTGCCTATTCATCATATCCATGTTCGCTTTATGTTCCTTCTGGGCATTTTGCATCCCCTGCACTACTTCGTTGTGGGATTGCAACTCGCCCTTGATACCTTGCTGCGACGCGAGCAATTCTCCCATCATGTCCTCCATGGATCGTCTGGTCCTATTGGAATATTGTGACTGATTTAGGCCTTGGTGCTGGTTATGCTGGGAACTTTGGTTGGGCTGGAAATTTTGGAAGTGTTGCTGGTTCTGGTTAGGTGGGTATTGGTTATACTGGCCAGGAGGGTTATACTGGTCTTGGTGATATTGGTTCTGGTTATGGTTTTGGAAATGATTTTGGTTCTGATGGTGTTGGGGTGCTTGATTCGGCTGATTTTGGTAATTTTGGAAGTTTCTCTGGTGGGGTGGTATGTAGACAGGGTTTGGGTTTTGGTGTTGTGGGTTTTGGTTTTAGGATTGTTGGTTCCTTCCTGACCAGTTGAACTGGTGGTCCGGGTTTGCTGGCCCACGGTTGGGGTTTTGGTTCGAGTGGGGGTTATATTGGTTCTGACCTTGACCTTGGTTTTGGTTTTGATTTTGGTTCACATCTCCCCATCAAAAATTTGGGTGATCCCTCCATGGTGCGTCCCGTTGTCTCCCCTGGATCCAATTCCCATTTGAGTTAAAATACCCGGCAGCATTAGCCTGCTCCATACTGACCGAGTCGTTTGGCTGATCATAGTTCGGTTCTTGGTTTCCATGTTCTGCACCCTTGTAGTTCCCAACTGGGGAAGTCGGCGGTATATTCTTCTTGATTGCCCTCAGGAGTGACTTCTTCAGCTCATCCATCTTCAAATCCATCTTCTGTTCAAGCTTCTGCTCCTGGTCAGTAGACGAGGCACTTGCAACCCTTTTTCGGTTGTATCCATCCCTTGAATGGTCATACTCCCTATTCGCACTCAGTAGTTTCCTTAGGACCCTCTTCGCTTCGCTGACCCGCAGCTGCGTGAAGCTTCCTCCCGACGACGAATTGGCCAGGTCCTTGGTTGTTATATTCATTCCCTCATAGAAGGTATGATGTATCTCAATGTCTGCCATGCGATGATTGGGACATGCATCTAAAATGCCCATATACCTCGCCCAATAATCGCTCAAAGGTTCATCGTACCCTTGCTTCACACTAGTTATTTCCCTTTTCAGCGCGCTCGTTTTGGATGACGGAAAAAACTCGCCTAGGAATACTGACTTGAAATCAGCCCAACTCTCAATGGAGTCGGGGGGCAGGCGCATGAACCAGGTGTTAGCCTCCCCTTTCAGTACGAACGACAAGGCCTTCAGTCTATAATCATCTTCAGTCGCTCCTACTGGCCTTCTCTGTGCCCTACAAATTTTACAAAACTCATGAAGGAACTCATACGGCCCTTCGTAACTCTTCCCGCAGTATGTAGGCAGAATTGCGATCACATGAGGCTTCACATCACAGGCAGTTTGCCGTGGGGTCACAACTATGGCTTGAGGTGGTTCTCCCTCGGTATGTGCATTTAGCGTCCCGATCTCAGGATCTTCTTCTCCTTGAGCGGCCATCCTTCTCGGGTTTCCCTCTATTCTTGGTATCTCTTCCGGTATTGGTCCTTCTATGATGTATTGCTCCTCGTCACTACTCGAACCTAAGTCAGACAAAGTTGTTGACAGGCCAGAACGAGAGGTCACGAGTATAGTCCCTCGCTGGAGTATCTTCGGTCTCCGATGGTCAGGAGCCGAGCTGCTGCTCATAAACTGAAACGAAAGGAAAAGAGAAAAATTATACACAGTATCACTCACAATAATAGTTAATAACGCCATTCATCCCCGGCAACGACGCCATTTGAAAGAGCAGGTTTGTGTCAGGTGTCGTTCAAGCCTAGGTGTATCCTAGTGATCAGGATAAAACAAGCCCTAGCTAATCCTGAACCTGGTATCAATAATTCCTCAACCCTCTTCTACTGGGTAGTATAGTGAAGCTAGGGGTCGAATCCCACAGAGATGAATGCGTTTTGGGAACTGTGGTGATATTCTAGAAGGTTTGGTTAGCTACCACGCTTTGGGTTGAGACTTATATAGGCTGGAATTTAAGGTGGTACTCTACTGACTAGGAGGCGGGAAAGGTGTTGGACAGACGGCTGTGTACGTGGAAAGTGGGGAACATGGTTTTCAGGAAGTATATGGAAAGAACTAGTTTACTATAAAAGGTTAAACTGAATATCAGAGGAAAAAGAGGTAGTTAGGTGACTAGGCCTACAGGTCTGAAAAGTAACAGCTGAAAAGTAAGGAAAAGTAAAGGACAAATGCAAAAAGTAACTAAAAAGTAAATGTGGTCCCAAATTTGGATGTGGATATTGTCTTCTCCAGCAAGTCTGAACACAAATCAAACAACTCAGGATTCATCACCATAAAAACACAGATTAACAACTTCAAGAACGCAGATCTATAATTAAAACTTTGAATCAAAAGATCGAACACTGAAACTGCAATTATGCTTACTGGTCAACATGCAGGGTGGCAGAATAACGTAAACTTGAATTTCACACTAAGACACTTCTGGAAAATAAATCTAAAAAGCCACTGAACTAACAAATCACAGATCGGACAACTCCAAATGAAATCATGCTTCCAACACTTAGAAATTACTGCAACAACTAGATCTAAGCTACCTAGGCAGAATGAAACAGATTTGAACAGAAAGAGGTGCATAAAAACAACTTCATTGCATAAAACGTTTGGATCTCAACAAAACACTTCAAAGGATGATAAGTACTGAAAATGCAGCGATCCAATGAAAGAAAGCAAGTAAAGGTTAAATAAGAAAGCGAATAAAGATTGTTTTGCCACTCCGGGCGATGAAACTGCTACGACTACGGAATAAACTGGCTGGAACGGTGGAAGGCGAATCTCCGGCGGACTTCTGGAACTTCAGGTGACCATGGTTGTGGTGAGGAACGAGAATTACGAAGGATAATGCTGAAGGAGTGATCTACCGAAGAGAGATTGCTAACTAAGCATAAGAGTTAACTAACTAATTGATGATGATTCTCTCTCCAAGTGGCTTCCTTTTATAGGGAGGCCTCCCTTGATTTTTAGGGTAGACTTCAAACATGAAATGACTCTTTTGCCCCCTTGCTTGCGGCGGATCTTCCCAGCTATCCTTCTTCTCCATCTCGAGCCTTTTTGGCATGCATACTGGTCAGGATAACAACATCCCGACGCCCTTTTCACCTGAAGTATTTGAAGCTTTGCCTACTGGTTAGAACACTCAACCTGCACACTTAAGCAACTGTTTTGCAGATAAAATTCAATTATGCACATCATACTGACCAGTAACCAAGGCCAATAATAGACTTATCACAGTGACATGGCCCGAACCATTCTCAAGGGCCAAATACCAGCCAGCATAGCTCCAGACAGCCGAAAAGTATTGACGACTTGGTGAATGATCTGGTGAACTCACAGCAGCACATTTAGAACAATATGCAGTCCAACAATGACGTGGTGCATAAGCTTCAAGATGCGCAAACTGAGCAGAAGGCAACTATGGACATGTTAGCAAAGCAGCTCTCCCAGATCGTGACTTCTTTGAGTGTGATGCGCGGGAACGAAGGAAGGATCCCTGCCTCGGTGAAACCACCAGATAGGGCGAACATCAGCCAGATCACCCCAAGATTTGGACGGGAATATGATGGTCCGAGTACGAAGAAAGATAAAGGGTCTACTCCAACTCCACTGGAAAAGGAAACCGGAACAAGGGAAGTTGAAACAGGGGAGGTCAGAACAGAGGATGATGACCAGAGCAAAAACGGTGAAACACCAGTACCCCAAGAAGCTGACCAACACTTCTCAGGCCTAGGAGTTGAGGTGGAGATAGAAGAAATCAAAAGATGGGCTGGAGAATCTTCCAAGGGAGATGGTAGCAACAACGAAAAACAAGTGAAACCCTTTCCCTACAGAGGGGAACTCAAGAAGAAAAAGGAGGATCCAACGGACTTCATGGAAATTTTCGGGAAGCTGGAAATTAACCTGCCGTTTCTCCAAGCTCTAAAGCTTCCCATCTTTAGCAAGTTTATCAAGGAGTTTATCGCCGAGAAGACCAAATCCAGCGGCAAAATAGTGATTGGAGAAACCGTGTCGGCAGTGATTCAGAAGAGAAGAATGCCTTCCAAGCGTACTGACCCAGGTATGTTCACTCTCCCCATTTCAATTGGGAACATTAAAGTCGAGCATGCTATGTGCGACCTAGGTGCATCAATAAATGTTTTACCGATTTCCATCTATAAAAAATTGGAAGGAGTAAGAATAGTTGATACGAAAGTGGTAATTCAATTAGCTGATAGGTCGTGCATCAGTCCTGAGGGCGTGTTAGAGAATGTAATAGTCAAGGAGCATGATTTTTTATACCCCGCTGATTTCCATGTTATTAAGATGAGTGAGTACCAGTCTGCTGAGTCTAGCGGAGTGCTATTAGGAAGACCATTTTTACACACCGCTAAGACAATCATTGATGTTTTTGATGGAACTATTTGCTTAGATTATCATGGAGAGAAGTTTACTTTTAACATTGATGAGGCCATGAAAAAGCCACTGGATATAGAAAATATGCATGTTGTAGATGTAATTAACCCCATGGTCCAAGAATTTCTTGAGACAAAATTGATGCAGGAACATGTGGAAAATTCGGAGTTGAGTCACTCAATTGACAAGGAGGTGGCCAATTGGTGCGAGGCAATAAGCACACTGGGAATGACAGATGAAGAGTTAGCAGAAGCAATTTTGGAATTCTCCAAAGGTCTTGAATCTGCCAGGCCTAAGGGATCAGCCTACGCAGCTAACATGGAAAATTTGCATGGGCCTGAAGTATTAATCATCAAGGAGGCGAAGAAGATTCCATTACCTCAGGAGACAAGTTCAGCAAAGAAGGAACTGAAGACATTGCCCCCAGGCCTAAGGTATGCTTATTTGAAAGATAACGAGATGTTCCTAGTGATCGTTAACAGCAACCTAACCAGGGAGCAAGAAGCGGAATTACTGGAAGTCCTCAGGAGGAACAAGAAGGCCATAGAATGGACTCTATCAAACCTGGTGGGAATCAGTCCTGACCTCTGCATGCACCATATTCGTTTGGAGGAAGGAGCGAAACCCCACCGAGACCCACAGAGAAAGTTGAACCCGAACATGAGAGAAGAAGTCTTGAAGGAAGTGCTCAAGCTGCTGTCATTGGGTATCATATACTCCATTCCCGATAGTAAGTGGGTTATCCCAGTTCACATGGTACCGAAGAAGTCGGGAATCCAAGTGGTGACAAATGAGAAAAATGAGTTGGTACCCACAAGATTAGTAACCGGTTGGCGGATGTGCATCGATTACCGAAAACTGAATGAGGTCACACGGAAGGACCATTTTCCGTTGCCATTTATAGACCAAATGTTGGAAAGGTTAGCATGCAAAAAGTTTTTCTGTTTTCTGGACGGATACAGTGGATACTTCCAGATTTACGTCAATCCGGAAGATCAGGAAAAGACGACCTTCACGTGCCCATTTGGGACGTATGCATATAGAAGGATTCCATTTGGTTTATGTAATGGGCCATGCACTTTTCAGAGGTGCATGATGAGTATTTTCTTAGACCTGTCGGAGGAATGTATCGAAATTTTTATGGATGACTTCACGGTCTATGGGAATTTCTTCGAGACCCGCCTCGCCAACTTGGATCTGGTATTACAAAGGTGCGGAGAGAAAAATTTGGTGCTGAATTTTCAGAAGTGCCACTTTATGGTGCAGGAGGGAATTGTTCTGGGACACGTTGTCTCAGAAAAGGGCATTTAGGTGGATAAGGAAAAGTTAGACGTAATCTCAAGGCTTCCGTACCCTATAAATCAGAAGGAAATCAGGGGATTTCTAGGTCATGCTGGATTCTACCGAAGGTTTATCAAAGACTTTGCAAAGATCGCACAACCACTAACCCGCCTGCTGCAGAATGGCATAGACTTCAACTTTGACGAGGCATGTCAAGGGGCCTTCCAACTTCTGAAAGAAAGGCTTGTATTAGCCCCTATTATCGGAGCTCCAGACTGGAATTACCACTTCGAGGTAATATGTGACGCCAGTGATTACACGGTCGGAGCTCCAGACTGGAATTACCACTTCGAGGTAATATGTGACGCCAGTGATTACACGCCAGTAATATGTGATTTTCTACGCTTCAAAGACCCTAAATCAAGCACAGAAAAATTATGACACCACGGAAAAAGAGATGCTAGCTGTCGTGTACTCCTTTGAGAAGTTTCGACCGTACTTACTGGGGTCAAGGGTAATAGTATTCACTGATCACACAACAATAAAATATCTACTGGCAAAGAAGGAGTCCAAACCAAGACTGATCCGATGGGTTTTATTACTTCAAGAGTTCGACTGAGAAGTGAAAGACAAGAAGGGGTCTGATAACAAGGTAGCTGACCATCTCAGCAGGATCCTCCAAGGAGATACTGAATAAGCTATACCAGATGCGTTCCCGGAGGAACATCTGTACTTTACAGGGGAGAGCACGAGTCTTATTCGCTGGGATAAAGTGATGGCCGCAACTGGACCTGGAGTTTCTGAAAAAGGGAAGTACCCGCTGAATGCAGAACAAGGTTCGCTGACTTAGCAAACTACTTAGTCACAGGGGAGCTACCCAGTACCCCAGAGATTTCCCGGGCCCAAAGGATGAAAATCAGAAGCGAGGCCAAGTACTACTTCTGGGACGATCCGTATCTATGGAGAATGGGATCCGACCAAGTAATCAGGAGATGCATTCCAGAATGGGAACAAAGAGACGTACTGGACCACTGCCATGCATTAGCGTGCGTTGGACATTTTGGTCCGAGGAAGATTGCTCAGAAGGTTCTAGATAGCGGATTCTATTGGCCAACATTGAACAAATATGCTTATGGGTACTGCCAGAGTTGTAACCGATGCCAGCAGACCGGGGGAATTTCCACTCGTGATGAGATGCCCCAGATTCCAGTGATTGTCTGCGAAGTGCTCGATGTTTGGGTGATAGACTTCATGGGACCATTCCCATCTTCCTACGGTAACTCTTAAATACTGGTGGCAGTGGATTATGTATCGAAATGGATAGAAGCCAAGGCGACTGCAACATGTGAGGCGAAGGAGATCACAAAGTTCCTTAAGGCGAATATTTTCAGTAGATATGGGGTGCCAAGGGCGGTCATTTCAGACCAAGGAACACATTTCTGCAACCGGACAATGGAAGCGCTTATGAAGAAATACGGGGTACATCACCGACTCTCTACTTCGTATCATCCACAGAGCAACGGGCAAGCAGATATTTCTAACAGAGAGATCAAAAGGATTCTGGAGAAGACCGTTAACCCGTCAAGGAAGGATTGGAGCAAAAGGCTGGATGATGCACTCTGGGCCTATCGAACCGCATTCAAGACTCTCATTGGAATGTCACCATATAGGCTCGTGTTTGGCAAAATGTGTCATCTTCCAGTTGGAATAGAGCACAAAGCTTACTGGGCAGTTAGAGAGATGAACATGAAGCCTCAGGCCTGTGAAGAGGAAATGAAGCTGCAACTGCAAGAGCTGGAGGAGTTAAGACTCGAATCCTACGATGCTGCAATGTGGTACAAGGAAAAAACCAAGTTGTGGCACGATAGAAATCTCCGGGTGAAGGAACTGCAGGTTGGACAGAAGGTGCTCCTTTTCCAGTCACGGCTAAAGCTGGTGCCCGAGAAACTGAAGTCTAAGTGGACCGGACCTTACACTATTGTGAGCCTCGGAGCTAATAGAGCCGTGGAAATTTAGGGATGTACTCCTAACTCTATCCCTTTTCTTGTTAATGGTCATAGAGTCAAGTTGTTTAGGGATAGTTCAGAGCTGTGTGTGGTGGAAGAAGTTCCACTGTGCATGCTCCCCATTATCACCTATTTGGTCAGAAGGTTTAGGTATTCTTCGGGAATTCTTTGTTCAAGGAAATGACATGAAGTTTGAAAATTTTAACAGAGATCCCATATTCATAAGAATAGTTAAACAGTTTTTGTAAATATTGTGGATATTCTTTTTATGTTTCTCAAGAAAACCCAAACAAAGAAAAAAATCTTTTAACCTAAAAAAAAAATTGAAATGTCGAACAACCCCTGGAAGGTCGGTTGAACTTTGAAATGTGTTCTATTTAATTTCCTTTGACCTGGGAGTTCGGTATTTCGTTCTTTTTCTTAAGTTTTTTTTAAGTCATGTGGATGGAAGGATATGCGGGAACGCAACGGTTTAAGTAAAGAGAAAGCAGAAAAAAATGTAGGAGTTTTAATTTTTGAATTTTAAAATTTAAAGGAGAGAAGGAAACGAACGGTCGCTGATGTCATCGCGCAACTTTCTGTTTTTCCCTCAATATTTTTAGTATCCTATTTTATTTCCTTAATCTATCTATTTAAATTGTTAACCCTCTCCCATAACTCCCAAATCACTCTCTCACAAGTTACGAAATTTCTCTGCAGGAAAAAAGAAACCCTCGCCGTAACTACCACAACTGCGATGGAAAACCAAATTGCCACTAGCCAGTCTCGACGGAAGAATGCACTACCACAGAAAAAGACGAAGGGGGAATCATCACGAACGGCTGTCCAAAGATTTCAAGCAGAATTTGAAGTTGTTGAACTTGCAACTGCTCAATTCAAGGCAGCCGAGGCCAGTCCGATTTCATGCCGGCCCACCTCTTCAACCGCCCCTATTGCGCCCGCGACGGCCGACAAGCTCAACCCAGAGGAGATTATGAGAGAATTCCTTCACAAATTCGGCCGGGGAGTAAATGCTAGCGAGCTTTTCGCGCGAATGGTTGCGGCTTGTCATGAGGAAGAAGCCGTCGGAACCTTAACCCCCTTGGAAATTCCACCGAGGCCCAAATCCCGTATTGAGACTCCTACAGCCCAAGCACTGAACTCATCAAGAAATAACCCCTATACTCCAACCGAAGCCCTACCTCCCCAAGAACGATTGGGAGTAGAAAGTGTGAATGTCGGTACAGAGAGTGCAGATGGTACAGAATCAGGAGATGGAGGCGATGTAGAGCCGACTATGGTAGGTGTGTCCGAGAAGATCAGATTGGGAATAGAAGAAGATGTTCAAATTGATGAGTTACAAGAATTATTGGAAAGCATGTTCGGGAACCCCGATGAAGCAGAGCCGCTAGTCGATGTGGAAGGAGCTGGTATTAATGAGAAAGAGGAAACGATGATAGAAGCAGAAATCATTGTACTCGATCTCGATGATGTAATCTCAGATGACAAGGATGCCCCAACGGATGAGAGACTAGTGAGAAGGCAGTTGCGGCAACTCAAGCGCTCGGAAGATACATCTGCAGAAAGAGAGTTGGAGCCGAATGATACAAAGGGGACCGAGGAGGGCCTTCCCCCGTGCAGAGAGGTTCCTACGGAAGAGGCTTTGGACGAACACTATGTGACGCCCCGAAATTTCGTTCCTTTCTTGAGATAAATCGGATTTAATTAGAATATTTAAGCGCTAGTAGAAGTCGTGTTACTTTGTAATCAAAGAACTTTCGTTGTAATCTCGACCTTTGAATGCTAAGTATTTTGTTTGGAAATAAAGTGCAAGAATAAATTTTGTGGAGATTCAAAGAAGGTACTTATATTAAAAAGATAGTAAAGTTCTTGTGAGGAATTGAAATACAAGAATAGTGGATACATACAAGTTGTTACATCATGATACTAAAACGAGGAATACTACACTTCTACTTTACGAGCTCCAATACCTAGTATTACATGGAAATGGGAGTACAACTTTCATCTATCCCTATCTTAGGATGAGGATTAGTCAAAAGAGGAAAATGAGATAAAATAGTGATGTAAGTAAATCTTCTCTCTTCTCCTCCATCCTTCTCGATCTCACAGTCGCCAAGCTCCAAATGTGACGGCTTATCCTTGCAAGTCAAACACCAAAAGGAGTTAGAGATCTTCTCAACCAAAAAGGTGAAGTCTTGGATTTTCATCAATCTAGTAAGAATGCCAAATATGACATGTCCCCATCAAACAACTCCGGCCAAAGTTCAAAGTGGGGATAAGAATCAAGATCCTCCAAATCTTCCATTATGAGAAAAGAGGCAGTAAAAACCTCAAGATGAGATCACCACCTAAGCTCCAAAGGAGCAAGGCAAATCCCCACAAATCAATGTTGTAAGATCAGCCAACCTATGTCCTCCCCAAACTTCACCATAATAGAGATAGATACAAATAGTACAAGGTGATGTGAGCTCATCTTTTAAGCTTAAAATAGAAGTGAATCAGATTTCCTTCCACAAAACCCAAGGCTGGAATCAGCTTACACAAAATAGACAAGAAAGTCTCATAGCCAAATTCAAAAGGGGAAGGGGACAATGGCTCAAAGTAGGAGTAGAAGCTCCTAATGTCTGCCGCAAAAGTCTAAGAATTTTGCTATAAAAACAGCCCCTTCCCCACTTCCTTCCACACACCATCTCAATCCCAAACTTCACCACAAAGTATGAGGAGGCTAGCATGAGGAGCAAGGAGTAACAACAAGGCTTAGGATCAGCCACAATAATCAAGGACTCACCCAAGTCAAGGTAAAACCCACCACACTACCCTCTGCATCGTTTAGAACATGCCATGATAGTCAAAAACTTAGAGTTAGAGAAGCATGACCACTTAAGGGAACCGTAGAGTTGGCATCAAAAGCCATGAAATGCAACAAAAATTAAGAGGAGCATGTTTTTAGATCTCACATCATAACAAGCCTAAGAAGTAGAACATAGAGCAGCCAAGCTTTATCCATAGCAGTAGCAAAGAATGAACACACATAGCTTTTGCAGAGACTCACAAGTATTGAGCCAAGAGGGGATAGGGATAGGGGACTTAGCTTTAAGGCACAGGGGCAGCCTCAGAGACCCTCGGCGACGGCGAGGCCACAAGGGCAGCCGCGGGGACTCCACGAGGCAGCAGGTTTTCTGGCTGAACAGCTCCAGCAGCGGCTGTTCACCTGTGCAACTGGCAGCGACGAGCGGTGAGGCGATAGCTGCTCGCATGAGGCAGCGGCAGGGGAAGAGGCCGAGAAAGGGCAGCTCTCGCCCGTACCCGACAGACAGGGCAGCGCCGTGGCAGTTTCAATCAGTGGCAATGGCATCGCGTGCCGAGAACTATATCGGCAACGCTGCGAGGGAGAGAAGGCGGCGGCGGCGGCCAATTCCGCCTGGAGAGTAAGACGAAGTGTGGGATCGACGTAGAGCACAGTCAGGGGGGGGGGAGAAAGAAGAGAGGGCTGCAAATTCCAATTTCAGGGATAGAGAAGAGACGGGGCAACGTGATTTTCAATTTGGAGATTTTCCTCTTTTGTGCAATTTGGGAATGTCTTTTCTGAGATTAACCGGAGAAGAAGATAGAGGATTAATGAATTGACAAAGAAAGAAGACGGCGAGGAGGTCTCTGCGATGCGGCAACGGAGCGCCGGCGATTGCGAAGGAGCAGCGACGCTCCTGTCGCGAGAAATTGAATCAGATTTATCTCCATTTATCATTGTTCTCGGTTTAATTATGTTAGGCTAAGAATCTTGTGTTGCTCCAAACATGTTGTTAGACAAGTTAATTTCATGATTTATCCTATGTTCGTTTCTATCTCGTGTTCGTTATTACTACTTATTTAATTGAATGAATTTATTACTTTAGGTGCATCTTTAGTGATAATTCCATAGTCTTGATTTAATGCCTCTTTAGCTTGAATTAGGATGGATTGTGGTGGTAATGAATTATCAATTGGAATTGTTTAGATGACAACTTGATAATGGATTTTGATCTTAATTGCAATTGTACTTTGAATCTCGCGCTTCCGTTGGGTTCTTAGGATTATTGAATTTGGTTTAAAGAGTAAGTGTTTAGCTATTCTTTGACTAGTTGATGCTTAGCATGTTTAGTGCTTGCAGGTTGAATAATTTTAAATAGTCCCGAACGTATGAGATAGAATTGAATGCATAGGATTAATCTGTGTCTTGTCAGCAAGTGTTTGGAGTAACAATTGTCTCACTTGTGTTAATTTGAATTCAACTTTATATTTCATTATTTTCAGAAAACAAACTTCAAACAAAAACATTCATCTTTACTGTTATTTTTATGTATTTGGGGTTAAACGAACTTACCTTCCATGTGGATCGACACCTTAAATTACTACACACGAAGCTGTACTCTTGTAGTGAAGTGGTAATATTATGGATAATTTTGTGAACTTGAGTGCACATCTATTCTGATTTAAAAAGACCTAAAATTACACATCTGGACTCCTTGTTTTTTTAGTTTGCTAGTATACATTCAAGCACACACTTTTTCTAAGACTAACCCCGAAGTTGTCGAGATGTATCACTTTCGGTAGAATTGGATATTTGAGTTGTGCTTGGTTTCTTTTCTGTTGTGTAGGTGTTCTAGAAAATTGAAAACAGAAAAATAAAAAAACAGTGGATGCGAACCAGATCTAAGGGTACACCGCAATTTGGGTTATTGGTACATCATAGAAGAGGACAGAATTCAGCTGTGATTGATACACATCAGGACTATCAGAGTTCAGTGAGAGAAAATCTAATTTTTGAAACAAATTTTGAGAGTAGTAGCAGTGATTCAGAAGCTGAGTCGATGGCCGAGAACAATAACAATGTTCCTCCTGTGGAAAAGTTCGGCGATACTGTCAGATCGGGAGTTGATCACCCGAGAAATTTTGCCTATGCTACGGATAACATAAGCATCCCACCGCACTACATCAGCTAGGTGAATGGTGGCACCTTGTTCCATGGTCGTGAAGATGAAGAGCCCATAAGCCACCTCAATGCATTCTATGAGTTGACCATGAACCACAGACCTGCGAATGTGCCACATGATAATATCAAGAGAGCTCTCTTTCCTTTTTCGTTGAGAGACAAAGCACAAGAGTGGTATGACTCACTTCCGGGGTACAATGTGGTGACCTTTGAAGATCTGAAATCCAAGTTTCTCCTGGAATATAATTCACCAATGAAGATCGAGAGATTGAGGGATGCCATCACATCTTTTTGGCAGCAAGATGATGAATCTTTTGCTGAAGCATGGAAAAGGTTTACTGAGATGTTGAGAAAGTGTCCCAGCCATGGTCTTGCTCCTGGCCGTGATCTTGTCAAATTTTACCAAGGCTTATACAATGAAAGCATGGGACTTATAAATGCAAGTACTGGTGGAGATCTTGATAATACGACACATGAGGAACTGAAGACCTTGTTTCAAAAACTAGCAGATAATCAAAGAAACTGGTACAATCTAAGGAGAGTGGTTGAGAAGAAAGGAAATACCTTTGGAGCTTCAGTAGAATCTGAAAGAATGACAACGGTTGAGGCACAACTAGCTAATATTAGCACCCAAATGACATCGGTGGTTAAAGCAGTATCTTCCATGCAATTGAACCCACAACCTCAAATTTTTGCAATGGTTAAATGTGGACTGTGTCAAGGTGGCATCACACAGATCAATGTCAAATGATCCAATCCCAAGAAACGGTTGAAGATGTGAATTACATAGGCAATAACCGCCAAGGTTTTAGCCAAGGGGGTCAATTCAATAACAATCATCAGAACTGAAAGCCTCAACAACAAGGGAATTGGAACCAAGCTGGGTCAAGTAACAATGGTGGGAACCAATGGCGAAACAACTCCCAACCCCCTGGTTTTGATAAGAAACCTTCAATAGAAGATCAGATGGGACAGATATTCTCTTTCATGTCAAAAAGTCAAAAAGAGAATGATTTCTTCAAAGAGAAAACAATTGAGAAGTTTGGACAACTCGAGGCTTCTATGAGGAATTTGGAAACACAAATAGGGCAGCTTGCTACAACTTCTTATACAGTGCCCAACCCCAAGGGAAATTGCAAAGCAGTCACCCTGAGAAGCGGAAGAAATTTGGATTCAATGCCTTTAACGGACGACCAAGGTACTTCCGGCATCTCGTACGCAGGGGCGGACGAGATGTTAGGCTTGCATTCCTCGCACGCAGGGGTGGACGAGGCATGTAAGGGAAGTCCCGCGTTGGTGCAGGATGCCCAACATGGTCAAGAACAGGCTGCATCCGACAGCAAGGAACAAGGCGATGAATCTAAGTTAAATGGAAGATTTACAGTAGGAGAGAAAGACAAAAAGGTCAATGAGACAGAACCTAAGAAGAGCAAGTCTAGTATTCCTAATGACATTCCTCCATATCCATTCACGAGAAAGAAGCGAGTGCGGCAAGAAAAGAGTTTTGAGTGGATGATGAATGTGATTAGAAAGGTGAATGTAGACATCTCATTGGTGGATCTTTTCACCAATTTCCCGAGATTCTCCAAGTTCTTCAAAGTCATAACGGCGAACAAGGAGAAACTTCAGGATGAGGGGATTGTGACATTGAGCACGAATTGCTCACAACTGATATCTGGAATCATGCCGACGAAGAGAAGAGATCCAGGAGGTTGCATCATACCATGTGAAATTGGCAACACGATTTTCTCAAAGTGTTTATTGGACCAAGGTTCAGGGATCTCACTGATGGCATTGAAAAAGGCTCGTGCCATTGGTTTGGAGGAAAGAATGGAGCCTATCGACATCGCTCTACAATTGGTTGATCACTCCATAGTGAAGCCCACTGGAATTGTTGAGGATGTCTTGGTTAAAATCGATAAGTTCATCATTCCGGTTGATTTTATTGTGCTCGACATGCCAGAAGATAAAGAAGTGCCAATTTTGTTTGGTAGACCATTTCTAGCAACGGGATATGTATTGCTTGGAGCAAAGGATAACTATGTTACATTCAGAATTAATGTTGAGCAACTGACCATCAATGTTGAGAAGGCCTGTGTTGGTGGTGAAAGTGGTAAGGAAGCAAGAGAGGTGGTCACACTAGAGAGTCCGAAAGTGTAGACCGAGGATGAAGAAGGTCGAGCCAACGACTATTAAAAAAGGCGCTGATTGGGAGGCAACCCAAGTCTTTTATTGTTCTTTTTTTTTTTATTTCATATATTAGGGGTTTTGTTTGCTCAATTATTTCCCTCAATATTTATTTTGAATTGAGCATTTTTTATTTTTTATTTTTGTTTTTTTGTGTAGGAGTGAAGATGAAGGTCGTATCTCTGCTGTTGGAAAAAAAGAGTCGCCCAACCCACCCACCCATGAGCTTCACAATGACAGGGGAGTATCTTTATAGCTACCTTATATTTTCCTTCTATCTTGGGGACAATGTAGAATTTAAGTTTGGGGGAGGGTTGAAATTCTGTTGTGTGCGCACGTTAGTATGATTTCCTATGGATTGTTACTTGCTCATACTTGTTAGGAGTCACTAAGTGGAGTTAGCTTTTCCTGTGAACTTATGCTATGAACTTAGTTGTCACTTACTTGCTTCTGGAGAACAAGGAGTCTTACTTGTTAATTTAGGAAAGAGTAGTGTTCTTTGGTGTCCGATTTCTTGAGCTAAGGAGATAACACTATTTCGCTTTTGAAAAATGAGTTAAAAATCTATATGGTTAATTTGCATAATTTGAGTAGGACTTGAATATATTTTGTTGATATCGATGCACAAAAATGATCTAGGCATTAGGACTAAAAGCCTCATTGCCAAAATATCACATGCCTGACCCTACATAAACTCCTAGCGAGCCAGTTTGAGCCTTATAGCCTAATTTCTTTGTTAAAATTTTGAAGTCACTATACTAGCCTACATGATATATCCTTTTGTTAACCCTTCTTTTCAGTCCCTATCACTAAAATTGAGGTGCTAGCACATCTTCGGGTAGTTGTTGGTGGCAAGAAAATGGTCATAAGTTTAGATGCTTGTTATGTAATATCCAAGTTATGCTTGAGAAATAAAGTGCAAAGTTGCTAAGTGAGAAAAAAAGAAGGCAGCCTGTTCATAGAGAAAAAGCAAAGTCTAAAAAAAAGAGAAAAAAAAGAAAAAAAAAACTCAAATTAGTGCTCGAAAGAAAGAAAAAAATAGTAGCCTGATTTGTTCTGTTGAAAAATCTTAAGTTTGGGGGTGGTAAGCTGCGGAAATTTCATGCTTAATTATTATGAAGCTTTGGGAGATGTTGTCCTATAGGATGTGCTAGTATTCTTGATTTTGGTGGAATGAGCTACTAACCAAATTTGATATCCCACCTTAACCAAAAGCCCCATTACAACCATAAATAAAGACCTTTTGATTTGTGCAAAGGTATTCACATTTTGTTGATGAGTTCTGCTTGGAGTTTTGTGAAAAGACCAAATAGATTTAAATAGAGAATAGCCGAATGAACTTCTTTTGATGATTTAGCAACGATGGTTTGAGACACTAGAGTCATTGCTTGGACTTGGATTGCTTGTTGGATAACTAGATCTTAGGGAGCTGGTTTGTGCTCATACTTTCATTCTAAGTCATGTTCAAAGGAGAATTTGGAGTTAGCTTAGGTAATCTCTTGACTTGTGAAAGTTTTTATGATATGAATTTGAGGATTTCATGAGTCTCGTCATGATTTGAAAACCTTTGTGCTTGATTGTGTATCTTACTCGAGGACGAGCAAAAACTTAAGTTTGGGGGTGTTTGATGTAAATCAAATAGTTGATTATGATATTCTAATAATTCCTGTTTTTTTTAATTAAATCATCTGCAATTGTCAATTAATAATTTAAATCTGACTATCTTTTGTTAATTGATTTTTGTAGGCATGGAATGTGGTTGTTGATTTATTAACTGATTTGTATAAGCCTAATTTATATTATATGTTTTCTTGGTAGGAGGTGCTATAATATTTGAAGAATCATGATTGAAAAAAGGAACTCCAGTCACGGAGGGAATCTCATGGTTTAAGGAAACGAATATGATATTTTAATTGGCTTTAATATTTGTACCTAAAAGAAGAAGAAAAGGAGGCGAGGCGAGACTTTAGGGAATTTGATATCTAATTCCAGGCGTGACTTTTATTTGGAAAAGGAGAAAAAAAATATAAAAAGGGGACGGCACTTTTGGAGCAGGGATTTTGGCAGACGGAGCAGACGCCACTTTTGGAGAGAAAAAAAAGAGCAGAGACGCCAAAAACTGCAGAAGCTCTGGAGGAATTTAGCGTGAGGAATTTAAGAGAGAAGAGAATGGAGAAAATTACAGCCATCATCTACTCCATGGTTTCTAGGGTTTTATCTCCATTTATCATTGTTCTCAGTTTAATTATGTTAGGCTAAGAATCTTGTGTTGCTCCAAACATGTTGTTAGACAAGTTAATTTCATGATTTATCCTATGTTCGTTTCTATCTCGTGTTCGTTATTACTACTTATTTAATTGAATGAATATATTACTTTAGGTGCATCTTTAGTGATAATTATATAGTCTTGATTTAATGCCTCTTTAGCTTGAATTAGGATGGATTGTGGTGGTAATGAATTATCAATTGGAATTGTTTAGATGACAACTTGATAATGGATTTTGATCTTAATTGCAATTGTACTTTGAATCTCGCGCTTCCGTAGGGTTCTTAGGATTATTGAATTTGGTTTAAAGAGTAAGTGTTTAGCTATTCTTTGACTAGTTGATGCTTAGCATGTTTAGTGCTTGCAGGTTGAATAATTTTAAATTGTCCCGAACGTATGAGATAGAATTGAATGCATAGGATTAATCTGTGTCTTGTCAGGAAGTGTTTGGAGTAACAATTGTCTCACTTGCGTTAATTTGAATTCAACTTTATTTTTCATTATTTTCAGAAAACAAACTCCAAACAAAAACATTCATCTTTACTGTTATTTTTATGTATTGGGGGTTAAACGAACATACCTTCCTTGTGGATCGACACCTTAAATTACTACACACGAAGCTGTACTCTTGTAGTGAAGTGGTAATATTAGGGATAATTTTGTGAACTTGAGTGCATATCTATTCTGATTTAAAAAGACCTAAAATTACACATCTGGACTCCTTGTCTTTTTAGTTTGCTAGTATAAATTCAAGCACACACTTTTTCTAAGACTAACCCCGAAGTTGTCGAGATGTCTCGCTTTCGGTAGAATTGGATATTTGAGTTGTGCTTGGTTTCTTTTCTGTTGTGTAGGTGTTCTAGAAAATTGAAAACAGAAAAATAAAAAAACAGTGGATGCGAACCAGATCTAAGGGTACACCGCAATTTGGGTTATTGGTACATCATAGAAGAGGACAAAATTCAGCTGTGATTGATATACATCAGGACTATCAGAGTCTAGCGAGAGAAAATCTAATTTTTGAAACAAATTTTGAGAGTAGTGGCAGTGATTCAGAAGCTGAGTCGATGGCCGAGAACAATAACAATGTTCCTCCTGTGGAAAAGTTCGGCGATACTGTCAGATCGGGACTTGATCACCCGGGAAATGTTGCCTATGCTACGGATAACATAAGCATCCCACCGCACTACATCAGCTTGGTGAATGGTGGCACCTTGTTCCATGGTCGTGAAGATGAAGAGCCCATAAGCCACCTCAATGCATTCTATGAGTTGACCATGAACCACAGACCTGCGAATGTGCCACATGATAATATCAAGAGAGCTCTCTTTCCTTTTTCGTTGAGAGACAAAGCACAAGAGTGGTATGACTCACTTCCGGGGTACAATGTGGTGACCTTTGAAGATCTGAAATCCAAGTTTCTCCTGGAATATAATTCACCAATGAAGATCGAGAGATTGAGGGATGCCATCACATCTTTTCGGCAGCAAGATGATGAATCTTTTGCTGAAGCATGGAAAAGGTTTACTGAGATGTTGAGAAAGTGTCCCAGCCATGGTCTTGCTCCTGGCCGTGATCTTGTCAAATTTTAACAAGGCTTATACAATGAAAGCATGGGACTTATAAATGCAAGTACTGGTGGAGATCTTGATAATACGACACATGAGGAACTGAGGACCTTGTTTAAAAAACTAGCAGATAAACAAAGAATCTGGTACAATCCAAGGAGAGTGGTTGAGAAGAAAGGAAATACCTTTGGAGCTTCAGTAGAATCTGAAAGAATGACAACGGTTGAGGCACAACTAGCTAATATTAGCACCCAAATGACATCGGTGGTTAAAGCAGTATCTTCCATGCAGTTGAACCCACAACCTCAAATTTTTGCAATGGTTAAATGTGGACTGTGTCAAGGTGGGCATCACACAGATCAATGTCAAATGACCAATCCCAACAAACGGTTGAAGATGTGAATTACATAGGCAATAACCGCCAAGGTTTTAGCCAAGGGGTCCAATTCAATAACAATCATCAGAACTGAAAGCCTCAACAACAAGGGAATTGGAACCAAGCTGGGTCAAGTAACAATGGTGGGAACCAATGGCGAAACAACTCCCAACCCCCTGGTTTTGATAAGAAACCTTCACTAGAAGATCAGATGGGACAGATATTCTCTTTCATGTCAAAGAGTAAAAAAGAGAATGATTTCTTCAAAGAGAAAACAATTGAGAAGTTTGGACAACTCGAGGCTTCTATGAGGAATTTGGAAACACAAATAGGGCAGCCTGCTACAACTTCTCATACAAGAACTCCCAGCACCATTCCAAGTAATACAGTGCCCAACCCCAAGGGAAATTGCAAAGCAGTCACCCTGAGAAGCGGAAGAAATTTGGATTCAATGCCTTTAACGGACGACCAAGGTACTTCCGGCATCTCGCACGCAGGGGCGCACAAGATGTTAGGCTTGCATTCCTCGCACGCAGGGGCGGACGAGGCATGTAAGGAAAGTCCCGCGTTGGTGCAGGATGCCCAACATGGTCAAGAACAGGCTGCATCCGGCAGCAAGGAACAAGGCGATGAATCTAAGTTAAATGGAAGATTTACAGCAGGAGAGAAAGACAAAAAGGTCAATGAGACAGAACCTAAGAAGAGCAAGTCTAGTATTCCTAATGACATTCCTCCATATCCATTCACGAGAAAGAAGCGAGTGCGGCAAGAAAAGAGTTTTGAGTGGATGATGAATGTGATTAGAAAGGTGAATATAGACATCTCATTGGTGGATCTTTTCACCAATTTCCCGAGATTCTCCAAGTTCTTCAAAGTCATAATGGCGAACAAGGAGAAACTTCAGAATGAGGGGATTGTGACATTGAGCACGAATTGCTCACAACTGATATTTGGAATTATGCCGACGAAGAGAAGAGATCCAAGAGGTTGCATCATACCATGTGAAATTGGCAACACGATTTTCTCAAAGTGTTTATTGGACCAAGGTTCAGGGATCTCACTGATGGCATGGAAAAAGGCTCGTGCCATTGGTTTGGAGGAAAGAATGGAGCCTATCGACATCGCTCTACAATTGGTTGATCACTCCATAGTGAAGCCCACTGGAATTGTTGAGGATGTCTTGGTTAAAATCGATAAGTTCATCATTCCCGTTGATTTTATTGTGCTCGACATGCCAGAAGATAAAGAAGTGCCAATTTTGTTTGGTAGACCATTTCTAGCAACGGGATATGTATTGCTTGGAGCAAAAGATAACTCTGTTACGTTCAGAATTAATGGTGAGCAACTGACCATCAATGTTGAGAAGGCCTATGTTGGTGGTGAAAGTGGTAAGGAAGCAAGAGAGGTGGTCACCTTAGAGAGTCCGAAAGTGTAGACCGAGGATGAAGAAGGTCGAGCCAACGACTATTAAAAAAGGCGCTGATTGGGAGGCAACCCAAGTCTTTTATTGTTCTTTTGTTTTTGATTTCATATATTGGGGGTTTTGTTTGTTCAATTATTTCCCTCAATATTTATTTTGAATTGAGCATTTTTTATTTTTTAATTTTGTTTTTTTGTGTAGGAGTGAAGATGAAGGTCGTATCTCTGCTGTTGGAAAAAAAGAGTCGCCCAACCCACCCACCCATGAGCTTCACAATGACAGGGGAGTATCTTTATTGCTACCTTATATTTTCCTTCTATCTTGGGGACAATGTAGAATTTAAGTTTGGGGGAGGGTTGAAATTCTGTTGTGTGCGCACGTTAGTATGATTTCCTATGGATTGTTACTTGCTCATACTTGTTAGGAGTCACTAAGTGGAGTTAACTTTTCCTGTGAACTTATGCTATGAACTTAGTTGTCACTTACTTGCTTCTGGAGAACAAGGAGTCTTACTTGTTAATTTAGGAAAGAGTAGTGTTCTTTGGTGTCCGATTTCTTGAGCTAAGGAGATAAAACTATTTTGCTTTTGAAAAATGAGTTAAAAATCTATATGGTTAATTTGCATAATTTGAGTAGGACTTGAATATATTTTGTTGATATCGATGCACAAAAATGATCTAGGCATTAGGACTAAAAGCCTCATTGCCAAAATATCACATGCCTGACCCTACATAAACTCCTAGCGAGCCAGTTTGAGCCTTATAGCCTAATTTCTTTGTTAAAATTTTGAAGTCACTATACTAGCCTACATGATATATCCTTTTGTTAACCCTTCTTTTCAGTCTCTATCACTAAAATTGAGGTGCTAGCACATCTTCGGGTAGTTGTTGGTGGCAAGAAAATGGTCATAAGTTTAGATGCTTGTTATGTAATATCCAAGTTATGCTTGAGAAATAAAGTGCAAAGTTGCTAAGTGAGAAAAAAAGAAGGCAGCCTGTTCATAGAGAAAAAGCCAAGGCTAAAAAAAAGAGAAAAAAAAGAAAAAAAAACTCAAATTAGTGCTCGAAAGAAAGAAAAAAATAGTAGCCTGATTTGTTATGTTGAAAAATCTTAAGTTTGGGGGTGGTAAGCTGCGGAAATTTCATGCTTAATTATTATGAAGCTTTGGGAGATGTTGTCCTATGGGATGTGCTGGTATTCTTGATTTTGGTGGAATGAGCTACTAACCAAATTTGATATCCTACCTTAACCAAAAGCCCCATTACAACCATAAATAAAGACCTCTTGATTTGTGCAAAGGTATTCACATTTTGTTGATGAGTTCTGCTTGGAGTTTTGTGAAAAGACCAAATAGATTTAAATAGAGAATAGCCGAATGAACTTCTTTTGATGATTTAGCAACGATGGTTTGAGACACTAGAGTCATTGCTTGGACTTGGATTGCTTGTTGGATAACTAGATCTTAGGGAGCTGGTTTGTGCTCATACTTTCATTCTAAGTCAAGTTCAAAGGAGAATGTGGAGTTAGCTTAGGTAATCTATTGACTTGTGAAAGTTTTTATGATATGAATTTGAGGATTTCATGAGTCTCGTCATGATTTGAAAACCTTTGTGCTTGATTGCGTATCTTGCTCGAGGACGAGCAAAAACTTAAGTTTGGGGGTATTTGATGTAAATCAAATAGTTGATTATGATATTCTAATAATTCCTGTTTTTTTTAATTAAATCATCTGCACTTGTCAATTAATAATTTAAATCTGACTATCTTTTGTTAATTGATTTTTGTAGGCATGGAATGTGGTTGTTGATTTATTAATTGATTTGTATAAGCCTAATTTATATTATATGTTTTCTTGGTATGAGGTGCTATAATATTTGAAGAATCATGATTGAAAAAAGGAACTCCAACCACGGAAGGAATCTCATGGTTTAAGGAAACGAATATGATATTTTAATTGGCTTTAATATTTGTACATAAAAGAAGAAGAAAAGGAGGCGAGACTTTAGGGAATTTGATAACTAATTCCAGGCGTGACTTTTATTTGGAAAAGGAGAAAAAAAATATAAAAAGGGGACGCCACTTTTGGAGCAGGGATTTTGGCAGACGGAGCAGACGCCACTTTTGGAGAGAAAAAAAAGAGCAGAGACGCCAAAAACTGCAGAAGCTCTGGAGGAATTTAGCGTGAGGAAATTAAGAGAGAAGAGAATGGAGAAAATTACAGCCATCATCTACTCCATGGTTTCTAGGGTTTTATCTCCATTTATCATTGTTCTCAGTTTAATTATGTTAGGCTAAGAATCTTGTGTTGCTCCAAACATGTTGTTAGACAAGTTAATTTCATGATTTATCCTATGTTCGTTTCTATCTCGTGTTCGTTATTACTACTTATTTAATTGAATGAATTTATTACTTTAGGTGCATCTTTAGTGATAATTCTATAGTCTTGATTTAATGCCTCTTTAGCTTGAATTAGGATGGATTGTGGTGGTAATGAATTATCAATTGGAATTGTTTAGATGACAACTTGATAATGGATTTTGATCTTAATTGCAATTGTACTTTGAATCTCGCGCTTCCGTATGATTCTTAGGATTATTGAATTTGGTTTAAAGAGTAAGTGTTTAGCTATTCTTTGACTAGTTGATGCTTAGCATGTTTAGTACTTGCAGGTTGAATAATTTTAAATTGTCCCGAACGTATGAGATAGAATTGAATGCATAGGATTAATCCGTGTCTTGTCAGCAAGTGTTTGGAGTAACAATTGCCTCACTTGTGTTAATTTGAATTCAACTTTATTTTTCATTATTTTCAGAATACAAACTTCAAACAAAAAAATTCATCTTTACTGTTATTTTTATTTATTTGGGGTTAAACGAACTTACCTTCCCTGTGGATCGACACCTTAAATTACTACACACGAAGCTGTACTCTTGCAGTGAAGTGGTAATATTAGGGATAATTTTGTGAACTTGAGTGCATATCTATTCTGATTTAAAAAGACCTAAAATTACACATTATTTACCACTTACTTCGAGCAGATTGGGTTTCAATGGCTCCTGAACCATTGTACCAAAGAGGTTCCGATCACTCTAGCCAGAGAATTTTTCACATCCTTCACATTCAAATCCACCGTAGATCCGGATGCAGATTCGATTTCTTTCCGGCTGTTCAATCAGGAATTTCTATTAAGTATCAGGGAATGGTCCCTGCGGTTGGGCTTTTTGACACTTGATGAGGACGAGAAAGGTGCATGGAACGAGAGAGCCATTGGCCCACCTAAAAAGACTAAGGGGTTCAACGTAGATGAAGCCTGGAGGATGGTGGCCCACAAAAGAGGGGGGAAATTTAAGACTAGCTACTCTAAAGGAGCACACATCACTGATCCCGTCCTCCGATTGGCCCAAGTTTACATCGGATACAATCTCTTGGGGCAAGTTGGGGCCACTCTCACCACGCCAGAGCTTTACTTCATGTGGTGTAGGGTTAATGGAGTTAAGGTCCATCTGGGCTTTTGGATAGCCCATGCTTGCCACATGGTTCGGACTCACCTTGTTCGACACCTCTTTACATGCAACTTGCTTGGAGCGTTCCTAAAAAGAAACATAGTGATGAAAATCGCTGATTCAGTCACCAACCTTACCCATGTGCGACACCTCAGGGAGTTTTGATCTCCCTTTCTTTTTTAACAAAGGACTCACTGCACTTAAGGATGGTGAGGTCCAATTTTACGAGGACGGAGGGCAGGAAGTGGTGGTTGTACAGTCGAAACAAGAAGAAGAGGCATCGACGACTAAGGAAACCGATGATGACTGTAAGAATCGGATGGAAGCAATGATGGTCACTCTAGCCGAGGCTGTTGATTCACAAAGGCGGATGATAGAGGCTCAAACAAGTAAAATGACCCAAGCCATCAATGTAATGTTGAGGATGATAGACGTGGTCGAACAACGAATCCCCTCAGTACAGCCGCCCATTGCTACACCTGTTCAACAAGTACCAGTTCACCCAACCGGCCGACCTGTACAGAGACGCAGGAAGGATGCACCAACACCACTGCCCAAAGGAATTTCCCGGAAGCCTGGTCCTCGTGGGGACCAGGGTCAGAATTGATCCACCACCCCCAGTAACCAAGTAAATTTTATTTTCTATTTTGTTTTTGTTTTAGTTTTTAGTTTTCTTTAGTATGCATGCTAGGTTGTTATTTGCTCTATGCCTTATCCCACTTAGGCCATGGCTTGGCCTAAGTGTGAGAAGTTTATATGCCTGGCATGTTTTGCTTTTTGTGTTCTTGAGTCTCTCTTCCCACTTAGCCCATGGCTTGGCCTAAGTATGAGGAGGACTGTTTTGTATATATCTTGTAGTGTTTTACCTTCTTACACTTAGCCCAATGCTTGGTCTAAGTGTGAGAAGTTTGAGTTTGTTGTTTTTGCTTTTCTGGTTTGTGTTGCCACTAACTGCCCTGTTTTCCACTTCATAAGGATTGCTTGGGGACAAGCATAAATGAAGTGGGAGGGGGGGCAAGCAGTTTGTGCAGTTAGTGTCATGTACATACTCTGTTAGGTCTAAGAGTCAGTAGAAGTTTTTTTTAGGTTCTGTGTTTATGCATAACTGGTATAATAAATAGCAAAAGCCCCTTAGGGAGAGTAATTGAAGAGAAAATACATGCCAATTTGTGAAATCCTTTTTCCTTAATAAATCTAAGTCAGTTGGAAGAATTGAGGACGATAGAAAATGCCTAAATTTAAGCTTACTGTGAAGCCCTCTTTAAAAGGTGAGTTATAAGCCTAGAGTAGGACACTTTCTACTAAACACATAAAAAATAGAGTGGCTGCCATTGATGCCAAGAGAAAAGTGATACAGATAGTAAGGACTAAAGGCAATAGGGATAACCATTTTGAGCTTAATTCTTTCGAACCTGCTGAACCTGCCTCATTGCAAAGGCACCCCTTAGTGAACTCTTTTGGGCCTGTACTAAACTGTATCCATTTATTGGAACCTTTAGTCTTCATGTCATGTGAACAAGGGGGCAGGGATGGAGTAGCTCGATGGTAGGGGTAGAAGATAGATTGAGAAACAAGGGAAGTTATGAAAAAGTTAGAAAAAATAAAAAATAAAAAAATAAAAAAATAATAAACGGGCAAGGAAAGTTGTAACTTGAAGAGAAAAAGTTGTTAGAATATGGGCAGAAAAGATATATATATATATATATATATATATATAGAGTCTCATTATTCATAAATCCAGTCTTAAAGACCGAACTAGAGACCAAATTTGGGCCCTTAAATCTTAAATTTGATGGATTAGATGAAATGATGTAGTGTTAATTTTCACAGTTCATTATGTACCCAAATTACTTCAACACGGGGGTATTTACGTCATTTTGCATTGGGGGTAAAAATTTTAGGGTTAAACACGTCCAAACAATTTACTCTAATTCACATTCACGCCTCTTATTCTCTCCAGAATCTCCAAATCGATAGTTGATTCATCTCATCTTCAAATCTCCAAATCGAGTTGCCGAATTTGATAACAACAGTCGCTAAGTTCAACAACTACAGCAGCGAATTCATCTCCATCTTCAAATCTCCAAATTGAGTCGACGAGTTCGAAAACTTCAGTCGCCGAGTTTGACAACTACAACAGCGAATTCATCTCCATCTTCAAATCTCCAAATCGAGTTTCCTGAGTTCGACAACTACAGCCGAGAGTTCAACAACTGCAGCAGTGAATTCAAATCTGACACAGATTAAAAAATGGCTGAAACAAGCAATTCGTCGAACGAAGGCACGTCGATTAATTTGTTTTCCGATTCTATTCAATTAGTTCATAGGCATTCAATTGTGATCAGAGCATGAAGAGACATAGTAGAAGAGGAAGGCAATCTGAGGTAAGAGATGGTTGCTTGGAATTGTGCCTTTGATGTGTTCGTAGAAATGTTTCAAAGAATGTAGAGGTTTGATGATTAAGTTGTGTTTTTTTTTGTTATTTATGTCAGCTGTTCTGGCCCTCCAGTACGATAAAAAAAACTATTGAATATTGAAAGGACCAGGGGTGCGTAGGTGTCGTTCAAGCAAAGATATATCCTACTGGTCAGGATAGAGATCCTAACTAAGCCTAGACCCTGGTTTCAAAGATTCCTCAACCCACTCCTACTGATCAGTATAGTGGTGATAAGGGTCGAATCCTACAGAGATGGTGCGATAAACTACCGCAGTGATATTTGGAAAGGTTGGTTAGCTACCACGCTTGGGTTGAGTCTCTACCTAGGCAAGAACTTAAAGGTGGTGTTTTACTGGTCAGACGGTAATGAAGACATCTGGAATGTAACTGTGTACGTGAAATGGGGAGAAATTTTTGTAACAGAAAATATTTAGAAGGTACGGGTTTCTATTTTGGGCTAAACGGAATATTCAGAGGGTAGTGGAAGTTTGGTGACTAGGCTGACAGGGCTTAACTAAAAGTGAAGGATAAAAGCAAAAAGCATCTAAAAAGTAAGTGGTCCCCTCCAATTGAAATAGACACCATCTTCTTCAACAAACACATCCAAAATTCAGATAACAATTCCAGATTCAACACGGAAAACACAGATTATCAACTCACGAACACAGATCTAAAACTACGAAATCAAATCTGAAATCAAACACTGGAACTGGACTTCTGCATACTGGTCAACATGGAAGAACGATTCGGAAATTAAAACTAAGCTTTGCATGCAACGATCCAATTCCCAATCAAACAGTACCAGCTTATACTATCCTAGAGAAACTTGCTACGTAAAACAGAAATGAGAGATTCAGCACTTAAAACACCAAGAAACTTTATATCTAAGCTAACTAGGCAAGGAAGGAAAAGAAAACAACACAATAAACGAAACGAAAATCAACTTCATAGCATAAACACGTTCGGACCTTCAACAAGTACTTCAAAAGCAGAAAATATCCAAAAGCAACAAAGATCCAACGTAAGGGAAGCAAGGAAAATTAAACTGCGAAGGCAAATGAAAGTGTTTTTTTGCCACTCAGGGTGATGGAATCTCTAAGCTACGGTCTTGCTGGCTGGAACGGACGATGACTGGAACTCTGGGATCATCTGGGCGTCAGGTGATCATGGCTGCGGCGAGGCAAGAAGCGGGACACGGCTGAAAGACTGGTATTACCGAGAGAACTCTCTACCTAAAGATGGTGGTGAATGAGTGAATGTGGATTTTTTTTTCTCTCTCCTTCTTGGCTTCCTTTTATAGGGAGGCTTACCCTTGATTTTAGGGTAAGTCCTCATTGCAAGTTGACTTCTTTGCCCTTAATTGTGGGTAATCCGTCCCAGCTATCCGTCTTCTCCATCTCAAGCCGTTTCAGCACGAATACTGATCAGTATGAGATCATGCTGGCGCCCTTTTTTACCTGAACATTCCGAAACTTCCCTACTGGCTAGAACACTTAACCTGCACACTTTGAGCAACTGTTTTGCAGATATAATCAATTTTGCACATCATACTGACCCGTAACAAAGGCCTAGAATACGACTTATCAAATATTAATTCTAATGTTTATGAGTTCAATGAAGATGAAGTGGACACAAAGAGTGAAGATGATGATATAGCTTATCATTCATGTTTTTTGCTTCATCACTTTGTGAGCTTCGCTTTTGGTTTCTGACATGACTACTGTTTTTGAAAGCTTGCTCTTGTAAAAATGAATCTATTATGCTTGATGATCATGTCGATTCGACTTCTGGATTTGAATATGCTTCCTCAAACAAAACTACAGCCACTCATACCTCACCAGGAATGTTAGGACTGCATTCTCTCATTATGCTTAACCATAGTTGCTTCGGACTTAGATCTCACGAGTAGCTACTGAAGGACTTATAGGCTTGTAACGGGGCTTTTGGCTTGTAATGTTTTGGGTGGATGTTCCTAAGGCTCTAAGGTTAAAAATTTCTATTTTATTGATGCGGGGGGGACTGTGTGTATCAGGCTTCTGATCAGTTGCTTTTCTTAGTTGGCGCTTCTAGCTTTGGTCTCCAACTGGTCAGTAGCATCTTTGTGGCTTCGCCACCCTTATTCCTTCATTCATTTTTGTGTGGTCAAATCTTTCTGTCCATTTTCTTCATTTTCTCCTTTTTTTTTGTGGCTTCGCCACTCTTATTCCTTCTTCTTCTTTTTTTTTTTTTCTTGGACTGGGGATGACTCCCTGGTCGATTTTCTTCTAACTTTCTAGTCCAGCTGGTCTCTGCTTTTTTGCACCTCTTCCTGGCCAGTAAGCTCCGTTTGTTTCATTGCCCTTCACACAGTCCCAGGGGCTAGGGGTGTTTATCTGGGTATAAAAGGTTAAGAAAAAAATGTTCTAAAGGTGGGGTTTTTTTTTTTTGTTTTTTTTAGGGGGGGTTTCCTACTGCCTTCAGTATTTGCTACCCATGGTCACTTCACCCTAGGCAAATTGTGGCAGTCTCTCTTTCTTTTCAATATATGTGGAAGGTGGTTCCACTTTAAGGCTTATAACTCACATTTTAGAGGGCTTACGTGTTCGGCTCTAAGTATGGGCTTTTCTCTCATACTCACATCATCTATCCTGACTAGGAGGTACTAATAGGGATGGTTTCGGTTTTCCAGCATGTCCTATCTCCCTCAATTCCCCTCACCGTCAGCTCAACACGGTTTAGTTTTAAGCCCAATCAACACACAACATAAAAAACTGGACCTAACAAAACAAAAACACAAACACAAAGACTACACATATATACATACATCCTACTGGCCATTGCATCCCCCCTCCTACTTCACAAGTGTCTGCCCTCAGATAACGCTGTGAAGTGGAAAAGGTAATGGCCAGTAAGGCGGGCACACAGACAACAAAATAGCAACTAGAAACAACAAACTAAACACCTAAACAAAAACCAACGAACACAAACACGAATAAAAACTCCTCACACTTAGGCCATACAATGGACTAAGTGTGAGTCAACATGCGTACGAAAAACAAAAACAAGAGAACACAGAAATCATGCTCTAAAGAAACAAACCATATACTTCTCACACTTAGACTATTAAATAGGCCAAGTGTTATGAATGGGGGTTTGCGAACAAACACAAATTATACCACCTAAACAAAAACCAAGACACAAAAACAATACGGAAAGCTAAAAAAACTGAAAAATTAAAAAGAAAACTAACTGGTCGTGGGGGGTGGTCTTATCGGTGTCGTCTGCTCCTTCGCGGTGCAGGTGGTGCAGGTTGTCCTTCGACTGATCCTTCTCCGTCTCAGCTCGGTCCGCATCATCCTTCGCCGGCTCCTCGGCCTCTGCCGGCACCTCGGCTTCCTCTGTCTCTGGCTCTTGCGGTCCATCATCCTGGCCTCCACGGTTACTCGGTGCGTCATGCTGGGCTTCACGGCCCCTGGCTCATGTAGCTTGTTCTTTCCTCTGGTTGGTCACTTCCTCCAATAACTCATCTATCACGGATGCCATTCTGCCCATCTCCGTTATCAATCGCTGGTTCTCTTCTCCTAAATCAGTCATTATCGTCTCCATAGCAGCTTGCCTCTGAGTCAGCATACTCTGTCCCGCAGACTCCTTCAATTTCCGTTCCATTGCGGACGCCAAACGGATCATTTCTGCCCTCATCTGTCTGTTCTCCTCTGCCATCTCAGTAACCGTTCTTTCCAACAATGCAACTCTTCCTCCTGCCGTGGCTAAAATACGCTAACTCCGCTGCCCAGTTTCTGTTCGGATCTTGCAATTGGAGAAACTCCGCCATTGCGTCTAGAGATATCATCGGTGGGGCTTGCTGGTTTGGTTCTGACGGTTGCGGGTTTGGCGGTGGTTCTTCCCGCGGTGGTTGTGGGTTGGGATTTTCTCCTCGGCGGGTTGAAGGGTTGTCGGCTTTTCTCACGACTCTTTTCTTTCCCATGGTTCCAGTGGTGATTGTTAGAGGGGATTTGGGTTTTGATTTCTGGAAGAGAATGGAAATGATGGTTTGTGATTTACGCTTTCTGAGAGAGTATGGGAGAGTATCTCTTGAAAGGGAATTTGAAAATCAGGGTTTGTGAGGGAGAAGGGTTGGGACGGTTGGTTTAATTTGGATGAGAGGGGGCTGTTGCAGGTGGTTTCAACCGGCTATCAACGGTTGCTGGTCGCAACGCTTAGGATGAAAGGCGGTTAGGAATGCTGGCCCCTGATTGGCTAGCGTGTCTCCTCTCTCTGCTCCACGCCATTCCAGCCGCTGCCACCCTGCAAAAGCTGCATAAGCCTCAATTAAAGTTTCGTCCTTCGCATAATTCCCCTCTATACTTAATTAAGGAAATAATTCAAATGGGCATTTAGATAAAAATTGAAGTAGCACAAAATAGGTAATCTCTTGGTCCATTCGCGCCTCAATTTTAATTTAAGGCCTGAAAATATTTTTGGCCAGTATATGCAAAGATTATTCTTTAAAGGAACTAGCCACGTGGAATTCCAAATTCCTATCTTACTGATCAGTATGAAACCGATGTAAGTGGTTGTAGTGGAATTTCATCCACTACACCCACCTCGCTATTATCCCTGAATATTTTCAACCTATGTCCATTTACTATGAAAGGTTCAGAGTTAGAAAAACTCCCTGAAATTTCCACTGCCCCATTAGATCGGAGTGCAGTTATGATGTAAGGTCCTGTCCATTTGGACTTGAGTTTCCCTGGCATAAGCTTCAATCTTGACTGGAAGAGTAGTACTTTCTGGCCATCATGGAGCTCCTTAGTTCTCAGATTTCGATCATGCCACAATTTAGTTCGCTCTTTGTACCACATGGCTGAGTCGAATGACTCCAATCCAAGTTCCTCAAGCTCCTGCAGTTGCAGCTTCCTTTCCTCTTCACAGGCTGTAGCATCCATATTCAATTTCTGTAATGCCCAGTATGCTCGATGCTCGATCCCAACCGGTAAGTGGCACATCTTCCCAAAAACAATCCGGTAAGGGGACATGCCTATGGGGGTTTTGTAGGCTGTTTGATACGCCCAGAGAGCATCCTCTAACCTTACACTCCAATCCTTCCTAGAAGTGTTCACAATCTTCTCCAAAATTTTCTTTATCTCGCGGTTAGAAATCTCCGCTTGACCATTTGCTTGCGGATGGTAAGGGCTGGATAGTCTATGGTGCACACCGTACTTTTTCATCAAGGATTCAATTGTATGGTTACAGAAGTGCGTACCTTGATCGGATATGATCGCCCTGGGCACACCGAATCGGCTGAAGATATGACTCTTTAAGAACTTGGCCACCTCCTTGGCTTCACACGTGCTTGTGGCCTTGGCTTCTACTCATTTGGAGACGTAGTCTACAGCAACTAGGATATACAGATTCCCATAGGATGAAGGAAACGCACCCATGAAGTCCATTCCCCATATGTCGAATAGCTCACAAACTATTATGGGTACCTGCGGCATTTCATCCCGGGCAGATATTCCAACGGTCAGTTGGCAACGCTCACAGCTCCTGCAGAACTCGTACGCATCTTTGTTGAGAGTTGACCAGTAAAAGCCGCTATCCAGAATCTTCCTTGCCGTCTTCTTGGACCCGAAGTGCCCTCCACATGCTAACGAATGGCAGTGGGTTCAAACATCCCGCTGCTCCCAGTCAAGAATGCACCTCCTTATCACTTGATCGGACCCTACTCTCCACAGATAGGGGTCATCCCAAAAGTAGTATTTTGCTTCACTCTTGATCTTCATTCTTTTGTCTTTGGTAACACTCGGTACTTCTGGAAGCTCTCCAGTTACTAGGTAGTTGGCCAGGTCCGCATACCATGGCTCTTGCCCTACCTTCTCTTTCCCTTTTGCTGTATCATTCTGACCAGTAAGTTTGAACACTTCTTCCCAATCAATTTTTCTGGGCGCAAAAATCACCTCACACAAATGTTCCTCTGGAAATTTATCATGCACTTCGTCACCGTTTCCATCTTGCATTATTCTGCTCGAATGGTCTGCCACCTTGTTGTCGACTCCTCTCTTATCTTCCACCTCCCAATCAAATTCTTGTAACAAGAGTACCCATCGGATCAAGCGTGGTTTGGATTCCTTCTTGGCAATCAGATACTTAATCGCTGCATGGTCAGTATATACTATGACTTTGGATCCCAGCAAATATGGCCGGAACTTCTCGAAAGAATACACCACTGCCAGCATCTCTTTTTCAGTGGTATCGTAATTCCGCTGGGCTTGATTCAGAGTCTTGGATGCATAAAAAATTACATACCTCTTCCCATCGATCTTCTGACCCAGCACGGCTCCTACCGCAAAATCGCTGGCGTCGCACATTACTTCGAAACGATGGTTCCAGTCAGGAGCCCTTATGATAGGTGCGGATATCAGCTTTTCCTTGAGAAGATTGAAAGCAGCCTTGCATTGCTCATCAAAAACGAACTCCACGTCATTTTGAAGTAGCCTGGTAAGGGGTTGGGCGATTTTGGAGAAATCCTTAATAAATCTTCGATAAAATCCGGCGTGCCCCAGAAAACCTCTTATTCCCTTCTGATCAGTAGGGAATGACAATTTTGATATAACATCCACCTTAGCTTGATCCACCTGAATGCCTCTCTCTGAAACCACGTGTCCTAAAACAATACCCTCGGTGACCATAAAATGACACTTCTCAAAGTTTAAAACCAAGCTCTTGGCTTGACACCTTTCTAGAACTATGTCCAAGTGAAGAAGGCATGCGTCAAAAGAATCGCCATAGACCGTAAAATCATCCATAAATATCTCTATACAATCTTCAATCAGATCGGAGAATATGCTCATCATACATCGTTGAAACGTACCTGGAGTGTTGCATAGGCCGAAAGGCATGCGTCTATATGCATAGGTTCCGAATGGGCATGTGAAGGTCGTCTTGTCCTGGTCCTCAGGATCCACGTAAATTTGGAAATATCCGTTGTATCCATCCAAAAAGCAAAAATACTTCTTACCGGCTAGCCTCTCCAACATCTGGTCGATGAAAGGCAAAGGAAAATGGTTTTTCCTCAATGCAATGTTTAGCTTTTGGTAGTCGATGCACATTCGCCAACCCGTGACTAGCCTCGTTGGAATCAGCTCATTCCTCTCATTTTGGACGACTTGGATTCCCGACTTCTTTGAAACCATGTGGATCGGACTGACCCACTCACTGTCCGGCACTGAATAGATAATTCTTAGCGACAACAACTTCAAGATTTCCTTCAATATTTCCTCTCGCATGTTCGGGTTTACCTTCCTTTGAGCATCTCTATGTGCTTTCGCTCCTTCTTCCAGCCTAATATGGTGCATGCAGACGTCGGGGCTTATCCCCACTAAATCTGTAAGACTCCATCCAATCGCCTTCTTGTTCTTACTCAGCACAGTCAGCAGCCTAGCCTCCCGTTCCCTTGTAAGACTGCTACTGATGATCACTGGATATGAGTCCTCACCTCCGAGGAAGGCATACTTCAAATTCGAGGGTAATTTCTTCAGCTCAACTTGGGGTGGAAGTGTGTCTTCGGGTAAGGGGTTTTTCTCAGTCTCTCCTTCCTTTTCTAAATCTCCTTCTGATGGTTCTTCTATACTGACTGGTAGCTGAGCCCCTGCGGCTCCAATGAACTCCGATTTCTGACAGAATTCCTTGATCGCTACTTCTATTTCTTCATCAGTCAACCCTTGGCTACTGATCAGATCACACCATGCAGCAGCTTCTATGTCAGCCTGTTCATAGACATCTAAAGCCTGGAGTTTCTTCTGCAATAGTTCGGTCTCAAGAAAATCTTGGACTAGGGGGTCAATCACATCAACATAGCATAGATTTTCAGAATCGATGGGTTTCTTCATGGCATCATTTATATCGAAGGTAAACTTCTCCCCATGAAAATCAATGCAAATAGTCCCCTCAGCCATATCCACTATTGTCTTGGCCGTTCTCAGAAAAGGTCTTCCTAACAAGACTCCACTAGACTCCCTCGCTTCATGCTCACTCATTTTGATCTCATAAAAATCAGCAGGGTATGTAAAATCATGCACTCTTACTAACACATTTTCTAAAACTCCCTCGGGACTTATGCATGACCTATCAGCCAGTTGGATCAACACCCTAGTATTTGACAGCCTCACTCCTTTCAACCGGTTATAGATAGACAATGGCATGACATTTATATATGCCCCCAAATCACACATTGCATGTTCGACCTTCACATCTCCTACAGTTATGGGTAGGGTGAACATACCTGGGTCGGCTCTCTTGGGTGGTAACTTCTCTTGCACTATTGCTGATGTTATCCCTTCCACCATAATCTTGCCATCCTTCTGGGCTCTCCCGGCTATGAAGTCCTTTATGAATTTCCCGAGAGGGGGTAGCTTCACGGCTTGGAGGAATGGTATGGTGGCATCCAACTTCCCAAAAATCGACAAGTAGTCAACCGGGTTCTCTTTCTTCCTCATTGTAACAAATCAGAATGGGAATGGTTTCTCCCCTTTTTTCTCCTCTACTGGTCCCTCAGCAACCTTCTTGGAGTCTTTCTTGGGTAGTTCCTGGGTCTGGGCCTCCATTCTGGGCTCTTCCTCTTGAGGAGGTTCCTTCCTGGTCAGTAGGGTGTCGGGTTCACCTCTTACACTTGGTGTATCATCCAAGAAGAATGGATCCTGCATCCGAGGCATAGGTCTCCCTAATTCTTCCGCTGAAATGGTATCACCTCCTATCTTCGTTCCATTGGATCCTCCACTAGGTCGTTTCGGTTGAGGCGCATCATAAGTAGTTCCTGACCTCAACGTAACCTTACTCACATTTGCCTTTTCGGGCATTTGGACTGTAGATGGGAGTTTCCCCGCATTTCCCTTCAAATCACCCACAGAACTGGCCAGTTGAGCTAACTGCCTATTCATCATATCCATGTTCGCCTTATGTTCCTTCTGGGCATTTTGCATCCCCTGCACGACCTCATTATGGGATTGCAATTCTCCTTTGATGCTCTGTTGTGACGCTAGCAATTCACCCATCATGTCCTCAACGGATCTCCTTGGCCTGTTCGAATTTTGGAAATGACTCGGCCCTTGGTGTTGATAGTTCTGGGAGTTTTGCTGGCCTTGATTAGGCGGGTATTGGTTATACTGGGCAGGAGGGGTGTACTGATCTTGAGGATATTGATTCTGGTGCTGGCCCTGGAATTGATTTTGGTTCTGATGGTGTTGGGGTCCTGGGTTCGGCTGATTTTGGAAATTTTAGAAGTTTCTCTGGTGGGGCGGCACATAGACATGGTTCGGGTTCTGGTTTTGTGGGTTTTGGTTTTGGGATTGTTGGTTTCTTCCTGGCCTGTTGGGATGGTAGTCTGGGTTTGCTGGTCCACGGTTAGGGTTTTGGTTCGGATGGGGGTTATACTGGTTCTGACCTTGGTTCTGATTTTGGCTTCCGTCACCCCATCGGAAGTTTGGATGATCCCTCCATGGTGCATCCCGTTGTCTACCTTGAATCCAATGCCCACTAGAATTGAAGTACCCCGCAGCATTAACTTGCTCCATATTCCCGAAGTCATTAGGCAGATCATAGTTCGGTCCTTGATTTCCCTGCTCTGCACCCTTGTAATTCCCAGCTGGGGGAGGTGGTGGAGTGCTCTTCTCGATCGCACTCAGAAGTGACTTCTTCAGCTCATCCATTTTCAAATCCTTTTTCTGCTCCAGCTTATTTTCCTGATCAGTAGACGAGGCAACAGCAGCCTGCTCTCGGTTGTATCCTTCCCTTGAATGGTCATACTCTTTCTTTGCATTCAGTAGCTTCCTTATGACTCTCTTCGCTTCGCTGACCCGTAATTGCGTGAAGCTTCCTCCTGACGATGAATTTGCCAGTTCCTTGGTTACAGCGTTCATACCTTCGTAGAAAGTATGATGTACTTTGATAAGTCGTATTCTAGGCCCAGGTTACGGGTCAGTATGATGTGCATAATTGAATTATATCTGCAAAACTAGTTGCTTAAGCGTGCAGGGTAAGCGTTCTAGCCAGTAGGCAAAGTTTCAGACACTTCAAGTGAAAAGGGCGTGAGGACGATTACGCACTGACCAGTATACATGCAAAAATGGCTCGAGATGGAGAAGGAGGATAGCTGTGACTGCTCAATCACAATTAAGGGCAAAGAAGTCATTTCACCGCAAGGTCTCACCCTAAAAATCAAGGGTAAGCCTCCCTATAAAAGGAAGCCACTTGGAGAAAAAAAAGGGAGTCGTTCATCATCATCACTTTTAGGAAAGTTCTCTCGGAGTTTAGTCTTTCAGCCCAGTCCAGAATCTCGTTCCTCGCCACTGCCATGGTCACTTGAAGATCTAGATATTCCCGGAGTTCCAAATCGTCCGTTCCAGCCAGCAAGACCGTAGCTTAGAGATTTCATCGCCCGGAGTGGCAAAACACTTTTATTCGCTTTCGTAGTTTAATTTACTTGCTTTCCTTACGTTGGATCTTTGCTTGCTTTTGGATATTTTCTGCTTTTGAAGTACTTGTTGAAGATCCGAACGTGTTAATGCTAAGAAGTTGATTTCCGTTCAGTTATGGTGTTGATTTCTTTTCCTTCTTATTCCGCCTAGTTAGCTTAGATCTAAGGTTCCTTGGTGTTTTAAGTGCTGAATCTTCTCTTTCCTTGTTTCCGTCGCAATTTCCTTAGTTAAACGTGGAACTGTTCGATCGTGAGTGAATCGCTGCATGTGAAATTTAGTTTGAGTGCGTTTCGTTTCCTGTTGACCAGTACGCAGAGTTGCAGTTTCTGTGTTTTGATTTCAGATTTGGTGTTCTTATTTGTGGATCTGTGTTCGCTAATTGATAAACTGTGTTTCTGTGTTGAATCTGGAATTATTTTCTGATTTTAGTTTGTGTTGTTGAAGAAGATGATGTCCAAGTCTAATGTTGGGGACCACTTTGCTTTTTAGATGTTTTTTGCTTTTTGTCCTTTACTTTTAGTTATAACCTGCAGATCTGTCGGCCTAGTCAACATGACTACCACTACCCTCTGAATATTCTGTCTAGCCCAAAATAGAATCCCGTACCTTCCAAATATTTTCTGTTACAAAAATGTCTCCCCATTTCCACGTACACAGCTGCACCTCTACACTACTTTCCCCATTCTAGTCAGTAGAAAATTACCTTTAAGTTCTTGCCTAGGTAGAGACTCAACCCGAGCGTGGTAGCTAACCAAACCATCTAGAATATCACCACAATAGTTTTAACGCACCATCTCTGTGGGATTCGACCCTTACCACCACTATACTGATCAGTAGGAGTGGGTTGAGGAATTTTTGAAACCAGGGCCTAAGTTTAATTAGGATCTCTATCCTGACCAGTAGGATATATCCTTACTTGAACGACACCTAAGCGCCCTGAGCCCTAACCGTTTCAAATGGCGCCGTTGCCGGGGATGGATGGCGTTACTAGTTACTTTTGTGTGTGATACTTTGGCGTATATATTGTGCATAATCTTCTTTTTCTTTTCTTTTCATTTCAGTTTATGAGAAGCAGTTCGGCTCCTGACCAGGGGAGACCGAAGATACTTCAGCGAGGATCTATACTCGTAACCACTCGTTCTGGCCTGTCGACCACCTTGTCTGACCTAGGCACGAGTAGTGACGAAGAGAAGGGCACCATAGAGGGACCGATACCAGAAGAGATACCACGGTTGGAAGGCAACCCAAGGGAAATGGCCAACCAGGGAGATGAGGACCCGGAGATCGGGACGCTGAACGCGCATACTGAAGGAGAACCCCCGCAAGCCATAGTCGTTACTCCAGGGCAAACCGCCTGCGATGTGAAGCCTCATGTGATCGCGATCCTGCCTACGTACTGCGGGAAGAGCTACGAAGGGCCGTATGAGTTTCTTCATGAGTTTTGCAAAATTTGTAGGGCGCAGAGGAGACCAGCAGGAGCAACTGAGGATGATTATAGGCTGAAGGCTTTGCCATTTGTGCTCAAGGGGGAAGCTAACACCTGGTTCATGCGCCTGCCCCCCAACTCTATTGAGACTTGGGCCGATTTCAAGTCAGCATTTCTGGGCGAGTTTTTTTCCGTCATCCAAGACAAGCGCGCTGAAGAGGGAAATAACTAATGTGAAGCAAGGGTATGATGAGCCCTTGAGTGATTATTGGGCAAGATACATGGGTCTTTTGGAATCATGTCCCAACCATCGCATGGCGGACATTGAAGTACATCATACTTTCTACGAAGGCATGAACGCGGTAACCAAGGACCTGGCAAATTCATCGTCAGGAGGAAGCTTCACGCAATTACGGGTTAGCGAAGCAAAGAGAGTCCTAAGGAAGCTATTGAATGCAAAGAAAGAGTATGACCATTCAAGGGAAGGATACAACCGAGAACGGGCTGCTATTGCCTCGGTTACTGATCAGGAAAATACACTGGAGCAGAAAATGGATTTAAAAATGGATGAGCTGAAGAAGTCACTTCTGAGTGCGATCGAGAAGAGCACTCCACCACCCCCCCAACTGGGAATTACAAGGGTGCAGAGCAGGGAAATCAAGGACCAAACTATGATCAGCCTACTGACTTCGGGAATATGGAGCAAGTTAATGCTGCGGGGTACTTCAATTCTAGTGGGCATTGGATTCAAGGTAGGCAACAGGATGCACCATGGAGGGATCATCCAAACATCCGACGGGGTGACGGGAGCCAAAATCAGAACCAAGGTCAGAACCAGTATAACCCTCATCCGAACCAAAACCCTAACCGTGGACCAGCAAACCCAGACTACCAGCCCAACTGGTCAGGAAGAAACCAACATTCCCAAAACCAAAACCCACAAAACCAGAACCCGAACCCTGTCTATGTGCCACCCCACCAGAGAAACATCCAAAACTTCCAAAATCAGCCAAACCCAGGACCCCAAAACCATCAGAACCAAAATCAATTCCATGGTCAGCACCAGAATCAATATCCTCAAGATCAGTACACCCCTCCTGCCCAGTATAACCAATACCCGCCTAATCAAGGCCAGCAAAACTCCCAGAACTATCAACACCAAGGGCCAAGTCATTTCCAAAACTCGAACAGGTCAAGGAGATCCGTTGAGGACATGATGGGTGAAATGCTAGCGTCACAACAGAGCATCAAAGGAGAATTGCAATCCCATAATGAGGTCGTGCAGGGGATGCAAAACGCCCAGAAGGAACATAAGGCGAACATGGATATGATGAATAGGCAGTTAGCTCAACTGGCCAGTTCGGTGGGTGATTTGAAGGGAAATGCAGGGAAACTCCCATCTACAGTCCAAATGCCCGAAAAGGCAAATGTGAGTAAGGTTACGTTGAGGTCAGGAACCACTTATGACGTGCCTCAACCGAAACAACCTGGTGGAGGATCTAATGGAACGAAGATAGGAGGTGATACCATTTCAGCGGAAGAATTAGGGAGAACTATGCCTCGGATGAAAGATCCATTCTTCTTGGATGATACACCAAGTGTACGAGGTGAACCCGACACCCTACTGACCAGGAAGGAACCTCCTCAAGAGGTAGAGCCCAGAATGGAGGCTCAGACCCAGGAACTACCCAAGAAAAACTCCAAGAAGGTTGCTGAGGAACCAGTAGAGGAGGAAAAAGGGGAGAAACCATTCCCATTCCGATTTGTTACAAAGAGGAAGAAAGAGAACCCGGTTGACTACTTGTCGATTTTTGGGAAGTTGGAAGTCACCATACCATTCCTCCAAGCCGTGAAGCTACCCCCTCTTGGGAAATTCATAAAGGACTTCATAGCTGGGAGAGCCCAGAAGGATGGCAAGATTATGGTGGAAGGGATAGCGTCAGCAATAGTGCAAGAGAAGTTGCCACCCAAGAGAGCCGATCCAGGTATGTTCACTCTGCCTATAGCTATAGGAGATGTGAAGGTCAAACATGCAATGTGTGATTTGGGGGCATCCATAAATATCATGCCATTGTCTATCTATAACCGATTGAAGAGAGTTAGATTGTCGAATACTAGGGTGTTGATCCAACTGGCTGATAGGTCGTGCATAAGTCCTGGGGGAGTTTTAGAAAACGTGTTAGTAAGAGTGCATGATTTTACCTATCCTGCTGATTTTTATGTGATCAAAATGAGTGAGCATGAAGCTAGGGAATCTAGTGGAGTGTTGTTAGGAAGGCCATTTTTGAGAACGGCTAACACAATAGTGGACATGGCCGAGGGGACAATTTGCATTGATTTTCATGGAGAGAAATTCACTTTTGATATCAATGAAGCCATGATGAAACCGATTGATTCTGAAAATTTGTGTTATGTTGATGTGATTGACCCCCTTGTCCAAGATTTTCTTGAGACCGAACTATTGCAGGAGAAACTCCAAGCGTTAGATGTTTATGAGCAGGCTGACGTCGAAGCTGCTGCATGGTATGATCTGATCAGTAGCCAAGGGTTAACTGATGAGGAAATAGAAGCAGCAATCAAGGAATTCTGTCGGAAATCGGAGTTCATTGGAGCCGCAGGGGTTCAGCTACCAGCCAGTATAGAAGAACCATCGGAGGGAGATTTAGAAAAAGAATGAGAGATTGAGAAAAACCCTCTACCCGAAGACACACTTTCACCTCAAGTTGAGCTGAAGAAGTTACCACCAAATTTGAAGTATGCCTTCCTCGGAGAGGAGAACTCATATCCAGTGATCATCAGTAGCAGCCTTACGAAGGAACAAGAGGCTAGGCTACTGACCGTGCTGAGCAAGAACAAGAAGGCGATTGGTTGGAGTCTTACAGATTTAGTGGGAATTAGCCCCGATGTCTGCATGCACCACATTAGGTTGGAGGAAGGAGCGAAGGCACATCGAGATGCTCAAAGGAAGGTAAACCCTAACATGCGAGAAGAAATATTGAAGGAGATCTTGAAGTTGTTGTCGCTAGGGATTATCTATTCAGTACCGGATAGTGAGTGGGTCAGCCCGATCCACATGGTCCCAAAGAAGTCGGGCATCCAAGTAGTTCAGAATGATAGGAATGAACTGATCCCAACGAGGCTAGTCATGGACGATTTCACGGTTTACGGAGACTCGTTCGACTCTTACCTTCACCATTTGGATATAGTTTTGGAAAGATGTCAAGCAAAAAGTTTGGTTTTGAACTTTGAAAAGTGCCATTTTATGGTCACCGAAGGGATAGTTTTAGGACACGTGGTCTCAGAAAGAGGTATCCAAGTGGATCGAGCCAAGGTAGATGTTATATCCAAATTACCATACCCTACTGATCAGAAGGGAATAAGGGGTTTTCTGGGGCACGCCGGATTTTATCGAAGATTTATCAAGGATTTCTCCAAGATCGCCCAGCCCCTTACTAGATTACTTCAGAATGACGTGGAATTCATCTTTGATGAGCAATGCAAGGCTGCTTTCAACCTTCTCAAGGAAAAGTTGACATCCACACCTTACATAAGGGCTCCTGACTGGAACCATCCTTTCGAAGTAATGTGCGACGCCAGCGATTTTGCGGTAGGAGCCGTGCTGGGTCAGAAGATCGACGGGAAGAGGTACGTAATTTTTTATGCGTCCAAGACTTTAAATCAAGCCCAGCGGAATTACGATACCACTGAAAAGGAGATGCTGGCAGTGGTGTATTCTTTCGAGAAGTTCAGGCCATATTTGTTGGGATCCAAAGTCATAGTGTATACTGACCATGCGGCGATTAAGTATCTGATTGCCAAGAAGGAATCCAAACCACGCTTGATCCGATGGGTACTCTTGTTACAAGAATTCGACTGGGATGTAGAAGATAAGCGAGGAGTTGAGAACAAGGTGGCAGACCATTTGAGCAGAATAGTGCAAGATGGAAACGGTGACGAAGTGCACGATAAATTTCCAGAAGAACATTTGTGTAAGGTGATTTTTGCGCCCAGAAGAATTGATTGGGGAAGAAGTGTTCAAGCTTACTGGTCAGAATGATACAGCAAAAGGAAAAGAGAAGGTAGGGCAGGAACCATGGTATGCGGACCTGGCCAACTACCTAGTGACTGGAGAGCTTCCAGAAGTGCCGAGTGTTACCAAGGCCCAAAGAATGAAGATCAAGAGTGAAGCGAAATACTACTTTTGGGACGACCCCTATTTGTGGAGGGTAGGATCCGATCAAGTGATAAGGAGGTGCATTCCTGACTGGGAGCAGCGGGATGTTTTAACCCACTGCCATTCATTAGCATGCGGAGGACATTTCGGGTCCAAGAAGACGGCAAGGAAGATTTTGGATAGCGGCTTTTATTGGCCAACCCTCAACAAAGATGCGTACGAGTTTTGCAGAAGTTGTGAGCGTTGCCAACGGACCGATGGAATATCTGCCCGGGATGAAATGCCGCAGGTACCCGTAATAGTTTGCGAGCTATTCGACATATGGGGAATGGATTTCATGGGGCCTTTTCCTTCATCCTATGGGAATATGTATATCCTAGTTGTTGTAGACTACGTCTCCAAATGGGTAGAAGCCAAGGCCACAGGCACGTGTGAAGCCAAGGAAGTGGCCAAGTTCTTAAAGAGTCATATCTTCAGCCGATTCGGTGTACCCAGGGCGATCATATCCGATCAAGGTACACACTTCTGTAATTGCACAATTGAAGCCTTGATGAAGAAATACGGTGTGCACCATAGACTATCCAGCCCTTACCATCCGCAAGCAAATGGTCAAGCAGAAATCTCTAACCGCGAGATAAAGAAAATTTTGGAGAAGACGGTGAACACTTCTAGGAAGGATTGGAGTGTAAGGTTAGAGGATGCTCTCTGGGCGTATCGAACAGCCTACAAGACCCCCATAGGTATGTCCCCTTACCGGATTGTTTTTGGGAAGATGTGCCATTTACCAGTTGGAATCGAGCATCGAGCATACTGGGCAGTACAGAAAGTGAATATGGATGCTACAAACCTGTGAAGAGGAAAGGAAGCTGCAACTGCAGGAGCTTGAGGAACTTAGATTGGAGTCATTCGACTCTGCCATGTGGTACAAAGAACGAACTAAATTATGGCATGATCGAAATCTGAGAACTAAGGAGCTCCATGTTGGCCAGAAAGTACTACTCTTCCAGTCAATATTGAAGCTTGTGCCAGGGAAACTCAAGTCCAAGTTGACAGGACCTTACATCATAACTGCGCTCCGATCTAATGGGGCAGTAGAAATTTCAGGGAGTTTCTCTAACTCTGAACCTTTCATAGTAAATGGGCATAGGTTGAAAATATTCAGGGATAATAGCGAGGTGGGTGTGGTGGATGAAATTCCACTACAGCCACTTACATCGGTTTCATACTGATCAGTAAGATAGGAATTTGGAGTTCCGCGCGGCCAGTTTCCCTTTGAAAATAGTTTGCATATACTGGCCAAGTTGAATTCCAAATTGCCTAAGGAAGTTGTAAATATTATAAATACGTAATTAATCTTTGCACGCTAGATAATTCCTAAAAATCCAAAAATATTTTCGGGCCTTAATTTTAATTTGAAGTGCACCTTGACCAAGGGATTACTTATCTGGTGCTATTTCAAAATTTTATTTAAGTGCCCATTTGAATTAGTTTCTTTTTTAGGTAAGTATAGGAGAAATTATGGAGAGGACGAAAATTTGAATTAAAGCTTGTGCAGCTTTTGCAGGGTGGCAGCAGGAAAAATGGCGCGTGAGCAGAGGGAAAAGACGCGCGGACCAATCAGAGGCCAGAAACCTCAACCGCCCTTCCCGTCTGAAACGTCGCGACCGGCTACCCCTGATAACCGGTTACAACCACCTGGAACTGCATTCTCTCTCCCACATAACCATACCGCTTTACCTTTTCCCCTCACAAACCCTCATTTTGCAATTACACTCTCTCTCGAAAAATTTCTCTTTCATCTCCGCCGACTCCCAACCCTAATTTCCAGATCGTAATTTCCGCTCATGGGTAAGAAAGCATTCGCCAAGAAAACCAAACCCAGCCGCCGAGAAACCCCGGAGGCACGACCACAGCCAACCCCACCAGCACCCGTCGCTCAGCCACCACCTATGATTTCCATGGATGCCATGATGGCATTTCTTCGCCAACAGGACCCAACTAGGGACTGGACGACGGCTCTGACCAGTTTCGGCCAAACGGGGGGCGTCGGAACCACATGCAGCGAAGCTCCGCCTGCGCCGGTAAGTCATGCAGCAGTTTCAGTACCGGAATCGGCAGAACTCGACGCTATCGCCGCACATTACGACTCCGACTCCGAGGAGCGTAAGAAAAGTCGAGCCAAGGCAAGACGACTCCGGAGGGGAGTGAAGGTACAGAGAGAACGCTCGAATCGGAGCCGGTATTTCAAGAAGTGAGAAGGCCAGAAATAGATTTGAATGAATTAGCCAGGAAACAAGGCCTCATGACAGACGAAGAATTTGACTCGATTCTGAACAAGGTCAACCGGAGAGAAGAGGACACTGCACCAATGGCTGAGGGTCTAGACCTCGCATTGGGGGCAGTAGGAAAACAGGGAGAAAGCTACATCAGGAACCATACCGGAAGGCCGACCTTTCCAGTTGGTAGGAGGGGAAGGAGAGGGTACCGAGTAAAGAAAAAGAACCAGTAGACCCCCAAGTGAAAGCCGGGGATGATAAAGTACTAGTAGAAGAGGAAGGTACTGCGTCTACGGAAGCCAAGGACGCAGGAACAGAGACAGCAGAGCCGGAAGTAGAAGCACCCACCCCAGTGGCACCTCAGGTTGTAAAAGCCGATTCCGGTCAGGTGAAAACTGGTGGTGAAAGCAGACCCCAAGGCAGACTCGCCCAAGCCGCAGAGGGTGTCGCAACGTTGTTTGGGTAAGTGGGCCTCCAGCAGGGCAAAACCGAACACGGCGGAGGACCCCGTAGAGATCGCAAGCGAGGAAGAGCGAGCCACTCCGAAGAAGGCTGAAGGTGAACCTGTTCAAGCTACTGATCAGGAAGACACAGGGGTGTCTCCAGTACAGAACGAACCGGGCACGACAACGGAAGGAATGGCTGGGGGACCGAACCTCACATCAGAGTCAGGAAGGTCTGCTGGATCTGAGAAGGACGAGGCCTTACTCCAAGCTGAGGAGGAAGCCAGGTACCAGATAGAAAGAAAAAGGAAAGGAAAAGCCGTTGTGAAGAACAAGCCGAGTACCAAAAAACCGCGTACCGTGAACACAGGCATAGTGATCACGGAGGCTGACCCGAGGACCCCATCAAACCGGCAAACACAGAGTGACAGTGAATATGAGATCAGTGAAGAATCTGAATCCGATAGCGATACGACCATGGAAGATGAGGAGTACAAGGAGCAGCAACTCCCTAACGATCATCGGGAATTATTGCATCCACCTGCAGAACCACTCCGATATAAGCGTTGGACGGTGGAACTCACAGATGACGTGGTGGAGGGGATGAAATTTTTTGACTCCAAGGAGCTCCAATCCGTCTATCGCACCAATAACGCAAAAGGCAAGAAGGTTAAGTGTGGAAAGGTAATTCATCTCCCCTCTTTAGATGAATTGAAGGTTCGGGAATCGTTTCTCGCCCTTGTGCATGAGTTGGGTTTTGAATGGCTGTTAAGAAATGAGAATTTTAATGTTCCGGTCGATTTGGCCGAAGAATTTTTCGTGACCTTTCGATTCAAGGTCACAACGGATTTGGATGTAGAGTGTATTAGTTTCAGAGTATTGGAGGTGAGATTAGGATGAATTTGATTGAATGGACTGTTCGGCTAGGAATATGCAGTTTGGAGGAGGCCATAGGGCCCGAGTGGAGAGATAGGGAGCGGGGGATTCCCCGCAGGCATGTGGAATTCGAGCCCCAGGTAGCTTGGGAAGAACTTACTCACCCCGGGGCAGGACAATTTCAGTCCACTATCTCCCGATCTATCCATCTCAACGATCCTAATCTACGCCTGGTTCAACTCTTCTTGGATTACAACCTTTTAGGACAGTCCAATTCGGCAGTCCGGACATCAATGACGGAGCTGTATCTTATGTGATGTGCCAAGAAAGGCAGGAAAGTTGCACTTAGGGTTCTGGACTGCATACACATGTCACCTCATCGCTACCCACCCAGCACGGAATATTTCCCTCTGCCATATATTGGGAATCTTTGTGAGAGACAACATCACCGTTTTGGAGGACGAAGACTTAACCCCCTTGACGATGGTGGACGCCCCAGGATTGTTTTGATACCCCCCTGTTCGTCCAGACGAATGCGGTGTACATGAGGCAAGGCGTGCCACCTTCTATGCGATGGGAGAGGAAGCTATACCCACTGCTCGGTTAGCAGCAGCTCATGAAGCACCGGCACACAACCAGAGGCAAAGAGGGGATGGAAAAAGCTGTGGAGGAAATAGCGGAGGAAAGCAGACAGATAAGGGGCAGAAGAATGATCGGATTGACATCAGACCAGGAACAGCGTCAAGCCAGAATGGAGAAAGCAATGGAAGAAGTTAGAGAGGAGAGAATAAGCAGTTTGAAAGCAGAGATGGTCAAGCTAGCGGGAGTAGTGGAACGGATGTTGGAAGGATCTGCAGAGCAGAGGACCTTGGCTCAGAGGCAAGATGCTATGGAGACGTTAGTGACTACTTTAGGAGAGGAGAACCATCGATTGATCACGGAGATGGGCCAAATGGCAATCCGTGATAGATGAGTTGTTGAAGGAAGTGACCAGCCGGAAGAAGGAACAAGCGGCCATGGAGGCCAGGACGATGAGACCCACCCACCAGAGACAATGATAGACGAGCCCGAAGGAAGAGAAACGCCGATGGTGCCGGCAGAGGCCGAGGAACTGGCGAAGAAGAAAAGTGAGGATCACACTGGAACGGAAGAGGAACCCCTGGACAAGCAAGCCTACACCACCTTTCCCCACGGAGGAGCAGGAGACTTCGCTAGACCACCCCCCACCCTGACAAGTTAGTTTATTTTTAGCTTTCTGTTTGCTTTTAAGTTTTTTTTTTTTTTCATAATTGTTGGTGTTTGTTTCTGTGTAGCATTGTTTTTGTTTTTTCTTGTTTCGCTACGCACTGTTGACTCACACTTAGTCCGTTGCACGGCCCTAAGTGTGAGGAGTTTATATATTATGTGTGTTTTGTTGGTCTGGTGTTAGGTTTTCAAACTCTCCCACTTAGCCTATTCCATAGTCTAAGTGTGAGAAGTTTTAGTTTTTAATTTGTTGTTTCTGTATGTTTGTCTATGTGTCCATCAATACTGGTCATTACCTTTTCCACTTCACAGCCTTATCTGAGGGCAGACACTTGTGAAGTGGGAGGGGGGACGCATATGACCAGTATGATGAGTATGGTTTATGATATATGTGTAGTTTTTGTGTTCGTGCTTGTGTTAGTGTCCTGTTAAGTTTAGTTTTTTTTATTTTGTGTGTTGATTGGGCTTAAAACTCAACCGTCTTGAGCTGACGGTGAAGGGAACTGAGGTAAATAAGACATGCTGGAAAACCGAAACCACCCTCCCTAGTACCTCCTAGTCAGGGATAGATGATGTGAGTATGAGAGAAAAGCCCATACTTAGAGCCAAACGCGAAAGCCCTCTTCAAATGTGAGTTATAAGCTTAGAGTGGAACCACTTTCCACAAATATTGAAAAGAATGAGAGGCTGCTACAATTCGCCTAGGATGAAGTGACCACGAGTAGCAAACACTGAAGGCAGTAGGAAACCCCCATCCGTTAAAAAAAAAAAAAACCACCTTTAGAACCTCTTTTCCCAACTCTTTTACCCAGATAAATACCCCTAGCCACTGGGGCTGTGTGTGTGCAAGGCATGAGGCGAATGAAGCTTACTGGCCAGAAAGATGTGAAAGAGAGCAGACTCCAGCTGGGCAAGAAAGTTCGGAAGAAAATCGACCAGGGAGTTATCCCGGGTCCACAAAAAGAAAAAAAAAGGGAGAGAGAAAAGTATAAGGGTGGCGAAGCCACAAAGGAAAAAGAAAAAAAAGAGAGAGAGAGAAGAATGTGGAGAAAAATAGTCAGAAACTTGACCACACAAAAAAAAAAGAGAAGAATAAGGGTGGCAAAGCCACAAGATGATACTGACCAGTTAGAGACCCAAGCCAGAAGCGCCAGCTAAGAAGCAAGTGAGATCCAATAGCCCCATTACAAGCCTTTAAGCCCTTCAGTAGCTGCACATGAGATCCAAGTCCGAAGCAAGTGTGGTTGAGCATATTGAGAGAATGCGGTCCTAACATTCCTGGTGAGGTATGAGAGACCGAGTGAATCTAGTGTTTGGCCGAGAGTTTGGGCGATCATGACAAGCGGATATACTGACCAGAAGGAATGGGGGGTGGCAGAAGTTCAGGGCTGTCTAAGGCGGATTGCACCAGATCCCGAGGTAAGGGATGGTTGAAAATATAGCCCAATCTTTGTGTTTTAGTTTTTATTTGTGTTTGTGTGTTTTTTTTTTCTGTGTTTGACCAAGTGTTTTTCTTTGCGTCGTTGTATTATAGAGTCTAGTTTAGGTAGAGTCGGTCAGGGGAGTAACCAGGCTAGAATTCGACTTATTCCTTTTTGTTTGTTCTTCACGCTTGAGGACAAGCATGTGGTAAGTGTGAGCAGTTTGATTAGTCGTATTCTAGGCCCAGGTTACGGGTCAGTATGATGTGCATAATTGAATTATATCTGCAAAACTAGTTGCTTAAGCGTGCAGGGTAAGCGTTCTAGCCAGTAGGCAGAGTTTCAGACACTTCAAGTGAAAAGGGCGTCAGGACGATTACGCACTGACCAGTATACATGCAAAAATGGCTCGAGATGGAGAAGGAGGATAGCTGGGACTGCTCAATCACAATTAAGGGCAAAGAAGTCATTTCACCGCAAGGTCTCAACCTAAAAATCAAGGGTAAGCCTCCCTATAAAAGGAAGCCACTTGGAGAAAAAAAGGGAGTCGTTCATCATCATCACTTTTAGGAGAGTTCTCTCGGAGTTTAGTCTTTCAGCCCAGTCCAGAATCTCGTTCCTCGCCACTGCCATGGTCACTTGAAGATCTAGATGTTCCCGGAGTTCCAAATCGTCCGTTCCAGCCAGCAAGACCGTAGCTTAGAGATTTCATCGCCCGGAGTGGCAAACACTTTTATTCGCTTTCGTAGTTTAATTTACTTGCTTTCCTTACGTTGGATCTTTGCTTGCTTTTGGATATTTTCTGCTTTTGAAGTACTTGTTGAAGATCCGAACGTGTTAATGCTAAGAAGTTGATTTCCGTTCAGTTATGGTGTTGATTTCTTTTCCTTCTTATTCCACCTAGTTAGCTTAGATCTAAGGTTCCTTGGTGTTTTAAGTGCTGAATCTTCTCTTTCCTTGTTTCCGTCGCAATTTCCTTAGTTAAACGTGGAACTGTTCGATCGTGAGTGAATCGCTGCATGTGAAGTTTAGTTTGAGTGCGTTTCGTTTCCTATTGACCAGTACGCGGAGTTGCAGTTTCTGTGTTTTGATTTCAGATTTGGTGTTCTTATTTGTGGATCTGTGTTCGCGAATTGATAAACTGTGTTTCTGTGTTGAATCTGGAATTATTTTCTGATTTTAGTTTGTGTTGTTGAAGAAGATGATGTCCAAGTCTAATGTTGGGGACCACTTTGCTTTTTAGATGCTTTTTGCTTTTTGTCCTTTACTTTTAGTTATAACCTGCAGATCTGTCGGCCTAGTCACCATGACTACCACTACCCTCTGAATATTCTGTCTAGCCCAAAATAGAATCCCGTACCTTCCAAATATTTTCTGTTACAAAAATGTCTCCCCATTTCCACGTACACAGCTGCACCTCTACACTACTTTCCCATTCTAGTCAGTAGGAAATTACCTTTAAGTTCTTGCCTAGGTAGAGACTCAACCCGAGCGTGGTAGCTAACCAAACCATCCAGAATATCACCACAATAGTTTTAACGCACCATCTCTGTAGGATTTGACCCTTACCACCACTATACTGATCAGTAGGAGTGGGTTGAGGAATTTTTGAAACCAGGGCCTAGGTTTAATTAGGATCTGTATCTTGACCAGTAGGATGTATCCTTACTTGAACGACACCTAAGCGCCCTGAGCCCTAACCGTTTCATACTTCAATGTCCGCCATGCGATGGTTGGGTCATGATTCCAAAAGACCCATGTATCTTGCTCAATAATCACTCAAGGGTTCATCATACCCTTGCTTCACATTAGTTATTTCCCTCTTCAGCGCGCTTGTCTTGGATGACGGAAAAAACTCGCCCAGGAATGCTGACTTGAAATCGGCCCAAGTCTCAATAGAGTTGGGGGCAGGAGCGCATGAACCAGGTGTTAGCATCCCCCTTGAGCACAAATGGCAAAGCCTTCAGCCTATAATCATCCTCAGTCGCTCCTGCTGGTCTTCTCTGCGCCCTACAAATTTTACAAAACTCATGAAGAAACTCATACGGCCCTTCATAGCTCTTCCCACAGTATGTAGGCAGGATCGCGATCACATGAAGCTTCACATCGCAGGCGGTTTGCCTGGAGTAACGACTATGGCTTGCGGGGGCTCTCCTTCAGTATGTGCGTTCAGCGTCCCGATCTCCGGGTCCTCATCTCCCTGGTTGGCCATTTCCCTTGGGTTGCCTTCCAACAGTGGTATCTCTTCTTGTATTGGTTCCTCTATGGTGCCCTTCTCTTCGTCACTACTCGTGCCTAGGTCAGACAAGATAGAGATCCTAACTAAGCCTAGACCCTGGTTTCAAAGATTCCTCAACCCACTCCTACTGATCAGTATAGTGGTGATAAGGGTCGAATCCCAAAGAGATGGTGCGTTTAAACTACCGCGGTGATATTTGGAAAGGTTGGTTAGCTACCACGCTTGGGTTGAGTCTCTACCTAGGCAAGAACTTAAAGGTGGTGTTTTACTGGTCAGACGGTAATGAAGACATCTGGAATGTAACCGTGTACGTGAAATGGGGAGACATTTTTGTAACAGAAATTATTTAGAAGGTACGGGTTTCTATTTTGGGCTAAACGGAATATTCAGAGGGTAGTGGAAGTTTGGTGACTAGGCTGACAGGGCTTAACTAAAAGTGAAGGACAAAAGCAAAAAGCATCTAAAAAGTAAGTGGTCCCCTCCAATTGAAATAGACACCATCTTCTTCAACAAACACATCCAAAATTCAGATAACAA